>NC_052162.1:95485406-96685406 GCF_902713615.1 Scyliorhinus canicula | reverse complement strand
CACCTATCCTCACTCACAAACAGTTAGTTACAGGGTTAGTTCTGATCACCTATCCTCTCACACACATGGTTAGCTGCAGGGTTAGTCCTTGTCTCCTATACGCTCTAAGACCATTAGTTACAGGGTTAGTTTTGATCACCTATCCACTCACACACGGTTAGTTACAGGGTTAGTTCTAACCACCTATCGTCTCTCACACGATTAGTTACAGGATTAGATCTTATCTCCTAAATTCAAGAGTTGGGACATGCTGCCATTGTCGTTGGCGGGGAGGGTGCAGTCCGTCAAAATGACGATGCTTCCGAGGTTCTTGTTCCTTTTTCAGTGCCTGCCCATCTTCATCCCCAGGGCCTTCTTTAGGAGAGTGACTTGCAGTATTTTGAGCTTTGTGTGGGCACATGGGACTCCGAGAGTGAAGAGGGTTTTCCTGGAGTGAGGGAGGGTTAGAGGCGGGCTGGTCTGCCCAACCTTTTGGGGTACTATTGGGCGGCCAATGTGTCAATGGTGCGTAAATGATGGGGGGGGGGGGCATGGAAAAGAATGGAGATGGCGTCATGTAGAGGTACGAGCCTGGGTGCCTTGGCAATGGCGCCGTTGCCGCTCTCTCCTCAGAGGTATACCACGAGCCAGGTGGTGGCGACCCTAAGAATCTGGGGTCAGTGGAGACGGCATAGAGGGGAAACAGGGGGCTCGCTGGAGGCTCCATTGGGTGGAAATCATCGGTTCATCCCGGGGAACAATGATGGGAGATTTAGGTGGTGGCAAAGGGTGGGCATCAGTAAATTGAGGGACATGTTTATTGGCGGGAGGTTTGCGGGCCTGGGGGAACTGGAAGATAAATTTGAGCTCCCCCAAGGGAACATGTTCAGATACTTGCAGGTAAAGGCGTTTGCTAGGCGACAGGTAGAGGAGTTCCCTTTGCTGCCCTCGTGGGGGGTGATGGACAGAGTGCTTTCGGGGGTGTGGGCCGGAGAGGGGAAGGTGTCTGACATTTATAAGGTAATGCAGGAGGTGGAGGAGTCGTCAGTGGAGGAGCTGAAGGCTAAATGGGAGGAGGAACTCGGGGAGCAGATAGAGAACAGGACTTGGGCGGATGCTTTGGAGAGAGTCAACTCTTCCTCTTCATGTGCAAGGCTGAGCCTCATCCAATTTAAGGTGCTGCACCGGGCCCACATGTCCGGGACTAGGATGAGTAGGTTCTTCGGGGGTGAGGACAGGTGCACCAGGTGTTCGGGGAGTCCAGCGAATCATGCCCATATGTTCTGGGCATGCCCGGCACTGGAAGAATTCTGGAAGAGGGTGGCGAGGACGGTGTCGAGGGTGGTTGGATCCAGGGTCAAACCAGGGTGGGGACTCGCGATTTTTGGAGTTGCGGTGGAGCCGGGAGTGCAGGAGGCGAAAGAAGCCGGTGTCCTGGCCTTTGCGTCCCTGGTAGCCCAGTGGAGGATCTTGCTGCAGTGGAAGGATGCGAGGCCAGGAGACCTGGATCAGTGACATGGCGGGATTTATAAAATCGGAGAGGATAAAATTTGCCCTGAGAGGATCAATACGAGGGTTCTATAAACGGTGGCAGCCTGGCTGTATCTTGGTCAATAGCAGCAGCAACCCGGGGGGGGGGGGGGGGGGGGGGGATGTTCCTTATTATAGTTTCTATTTTTTTTTCTACGGTTATGTAACTTAACATTGTGTTAATTTAAGTTGTTGTTAAGATGTTGCGTTGTTCATTGAGATGGGGCGAATGTTTATGATTGTTATCATTATTGTTATTGTTGGTATTTTATTTTGGTTCGATGTTGTTGTATGAATTCAAAATTTTTCAATAAAAATTAGTTTTTAAAAAAACATTACCTGACAAAATGCGAAAAGATGAGCTAATTATGGCAGTGAATAAGCATTTAAAGTTGCCTGAGACACAGTTTGACTCATTGGAAATGGCAAACAAATTCAGTTGCAAATTAAATAAATGGAACATAAGAAAGACTTAAAGCAGCTTGAATACGAAAGAGATAGAGGACAAAAAGAAAGAGAAAGGGAGATACAGATCAGGGAAAAAGATAAAGAGAGTTTGAACTTCAGAAAATGGCCATGAAACATGACGGTCAGTTAAAATTGGCAGGCAAAAAGGGAAACATACAGTTGGATGATAGTGATGAGGATAGTGAGAAAGAGTATCATAGTCGAAGGCTTGGTGGGGATCTATTTAAATATGTCCAAACATTGCCAAGGTTTGATGAGAAGGAGGTAGAAGCCTGTTTCATTTCATTTGTGAAGGTGTCTAAACAAATGAAATGGCCACAGGACATGTGGGTATTACCGATTCAAACAAAGCTGGTAGGTAGGGCTAGTGAAGTATTTGCATCACTACCGGAGGAGGTATCTGGGTCATATGAGGAGGTGAAAAAATTCATCTGATGTGCATATGAACGAGTACCTGAAGCCTACAGATAAAGATTTTGAAATTTCAGGAAAGAATTGCTCAAGAATACATGAAGTTTGAAAGGATCAAACAGAGTAATTTTGATAGGTGGATAAGGGTTGTGAAAATAGACAAAACGTATGAAGCTCTCAGAGAAATTATACTTTTGGAAGAGTTTAAAAATTCAATTCCTGATGTAGTGAGAACTCATGTGGAAGAGCAGAGGGTTAAAACTGTGAGATTAGCAGCAGAAATTACAGATGATTATGAATTAGTTCATAAATCAAAGCTTGGTTTCTGACATCAGTTTCAGTCTGTGAGGGATAGAAACTGGGGACATGTGAAATATTCAAGTGGTAAAGGTAAAGGTGGTCTGATGGGAGATAATAAGGAGAGTGTACCTCAGATTTAAAAATAAATTCAGGAGGGTGGAAAAGAAATGAAAAGTTTCAAATGTTTTCACTGCAATAAACTAGGCCATGTAAAGTCACAGTGTTGGCGGTTGAAGAAAAGCACTGGGAAGGCTGATGTGGTAAAACAGGATAAGATAGTGGGGTTTGTTAAAGTGGTAAAGGAAAGCTCAAGTGAAGCAAAGGAGGTGCAAAAGATTGATTGATAAGAAGGTGCCATATCTCTTTAAAGAATTTACTTGTGTGGGTTAAGTTTACTCCTGTATCAGGAGGAACAGGTAAAGAAGTCACAATTTTAAGAGATACGGCAGCTAGTCAATCTTTAATTAGAATTAGAACATTACAACACAGTACAGGCCCTTCGGGGCTCAATGTTGCGTCGAACTGTGAAACCAATCTAAAGCCCATCTGCACTATTCCATTATCATCCATATGTCTATCCAATGACCATTTAAATGCCCTTAATATTGGCGAGTCCACTACTGTTGCAGGCAGGGCATTCCACCCCCCCCCCCCCCTCCCCATAACCCCCCCCCCCCCCCCCCCCCCCCCCCCCCCCCGCCCACTACTGTCTGAGTAGAGAACCTACCTCTGACATCTGTCCTATATCTATCTCCCCTCAATTTAAAGCTATGTCCCCTCATGCTAGCCATCACCATCCAAGGAAAAAGGCTATCGCTGTCTACCCTATCTAATCCTCTGAACATCTTGTATGCCTCGATTAAGTCACCTCTTAACTTTCTTCTCTCTAACGAAAACAGCCTCAAGTCCCTCAGCCTTCCCTCATGAGATCTTCCCTCCATACCAGGCGACATGTGGTAAATCTCCTCTGCACCCTTTCCAATGCTTCCAAATCCTTCCTATAGTGCGGCGACCAGAACTGCATGCAAAACTCCAAATGCGGCAGCAACAGAGTTTTGTACAGCTGCAACGTGACCTCATGGCTCCGAAACTCAATCCTTCTACCAATAAAAGCTAACACACCATACGCCTTCTTAACAACTCTCTCAACCTGGGTGGCAACTTTCAGGGATCTATGTACATGGACACCAAGATCTCTCTGCTCATCCACACTACCAAGAATCTTACCATTAGCCCAGTACTCTGTATTCCTGTTACTCCTTCCAATATGAATCACCTCACACTTTTCTGCATTAAACTCCATTTGCCACTTCTCAGCCCAGCTCTGCAGCTTATCAATGTCCCTCTGTAACCTGCAACATCCTTCCGCACTGTCCACAATTCCACCAACTTTAGTGTCATCCGCAAATTTACTCACCCATCCTTCTACGCACTTCTCCAGGTCATTGATAAAAATAACAAACAGCAGTGGCCCCAAAACAGATTTTTGTGGTACACCACTAATAACTGAACTCCAGGCTGAACATTTCCCATCAACCACCATCCTCTGTCTTCTTACAGCTATCCAATTTCTGATCCAAACCGCTAAATCACCCTCAATCCCATGCCTCCGTATTTTCTGCAATAGCCTACCGTTGGGAACCTTATCAAACACTTTACTGAAATCCATTTACACCACATCAACTGCTTTACCCTCGTCCACCTATTTGGTCACCTTCTCAAAGAACTCAATAATGTTTGTGAGGCACGACCTACCCTTCACAAAACCAAGTTGACTATCCCTAATCAAATTACTTCTTTCTAGATGATTATAAATCCTAACTCTTATAATCCTTTGCAAGACTTTGCCCACAACAGAAGTAAGGCTCACTGGTCTATAGTTACCGGGGTTGTCGCTACTCCTCTTCTTGAACAAGGGGACAACATTTGCTATCCTCCAGTCTTCTGGCACTATTCCTGTAGACAATGACGACATAAAGATCAAAGCCAAAGGCTCTGCAATCTCCTCCCTAGCTTCCCAGAGAATCCTAGGATAAATCCCATCCGGCCCAGGGGACTTATTTATTTTCACACTCTCCAGAATTGCTAACACCTCCTCCTTATGAACCTCAAACCCCTCTGGTCTAGTAGCCTTTATCTCAGTTTTCTCCTCGACAACATTGTCTTATTCCTGTGTGAATACTGACAAAAAATATTCATTTAGCGCCTCTCCTATCTCCTCGGACTCCACGCACAACTTCCCACTACAGTCCTTGACTTGCCCTACTCTCACCCTAGTCATTCTTTTATTCCTGACAGATCTATAGAAAGCTTTAGGGTTTTTCTTGATCCTACCTGCCAAAGACTTCTCATGTTCCCTCCTGGCCCTTCTTAGCTCTCTCTTTAGGTCCTTCCTGGCTAACTTGTAACTCTCAAGTGCCCTAACTGAATCTTCACGTCTCATCTTCACATAAGCCTCCTTCTTCCTCTTGACAAGTGTTTCAACTACTTTAGTAAACCACGGTTCTCTCGCTCAACCACTTCCTCCCTGACTGGTACATACTTATCAAGGACACCCAGTAGCTCTTCCTTGAACAAGGTCCACATTTCAATTGTGCCGATCCCCTGCAGTTTCCTTCCCCATCCTATGCATCCTAAGTCTTGCCTAATCGGATCATAATTGCCTTTCCCCCAGCTATAAATCTTGCCCTGTGGTACATACCTATCCCTTTCCATCGCTAAAGTAAATGTAACCGAATTGTGGTCATTATCACCAAAGTGCTCACCTACCTCCAAATCTAACACTTGGCCTGGATCATTACCAAGTACCAAATCCAATGTGGCCTCACCTCTCATTGGCCTAGCTACACACTGTGTCAGGGAAGCCTCCTGCACTCATTGGCCAAAACTGATTCATCAATGGTAAGAGATGAGGAGATATATAGTTTGGGAAGAGTGTTGCCACAAAAAGTAATAATATGTGGAATTCAGGGTGAGAGGAGCAGTGTTCAGTTATCTAAGGTAAGGTTGGAAAGTCCAGTGAAGAATGATGATGTGGTAGTAGGAGTAATAGAGAAACTATCTTGTCCAGGAGTACAGTTTATCTTGGGTAATGATATAGCTGGATTGCAGGTGGGAGTGATGCCTACTGTGGTTGATAGGCCAGTGAAAATCAGACAACTGATGTGTTGAAGCACGAATATCCTGGGATTTTTCCGGAAAGTGTCGTAACGATGTCGCAAAGTCACAGGTTAAGACAAGAGGAGACATCAAAGAGTGAAGATGAAGCTGAAGTGCAATTATCAGAAATGATTTTTGATCAGATGGTTGAAAAAGACCAAGAACAGGTGGAGGATGAGGCGGATGTTTTTAGTTCAGGAAAATTGGCAGAGTTACAACAGAAAGATGTAGAAATAAAACGGATGTATCAGAAAGCACACACAGAAGAGGAATCTGAGTGTATACCAGAGTGTTATTACTGTAAAAGTGATGTCTTGATGAGAAAATGGAGACCTTTACATATGCAGGCGGGTGAAAAGTGGGCAGAATTTCATCAAGTAGTATTGCCGGTAGGGGAGAGAAAGGAGATGTTGTGAGTTGTACATGAGGTACCAGTGGGAGGTCATTTGGGAATAAGGAAAACGCAAGGTAAAATACAAAAACATTTTTATTGGCCTGGACTACATGAAGATGTAGTTAAATTTGGGCCGTGTGCTCCCCATACCACAATCTATGAAAAGTTGTAGGTCAGGTGAACTCTATGATACACTTTGGGGTTCTCTAAACCCTGGTCCATAACAATTTGTTCACATTAAACACCTGTTACCACCGCTACAACCTGCCTCGGTGCTCTGTCTGATTGGTGTGAGGGAGAGGCTGGTATGGGCTGGCCAGGGGCAGGAGGTGTGGAATGCGCTAACGTTGGGGGGGGGGGGGGGGGGGGGGGGAATGGGAATGGGCGGACCCTGTGGGTGGCCTGGGCTCCACGCACCCCCATCCCCCGACCACCCCCACCACCGCCACTCCAGGGATTTGATGGGACCATGTGATGGAATTGCCAGCTCGCATGCGGGGATCACCCAGGTGGACGGTGGAAAGTGCCACCATGGGGAGCAGTCGGACATGGTCAAATAATGTGGAGCATCGGAGCACATCGCAGAGTGGGTTGTCATAATCCTCCATCCCATGCACCAGACCCACTCTTACTGCCAACAGGGCCCACAGCTCGTAGTGCTGCAGGTAGAACGGAGGGTTTGGAGGCGGGGGGGGGGGGGGGGGTGCCGTGGATTGTGGGTGGAGTGAGGGGGGTAGGGGTTGTGATGCAATGTCCATACCCCTGGCCAGTGACTCCCCCCCCCCCCCCCCCAACCTCCTCCACCACCACCACATCCCTAGTCGGCGAACCTGGAGATGGTCAGAACATCCTGTGCGCGTTGGCATTGGCGCACACGTTGTGTGGCATCTTGTGCCTGTCTGGGCCTCATGCCCGACCCATCTTTACCCTCCCCAGATCCTCCTCTTCGGACGAGGCATCGTGTACCCAAGAATCATGTATGATGCATAGCTGATGGTCACATATCAGCTGCACGTTCAGCGAGTGGAACCCTGTTCGGTTTGTGTAGAGCGGCCTGCCATCTGCAGGTGGTCAAATGGCGCCATGCATCCATATTCATCGATAGCACCGGCCCTTGGAAAGAGCACCCCACTTAAACCCACACTTCCAATAACTGTAACCTAGTAACCCAACCTACATTTTTGGACACTAAGTGCAATTTAGCATAGATAGTCCACCTAACCTGCACACCTTTGGACTGTGGGAGGAAACTGAATCACCTGGAGGAAACCCACATGGACACAGGGAGAATGTGCAGACTCCGCACAGACAGTGGCCCAAGCCGGGAAACGAACCTGGGGCCCTGGAGCTATGAAGCAGCTGTGCTATCCACTGTGCTACAGTGCTGCCCATCTTGCCGATGCCCAGGCAGTGGGGTTCGCCTGTATCGCTGGGATGCCCAGGCATCTACGGTGCCAAAATCTGGCAGATATGTCGCACTGTCTCTGCTCAGCTGGAGTGTTCGACAGCATGCCCGATCCGGGAGGGCCTCGAATGTCAGGCGGTACGCGCGAACCTCATGCAGCACCTCATTGACATCTGCTCCTTCTCCCCAGCCTGTTGGGTGGCCGGATCTCCAACCTGGGCTGCCACCTGTCCCTCAGTGCCCCACTCCATTGCTGCCCGCTGCGCTGCTGCAGGCTAAGCTGCTGCAGGTTCCTCCTCCTCTTCTAACAATGCCCGTTCATACAGTCGCAGGGCATCCTTCTGGGCTGCGGTGGCTATCAGGAAGGCCACCATTGCTGGTTGAATTTTAATATCCATTGTCTGCAGGGGGTGAAGGGCTGATATATTAGTATGGTGCCTACCCCCATGTCCAACCAGGTCCAACGAGCTACACGGTGCCCCCGGTTCGCACCGTGGACTCTACTCCCACATGCCTCACACTCTCCCCCCATCTCCACACCCCTGACTCCATCTATGTCTCCCACCTGACACCCATCTCTGATTCCAGGGCTACCGTAGGCTTGCACTGCCCTCGCTAGCGGTATGCACTACGCCCCCTTAGGTGCTACTGTGGGTGTTGCCTTGGGTGGGCCGCAGGTGAGTGGTGACCGGGTGGGGCACCAGTGTGACAGGGGGGCTGTAGTGGAGGTGGGGTACAGGGGTGGGGGCACCCAAACGGACGGTTCACTCTGCAGAACCACGAGCCAAGGTAGATGGTCAGTGGATGTGCAGCATGCAGCAGGATGGCCACGGTAATGGTGGTCCATGCCTGGGCACTGCCCCAGTCCCTGGCAGGGCCTCCCTTCCCCTGCTCCTGTCAGTGCCTGGCCTGGCAGCCCACAGTCACTCCTCTCCGTGTCCTACTTCCTCTCTCTATTCCTCAGCAGCCACCACGACAGTTTCACGATTTTTGAAAGCACAAGTAAACCACAAGGACGGGAACTCGGCCCATCGGAGGCGAAGAATCGCAGAGGCCCCGGAGAATACCGTGTCGGGCCCACATGCCAAGAGTGTTTACTGTCCATGCATTCCGGTATGCATTAACGCCGCTGTCGAAGTCCCAGAGAGTCGAGATTTGGTGTCAAATCGTCGGCCGTTGCGATTTCTGAAGCGGGACATATTCTCCGCCCAATCGGGTTTTGAAATTTCGGCACCGGCAAATGGAAAATTCTGCCCCAAAACCTCACACAATACTCCAGGTGTGGTCTCATCTTGGCTCCATATAATTACAGGAAGGCACCTGTACTCCATACTCAAAACCACTTGCAATAAAGGCCAACATTCTATTTGCCTTTTTAATTGCTTGCTGTGCCTGCATGTTAGCTCCCAGAGACTCATGAACGAGGACGGCTAACTCCCTTTGAAATTCAACAGTTCCCACCCTCTCTCAAATTAGGGAATAATCTGTATTTCTGCCTTCCGACAAAAAGTGGATAATCTCACATTGCTCGACAGTGTATTCCATTTGTCAAGTTTTTTGCCCACTCAATTATCCTCTCCAACTCCCCTTGAAATGTCTCTGCATCCTTCAAAAACTACAAGGAGACATTGAGAGAAAGCTGAGAGCGAGCATAGGGATTGCACTCTTAATCTCCAGAAAAAATGGCAAAGCATTTTGAAGCATGAGTTGTTGGCCCGAATCCATTAGATTTCACTGTGAGAAAAAGATTGCTTCTACTTGGGTGAGGGTGGGCAGCTTGTTTTAGTCTCAATTTCTCTGCATTGCAGCAACCTGTTAACTTGTGGTGTAGGGGGATTTCGAGGTTGGAGCGAATACACAGTTGAAGAGCTAAACAGCAGCAAGGCTCATTAATTATAGTGAGTCATTTCTTCACCATCGACTGAAGCACTTAACAGAAAATCAGCACGTGGGTTGGGGAGTGTGCAGATTCGTGATTTGATCAACATTTGTTGGGAGAAGTTGGGCTTTGTGATGATACCCCTTTGGAGCTGCAAGATGTCCCCAATATTCAGAGGAGCGAACAATCATATTGCCCGAATCCTCAGCGGATGGAGGCGACTTCTCTGACTTGAAAGGGTTAGCTTGGCGTCTGAACCTGCCAGGCAAAGAGGTTTTTTTGCTCAAGTGTCAGGCAGGCTTGTTTCCAATATTTCATCCCTGTCGGTGAATTCATGTGTGGGAAACAGAGAACAAAGGAAAAATAAATAGTTGATTTCACAAGGAGGCCCCATCCATGGGGCAGATACCAAAATGCAGCTGGGAAGCATGTGGTTTAATACACAGTAGGCACTAGCTGAAACAATGTCCTTATTCAGACCCTATAATCTAGCAAGGTAATAGAAAGTGCATTGCACAATGCTTGAACTCACACACACAATACCCCTCATTAACTTTTTCATTGTATCATGCCCAGTCATCCTAAACACATTATTCTGTTCACGAGAAATTGGTATTCAATGTACAGAAAACTTTTACACAAGCAAAACTATTACCAAATGTCACAATTTCCACATTTTTCCTTAGGTCTTTACTCAGATTTGGTGTCACTGGTCACTCTACAAGTGGACCTCACATCCTATACAATAATGAGTGCATCATCTACTGCCCTATATATAGTTATACGATGGTCAGGATCCGGAGACATAATATAGATCTCTTTCTGCATGTATTAGTTGTTGTAGCATCGCACATTAAAAAAAATTAATTTACGTGATGTGGATATCGCTGGTTAGGCCGGCATTTATTGGCCATCCTTAGTTACCCTTCAGAAGGTGGTGGTGAGTTGCCTTCTCGAACTGCTGAAGTCCCGGAGGTGTAGGTGAGTGACTTGGAGGGGAACCTCCAGGTGGTGGGTTTCCCAGGTATCTGCTCCTCTTGTCCTTCCCCATGGTAGAGGTATTGGATTTGGAAAGTGCTGTATAAGGAACAGAGTTACTGCAGTGCATCATGTAGATGGTACATATGGCTGTCACTGTTCATTGGTGGTGGAGGGTTTGAATGTTTGTGGAAGGGGGAATAGTCAAGTGGGCTGCTTTGTCCCGGATAGTGTCGAGCTTCTTGAGTGTTGGTGAAGCTGCACTCATCCAGGCAAGTGGAGAGCATTCCATTACACTCCTATCCTATCTATCTATCTATCCTATAAAGAGGCTGGTTTAGCTCACTGGGCTAAATCGCTGGCTTTTAAAGCAGACCAAGCAGGCCAGCAGCATGGTTCAATTCCCGTACCAGCCTCCCCGAACAGGTTCCAGAATATGGTGACTTGGTGCTTTTCACAGTAACTTCATTGAAGTCTACTCGTGACAATAAGCGATTTTTATTTTCATTTCATCTTGTGCCTTGTCGATTGTAGGCAGGCTTTGGGGGTCAGGAAGTGAGTTACTCGCCGTGGATTCCTAACTTTTGATTTACCCTGGTTGCCACAGTATTAATATGGCTCGTCCAGTTCAGTTTTTGATCAATGGTAAGCCCCCAGGATATTTATTGTGGGGGATTCAGCGATGGTATTGCCATTAAATATCGTGGGGCGATGGTAAGTTCCTCACTTGTAGGAGATGGTCATTGCCTGGCACTTGTGGGGCATGAATGAAACTTGCCATTTGTCAGCCCAAGCCTGGATATCATCCAGGTCTGGCTGCATTTGAACATGGACTGCTTCATTATCTGAGGAGTCGCGAATGGTGCTGAACATTTTACAGTCATCTGGAAATATCCCCTCTTCTGACCTTATGATGGAAGGGAGGCCATTGAGGAAGCAGCTGAAGATGGTTTAGCCGAGGATACTACCCTGAGGAACTCCTGCAGCGATGGCCTGGAGCTGAGATGATAAACCTCCTCCCACCATAACCATCATCCTTTGTGCCAGGTATGACTCCAACCAGCAGAGAGTTTTCCCCCCGATTCCCATTGACTCCAGTTTATCGAGGGCTCCTGGACACCATTTTCAGTCAAATGCTGGCGTGATGTCAAGTGCAGTCATTCTCACCTCACCTCTGGCATTCAGCTCTTTTGCCCATGTTTGAACCAATGAGGTCAGGAGCAGAGTGACCCTGACAGAACGCAAACTGAGTGTCCATGAGCATGTTATTGCTGAGTAGGTACTGCTTGTTAGCACTGTTGATAATGCCTTCCATCACTTTGCTGATGATGGAGAATCGACTGATAGGGCAGAAATTGGTTGGGTTGGATTTGTCCTGTTTCATGTGTACAGGACACACGTGGGCAATTTTCTTCATTGCCGGCTAGATGCCAGTGCTGTACTGGAACAACTTGGCTAGGGGTGCGACACATTCTGGAGCATAATAGGGGCATAGAGTACAAGGGAAAAGAGGTTATGTTGAACTTCTACAAGATACTAGTTAAATCTCCGCTGGCATATTATGCTGGGTGGCGCATTATAGGGAGGACGTCAATCCATTGGAGAGAGTGCAGAAGAGGTTTACAAAAATGGTCTCAGAGATGAGAAACTTCAGTTATGAGGATAGATTAGAGAGATTAGGGGAGATTTGATAGATATCTTCAAAATCATGAGGGGGTTGGAGAGAGTAGATAGACAGAGTGGACACCAGTTAAAGTGATTTTCAAAAGAAGCAAATGTGGTGTGAGAGAAAACCGTTTCACATGAGTGATTGGGGTCTGGAATCCACTGCCTGGAAGAGTGGTGGAGGGAGGCTCAATTGAGGCATTCATGAGAGCAATAGATGATTATTTGAATAGAATGTGCAAGGTTATGGAGAAAAGGCAGGAGAATGGTACTAAGCCATGATGCTTGTTTGGAGAGCCAGTGAAAAGAGGATGGGCCAAAGAGGCAGCATGGTATCACAATGGTTAGCACAGTTGCTTCACAGCTCCAGGGTCCCAGGTTCAATTCCCGGCTTGGGTCACTGTCCTGTGTGGAGTCTGCATGTTCTCCCCGTGTATGCGTGGGGTTTCTCCGGGTGCTCCGGTTTCCTCCCACGGCCCAAAGATGCGCAGGTGAGGTGGACTGCCCTTAGTGTCCAATAAAAAAGGTTAGGTGGGGGTACTGGGTTACGGGGATAGGGTGGAGTGTGAGCTTAAGTAGGATGCTCTTTCCAAGGGCTGGTGCGAACCCGATGGGCCGAATGGCCTCCTTCCGCATTTTAAATTGCATGATTCCATGAAATGGCCTCCTTCAACACAGTAACTGTTCTGTAACTAGTTGGCACGACCGACCTTTTTCTAAGCAGTATATGCTTTGTCATTACTGATTCTTTAGGCTAAATCATGGCCCAGGCACCCACCACTGCATGTGGTGGTGCGAAGCAGACAGGCATTGTACATCACCAAAACACCCAATTCTACATCCCACCTACCTACCAGCTCACTTCCAGGAGGTGTAAAATTCCAGTCAATGGGCAGAATTCTCCGCTCCCGCGATAAATCGGGAAGGCCGTCGTGAACTCGGCCGAGTTTCACGACGGCCTTGGAGGCTGCTCCTCGCACCTTATTCAACCCCACCCGGGGGGCTAGGAGCGGCGCTCCGTAACTCTCGGCTGCCGGGCCTTGACGCTTGCGTTTTTCACGGTGACCGCCGATTCTTCCAAGCCGGGGGGGGGGGGGAATCGCTGGTGGCACCAGGGGGGTGTGTTGTGAATCACCCGGCCCTCCCGCGATTCTCCCAGCCGGCGTGGGGAGCGGAGAATCGCGCCCAATGTTTTTGAATAATTCACCAATTCAACTGACTTTCTCTCACATTTCCAAGCAAGGCAAGCTTGCATAAGAAAGTAATTTCTATGTCAACAAAATTGTTGATGCCTTGGGACAAGCCCATCCTAGTGATATGAAATGTTTGATATAGTTCACAACGCTACCCACTTGATCACTATTTAACTTGTCAAAACCACCAAGACAATTCATCTGGATTCTAGCTGCTGGCTATTGTTCAGGAAAAATACAGACCTTTGGGATTACAGGAATAAGGGGCGGGTTTCTTCAATAATGGGGCTATGTCCCCACGGCAGCGAAAAAACCTGGGCGAATCACTCCAGACTTTCCGAAGAAAGTACGGAGCGATTCTCCTACCTGAAGGGGGTTGGCAGGGCCCCAGAGTTGGTCCTCTCAGTTCCGGTTGCCAATGCAGGGCCCTGCACATCCGGTCTGCGTCGGCGGCACCGCGTGACATGGCGGACCCACGCCGCGGACCGGCACCAAGATGATAAGCCCCCCCCCCTGAGATCGCACGCGCCTGTGGACCGGTGGCCCCCGATCGGTAGGCCCCGATCGCACGCTAGGTCACCGTGGATGCCCCCCCACCCCCCCCCCCCCCACAGGGTTGTATCTCCCCTCCCCCACCAGGCCGCCCCCGCAACATGAACGCCATGGTCCCGCCGGGTAGAACCATACAAGAACGGCGGCGGCGGGACTCGGCGGGCACTCGGCCCATCGCGCCCGGAGAATTGTTGGGGGGGTCACCGGAGAATTCGCAGAGCGGCCATGGAGCGGCGGTGGAGCGGACTAGCGCCCCCCCCCCCCTCCCCGGGGATTCTCCAACCCTGCGCGGGGTCGAAGATTCCCAGTCCCTTTCTTTGAGGTGGTCCACATGCTTTTGCACAGTTTGATCTGCAGTCTTGGGATTTGCCCCATGTAAGAGATTTGCCCTGTTCTCTCCACCAAAGTCCCTGGGACCCACTGGCCACCATCCCGAAAATATGAGCGTGGAACGCGTCACCACGTTGAAATCTTCTGTTGCATATTCGATGATCGTGCCACTTCTTCTGAAGGCCCTGCCTCTTTTCTACCTTCCTGGCCAGGGTCCTGGATGCACCACCTATCAGCCTATCCATCCCATTGTCCCACCGCTGGGAAAACGCTGCGCAAGTCGAGGAGTCACAGCCGGAGTGAGACTCATCCGGAGTGGGAATTTGGAACTTGGTAATTTAGTGCAGTGAGGTAATCAGGAAAGGTAAGTGGGAGAAAACCAGCGAGCATCTGAGACCCTGGGTGAGTTCTCCCAGTGAGCCAGAGAAGACACAGCCAGAGTGAGGCACAACCAAGAGTGAGTTTGGGAATTTGAAGCTAGGTGGGAATTCGAAACTGGGTGGGGAGGAGGTGCATTTTAACCCTGGTAAGTGACTGGTAAGTAGTTTTTCTTTTCATTGCCTAATTTATTTATTTTTTCTTTCGTTTTTTGTAATTGTAGTTGTATAAGTTTACCTAAGGTTTAAGACATGGCAGGAGATCCCGTGTCATGCTCCTCGTGTGCGATGTGGGAGCTCAGGGACACGTCCACTGTCCCTGGCTCCTTCACGTGCAAGAAGTGTGCTCAGTTGCAGCTCCTGTTAGACCGCATGACGGCTCTGGAGCTGCGGATGGACTCACTTTGAAGCATCCACGGATGCTGAGGAGGTTGTGGATAGCACGTTTAGCGAGTTGGTCACACCGCAGGTGAAAGTTACTGAGAGAGATAGAAAATGGGTGACCAAAAGACTGAGCAAGAGTAGGAAGGCAGTGCAGGTGTCCCCTGCGGTCATCTCCCTGCAAACCAGATATACCGCTTTAGATACTGTTGAGGGAGATGGCTCACCAGGGGAAGGCATCAGCAGCAAGGTTCATGGTACCGTGGCTGGCTCTGCTGTGCAGCAGGGCAGGAAGAAAAATGGCAGGGCTATAGTGATAGGGGACTCAATCGCAAGGGGAATAGACAGGCGGTTCTGCGGACGCAATCGAGACTCCAGGATGGCATGTTGACTCCCTGGTGCAAGGGTCAAGGATGTCTTGGAGCGGCTGCAGGACATTCTGGTATTCTGGGGAGGGGGGGGGGGGGTGAACAGCCAGCTGTCGTGGTGCACATAGGCACCAACGATATAGGTAAAAATTGGACGAGGTCCTACAAGCTGATTTCAGGGAGTTAGGAGTTACACTAAACAGTAGGACTTCAAAGGTAGTAATCTCAGGATTGCTACCAGTGCCATGAGCTAGTCAGAGTAGGAATGTCAGGATAGATAGGATGAATGCATGGCTCAAGAGATGGTGCAAGAGGGAGGGGTTCAAATTCCTGGGGCATTGGAGCCGGTTCTGGGGGAGGTGGGACCAGTATAAACCGGACGGTCTGCACCTAGGCAGGACTGGAACCGATGTCCTATGGGGAGGGGGGGGGGGCGGTTTGCTAGAGCTGTTGGGGGGGGGGGGTTTAAACTAATGTGGCAGGGTGATGGGAACCGATGCAGGAAGTTGGAAGGGAGTATAACAGGGACAGAAGCAAAAGGAAGTAAGGGGGGAAGTGTAAGCCAGAGGCCATAGTCAAAAATCAAAAAGGGTGACAGTACAAGGTACAGTGACTGAGGGGAGCTCAGTGAATAGGCCCAGTAATACTAAAAGGAATGAAACGGGAAGTAAAAACATAATGGTAAGCGACGCAGCAGGTTGTTACATGAAGATATGGGTTCAACGACAAGGAAAATTAGAAGAAAATTTAAGAGGCAATATAACTTAGGAGAGGTTACTGATCAAGGTGTTAAGATTCAAAACAGAGGTAAAAAAGCCAACATAAGTGTACTTTACCTGAATGCTCGTAGTATTCGGAATAAGGTAAATGAGTTGATGGCGCAGATCATCGTGAATGACTATGATTTAGTGGTCATTACTGAAACATGGTTAAAGGACGGTCACGACTGGGAGTTAAATATTTGAAGGTATCAAACTATTCGGAAGGACAGAGTGGATGGTAAGGGAGGTGGTGTTGCTCTGTTATTTAAGGATGACATCCGGGCAATAGTAAGGGATGACATCGGTGCTATGGAGGATAAGGTTGAATCCATTTGGGTGGAAATCAGGAATAGTAAGGTGAAAAAGTCACTGATAGGAGTAATCTATAGGCCACCAAATAGTAACATTATGGTGGGGCAGACAATAAACAAAGAAATAACTGATGCATGTAGAAATAGTACAGCAGTTATCATGGGGAATTTTAATCTACATGTCGATAGGTTTAACAAGGTCGGTCAAGGCAGCCTTGAGGAGGAGCTTATAGAATGTATCCGCGATAGTTTCCTCGAGCAGTATGTAATGGAACCTACGAGGGAACAAGCGGTCCTAGATCTTGTCCTGTGTAATGAGACAGGATTGATTCATGATCTCATAGTTAGGGATCCTCTCGGAAGGAGCGATCACAATATGGTGGAATTTAAAATACAGATGGAGGGTGAGACGGTAAAATCAAATACTCTTGTTTTGTGCTTAAACAAAGGAGATTACAATGGGATGAGAGAAGAGTGAGCTAAGGTAGACTGGGAGAAAAGACTTTATGATGGAACAGTTGAGGAACAGTGGAGAACCTTCCAAGTGATTTTTCACAGTGCTCAGCAAAGGTTTATACCAACAAAGAGGAAGGACGGTACAAAGAGGGAAAATCGACCGTGGATATCTAAGCAAATAAGGGAGAGTATCAAATTGAAGGAAAAAGCATACAAAGCAGCAAAGATTAGTAGGAGATGAGAGGACTGGGAAATCTTTAGGGGGCAACAGAAAGCTACTAAAAATGCTATAAAGTAGAGTAGGATAGATTATGAGAGCAAACTTGCTCAGAATATAAAAACAGATAGTAAACGTTTCTACAAACATATAAAACAAAAAAGAGTGGCTCAGGTAAATATTGGTCCTTTAGAGGATGAGAAGGGAGTTTTAATAATGGGAGATGAGGAAATGGCTGAGGAACTGAACAGGTTTTTTGGGTCGGTCTTCACAGTGGAAGACACAAATAACATGCCAGTGACTGATAGAAATTAGGTTATGACAGGTGATGACCTTGAGAGGATTGTTATCACTAAGGAGGTAGTGATGGGCAAGCTAATGGGGCCAAAGGTAGACAAGTCTCCTGGCCCTGATGGAATGCATCCAAGAGTGCTAAAAGAGATGTCCAGGGAAATTGCAAATGCAGTAGTGATAATTTACCAACATTCACTAGACTCTGGGGTGGTCACGGCGGATTAGAAATTAGCAAATGTGACACCACTGTTTAAAAAAGGAGGTTGGCAGAGAACGGATAATTATAGGCCAGTGAGCTTAACTTCGGTAGTAGGGAAGATGCTGGAATCTATCATCAAGGAAGAAATAGCGAGGCATCTGGATAGAAATTTTCCCATTGGGCAGGCGCCACACAAAAGGTTGCTGCATAAGATAAAGATGCATGGCATTAAGGATAAAGTAGTAGCATGAATAGAGGATTGGTTAATTAATAGAAAGCAAAGAGTGGGGATTAATGGGTGATTTTCTGGTTGGCAATCAGTAGCAAGTGGTGTCCCTCAGGGATCAGTGTTGGGCCTACAATTGTTCACAATTTACATAAATGATTTGGAGTTGGGGACCAAGGGCAATGTGTACAAGTCAGCAGACGACACTAAGATGAGTGGTAAAGCGAAAAATGCAGAGGATACTGGAAGGCTGCAGAGGGATTTGGATAGGTTAAGTGAATGGGCTAGGGTCTGGCAGATGGAATACAATGTTGACAAAGGTTATCAATTTTGGTTGGAATAACAGCAAACGGGATTATTATTTAAATGATAAAATATTAAAACATGGTGCTGTGCAGAGAGACCTGGATGTGCTAGTGCATGAGTTGCAAAAAGATGGTTTGCAGGTGCAACAGCTGATTAAGAAGCCAAATGGAATTCTGTCCATTGCTAGAGGGATGGAGTTTAAGACTAGGGAGGTTATGCTGCAATTGTATAAGGTGTTAGTGAGGCCACACCTGGAGTATTGTGTTCAGTTTTGGTCTCCTTACTTGAGAAAGGACGTACTGGCACTGTATGGTGTGCAGAGGAGATTCACTAGGTTAATCCCAGAGCTGAAGGGGTTGGATTAGGGGGAGGAGCGGTTGAGTAGACTGGGACTGTATTCGTTGGAATTTTGAAGGATGAGGGGAGATCTTATAGAAACATATAAAATTATATATTACTGAGTTTAGGAGGAACTTCTTCACCCAAAGGGTTGTGAATCTATGGAATTCCTTGCCCAGTGAAGCAGTTGACGCTCCTTCATTACATGTTTTTAAGGTAAAGATAGGTCGTTTTTTGAAGAATAAAGGGATTTAGGGTTATGGTGTTCGGGCCGGAAAGTGGAGCTGAGTCCACAAAAGATCAGCCATGATCTCATTAAATGGCGGAGCTGGCTCGAGGGGCCAGATGGCCTACTCCTGCTCCTAGTTCTTATGTTCTTATGAAGGGAATAGTTAGGATAAATGCGGGCAGGTTGTTTCCACTGGCGGGTGAACGCAGAACTAGGGGACATAGCCTCAAAATAAGGGGAAGTAGATTTAGGACTGAGTTTAGGAGGAACTTCTTCACCCAAAGGTTTGTGAATCTATGGAATTCCTTGCCCAGTGAAGCAGTAGAGGCTCCTTCATTAAATGCTTTTAAGATAAAGATCGATAGTCTTTTGAAGAATAAAGGGATTAAGGGTTATAGTGTTCGGGCCGGAAAGTGGAGCTGAGTCCACAAAAGATCAGCCATGATCTCATTGAATGGTGGAGCAGGCTCAAGGGGCCAAATGGCCTACGCCTGCTCCTAATTCCTATATTCATATGTTCTTATGTTCTTAATGCCATATGGGGAGATATCGGCCCATCAGCAACTCTGCCGGCGCTACCCGGGTTGTAACGTGTGTTGTGGTCCGGTAGGTGAAGAGGAATCATGCCAGTTTTATATCAACTGACCCTGCGGTCTGTTTTTTTCAGGCCCTGTTTAAATGTCTGCATGCCCGTTCTGCCAGACTATTGGGAAATGAGTGATATAGGGCAGTTTGGATGTGTTTCACCCCATTAGCGAGCATAGGTCCTTGCAACTCCTCACTGATAAAGGGAGTCCCATTGTTGGTGACAATCACACTCCAGAATCCTGTGGGTAATAAAGAATCGGCAGAACTTTTCTATGGTGGCTTGCAAAGTGGTGGAAGCCATTCAATGCAGTTCCATCCAATATGAGTGGGGCGTTGATCAGGAGCAGAGACATTGATCCCAAGAAGGGCCCAGCTAGGTTGCACCAAGGGATGACCTGGCCACTCCCATGGGTGGAGCGAAGTTGATGGAGGGAGCTTCTGCTGCGCCTGGCAAGCCGCGTATTGCTGCACTGGTCACTCGATTTAGCCATCGAGCACTGGCTACCACACGTAACTCATGGCGAGCATCTTCAGTTCATAAACCCCAGGATATCCCCTATGCATATCCTGCAAGATGGTTCGCTGACCTGGCCATGGGACAACCATGCTGGATCCCCGCAAACAATGCCATCCTCTACTTTGAGCTGCTGCTGCTCCGTCAAGCAGGCCCACAATTCCTCTGGGTTTCCCCTGCAATCCGCCATATAGAACACATGGTGCAGTTTGGCCCATCTAGGGCCATTTTAGGTCCATGCGCGATTTCAGCGGCTGTGCACCCAAAATGTTTAATGCTGACACAACTTTGTCCAATTGTGGCCAGGACAGGGGGCTCACAGGCAGCGGGAGGCGGATAAGGGCATTTGCAATCTGTGCACGTGGCACTATTCAAATGTTTATTCATACGCTGCCACCAGCAAAGCTCACAGTTGAATCCTGGCCGAAGCTATTAGCGGTCTCAATTTATCCTCTTTGAATAGGCCGAGTAAGGGTTAATGATGCATGATTGGAGCGAAATGACCTACATCGAACGTACTGGTGGAAGTTCTTAACTGCAAAAATCACTGCCAGACCTTCTTTTTCAATCTGCAAAAACCGCGCGACATGTTGGCCAGCGTCCTGGATGCATTGGCTATCAGTTATCCATCCACTTGTTCCACAGTTGGGAGAACACTTCCCAAAGCCATTTGGAGAGGCGTCACACATGAGCGGCTTCGGAGGGTCAAATTATGTTAACAATTTTTGAAGATAATAGCTGCCATTACACCCTGGCAAATTCTTGCACTTATTGCACTTTCCACGCCCATTTCTGATGATATTTTAGGAGCACATGAAGAGGCACCAACAAGGTAGCCAGGCTTGGGAAAAACCTCCTGCAACAGTTGACAAGTCCCAGGAATGACCACAGCATTTTCAGCTGTCGGAGCTCCCTTGATGGCCTAGACATTTTCCTCCACAGGATACAACCCGTCCTTATCAACGTGGTATCCCAAATATGTGACCTCTTTCGCCTAGAAGACACACTTGCCCATTTTCAGGCAGACACACACTTTGGAAAACTGTTGAAGGACCTCTACTAGGTGCCCTGGTGTTCATTCTCAGTGGCTTCTATGATGAGTACATCATTCAGGTCGACAGCCACCCTGGGGAGCCGTTGGAGGATGTTTTCATATCCCACTGGAAAATTGGACACGTCAATGACACTCCGAATGGATGGCAGGTGTACTTGTACAACCCCCTGTGGGTGTTGATGATGACATATTTTCTGGACGCAGAATCCTACTCAAGATGGGGGTACCCGTGGCCCATGTTCAGCTTCATGAAGGAGTGGTCCCCAGCTAACTTCGTAAGTAGATCCTCCATGCGTGGCATGGGGTACCTGTCCATGCAGTATGCCTTGTCGACAGTCATTTTATTGTTGCCGCACTGATGAACAGACTTGCCTTCAGCACCGGGACCACTGGCACTGCCCACTCTGTGAACTGTAGTGGGCGAATGGCGTTCAGCTCAGCTTGTCACCCACCTTCATCAGTAGGGCACATGGGATCAGACAGGCCCAAAAATATTTGGGCTGGGTCCCTGGATTGTCATATATTTTAGCTGTCGCCTTCTTTTAACTTTCGCTGGCCGATCTGTAAAACCTTTCGGTACTTTCCGAGGACTTCATACAAACTGTAAGCTCTGATCCGGAAGATTTGTTGCCAGTCCAGGCTGACTTTAACCAGTCACAGCAGAGGAGGCTGGGCCCTGACCCCTGCACCATTGCCATTGTTAGCTGGACAGACTGATGTCCATGGGTAACCAATGATGGTCAATGGTACCCCGGTCTATGTTGCCAGTCAGGCCTTGGTTTCCTTGAAGCCCGAGTGCTGGATCCCCAAAACAGAGCTGATGGGATGTCTGTTGACCAATAATCGAAACAGGGAAAGCCCCCGTATTGATTTCCATGTCCAAGGGGTGACCATTAACTTGGAGTGTTAGTCTTATTGGGGCTACTTTGAAGACCCTGATGAAGATTAACTGCATGAAGTCACCTTCCTCGGGTGGGGCAATGTGCAAGTCCCTGGCCCAGGGTGTTTGTGTCCCCTGGCCAGGGCAACCTGCACACTGGTGATTCTGGTGGTCTCGACTGCCACGGTTCTTGAAACCGCAAGTGCAATGCAGATGTGGGTATTTCCCACTATCCTCTGGGGAGATGTCCAAGGATGGTTCTGCTAACAGCTTCCTTTGGGTCGCCATATTGTTTATGTCACACACCAACTGATCTCTCAACATCTCAGGGACACATGGGCCATATTCACAATGCTCGGCTAACATGCAACTGTGAGTCAAAAACTCCATAACCGATTCCCCAGGGTTCCCCCCAGCTGTGTTAAAGTGGTATCTCTGTGTGATTACCAAAGGCTTGGGATCAAAATGATTTGCAAAAGTTCTACGAGTTTTGATGCACTATCAGTTACGACGAGACGCGAGTAGAATGTAATCAAGGCTTTATTGCACTGAGATGTGTGGCCTCCTACAGCAGCTGATGAAATGGCTGCTGTCCGGAGGACGCACATATACTCTGCCTACTGGGCGGAGCCAGCAGGCAGGGGTCTACCCCCATACCTGTAGTACAGGGGCTTACCGTAAAACCCATATATACAGTATAATACATCAGTGGTGACTACCACAAGTTTGTTAATGGTTTTTGATTCCAGAGTCGCTGGGTCGATGAGGCTCTTCATTACGCATAAAGTCGGGACCCCGCAGGCAGTCAGTCATCTCCAACAATATTGCCCCCTCTTGGTATACTGGGACCAGTCTTCCATGTCTGCATCAAAGGCCTCTAGCCTTCTGAAAAGTCACATTTAAGTCACACTAACCTAAATTTTATGCTGGGGAATCAGGACACCCTGGCTTGCAGTCATTGTTGTCCTCATCGCCAGTATAAAAGCGCAGGAGTCCCGAGAAGGTAAACCAAAATGAAATTTAATTCAACCACAAATGAAAAGGCCGCAGTTCAAGTCCCAAACAGGACTACCATTTTTTTAGCCAGTACCCATCTGGCTTTAATGGGGCCATTTCCATGAGCTTTTGCTGATGTACCTCCGTCCACCAGCGCGATAGCTCATATTCCACAAGTCACATTGGGGTGTCCCCCATGGGTCTCATGAGGGCTATTACAATATTAAAAAGAAACATTATGTTCGGTTACCCCTGCTGCTATCCACAGAATTATTGGGTTGGATTCTCGCCGACCACTGCTGGTAGCGTAGCTCGCGATGCGGCAGAGAATCCCGTCGTGTTAGGTACACTGGTCTAACACTAGCTGCAACTGGATACAGCTTAGATCAAAAAGTTAATCCAGACCTTGAAGTTAGTTCAATCAGGTTTATTGAACTAATAGCACAGTTAGCACAGTTCTCTGTGAGTTCGACTCGCTGCTAACTTAAGTGTGGTCACTCTGTCTGACTGAACCAGACCAGCTCTTCGCCACATGGTGGAGATGTGAGATTGTAACAACACCCTTGACTGACTCTCCAGATGTTCATCAGTGGAAAGAGGCAGAGTGTGAGTGCCTCGTGTCTTTTATAGTCAGATCCCACCCCTGAGTGTCCTGCCTGCTTATTGGTCATGTCCTGTTCTCTGTGTCCATTAGTTGCTTGTCTGTATATGTGTGTGTCTGCATATCATGACAAATCCAACATCGGGGAAAATAGGGCCGATCCATTTCTGATGCTCCCATTCCCCGCTGGTATTGGGGTCGGGGGTCACACCCCACAGCAGTGGAAGGATACAAATGGGTTTGAATGACTGGGCCGGGCACCAGATTCTACGGGGCTGTGTGATTCTCTGGTCTTCTGCGCTGGGAATCAAATTGACAAGAATTGGTGCAGGTCTTGAGATGTCTGCCCATGATGAAGTGGACCATGCAGCGATCCTTCGGATGACCACTCTCCCCTCCCACAATGCAAGAGCTGCCCAGCCAGTCCCCACCACCCCCCAACCAGACACACCTAATTAAAGATACCCCCTGAAACCATCTAATTAAAGCGCCCTTGCCAAAGACCCTCTCATTAAAGAGATCCCCACCATAAATCCCCCCCCCCCCGCCTCCAGAAGAGAGCCCCCATCTGGAAGCAGATCAGACGATCTGAGGGAGGAAAAACCCAATTGACTAGTTTTCTCCTTCTAGGAATTGACAGCTGCTGCTTCCTCTGCTTGATGCCAGCAGGTGTAATGCACAGGTGAGTATTAAAGCGGGGTTTTTTTTCACTGGTATGTTATCTAGCTTCCAGACAGGGGTCTCTCTTCTGTAAATGCAGCAACTCAATTCAATTTGTTGAAAATCTGAGGCAAAAGCTGCTTTTCAATGATTGATGCTCTTAATCACCTTCACACTGATGACAGTGAAAGGAGGAGAAGCTGGCATTCTGCGGGAGAAAATGGAGAAATTGGATTGGATTGGATTTGTTTATTGTCACATGTACCGAGGTACAGTGAATGGTATTTTTCTGCGAGCAGCTCAACAGATCATTAAGCACATGAAAAGAAAAGGAAATAAAAGAAAATATATAATAGGGCAACACAAGGTACACAATGTAAGTACATAACACCGGCATCGGGTGAAGCATACAGGGTGTAGTGTTAATGAGGTCAGTCCATAAGAGTGTCGTTTAGGAGTCTGGTAACAGTGGTGAAGAAGCTTTTTTTGAGTCTGTTCATGCGTGTTCTCAGACTTCTGTATCTCCTGCCCGATGGAAGAAGTTGGAAGAGTGAGTAAGCCGGGTGGGAGGGGTCTTTGATTATGCTGCCCGCTTTGCACAGGCAGCGGGAGATGTAGATGGTGTCAATGGATGGGAGGCTGGTTTGTGTGATAGCCTGGGCTATGTTCACAACTCTGAAGTTTCTTGTGGTCCTGGGCCGAGCAGTTGCCGTACCAGGCTGTGATGCAGCCAGATAGGATGCTTTCTATGGTGCATCTGTAAAAGTTGGCAAGAGTTAATGTGGACATGCCAAATTTCCTTAGTTTCCTGAGGAACTATAGGCGCTGTTGTGCTTTCTTGCTGGTAGCGTCAACCTAGGTGGACCAGGACAGATATTTGGAGATGTGCACCCCTTGGAATTTGAAACTGCCAACCATCTCTACCTTGGCTCCATTGATGCTGACAGGGGTGTGTACAGTACTTTGCATCCTGAAGTCAATAATTAGCTCTTTAGTTTTGCTGGCATTGAGGGAGAGATTGTTGCATCCTGAAGTCAATAACTAGCTCTTTAGTTTTGCTGGCATTGAGGGAGAGATTTTGCCATGCAGTCGTGTGTGTACAGGGAGTAGAGTAGGGGGCTAAGTACGCAGCCTTGCAGGGCCCCGGTATTGAGGGCTATTGTGGAGGAGGAGTTGTTGTTTATTCTTACTGATTGTGGTCTGTGGGTCAGAAAGTCGAGGATCCAGTGGCAGAGTGTGGAGCCAAGTCCTAGGTTTTGGAGCTCTGATATGAGCTTGGCTGGCATTATGGTGTTGAAGGTGGAGCTGTAGTCAATAAATAGAAGTCTGATGTAGGAGTCCTTGTTGTCGAGATGCTCTAAGAATGAGTGTAGGGCCAGAGAAATGGCATATACTGTGGACCAGTTGCGGCGGTATGCGAATTGCAGTGGATCAAGGATCATGGAGGTGATGCGCTTCATGACCAACCTCTCGAAGCACTTCATTACGACTGAAGTCAGGGCCACTGGACGGTAGTCATTGAGGCACGTTGCCTGAAATAGTTAGAATTAGAAATTAGGTAAATTAGAGTTGGAATCATGTCTTGGATCAGTTCCAGAAGACCAGAAAGGCCCTACTGGCTGCACAGATCGACCTTAGTACACATGCAAAACCTTACACGTGACCGCCTCACTTCGTGAAAGAAACCCTTGAGAGAGTTGAAAAAACTGAAATCAAAGCAAGAAATATCCTGCCTGATGTAGACTACAAGCTTGTAAATAAACAGAAAAAGATTAGAGAAAAAGCCAATGATGGTGATGCACCCGATGCTGATGAAATGCTTCCTCCGAGAGATAGTTACGGATGAAATCCTTTGTTCCTGTGATGGATGCATCTGATACCAACTTGAAGAAAAGAGCAATCCTCTCTGAAAACGGTGCAATCTTTTGTTTTGGTAGATTTATGTCTCGTAAACGTCTCTATGTGAAAGGGTAAAACTTCTGGAGAAAGATTATCCTGAAGTTGTTAACCTCATTGGGCATATAAAGCACTTCCGTATTTATATTAAGGAAAATTATGCAGATGAAGGATACTTAATCCACCAGGACCTGTATCACATCCTGATCCAAGATAACATTAATTTACCATTCCCTGAAGTAGGGACGACATTGTGGCTATTTTTGAAATCAAAATGTTAACAAACTGCTCAGGGGGAAAGGTCTTTTTCGGAACTGAAAAACATCCAGAATGGACTGTGGACAACAGTGCTGCAAGGGAAGCTATCTGCCCAAAGCAATATGTGAATCAAAAGTGATAAACATCGTAGCTCATCTTTGAAGGACATCACTGATGACATTGCCCTCTGAAAAATCACAAAAGGTTTTACATTTTTAACTTTATGTGATGTGGAAACATACTGTCGACTGTCTCACTTTCTCCATTTAGTAAGCTGCAGATCTGCACAACTCTGTTGGTATTGATAAAATTAAGAAATCACAAATATATTTTAATTTGATGGTGTTAAATAATGCAAAAGATATTTTGTAATGCATGTGTTTGAGTTCAAGTATATTTATTTTCTTTGTGTTTTTGCCTTTGCATATGCGCAAGTATAAAGCTTTCATATTTATAATTTCAGTGTCTTTTCTGGGAGAATAATAAAGGACTATTTTTATTGTATGGGGCCTCTCAAGCTTGACATAGCTTAGGGCTTCAGCATGTCACAATCCAGCCCTGGCTGGTCCAGCAGCGCCTTCTCTTTTTATAGAAATGCCACAAGCCACAAAGAAGACACGTGGATAATATGTCGACAGTGTGCGTTGCCCCATTTATTACTTCCAACAGGCAGCCAGAGGACTGCTTTCCAGATTGGTGCCAGGATAACATTGAGTACACAGGTGAGGGAGAGGACAAAGATGTTCAAGAAGAATCGGCAGCCCCTGGAAAGAGGGTTAACTTGCTGACAGGTTCTACTGTTCCATTTGGGGATTCTGTATGTCGACAGGTTTGCAAAATAAACATCACTGATGACAGGTTCATATGAATGAGAACCAAAGGGAAGTAGCACGGCAGCCTCCAGAGTCCATGCACGAAAGGCATAGTCATCAGTTTCACAGTCTGACATAGAACAGGAAGCAAAATGCTTCTTGGGGGGATAACAGATGACATGCACAGGAGGAGCCCGTGTGAATATTTACCTTTATGTTGTGGAGGCATGCAGGTCGAAACACACAAATAAACTAGTTGATTATACTTGGACACACACTGACAGTGGGGTTCAGAGAATTCTGCAATCGCTCTGTATTTAAATTATGTTCTGCTTTCCTATCCTTCCCGTTGAAGTGGACAACCTCACAATTTCTCAAGTTCTGCTCCATCTGTCAAATTTTAACCTATCCAAATCCCTTCGTAGGCTCCAAGTATCCTCTTCACAACCTAGTTTTGATCTTCGCTCCAAGGGGCGTGCCTCTCCTGCAGCTACTCGACTGAATTCTTCCTGCACCCCAACCACCTCATCAGATCACCTGTCAGTCTTTCATATACGGGAACACAAGCCAAGAGTTTGCAAAACTGCCCTCAAATCACTCTCCAATACATAACACAATGTTCCAGCCACATTTACTTCATTGCTCCACAACAAACAAGATACTCTTTGCTTCTGAGATTCCCCTCGTAGAATAGTTGGAGCACAGGAGAAGGACATTTGGATCACCTTGTCCGAATCAGTTCTCTGCAAGAACAGCTCACCTTCTTCCACTCTCCCATCTTTTCCTCGTAGTTCTGCAATTGTTTTTTTCTCTTTGGATAATGATCCAAGTATTTTTTGGAACCTGTATATTAAATCTTCCTGCCTCACACTCTCAGCCAGTGCTTTCCAGATTCTAACCTCTCGTTGGGTTAAAAGGTGTTTCCTCATGTTGCCATCCATTCTTGTTCTAACTACCTCAAATTCTTGCACTCTGGTTCTCAAGTCTTTCACCAATGGGAATAATTTCTTCTTTTCTGCCGTGCCCAGATTGCCCATGATTCTGAACACCCCTGTCGAGTCTCCTTTTAATCTTCTCTTCTTCAAGGAGAAGACCCAGCTTCTCCAATCTATCCACGGACCTGAGGATCTGGAGCCATTCTTCATTTCTGCAGCCCCTCTAATGTCTTCACATCCTTACTAATGTGTGGTGCTCTGAATTGCACATGATACTCCAGTTGTGCACAACTGCCCTGAACTGAACTCAACACTCCAGTTGTGCACAGGTACTATCTGATCCCTCAGAACCTGCACCCCGTTTAGAACTGTGTCCTTTCTTTTATATTGCCTCTCCTTATTCTTCCCACCAGAATGTTTCATCTCACATCTCTCAGCAAGTCGCATCTGCCACTTGTCCACCCATTCTACCAATCTGTCTATGTCCTCTTGAAGGTTATCATTATCCTCCTCACATTTCACAATAGTTCCATTTTTTGTGCCCTCTGCGAATGATGGAATCATCCCCAAGTTGAGATCATCACCACACACAAAAGAGAAATGTCCACCTGTCTGTCTGTTTAATGGCAAATTCCTCTGATGTCTTCAGTCTATAACTATATTTGGCGGGCTGATACTTTGGACCAATGGGCACGTGGTAGGGGAGTTGAGATCACATCGCCTATCCCAGGGGAATGTTGACCTCCTATCAATGGGTTCAGTGGCCTTGCCTATACTGTGCTCACTGACACCATAATTCAGACATGCAACAAATTTGTATTTGTAAAGTCTCTGACTTTCAATATTTCATTTGCTTTACTTCTAATTTTATTTGTCTCCTGGAAGTTATGTTCTGAGACATTAATTTTGCTAGGGGAAGTAAATGAGAGTAAGCAGATCCCGGAATATTCCCCCAGAGAAGCAAGGGGTGACACGATGGCACAGTGGTTAGCACTGCAGTCTCACAGTATCAGGGTCCGGGTTTCAATTCCGGCTTTGTGTGACTGCCTGTGTGGAGTTTGCACATTCTCCCCGTGTCTGCGTGGGTTTCCTCCGGGCTCTGGAGCAAAGCTGTGCCAGGTGGATTGTCCATTGTTAAGACACCCTGGGCAAGTGTGCAGTCAATTCCAGCCCCACAGGTCCCAGGGTCCTGACACAGGTGAATTAACCATTAATTTGTAGATAGTTTCCGAGATCTTTGCCTTTGACTGCTCTAATGACTTATTGCCACCGTGTTTGTAAATTAAAAAAAAAAAAATGTTCATTTGTAACAACAATAATACAATAATAATCTTTATCTTCATTGTCACAAGTAGGCTTACATTAACAGTGTAATGAAATTAATGTGAAAAGCCCCTTGTCGCCACATCCTGGCGCCTGTTTCGGTACACCGAGGGAGAATCCAGAATGTCTAAATTAGCCAACAATAGAGATATTACATTCAATAATTATCATAGAATATCGATCAGCTCATCTATTAATCTCCCTTTTACCGTCCCACCCTTTACCGAAACACAAAGACAAATACACACAAGGGGAAAGGAAAGGGGTAAAATTATAGGGATTAAAATGGAAGAAAGAGAGATGAGTGTCCTTGTTGCTCATATTGAAATCATTGTAGCCAGTTATCTTCCCAGGACGCAGTGTTTAAACCACCAGTCGGATTACTAACAAGGTTCTTCTGGCTGACACATTCAGGCAGGACTCTCAGGCTATGGGATCTCCTCTGGGTAGTTACTCAAGATCCACGTCAGGTCTGTTTAATTCTGACTTGCTTCCACCTCCACCAGATTAATTAATAGCCTCACTGAGATAAGACAAGAGTTTAAAAAAGATTTTCAAACAACCCACCCTGCCTGCAGTTGCGGCTGGACTGGAAGTCTCTGCAGGTTTAACTGGTCGTGCAGAGAGAAAGGCTTTTCCTTCAGGTCGCTAATGAGATATCAAAGCTGTGGCCCTCTGGTTTCGTGATAATAATAGAACATAGAACATAGAACATAGAACAGTACAGCACAGAACAGGCCCTTCGGCCCTCAATGTTGTGCCGAGCAATGATCACCCTACTTAAACCCACGTAACCCGTATACCCGTAACCCAACAATCCCCCCATTAACCTTACACTACAGGCAATTTTAGCATGGCCAATCCACCTAACCCGCACATCTTTGGACTGTGGGAGGAAACCGGAGCACCCGGAGGAAACCCACGCACACACGGGGAGGACGTGCAGACTCCACACAGACAGTGACCCAGCCGGGAATCGAACCTGGGACCCTGGAGCTGTGAAGCATTGATGCTAACCACCATGCTACCGTGAGGCCCCTATGAAAGACTGAAAGCAAACACACAGTCTTACAAAGTAAAGAACATTGGGAATGATCACCACCAATCAACTTCGTGTGTGAATTAAGAATCGGGAAAATAAAGCAGCTTATTGGCTGCCAGCCAAGTCCATCAAGGTGAGCCATCACCAGTGTCAGCATATCCTGCTGATTTCCATGTTTTTCTTTAATTAAAGGAAAGTCCATCTTAAAGTTGCAGGTCCCAGTAATTGTCCAGGTAAAAACATTATAAAAGCCAAAATAATAAAAAATAATAGGAACACACAGGGAAAATATGTTTTAACCAGGAGGACCCTTACACCATGTCAAATTTTCCCTTAGTGTCCAAAGATGTGCAGGTTAGGTGGATTGTTCATACTAAATTGCCCCTTAAAGTGTCCAAAGGTCTGCAGTTTAAGTGGATTGGCCATGCTCAATTCTCCCTCAGTGTCCAAAAGTGTGCAGGTTAGGTGGGGTTACAGGGTCACAGGAGTGGGCCCACCAGTGCTTTTTCAGAGGGTCAATGCAGACTTGATGGGCTGAATGGCCTCCTTCCGCACAATAGCAATTCTATGGTTCTAAGATGAATATGCTAGAGCAAAAAGGCGCAAAGTTGGCAGGGAGTGACAGAATGCACGAAGACCCAGTGGTGCAGGTGACAGAGCATCATGACTCTTTGAGGAAACTTTCATCCATGATCCTCAGCATGATAAATCAGACTCAGTGTCTGACATGGGCAGTAGGTCAGAGGGATGTGAATCTTGTGGTGCAAAATATTGAAAGAAGGCCCACTGTGTCGTTGAACACCACTGATGAAATATACAGGGTATTAATGAGCAGTGAGAAATCGGCATGAATGTAAATTTTGATCCTGAGGGTTCAGAGAGTAGCGCTGATGATGTGGAGAATATTAGTAGAAATTGCACAGTGAATCAATACACTTTAGAAATTATTTCCACTTTCTGTGCTTTACACTAATTTTAGCCCAGTCTAACTCAGGGCAATTAAAGTACCCTATTGTGATTACTCTATGATTCTTGCACTTCTCGGTAATTTCCTTGCAGATTTGATCCTCTATATCTTTCTTACTAGTCAGTAGCCTATAGAATACACCCAGTGATGTAATGTTACATCTACTGTTTCTTAGCTCTAACCAAATAAATTCTGTCCTTGACACCTCTAGGTCTGAGTGATTAATTGAGCACGAATTTTAATTAATTAATAAATTAGCAGGAGCATGGTGGCACATGCTGCCTCACGGCGCCAAGGTCCCAGGTTTGAACCCGGCTCTGGGTCACTGTCCATGTGGAGTTTGCACATTCTCCCAGTGTTTGCATGGGTTTCACCCTGTTATGGGCCAGTGTTTAGAGAACCCCAAATGTATCATGGAGTTCACCTGACCCACAACATTTAATAGATTGTGGTAAGGGGAGCACACGGCCCATTCTGCAGGTGTGGTACAGCAGAAATGGAAAAGTATTTTTTAAAGCAATGCAATGTTTATTCTATGAACTCAAGTTAACCATTTTAAAACATACAGTGAACATCTTAGCAACCATTAATTCAAATGCAACCCCCTTTTAAGCTTTCCTTTTAACATCCATAAGACTTAAAAAAAAACCTTTAACAGAGCACATCAGGTTAAAGTCACTACTGAGAGCAGTTATTAGTTTTAAATCACAAAAGGATCAATTTACAGTTTTTAGATTACAGAGAGAGAGACCCATACCCCTTCTTGCTGTGACTGCAGCTATCCAGCACTGAAAACAAAACTAAAACACACCCTGCAGCAAACAGCCTAAAACAAAAGTAAAAAGCTGACAGAGGAGCCCAGCTTCACCCACACTCTGACATCACATAAACACCCATCCTTGAAGGTACATTTCTTAAACACCCATTTCTTAAAGGTGCTCTCACATGACAACCCCCACAACCCAAAGATATGCAGGGTATGGATTGGCCATGCTAAATTGCCCCTTAATTGGAAAAAATGAATTGGGCACTCTAAATTTATTTTTAATAAAATGATCAATTAACAAATTGTCTCTAGCTTTTATTTTATAACAATTAATCGATAAAGTCTTATTTTAGGATTGATTAAATTGGTTTAAAAACTTCCTGGTATACTAACTACAAATGACTCCTTGCCCTGGCATATCACATTGTTATTATTATTTTCTTCCCTCCTCCTCCTGTTAGTTCAGACTTCTGGATCACAGCTTTATTGATTCCAGTCTGCTTCGTACTGATCCAGGTCTGTTTCGCACTGCCCCTGGTCTGTTTCATAATGCTTCTAGTCTGCTTCGCACTGCCCCTGGTCTGTTTCATAATGCTTCTGGTCTGCTTCGCACTGCCCCTGGTCTGTTTCATAGTGCTCCCGGTCTGTTCCACACTTCCCTTTGTCTGCTTTTCACCACCCCTGGTGTGATTCATACTGTTTCCGATCTACTTCACACTACTCCTGATCTGCTTTACACTGCTTCTCCAGACTCAGGAGTACTTTTTAAATTATCCAGCCAAAGGATGAAGAGCTTCATTGGTTAGGCCAGCATTTATTGCCCATCCCTAATTACCCTCGAGAAGGTAGTGGTGAGCTGTCTTTTTGAACCACTGCAGTCCATCTGGTGTAGGTACAGCTTTAATGCTATCTTGGGAAGGATTTTCAGGAATTTGACCGATCAACAGACATGGAACGGCGATATATTTCCAAGTGAGAAGGGTGAGTGGCCTGCAGGGGAACTTCCAGGTGGAGGTGTTCTCATTTTTAAAAATGTGTTCATGGGATGAGGGTGTCACTAGCTGGGCCAGCATTTATTGCCCATCATTGCTGTGGATCTGGAGTCACATGTTGAACAAACCAGTTAAGAATGGCGGATTTCCTTCCCAAAACCATAGTAGTGAACCAGATGGGTTTTACGACAATCAACAATGGCTTCCTGGCTTTTAAATCCAGATATTTATTGAATTGACATTTCACCTCCTGCCATAGTGGGATTCTAACCCCAAAGCATCATTCTGGGTCTCTGGGTTACTAGTCCAGTGATAATACCACTGCGCCACTGTCTCCTCCTTATGCCATATACCCTTGTCCTTCTGGATGGTAGTTGTTGTGGGTTTCGAAGGTGCTTCCGAAGGAGTCTTGGTGAGTTCCTGCAGTGTATCTTGTACATAGTATTCATGGCTGACACTGTTTATCGGTGGTGAATGGAGTGAACATTTGTGGATGGGGTGTCAATCAAGCGGGCTTCTGTCTCCTGAATGGTGCTGGAGCTGCACTTATCCAAGCAAGTGGAGAGTATTTCATCACACTCTCACCTGTGCCTTGTAGACAGTGGACAGGCTTTGCGGGGTCAGGAGGTGAGTTGTTCGCCTCAATATTTCTAGCCTTTGACCTGCCCAGCTGTCCATAGTGTTTATATGGCTATTCCAGTTCAGTTTTTGATCAATGGTAACTGTCAGGATGTTGAAAGTGGGGGAGTCAGTGAATGTAATTCCATTGATTATCGTGGGGTGATGGTTAGGCTCTCTCTTGTATGGCATGAATGGTACTTGTCAGCTCCAGCCTGGGTAATATCCAGGTCTTGCTGCTCTTGGTGCTGAACATTATGCAATCATCAGTAAACATCCCCACTCTGACCTTATGATGGGAGGAAGGTCACTGATGAAGCAGCTAAAAATAGTTGTGCTCAGGAGTCAACTCTGAGGAACTCCTGAAGTGATTCCCTGGAGATGAGCTCGGTGACCTCCAACAATCACAACCATCTTCCTTTGTGCTAGTAATGACTTCAACCAGCGGAGAGCTTTCCCCTTATATCCAATGACTCAAGTTTTGCATGGGTTCCTTGATGCCATACTCGGTCAAATGGTGCCTTGATGTCAAGGGCAGTCACTCTCACCTCACCTCTGGCATTCAGCTCTTTTGTCTGTACTTGAACCAAGGCTATAATACAGTCAGGAACTGAGTGATTTGGCGGAACCCAAAATGAGCATCAGTGAGCAGATTATTGCTGAGTAGCTGCCACTTGATAGCACTGTTGATGACCCCTTCCACCAGTTTGCTGGTGATGGAGAGTAGACTGATAATCAGCCGGTGTGGATTTTTCCTGCTTTCTGTATACCTGGGCAATTTTTTACATTCCTGATAGATACCAGTGTTGCAACTGTAATGGAACAGCTTGGCTAAGGGTGCGACAACTCCTGGAAGTTTTCAGTATCCAGTACCTTAAGCCGTTTCTGGACGAAATCGAATTGGCTGAGGGTTGCCATCTGTGATGCTGGGGATCTCTGGAGGAGGCCGAGATGGATCATTCACTCAGCAGTTCTGGCTGAAGATTGTTGCAAATGCTTCAGCCTTATCTTTTGCGCCGATGTGGTAGGCTCCTCCACCATTGAGGATGGGGATACTTATGGCGCCTCCTCCCCCAGTGAGTTGTTTAGTTGTCCACAACCATTTCAGCTGGATGTGGCAGGACTGCAGATCTTAGATCTAATCGGTTGGTTGTGGAATCACTTATTTTGGTTGTGGGCTCACTTATTTCTGTCTATCACGCTGCTTATGCTGTTTGGCATGCAAATAGTCTTGTTTTAGAGCTTCACCGCTCTTTTCCGGTATGCCTGATGTTGCTCCTGGCATGCTTTCCTGCACTCTTCATTGAACCAGGGTTGATCCCCTGCCTTGTTTGTAATGGTAGAGTGGGGGGGGGGGGGGGGGGGGGGGGGATGCCGGGCCATGAAGTTACAGATTATGGCTAAGTACAATTCTGCTGCTGATGATGACCCACAATGCCTCATGGATGCCCGGTTTTGAACTGTTGCGTCTCTTCCAAGTTTATTTGATTTAGCACGATGGTAGTGCCACGTAACACAATGGAGGGTATCATCAATATGAAGAGAGGATTTTGTCTCCACAAGGACTGTGTGGTAGTCACTCACACTGGTGCTGTCATGGACAGTTGCATCTGTGACAGGCAGGTTGGCGAGGATGAAGCAGGTTGGTGAGCATGAATTCAAGTCTGTTTTTCCCTCTTGTTGTTTCCCTAACCACTTGCCGCAGTACCAGTATAGCAGTTACATTCTTTAGGATCCAGACAGCTCGAACTGTGGTGGTCCTATCGAGCAACTCTTGGTGATAGACATGGAAGTATCCCACCTAGAGTAGATGTTAGTAAGAAGGATTTTGAATCGTCTGCAAGGCTGAATTTGCCTTTGCCATTTCTGGTGCCTAAGTTGATGCTGGATGGTCCAGCCGGCTTCATTTGTTTGAAACCTTAAAGCAGATTGATACAAATGAATGGTTTCCTAGGCCATTTGCAAGGGCATTTGGACATTGCTATGTGTCTGGAGTCAGATGTAGGTGAACACGGCAGATTTTTTTTTCCCCCTAAAGGACATTAGTGCACCAGATGGATTTTTACGACAATGGTTTCATGGTTATCATTAGATTTTTAGCCCCAGAGTGTTACCCTGGGTCGCTGGATCACTATTCCAGCGAGAACAACATTACATCACCGCCTCCCTGTGCAAAGCAGAAAACAATAAAGAACAATGCCCAAAACCAAAGAGAACAAAAAAACAAGCAAAAGGAAATGGGTTGCAGTTCTGTCATGTGTGCAGCTCCCAACAGACCTCAATATGGCATTACCAGTCTGACTTCCTGCACTCACTGCTCCTCAGAGAACACTTCCTCCTCTTGTGTCCTGACCTGTTCCTGTTATTCACCACATTCAATCAATGCTTCAGATGTTACATTTTGCACCATTTTTAGTCTGACAGCACACCCTGATATATATTATGGGGAGTGCCGCAAACAACTGGTCAGTCTTTTTCCACCTCGTGGCTTGATCAATGCTTTATCTTCCAGAATTGAGAGCGGTGTGCTGACACCATTGGTCACCAGCACACCAGCTAACAGCAAAACACAACTTCTTACATTTTTTACATTTAGATGTGAGGTGGAGGCCCCTAATAAGGCCATCCCTAATTTAGAATTATAGAATCATGGAAATTACAGTGCAGAAGGAGGCCATTCGGCCCATTGACTCTACACTGGCACTTGGAAAGAGCACCCAACCCAAGCTCACACCTCCACCTTATCCCTGTAACCCCACCCAAACGTTTTTGGACACTAAGGCAATTTATCATGGCCAATCTACCTAATCAGTACATCTTTGGACTGTGGGAGGAAACAGGAGTACTCGGAGGAAACCCACGCAGACACGGGGAGAACATGCAGACTCCGCACAGTCAGTGACCCAAGCCCGGGATTGAACCTGGGACCCAGGAGCTGTGACACAACTGTGATAACCACTGTGCTGCCCTTGAACTAAGTGACTGGCTGGTCCATTAAGAGTCAATCATATTGCTGTGGGCCTGGAATCACATGTAGGTCAAGCCAGGTAAGGAGGGCAGATTTTCTATCCTTTTTTTTCCATTTACTAAAGATTTATTTCAACACCAAACAGGCAATTACTAAAATATTTTACGTAGTAGAAATCAATTGAAAATCCTCGACCAAAAAGAAAGATCTAATATACATGTCTAATAACAACACAATTGTTTAAATCAATTTACAATAATTGGTATTGCAATATTTTGCCTTCACCCTCAGAAGAACATAAAAAGCAACCACACTACATATTAAACAATAAAATTCACCAAGACACAAATCAACATGGATAAGCAGGTAGGCTATTTTCAGTCACAGCTGACATCATTTTGTCATTACTATTATATGAGATCAAGGAAGATCACATGTGCTGTGATTTTATTCTGAAAACTATAAATTCCTGATATCATTCCTTTTCTCATCAATTACTAAATTATTGATACTCAAAAATAGCAGTGATCATACAAACATCCGAAATGTTTTTTCCACGGACGTTTACTCAAATGACACACTTTCTGATCATTTGTAAAATAACTAGAGGATATTTTCACAAATTGAAAGGATTTGGCAGCATCCTTCTCGACACCTGATGAAAATGGAGTGAAATTGTTTAAACCATCCTAGAAATGGTTGCTAACATTTTTGCCAGTGATTACTGTTGACAATATTTTGAACAGCCCAATTACAAACCATTTTGTGATAATTTGCAAGGTTCTAAGAGATAGCCTCATTCAATTTATCATCAGTGGTCAATGCATTAAACTATATATATATATATATACATAAAAACATGCTGCTGGAAACAAAAGTAAGGCTGCATTGCAAATGGTCATTGTTCCTGAATGAAACTACTATAGACAGCTCAAAGGCGGTCTTAAAGGAAGATTCTGATTGGTTGACAACTATTACAAAAATGCTTGATTTCACTCAGCTTTAGTGCCTCTCATTGTTCTGCATCAGAGCTGCCGCTGTGAAGTCAGCAGATAACAAATGCCCAGCAATGCAAATTTGCATGCAAATTTCTGTAAGAAAACGTAAAATGTCACACATCCATAATGAACGACCAAAGACATGCAATTATCTAGATTTTGGGGCACCAGGGTCCATTTTTGCTGTTGGTTTTTCCTCATCTTAAAACAGTCCCCAGGATGCTACAACCTATGAATATCAAGCCACCATTTCAGTTCATTGCTGTTGGAATTATTATCGAAGTGTTACTGCAGATATATTTCACATTTCCGTGATACCAAGACTAGAGGCAAAGTGCTACAAATTTGACATTGGAATCTGTTGAAGTCAATGCAACATTCCACAATTTTCCATGTGAATGAATGCCTTGATATAGTACTTGTTCAGGACTGGTGGTCACATCTTTAATTTACTCTGTTGGACAAATCGATGTGTTAATGTCTTAATCACACATACCTTATTGTGGGTCTGTAATTTTTCAAACGTGTGAAGGAGGCATTGCAGCAGAAGGAGGAGGAGCGGATGGACTGGGTATCTCATCCTGGCTTGCTCTCTGGGAAATGCTGCCTCTCACTCGGCTCTCGCATATATCCAGTGTTGGGGATGGATTGGAGCAGGAGGAGCGAGGCGCTTTGCCGGCTCCTTTCCCTTCCGAGATTTCAGCTTCATCTGAGCGGATTTGTTTGATTTTGTTTGCCAAAGCTCCCAGCTCCTGCCTGCCTCCCGGTCCAATCGATACACAATCCAGATTTCCCATCCTAAAGGACATTAGTGAACCAGATGGGTTTTTACATCAATTAACAATAGTTACATGGGCACCATTACTGAGACTAGCTTTTCGTTCCAGATTTTATTTAGTTCTATCTAAATTCCACGAGCTGCTGTGGTGGGATTTGAACCCATGCTCCCAGAGTATTAGCCCAGTCATCTACATTACGAGTCAAGTGGCTCTACCACTATTCCCCACCCCCCACGTGTCAAAACCATCTAAAACCAATTGAGAGTTTCTGAACTATAGTCACTGTTGTTATGCAGGAGTGTGGGAGCCACAAAGATAGCTAAATGGCAATGATCATATAATCGGTTTATTGATCCTGGTTGAGGGATACATAGGGCACCAGACGACCATAATAACATAAAACATAGGAGCGGAATTAGACCACTGAACCGACTCCACCCTTCCGAGATCAGGACTGATATATATGATAGACCCCAAACCCACTTTCCCGCCTTATCCCCCTTATCCTAAATTCCCTTTCTGATTAAAAATCTACTTATCGCAATCTTGAATATATTTAACAATGCAGCTTCCACAGTGGGCTGCGGTAAAGAATTACACAAATACACTACCCTCTGAAAGAAGAAACTCCTCCTCATCTCTGTCTTAAATGGGAAAGCCGTAATGCTGAGATTATGCCCTCTTGTCCTGGACTCTCCCACAAAGGGAAACAACCTCTCTGCATCTACCCTGTCAAGCCTCTTGAGAATCATGTATGTCTCAATAAGGCTGTCTCTCATTCTTCTAAACTCCAATGAGTACAGGCCCAATCTACTCAACCTCTCCTCATAAGAAAATCCCTTCATGCTCAAGATTAACCTTGTGAACCTCCTCCAGATTGCCTCTAATTCCAATACATCTTTCCTTTGATAAGAGGATCCAAACTGTTCACCGTATTTCAGGTGCATTTAACCTAGTGCCTTGTCCAGCTTTAGCAAGACTTCCCCATTTTTATACTCCATTCCTTTTGAAATAAATGCCATTTTCCATTTGCCTTCCTTATTACCTGCTGATCTTGCAAGCTATGCCCGTGTTTCCACTTTCTGCAGTCTCTTTCCACTTAAATAATATTCAGCTCCTTTATTCTTCCTGCCAAAGTGCATAACTTCACCATTTCCTTATTATATTCAATCTGCCACGTTTTTTGCCCAATCACTTAATCTCTTGTGTCATCCTCACCACTTGCTTTCCCATCCGCAAACTTGGTAATAGTACATTCACTTCCCTCGTCCAATTCATTCATATATTTTGTAAATAATTGTGGCCCCAGTGCTGATCCCTGTGGCACTCCACTGGTTACAGATTGCCATTTTGATAATTCCCCACTTACCCACTTGGACAACCAACTATTAGTTATCTAATCCTCTTTTTATGTCAATATACTACCACAAGCACCATGTGCTCTTATCTTACTAAGTAGCTTTTTGTGCGGTACCTTATCAAACACTTTGTGGAAATCCAAGTATTTTGCATCTTTTGGTTCCCTGTCATCTATCCTGCTCATTACCACCTCAAAGAATTCTAGTAAATTTGTCAGGCATGATTTTCCTTTCATGAAGCAATGCACAGAAGCATTGTGGATAGCACAATTGCTTCACAGCTCCTGGGTCCCAGGTCCGATTCTGGCGGGTCACTGTCTGTGCGGAGTCTGCACATCCTCCCTGTGTGTGCGTGGGTTTCTTCCGGGTGCTCCGGTTTCCTCCCACAGTCCAAAGATGTGCAGGTTAGGTGGATTGGCCATGATAAATTGCCCTTAGTGTCCAAAATTGGCGTTAGTGTTGGGTGGGGTTACTGGGTTATGGGGATAGGGTGGAGGTGTTGACCTTGGGTGGGGTGCTCTTTCCAAGAGCTGGTGCAGACTCGATGGGCCAAATGGCCTCCTTCTGCACTGTAAATTCTATGAATGCTGATTCTCATTGATTGTATTATTTATTTATTTTTTTTAGAACATATTTTATTGAGGCTTTTATAGTTTTGACAATTTTAAACAGCCAATTTCAATAAGAACAAAAACACCCAGTATAACCAACAAACCTCCCAAGCACAGACCCCAGCCAACATGACTGACATAAACAGTGCCACCTTCCCCATCCCCCCCCCCCTCCTTTGGTTCTCCTGCTCTCACTCATCTCTTCCATGCCTCTGCTTTGCCCTCTACTACGCCCTCCAGCTGACAGCTTAGTTTTTCTCGAAGAAGTCAATGAGCGGCTGCCACCTCCGAGCCAACCCCTGCAACAAAGTCCTCAAGGCGAATTTAATTTTCTCGAGTCTCAAAAACCCCGTCATGTCGCTAACCCACCCCCCCGACTTTGTTGGCACCGAGTCCCTCCATCCTAGTAATGAAATAAAAAATGAAAATGAAATGAAATGAAATGAAAATGAAAATCGTTTATTGTCACGAGTAGGCTTCAATGAAGTTACTATGAAAAGCCCCTAGTCGCCACATTCCGGCACCTGTCCGGGGAGGCTGGTACGGGAATCGAACCGTGCTGCTGGCCTGCTTGGTCTGCTTTAAAAGCCAGCGATTTAGCCGAGTGAGCTAAACCAGTAATAGTAAGATCCATCTCTGGGCCACCAGGGAGGTAAAGACCAGGACGTCCCCCTCTCTGCCCCCCTTGGGCTCCCGGTTTCTGGCAGGGTTTGCTGAAGTCATGTCCGAGGGTGGTGCCAATTCCAGATGTGGCAATCTTTGGTAAGTTGGATATATTATGTATTTCTAAATGTTCTGCTATTACATCCTCTTTAATGGACTCTAACATCATCCCAATGATAGATGTTAAGCTAAGTGGCCAATAGTTATTGGACGGCATTCACGGTAGCATGGTGGTTAGCATCAATGCTTCACAGCTCCAGGGTCCCAGGTTCGATTCCCGGCTGGGTCACTCTCTGTGTGGAGTCTGCACGTCCTCCCCGTGTGTGCGTGGGTTTCCTCCGGGTGCTCCGGTTTCCTCCCACAGTCCAAAGATGTGCGGGTTAGGTGGATTGGCCATGCTAAATTGCCCGTAGTGTAAGGTTAATGGGGGGATTGTTGGGTTACGGGTATACGGGTTACGTGGGTTTAGGTAGGGTGATCATTGCTCGGCACAACATCGAGGGCCGAAGGGCCTTTTCTGTGCTGTACTGTTCTATGTTCTATGTAACCCATCAACTTCGCACTGACACTCCAAAAGAGCACCCAACCCAGGCCCACGCCCCCATCCTATCCCCATAACCCCACCTAATATTTGGACACTAAGGGGCAAATTAGCAAGGCTAATCCACCTAACCTGCGCATCTTTGGACTGTAGGAGGAAAGCAAAGCACCCGGAGGAAAACGGCGGCGCACAGAGGGACGGTGTTTAGCACTGCTGCCTCAGAGCGCCAAGGACCTTGGGTGACTGTTTGTGAGGGCTTTGTACGTTCTCTCTGTGTCGGTGTGGGTTTCCTCCAGCTGCTCCAGTTTCCACCCACAATCCAAAAGATGTGCTGCAGGCTCAGTGGTTTGCCCATGCTAGGTTGCCCCTTAGTGTCCAGGGATGTGCAAGTTAGGTTTTGTGGATAGGGTGGGGGAGTAGACCCAGGTAGAGTATTCTTTCAAAGGTTTGGTGCAGACTTTATGGGCCGAGTGGCCTTCTTTTGCGCTGTAGGTATTCTAAGGTTCTAGGAAACCCATGCAAACATGGAGAGAATGTGCACCTCTACCATACTTATGAGCTTTCATTAATTACTTAATTATTTTTAAAATTATTTATTTTCTTTTAGACATTTATAAATCTTATCACAAACTGCACAAAAAATTTAAACCTTCGGAAAATAGACCACTTATCGGATATTCACCAGATACTGATCAACAGTCCACCTCCCTCCCTTGGAGAACAGCAGAAACCAATTCCAGTAAGGTGACAAAGCTTTTAAAAAAAGCAAAGGAGCACCAACCCACCCCCCCCGCCCCCCCCCCCCCCCCCCCACCCCCCCACCCCCCCTCCAACCCACCAATCTGTTTCTTCACACCAAACTTCCACACTCTGCCTTCAACTGCAATCAGTGTTAGTGCTGGTGCCTAATGGGCGGCATGGTAGCACAATGGTTAGCACTATTGCTTCACAGTGCCAGGGTCCCAGGTTCGATTCCTGGCTTGGATCACTGTCTGTGCGGAGTCTGCACGGTCTCCCTGTGTCTGCGTGGGTTTCCTCTGGGTGCTTCGGCTTCCTCCAACAAGTCCTGAAAGACACGCTTGTTAGGTGAATTGGACATTCTGAATTCTCCCTCGGCGTACCGAAACAGGCGCCAGAATGTAGCAACTTGGGGATTTTCACAGTAAATTGATTGCAGTGTTAATGTAAGCCGCCTTATGACAATAATAAAGATTATTATTATTATTTATATGTTCTGATCAAAGAGATGATCTGAGCCCAGGTACATCAGAGACCATAGATAAAAGCAAATTACTGCGGATGCTGGAATCTGAAACAAAAGCAGAAAATACTGGACAGTCACCGCAGGTCTGACAGGATCTGTGGAGAGAAGGGAGCTAACGTTTTGAGTGTGGATCTCTCTTTGTCAAAGCCCGAGACCGGTTCATGTGAGCTGCTTTAATCAATTAACTTTTTCAACTGCTGCCAGAGGACCCCTTCGATCGCCAATTTAGGCCCTTGGGTTCGACATGGAAGATAAACAATACCTGCAGTTAAATGTTAAACAGAAATACAAACAGTGTTGGATTTTGAAAAAGGTATTTTAAATTTCCCCTTCTTAATAAACTTTCACACTCTGTCCAATGGCATGCATGGGAGAAATCCCCTCCTCTTCTTCAAATTTTGCCATGCTATCTTTTACATCAAGCCGAGAGATAGTGAGCAGACGGAACCTCAGTTAAAATCTCACCCAAACGATACCACGGTAGAAATGTATCTTGGCAGCTGGTGACAAGTAGATGGCATTGGATCAGCTGCCAACTGATAGGTTGTTCTGCAAACTAATCTGATTTTTTTTGCAGTACGTTTTGCCACAGTCCCAGGGGCCCATAGTCTCTGAACTTCTAGCTCTCGGTCTGTAGCCCTGTAGGTAAGAACACCTCAAGCACAAATCTGGTGATCTTGATTAATAAGGGGATTTCTGGATCAATATGGGGATCAGGGGTTATGGGGAGAAGGCAGGAGAATGAGGATGAGGGACATAGCAGCCATGATCGAATTGCAGAGCAGACTCGTTGGGCCGAATGGCTTAATTCTGCTCCTATATCTTATGGTCTTATGATCTTAATCTAATTTACAGGAATAGAACAGGACTCCGATAATGTAGCATTACCTCAATCATGCACTGGAGTGTTGATCCGAATTAGCTGCTGAAATCTCAGGATTTGATGCGACAGAAGGATCTCACACACTCTGTGGCTCAGAGATTAGAGTACCACCACAGAGCCTCATTTGGACGTCAAAAACATATTGAACATATGTAAGGACATTTGAAGCAGAAATAAACTTGTGAGGAAAAATATGTTTTTTTTATTTGAGAGCATAGTAGCTGGAATCATGGCAAACAAATATTTACAGTGAAACCACAATGAGTCAGATTCCAATGGGATCTGCTTCCAGATTTTTGTTAAGCAATGTTTAATACTTGCTGAGCAGACTTCATTCCCACATAAATGTGTCTCTATGTAACCTGGCATGCCTACAAACACAGTCTGTCAAAAACAGCAGACTCAAATGCCAAATGCTAACACAGTAAGAAAATTTACGGGTAAAGTCCAACAGGTTTGTTTGGAATCATTAGCTTTTGGAGCGCAGCTCCTTCGTCAGGTAAGTGAAGAGATGTGTTCTACATGTGGACAAGATGTGGAGATGCCGGCGTTGGACTGGGGTGGGCACAGTAAGAAGTCTTACAACACCAGGTTAAAGTCCAACAGATTTGTTTGGAGTCACTAGCTTTCAGAGTGTAGCTACTTCATCAGGTGAAATATCGACAAAGTCAATGGTTCAAGATGATACTTTGAATGCGAGTCTTTGCTGGTAATTAAGTCTTTACAAGTCCAGACAGCACGACTGGAGAGAGGGATAATCACAGGTTAAAGAGGTGTGAATTGTGTCAAGCCAGGACAGTTGGTAGGATTTCGTAAGCTCAGGCCAGATGATGGGGGGTTAATGTAGTGAGAAATGAATCCAAGGTCTCGGTTGAGGCCGTACTCATGGGTGGAGAACTTGACTATCAGTTTCTGCTCAGCGATTCTGTGTTGTCACGCATCCTGAAGGCTGCCTTGGACAACGCTTACCCAAAGATCAGTGGCTGAATGCCCTTGACTGCTGAAGTGTTCGCTGACTGGAGCGGAACATTCTTGCCTGATTGTCACGCGATGTCTGTTCATCCGTTCTCGCAGCGCCTGCATGGTCTTGCCAATGTAGATTTTGTGGGATGTGAGCAATCCTGGTCCACTCACGTCGACGCCATCACCAAGAAAGCACAACAGCGCCTATACTTCCTCAGGAAACTAAGGAAATTCGGCTTGTCCACACTAACCCTTACCAACTTTTACAGATGCACTATAGAAAGCATCCTATCAGGCTGCATCACAGCCTGGTATGGCAACTGCTCGGCCCAGGACCGCAAGGAACTTCAGAGAGTCGTGAATACCGCCCAGTCCATCACACGAACCTGCCTCCCATCCATTGATTCCACCTACACCTCCCGCTGCCGGGGGAAAGCGGGCAGCATAATCAAGGATCCCTCCCACCCAGCTTACTCACTTTTCCAACTTCTTCCATCGGGCAGGAGATTCAGAAGTCTGAGAACACGCACGAACAGACTAAAAAACAGCTTCTTCCCCACTGTCACCAGACTCCTAAATGACCCTCTTATTGACTGACCTCATTAACACTACACCATGTATGCTTCAACTGACGCCAATGCTTATGTAGTTACATTGTATATCTTCTGTTGCCCTATTATGTATTCTCATGTATTTTCTTGAATTTTATTTAATTCCCTTTTCTTCCATGTACTGAATGATCGGTTGATCTGCTTGTAGAAAAATACTTTTCACTGTACCTCGGTACACGTGACAATAAACAAATCCAATCCAATCCAATCCAATCCAATGATAACACAGTAAGGCATTAATTGTGTTCAAAAATCTTGATTAACTTTGATCACACATTACTGCTAAAATGTGATGAAACAGTCCCTTGGTGAACACTTGTTCGAGACGTGGGCAATATTATTTTGGACCGATCATGTACTGCACGAACACCACTTGCTGCATGGAAGCCGCTGTTGATCCTTGTCTTGAATTGGTCCAGCCACCCATCATTGAAGGTGAGCCCCATGCCACCCAGCTTCTTTGCCAGAGTGACTTCCCTGTCCTGCAGGATTGGGCGGAGACAAAAATGTTGTCTTTGCTGGCTGCCTTGAGCCATGTCTGCAGATCTTCTTGATCATCTCCCTTGTTAGAGAAAACGCACGCTTGTTCTAAAATGTTCACCTTGTCTTTCATATTGGTGGATAAACGTGATGGTGGAGCCTCACACTGCTTCACAACGTCCCCTTTCCATTTTGTGCCGTGGTTTTCCACTTGCGTCAACTTTAACATCCCTCCGATGAAAATGCTTTTAACTTTCCCGCAACTTGAGTCAAAATCACAAGCTTTGCAACTCCCCAATCAGAGGAGACCAAGTAACTTCTTGCCCAGCGCTCGTTGCATGGTCTAACTCCATTCTGATTAGTCAGTGTGACGGGCAGCAAACTCACAGTTAACTGACGGAGCAGAATTCCGGTTTAAGGTTTTAAGGTAAAGATAGATAGTTTTTTGAAGAATAAAGGCGGCAGCACGGTAGCATGGTGGTTAGCATAAATGCTTCACAGCTCCAGGGTCCCAGGTTCGATTCCCGGCTGGGTCACTGTCTGTGCGGAGTCTGCACGTCCTCCCCGTGTGTGCGTGGGTTTCCTCCGGGTGCTCCGGTTTCCTCCCACAGTCCAAAGATGTGCGGGTTAGGTGGATTGGCCATGATAAATTGCCCGTAGTGTCCTAAAAAGTAAGGTTAAGGGGGGGTTGTTGGGTTACGGGTATAGGGTGGATACGTGGGTTTGAGTAGGGTGATCATTGCTCGGCACAACATCGAGGGCCGAAGGGCCTGTTCTGTGCTGTACTGTTCTAAAGGGATTAAGGGTTATGGTGTTCGGGCCGGAAAGTGGAGCTGAGTCCACAAAAGATCAGCCATGATCTCACTGAATGGCGGAGCAGGCTTGAGGGGCCAGATGGCCTACTCCTGCTCCTAGTTCTTATGTTCTTATGTTCTTCTCATGGACATCGTTCAATGTGATTTTCTTTTTTGTCAGCGCCGGTTACATTTTTTGTTAAGTTTGATTAATCGCTATTTCATTGTAATCCAGTCCTCTGTGCAGTTTTTAAAATCCTTTCGTGGGAAGTGAGCATTGCAGGCTGGGCCAGCAATTGTTGTCCATCAGTAATTGCCCTTGAATTGGGTATACAAGGCCATTTCAGAGAGCAGTTGAGAGTCAATCACATTGCTGTGGGTCTAAAATCACATGTAGGCCAGACCAGGTAAGGATGGCAGATTTCCTTCCGCCATGGTCGGGAACCAGATGGCGTTTTATGACAAACGGAGGAAGCTTTGTGGTCATCGTTACTTTCAGTTCCAAACTTATTAATCAGCTCCCGCGGTGGAGTTTGGACCCATGCCCTCAAAGATTTTGGTTCCCCAGATTACAATCCAGCAACATTACCGGTATGCAGCCATCTCCCTACATAAAATACATCTTAGCTTTTATTTCAAACGCGTTACTATCTCTGCTGACATCTTGACCAGACCAAGGCGTATAATTTGGGTGGGATTTTCCATGCAATAGACTGGCGGAGGCGGCCAAAATTGGCTGGCAGCGGGATCCTCTGGTCCTACCATTCTCAATGGGATTTGCCATTGAATATACCCCTCACCACCAGAAACCCTGTGTTGGGGTGGTGGGGGTGGCGTCTGGAAGATTCCATCAGCATGAATGGCAAGAAACCTCAAGCTAATGTGTTAAATGTTCAGCGTCTAACATTGCCACATTAAAATTTGAAACTTAAGTTAATACGATACTCATTGTGCATCATCTGTGAAAATCCCTGAGTGGAAGCTTAGAGGAGGAACACTAAGCATGTACCGATTTCTAAAGGTTAATTTGGAGGAACAGCATCAGTGTGACTAGACTTTCGCAGTTGGAAGTTCAGCAATGAAATGATAACCACTCGGGTTGTATCACTCGTTCAATGTGGAAAGAGGTTGATTCATGTTACAGTAATAAAGATTCTGTGACACATTTGTCAGACACATTTGAGATATTTCCTGCTTATTTCCCTCGCAACACCCATTCAACACAGTCACTCACTGCTTTCCATCTGCCACAGATTGTTTATGACAGCAGAGCCAGCAAAATGTGGGTGACAACAGGGATCTACAGGAATAAGAGCCGGTCAACAGTGATTAGAGCAAGGTCAACAGGAATTAGAGCAAGGTCAACAGGGATTAGGGCAATGTCAGCAGGAAGTAGAGTAAGGTCAGCAGAGATTAGAGCAAAGTCAACAGGGATTAGGGCAAGGTAAGCAGGCATCAGAGCAAGGTCAGCAGTGATTAGAGCAAGGTCGACAGGGGTTAAGGCAAGGTCAACAGGGATTAGAGCAAGGTCAACAGGGATTAGAGCAAGGTCAGCAGGGAGTAGAGCAAGGTCAACCGGGATTCGAGCAAGGCCAACAATGATTTGTCAGGTGGATGGACCTTTAAGAAATGGGTGTTTATCACATAGCTGCAGTGATGTCAGTGTGTGGGTTGAGCTGGGCTGTTTGTCTTTCACTTTTGATTTGAGCTGGGAGCTGCAGTGTGTTTAGTTTAGTTTTCAGAGTTGGAGGGCTGCATTCAAAGCAAGCAGCTGTCTAATGACCTCTCTCTCTACAAGCTAAAGAATGTCTTCAGTTCATTGATGATTTCAAAGTAATACGTGTTTCAGTAGAGAATTTAAACCTGCTGTCTTTATTTTAAAAAGGTTTAACTTATGGATGTTGTTTGGGATGTAATTGAGGGTTATCTATAGAGTATTGTATCTGTGGAGCTACGTGTGTTGGTAGTTGATAAACTATTTACTGTGCATTTATAAAATATTGACTGGATTCATAAAAAGAACATTGTTTTGTTTAAAAATACTTTCAGCTCTCTGTTGCATCACACCTGTAAAGTGGGCCCTTGTGCTCCCCACAACCAAAATGCATTAAAAGTTGTTGGTAAGGTGAATTCCATGATATATTTTGGAGTTATCTAAACCCTGGCCCATAATAAATTGGGGGATGAAATTGTTTGCTTTTCAAGTGTGGTATACCAGTTTACGTAGGGATTTGTGGATAATAGCTCTTTCAGAGGCTCGAAAGTTTTTGGGGGTGGAGAAGGTCACACGCAATACCTTACGAACAGAGACAAAAAAAGGCTTTTAGAATTGGCAAAAACATTGCAGTTATAGTCACCTGATGGCACATGAAAGAAGAGGTACTTACGACAGTAGCTGAGCATTTAAAATTGCCTGGGATACAGTCTGACTCATTAGAAATGGCAAAAATTTAAGTTACAGATTAAACAACTGGAACATGAAAAAGAACTAAAGCAGCTTGAATACAAAATGAGGAAAAAAGAAAGATTAGCCCGAGCAGAACACCAAGAAAAAGAGAGAGAGGAAAGGGAAAAAGAGAGAAAGGAAGAAGACAAAGAGAAAGGGAAAGAAAAAGAGAGAGAGGAAAAGAAAAAACAGAGTGTTTGAACTTCAGAAAATGGCCATGAAACATGATAGTCATTTAAAATTGGCAGAAGTAAAGGGAAACATACAGTTTGAGGATAGTGATGAGGATAAAACTAAAGAGTGTCACAGTCAAAGGCTTGGTGGGGATCTATTTAAATATGTCCAATCATTGCCAAGGTTTGACAAGAAGGTCGTAGAATCCTTTTTCATTTCATTTGAGAAGGTGGCTAAACAAATGAAATGACCACAGGACATGTGGGTATTACTGATTCAAACAAAGCTGGTAGGTAGGGCTAGTAAAGTGTTTGCATCACTATCAGAGGAGGTATCTGGGACATATGAGGAGGTGAAAAAATCCATCTTGGGTGCATATGAACTAGTGCCTGAAGCCTACAGACAATGGTTTAGAAATTTAAGAAAAGAATTGGTCAAACATACATGGAGTATGAAAGGCTCAAACAGAGTAATTTTGATAGGTGGATACGGGCTTTGAAAATAGACGAAACGGATGAAGCTCTTAGATAAATTATACTTTCGGGGGAGTTTAAAAATTCAATTACTGATGTAGTGAAACTCGTGTGGAAGAGCAGAGGGTTAAAACTGCGAGGTTAGCAGCAGAAAAGGCAGATGATTAGGAATTAGTTCATAAATCAAAGCTTGGTTTCTGACATCAGTTTCAGCCTCTGAGGGACAGAAACTGGGGAAAAGAGAAATACTCAAGCGGTTAGAGGTAAAGGAGATCTTATGGGGGTGGGGGATAATAAGGTGTATAATAAGGTGTAATAAGGTGTACCTCAGATTCAAAATTAAATCCAGGAGGGTGGAAGAGAAAATAAAAGTTTCAAATGTTTTCACTGTAATAAATAAAGCCATGTGAAGTCACAGTGTTGTTGGTTGAAGAAAAACACTGGGAAGGCTGATGTGCTAAAACAGGATAAGTCAGTGGGGTTTGTAAATGTGGTAAAGGAAAGTCCAAGGGAAGCGAAGGAGGTGCAAAAGATTGTACAGCCTGATCAAGATGTGATTGATAAGAAGGTGCCAGATCTCTTTAAAGAATTTACTTGTGTGGGTAAAGTTTACTCATGTGTACCAGGAGGAGCAGGTAAATTTTAAGAGATACGGGAGCAAGTCAATCTTTGATACAGTAGTCCCCCGTTATACCGCGCTCCGTAATACCGCGATATACCGCGGGGGGGCTTATGGACCCCAACTGTCAGTTGTGTCAATTTCAGCGGCCGGCTCACTTTGATCCGGAGAGGGAAGCTGCTCTCTCACTGAAACAATCAGCCGGCCGCTGAAATTGACACTGCCCGCTGCTCTCTCCCTCCAATCAGAAACATTAAAACTTAAAAGTTGGATTGGAGGGAGAGAGCAGCCGGCAGTGTCAATTTCAGCGGCCGGCTGATTGTTTCAGTGAGAGAGCAGCTTCCCTCTCCGGATCAAAGTGAGCCGGCCGCTGAAATTGACACTGTTTTAATTAGATCCACGATGGGGGTTTTAAATTTATTTAAAAATCTATGCTAGCGCTTCCCATTGTGAGTCTACGGGGGTCTGACCTCTCCCCCCGCCCCCCGTAGACTCTCAATGGGAAGCGCTAGCATAGATTTTTAAATAAATTTAAAACCCCCATCGTGGATATCCGCGGCTCGGATGCAACGCGGGTGGCTGTCTTGGACCCCAACACCCGCATTATAAAGGGGGACTACTGTAGTAAGAGTTGGGGAGTTATGTAGTTTGGGAGGAATATTGCCAGAAAGGTGGTAATATGTGGAATTCAGGGTGAGAAGAGTAGTGTTCAATTATATAAGGTTGGAAAGTCCAGTGAAGAGTGGTGAAGTGGTAGTAGGAGTAATAGAGAAACGATCTTGTCCAGGAATACAGCTTATCTTGAGTAATGATATAGCTGGATCACAGGTGGGAGTGATGCCTACTGTGGTTGATAAGCCAGTGGAAAATCAAACAACTGAAGTGTTGAAGGACAAATATCCTGGGATTTTTCCGGATTGTGTAGTACAAGGTCGCAAAGTCACAGGTTAAGACAAGAGGAGAAATCGAAGAGTGAAGATAAAGTTGAAATTCAATTATCAGAAACAATTTTTGATCAGATGGTTGAAAAAGAACAAGAACAGGTGGAGGATGAGGCGGATATTTTTAGTTCAGGAAAATTGGCAAAGTTACAACAGAAAGATATAGAAATAAAATGCATGTATCAGAAAGCATAGGAGGAGAAATCTGAGTGTATACCAGAATGTATTACCGCAAAAGTGATATCTTGATTAGAAAATTAAGACTTTTGCATTTGCAGGCAGATGAGGAGTGGGCAGGAGTTTATCAAGTGGTACTGTCGGTAGGGTATAGAAAGGAAGTGTGGCAAGTTGCACATGAAGTACTACTGGGAGGTCATTTTGGAGTAAGGAAAACTCAAGCTAAAATCCAAAAACTTTTTTATTGGCCTGGACTACATAAAAATGTAGTTAAATTTTTTCGATCATGTCACACATGTCAAGTGATAGGGAAACCTCAAGCAGTGCTAAAACCAGCGCCCTTAATACCCATTCCAGCATTTGAGGAACCTTTTACAAGAGTCTTAACTGATTGCATAGAACCGCTTCCTAAAACAAAAAGTGGGAATCAATATCTTTTGACAATAATGAAAATGAAATGAAATGAAAATCGCTTATTGTCACAAGTCGGCTTCAAATGAAGTTACTGTGAAAAGCCCCTAGTCGCCACATTCCAGCGCCTGTTCGGGGAGGCTGTTACGGGGATGGATGTGTCCACTCGGTTACCAGAGGCCATTCCAGTAATATCACAGCTAAAGAAATTGTGGAGGAATTACTTAAATTCTTTACCAGATATGGACTACCCACAGAAATACAATCGGATCAAGGATCAAATTTTACCTCAAGGTTATTCAAAGAAGTTCTGGATAGTTTAGGAATAAAACAATTTAATCAACTGCATACCATCCAGAATCGCAGGGAGCATTAGAAAGGCGGCATTAGACATTAAAGACAATGTTGAGGACTTATTGTCAAGATTATCCAGAAGATTTGGATAAAGGAATTCCATTCGTACTGTTTGCAATTAGGGATGCACCGAATGAGTCAACCAAATTCAGCCCTTTTGAACTAATTTTTGGTTATGAGGTAAGAGGAGAACTTAAATTGATAAAGGAACAATTGGTGAGTGAGCAGTTGGAACTTACATTATTGGATTACGTGTCAAATTTTAGGTGACAATTAAACAGAGCAGGGGAATTGGCTAGACGACATTTAAAAGTTGCCAACATGTGATTAAACGGGTAGCGGACAAGAAAGAAAAAGTTTAGTTTTGCCAGTCGAGATAACATTTTAATATTGTTACCACTGGTAGGTGAACCTTTAAAAGCAAGGTTTTGTGGACCTTACCAGATTGAAAGGAAATTATGTGAGGTGAATTATGTGGTAAGAATGCTGGATAGAACAAAAACCCACCGAGTGTGTCATGTGAATATGCTTAAAAGTTACTTTGAAAGGGAAGGAGAGAATAAGGAGGAGGTTTTAATGATTCTAACTCAAAGTGAAGAACCAAATCCAGATGACTTTCAATTTGACATCCCTCAAATTAAATTGGAAAACGAGGATGTTCTTAAAAATTGGGATCAATTGTTGAGTTACCTTCCGGAGGAAAAACAAACTGACCTGAAAAGTTATTGATATCACATGGGCAAGTTTGTAGAGATGAGTTGGGAAGCACTAAAATGTCGATACATGATGTAGATGTGGGAAATGCTGTTCCAATTAAACAACATTCATGTAGACATAACCCTTTACAATTGGCACAGGTTAACAAGGAAATTGAAAGTATGTTTAAAAATGGCACAATTGAAGTGGGTTGCAACCAATGGAGCTCACCCATAGTGATGGTACCGAAACCAGATGGTACCCAACGGTTGTGTGTGGACTATAGAAAGGTTAATGCACTTACAAGAACCGTCTCTTATCCTATCTCACGTTTGGAGGATTGCATTGAGAATGTGGGACAATCAGCTTTTATTTCCATACTGGATTTACTTCAAGGTTACTGGCAGGTACCTTTGTCCAAAAGGGCGAAGGAGATTTCAGTGTTTGTGACTCCAGATGGCATCTACCAATTCAAAGTTAATCCATTTAGCATGAAAAATGCCCCAACCACATTTCAACGGTTAACTCACAAAGTTGTTTCAGGATTACCCAATTGTGCGGTCTACATCGACGATCTGGTAATTTTCAGCCAGACATGGAAAGAACATTTAAAACATTTGATGGAGTGATTCGATCGATTTCAGGAGACAGTTTTGATGGTAAACCTAGCCAAACGTGAATTGGAAAAGCCCAAGTCACTTTCCTTGGCCATTGGAGAGTTTCCAATACCCTCGACACGAAGGGAAATAGTGTGATTTCTTTGCATGAGTGGATTTTACCAGAAATTTGTGCGGAACTTTAGCAGCGTGGTTGCTCCACTGACGGACTTGCTGAAGAAACGTAGAAAATTTAAGTGGACAGTGGAGTGTCAACAGACATTTGACTGCCTGAAGGCTGTGTTAACCAATGCTCCTGTGCTAGAAAATTATAAGGGACTATGTGATTGGATTGAACTAAAGTATCTGGCCTTAAAGATAAATGCCGAGGCATAGAGAAATGGATTGATCGTGCAGAGACCTTCCTGTCCAAGGAGATTGTCAACAAGAGGGAATCCAGTTGGAGGAAGAAGAACTAAAGTGGACTATGTTATTTACCTGTTTGCGTGTTTTGTTCTGTGAAACGAAAAATTATTTTACTGCCAGTATTTCTTAATGGAAAGTTAAAAGTTAAATCTTATAGTTGGTGGAGGGGGGGGGGGGGGTGTCAGGTGGATGTACCTTTACAAAATGGGTGTTTATCAAATAGCTGCAGTGATGTCAGTGTGTGGGTGGAGCTGCAATGTTTATCGTTTACATTTGTTTTTGAGCTGGGAGCTGCAGTGTGTTTGGTTTCGTTTTCACAGTTGGAGAGCTGCATTCAAAGCAAGCAGCTATAAAATGATCTCTCTCTCTTCAACCTAAAGCATGTCTTCAGCTCATTGATGTTTAAAAAAGTAAAACCTGTTTCTGTAGAGAATGTAATCCTGCTGTCTTTATTTAAAAAAGATTTAATTTATGGATGTTGTTTGGGAAGTTATTTAGGGTTATCGATAGAGCATTGTACCTGTAGAGTTACATGTGTTGGTAGTTGATAAACTGTTTACTGTGCGTTTATAAAATGTTGACAGGATTCATAGCAAACACATTGTTTTGGTTAAAAATACTTTTAGCTCTCTGTTGCATCACATCTGTCTCGGGGCCCTTGTGCTCCCCATAACCAAAATCTGTTAAATGTTGTGGGTCAGGTGAATTCCGTGATATATTTTGGAGCTCTCTAAACCCTGGCCCATATTAGATTAGAGCAAGGTGAACCGGAATTACAACAAGGTCAACAGAGATTAGAACAAGGTCAACAGTGAGTAGAGCAAGGTCAACAGGGATTAGAGCAAGGTCAACAGGGATTAGAGCAAGGTCAACAGGGATTAGAGCAAGGTCAACAGGGATTAGAGCAAGGTGAACAGGAATTAGAGCAAGGTGAACAGGAATTAGAGCAAGGTCAACAGTGATTAGAGCAAGATCAACAATGAGTAGAGCATGGTCAACAGGGATTAGAGCAAGATCAACAGTGAACAGAGCAAGATCAACAGGAATTAGAGCAAGGTCAACCGTGATTAGAACAAAGTCAAGTGATTAGAGCAAGGTCAACAGGGATTAGAGCAAAATTAGCAGGGATTAAATCAAGGTCAGCAGTGATTTGAGTAAGTTAAATAGGAAGTAGAGCACGGTCAACAGGGATTAGAGAGAGGTCAACAGGGATTCGAGCAAGGTCAGCAGTGATTAGAGCAAGGTCAACAGGGATTAGGGCAAGGTCAGCAGTGATTAGAGCAAGGTCAACGGGGATTAGGGCAAGGTCAGCAGTGATTCGAGAAAGGTCAGCAGTGATTGGAGAAATGTCAGAAGTGATTAGAGCAAGGTTACCAGGAAGTAGAGCAAGGTCAGCAGGGATTAGAGCAAGGTCAACATAGATCAGAGGAAGGTCAACAGGGATTAGAGAAAGATCAGCAGGGGTTAGAACAAGGTCAGCAGGGGTGAGAGAAAAGTCAACAGGGATTAGAGCAAGGTCAACAGGGATTAGAGAAAGAACAGCAGGGATTAGAGCAAGGTCAACAGGGATTAGAGCAAGGTCAACAGAGATTTGAGCAAGGTCAACAGGGATTAGAGCAAGGTCAGCAGGGATAAAGCAAGGTCAGCAGTGATGAGAGCAAGGTCAACAGGGATTAGAGCAAGGCCAACAGGTAGAGCAATGCTAACAGAAATTAGAGCAAGGTCAGCAATGATTAGAGCAAGGTCAACAGGGTTTTCGGCAAGGTAAACAGGGGTTAGGGCAAGGTCAACAGGGATTGGACCAAGGTCAACAGTGAACTAGATGGGTTTTTACAATAATTAACAATGATTTCATGGTTATTATTTGACTTTTAATTTGAGGTTTTCATTGAATTAAGGTTTTGGGTCCCTCGTCACATCTCCATGCAACTCACATTGGATGCCCAACACTTTCTCCCTGACAGATTAAGCCATAGACTCATCATCAGACTGGGGCTCAGCATCTAGGTTGCCTTCAACATTCCTCCAGAGCCCTGCATCACCTTTGGTAGTTGCACCTGTGATGATATTGTGCCCTCACTATTGTGTATTACAGCCAATCTGAGCATACCCACTGAGATAAACAAAGAACAAAGAACAAAGAAAATTACAGCACAGGAATTGGCCCTTTGGCTCTCCCAGCCTGCGCCAATCCAGATCCTTTATCTAAACCTGTTGCCTATTTTCCAAGGATCTACTTCCCTCTGTTCCCCGCCCGTTCATATATCTGTCCAGTTGGATCTTAAATGATGCTATCGTGCCCACCTCTACCACCTCCGCTGGCAAAGCATTCCAGGCACCCATCACCCTCTGTGTAAAAAACTTTCCACGTATATCTCCCTTAAAACTTTCCCTCTCTCACCTTAAAATCGTGACCCCTTGCAATTGACACCCCCACTCTTGGAAAAAGCTTGTTGCTATTCACCCTGTCCATACCTCTCATAATTTTGTAGACCTCAATCAGGCCCCCCCCATAACCTCCATCTTTTCAACTAAAACAATCCTAATCCTAATCGACGAGTCAATTGGGCCACATGTGCCTCCTGTTTTGTCCCTGGCATTGTATACCGTCCTCTTCCAAGTAAAGAGGGAAATTGTAATGATGATGATATGATATATTCATGCCTTGAAACGTGTGGCTATTATGTGCTGTGTTGGCATGTTTTTCTCAATGTTCTTTGCCAACTAACAGATCCTGCATTCCCCCCTCCTCTCCTTCCTTTACCCCTGTGGCCAGGTACATAATTGGACAACATAAAATACAATCCCACAATTGACCCACATTACACCCTTCCATATATTTACATCTCCGGAATGGTGACACATTCACCCTGACAGATCTCAAAATGTCACTGAAAAAAACCCCTATTGACCTTTTGTGACACTGAATCCAGGTTTTCTGGGCCCCAAGGCCCAGATCTCCGTCCAGGATGCTTTGATCCTTTTCTCATCAGTTCGCATGAGGACCACCCACCTTGAGGAGGGCTCATAAGGAGACATCAATTTATCTCAGGGGTTTCCTTGGTCTGGGCTCTTCCCTACCTTCTGGCTCTATTCTCTCACCTGGACCATCTGTGGAGAGATACAAAGTGTTAAAGGCCTGCAGTTCAGTATCTCGTTAAACACTTGATGTTCCGCATTGTGATTGGTAAGGCATTTCCAATGCTAATTCTTCACTTGCAAAGGCCCTGACTATTTGCCAACTAGAAGAACAATCATTCACATTTAATAATTATCATTTATCTTCTGCAATGGTTCAATGAAATTCAAAATCTCCACCACAAAGTTTTGATGCAGCTAAAAAGTGCGTCAGGAATTCCGAATAGCATTGGCCCGCAGTAATTAGAAGAATTTAATGCACATGTATCCACTTTTGAAAACTGCTGAAATGTCCAGTGACTAGAGCTGCATTGAAACAGTGCAGGTCAGACCAGTTCCAGCAGATTCAAGTGGGAGCACGTCATTGAGGTAGAGGATCAACCATGATCATAGTGAATGGCAGGGCAGGTTCAAAGGGCTGAATGGCCTACTCATGCTCTTATTTTCTATGTTCTTCAATTGAAAGGGTCCACTGGCATTCACAAGACAGGTAAGTGTCGAAGAAAAGTGGATGGGGGGCAGCACGGTGGCGCAGTGGTTAGCACTGCTGCATCACGGCGGCGAGGTCCCAGGTTCGATCCCGGCCCTAGGTCACTGTCCATGTGGAATTTGCACATTCTCCCCGTGTTTGCGTGGGTTTCGCACCCACAACCCAAAGATGTGCAGGGTAGGTGGATTGACTACGCTAAATTGCCCCTTAATTGAAAAAAATTAATTGGGTACTCTAAATTTATTTTTTTTAAAGTGGATGGGATCTGGGTGCTTAGGAGGATCTGGGCTTGGAAGTAGGTTGGAGGTGGGCGAGGTGTGTGAGGTGGTGAGCTCCCCTCTGGCCCCTTATGATGTCCTGCCTATAGTAGCCCATTAGATGCACTGCCCACTATCTCCTGAGGCTGTTAGCCTGCTGGATGTTAATTTGCCACGATGAATATTATTGACTGTCTTTCAAAGGCAATGGTGTTCCACTGACTTCTGGACCAGACTCCCACTCACTGCCAAGGTCAGTAAAATTCAGTCCAACGTTTCTGGCTTGTGATCTTTCATCAGAACTAGAAAGGTTAAGACATTTTGAGCAAGTGGAAGTGGGCAGTGTGGGAAAAATAAGAAAAGGGAAGGTGTGTGATAGGGTGGAAGGCAGGAAAAATTGAATGAGAAAACAGCCATAGAATCATAGTATTCCTACAGTACAGAAGGAGGCCATTCGGCCAATCGAGTCTCACTGACTTTCCGAAAGAGCACTCTACCTATGCCCACACCCATGCCCTATCCCTATACCCCCACCTAACCATTGGACACTAAGGGCAATTTAGAACATAGAACATAGACCATTACAGCGCAGTACGGGCCCTTTGGCCCTCGATGTTGCGCCGACCCGTGAAACCACAGCCCACACCCACACCCTATCCCTATACCCCCACCTAACCATTGGACACTAAGGGCAATTTAGAACATAGAACATAGAACATTACAGTGCAGTACGGGCCCTTCGGCCCTCGATGTTGCGCCGACCCGTGAAACCATCTGAAGCCTATCTGACCTACATTATTCCATTTTCATCCATATGTCTATCCAGTGACCACTTAAATGCCCTTAAATTTGGCGAGTCTACTACCTTTGCAGGCAGGGCGTTCCACACCCCTACTACTCTCTCAGTAAAGAAACTGCCTCTGACATCTGTCCTATATCTACCACCCCTCAATTTAAAGCTATGTCCCAGTGTGTTGGTCATCACCATCCGAGGAAAGAGACTCTCACTGTCCACCCTACCTAACCCTCTGACTATCTTATATGTCTCTATTAAGTCACCTCTCAGCCTTCTCCTCTCTAACGAAAACAACCTCAAGTCCCTGAGCCTTTCCTCGTAAGACCTTCCCTAGCATGGCCAATCCACCTAATCTACACATCTTTGTACTTTGGGAGGAAACCCACGCAGACATGGGGAGAACAGGTAAACTCCACACAAGCAGACACCCAGGTTCTTGGTGCTGTGATACTGAAAGTGCGAACCACTGTGCCCACCGTGGTGTTAAGGCAATTGCAGTGGGAATGAGACTAATAAAGAAAGAAAAGGTGAGGCTAAATGACGTGTGAATGGCAGGATCCTGATTAGCTGCTGTCTGAACAAAACAGGAAAAGAAATAAGAAAGAAATAAGGGAGAAGGAAAAATGCCAAGAAAAATTAAACAGAATGGGGTCAGAGGTCACAATCTACAGACATTGAACTCAGTGTTGAATCCAGAAGGCTGTAACGTTCCAAGTTGAAAGGTGAGGTATTGTTCCCAAGCTTTTGTTGAGATTCATTGGTGTAGTGTAGCAGAGCAAGGACAGAAAGGTCAGAGTGGGAGAAAGGAGGGGAATTAAAATTCCAAGTGACCAGAATGATCAGGGTCACACCTGGAGATTGAACGGAGGTATTCTGTAAAGTGATGCCCGCATTGTGTTTGAGTTTGGTCTCCCCAGCATTGTAGAGGAAACCATGTCCCGAGCAGTGAATACTTATGTTAAATTAAAAGAAGTACAGTAAATTGTTTTTGCAGGTGAAAGGACAGGGGCAAAGGAACTTTCAGCGGCCGAGAACTTCCGATCTCCGGATGGTCACGGGCCAGAGGAAACCCTCAGTGTGCGCTGGGGGTGGGGCAGAACTCCACAAAGTCCTGAAGCACTTACTACATTAGAAATTCCTGAAAAGTTTATAGTTTTGCTTGACAATTTTCCTGTGCCTACAACCTCTGAAAAGCCGAGTTAGAGTCAGAGGCTCTGGATGATTCTGACTTATCCCTACCAGTATAGTTATCTGGGAAAGGGCAGTATCCCCAGGAAAGAATTAAAGCCAGTTCTAACTCCTGGATATCTATACTACTGCACACACTGCCCGGCTCACCACACAATCCCACAGCTACCCCCTAGCCCTCCTAAATAACCCCTCCCAACCTAACTACTCCCCAAGCAACACTGCAGCTGTAAGAAAACAATTTTGCACTCCCCAAGTTAGCATAGATAAAGGATAACCAGTAGATGTGGTGCATTTGGGTTTCAGAAGGGTTTTGATGAGATCCCACACTGGAGGTTAGCATTAACAGACAGAAGGGAAGAGTAGGAATAAATGGGTCATTCACAGGATGACAGGTTGTAATGCATGGGGTACGGCAAGGATCAATGCTTAGACCACAGCTGTTCAGCTGTTCAGCTGTTCACAGGGGCTGGTTTAGCTCACAAGGCTAAATCACTGGATTTGAAAGCAGACCAAGCTGGTCAGCAGCACGGTTCAATTCCCGTACCAGCCTCCCCGGACAGGCGCCGGAATGTGGCGACTAGGGGCTTTTCACAGTAACTTCATTGAAGCCTACTCGTGACAATAAGCGATTTTCATTTTTCATTTTCACAATCTATATAAATGACATAGATGTGGGGACCAAATGCAATATTTCCAAATTTTCTCATGACACAAACTAGAGAATGTAATGTTGTGAGGAAGATGCAAGGAGGTTTCAAGTGGATTTTGCACAGGCTAAGTTGTAGTTTTCTGTGGTTCACTGTAACACTGGCTGAAACAGTAAGTTTATTTCACCAACTCTGCAGTTGTGAGAAAACACTTGCGCTCTGCCCGAGATGCTGGGGAAATCTGGTGTTTTCCCAACATGTGATGGTAGGCGTGACCTCCTCATCATGTAATCACGTGGTGACCCGGTCTACATCCTCCCCGATTAGCTTGGGCCCTAACTGGTATGAGGTGTAACAGTGTACGCGGTGAAAACTATATATAGACATGTGTGTCCAAAATAATTAGCTTTCCACCAGTGCGCAATGTTTTGCGTAAACAATGAAACACAGATTAGGATATTGTAATTTGGTGCACAGCCCATTGTTTGAGCTTTTCCCCCTTCATCATGTGGTGGGAAGGAACAACAGAGAAGACAAAACAAAACAACATACACCAGTCCAAACAGCCTGTGTTGTGACAAAATCCCAATATCGTCTATAAGAGTTCGGTTGCGGGGCTTTGCTGTTGACCAACCAATGACAACTGGTCGGCCTGAGGCTGTGAGCATGTCGATTGTAATTTGCCTTATTGTGCAGTCTGCGTTGCTGCATGTTGTACATTAGATTTAAGTTTGGTTGCAACAGAGCCTTGGCAGCAGAATCGTGGTCCTCGTGTGCATGAAAAAAAAGGGTTGTGTGACGAGGGCAGACCCTGTCGTGGAAGATCCCATAGGCTAAGTAGCGCAGCATAGTGTGGTCTTGTGCACATTTTTTCAAGAGGTGTTTGGTTTACCGTACCACTCTTGCTGCTAGCCCATTTGACTCTGGGTGGCGGGGGCTACTTGTGAAGTGCTCAAAGTCCCAGGTGCCTGTAAAATTCCGAAATTCAACAGAGACAAAAGCTTGAGCAAAAGCTGAATCAGGTCATGATTCGCTGTGGAATGCCAGTTGTGGCAAAATGTTTCTTGAGCTTGATGACCGCTGATTTGCGGGTTGTGTTCAGAAGGTAGTCAAGTTTGAAGAGCCCAGAATATGAGTCGACGAGGACAGATTGCTGTTTATCATTCCACTGGAAAATATCAGCTGCTGTGAACACCCAGGGGAGGTCTGGGACCTCATGCAGGTGTAGATGCATGGTGCAGCTTTGGTGCCTTACAAGTTGAGCATCTTGAGATTTCCCTGTCTATAATCAGACTACATAGAGGGCAAGCATGGCAATTCTTTGGCCCTGGGTTCAGGTGATTCCAACCCAGGTGCCCTTGGTGATGTGTTGGGTGCTGTGGATCCGTGAAACACACACAGGCCACCGACACGTAAAATAGTACAACACTATTTTATTAAACTATAAACTGTTGAACATACTCTTACTGTGGGTTAACATGATGTTAGATTAAACTAAAAACCTGTGCCTATCCTAACCAGTCTAATCACTCAGCGCATGGTGAGAATCTGTGCTGTAAGCTGTAAGCTCTTGTACTTCTGAAAGGCTGCATCCTGAATGAGCGGGAAAACTGATGCCCTCTGTCTTTATAGTCAGTGTGCTCTAACTGGTGATTGGCGGCGGTGTTATGTATGTTGATTGGTCCTATTGTATGTCCATCAGTGTGTGTGCCTGCACCATGATATACTGGTGTATATTATAACACTTGGTGCAGCTGTTGGGTGTTGTACCATTGGAGGCATGTGGAATAACAAATCATTGACGACACACGATTGGGTCATCTTGTATGGTTATTTCTTCTCTGAAGGCAAAGAATAAGCAGAGTTTGTGAGGACGCAGATTGGAGGATTCTGGCCAACCTTGCAATGTTATGTCATGCAGTCCTGTGCATGTGATGTTCACTTGCTACTGAACTAAGAACAAACAAAGAACAAAGAAAAGTACAGCACAGGAACAGGCCCTTCAGCCCTCCAAGCCTGTGCCAACCATGCTGCCCGTCTAAACTAAAATTTTCTGCACTTTCTGGGTACGTATCCCTCTATTCCCATCCTATTCATGTTTGTCAAGATGCCCCTTAAATGTCACTATCGTCCCTGCTTCCACCACGTCCTCCAGCAGCATGTTCCAGGCACCCACTACCCTCTGTGTAAAAAACCTGCCTCGTACATCTCGAAAACTTGCACCTCGCACCTCAAACCTATGCCCCCTAGTAATTGACCCCTCTACCATGGGAAAAACCCTCTGACTATCTCTGTCTGTCCCCTCATAATTTTGTACACCTTAATCAGGTCGCCCCTCAACGTCCGTCGTTCCAGTGAGAACAAATCGAGTTTATTCAACCGCTCCTCATAGCTAATGCCTTCCATTCCAGGCAACATCCTGGTAAATCTCTTCTGCACCCTCTCTAAAGCCTCCACATCCTTCTGGTAGTGTGGCGACCAGAATTGAACACTATACTCCAAGTGTGGCCTAACTAAGGTTCTATACAGCTGCAACATGATTTGCCAATTTTTATACACAATGCCCCGGCCAATGAAGGCAAGCATGCCATATGCCTTCTTGACTACCTTCTCCACCTGTGTTGCCTCTTTCTGTGACCTGTGGACCAGTACACCTTGATCTTTCTGACTGTCAATACTCTTGAGGGTTCTACCATTCACTGTATATTCCCTACCTGCATTGGACCTTCCAAAATGCATTACCTTACATTTGTCCATTCAAACTCCATCTGCCATCTTTCCGCCCAAGTCTCCAAACGATCTAAATCCTGCTGTATCCTCTGACAGTCCTCATCGCTATCCACAATTCCACAAACATTTGTGTCGTCTGCAAACTTACGAATCAGACCAGTTACATTTTCCTCCAAATCATTTATATGTGCTACGGACAGGAACGGTCCCAGCATTGATCCCTGCGGAACACCACTAGTCACAGCCCTTCAATCAGTAAAGCACCCTTCCATTGTTAATCTCTGCCTTCTATGACCTAGCCAGTTCTTGCCAGCTGATATACCATCAATTGAACGTGAGACGAGTTGCTGTACAAAAGTAAGGCTTAATAAGCTAGATGTTAGCCCTGCGGTCGACTCCAGTAAATGGACGACCGCCGGGCATACTGGGTATTTATACCCTGCCCTGCAGGCGGGGTTAACTCAGCCTCTCGACCAATTGGGGAGCCATCACATGACTGGTCTCAACCAATCGGTCGAGAGGCACATGACCGACCAGGGCCAATGGTAAGCCGGTGTTCTGCACCAATGGCAGGCAGCTTTGTTAATCATACCACCACACCAGCTCACCCCTGATCCCGTGTGACTTCACCTTTTGTACCAGTCTGCCATGAGGGACCTTGTCAAAGGCATTACTGAAGTCCATATGGACAACATCCACTGCCCTACCTGCATTAATCATCTTTGCGGCCTCTTCGAAAAACTCTATCAAGTTAGTGAGAACCGACCTCCCCTTCACAAAACCATGCTGCCTCTCGCTAAGACGTCCATTTGCTTCAAAATGGGAGTAGATCCTGTATCGAAGAATTCTCTCCAGTAATTTCCCTACCACTGACTTAAGGCTCACCGGCCTGTAGTTCTGTGGATTATCCTTACTACACTTCTTAAACAAAGGAACAACATTGGCTATTCTCTAGTCTTCCGGGACATCACCTTAAGACAGTGAGGATCCAAAGATTTCTGTCAAGGCCTCAGCAATTTCCTCTCTAGCCTCCTTCAGTATTCTGGGGTAGATCCCATCAGGCTCTGGGGACTTACCTACCTTAATATTTTTCAAGACGCCCAACACCTCTTCTTTTTGGATCTCTGTGTGACCCAGGCTATCTACACACCCTTCTCCAGACTCTCTATCCACCAATTCCTTCTCTTTGGTGAATAATGATGCAAAGTATTCATTTAGTACCTTGCCCATTTCCTCTGGCTCCACACATAGATTCCGTTTCCTATCCTTCAGTGGGCCAACCCTTTCCCTAGGCCTCCTGTCGGGTTATAACAGTTATGAACTCAGACTCCTGGAGGCGTGTTGATTCTATGGCTTTGCAGTAGTATGGAGTTGGACCATGGCTAAAATCTGCAGGTGATAAAAGTTAAAGACCACGGAGGAGTTAGATTCTCCTCAGAAATCACAGCACACAATGAGTGACAACTCATCCTCAAACTCTCGAGCCAATTAGCAGAGGGAGCAAACAAAGCAGAACTGTGAGCTTGGACTGCACAGAAAATTCCGGAACACCTTTTGGAAGCGAAAATCAGAATTTTCAATAAAAGAGCTGCTTCTCCTTTATTTTTAATGTGAGCATCCATCGTGTGACGTAACAATCGAAGAATTTGTGCCAAAATGAAGTCCATGGTTCCGGCAATACATTTTACAGTCCCTTTGCGATATCTATACATACAAATGGAAAGTCAACAGGCAGGTAAAAGCTTAATTCAATCTTGGAAATTCTCCAGGAATTACAAGAACCTCCTGCAGTTTGCAATGTCATCAGGACCTGAAGGCTGACCTGCAATCCTTAACTCCCTTCCATTAATCTTGAACATTGGTCCTTTTGATCAATGGTTGTTCTCAGCTGTCAGCTCTGAAATAATTGGATTCTGCACTTTGGGAAGATTTTTCAGGCTTTTCTTTCCCCACAGGACGTGTTATTTATGAGGCCATGACATTTTTGAATAGAGTTTTAAATAAATATCATTGAGACCCATGGAATGATCACAAAAATGGAATGTGAGGATTAAGTGCAAAAGGTGAGTTATCACTTGACTCTAATCTTTGTGGCTGAATAAAATATTTTTTCCTCCCTCGCTACTGTGATGAAGCAAAACAATAGATAATAAATAGAGGGGTGCAACACATCTAGAAGTTGGTAATGATTGTACCAGTGTGAGGGGGCTGAATTAAAATACACGGTTAAAAATAACAAGGTTGCTGAATCAACTTGTGGTTAATAAATATAGCTTCGATGATTGAACTCCTCAGTGGTGTTGGGCTCAGTAACATTTGCTGATCAATTGGTTCAGATGATGCAACTGATATTCGCTTGAATAAAAATATTCACTAAATCAATAGAACTAGACAGAAAAAACAAAGTAGACGAGTAAAGAGCCATCGTCACATCCAGAATACGTTTTCAGCTCTTTGGTTTGGAAAAGGCATGCATCTGAAAAATTAAGCTGCAGAGGGGTTGTGCGTGATGCTACCATTGTAAACATGCTCTTGTGGACCGGGTACTGGTTTAGCTCAGTTGGCTGGTCCAGGAGGCAAAGTGAGACCAACAGCAAGGGTTCAATCCCCATACCAGGTGAAGTTAACGATGAAATCCCTGCCTTCTCAACCTCATGCCTCACCTAAGGAATGGTGACCCTCAGGTTAAACAACCAGCAGTCAGCTCTGTCCCTCAAAGGCAAAAGCCTTTCGGACTATGGTGAATTTCTGTTGTTCTCTTATTGGTTCTGGATAGAGGGATCAGCTGCAATCTTTATTTCCCAGCATCTCAAAAGAAGGAATTCTTCATTTGTTTGTTGTTCCTGCAGGATATCTTGCTGTCGTAATTCCAATCTTTATCGGGTACCCGAAGGGCTCCTTAATTGCAACTAACACAGCAACCGGATGCGCCAGTCTTAGGCTATCATGTGTTTGAGCTGTGGTCATGTCTCTGTCAACCTCAGTCAGGCATTTGGGGCTTTTGTTCAGCATACAACTGAATATTTAAGCTGCTAACTTGGTTATTGCTTAGCAACCTAGGTTCTGCTCCTGAAGCACGGTCCTTAATCACTGATCACACGTGACCAGATTGCAATGTGATGTACTTGAAGAGAAATTTTAAATCAGTTTGTGGCTCTTCCTTATTCTGTTATTTCCATGACTTCAGGAACTTGGCACAGACCCGAGAAACAGAACTGGGTGAACCACAATAAGAATGGGTTGTCGAATGGCAGCGGAGGGGTTTGGGGATGGCAGGAATTCACTGGTGGGCTTTAGATAAGTAGCTGTTCAGACCATAGTCATCAGATTGAAATTGGTCCGGTATTTTGTAACTTAAATTAAATTTAAGGTCGGCGGCAGCTAACAGGAAATCAGCCATAAGTGGTTGTTTGTTTAATAAAGGCGACAAGGAAATGCGCTAGGTGCGCGGGAGGACCAGCGAACTATGTTCACATGTTTTGGGCATGCCCTAAGCTTAGGGGGTATTGGGAGGGATTTGTGGGCGTCATGTCCCGGGTGCTAAAAACAAGGGTGGTGATGGGTCCAGGGGTGGCAATTTGTGGGGTTTCGGAAGACCCGGGAGTCCAGGGGGAGAAAGAGGCCGATGTTTTGGCCTTTGCTTCCCTGATAGCCCGGCGACGAATACTATTGGCGTGGAGGGACTCAAAGCCCCCGAAGACTGAGTTGTGGCTTGCGGACATGTCGAGTTTCCTGGGTATGAAAAAAATTAAGTTCGCCTTGAGGGGATCTGTACGGGGGTTCGCCCGGAGGTGGCAACCATTTATTGGCTTCTTTGCGGGAGAGTGAGCATCAGCAGGGGCGGGGGCAGAGTAGAGTAGGAGGGATAAAATGGCGGGTAGTACCAGTGGGAGAGGAGCGGGCTTGTGCAGTATGTTACGATTGAAGTACTGAATGTTTGTACATTTTTGCCTTTTTTGCATTCTTTCTGTTGATGTCTGTAACTGTTTACAAAGCCAAAAACGACCCGGACAGGCGCCGGAATGTGGCGACTAGGGGCTTTTCACAGTAACTTCATTGAAGCCTACTTGTGACAATAAGCGATTTTCATTTCATTTCATTTCATTTTCAAACGACCTCAATAAGATTGTTTATTAAAAAAAAATAAAGGCGACAAGGAATCAGACGATTAACATTAAGAAGACGTTTATTTATAACATGCTCTATGTACAAAGGGGTCCGGTCAGACTTTATCACGTCCTCCATGTCAGTCAGTTCCTATCTAGCCAACCTGATATGAACATGGTGAAAGCCTCGTAGTTACCGTGGGAGCTCATATTCCTCGAGCCACACGGGGAAAACAATCAAGCCACCCCCATGTGTTCCATGCAGGTTATTACACCTCTTCACTTCCAAGACTGAAGACACCCAAAGGGATCAATGAAGACGATGAAAACAAGGTGTGCACGAAGGAGAAGAAGAAGTTAAAAACACTGACGATGAGGAAGACGGGTAAGAAACCTGCAGGCCCTCCCAGGTGGGGGGTGACGCTGATGCTTTGGTCTTGGTACATCATTGGCTGGCAGTGGGATCGGATCAGCTGGAGCATAACGAGTCGAGAACAACGCTTACAGCTGGACTGCCAAAGCAGAGAAGCCTCCAAAGGAGGATGAAGGACGACATCCGAGTCAGAGACCCAGAAGTTTGTGTCTCCATAATTGGAATCCGACGACCATATATCAGGCATTTTGGCATCACCAGAAGAAAACGCCATGGTGGGGTGCGCAGAGAGAGGAATCAGAGCAACCGGCAGGACCAGGGTGGAGTGTCCCCGAGGAACCATCTGCAGGGGAGGCCAGAGCAAATTAGATGGCCCCCAATGAACCTTTGCAGTGGAAGACGTCCGAGTGCGAAGATGGTCGAGGTGTCACTTAATTCGCTGGCCTCTAACACGGATCTGATCCGAAATGGGACATGTTTGGTGAACAACTACCCCCAGGATACCAACGTGGACCTTCATCAAAGTTACGAACACTGACCACCTGGTGAGGGGCAAAATATCAGAGACGATGAGACCTCTTTGGGCAATGCCCTTGAAGATCCTGTGTGCGGCCCCTATGTCGGGAAGCAGCAAACTCAACCGCATGCGGACCCGGTGACCCATCAACATTTTGGCCGGGACCACCCCAGCAAAAGGAGTTGTCCTATCCGTGAAGATGAAGCGCGTCAGCCTGGTAGTCATCAAACCTGTGCTTTGTTTCTTCATGCCCCGCTTCATGGTCTGTACAGCACGTTCCCCCAATTCGTTCGATGTCGGGTGATAAGGCGGGAGTGCAAACATGGTGGATGCCATTCGCCTTCATGAAGGCAACAAAGGCCTCACTAGTAAATGCGGCCCTGTTGTCCGTAACAAGCACCTACGGTAATCCGTAGATGGAAAAGGAAGTGCGTAAATGCTCAATGGTTGCGCAAAAGGTGATGGACATCATTTTGAGCTATTTCAAGTGTGCATCCACCAAAATGAGGAACATGGAGCCCAAGAAAACTGAGTCGAAGAGAAAAACCCACGGACAAAGTGCCACCAACGTTCTGCGTACTGGTTCCATGACTCAACCGTAGGTTCAAAAACATCCAATCGACCGAACAAAAGCATAGTGAAAACTCAAGCTGCACCATATTCCCAGGTGATCCAATGCCACAGAGAGATGGCGTAGGTGACAGAGTAGCATGTCGACAGCTCCCGTTTACCTTTGTCACCAGTTTAATAAAGCAGAAACGGAGTCAGACGAGTAACATTGAGAAGACATTTATTTATAACACGTACGATGTACAGAGGAGCCCGGTCAGCCTTTACCACGTCCTCTCTCTCTGTTGGTCAGTTCTTATCTGGCTGATCTTATATGCACATGGCAAAAGCCCTGTAGTTAGCAGGGGAGCTCGTACTCCTCGATCCACACGAGGGAAAAACAATCAAGCCACCCCGTGTGCTTCATAGCAGGTTATTGCGTTTGATTAAGTGGCAAACTCAAAGTTGATTAACTAATTGTAATTTGTTTGAACACTTAAAACATATATTTTCTTGTTAAAGGAATGTGGGTATCCGTGCCAAGGCCAGCATTTAATGCTCATTCCTTTGGCCTTTCAGAAGGTAGTGGTGACCACTGTTCTTGAGCTGCTGCTGTACATGTGATGAAGGTTGCCCCCCCAGCTCTGTTAGAGATGGAGTTGCTGGGTTTCGACCCAGCGAAGGTGAATGAACAGCAATGCATTTCCACCTCAGCATGGAGGGGATCTGGTGCGCTGCTACTGCTGTGTGCTGGCGGTGGAGGGAGTGAATTTATAAATTGGTGGATGGGTTACCGACCAAGTCGGCTGCTTTCTCCTAGCTGGTGTCAAGCTTCTTGAGTGTTGGACTCGCTGTCACTCGGCGGAGAACAGTCCATCACTCTCCTAATTCATGATTGGTGGATGGTGGATGCCTGATCGAAGTTGACAGGGACATTACCACAGCTCAAAGACTTAATAGGCTAAGACTGGTGGATCTGGCTGTTGTGTTAGTTGCCATTAAGGAGCCCTTCGGGGTACCCGCTAAAGATTGGAATTAGAATAGATTTGAGGAGCCAAGAAAATGAAATGAAATGAAAATCGCTTATTGTCATGAGTAGGCTTCAAATGAAGTTACTGTGAAAAGCCCCTAGTCGCCACATTCCGGCGCCTGTTCGGGGAGGCTGTTACAGAGTGGCATTCCCTCTGATCTGCACAGGGGTGCCACTGTAACAATTGAGAATCTATCAGGTGGGGAACAAAAATATTGCATAAAATCCATTGTCTTGTATAATACATACACGTTCAGCCATGCAGCAAGCTAAAAGGCACCACACAGTGTAAATTAGAACATAGAACATAGAACATAGAACGATACAGCGCAGTACAGGCCCTTCGGCCCTCGATGTTGCACCGACATGGAAAAAAAAAAAAAACTAAAGGCCATCTAACCTACACTATGCCCTTATCATCCATATGCTTATCCAATAAATTTTTAAATGCCCTCAATGTTGGCGAGTTCACTACTGTTGCAGGTAGGGCATTCCACGGCCTCACCACTCTTTGCGTAAAAAACCCACCTCTGACCTCTGTCCTATATCTATTACCCCTCAATTTAAGGCTATGTCCCCTCGTGCTAGCCACCTCCATCCGCGGGAGAAGGCTCTCGCTGTCCACCCTATCTAACCCTCTGATCATTTTGTATGCCTCTATTAAGTCACCTCTTAACCTTCTTCTTTCTAACGAAAACAACCTCAAGTCCATCAGCCTTTCCTCATAAGATTTTCCCTCCACACCAGGCAACATCCTGGTAAATCTCCTCTGCACCCGTTCCAAAGCTTCCACGTCCTTCCTATAATGAGGCGACCAGAACTGTACGCAATACTCCAAATGCGGCCGTACTAGAGTTTTGTACAACTGCATCATGACCTCATGGCTCCGGAACTCAATCCCTCTACCAATAAAGGCCAACACACCATAGGCCTTCTTCACAACCCTATCAACCTGGGTGGCAACTTTCAGGGATCTATGTACATGGACACCGAGATCCCTCTGCTCATCCACACTACCAAGAATTTTACCATTAGCCAAATATTCCGCATTCCTGTTATTCTTTCCAAAGTGAATCACCTCACACTTCTCCACATTAAACTCCATTTGCCACCTCTCAGCCCAGCTCTGCAGCTTATCTATGTCCCTCTGTAACCTGCAACATCCTTCCGCACTGTCTACAACTCCACCGACTTTAGTGTCGTCTGCAAATTTACTCACCCATCCTTCTGCGCCCTCCTCTAGGTCATTTATAAAAATGACAAACAGCAACGGCCCCAGAACAGATCCTTGTGGTACGCCACACATGGGCTGTGCACAGCAAAGTGGAACTAAAGAGAACATTGGTCAGGAGGTGAGTTATTAACTGCAAAATACACACACTCTGACCTGCCCTTATAGCTGCAGCATTTGTCCAGCTCGTCCAGGTGGGTTTCTTTCCAAATGTGACCCCGGGAAGTCAATAGTAATAATAATCTTTAGTGTCACAAGCAGGCTTACATTAATACTGCAACGAAGTTACTGTGTGTGGTGAATGTAACATGGTAATTCACACTGTATCTTTGTAAGCACAGTAGCGTTATCCGACCACTAGGGGGAGTAGCTCTGGGAATGCTCAGGAGTTTGTACAGGGCTCCACCCTTGGCTCCGCCCACGACTCCTCCCCCTTGTGCTGCTGTAAAAATACCCTTGCCCAGAGTCAGCCTGCAGTTCACCGAGAGTTCATCAACGGGTAACAGGCTGGCTCTGTAGTCAGTAGATTAAAGCCTATATTCATATCGGAAACACGTGTATGGTGAATTGATGTTCAATCACTGTGAAATGCCCCAGTCGCCACATTCCGGTGCCTGCTTGGGTACACAGAGAATGTCAGAATTCAGAATCTCCAATTCACCTAACAGCACGTCTTTCAGGACTTGTGGGAGGAAACCGGAGTACCCGGAGGAAACCCACACAGACACAGGGAGAATGTGCAGACTCCGCACAGACAGTGATCCAAGCCAGGAATCGCACCTTGGATTCCTGGTGCTGTGAAGCAACTGTGCTAACATACCGTGCCGCCCCGTATGTATCCAACGATGGGTAATGCCACTATCGTGTAACTTAGGGGAAACCCAGCAATAGCAACTGACTTGGCAGGAATTGGAAGAACCCAGGCTGAGGATGAATTGAGACCCAGCACTTATCTGAAAAGAGAACCAGGAGTGGGGCTAGCTGGGTGGAGCAGCAGATTTGAAAAAATAATAAAAAAATTTAAATTGCGACATTAGCGGAAAGCTTTGAGTTGATTGGTTGGTGATTATTGCTGTTGTACATCCCTTTCTCCAAAGTTAGAGAATTAGTTGAAGTTGATGAGAACTTTGGGACTGGACTCTCTGCATCCGGACGCGGGGAATCGTGGCTGGCGCCAGGGCGTGGAATCCATTTTCCTGCACGGAATCGTGCCGGTTTCCTGACTCTGCGGGGCCCCGAAAAGCGCCGCGCTGCCTAGCACCTACCTGGGGACATTGCTGGAGGCCCTACCCGCCATTCTCCTCCCCCGACGGCGTGTATCTAATATGGTCTTGTCGGTCGGTAAACTAGCGTGGCGGCTGCAGACTCAGTCCGCGGCCGCCCTGGTCGGAGGTGGGACAATCGGAGGGCAGGGGGGGCCTTATATGCGGCCAATGGCAATGTTTGTGCCGGTGGTCAGGGCCGGTCACACGGCCGATCGGGGGGGGGGGCCTATTTTCAGGGTGCAGCTCCGCGGACTGAGTCCGCCATGGAGCAGGGCGCGCCGCTGGAGGCCGCTGCTATGCGCATGCGCGGCCACCGACCTGGAGATGCGGGGGCCTGTATCTGAAGAAAAAGCTAGCCCCCTACAGGGCTAAGAATATCTGGCCCTGTCCACGCCAGTTTTTCCTCCACTTTCATCCCAGATTTTTATTGAATTCAAATGCTGCAGTGGCGGGATTTGAACTTGGGTCCCCAGAGCAATACTCTGGGAAAATGCTGGAAAATCTCAGCAAGTCTGGCAGCATCTGTAGGGAGAGAAAAGAGCTAACATTTCGAATCCGATGACTCTTTGTCAAAGCTCACAGACAGAGAGAGTGGGAAATATTTATACTGTGGAGGGAGGGACTTACAGAAATCCTGTCGGAGAGAACAGCAGTACTTCTTCAGGGTAGGCATTCCTGGATTCCTGCAGCATCCGCAGTATTTTGCTTTTATCCAGTTTTTAACCCACTGCCACCGCTCTTCCAGGAATGCCTACCCTGAAGAAGTACTGCTCTTCTCTCCGACAGGATTTCCGTAAGTCCCTCCCTCCACAGTATAAATATTTCCCACTCTCTCTGTCTGTGAGCTTTGGCAAAGAGTCATCGGACTCGAAACGCTAGCTCTTTTCTCGCCAATACTCTGGGTGTCTGGTTTACCAGTCCAGTGACAGTACCACTATGCCACCCCCTCCCCCAAGCTCCCAAGTTCTGAATAACCATAAGTGCAGGAAGTGTTGTCAGTTCCAAGATCTCAAGCTCCAGGTTTCAGGGATTGATTAGCTGCTGGGCTCACGGCAGTGGATAGCACATTTATAGATGTGGTCACCCTGCACTTTAGCAGTGCACAAGGGGAGACGAGTTGGGTGACCATCAGAAAAAATCAGGCAGGTAATCATAGAATTTACAGTGCACAAGGAGGCCATTCGGCCCATTGAGTCTGCACCGGCTCTTGGAAAGAGCACTCCACTTAAGCCTACACCTCCACCCTATCACCATAACCCCGTAACCCCACCTAACCGAAGAGCAATTTATCATGGCCAATCCACCTAACCTGCACATCTTTGGACTGTGGGAAGAAACCAAAGCACCCGGAAGAAACACACGCAGGCACTGGGAGAACGTACAAACTCTGCACAGACAGTGACCCAAGCCAGGAATCAAACCTAGGACCCTGGAGCATTGAAGCAACTGTGCTAACCACTGTGCTACCATTCCCCCGCTATGCAGGAGTCTCTTGGGTGCATCCCACACAACAACCAGTATCCAGTTCTGAGGTACTGATGAGGATGATGTTTAATCCTGGGGGGTGCAGCCATTGCTCAGTCCATGGCTCCGCAGTTGGCCAAGCTGTCCAGAGGGACACGACTATGTGGCAGGGCAATTGTGACATGAGATTCGATAGCTAGCCGAACTGACAGGTTTTTCTGTGACTGCAGACCTCATTCCAGGACCGTGTGCTGCCTTCTTGGTACCTGGTTCAAGGATGTCACTTGAATGGCTGCAGAGCCTGCTGAGGGAGGCTGGGAAGCCAGTCAACAGTCATGCTCCACATTGGATCCAATGATCTAGGTAGGAAGAGGGATGTGGTCCGGCAGGGTGATTGTAGAGATCTGGATGGGAAAATAACATGCAGGACTTCGGAAGTACTATAAAAGCAAAACACTACACATGCTGAAAAATCTGAAATTAAAACAAAAATGCTGAAATACTCATACCTTCTGGCAGCGTCTGTGGAGAGAGAAATAGAGTTCACGTGTGGAATTTCCACACCTTTAGGGGCTAGGCCCGTGCCGGAGTGGTTGGCGCAACGCCGACTGGCGCCAAAACCGGCGCCAACAGCCTTTGGCACCAGCCAGCTGGCGTCGGGGCTGGCCGAAAGGTCTTTCCCGGTTCGCACATGCGCCGGTGCATCAGCGGCCGCCGACGTCACCACCGACGCATGCGTAGTGGGGGGGGTCTCTTCTGCCTCCGCTATGGTGGAGGCTGTGGCGGCGGCGGAAGAAAAAGAGTGCCCCCACGGCACTGGCCCACCCGCCGATCGGTGGGTCCCGATCGCGGGCCAGGACACCGTGGGGGCACCCCCCGGGGTCCGATCGCTCCGCGCCCCCCTCCCCCCCCCCCAGGACCACCGGGGTCCGCTCATGCCGCCGATCCCGCCGCCACCAGAGGTGGTTGGAACCACGTCGGCAGGAGAGGCCTGTCAGCGGCGGGACTTCGGCCCATCGCGGCACGCCGCTCCCACCAATTCTCGGGTGGCGGAGAATTCCGGCCACGGCGGGGGCGGGATTTACGCCAGCAGCGGGTGATTCTCCGACCAGAGCATTCCGCCCCATGTTTTGAGTTGAATGTGTCTGAATGGAGGGAGAAATGTGATGGATTTTATACTGTGTTAGGGGGGCTGGAGCAGATGGAGCAGAATAGATAGGGATAGGTGTGAGCTAGGAGAGATTGCACATAGATGTTCAGGGCCCAAGCAAAGAAAATGTTAATGCTAGAGGCATGGACTGAAGAAGGTGCTGATAGATGGCAGAATGTGTTAGCAGCAGAACAAAGCTCTGTGCACGCACTGTGAACTTAAGGCTCAAAGTAACTGATAGCCCTTTCCAGGGAGATTGGGGTGGAGAAGGAAGGGGAGGGGTGAAGAGGGAAAGGGAGAGGGTAAGGGGAGTGGCAGACGATGAGGAGGGAGGGAGGAGGGATGCATTTTTTGCATTAAAACCAAAGGGGTTAAGGATGAATAAGGTCACAGTCTGATGTTGTTGAACTCAATGTTGAATCTTGTAGGTTGGAAAATTCCTTTTCAGAAGATGAGGTATTGTTCCTCATGTCTATGTCCCTCTAACATCACAGCAGTCCAAATGAAATGAAAATCGCTTATTGTCACAAGTAAGCTTCAAATGAAGTTACTGTGAAAAGCCCCTAGTCGCCACATTCCTGCGCCTGTTCGGGGAGGCTGTGGGCATGAGTGCAAGGTGCTGAGTTAAAATGGCACGCAACAGGAATGTTGGGCTCATGCTTGTGGACTGAGTGAAGATGTTCCACAAAGTGATCAGTCTGCATTTAGTCTCCCCAGTGTAGAGGAGACGACGTTGAGAGCAAAGGGTACAATAAAACAAATTGAAGGGGGTGCAAGTGAAACTTTGCTTCACCTCAAATGAATGTTTGGGCCCTTGGACAGTAGGGAGGGAGGAGGTATAGAGGCAGGTGTTGCATCTTCTGGGATTGCAAGGGAAGGTGTGGTATGAAGAGTTGGGGTGATGAACAATTGGTTGAGTGTGGAATGCTGATGGCGGGTTGATGGGAAGATGTGTTTGGTGGCAAGCGGAAATGATGAAGGTACACCTGGAATATTGTGTGCCATTCTGGTGTCCTTAGCTGAAGAAGGATGTTCTTGCTATCGAAGGTTGATTACTGGGATGGTGGGACTGACGTGTGAGGAGAGACTAAGTCGGTTTGGATTATATTCATTGGAGTTTAGAAGAGCGAGAAGGGATTTCGTAGAAACTTACAAAATTCTAACAGGATTAGACAGGGTTCAGAAAGAATGTTTCTGATAGTGGGGTAGTCCAGAACTAGGGGTCATTGTTTTAGTTTAAGGGGCTAACCGTTTAAGACTGAGGTGAGGAGAAATTTCTTCACCCAGAGATTGATGAATCTGTGGAATTCGCGACCACAGAAAGTAGTTGAGGCCAAAACGTTGTCTAATTTCAAGGAAGAATTAGATATAGCTCTTGGGGCTAAATGGATTAAGGGATATAATGGGAAGGTGGGATCAGAGTATTGAACTAGATGATCAGCCATGTTCATAATAAATTGCGGAGCAGGCTCAAAGAGCCGAATGGCCGCCTTCTGCTTCTATTTTCTATGTATGCTTCTATGTATGATCAAATCCAGAGGCTGGTGGGGTGAAAAGTGACAGCAAGGGGGACTCTCTCAAGTTTCTGGGAGGGAGGGCAGGGGGGATGTGGGCAGAGGGAGGGAGGTGGGTTGGATGCGGCTGAGGGCTCTGTCAACCACAGTAAGGGGGGGGAACCTCAGTTCTGGAAAAAGCAAGACATGTCAGAAGATCTGTTTTGAAAGGTAGCATCAAATGTGACAGACGCTGAGAAACGGATGTGAAGAACTGTAGTCAAGATAGCTGTGGGAGTCAGATAGTTTGTCATGAATATTGGTGATCAGTCAAGCAGAAATGGAGACAGAGAGGTCACGGAAAGGTAACAAAGTGTCGGAGATGCCCCATGTGAAGATGAGAGAAGGGTGAAAATTGGAAGCAAAGTCGATTAATTTTTTCAAGTTCAGATGAGAGATGATAGGCATAACTGAGGCCCATTGGGGTACCCATGGCCAAAACTTTTATTTGTGAGAAACAAGACAAGTTAAAGGGGAAATTGTGGAGTGACAGAACAAGTTCAGTCAGATGGAGGAGAGTGGTGGTGGATAGGGATTGTTCAGGTCTCTGCTCAAGGAAGAAGCGGAGAGCGCTCAGACCATCCTGTGAGAGGTGGATGTGTAGTGGGATTGGACATCAGAAATGAAGAGGAGGCTGTTAGGGTCAGGGAAATTGAGGATGGAGTTAAGGTAGGAAGAAATGAGTTTTGCGGGGCAGGAACAGGCTGATACATTGGCTCTACAAGGTAGAAGCGGGTTGTGTGGGGTTTGTCTTCATAGAATTTACAGTGCAGAAGGAGGCCATTCGGCCCATCGAGTCTGCACCGGCTCTTGGAAAGAGCACCCTACCCAAGGTAACACCTCCACCCTATCCCCATAACCCAGTAACCCCACCCAACACTAAGGGCAATTTTGGACACCAAGGGCAATTTATCATGTCCAATCCACCTAATCTGCACATCTTTGGACTGTGGGAGGAAACCGGAGCACCCGGAGGAAACCCACGCACACACGGGGAGGATGTGCAGACTCCGCACAGACAGTGACCCAAGCCCGAATCGAACCTGGGACCCTGGAGCTGTGAAGCAATTGTTGGAGGACTATAAGGTTGGAAGCTGTGGAAGGAAGATCGTCAGAGGAAGTGATGCCAATGACAGTCCTGGAAACAATGGTTCTATGTCCGCCAGCAGGATCTTCCAGTCTAGCTGATGGCCGCGGGCTCCCGCGGGTTGGTGAAGGGTGAATAACAGGAATCCTGTTGACAGCGGTAAGACAGGAAGATCCCGACCCTGGTGAATGGTGGGTCACCACCACAAAACATGCCATGGGGAGGGCAGGATATCCCACCAATTCGTAAATCTATTCTGTTCTAAGTTTGATCCTTGCCATTACTAGCCATTTATTAATTTGAGATTTATCAAAGCAATTTTAACTTCTTTAACTGTTGTGGTGGAATTTGAATTAATATATTCCAGGCCTCGGGATTGCTAGTTCAGTATCATGCCCACTCTGCCACCTACCCTATTTGGCATCAGCCTGCAGGAGCACAGAATTTGGAGTAGGATCAATCTCAAGTGAACTCGATCACGACCTGAGTGGAAGCTGAGAACTGGGTGACAGTAACATTTGATGGAATTCAGAATGTTCCTCCTGCTCAGCTCAGGAGGAGTGGACGTTCTGTATCAAAATTGCAAATTGCACTAAATTGGGAGATCAGATTAATACTGAAAAACAATGTGACACAATATAGATATGGGCTGGGATTCTCCCAATCCGGTGGGACGGGGGGTCCCGGCGCGTTGGAGTGGCGTGAACCACTCCAGCGTCGGGCCGCCCTGAAGGTGCGGAAGTCTCCGCACCTTTAGAGGCCAACCCCTCACATTGAGGGACTAGGCCTTTGGCGCCACGCCAGCCGGGCCCGAAAGGACTTCGCCGGCCGGCGTAAGTCCGCACATGCGCCGGAACATCAGCGGCTGCTGACATCATCCCGGTACATGCGCAGGGGAGGTGGTCTCTTCCTCCTAAACCATGGTGAAGACCATGGCGAAGTCGGAAGAAAAAGAGTGCCCCCACGGCACAGGCCCGCCCGCCGATCGGTGGGCCTCGATCATGGGCCAGGCCACCGTGGGGGCACCCCCCGGGTTCAGATCCCCCCCCGCCCCCCCCCCCCCCCCCCCAGGACCCGGGCGCCCACCCGCGCCGCCAATCCCGCCGGTAAGGTAGGTGGTTTAATCCACGCCGGTGGGAGAGGCTTCTCAGCTGCAGGACTTCAGCCCATCGCGGGCCGGAGAATCGCCGCGGGGGGCCCGCCGGCCGGCGCAGCGCGATTCCCGCCCCCGCCAAATCTCGAGTGGCAGAGATTTCCGACATGGCGGGGGCGGGATTGACGACGGCCCCGGGTGATTTGGGTCAGAGAATCTCGCCCATAGTGTGGAGATGCTGATGTTGGACTGGAATGGGCACAGTAAGAAGTCTTACAACACCAGGTTAAAGTCTAACAGGTTTATTTAAAATCACTAGCTTTCGGAGCATAGATCCTTCATCTTTCACTCACCTAATGAAGGAGCTACTCTCCGAAAGCTTGTGATTCCAAATACCTTTTTCATTTAACCTGGTTTTGTAAGACTTCTTTCAATATAGAAAGACCAATAAGCATGAAAAATGGGTGACTAATTGACAAATTCTCTTCAATAGAGATAATAATAAGAGTATATTTTGGTGGGAAGAATTAGGAGGTCACATATATTGTTTGGAATAGCAGAAATGCCTAGACAGATGCGTAGATCATTAAAAGGAACAACAAAGATTAATAAACCCATTAAAAAATGAACCAAGCACAAGGGTGCATTTCTAACGGCACAGAATCGAAACACAAGAAGCCATGCTAGCCATCTATCAAATCGTGGTTAGATTACACTTGAAGTGCCATGCACATGAGTTACTTGATGCAATGCTGCAAAACCAGTTTAAAATTGGGATTTAGTGCAAGTGAAGTTGAAACAGATGTGAAGAACAGCCTCTTTATTTTAACGGTGAATGTTCACAGCTAATACTCTCCATTCCTGACAGCATCCTCATAAATCTCCTTTGTACCCTCTCGAGTGTGGTCAGATCCTTCTTGTAAAGTGGTGACCAGAACTATCCACAGCACATTAGCTGTTGTTTTTTATACAGTTCCAGCACAGCTTACCTGCTCTTTTATTCTTTGACCTCGGTCAATAAGGAAAACATCTGGTGTGTATTCTTTGTCACTTTTCTTTAACTGTCCAGTCACCTTCAGGAATCTGTGGACATGCGCTCCAAGGTCCCGCTGTTCCTCCACGCTTTTCAGAATCCTGCCATTTATTGCATGTTCCCCTACCCTGTTTGCCCTCCCCATAAACAGACCTCATATCTTGCTGGACTGAGGTTCATTTGTCATTCTTCTGCCTCACCCAACAATCAATTTCCTCATTCAATCTACAGCTTTCTTCCTCACAATCAGCTGCACGGCCAGTTTTTATACTGTTTGCAAACTTATTAATCATTCATTCACATTTCGGTCTAAATCATTGATATATACGAAGAACAGCAAGCCACCCAGTACTCAACTCAACAGAACTCCATTAGAAACAAACGTCCAGTCATGAAAATGCTATTCAGCTGTCACCCTTTAAACCTGTCAGTTTTGGATACAGCTCGCCACTTTCGTTTGGATCCTATGAGCTTTTAATTTTTTGGCCAGGGATAAGTGATAAGAGAGTACATTTATGGAGAGAGAGACTAGAAAATCTAGGAATTGTTCTCCCTGGAACCAATACTCCTCACCGTGGCTGAGCAGAGGGCTCTGGACATGGTTGACGGCCCAGAGGAAAAGGAACAAGAACAAAGAAATTACAGCACAGGAACAGGCCCTTCGGCCCTCCCAGCCTGCGCCGGTCCAGATCCTTTATCTAACCCTGTCTCCTATTTTCCAAGGTCTACTTCCCTCTGTTGCCGCCCGTTCATATACCTGTCTAGATGCCTCTTAAATGATGCTATCGTGCCCGCCTCTAAAGAAGAACAAAGAAAGGAGGTCGCCAAGGGCAGGGAAGTGAGACCCCCTGAGTTGCGGTTCCCCTTGACGCATGTCACCACACCCCCCTCCCCCCGGCCAGGCCACCCTCACCATCACACCCGCCCTCGCCCACACACTATTCCCAATCCTCACCCCCACCCTCACCCCCTCCCCTCCCCCCGCCCCACACCAGCCCCGGTCAACAGTCTAATCATGCGTCTTGTCTCGTGACTTGCGGGACCTGATGGTGATGGGGCGGATCCATCTGGTGTCCCTCACGCCCCCAGCCATTGGCACAGCCGGAGCCCCGGATGACGGACAGTGATGAGGAGAGCAGCACGGACACGAGCCATGGATCCGAGATGTAAGACACCCTGGACCTCAAGTCCGAGGATGACACGGATTTCTTGTCACAGCTGTCTCCGACACCCTCCACCATCCCAGGGACATTCACTTTGGTTGGGCACTTTAGTGACGAGGCTCCTGGGACACTATCTTGTGCGCACCACACAGCTGCTCCGGTACATCAGATGGGGGTAGGAACTCCCGAGGGGAAGGATGGTCGGAAGGTGAGCAAAATCCAGGAACTAGCTGCCGTCCAGGTGGGTTTCGGGCTTCTGGAACGGACAGTCCCATCGATTGTAGAGATGCAGTTGCAGAGCCAGGGACTACATGAGGGGTTGTCGGCGAGCATCCAGCACCTGCAGCTGCGGGTGGAGGAATCAAAGTGTTTGCAGGAGCAGGAGGTGCTGCCGATCAGGCGTGTCACCGAGCCAACACCGCACAGGTGGAAGCCTTGGTGTGAGGTTTGCGGCAATGGATCAGCATGCCCAAGGCCTGGGGCATTCTGTAAAGAAGCTGGCCGAAGCCCGGGACAGGGATGCCCTCTCGCAGACAGCCAATGGCATTGTCCGTGCCCCTGGCATGTTTCCCACCCACACAGTTGGTGAACTTGGAGGCACTCAGAGCGACCCGTGCATGTTGGCCCTGGCGCACACGTTGTGCACCTCCCGTGCCTGCGTGGGCCTCATGTTCTGTGAATCCGCTCCCTCCCCCGCATCCTCCTCGCCGGACAAGGACTGGGTTTCATCCTCCTCTTTCAGCACGTTGCCCCTCTGCTGCGCGAGGTTGTGGAGGACGCAGCAGGCTGCCACAATACAGGCGATCCTCTCTGCGTCATACTGGAGGGCCCCTCTTAGAGTGGTCCAGGCGATGACGGTTGCCGGAGAACATGTGGCTGGGGAGTCAGAAAATTCACTACACTGTTTTTTCCATCTGAGTCGACACATAGTCAGAAAAAAGAGAAACTTCTGCCCACCTCTGCAGGAACCTTACCTGTCCCATTTGTTATGTGATGGTATTTTATAAAAGGCAGGATAATGCGTAACACTTGCTTGTTAACTTTTAAAAAAAATAATTTTGATTCATAATAAATCAAGAATTCTGAGTTTATTGAAAGAAGCCTGGTTAAAGTGTCTTGTATGCTGTGTCTAACAGTAGCAAAGGTAAACAGTTGACCATGTTGGTGCGCAAATTAAACATTTCCAATATTCCTATAACCATGGAATCGTGGGGCTCGGGAATGTGCCCAATCCTCTCATCCCGGCCATAACAGATGGAAGGTCACTCCTGAAACAGTCGGAGATTGTTTGTCCTGGAATATTTTCAGGAAGAACTCCCACACCAATGTTCTGGTGCTGAGGTATTTGGCGACCACCATTGCCAGAAGCAACAGCTTATGTTTATTTAGGGCCTTTGACACATCCCTAGGAGCTTCATTAAAAAAGAAAGTAGTGGAGTACGAGCACTGGGAAGCCAAATCCACAATATCATTGAGTCCCTTCCAATGACCACTGCTGTGTGTTCCTGGCAAATTTAATGCTTGTTGGGAACTGAAACACAATGCAAGGTGGGCAGGAACTGAGATTTTTATCTTCAGGGAAAATCCCGTGAAGTTGACATGATGGGCTTCATTCGCATACAGTAAATTTGTTCAGGATCGGCCTATATTTAATAACTCTGGCAGAGTTAGATTTTTCACAGTAACTTTGTTGCAGTGTGTTGGTGTCTGAGAGGGATGAGTATTTACATGTAGCTGAGTGAAGCCCACCCATCAACATGGCGGCACAGTAGCACAGTGGCTAGCATTGTTGCTTCATAGCTCAGGTTCAATTCCTGCTTGGGTCACTGTCTGTGCAGAGTCTGTATGTTTTCCCCGTGTCCGTGTGGGTTTCCTCTGAGTGCTCCGGTTTCCTCCCACAGTCTACAGATGTGCAGGTAAGGTGGATTGGACATGCTAAATTGTCCCTTAGTGTCCAAAAAGGATAGGTGGGGGTTACGGGGATAGGGTGGAGGTGTAGGCTTAAGTAGGGTGCTCTTTCCAAGGGCCTGTGCAGACCCAATGGGCTGAATGGCCTCCTTCTGCTCTGTAAATTCTATGACCACAGAGCGCCTGATTGTGCTCAACACGGGCTGAAAAAATTGCAATCCCATTCTTCTCAAGACAACAGCACTAAACCACAACACACTAGCATTGTTAAAGACCAAAATAACAGGCCATTAGACCCCTGACACCACTTTGCCACAACTGTATAGCTTTTGAATCTGCCTGTAATTGATTGGATGGGTTGAACGGTTGTTGTCACTGCTGAGGGGAGCTCCTTGACCGGATACTGATTGGCTGGTCAAGGGCTTGTGGAATCTGGCCAGCTCTACTTAACATCAGTTTCCCATCGTGATTCTGCGTCAAGTCTCTCCAGTCCCTTTTACATCAAGCTCTTGCGACTGATCAAAGAGGCACGCTGTAATTTGCAATTAAGGCTGGAACACTGCAGTTGGACTGGCTTCCACACCTGTCATCTGTCCGAAGTATTCCTGATTAACATACTGGTCTGGAACTGTCGAAGATTCAGAGTATGGTTGGGTCTTCCTTATGATTTCAACTCCTGAAAAATCTGTTTGATGCATTTCGCAATTCATGATGAAAGGATGAAGAGGAGAATGTTCCGCTTTGCTAATAGGAACATTTGGTGCCTGCACTTTGCCATTGATTGAGAGGTGCCTTTATGTGCAGATATTTTGGGTTGTTTTCTAAGTGTCTTGTTGTCCCCATTGTTGGAATTTCAATTGCAGCCGAGTTTTCACGATGCAGAGACACGACTCTTTGTGCTGCACTCAGCTTCTATCTCAGTCAAATAGCAAAGGAGATTTTTCTCTCTCTGCGGCAAACGTTACACAGACACCAGGGCCACAGGGTAAACATGTCCTTCCAACAACAGCAGGTTCTTTCAGAGAAATGTACAATCCAAGGCCAACAGCTCGAGCTCTTGTGCAAATTGAATTGCTGCAAGGGCATTTCTGCTTCTATAAGAGCCGTTCGTTCATTCATTCCATTGTCTTTTCACTGAACAATGGGCAATGGTGACATCAGCCTCCTTTAACTCCCCTAACTTCCTCCAAATAAAAGGTGTTGCTGTGGGTTATGTGGAGCATTCTTTGTTCCAGTCCAATCACATTCCCGTACCAGCCTCCCCAGACAGGCGCCGGAATGTGGCGACTAGGGGCTTTTCACAGTAACTTCATTGAAGCCTACTCGTGACAATAAAGCGATTTTCATTTTCATTTTTCATTTTCATCTCCTCACAGAATCACAGAAAAATACAGTGCAGAAAAGGCCCTTCGGCCCATCGAGTCTGACTGCCAGATGAAAGGCAACCGGATCTGCCAATCCTAATCTAATTTGCCAGCACTTGGCCCATAGCTTTGAATGTTAAGACGTAACAAGTGTTCATCCAGGTACTTTTTAAACGCGCCTCTATCACCCTCCCAGGCAGTGCGTCCCAGGCCGTCATCACCCTCTGGTAAAAAGGAATTTCCTCATATCTGCCCTGAATCTCCCGCCCCTCATCTTGCCCTTGTATCCCCTCCTAACCAACCCTTCAACTAAGGGAAATAGCTGTTTCCTATCCACCCTGTCCATGCCCCTCATAATCTTGATCAGGTTCGCCCCTATTGCTGAGGCCTTGACAGAAATCTTTGGATCCTCACTGCCTTCATGTGATATCCCGGAGGACTGGAGAATAGCCAATGTTGTTCCTTCGTTTAAGAAGAGTAGCAAGGATAATCCAGGGAACTACAGGCTGGTGAGCCTTACGTCAGTGGTAGGGAAATTACTGAGAGAATTCATTTGGATTCCCATTTGGAAGCAAATGGATGTATTAGTGAGAGGCAGCATGGTTTTGTGAAGGGGAGGACGTTTCTCACTAACAGGGGTGGTTCAGCACACTGGGCTAAATCGCTGGCTTTGAAAGCAGACCAAGGCAGGCCAGCAGCACGGTTCAATTCCCGTAACATCCTCCCTGAACAGGCACCGGAATGTGGCGACTAGGGGCTTTTCACAGTAACTTCATTGAAGCCTACTCGTGACAATAAGCGATTTATTTTTATTATTATTATAACTTGATGGAGTTTTTTGAAGAGGTCACAAAGATTATTGATGCAGGTAGGGCAGTGGGTGTTGTCTATATGGTCTTCAGTAAGGCCTTTGACAAGGTCCCTCATGGTAGACTGGTACAAAAGGTGAAGGATCAGGGGTGAGCTGGCAAGGTGGATACAGAACTGGCTACACCATAGAAGGCAGAGAGTAGCAATGGAAGGGTGCTTTTCTAATTGGAGGGCTGTGACTAGTGGTGTTCCGCAGGGATCAGTGCTGGGACTTTTGCTGTTTGTAGTAGGGTAGCATGGTGGTTAGCATAAATGCTTCACAGCTCCAGGGTCCCAGGTTCGATTCCCGGCTGGGTCACTGTCTGTGTGGAGTCTGCACGTCCTTCCCCTGTGTGCGTGGGTTTCCTCCGGGTGCTCCGGTTTCCTCCCACAGTCCAAAGATGTGCGGGTTAGGTGGATTGGCCATGCAAAATTGCCCGTAGTGTCCTAATAAAAGTAAGGTTAAGGGGGATGTTGTTGGGGTACGGGTATAGGGTGGATACATGGGTTTGAGTAGGGTGATCATGGCTCGGCACAACATTGAGGGCCGAAGGGCCTGTTCTGTGCTGTACTGTTCTATGTTCTATGTTCTAAATGTGAGGTACTGCATTTTGGAAGGGCTAATACAGGTAGGGAATACACAGTGAATGGTCGAACCCTCAAGGATATTGACAGTCAGAGAGATCTAGGTGTACAGTTCCACAGGTCATTGAAAGGTGCAAAACAGGTGGAGAAGGTAGTCAAGAAGGCATACGACATGCTTACCTTCATTGGCCAGGGCATCGAGTATAAAAATTAGCAAGTCATGTTGCAGCTGTATAGAACCTTAGTTAGGCCACACTTGGAGTCTAGTGTTCAATTCTGGTCGCCACACTACCAGAAGAATGTGGAGGCTTTAGAGAGGGTGTAGAAGAGATTTACCAGGATGTTGCCTGGTATGGAAGGCATTAGCTATGATGAGAGGTTGGATAAACTCAGTTTGTTCTCACTGGAACAACGGAGGTTGAGGGTCTACCTGATAGAGGTCTACAAAATTATGAGGGGCATAGACAGAGTGGGTGGATAATCAGGAATTTTTTTCCCAGGGTAGAGGGGTCAACTACTTGGGGGCATAGGTTTAAGGTGCGAGGGGCAAAGTTTAGTGGAGATGTGCGAGGCAAATTTTTTACACAGAGGGCAGTGGGTGCCTCGAACTCGCTGCCGGAGGAAGTGGTGGAAGCAGGGATATTAGTGGCGTTTAAGGGGCATCTTGACAAATACATGAATAGGATGGGAATAGAGGGATACGGACCCCGGAAGTGTAGAAGATTTTAGTTCAGACGGGCAGCATGGGCGGCGCAGGCTTTGAGCGCTGAAGGGCCTGTTTTGTACTGTACATTTAGAACATAGAACAGTACAGCACAGAACAGGCCCTTCGGCCCTCGATGTTATGCCGAGCATTGTCCGAAACCAAAATCAAGCTATCCCACTCCCTGTCATTCTGGTATGCTCCATGTGCCTGCCCAATAACCGCTTGAAAGTTCCTAAAGTGTCCGACTCCACTATCACAGCAGGCAGTCCATTCCACACCCTAACCACTCTCTGAGTAAAGAACCTACCTCGGATATCCCTCCTTGAATCTCCCACCCTGAATCTTATAGTTATGCCCCCTTGTAACAGCTACATCACCCGAGGAAATTGTCTCTGAACGTCCACTCTATCTATCCCCCTCATCATCTTATAAACCTCTATTAAATTACCTCTCATCCGCCTCCGCTCCAAAGAGAAAAGCCCGAGCTCCCTCAACCTTTCCTCATAAGACCTATCCTGCAAACCAGGCAGCACCCTGGTAAATCTCCTTTGCACCCTTTCCAATGCTTCCATATCCTTCCTATAGTGAGGTGACCAGAACTGCACACAATACTCCAAATGTGGTCTCACCAGGGTCATGTATAGTTGCAGCATAACCCCTCGGCTCTTAAACTCAAGCCCCCTGTTAATAAACGCTGTAAGAAGTCTTACAACACCAGGTTAAAGTCCAACAGGTTTGTTTCAAACACGAGCTTTCGGAGCACGGCTCCTTCTTCAGGTGAATGGAAAGGCTTGTTCCAGAAATGTTTATATAGACACAGTCAGAGATGCCCCGGAATGCGAGCACCTGCAGGCAATCAAATCATCAAAGATGCAGAGAGAGAGGTAACTCCAGGTTAAAGAGGTGTGAATTGTCCCAAGCCAGTTCAGTCAATAAACGCTAACACACTATAAGCCTTCTTCACGGCTCTATCCACTTGAGTGGAAACCTTCAGAGATCTGTGGACATGAACCCCAAGATCTCTCTGTTCCTCCACATTCCTCAGAACCCTGCCGTTAACCATGTAATCTGGATTCAAATTTTTTATACCAAAATGAATCACCTCGCACTTATCAGGGTTAAACTCCTTCTGCCATTTTTCGGCCCAGCTCTGCATCCTAAAAAATGCCTCTTGAAATGAAATGAAAATCGCTTATTGTCACGAGTAGGCTTCAATGAAGTTACTGTGAAAAGCCCCTAGTCACCACATTCTGGCACCTGTTCGGGGACAGCCCTCCACCTCATCCACTACTCCACAAATCTTGGTGTCATCAGCAAATTTACTGACCCACCCTTCTGCCCCCTCCTCCAAGTCATTGATAAAAATCACAAATAGCAGAGGACCCAGCACTGATTCCTGTGGTACACCACTGGTAACTGGTCTCCAGTCTGAAAATTTTCCATCCACCACCACCCTCTGTCTTCTATGTGATAGCCAGTTACTTATCCAATTGGCCAAATTTCCCTCCATCCCACACCTCCTTACTTTCTTCATGAGCCGACCATGGGGAACCTTATCGAACGCCTTACTAAAATCCATGTGTACGACATCAACTGCTCTATCTTCATCTGCACACTTTGTTACCTCCTCAAAGAATTCAATCAAATTTGTGAGGCAAGACTTACCCTTCACGAATCCGTGTTGACTATCCCGGATTAAGCTGCATCTTTCTAAATGGTCATAAATCCTATCCTTCATGAACTTTTTCATTAACTTACCGACCACTGAAGTAAGACTAACTGACCTATAATTACCAGGGTCATTCCTATTACCTTTCTTGATCAGAGGAACAACATTCGCCACTCTCCAGTCCTCTGGCACTATCCCCGTGGACAGTGAGGACCCAAAGATCAAAGCCAAAGGCTCTGCAAACTCATCCCTTGCCTCCTAAAGAATCCTTGGATATTTCCCATCTGGCCCAAGGGACTTGTCGACCCTCAGGTTTTTCAAAATTGCTAATACATCCTGCCTCAGAACATCTACCTCCTCCAGCCTACCCGCCTGAATCACATTCTCATCCTCAAAAACATGGCCCCTCTCCTTGGTCAACACTGAAGAAAAGTATTCAATCAACAGTCTGTGTGGAGGCTGCACGTCCTCCCCCTGTGTGCGTGGGTTTCCTCCGGGTGCTCCGGTTTCCTCCCACAGTCCAAAGATGTGCGGGTTAGGTGGATTGGCCATGCTAAATTGCCCGTAGTGTCCTAATAAAAGTAAGGTTAAGGGGGGGAGGGGGTTGTTGGGTTACGGTTATAGGGTGGATACGTGGGTTTGAGTGGGGTGATCATGGCTCGGCACAACATTGAGGGCCGAAGGGCCTGTTCTGTGCTGTACTGTTCTATGTCTATGTCTAACACCTATCCTATTTCTTCTGACTCCATGCACAAGTTCCCACTTCTGTCCTTGACCGGCCCTACCCTCACCCTAATCATTCTTTTATTTCTCACATAAGAGTAAAAAGCCTTGGGCTTTTTCTTGATCCGACCTGCCAAGGGTCGTGCCCCCTCCTAGCTCTCCTAAGCCCTTTTTTTCAGCTCATTCCTTGCTCCCTTGTAACCCTCAAGTGACCCAACTGAACCTTGTTTTCTCATCCTTACATACTCTTCCCTTTTCCTCTGGACAAGACATTCAATCTCTTTTGTGAACTATGGTTCCTTCACACGGCCATTTACTCCCTGCCTGACAGGGACATACCTATCAAGGTCACGCAGTATTTGTTCCTTAAACAAGGTCCACTTTTCATTTGTGCCTGTCCCTGACAGTTTCTGTTCCCACCTTATGCTCCCTAATTCTTGCCTAATCGCATCATAATTACCCCTCCCCCAATTATAAACCTTGCCCTGCGGTATGGCCCTATTCCTCTCCATTGCAATAGTGAAAGACACCGAATTATGGTCACTATCTCCAAAGTGTCCTTTGACCAAACCTTGCCCCTCCTTCAGAATTTTCTCCATTAGTTTTCCCATCACTGACATGAGGCTCACTGGCCTACAGGTCCGTGGCTTATCCCTACAGCCTGTCTTAAATAGTGGGACCACATTTGCGGTTCTCCAGTTCTCTGGCACCTCTCCAATGGCCAGAGGAGAATTACAAATTTGGATTACGGCCCCTGTAATCTCCTCCCTCACCTCCCACAGCAACGTGGGACACAATTCATCCGCACCTGGAGATTTCTCCATTTTCAGCCTGCCAACACCTCCAATACCGTGTCCCTCCCTGTGACAACTTGCTCAATAATCTCACAGTCTCTCTTCCCGAGTTTCATATCTGCCCCCTCATTCTCTTGGGTGAAGATGGATTTCAAATATTCATTTAACACCCTACCAATGTCCTCTTGCCCCACCCACAGATTCCCCCATTGGTCCCTCATGGGCTCTACTTTTTTCCCAGTTATCCACATCTCATTGATATACTTAGAGAATACCTTGGGATTTTAACTACTTTTACCAGCTAGAGATTTCTGACATTCCCTCTTTGCTCTCCTAATTTGTATCCTAGACTCCAAACTGCACTTTCTGTACTCCACTAATGCCTCTATTGATTTGTTCGCTTTGTACTTATTAAAAGCCTCTCTCTTCCTTCTCATTGTATCCTGAATATCTCTGGTCATCCACGGTTGTCTGGGCTTGTTACTCCTTCCTATTACCTGAGAGAAAAACCTGTACCCTCACCATTTCCTCTTTCAACACCCCCACTGCTCTCCTACAGAGCTTCTGGGGATGCTTCTGAAGCATCCCCACCAGTAAACTGTTCCAATCCACCTTGGCCAGATCCTGACTTATTTTCCTAAAGTCTGCTGTCCCCCAATCCAATACATTTTCCTGCAATTGATCTATTTCCGCGTCCATGACAAACTTAAATTGCACCATAGTGTGGTCATTATTACTAAAATGCTTTCCCACCATCACATCAACCATCTGTTCGGCTTCATTCCCCAGAATTCGGTCCAGCATTGCACCGTCCTTTGTTGGACTCTCTTCATGTTGAGCTAAAAAGTTCTCTTGTGTGCATTTCACGAACTTCGCTCCATCTAATCACTGAACGCAATGACTACTCCCAGTTAATAATGCGAAGTTGAAATCACCCACTATAATTATCCTATTATTATTTTTACACACTTCTGCAAAATTGCGCACATATTTATTCCTCTGTGCACATATTTGCTCCTCAATTCCCCCAACTCTTTTTTACAGTACACCGATGGCTGTATCAGTGCCATTTCCAGCTCTCGCCCATAACTGGCAAACTCCATCACTGCTTTTGATTTCCACTGTTCTCTCATCTTCACATGGTCCACCTCCATGTGCTTCACCAGTGCCGGTGTTTATGTGGTTACATTGTGGACCTGGTGTTGCCCTATTATGTATTTTATTTTCATGTACTTAATGATCTGTTGAGCTGCTCGCAGAAAAATACTTTTCACTGTACCTCGGTAAACGTGACTATTAAAAAATCCAATCCAATCCCCTTTCCCTACTTCAACTTTTCTGTCTCCATTAATGGGGATAGGCTTGTGGTGATATGCATGTACACATAAATGTATATAGTTGCATATCAGTGCACATAGTTATCGGTATGACCTCCAACCAGCAGGTGGCGTCAGACATCCATCACATGACTGGAGACACCCACCAGTTGGTAGTAAGTCGTACAAGTACATAGTCACAGAGTAAATTAATTTAATAGCCATCATCTGTATTATAGTTTGTTAGTTATCTTTCCACATGTTTGTTAATAAATCATCTTTCTAGTTAAACAACTATATGTTCTGCGCACATCATTACAATGGTCAGAACACGACAAGGCTGCCAACAAATATTCATTATCAGCCCAGTAATGTGCACAACAATCTGGACTGCACTTCCTCACAGCCTGCTTCCTTTAAGGACTCCATTCCACTCTCCCAGTTTTTCTGTTCCTGTCACATCTGTTCTGCTCTTGTTACCATCCACAACGGTGCTTTTGACATCATTTGTCCTCGGCCGAGGATTCCCTCCCCTACTGTGTTTGACAGCGCCATCCATCAACCGTGTCTGACCCATTCCCACACTTCTACTCCCATCCCTTCCCCTCTTTCCCAGAACTGCGATAGGGTTCCCCAAGTCCTCCGTTTCCACCCCAGAAGCATCCACGGTCAAAGGATCATCTTCTGCCTTTCCAGCCATCTCCAGTGTGATGCTACCACCAAGCACATCTTACTCTCTCATCAGCATTCCGAAGGAATCATTCCCTCCACTACGCCCTGCTCCACTCCACCATCATCACCAACTCCTCATCCCCTTCCCAAGGCACTTTCCTGTGCAATCACAGGTGTAAAACCTGACCTTTTGGTCCAGTTTGAATATTGTTTTCATGCTTTCATGTACATTCCTCAGTCTTGGCAAATACTTTATTTCTTCATACCACTCCCTTCGCCTTTTGTTTCATGACATCTTTGTTATTTACTCTCTCACACGATCTACACCATCCCAGACCTTCCCTTTCCTTCTTCCTCCTGACTTCTCCCCCCACCTCTCGATGACATAAAGCCCATCATATTTCTAACACGAACAGAGGACAGCCGCAAAAACACCGCTGGTCTGCCAGCATCTATCAGGAGAGAAACAGGGTTGATGTTTCAAAACCAATGACTCTTCATCAGAACATAAAGGAGATAGAATGTAGAAACTGCAACAAAATGTAGCAACTTTGAGAACAAAAGGCAGATGGCCTGGTATGAGAGGGGGAGTTGAGGGGGTTACATTAAGACAATTAAAATTGGGGTTAAAATGGAGGAGAAAGGTCTCATCGTTGAATCCCAAAGGTTGCAACGTGCCCTACCCGAAGATGAGGGCTGGGCTTCTCCAATCCTGTGGCCAAGTTCTGATGCTGGCGTGAAACGTGGCGCGAGCCACTCTGACGTCAATGGGCCTCATCTGGCAGCTATCCATCCCTTCCTAGGGAGCTAGTATGGCAATGCAGCTCCGGTGCCCGAAAGCTGGCGTGCCACGCCCAGCGCAGGTTCGCGCATGTGCGCCATGGCCGGCGCGAGTTCGCGCATGTGCATGGGTTCCCGTCTCCGCGCCGTCCCCGGGCAATATGGCGGAGCCCTACAGGGGCCTGGCGCGGAGGAACATAGATCCCCACGGAAATAGCCCGCCCACCGATCGCGGGCCAGGCCACTGTGGAGGCCCCCCTCCCCCCCGGAGTCAGATCCCCCAACCCCCCCACCCGGGGGGGGGGCGCTTTCAACAGCCCTGAGCCACACGCCAACGTTCCCGCGGGCGCTCAAAAATCGACAGCGGAGAATCGACGGGCCAGCATCGGGGCAGCGTGGCGCGATTCTCGCGCCCCACAGAGGATCCTCCGACCCGGCGCGGGCTCGGAGAATCCCAGCCGAGACATTTTCCACCAGCTTGCATTGGGCTTCACTGGAGCATTGCAGTAGACTGCCAAGGATGGACATGGGGGTATTAGAGCAAGATGCATCACATTCCTACCGTGCTCAGTTCTGAAGAAGTATCATATTGGACATGAAACATTAACTCTCTCTCCACAGATGCTGCCAGACCAATTGAGTATTTCTAGCACTTTCTGCTTTTATTTCCAATTGCCAGGATCCACAGTATTCATTTTTTACTTTATGCTTCGATAAACAGTCAATGGCTGCATTCCTCTGAGGATAATTCAACTCTGACTCACCTCAAATGCTGTAATGAACACAAATTCATTCTTTAATAATAATGAATAATAATCTTAATTGTCACAAGTAGGCTCAGAGTAACACTGCAATGAAGTTACTGTGAAAAGCCCCTGTCTCCACATTCCGCCACCTGTTTGGGTACACAGGGAAAATTTAGAATGTCCGAATTACCTAACCGCACGTTGTTCGGGACATGTGGGAGGAAACCGGAGCACCCGGAGGAAACCCACGCAGACACAGAGAGAACGTGCAGACTCTGCACAGACAGTGAACCAAGCCAGAAATTGAACATTGGACCCTGGAGCTTTGAAGCAACAGTGCAACCGTGCATTCACACTTATAATGTCATTGCTAAATATCCAGAAACCCAATGCAACATTGAAAAAAAAAAATTTGAGATGTATGGTGTGATTCTCCTGGCTCGCAGCTGTGTGTTTCTGGGCAACCGTTCACTGGCGGCGGGATTCTCTGCTCCTGACATGGTCAATGTGATTTCCCATTGAAGCCACCGGGAAACGCACGGACAGGGTTGCGCTGCCGGCGGGACTAGAATATCCCGCCACCAGCGAACAGGCAGTGAATCCTACCGTTTGGTGTCGCACATTTGGTGTGGGGGCCGAATCTGGCTGTCAGAGTAGCTGGCTGAAACAAGGAGCTTTCTTCGACTGTTCGGCTTTTCCAGAGATGATTCCAAAACACTGGTATTCTCTAAGGCAGCTCTTTTCCCAGCCTCACCAACCCCCAGCGCATGCCCGTTCAACGGCAAATGGCAGCATCCACAGCCCCTCGATGCTGCCTGATCCACCAGTCACATCCTCCTTTTCCCGACATGCTCACTGATCTACTATTCACTGTTGTGTAAGGGGGTTGATTCCAACTGTGTAAAATATCAATCAGACGGTGTACATCATCAAATGAGCTGAAGCAATGTCTCAAGATCTGGCTCTCTCTCTCATCGGCCATATAGCTAAACGAAGCCTCAGTAAGTTATTTCTTAATAACCTTAGGCCAGAATTTTACCTGCCCATTTTCTGTGGCTGCCAATGCCAATGAGATTGTCGGAGCTCAAAAGTGAGATTTGCGCCAGCGAAGTTTCTTGGAGCGATTATCCCCATCCCCTCGATGATGTAACGGAATCCATGCCAAAAAAGGGCAGGAACCCCATTTGCCATTATTTTAATATAGTTAGTGGGCCTCTCCAGTTGGAAAGTCAGCCCGCAGCAGTTTGGCGTCAGGTCAGTATCTTTCATGACAGCTTTTTAAGAAGTGGAACATGGCGAGCTGACCTCTGAGGGGAGTTCAGAGTGCGCAACGTGCCATTGGCTACCAATTAATCTCAGGGGAGAATTGGAAATGGAAAGGTTGGGGGGAGGGGGAGTTGGCCATGGGCTCATGGCCCAGGGGGTCTATGCCTCGAGAAGACATTGCCGCTCGGGTTTTGGGGGAATTCAAGCTCAAGCAGTCAAGCAGGCATTGCTTCTGTGGGTTTGGTGGGGTGGGGTGGGGGAGGGGGGAAGGGGTGGGGGGGCGTGTTTAGGCTCGAGCAGACGTTGCTGCTGGAGGCTGAGGGCATTCGGGGGTGTTGTGGGGGAGTGGGCAGTTGGATAGCTGTGCAAGGATTGAGGGGCAATTAACAGCAATGTGTGTAAGCATGGGAGGAGGGATAGTGGCAAAGTTGGGGGAGGGTGGGGAGCAACCGACAAGGCAGTTCGGGCGGAAGGATTGTGGGTATATGGGGGTGTGGGGGAGGCTTGTCAGAGATGGCTGGAAGGGCATCTCACTCAGAAGAGGATAACTGGGAAGGGAACCCTGGGCTCATGGGTTGAGTAGGTGTCCTTAAGTATCCACTGAGATTAGGGGCCGAGGCAGCGGGTGGAAGGTTTACCTATAAATTCATGACTGAGAATATCCAGCTACGGAAATAACGTTGCATATTAGATCAATAAACCACTCACCATTAACATAACTTCAGTCTGACAGTTGAGCCAATTATGTGCACTTACTCACCACTGATCTGTGTGAATGCGACTGAATAACAATCAGCAGTTAACCCTTTGTGTGATTACGGCCCCATGCTGTAAGTGCCTTGATTTCCCTGCCCAATTCTTTGAGAAGGTAAGCACAGACATCCCCATCCAAAGAGGACAAGTGAAAAAAGGCTCAGCAAGAGGTATGGGTGCCAGGTGTGGGAACTGCGACATCCTTTGGGGCTTCCTCCTTACTCCTCGACTGTGTAGTACACAGGGCCTAACAGTGACACATGGAGCAGATGTCTGCACCCCACATGAGAGCTCAGGAAGGTTTACGAAGCTTTGGCCACTCAGTCTCGCTGAGTTGGGAAAGGGTGGTGTGGAGGTCATGTCCATTCTGGGAAATTTTGAGGGGAAGATCCCTAATGTGACTGCCAGCATAGTAGTCAGTGACCATCGAGACATTGCTACTGGCAGTGAATGGGCAAAGGGTCAACCCATAGGGGCAATTCTTTAATTTTCATTCTGTTTCAGTCTGCCTCACAGCGCCAGGGAGCCAGGTTCAATTCTGGCCTTGGGTGACTGCCTGTGCGGAGTCTGCACGTTCTCCCCGTGCCGGCGTGGGTTTCTTCTGTGCGCTCCAGTTTCCTCACACAAGTCCCGAAGAAAATGCTTTTAGGTGAATTGGACATTCTGAATTCTCCCTCTGTGTGTCTAAAGAGGCGCCGGAATGTGACAACGAGGGGCTTTTCACAGTAACTTCATTGCAGTGTTAATGTGAGCCTACTTGTGACAATAAAGATTATTATAATTATTATTATAATCTAAAAGTAACTATCTCTTTAGTTCATTTTCATCAATTTCTAATTTTCTCTACTTTACTCAATGCAGCTCACATCAAGTGCCAGGATTTCAAATCAAACCCGCTGTGCAAATAACAATTAGCAGGCCTGTTTGAAAAGGGCTTCACGCTGACAGCTGGATGGACATCTTACAAATACCTCGCAAACAATGACAGGCTTAATCCCCTTGAATCAAAAAAACCTTGCACCTTTACAGCTTCCTTCACAATCTCAGAATATCCTAAAACAATTTATCGACCTGATAACTTTTGAAGTGTTGTCAATTATAATAAATGGAAACACAGAAGCCAGCAAGGAGGCTTCAAGGACATCTTTAAAGATGTGCCTAAAGCAGTGCCCACCTCCTTGCCCCATACAAGCCCATGCAAAGTTTCCACATGATGCGGAGCCTCAGCTTGTTGAGCGTGAAATGATGATGGAATGCGGCCTTTAAGTGACCGGTAGGCCCATGAGTGGGTGAGCTGCCTGACATCCAGACTGCCCTCCATGAGTCCCCCAGTTCTGCCTTCAAACCTGGAGACGGGAACCATAGATCCATCCATTCTTTTCTATTTCAAAATGTTAGGGCCCAGCTTTGTGACAGTTCAGATCCAACCCTCCACGGTGTGGTGATACCATGATTGTTTTGTAATTTACCAACTTACCACTAGGAGTCTCATCATTATATAAGTGAATGTTAGAGTCAGGTGACATCAGACTGGTTGGAGGGAGCTGGAGAGGTTGCTTGTGCATGATGGTGGTTTGTGAAGGGGCTGTTCTCGAGTGACAGCTTTACCCGAAACATTACTTACGTAGTGTCTCCCACCCATCCTCCTCCTCTAACCAAAAAAAAAGTTCTGTCCGTTGGCCTAGTTTCAGCCGTTCAGAGGAGGAGGAGCAATCTCTGGGTGAGTATAAAAACTCACTTTAACCCGGGGATCGAGGCCTAGTTTCGGGAGCCGTTCAGAGGAGGAGGAGCAGTCTCTGGGTGAGTATACAGACCTAACGGTAACTTCCTGTTTTCCACTTTTTTTTTCAAAAGTGACGTCAGAGGGAGGCTGTGATCTGATTGGTTGATAACCAATCTGCCCCAAATTTAAAACTCGTAAACTTAAATTAAACAAATTAATTAATTAGAGATGGCTGGTCAGGTGATGTGCCTAAGCTGCTTGATGTGGGAGATGGCAGATCCCATTGCGAGCTGCAGCGACCACATCTGCAGTAAGTGTTGGCTGCTCGAAGAACTCCGGCTCAGAGTTGATGAGCTGGAGTCTGAGCTTCACACACTGAGGCACATCCGGGAGGGGGAGGCTTACCTGGACACTTTGTTTCAGGAGGCAGTCACACCTGTCAGAGTAAATAGTTTAAATCCTGCCAGTGGCCAGGGACAGCAGGGTGTGACTGCAAGTCAGGCAGGTAAAGGGAACCAGCAGTCAGGAACTCAGGAGCCTCAGCCCTTGACCCTGTCCAACAGGTACGAGGCACTTGCTCCCTGTGTGGATGGCGAACAGGGCTGCAGGAAGGATGAGTCAGCTGACCAAGGCACCATGGTTCAGCAGGCCATTCAAGGGGAGGAAGTAAATAGGCAAGTTGTAGTTGTAGGGGATTCTATTATCAGAGGGATAGATAGTATCCTTTGTGAGCAGGATCGAGGGTCCCGCATGGTATGTTGCCTGCCCGGTGCTAGGGTGCGGGACATCTCTGACCGGCTTGAAAGGATATTGGAGAGGGAGGGGGAGGATCCAGTTGTTGTGGTCCATGTTGGTACCAACAACTTAGGCAAGTCTAGGAAAGAGGACCTGTTTAGAGATTATAAAGAGTTAGGATTCAAATTAAAAAACAGGTCCTCAAGGGTCATAATCTCCGGATTACTGCCCGAGCCACGTGCAAATTGGCATAGGGAGGCAAGAATAAGGGAAGTTAACACGTGGCTGAGAGGGGTGTGGGAAAGAGGGGTTCCTTTTCATGGGACACTGGCATCAGTTTTGGGACAGGGGGGACCTATACCGTTGGGATGGTCTCCACCTGAACCGAGCTGGGACCAGTGTTCTGGCGAAAAGAGTAAATAGGGTGGTCAATAGGACTTTAAACTAGAGATTGGGGGGGAAGGGAAAGTCAGGGAACCAAGAGGTGAAGGAATCAGTGGGAAGCGTAGCTGCTTAGGATTACAAAAAATCACGAAAAGACAGAGCTCAGGAGAGGTTACGATAGTCCCCCATCTCACAAAATATGACACAGTGTATGGAAAGGCTCAGTAAACCAAGGTCCACCACACTAAGAAAACAAAAAGGGACAGTCAATAGGGAATTAAAGGTGCTATATTTAAATGCCCGCAGTGTACGGAACAAGGTAGATGAGCTTGTGGCCCAGATTGTGACTGGCAGGTATGATGTGGTAGGCATCACAGAGACATGGTTGCAGGGGGTTCAGGACTGGCAGTTAAACATCCAGGGATTTACAACCTATCGAAAAGACAGAGAGGTGGGTAGAGGGGGCGGGGTTGCCTTGTTAATTAGAAATGAAATTAAATCAATAGCACTAAACGACTTAGGGTCAGACGATGTGGAGTCTGTGTGGGTAGAGTTGAGGAACCACAAAGGCAAAAAAACCATAATGGGAGTTATGTACAGGCCTCCTGACAGTGGTCAGGACCAGGGGCACAAAATGCACCACGAAATAGAAAGGGCATGTCAGAAAGGCAAGGTCACAGTGATCATGGGGGACTTCAATATGCAGGTGGACTGGGTAAATAATGTTGCCAGTAGACCCAAAGAAAGGGAATTCATTGAATGTTTACAGGATGGCTTTTTGGAACAGCTTGTGATGGAGCCCACGAGGGAACAGGCTATTCTGGACTTAGTGTTATGTAATGGGCCAGAATTGATAAAAGACCTTAAAGTAAGGGAACACTTAGGAAGCAGTGATCATAATATGGTAGAATTCAGTCTGCAATTTGAAAGAAAGAAGGTAGAATCAGATGTAAAGGTTTTACAGTTAAATAAAGGTAATTACAGGCGCATGAGGGAGGAACTGACGAAAATCGACTGGAAGCAGAGCCTAGTGGGAAAGACAGTAGAACAGCAATGGCAGGAGTTTCTGGGAGTAATTGAGGACACAGTGCAGAGGTTCATCCCAAAGAAAAGAAAGGTTATCAGAGGGAGGATTAGGCAGCCATGGCTGACAAAGGAAGTCAGGGAATGCATCAAGGCAAAAGAGAGAGCCTATAATGTGGCAAAGAGTAGTGGGAAGTCAGAAGATTGGGAAGGCTACAAAAACAAACAGAGGATAACAAAGAGAGAAATAAGGAAGGAGAGGATCAAATATGAAGGTAGGCTAGCCAGTAACATTAGGAATGATAGTAAAAGTTTCTTTAAATACATTAAAAACAAACGGGAGGCAAAAGTAGACATTGGGCCGCTACAAAATGACGCTGGTAATCTAGTGATGGGAGACAAGGAAATAGCTGAGGAACTTAATAAGTACTTTGCGTCAGTCTTCACAGTAGAAGACATGAGTAATATCCCAACAATTCAGGAAAGTCAGGGGGCAGAGTTGAATATGGTTGCCATCACAAAGGAGAAGGTGCTAGAGAAACTAAAAGGTCTGAAAATTGATAAATCTCCGGGCCCAGATGGGCTACATCCTAGAGTTCTAAAGGAGATAGCTGAAGAAATAGTGGAGGCGTTAGTTATGATCTTTCAAAAGTCACTGGAATCAGGGAAAGTCCCAGAGGATTGGAAAATCGCTGTTGTAACCCCCCTGTTCAAGAAGGGAACAAGAAAAAAGATGGAAAATTATAGGCCAATTAGCCTAACCTCGGTTGTTGGCAAAATTCTAGAATCCATCGTTAAGGATGAGATTTCTAAATTCTTGGAAGTGCAGGGTCGGATTAGGACAAGTCAGCATGGATTTAGTAAGGGGAGGTCGTGCCTGACAAACCTGTTAGAGTTCTTTGAAGAGATAACAAATAGGTTAGACCAAGGAGAGCCAATGGATGTTATCTATCTTGACTTCCAAAAGGCCTTTGACAAGGTGCCTCACGGGAGACTGCTGAGTAAAATAAGGGCCCATGGTATTCAAGGCAAGGTACTAACATGGATTGACGATTGGCTGTCAGACAGAAGGCAGAGAGTTGGGATAAAAGGTTCTTTTTCAGAATGGTAACCGGTGACAAGTGGTGTCCCGCAGGGTTCAGTGTTGGGGCCACAGCTGTTCTCTTTATATATTAACGATCTAGATGACGGGACTGGGGGCATTCTGGCCAAGTTTGCCGATGATACAAAGATAGGTGGAGGGGCAGGTAGTATTGAGGAGGTGGGGAGGCTGCAGAAAGATTTAGACAGTTTAGGAGAATGGTCCAAGAAGTGGCTGATGAAATTCAACGTGGGCAAGTGCGAGGTCTTGCACTTTGGAAAAAAGAATAGAGGCATGGACTATTTTCTAAACGGTGACAAAATTCATAATGCTAAAGTGCAAAGGGACTTGGGAGTCCTAGTCCAGGATTCTCTAAAGGTAAACTTGCAGGTTGAGTCTGTAATTAAGAAAGCAAATGTAATGTTGTCATTTATCTCAAGAGGCTTGGAATATAAAAGCAGGGATGTACTTCTGAGGCTTTATAAAGCACTAGTTAGGCCCCATTTAGAATACTGTGAGCAATTTTGGGCCCCATACCTCAGGAAGGACATACTGGCACTGGAGCAGGTCCAGCGGAGACTCACACGGATGATCCCAGGAATGGTAGGCCTAACATACGATGAACGTCTGAGGATCGTGGGATTATATTCATTGGAGTTTAGGAGGTTGAGGGGAGATCTAATAGAAACGTACAAGATAATGAATGGCTTGGATAGGATGGACGTAGGGACGTTGTTTCCATTAGCAGGGGAGACTAGGACGCGGGGGCACAGCCTTAGAATAAAAGGGAGTCACTTTAGAACAGAGATGAGGAGAAATTTCTTCAGCCAGAGAGTGGTAGGTCTGTGGAATTCATTGCCACAGAGGGCGGTGGAGGCCGGGACATTGAGTGTCTTTAAGACAGAAATTGATAAATTCTTGATTTCTCGAGGAATTAAGGGCTATGGGAAGAGAGCGGGTAAATGGAGTTGAAATCAACCATGATTGAATGGTGGAGTGGACTCGATGGGCCGAATGGCCTTACTTCCACTCCTATGTCTTATGGTCTTATGATCATACTGTTATTCATCTGTTGTTTTCTGTATAGTTTACCCACAGTTAATGTCAATAAATCATTTATAGCTTTAGCTACAAGTGTTTTTATAATATAAATCTGGCCATCCGACAAGAATTTAACACACAGATTCTTTTATATCCACCTGAGAGGATTGACCCAGTCTGCCTTTAATGCTTCATCCAAAACATCACTTATTTCTCTGTTCCCCACTGGAGCCTCAGCCTTGATTTTACTGCTTAAGATCCTGAAGTCAGACTCAAGCTAACAACCTTCTGATTAAGAGGTGAGAATGTTACCACTGAGTCAGAGCTGACACAGCCTTTCATCAGCCTGATCTCACTAATGCAAATCAGCCAACAATTCTGGGGTGACATTCCAGCCACTTTCAGAGCAAATTCCCACAGAAATTCTCCCCATCAACCGAAATGACTTCAACAGAAAAGATTCGCTAAACCCTGGAACAACTACGAGGTCGTCATTTTCCTCGGGTTTGCACGACTCATCTCATGAATTGGCATTGGTTTATGTGGAAGTACTTTCTGGGGAAATTTGTCAAAATGTGATATATTAATTCACCTGTAATTTCTCTGCACATTCTCTTGCCTATCTGCCATCACTCCAGTGAAAGGCAAGGGCAAACTAATCACATGACCAATATTATTATGACTAATAGCTGAGCTTCAGTCAGATTTGCAGTAATGAAGGAAAAACCTTCTGAGAACATGCGAGCTATTGGATTTCTGTATGGAACAGGTTTAGTTTTATACATTCATTTATGGGATGTGGGTGTTGCTGGCTAGGCCAGCATTACTCTCCCTTCCTAAATCCACTTGAGAAGGTGGTGGTGACCTGCCTTCTTGAACCGCTGCAGTCCATGAGGTGTAGGTACACCCACAGTGCTGTTAATGAGGAAGTTCCAGGCTTTTGACCCAACGACAATGAAGGAACAGCAATATATTTCCAAGTCAGGTTGGTGAGTGACTTGGAGGGAAACTCCAGGTGGTGGGGTTTCCATATATGGAGTCAGAAAATCATACAGCGCAGAAAAGGCCCTTCAGCCCATTGCATTTTCACCATTCAAAAGAAACCACCTAACCATTCTAATCCCATTTCTCAGCACTTGGCCCATAGCCTTGTATGCCCTGGGATCGCAAGTACTCATCTAAATACTTCTTAAATATTATGAGGGTCTCTGCTTTCACCACCCTTTCAGGCAGCAAACTCTCACCATATTCTGGGTGAAAAGATGTTCCCTCACACCCCCTCTAAATCCCCTGCCCCTTACATTAAACATTGCCCCTTGGTCATTGATCCCTTCACCAAGGGGAAAGGTTTGTTCCTCTCTTCTCTATCTATGCCCCTCATCATTTTATTCATCTCAATCATGTCCCCCCTCAGTCTCCTCTGCTCCAAGGAAAACAATCCAAGTCTATCCAATCTCTCTTCATAACTAACACTCTCCAACCCAGGCAACATCCTGGTAAATCTTCTCTGCACCCTTTCCAGTGCTATCACATCCCTCCTGTAACGTGGATTCCAGAACTGCACACAATACTCAAGCTTTTATTAATTAATTTATGAATGTGGGTGTCGCTGGTTGGGCCAGCATTTATTGCCCATCCCTAATTGCCCTTCAGAAGGTGGTGATGAGATGCCTTCATGACCACTGCAGTCCTTAAGGTGTAGGTACAACTGTGTTATTAGAGAGAGAGTTCCAGGATGTTGCCCCAGTGACAGTTAAGGAACGACAATATATTTTCACGTCAGTGACTTGGAGAGTGACTTGGAGGGGAACCTCCAGGTGACTGGGTTCCCAGCTATCTGCTGCTCTTGTCTTTCCAGATAGTAGTGATCTTGGGTTTGGAAGGTGCTGTCTGAGGAACTTTGGTGAGTTACTGCAGTGTATCTTGTAGGTGGTACACAAGGCTGCCACTGTTCATTAGTGGTGGAGGGTTTGAATGTTTGTGGAAGGTAAAGCTGTGGCCTAACCAATGTTTTATACAGTTCCAGCATAACCTCCCAGCTCTTAAAATCTGTGCCTCAGCTAATAAAGGCCAAGAAAGTATATGCCTTCTTAACCACTTTATTCATCTGCTCTGCGACCTTAAAGGACCAGTGTACATAAGAACATAAGAACTAGGAGCAGGAGTAGGCCATCTAGCCCGTCGAGCCTGCTCCGCCATTCAATTAGATCATGGCTGATCTTTTGTGGACTCAGCTCCACGTTCCGGCCCGAACACCATAACCCTTAATCCCTTTTTTCTTCAAAAAACTATCTATCTTTACCTTAAAAACATTGAATGAAGGAGCCTCAACTGCTTCACTGGGCAAGGAATTCCATAGATTCACAACCCTTTGGGTGAAGAAGTTCCTCCTAAACTCAGTCCTAAATCTACTTCCCCTTATTTTGAGGCTATGCTCCCTAGTTCTGCTGTCACCCGCCAGTGGAAACAACCTGCCCGCATCTATCCTATCTATTCCCTTCATAGTTTTTAATGTTTCGATAAGATCCCCCCTCATCCTTCTAAATTTCAACGAGTACAGTCCCAGTCTACTCAACCTCTCCTCGTAATCCAACCCCTTCAGCTCTGGGATTAACCTAGTGAATCTCCTCTGCACACCCTCCAGTGCCAGTACGTCCTTTCTCAAGTAAGGAGACCAAAACTGAACACAATACTCCAGGTGTGGCCTCACTAACACCTTATACAATTGCAGCATAACCGCCCTAGTCTTAAACTCCATCCCTCTAGCAATGAAGGACAAAATTCCATTTGCCTTCTTAATCACCTGTTGCACCTGTAAACCAACTTTCTGTGACTCATGCACGAGCACACCCAGGTCTCTCTGCACAGCAGCATGCTTTAATATTTTGTTGTTTAAATAATAATCCCGTTTGCTGTTATTCCTACCAAAATGGATAACCTCACATTTGTCAACATTGTATTCCATTTGCCAGACCCTAGCCCATTCACTTAACCTATCCAAATCCCTCTGCAGACTTCCAGTATCCTCTGCACTTTTCACTTTACCACTCATCTTAGTATCATCTGCAAACTTGGACACATTGCCCTTGGTCCCCAACTCCAAATCATCTATGTAGATTGTGAACAATTGTGGGCCCAACACGGATCCCTGAGGGACACCACTATCTACTGATCGCCAACCAGAGAAGCACCCATTAATCCCCACTCTTTGCTTTCTATTAATTAACCAATCCTCTATCCATGCCACTACTTTACCCTTAATGCCATGCATCTTTATCTTATGCAGCAGCCTTTTGTGTGGCACCTTGTCAAAAGCTTTCTGGAAATCCAGATATGCCATATCCATTGGCTCCCCGTTATCCACTGCACTGGTAATGTCCTCAAAAAATTCCACTAAATTAGTTAGGCACGACCTGCCCTTTATGAACCCATATTGCGTCTGCCCAATGGGACAATTTCTGTCCAGATGCCTCGCTATTTCTTCCTTGATGATAGATTCCAGCATCTTCCCTACTACCGACGTTAAGCTCACTTACATGCACATGCACTTACATGCACATGCACAAGTACATGCACACCAAGATCCCTCTGATCCTCGGTGCTTCCCAGGGTCCTTCTGTTTATCATGTATTTCCTTACCTCGTTTGTCCTGCCCAAATGCATCATCTCACACTTATCCATATTGAATTCCATTTGCCACTGATCAGGCCATCTGATCAGTCCATCTATATCCTCCTGTAATCGAAGGCTATCCTCCTCACTATTTACCACCACCAATTTTCGTATCATCTGCAAACTTACTGATCAATCCTCTTACATTCATATATAAATCATTTATATAAAACACAAACAGTAAGGACCCCAACACTGATCCCTGCAGGACCCCATTGGACACAGACTTCCAGTCAGAAAAATATCCCTCGATTATTACCCTCTTCTTCCTGCCACTCAGCTAATTTTGGTTCCAATTTGCCAAATTGCCTTGGATCCCATGGGCTCTTACCTTCACTATCAGTCTCCCATATGGGACCTTATCAAAAGCCTTGCTAAAGTCCAAATAGACTGTATCAAATACATTTCCCTCATCTACACAACTGGTCACCTCTTTGAAAAACTCAATCAAGATGGTCAGACATTCCCTTCCCTTAACAAAACCATGCTGACTGTTCTTGATTAATCCCTGCCTCTCCAAATGCAGATTAATTCTGGCTTTCAGAACTGCTTCCAATATCTGAGGCCTTTATCATTCCAGATGGCAAGTGTCATGGGTTTGGAAGATGCTGTCTGAGGAGCCTTGGCATGTATTCAGTGCATCTTGTAGATGTTACACACTGCAGGCACTGTGTGTTGGTGATGGAGGGAGTGAGCGTTTTAGGTGGTGCATGGTGTGCCAAACAAATGGACTGCTTTGTCCTGGTAGTATAAAGCTTTGTGAATGCCGTTGGAGCTTCACTCATCCGGGTAAGTGGACAGCATTCCATCACACCCCAAAAGATGATTCACCTGAGGAAGGAGCTGTGCTCCGAAAGCTAGTGATTCGAAACAAACCTGTTGGATTTTAACCTGGTGTTGTAAGACTTTTTACTGCCCTTCTTCTGAGATTGGGCCCTCTGGTCCTAGACTCTCCCACAAGAGAAACATCCTCTCAGCGTCTACCCTGTCACGTCCCCCTGAGAATCCTATATGTCTCAATAAATTCACCTCTCATTCTTCTAAACTGCAATGGGTACAGGCCCCAAATCCCTCCATACCCGGGATCAACCTTGCAAACCTTCTCAGGACTGCCTCCAATGCCAGTGTATCTTTTCTTCGATAAGGGGATCAAGACTGTTCACATTATTCCAGAGGATAACTACGGCCTTGCACAGTTTTAGCAGGACTTCCCTATTTTTATACTCCATTCCCTTTGAAGTCAGGCACTCCTGACTTGTGCTTGTAGAAGGTGGGCAGGGTTTGGGGAGTAGGAGGTGAGTTACTTGCCCCAGGATTCCCAGCCCCTTATCTGCTCTTGCAGCCATGGGATATATCTGGCTAGTCCAGTTCATTTTCTGGTCAATAATAACCCACAGGCTGTTGATAGTGGGAGATTCAGTGATCGTAATGATGTTAAATGTCAAGGGGTGTTACCTCCCATTCCACTGGTGCACACACTAAGGGTTTGTAGAGATATGGGAGAAAGAAGGGAGCAACTGCAGTTCCATAGACCCATAGAATCCTTCCAGTGCAGAAGAAGGCCCATTGAGTCTGCACCCATCCTCTGAAAGAGCATCTTACATAGGCCCACTCCACCACCTTATCCCCGTAACCCCAGCTAACCTGTACATTTATCATGTTCAAGCCACATAACCTGCACATCTTTGGATTGTGGGGTGAAACCGGTGCACTTGGAGGAAACCCACACAGACACGGGGCAAATGTGCAAACTTCAATGATCCAAGGCTGGAATTGAACCCGGGTCTCTGACACTGTGAGGTGGCGGTGCTAACCACCATTGCACCATGCCGCCCCATTTTCTTGGTCGAGGCAGCGCAAGCATTCATTTGGTGCACTTAAAAGAGGTAATCCTGCAACAGGTGACAGAATTAAACATAATTAAAATGACAACTAGAATATGCTTTCACCACGTTAAAATGTTCTCCCTCATCACCCCCACTGCTCCCCCCACCCAATAAAGTGCATGCTCTCTGCATGTGCAACTTACTGTACAACTTTATAATGAGCACAAGATTTCTCCCAATTATCTTACTGTACTTGTGCCAAGAAGTAACTGAAACCTGTGAGATGCTGCACATTAAAGTGTTTTTATTGTATTTTAATGTTTGATCATGAAATCATTTCTACCCCATGAAATGCCAGAACAAACAAAACACAACCCGAGCTAACAGATTGGCAGCATGCTGCCTTGCTCTACAAAACTAGCTTTCCTGCAATTGTCCCCAGGATAAAGAACAGGCCAACCACAGCGATCATCCGTTTGGCAGGTCCGTCTTTCACCATAATGTTCTTGGATGGCGTAGGATTACCAGACTGATTCATCCTCCTCATTCACAGTTCATCATCCTCCTTTAATTGTTTGTTCTCCTCACAAAGTCTCTGAACCTCTGATTTAAGTATCCTGCAGTCTTCCATCACATGTACCCGATGGTGACTGAATTTAATTTGGGGGACACATGTGAGGGATTGATTATACCTGTGTTACCAACAATGAGCAACAGGCTAGGGGCAGAATTTTATGGCATTGTCACAGAGGAGGAAAGGATGGAAATTGTGGTGAGTCATTGAAAACCACATTGACTTTGATGGGGCTGGAAAACAAGACCATAAATTCGAAGCTCGGAGTGGCCTGTGCCCATTTGAGGAGTGACTCTGAGGAGGTGCATCAAGGACCACTGTGTCTTGTCATCTCTGTGCACTGTTCTTCCAACAAGCAGCTATTCTAATGCAGCAACTACAACTTCCAGAAGACCTCTCTTTATATTGCCATTTCCACTGGAAAACCACTGCTGCATCTATATGACCGGTATGTATTCGCAGGACGTAGTGGATTTAGCTGGGCCTGCCGTGTTTCATTAGGATTTCTGTCTGAGCTGGAAAGGCCATGGGTCGAAGGGGGAAGGGTAAAAGACTGAAGCAGGTCTCAGGCATCCATAACAGCAGTCAGTCTGCTGCATTTAATTCAGTTGCACTGTTTAATATGCACAAACCTGCATTTGAGAAGATGCTGGGTCTTTCTCCTTGAATTGCTACACTTCACGGTGGCACAGTGGTTAGCACTGCTGCCTCACAAGCCATGGACCAAGGCTTGACTGTGGCCTTGGCTGACTGTCTATGTGGAGTTTGCACATTCTCCCCATGTCTACGTGCATTACGTCCAGGTGCTCCAGTTTCCATCCACAGTCCAAAGATGTGTGGGTTAGGTGGGGTTACAGCAATAGGATGGGGTAGTGGGCCTTTTGGATGGTGGGTGCAGACTCGATGGGCCGAATGGCCTCCTTCTGAAATGTGGGAATTCTATGATTCTATGATAATGCTGTAGGAAAATTTGGGATCTTGACCCAGTGATGTTAAAGGAATGCTGATCTCGATCTACATCAGGATTGTGTATGCTTTAGAGTGGTCAGTTAATTCTTATATAATGGTACCTTGTTCTTCTGGGGGGAGAGATCACAGTGAACAGAGTTGATGTCCAGTGAAATGTCACAGTGTATCGTGCAGACCTGCGGCAGTTATGGTCAACCCATGATGCATTGGATAGCAATTAGCCTACCTAACCACTAAGATTCTTATGTGTGGTTGCAGTAAATCTTTTACATGATTGTCTTGTGGTGCAGTGGATAGCACTGTTACCGCTGGGCCGGAGCCTCTGGGTTCAAGTCCAACGCCTGGTCTTGTCGGCCACAGAAGGAGTGTTCATAGTGCAGTTCAGCGGGCTGATAAACAGCTCAGGAATCCCGGCACCACTTCCCCACAATTTCCCCCCAAAAAGAAAAACAGTGTGAATGTGAAGATACGCTCATTTACACTCTTGACCGAAACCTCATAGATGGTGATGTATTGAGGCTTCAGCATTTGATCCAGTAATTGTACAGTATCCAATCTCCTGTTGACATTTCTGTAGGAGGGCCATATGGACCCGAAACATTTAACTTTGCTCTCTCTCCACAGATGCTGCCAGACCTGCTGCGTTTCTGCAGCATTTGCTGTTTTTATTCTTGTTGACACAGTTGGTTTCGCTTCTCATCTATGGTGACTGCCAAAATTCTGATGGCTGGGGATTTGAGTGTCGGTGGTGTTGAATGTGTAGGCTGGGTTTTCTCTTGTTACCATGTCTTCACACACTTCCCTTAAGAATATTGGAACGACTAGCAGGCCGTGAAGTGAAGGCTCATGCCGTGGCTATTTCTACCAGCCCATTGGGTGGTCAGTCCCACATACTGAGAGGATTCTCTGGGCTTCTACACCTTGATCATTGCATTTCAGAATCATGTTGAATATTAACGCAGAACATGGAGGCAGAGCTGAGGTTTTCACCCAATGTAGAAATCGTCACGGGCGCGATGGAAAATATGGTGAACCAACCAAAGGTCCGTTAACTTTGGGCACGGTCATGGAACCAGTAAGCATAGAGATTGTTACCTAACACTGGGTATGACACTTGTCAATGAAATCCTGAATGCTACCGAGAAACAGCTATACAGATATATAAACAGGCTGAGCCGACTTCATTAGGGAAGGAGTTTTTTTAAATTTAGAGTATCCAATTCATTTTTTTTCCAATTAAGGGGTAGTTTTGCGCATCTTTTGGGTTGTGGGGGTGAGCCCCACGCAGGCTCGAAGAGAATTGCAAACTCCACACGGACAGTGATGCAGGGCCGGGATCGAGCTTAGATCCTCTCCGCCGTAAGGCAGCAGTGCTAACCACCGCGCCACTTGCTGCCCTAGCGAGGGAGTTTTAAATGGAGCTTAAAACAATGGAATTGTGGACTAAAACAACCTCTAGCTCCAGATGCTTTGATGAAAGGACTGTCATTAACAAAGGAGTTGAAGGTAATTCAGCCGAGGCTGCTTCCCCGAGGAACACCTGCAATGATGTCTGAGGATTGACATACCTCCTCTCTGACAACGATCAGTCCTTGTGTCACGTATGACTTCAACCACTGTGCTTTTTTCCCTGATTGTGATTGGCCTCAGGTTTGCCAGAGTTATTTGGTCCAACACTTGCTTGAGTGCCCCTTGGTATCAAACAGCAAGTTGACACGCTCTCCTGTCTGTCAGAGAAAGAGGAGCTTCCATGTCTTGGAAAAATATAAATTCTCTCATTAAGTCAGTACAAGCAATGGTGCAACAATTAATTACACCTCTTCCAGGGGTGGAGGGTAATTTAAAATCGAAATAATTTCCTACATACCTTTGGTTTGTATTTTTCTGTCAGAGCAGTGGTAGAAATGGTGATGGATGATGTCACTTGACCATTTTCGCATTTTATGTCAATCCCATTGAAAAATAAAATCTAAGAAATAACTGCTTCACTCATTCCTACTTTATTAGGAAAATTACTGAAAGCAAAAGCACTAATCTATGAAAAATGCTTTCCTTGACAGAGCTCCCCAAATCCGTGACCTCTTCTAGCTCGATGGACGAGGCAGCAGCTGCATTGGAACATCATCAAATCTAAAGTACCCATTCTAGTAACACATCATCCTGATCTGGACATATATATTGCTGTTCTTTTAGCTTTGCTAGGTCAAACTCCTGGAACTCCTTCCAAATAGCACTGTCAAAGTAACTTCACCACATGGATTGCAATTCAAGAAGGTGGCTCAAAGCCATGGGCAATAAATACAACCTTTACTATGACAGACACAGCCTGAGAATACATTAAAAAAATAATGCTGCCTGTCGCTTTGAGTTCTCAACGTAACCAGTTTCCTCGTAGTGTCGGATATGCTGTTAGGTTATCAACGACCTGCTAAAGGTCCTGCCAGGATAATGACTACCAGCATATTTATTCTAAGGATCAGTGAGAGTTAAGACAACCAAGAATAGAGTAAGTGGAGTGAATTTTGATCACAAAGAGCAATACAGCTTTCTGCAAATATACCCATGAAAAGCTGAACTTAGACAGCGAGAGAGTCTCAGGCAAAATGGTGCCAGCGAACCAATTCTGGAACCTGGCCCCGCACCCAGCACACATTGTTCTCATAGGGGAATGGAGGGTGGAATGCCAGTGAGTTGTACTGCTCAGGTCCATGGTCCATGGAGGCAACTGCACATATAAAAGTGCATCTGCCTTCAAACAAATCCAATTTTTTATGAGTGGTACGCCGTAAACACAACTTGTGGGTTTTATACTTTTCAAGAGAAGGTCTAAAATTACTAACATTCTTCAGAGAGGTAGGGTGCTCTTTTGGAGAGGTAGATACCCTTCTGGAGAGGTCTAGGGACACCTTTCGGACAGGTAAAATGCTATTTTTGAGAGGTAATTTGCCCTTTGGGAGCGGTCAGGAAGGCAGCACGGTAGCATTGTGGTTAGCACAATTGCTTCGCAGCTCCAGGGTCCTAGGTTCGATTCCCGGCTTGGGTCACTGTCTGTGCGGAGTCTGCACGTTCTCCCCGTGTGTGCGTGGGCTTCCTCCGGGTGCTCTGGTTTCCTCCCACAATCCAAAGATGTGCAGGTTAGGTGGATTGGCTATGCTAAATTGCCCTTAGTGTCCAAAATTGCCCTTAGTGTTGGGTGGGGTACTGGGTAATGGGGGTAGGGTGGAGGTGTGGGCTTGGGTAGGGTGCTCTTTCCCAGAGCCGGTGCAGATTCGATGGGCCGAATGGCCTCCTTCTGCACTGTAAATTCTATGAAAGTGTCCTTAAGGATTGTTAAAAGTAAACATGAATGTGGGCAAAAAGTAAATAAATTCATTGGAACGGTCAAGCTCATTGCAACTGCCATGTTATCAAAGGAACTGTCATGCCATCAAGGCATTTATATCTCCTGGCATTTAAATTTAAACGTCTGCAGTTTTTTTTACATCAATGCTCGCTCTTTCTGTCTGTTGATATAAACCTGAGGGTTATTATTATAGGACTGGTGCTTATGACCGATTTCATTATTTTTATTTTTACAATATAGTGCCTGTTAGTTCACAGTTTGACTGACAGCCCCAGGTGGTTATAAAATCTTTGATGTGGTGCTATGAGTACAAATGCCTGTTGTTATAAGGAATTCAATTGTTGAAGGAATTTAAATACAATTATAATATAATAATAATCTTTATTGTCACAAGTAGGCTTTCATTACACTGCAATGAAGTTATTGTGAAAAATGTTTATGTCTTTTTTAATCAATTAATTTGTTTAACATAGGGAAGTCATCAATAGACACTGTGGGTATAATTGTTGTGGCTCTGTTGTGGTGGGGCCAGGTCTTGAAAATGTGGTGGGCCATTCAAAAGCCCATTGTTTCTGCAGGATTGAAAGATCCCACTGGTGGGAGGGGCTATAAAATTCCACTCTTAGAACTTTAAGTTATTTCTTCTCAGCATGGGTCCTGAGATCTGCCTATGTTGGAGACTAGGTGAGTTAACACAGAGCATATTTAGAAAAAGGGTAGGGATTGAGGAATGGGTTGACACTAAGTTGGTATAGGGGCTTGAAAGGGCCACAGGGGTGGGTAGAAGGACATAGCTTTGGATGGAGGGCATGAGGGGCTGAGGGGTGTTTAAGGAATAATGTAGCATGGAGGGCATGAGGGGCATCATGTGAAAACAGGGCTATAAATGGTATGGAGGGATCAAAGGGACAGGGGGCGTATGGTGGCATGTGTTGACATGGATGGGGCATGAGTAGTGTATGTGCGTGTGAGGGTTGTGGGCTAGAGGGCAGTACAACCTAATCCTGTCGCTGCTACCTCTGTACTATTTCCAGGGGTGGCCCCAACTCTAATTAGCACCAGCTCGCTGGAATAAAATGAGACCATGGATGACAATTTCCCTTACGTCGTGTTTTGCTTTCTGCGTTACTGAATTACTGAGTTACTGAAATACAGGTGGAGATTGTTTGGAATATTAAACCTTTGCAAAAAAAATGATCTTGGGGATGAGGTAAATCCTAACCAGGCTACAAAGGAGAAGGAAGGTGTCATGTCATAATAGTGGCAAAGAATTATAAAAGTTTTCTAAATCAAAAGGAGACCAAGCTCTAGGAGGTAAAAATGCACAGGTCGCAGAAACGATCTTCCATAATTTCATGAGTTCATAAGATATAGGAGCAGAATTAGGCCATTCAGCCCATCGAGTCTCTCCGCGATGCTATCGTGGCTGATATGTTCCTCATCTGTTACCTATAATGCTACAGACCAAGAGCTGGATTGCTAAATCAGCCAGAGCATCTCCTCCCTAGAACAGATGATCTAGGAACAGGAGTAGACAATTTAGCCTCCCGAGCCTAACACCCTCAATGTGATCATGGCTGATCCCATCATGGCCTCAACTCCACCACCCTGCCCGTTCTCCATAACGCTTCAACTCATTACCAATTAAAAATCTGTCTAACTCCTCCTTAAATTTACTCACTCTTCCAGCATCCACCACACTCTGGCGTCGCAAATTCCACAGATTCACAACCTTTTGGGAGAAGTAGTTTCTCCTCAAATCTGTTTTAAATTTGCTACCTCTTATTCTACAATTATGACTTCTTGTTTTACACATTGACTCTCAATGATGAAGGATTGGAGTTTCATCTTTTCAAAAGGGAGACAGAGCGAACCTGGGTAATTACAGGTGGGCTAGTTTATCATCAGTAAACATTTTAAATTCCTAATGAAATGTGGAATTACAAAGTATCCCAATGAAAGGAAATAATTAAAGCCAAGTTAGCATCAACTTAAAAAAGGAAAATTGTACTTGAAAATCCCGATCATATTCACTGATAAAGGTGCCAGATGCACTAGATGGAGGAAATGTAGTGGATGTACTGTACATGTACTTCCAGAAGAGCTTTGGCAAAACATCACGCTTGGATGAGATTAAGGAGTGTAGACTTAGGAAGAGAGCAGCAATTAGAAGTAGAAATAGAGTAAGAGTCTAGGGAGCTCCTCAGAGTGGTCCAAAGCAAGTATTTGTTTTGTGATTGCTTACATTACAATGTTTCACAAATTTGGATATACAGTTAGAGTCAAAGTCGTCCAAACTTGCAGAGTTACGAGGTAAATAATCTTAAAGACCAAGGATTAGGTTGAAATCATCTGTTGGAATTCAGAGACCGGTGGGATATTTTTGAATATAAAAAATAAACTAAGTAATAAATCTACTCTGAATAGGGAAAGACTGTGGAATGGTTAAAGGCAGATTTGGGCATTTATATTCACAAGACATTAAAAGATCTCTCTCAAGTGGATGTGGTCATGAAAAGAACTCATGGAATCTAAATTTATTGCAAGCGGTGGAAAATATAAAACTCAAAAATAACATTGGATCTAGATAAAACCTTCGTAATACCACATTTGGAATACCGTGTGAAGGTTTGACCTCCACACTTTAGGAAAGATGCCAAACCAATTGAAAGGGGCGAGCACAGATTCACTGCAATGTTGTCTTATTTAAAGAGATATATTTGTAATGATCCATGTTCTGGTCCTTTTCTGATAACTCACGAATGAGTTGCACTTCAAGTGATTCTCTTTGGTATCAACCATGACTGAGGCATAGCAATCTCACCTCTAAGTCAATAGGTTGTGGATTTGAGACCTACACTGGAAACCTGAGCCGATAAAGCTCAATGCGGTGCTAAGGGAGTGCTGCATTGTCAGAAGTATGTTTCAGATAAGATGTAAAATCGAGGTCGCAGTTGATTTAAAATTAAATAATTTATTCAAGAGGTCCTCCACAACTCAGACTATGACACACACAAACACCGGTTATGAAATTTTATGTATAAAACGAGAGACTAAACGGCATAACAAAAACTTACTTCTACACAAATTTACTTTAACGCCCGCAAACATAACCACAGATATATATCCACACACCCACCCCAAACCTCAACAATCTACACTAATTGGGGATTTCTGTGGGCTGAGAGAGTATGCTCACCATTCCCAGGAAGAAAAGTCCAACTGATACGGATGTTTCTGGCTCTTCCTCAAAACTGGCTGGTCCGTGGGGCTGCTGGGCCGTGATCCTGGTGTTCCTTCAGTCTTCGTGGTCTGCTCGCAGCAAGTGAAGAGTGCGCCAAACAGGAGAGAGTTAAAACAGTCCCTGGGTCACGTATTTTTAAGGGCAAAAATACTTGGATGGAGCAGACTGACCCCTCCCACAGGTAAGTTCAAGGACAAAAGCTGACAGGATGGCATAGATATGATTAGTGTCCCAACAAAGGTTCATAATGTCTCCAGAGGCTGCTGATCTCTTGAAAATGGTTGCTGGAGACAACTTTAATCGTTTTCCCATTAGGGTATTGTGATTTTGTCTGGCCAGGGCAACAAACGATTGCAATTGTCCCTCTTGGAGTGAGTTTGGGCCGTTTAATCTTCCTGCATAATTTTCCTGTTGGTTCTGTCATAGCTCATGGCCTGGCGTTTTTTGTATATTCTGTTGCCTGCCTGCAGACATGGTCTGTACAGGAGTTTGCCCTTTTAAAATGGAATATGTCCTTTTCCAACTTTCTCCAGTTCATTTTTGTTCCGCTGATGACAACTTACACCCCTTGTAACCCTTCAACTAAAGGGGACAGCTGCTCCCTGTCCATGCCCCTCATAATCTTGTATCCCTCGATTAGGTCACCCCTCAGTCTTCTCTGCTCCAACGAAAGCAACCTAAACCTATCCAACATCTCTTCATAACTTTCATCCCAGGCGACATCCTGGTGAATCTCCTCTGCACCCCCTCAGTGCAATCACATCCTTCCTATAATGTGACGGCCAGAACTGCACACAGTACTCCAGCTGTGGCCTCACCAAAGTTCTGTACAACTCCAACATGACCTCCCTGCTTCTGTAATCTATGCCTTGATTAATAAAGGCAAGTGTCCCATATGCCTTTTTTACCACCCTATTAACCTGCCCTTCTGCCTTCAGAGACCTATGGATAAACACGCCAAGGTCGCTTTGTTCCTCGGAACTTCCCAGTGTCATGTCATTCATTGAATATTTCCTTCTTACATTACTCCTTCTAAAATCTATCACCTCACACTTTTCAGGGTTAAATTCCATCTGTTACTTTTCTGCCCATTTGACCATCTCCAGCTTCCATTGACAGCAGCAGGACCAGAAGATCCCACTGCCGGCAAATGACGGGCCACCTCCCACTGCTGAGAAACATACCATGGGGGATTCTAGAGAATCTCACCCAAAGCATTCCATGGTATATTTCAGAGAATGTGATGAATTACGGAAATTATTTTATATATTGTATTATATATCTGTTGCAGTAATATTTTTATTAATGCTGTTTTAACATACAGGCAGGTGGTGTGTCTGCAAAAGATGCAAATAAAATGTCATAAAAGTGGGTTAATAATTGATTAGAATCAATTCATTGTTTACCTATATTGGGCTAATGGACTTATGTTTATAGAAATAATGTTCCTTGGGGTTTAGATAATTGAGGGGTTGTGTTTAGCCTTAGTAAGATGGTCATAAGACAGTTAGTGGAATAGAGATGATGTAATTAATGGGAGGATCCAGGTCTGTAACAAGCTGTTTAGCTTTTCGGCTGCAAAAGCAGAAGGACTTGCAGATTGTGCCTGGAAAGTGCCTCTCTCCTTTACTGAAACCAACTCTCTACAAAGAGGACAACAGTTATCCCCATGTTTGCTAACTTTATTTATCAGTGGCTTTTGAACTGTAATGGACTTTGCTTAATTGGAAATAGAGAAGGTATAAGTTAGTCGTTAATGTCTTTCCATTTATTGTTAAGGATTGTTTAACTGTTAACTGTAAGGCATTTTCTGTGATGTTAATGTAGTTGGTCCTGTGTTAAGAATAAAGTTTGTTTTAACATTTTTTTTAAATCACTGTTTGTCAGTGGAATTACTCCTGGGGTGAAGTATCTTTCATCACAGTTTACAATGAAAAACTGCTGGGTTTTCTTGTCCAGTTTCCTAACATACACTGGGATCTGATCTAGATACCATAACAAAAATTGTCGAGAGGTTCTACTGTCCAAAATGTATTCCTTCACCAAGATTGCTAAAGTAAGTTACCTGGCCAATATCTATAACTGAAGGTGGATGGAGGTAATGGTTTTACCCTCCTTTTGTCTAATGCTTCCATTTATTCATCTTTCTGTCCATAAATAATGGGCGGAATCTTCCCTAAATTTTGCGAAGGCCGATGATGGGTGGCAGAAGGGGCATTTAGCCCATTGGTGACAATGGTGAGTTTTTGTACCGTCTTGTTCACAACGTCTGCAAAAATATTTTAAGCCAAAGGATTTATGCAGCACTCAGTGGTGGACACCCCATAATTCACCTGTCCCACCATCACCTCAGTCATTAATGGGGGTGTTACATTTGCAGACTGTCTTAGTATTCACCAGCCACTTCTCCTTGATCCACAGGAAGGCTGTCGCCCGGCTCTGCAGTGCCTCTCTTGTGAGACTGGTGGATTCAGTGGAGATGCAACGTGATGTTCTGTACCCTTGCACAGGGAGGAGACCAGTATGCATGGACACCAGCCCAGCGTGGGAGGTGGTGGCAGCAGTGGTCAGCGGCAACACAGAGGAGCACAGGCATCCAGTGCAAATAATCTCCTCTGTCCTGCCAGGGCGAGTCACTCCTCCCATCACTCTCACAAACCCATCACACATCCACGGGGATCTCACTTACTACCAGCTCAAGTGACACCATCACTCGCTCTCACCCATACATCTTCATCTCCCATGAGGGTTGTCTCCTCATCACCACACTTCTCCTGCTCACCAGCCACACATGCCAGGCATCCTTATCATCTTCCCAGGCATATGTACTGTTTACACTCTTCTCCATCTGTTTGCATGCAAGGCAAGTTGGTTCACAGTAAAAGGGAGAGATCCCAGATGGGCAGAGGGATGCCTGAGCTTAAAGCCCTCAGCAACATCGAGGAGACAGCTCTCTAACGGGCCAGGAGGTAACTGGGCTGCTCCTGTGCCGAGAGTGATGTGTGTGACAATAAACTCATTGAGGATCCAGCACAGCATAAGAACATAAGAACATAAGAACTAGGAGTAGGAGTAGGCCATCTGGCCCCTCGAGCCTGCTCTGCCATTCAATTAGATCATGGCTGATCTTTTGTGGACTCAGCTCCACTTTCCGGCCCGAACACCATAACCCTTAATCCCTTTATTCTTCAAAAAACTATCTATCTTTACCTTAAAAACATGTAATGAAGGAGCCTCAACTGCTTCACTGGGCAAGGAATTCCATAGATTCACAACCCTTTGGGTGAAGAAGTTCCTCCTAAACTCAGTCCTAAATCTACTTCCCCTTATTTTGAGGCTATCATCCTCCTGAGGCCATCACACAAAACTGATTAAGTCATGCCTCCTGTATCTGACGGCCTTGACATGCACTCCATGGTACAGGGCATAACACTCCATGATCCAGGACATACACTCCATGGTACAGGATACTCCATAGTACAGGACTTATGGTAGCACAGTTGGTAGCACTGTTGCTTCATAGCTCCAGGGTCCCAGGTCAATTCCTGGCTTGGGCCACTATTCTCCCTGTGTCTGCGTGGGTTTCCTCCGGGAACTCCGGTTTCCTCCCACAAGTCCTGAAAGACGTGCTGTTAGGTAAATTAGATATTCTGAATTCTTCCCCATGAACCTGAACAGGCGCCGGAATGTGGTAACTAGGGGCTTTTCACAGTAACTTCACTGCAGTGTTAATGTAAGCTGACTTGTGACAATAAAGATAATTACAATTATACACTCCATGGTACAGGACCTGCATCCATGGTTCAAGATATACACTACATGGTGTCAGACATGTACTCTATGGTACAGAACATATATTCCATGGCACAGGACACACACTCCATGGTGCAGGACATATATTCCATGGTGTCGGACACACACTCCACATTATAGGTCATGCGCTCCATGGTGCAGGAAATTGTGGGCATCCACGAGTACCTGGCCAGAGAACGGTCGAGCTTCCCAATCTCACTCTAGCTACCTCTCTATCCCAAGGAAGAAGTCAGGGCCTCCCAAGCACCCATAGGGAGGATGCGAAGTTGGTGCACACTCCAAGGCTTTCCACCCAGTTGTGTCCGCGCGTGTCCCACCCATCCAAATGCCCTCTTCCTATGATCGTCTCGGCTCCAGCCTCTCAGGCTGAGGAAGGGGGCACTGCCACACAGCAGGATCCCGAAAGCATGCCAGGGCCCTCCGCATCTCAGCCCCCTCCCTCCCCCCCCCCAGAGTACGCATGCCATGGTCATCACGGACAATAGAGCATGGCAGGCTGCCTCCACCTCTGCTGTGGGTGCTGGGGATGTACCAAGGGTTACAAAGATTAAGAATGTCTAGCTGCACAGCATATTAGGCACTTGTAGATATTGTACACACCTGTAAATAACCTCTCACTTATTGCAGCTTTTATATGGCTCCTTGTTCTGATGAGATGTCGCCACATGGTGCCTTGCAGAAAACAGGATTGCTGTTCTGCAGAAATGCTGGGTGCTCAATCCAGAGCTCCCTCCATTGCTCCAGTGCTCTCTGCAAGTTTTCCAGCATATTGATGGTGTCTCCTCACAGTGACTGAACACATGAGTCATGCCTGTTTCTCGTAGGGAATGAGGCGATCCCCCACAATGCACCGGGCTACCATTACTCATCCCAGTCATTGTCAATGTGTCCTCTCTGCTCATGTTGCCCTGCTACTTGAATCCATAAATTGTTTGCCTCAGCCTCCGGTGACACTGAACTTCAAAGTTACGGATCACTAAGGATGACCTTTGATCAGGAGAGGTGAAACTCTCTGCGCGACATTGCCATGGTATGATCCAGGTCACCGAGAGTAAGTGAGCTGCCGTCAGCTGGTCAGGAATCAGACATTCATGTAAGCTCTTAGAGGATCAATTCACTGTTCCCAGTGCAAGTCATCATCATCCTCCAGTACCAGATTATGAAGGGCATAGCAGACGGCCATGATGCTTGGCACCCTCCGCACTGTATTGCAGGGCATTGCCAGGCCAGTCCAGACACCAGAACTGCATTTTCAGCACACCGATGGTTTGCTCCAAAAAGGTACGAGTAGCAGCATGAGCCTCGTTTTATCTGCTATCAGCTGTATTCCATGGCCTCCAGACAGGATCCATCAGCCACGTCCTCAGTGGGCATCCCCTGTCCCCGACGAACCAACCCTAACATGCCAGAGATCTGGGAGTGGATCAGGATGTACGAGTCTTCAAACACCCCCAAGGAATCGAGCACACAACTGGATGATGTGACTTGTGAGGTTGCAGACCAGCTGAATGTTGAGGGAGTGGAAACTCTTGTGGTTGACGAACTGCACTCCTTGATCACTTGGGGATCGGAGATAGTGTGGAAAGCCAAAAGTCTGGGCTCCCATGACTCTTGTGTCCTGGCCAGTGTGGTCTTTGTTGAATGTAACATAGTTGCGTGCCTTTGCGAAGAGTGCATTTATGTGTTGAAGCTTGCGGGATGTCACAAAGGTCTCATGTGGAGTGCTGGAATCCAATCCAATCCAATGGAAGGAGCCAGTTGCATAAAGGTTGAGGGCAGCTGTGACTTTCAACGCTACAGGCAGTGGATGACCTCCAAGTCCCGGTGGTGCCAACTGCGGCAGCAGGGTGGATATGTGAGCTATCCAATCCTTTGACAGGTGAAGTCTTCACTAACACTGGCTCTTACTCATCTGCAGAACTTTCAAGCACTATCTGTACATCCTGGGTCAAGGAAGACCCCCCCCCCCCCCCCCCCCCCCCCCGAGCGACTGCTCTCTGTGGTACCTCCTGTGCCATTGGAGCAGGCCGTGCCACCCCTCCTTCCTCAGGGTTTTGCGCATTCCTTTGGAGAGCCGAATGAAGCCAGTTCCACAGGCTCCATCTCTCCCTCGCTCAAATCACTGCAAAATAAAAGAGAGACTTAATGGTTAGTATTTGTCTCCTACGGTTCACTCTTTGTCCAATCACCTTCTGGAACTGCATCTTGGCGGCCAGTCATTCATGTGCTGGCTTACACACTGATAACCGGTCCTACAGTCACTCCCTGAATGGCAAAACCCCACACCACCCTTGCCCCAAATGGCCATAGCTTTGGTCTCCCTATTGCATCCTGAGCTCGCATCTCAACGCAGGCATTGTCCCAAGCTCAGTCAATGGGAGGCACCTGTCAATACGCACCTAAACACCCATCTTATGGGTCGGCATGCTCGCCTCAGCTGATGTATCCTTGCTAACAGTCAACGGGGATGAATATGCTTGCCCAGTCAGACAATGTTTTAGGGAGACCACAGTAGTCTCTAAGTATGGAGGTCAGCATGCCAAGGATTAACAGCTGAGTAGAAATCAGTGGCACTGATACTCATCAGTGCTGATTTAGTGGGCCTAATTGGGTGAGCAGTCAGACTACATGTTAATTGAGTTGTAGCTGAATGATCTCAGCTACAACTAAATGTTCATTACTGACAGGTCTCACCATTGGACTATTCCTTGGCAGTAAAGAGCCTCCCAGGTACCCCCGAGCCCTTTCCCGGTACCCGCGTCTCCTTCCTTGGTGCTGGCGAGGCCTTCCTAGATGTCCATAACTCTGACCCCAGTACCCCTGAGGCCTACCCCAGTGCCCTCTCACCCCTCTGGCTAAATGGTGCCACATTGCGAAGGAGGCCAGCTCACCAGGTCTTTTGAAAGCAGTCGTGATTCATGCCTCCGTGACATCACGTCACCGTGGGTGGATTTTTGGGTGGGGGTGGAGTTTTGATTCCTGCTGGGAGGCCTGTTAATGAGATGCAAATGTATTGAAAGGAGGTTCCTGACAGTATATGGCGGGTAATATGACCCGCCATCGACATGGGGAGGGGACGATTGCAGCAAGCTTTTCCGCCAACATACAATGCCCTTTGGACTTCTCGCCAAACCTGCCCAAGAAAGATGGAAGTGGCACATCCTAGCCATCATATCTCAAAAAGTTGTGATTGGATTCTGGTGAAGCTTGGCACACAGGTACAATATAGCGCAAGGAAGAATTGATTCATTTTTGACAGAGAAAAAGATATGGATCTGGATGCTGTGGCTGGGTTTTATACTCCCCGTGCCGGCAGGTTTGAAGATGGGAACCCTGCTCCCAGCCTTAAATTGCTCTTTTGGACAGTAGTATCATGGGCAGGCTCACAACCCGTAAAACCCCATCTGGTTCACAAATATCCTTTAGGGAAGGAAATCTGCTGTCCTTACCCGGTGTGGCCTTCATGTGACACCACATGCAGAGCAATGTGGCTGACTCTTCGAATATCCTCTGAAATGGTCTAGCAAGCCACTCAGTTCATCAGTTCAAAGGCAATTGGGAATGAGTTATAAATGCTGGCCATGCCTGCAATGCCCATATCCCTTGAAAGAATTAAGAAAAAAAATGTTTTAGCCTGGATGGGGGGGGAGGGGGGGGGGGGGGGAGAGAGGGGGGGGGGGGGGGGGGATTATTGCTTCCCATAAAATTCAAAATTGAATTTTTTAAACATTCCATTAACACTGGGTGATTAAACAAATTCACTTTTGTTGTGAGTTGTTTCGTTTGTTCATGGAATTTGGGCATTGCTGACTAAACCAGCATTTATTCCCCTTCCCTGAGGGCATTTAAGAGCCAATCACATTGCTGTGGGTCTGGAGAAACATGTCGGCTAGAGCAGGTAAGAATGACAGATTTCCTTCACTAAAGGACACTAGTGCTCAGATGGGTTCCCCCAACAATTGTCAATGGTTTGGTGGTTATCATTAGCCTTCTAATTCCAGATTTCTTTTCAAATTTAATTCAAATTCCATCCTCTGCCATGGTGGGATTTGAGTCCAGGTCACCAGAGCATTGCCCCTGGAACTCTAGATCAGGAGGCAATCAACAATACCACAATGTCACTGTCTTTAATGTTGTGGTTTGTCTCAACTGTTGTGATGCAATTTGTCACAGCTGCCAAAATGAGAGCAGAGTATTCAGAGCAGGTTGTTGGATGTGCATGGAATTGAAGCCTCCTTAGTGAGATGGATGCTCTTAACAAGAAGGTTGATTTTTCCTTAGTATGGATAGAGCATCAAACAGGCAGAGAAAAACCTCAAAAAACAGCTGCAAAATTGCAATAACGTTAAAACAGCGTGCTGGAGGTTAGCACTCTCCTTTTAAAAAAAAAAAATTAAAGTACCCAATTCATTTTTTCCAGTTAAGTGGCAATTTAGCATGGCCAATCCACCTAGCTTGCACATTTTTGAGTTGTGGGGGCGAAACCCACGCAAACACGGGCAGAATGTGCAAACTCCACACGGACAGTGACCCAGAGCCGGGATCGAACCTGGGACCTCGGCGCCATGAGGCCGCAGTGCTAACCCACTGCGCCACCGTGATGCCCCCGGGGTTAGTGCTCTCCTGCTTGCTCCTTTCACTTGTTCATTTCTGTTCTTGGAACCTTTATGCATGCAAATCAGTTGCTGCATTACAATCCTGACTACAAAGGTACTTCATTTACTGTAAAGTGCTTTGGGATGTCCTGATGTTATGACAGCGGCTGTAACACTATTAGTTCTTTCTCCTTTTCTATTTACAATGGCCCACAGCCATAAGAAAGCATGCCATGTGCCAAAGCTTCCAGTGTTGCTATTTTTAGACATGGGCTATTACAAACATCTCTCTGGCAGTAGATTTACATAAAACAGCAGACACTTGATATTGTTTATGTATTCAGTAGTTCCCTGCTAGTCTTTTCAATTCCTCTGTGCTCCAGGCAGGTTGTCAATTTGGGCATCGGATTTTAATCAGATATTTTCTTTGAGTCATACAGGTTCAAATTCAAATAAATTGGTTGTGAAGATTAGAACTTAAGCCTAATACTTACACTTGTTACTACCAGGTCATCAGGGGTAAGTGACTCTTCTTTTTGACTCATTCCTGAGTTGGTTTTGAAAGAGTTTGAATTTAAAAGGGAGATGATGTTGCCAATTTATTATGTACATATATAAATATATATTATATATATATTTGACTGTGTATAGCTTGGTGCAAAATATAAACCAGCCAGGTTCCTTAAACTAACAAGTGAAGAGTTTGTTTTATCGTTAAACCTCTCTCAGGTAAAGGGGCAGAAATGATTAATATAAGGTTTAAACTGTACAAATATGTTTGTAATAATCTTCCAAAGACCATTCTTCCGACAGCAGACCCTTTTATAATGGAAAAGGCCGCAACCGCGGTTTATATCGCACAAGCCCAAGCCTGGGGCCTGCAGAATACCTGCCCGGGTTGAAGTAACGGGTTTTAAACTCCTGTTGCTCGCTTCCCATTGGGCGAGCTCTCGCCCACTCAATAGGGAAGTTCATTCTGCATGAAGTCCACGGGGAGATCTATTGATAGTCCCCTATGTCCTTTGTGGCTACCATAACATACCTCCCCCCTTAAGTTCGGTTCTCCCTCAGTACCCCTCTGCAATCAGTCTGAGGTCAATTGAGGGTGGGACCAGGTTTGATGGCGTAAACCGAATTGGGGACCTTTGTTTCCAATGGGAGCGCCGAAAAGTTAATGGCGTGGATTCTTTTTTGATTTTCCTGGCATTGATCATATCAGCTCACCTAATCCGTGGGGCCGGGATTCTCCGAAATCCCGGCCAAGCGTAGACACCGGCATCAAAACCAGCACGGAGACGCCAGCGTTAACGAGCCTCCAGGCCCAGGCCAGCACGGGTCCACGTATGCGCGCCTTGCCGATGCGGGTCTGTGCATGTGCATGGGTTGCCATCTCCGCGCCGGCCCCCGGGCAATATGGCAAAGCCCTACAGGGGCCCAGCTCAGAGGAACATACGCCCCCCCCCCCCCATAGAATTAGCCCACCCATCAATCGTTAGGCCCCGATCGCGGGCCTGGCCACTGTGGAGGCCCTCCCCCGGAGTCGGATCCCCCTGCCCCCCACCAGGACAAGCCCCGCAGCCAGAACTCCAAGATCCCGCCGGGTAGGACCATATGTAACCCACGCCGGCGGGACTTGGCGGAACTCGGCGGGCACTCGGCCCATCGTGCACGGAGAATCGCCGTGTGGGTCGCTTTCAACGGCCCCCGACCAGCGCGCCAGCATCAGAGAATCCCGTTCGTGATGCCCGAGACGAGGCCAGGACACCAGATGTAGCTCCTAGTGAGCTTTTTTATTTTCGATACTCCAGGATGGTCAGAATGTAGTTCCATAAGCATCCGACCCCGCTCTGGGCGAGGGACAACGATTCAGGACCACAAGAGCATGTAACCGTCCTCAACACTAGAATTATCTTTCTTCGTCAGATGGAATTTTATTTCTTCTGAGGGTTGTCCCCAGATTCCACCATCCAGGATCATGTACTTTAGTTTGGACAGAGTTGGAATTTTTTTGCATCCAGGCCTTATTTTGCCTTGCGGAAACAGGCAAAGTCTCTTAAAGACTCAGGGTCATCGTGACCTCTTCCAGTGCTGGTAATGGAACTGGGCTTGTGGGCAGCAGGAGGCGATTCATATGTCATATCATATAATTTACAGTGCGGAAGGAGGCCATTTGGCCCAACGAGTCTGCACCGGCCCTTGGAAAGGACACCATGCCTAAGCCCACACCTCCACCCTATCCCCATAACCCAGTAACCCCACCCAACCTTTTTGGACACTGAGGGCAATTTAGCATAGCCAATCCACCTAACCTGCACATCTTTGGACTGCGGGAGGAAACCGGAGCACCCGGATGAAACCCATACTGACACGGGGAGAACATACAGACTCCGCACAGACAGTGACTCAAGCCGGGAATCAAACCTGGGACCCTGGAGCTGTGAAGCAAATGTACAAACCACTGTGCTACCGTGCCGCCTGATTCAACGCATCGGTGTTTGCTATCCAGGTTCCCTGGTATTGCTCTAAAAGGTATTCATAGGCTGCAAATAACAGGGCCCAACGCTGCTTCTGAGTGGTGGCAATAGGAGAAATCAGCTTATACTCTTTAAAAAGTCCCAATAAGGCCTTCTGATTGGTTAATATCATGAAACGCCTATTGTAGACGTGTTGGTGGAACCAATCATGAGCGCCAAGGCCTCTTTCTCATTTGAAAATACCTCTGCTTGGCATTTGAATGGGTACTGGGTGCAGAGGTGATGGGCCTTTCCTTTCCGTCTTTACAGCAGTGTGAAAGTACTGCCCCAACCCCGGAAGCGGAAGCATCACATGTCAACTTGAGTTCCTTCTTCAGATCAAAATGGACCAATAGGTTGGATGACAGCAGCTGTTGTTTAGCTTTGTTAAAAGTCTCCATCTCTGGTTCCTCTCAAGGCCATTTTTGGTACTTTCGTAGTCGGGTATGCAAAGGGCTCAGTAAGGAAGCCAAATTTGGGATTAATGTCCTGGAATAATTTACTGATCACACAAAGGATTTTAACTCTGTGGTGTTCCCGTACCAGCCTCCCCGGACAGGCCCCGGACAGGCGCCGGAATGTGGCGACTAGGGGCTTTTCACAGTAACTTCATTGAAGCCTACTCGTGACAATAAGGCGATTTTCATTTTCATTTTTCTTGGAGTTGGTGTTTCGTTGACAGCGCCGGCCCTAGGGTTGCTGGCGCCCCGGGCAAGCTGAACTTCGGCGCCCTTGGGGGGGGGGGGGGGGCGGAGGGGGGGGCGGACCCGAGGGTGGGGCGGGGGGGGCGGACCCGAGGGGGGGCGGACCCGAGGGGGGGGGGACCCGAGGGGGGGGTGGACCCGAGGGGGGGGCAGACCCGAGGGGGGGGCGGACACGAGGGGGGGGGAGGACCCGAGGGGGGGCGGACCCGAGGGGGGGGGGCGGACCCGAGGGGGGGAGGACGGACCCGAGGGGGGGGGCGGACCCGAGGGGGGGGTGGACCCGAGGGGGGGGCGGACCCGAGGGGGGGGGGAACAGGGGGGGGGGTGGGCGGACCGAGGGGGGGCGGGGGGAGCGGACCGAGCGGGGGGGGGCGGACCGAGGGGGGGGGGGCGGACCGAGCGGGGGGGGCCGCCCTGGGGGAGGGCAGCCACCGCGCATGCGCTGGTTGGCACCTGCCCAACTGCGCATGCGCGGGACCCGAGTCTCTGGCGCCCCCTAGCACATGGCGCCCCAGGCGACTGCCCGAGTTGCCGGTGCCTTGAGCCGGCCCTGTTCGTTGATGGCCTTCACCTTGTCTTTTACCGGATGTAAACCTCTTTTATCCATCCGATAGCCCAAGTAGGTCACTTCATTTGTTTGAAAAACACATTTTTCCCTCTTCAGATGTCCTGCAGCTCTCGGGAATCTCCTCAAGACTTCTTGAAGGCTTACCAGGTGCTCTCGATCTGGAGGCCCTGTGAACAGGGTGTCATCCAAGTACACCGTCACTTTGGGTGACTCTCGGAGAATATTCACCATAACCCATGGAAATATGGTTTCCGCTGATGAGACCCTGAAGGGCAAGTAAGTGTCCTCATATAGGATAAAAGCAAATTACTGCAGATGCTGGAATCTGAAAAGAAAGAGAAAATGCTGGAAAATCTCAACAGGTCTGGCAGCATCTATAGGGAGAAAAAGGAGCTAACGTTTTGAGCTGACTCTTTGTCAGAGTCATCGCACTCGAAACATTAGCTCCTTTCTCCCCCTACAGATCTGCCAGACCTGCTGAGATTTGCCAGCATTTTCTCTTTTGTGTACTCATATAGGCCTTTAATTATGTTAATTGCAACATAGTTCTGGGAAGGTTAGCCTAATTAAAGTTGAAGATAGTTGTAGCTCGTATTCAACTTAGTGAACCTCTGGTCACCTGCTAACTTGGCATACAGGTCTTGGCATACAACTCGAGGCATGGTGTACCTGTGTTGTGTTGCCCTATTATGTATTCTCATGTATTTTCTTGAATTCTGTTTAATTCCCTTTTCTTCCCATGTACTGAATGATCTGTTGAGCTGCTTGCAGAAAAATACTTTTCACTGTACCTCGGTACACGTGACAATAAACAAATCCAATCCAATCCAACCTGTCTAGTTTGGAAACCCGACTGACCATTAGCTTATAATATCCACAGTGGCTGTACTGATTTGTCCAGCTTAAGAACAGGGACGACAGAGGCAGCCCATTCTGTGAAATATATAGGCCATATTATGCCTAGATATTCCAGGTTCCCGTTCAGTCTCCACCTTTTCCAATAGGGAGTATGGAATCGGTCTCGCTCTCAAATATAGAGCATGGCATCATGGTCGACATAATTCTGAGTTTTGTCTCCTTTTAATTTCCCAAATCCTTCCCGGAAAACCTCAGGGTATTTGCTGCTGACATGCAGTCCTCCCATGCCCAGTCTGAAGATTTCCAACTAGTTCAACCTGATCCGCTGGAGCCAATCTCTCCCCATTATTCTTGTCCTTGCCACCACACAACGATGAGTGGGAGTTGGGCTAATTGCTGCCTCTAAGTCGCTGGGGTCACTGTGGTGTCCTTTATTCGTAATGGTTCCCCTGTGTACATGGCTACTCTGGCCTTCAGATCTTCAAAGCTCATGACTTGAATACCAGTTAGGAGGTGATCATATGTCTGGTCCCTGATAATGGAGACCGAAGCTCCTGTGACCATCTCCATTTCCAATGGATGACTGTTTACCAGCAGTTCCACTATTATTAGGTGACCATGGTTGTTATGATGCGGGTCAGTTGCATTATCCCTGTTTATGGTAGTGGGTATACATGCATGCTGCAAGCCAGTACTGGCCTTGACTTCTTCCCCCGAACAGCACGCGTTTTGCCTACTCCTATAACTTTGTCTTGACTGTGCTCTCTGGCAGTGCTTCCAACAATCCATCGTCTGGCATCTGCGACCTTCTGGAACATGTTTCCCAACACCCTTGGGCCATCATTGGATTTCCTTGAGTGCTGGGCAATGCAAGTTGAGCTCTGATTTTGTAATGGACTAGCTAACAGAGAATCATAGAATCATAGAATTTACAGTGCAGAAGGAGGTCATTCAGCCCATCGAGTCTGCACTGGCTCTTTGAAAGAGCACCCTACCCAAACCCACATCTCACCCTATCCCCATAACCCAGTAACCCCACCCAACACTAAGGGAAATTTTGAACACTAAGGGCAATTTAGCATGGCCAATCCACCTAACCTGCACATCTTTGGACTGTGGGAGGAAACCGGAGCACCCGGAGGAAACCCACGCACACACGGGGAGAACGTGCAGTCTCCGCACAGGCAGTGAACCAAGCCGGGAATTGAACCTGGGACCCTGGAGCTGTGAAGCAATTGTGCTAATCACCATGCTACCGTGCTGCCCATCTTTCCTACACAAGCTCCCTCAGTTGAAAAATGGTCATTGTTACTTGAGACCTCTCCCCTGAACTGGAAGACATTGCTGTCTGATGTCTCTTATAGTTTCCGTGCCCCTTTTTCTACATTTTCCAGTGATAGAGCCATTTCGATGGCTATTTTAAAAGCCCAGGTTGGGTTCTGCCAATAATTTTTTGGGGGGTTGTCTAGATTTTATTCCGCATACTAGCCTGTTGCGTAATATCGTTTTCAGGGGCGATCCAAATTTACAATGTTCAGCCAATTTTCCTAATCTGGCCCAATATTTGTTGACAGGTTCCCCTGGGGTGCTCCCCGCTGTGTTAAAGCAATCTTTCTTTAGAGGGCTTTGAATCATAGTCATTTTTAACAAGTCTAATAACTCATTAAATGTCTTTGAGTCATGGGCATCTGGAAAGGTCAGAATTTTTATCATGCTGAACATCAGTTCCTTGCATGCTGTCAATACAATCACTTTCTGCTTTTTTTTATCTCCCTCAGAATTATGAGCACTGAAAAAATAATACATGCACTGGATGTATTGGGCCCAGTCTGCTCTAGTTACAATGCAGGTTTCATGTTTACCAAAGAGAGGCAATGTTTTCTTTTCTTACAGGAGAAGCCGTTTGTTCTCAACAATGAAGGATACTGGGAGAAAAAAATGTTTAGTCTTCAGAGTACCCCATATTAACTTTGCAGCAGGGTAGCATGGTGGTTAGCATAAATGCTTCACAGCTCCAGGGTCCCAGGTTCGATTCCTGGCTGGGTCACTGTCTGTGTGGGGTCTGCACGTCCTCCCCCTGTGTGCGTGGGTTTCCTCCGGGTGCTCCGGTTTCCTCCCACAGTCCAAAGATGTGCGGGTTAGGTGGATTGGCCATGCTAAATTGCCCGTAGTGTCCTAATAAAAGTAAGGTTAAGGGGGGGGTTGTTGGGTTACGGGTATAGGGTCGATACGTGGGTTTGAGTAGGGTGATCATGGCTCGGCACAACATTGAGGGCCGAAGGGCCTGTTCTGTGCTGTACTGTTCTATTCTATTCTTAAGTAACAACTAAAGTCAGAAAAAAAGTATTCACCGAGTGCCCAGATACTTCTTTTCAGCTGAAGGGTGCATACAGTAGTCCCCCGTTATACCGCGCTCCGCAATACCGCGGTTCGCGATATACCGCGGGGGGGCTGATGGACCCCAACTGTCAGTTGTGTCAATTTCAGCGGCCGGCTCCGGAGAGGGAAGCTGCTCTCACTGAAATAATCAGCCCGCCGCTGAAATTGACACTGCCCGCTGCTCTCTCCCTCCAATCCAACTTTTAAGTTTTAATGTTTCTGATTGGAGGGAGAGAGCAGCCGGCAGTGTCAATTTCAGCGGCCAGCTGATTGTTTCAGTGGGAGAGCAGTTTCCCTCTCCGGATCAAAGTGAGCCGTCCGCTGAAATTGACACTGCCCGCTGCTCTCTCCCTCCAATCAGAAACATTAAAACTTAAAAGTTGGATTGGAGGGAGAGAGCAGCGGGCAGTGTCAATTTCAGCGGCCGGCTCACTTTGATCCAGAGAGGGAAGCTGCTCTCACTGAAACAATCAGCTGGCCGCTGAAATTGACACTGCCGAGGGGGGGGACGGGTGTTGGGGGGGGGGGGGAGAAGGGGGGCGGGTGTTGGGGGGGGGAGAAGGGTGGGGGGGGGAGAAGGGTGGGGGGGGAGAAGGGTGGGGGGGAAGAAGGGGGGGGAAGAAGGGGGGGGGAAGAAGGGGGGGAAGAAGGGGGGGGGAAGAAGGGGGGGGGAAGAAGGGTGGGGGGGAGAAGGGGGGGGGGGAGAAGGGTGGGGGGGAGAAGGGTGGGGGGGGGAGAAAGGTGGGGGGGAGAAGGGGGGGGAGAAGGGGGGGGGGGGAGAAGGGGGGAGAAGGGTGGGGGGGAAAGAAGGGTGGGGGGAAGGGTGGGGGGGGGAGAAGGGTGGGGGGGGAGAAGGGAGGGGGGGAAGAAGGGTGGGGGGGGAAGAAGGGTGGGGGGGGAGAAGGGTGGGGGGGGAGAAGGGTGGGGGGGGAGAAGGGTGGGGGGGAGAAGGGTGGGGGGGGGAGAAGGGTGGGGGGGGGGAGAAGGGGGGGGGAGAAGGGTGGGGGGGAGAAGGGTGGGGGGGGAGAAGGGTGGGGGGGGGAGAAGGGGGGGGGAGAAGGGTGGGGGGGAGAAGGGTGGGGGGGGAGAAGGGGGGGAGAAGGGTGGGGGGGAGAAGGGTGGGGGGGGAGAAGGGGGGGGAGAAGGGTGGGGGGGGGGGAGAAGGGTGGGGGGGGGAGAAGTGGGGGGGGAGAGAAGTGGGGGGGGAGAAGGGTGGGGGGGGGAGAAGGGTGGGGGGGGGAGAAGGGTGGGGGGGGAGAAGGGTGGGGGGAGAAGGGTGGGGGGGAGAAGGGTGGAGGGAGGGGGGAGAAGGGTGGGGGGGGGAGGGTGGGGGGGGAGAAGGGTGGGGGGGGAGAAGGGTGGGGGGGGAAGGGTGGGGGGGGTGGGGGGGGAGGGTGGGGGGGGGGGGGCGGGGAGGGTGGGGGTGGGAAGGGTGGGGGGGAGAAGGGTGGGGGAGGGGGAGAAGGGTGGGGGGGGAGAAGGGTGGGGGGGGGAGAAGGGTGGGGGGGGGAGAAGGGTGGGGGGGGAGAAGGGTGGGGGGGGGAGAAGGGGGGGGAGAAGGGTGGGGGGGGAGAAGGGTGGGGGGGAGAAGGGTGGGGGGGGAGAAGGGTGGGGGGGGAGAGAAGGGTGGGGGGGAGAGAAGGGTGGGGGGGGAGAAGGGTGGGGGGGGTGAAGGGTGGGGGGGGAGAAGGGTGGGGGGGGGAGGGTGGGGGGGGAGAGAAGGGTGGGGGGGAGAGAAGGGTGGGGGGGGGAGAAGGGTGGGGGGGGAGAAGGGTGGGGGGGGAGAAGGGTGGGGGGGAGAAGGGTGGGGGGAGAAGGGTGGGGGGGGGAGAAGGGTGGGGGGGGAGAAGGGGGGGGTAGAAGGGGGGGGGAGAAGGGTGGGGGGGAGAAGGGGGGCAGAAGGGTGGGGGGGGAGAAGGGTGGGGGGGGAGAAGGGTGGGGGGGAGAAGGGTGGGGGGGGAGAAGGGTGGGGGGGGAGAAGGGGGGGGGGGGAGAAGGGTGGGGGGGGAGAAGGGTGAGGGGGGGGAGAAGGGTGGGGGGGGAGAAGGGTGGGGGGGGAGAAGTGTGGGGGGGAGAACGGTGGGGGGGTAGAAGGGTGGGGGGGAGAAGGGTGGGGGGGGGAGAAGGGTGGGGGGGGAGAAGGGTGGGGGGGAGAAGGGTGGGGGGGGAGAAGGGGGGGGGAGAAGGGGGGGGAGAAGGGTGGGGGGGAGAAGGGTGGGGGGGGGAGAAGGGTGGGGGGGAGAAGGGTGGGGGGGAGAAGGATGGGGGGGAGAAGGGTGGGGGGGGGAGAAGGGTGGGGGGGAGAAGGGTGGGGGAGGAGAAGGGTGGGGGGGGAGAAGGGTGGGGGGGGTGAAGGGGGGGGGGGAGAAGGGGGGGGAGAAGGGTGGGGGGGGAGAAGGGTGGGGGGGGAGAAAGGTGGGGGGGGGGAGAAGGGGGGGGGAGAAGGGGGGGGGGGGTGAAGGGGGGGGGGAGAAGGGTGGGGGGGGAAGAAGGGTAGGGGGGGAGGAAGGTGGGGGGGGAAGAAGGGTGGGGGGGGAAGAAGGGTGGGGGGGGGAGAAGGGTGGGGGGGGAAGAAGGGTGGGGGGGGAAGAAGGGTGGGGGGGGAGGTGGGGGGGGAGAAGGGTGGGGGGGGAGAAGGGTGGGGGGAGAAGGGTGGGGGGGGGAGAAGGGAGTGGTGGGGGGAGAAGGGTGGGGGGGGGAGAAGGTGGGGGGAGAAGTGTGGGGGGGGGAGAGGGGTGGGGGAGAAGGGTGGGGGGGGGGGAAGGGGGGGAAGAAGGGAGGGGTGGGCGGAGAAGGGAGGGGTGGGGGGAGAAGGGTGGGGGGGGAGAAGGGTGGGGGGGAGAAGGGTGGGGGGGAGAAGGGTGGGGGGGGAGAAGGGTGGGGGGGGAGAAGGGTGGGGGGGAGAGAAGGGGGGGGAGAAGGGGGTGGGGGAGAAGGGTGGGGGGGGGGAGAAGGGAGGGGGGGAGAAGGGAGGGGTGGGGGGAGAAGGGAGGGGTGGGGGGGAGAAGGGTGGGGGGGGAGAAGGGTGGGGGGGGAGAAGGGTGGGGGGGAGAAGGGTGGGGGGGAGAAGGGTGGGGGGAGAGAAGGGTGGGGGGGAGAGAAGGGTGGGGGGGAGAAGGGTGGGGGGGGAGAAGTGTGGGGGGGAGAGAAGGGTGGGGTGGAGAGAAGGGTGGGGGGGGAGAAGGGTGGGGGGGGAGAAGGGAGGGGGGGGAGAAGGGAGGGGGGGAGAAGGGAGGGGGGGGGAGAAGGGAGGGGGGGGAGAAGGGAGGGGGGGAGAAGGGAAGGGGGGGGAGAAGGGGGGGGAGAAGGGGGGGGAGAAGGGGGGGAGAAGGGGGGGGAGGGGGGGGGAGAGGGGGGGAGTTGGGGGGAGGGAGAAGGGGGGGAGGGAGAAGGGGGGGGAGAAGGGGGGGGGAGAGGGGGGGGAGGGAGAAGGGGGGGGAGAGAAGGGGGGGGGGGAGAGAAGGGAGGGGGGGGAGAGAAGGAGGGGGGGAGAGAGAAGGGAGGGGGGGGGAGAAGAGGGGGCGGGGGGTGTTGGGGGGGAGAGGAGGGGGGGGGGTGTTGGGGGAGAGGGGGGGGGGGGTGGTGGGGGGGAGAGGAGGGGGGGCGGGGGGGTGTTGGGGGGGAGAGGAGGGGGTGGGGGTTGGGGGGAGAGGAGGGGGGGGCGGTGTGTGGGGGGGGGAGAGGAGGGGAGGCGGGTGTTGGGGGGGAGGGGGGGGGCGGGTGTTGGGGGGGGGAGGAGGGGGGCAGGTGTTGGGGGGGAGAGGAGGGGGGGCGGGTGTTGGGGGGGGAGGAGGGGGGGGGGTGTTGGGGGGGGGAGGAGGGGGGGGGGTGTGGGGGGGGAGAGGAGGGGGGGCGGGTGTTGGGGGGGAGGGGGGGGGGTGTTGGGGGGGGAGAGGAGGGCGGCAGGTGTTGGGGGGAGAGGAGGGGGGGGCGGGTGTTGGGGGGAGAGGAGGGGGGGGGGGTGTTGGGGGGGAGAGGAGGGGGGGGGGGTGTTGGGGGGGAGAGGAGGGGGGGCGGGTGTTGGGGGGGAGAGGAGGGGGGCGGGTTGTGGGGGGGAGAGGAGGGGGGCGGTTGTGGGGGGGAGAGGAGGGGGGGCGGGTGTGTGGGGGGGGAGAGGAGGGGGAGGCGGGTGTTGGGGGGGAGGGGAGGCGGGTGTTGGGGGGGGAGAGGAGGGCGGCGGGTGTTGGGGGGAGAGGAGGGGGGCGGGTGTGGGGGGGGGGGGGAGGGGGGGGGGGGGGGGGGGGGGGGAGAGGAGGGGAGGCGGGTGTGGGGGGGAGGGGAGGCGGGTGTTGGGGGGAGAGGAGGGCGGCGGGTGTTGGGGGAGAGGAGGGGGGGCGGGTGTTGGGGGGGAGAGGAGGGGGGGGCGGGGTGTTGGGGGGGAGAGGAGGGCGGCAGGTGTTGGGGGGAGAGGAGGGGGGGCGGGGTGTGGGGGGGGGAGGGGAGGGGGGGCGGGTGTGGGGGGGGGAGAGGAGGGGAGGCGGGTGTTGGGGGGGAGGGGAGGCGGGTGTTGGGGGGGGGGAGGAGGGCGGCAGGTGTTGGGGGGAGAGGAGGGGGGGCGGGGTGTTGGGGGGGAGTGGAGGGGGGGCGGGTGTGGGGGGGGGAGAGGAGGGGAGGCGGGTGTTGGGGGGAGGGGAGGCGGGTGTTGGGGGGGAGAGGAGGGCGGCGGGTGTTGGGGGGAGGGGGGGCGGGTGTTGGGGGGGGAGAGGAGGGCGGGCGGGTGTTGGGGGGGGAGGGGAGGCGGGGTGTTGGGGGGGAGAGGAGGGCGGCGGGTGTTGGGGAGAGGAGGGGGGGGCGGGTGTTGGGGAGGAGAGGAGGGGGGGCGGGTGTGGGGGGGGGAGAGGAGGGGAGGCGGGTGTTGGGGGGGAGAGGAGGGCGGCGGGTGTTGGGGGGAGAGGAGGGGGGGCGGGTGTGGGGGGGACCCCCCCTGCGGGTGTGGGGGGGAACCCCCCTGCGGGTGTGGGGGGGAACCCCCCTGCGGGTGTGGGGGAGAACCCCCTGCGGGGGCGAACCGGAGGGTGTTGGGGGGGTAGAGGGGGCGAGCCGGAGGGTGTGGGGGGAGAGGGGTCTAGTTGGAGGATGTGGGGGGAGAGGGGGCAAGCCGGAGGAAAAAAAAGAAATTGACACTGCCGGCAGCTCTCTCCCTCCAATCAGAAACATTAAAACTTAAAAGTTGGATTGGAGGGAGAGAGCAGCGGGCAGTGTCAATTTCAGCGGCCGGCTGATTGTTTCAGTGAGAGCAGCTTTCCTCTCCGGATCAAAGTGAGCCGGCCGCTGAAATTTTAATTGGATCCACGATGGGGGTTTTAAATTTATTTAAAAATCTATGCTAGCGCTTCCCATTGTGAGTCTACGGGGGTCTGACCTCTCCCCCCGCCCCCCCCCCCCCCCCCCCCCCCCCCCCCCCCCCCAGACTCACAATGGGAAGCGCTAGCATAGATTTTTAAATAAATTTAAAACCCCCATCATGGATATCCGCGGCTCGGTTACAACGCGGGTGGGGGTCTTGGACCCCAACACCCGCGTTATAAAGGGGGACTACTGTAGTAGCTCCTGGTTCTTAAGGTTTCTCATTGGAGTCTGTGATATTTATTTGGAATTCTCCTCTTAGAACTCTCACTTTGCAGCAATGAGGTCTTCTGGTGTGCTTTGTCAATCATAAACTGATGAGAGAATTTCGAGAAGAAAGAAAGAAGGGGGTACGATTTTTGCCCCTGTGGAAGTCTCTCTAACTATATAAAATCCAGTAGCTTTTCATCCAAGTGCTGGATCATGTGATCTCTGCTGAGAGCTCTGTCGATTCCAAAGGGTAAATATTCCGCTCCCATCCACCGCAGGAATTGACATGGGCAAGACAGAACATTTGACGGACCATTTAAATGTCCGTTGAACTCAGGAGGGAATTTCTGGTCTCAGGGCAGGAGCAACTGGAAAATCCATAAAGAACAGCCTGTGTCCTTTGCAAATGCAACATATCAGCTGCTGTCAGCCAATGCCTTTGCTTAGGAAATGCACATGATCTAAACTCTGGTAGTTAAAAAGACAATCGAATGAGCAATTGGAGGATGTCGGTGTTCAAGAGGGAAAGTGATGGGCTAGCAGAAAGATGGGCAAAGGCTGTTCCCCGGTACAGTGATCACTACCTAGATGTGCTGCTGTGGAGGAAGAGGAGTCAGAGAGAGATACTATGCACTCAATAATGGGAGGAATAAACCTGCAGCACAGAATTTACAGTGCAGAAGGAGGCCATTCAGCCCATCGAGTCTGCACAGGCCCTTAGAAAGAGCAGAGACCAAGAAGTCATAATTGAAAGTTGCTACATTAGCATTTGGAGCATTGTGCTGTGCTCCTTTACGCAGCACAGGAAGCAGTTTCATGACCAGGGTTATGTATAGACAGCCCAGCCAATGTGTTTGATCTGGCTTCCTGGTGCATTGTCAATTTCACTGTCGTTTAACCCCTCGCCTGCCCCCTCATCTATGTACTCCTTCATGGTAAATCGCCTGCAAGTATTTTTCAGTTGCAATAATAATAATAATAATTAAAATTGCTTATTGTCACAAGTAGGCTTCAATGAAGTTACTGTGAAAAGCCCCTAGTCGCCACATTCTGGCGCCTGTTCGGGGAGGCTGGTACGGGAATTGAACCCGTGCTGCTGGCATTGTTCTGCATTACAAGCCAGCTGTTTAGCCCACTGTGCTAAACTAGCCCCTACATATAATAATCGCTTATTGTCACAAGTAGGCTTCAATGAAGTTACTGTGAAAAGCCCCTAGTCGTCACATTCCGGCGCCTGTTTGGGGAGGCCGGTACGGGAATTGAATCTATGCTGCTGGTCTTGTTCTGCATTACAAGTCAGCTGTTTAACCCACTGTGCTAAACCACCCCAGGTATCCCTGACAATGCACACGATCACATATACATTCACATGCACACGTTTGATTCAAACATATTCACAAGTGCTCAACATACTTTAACACATATGTTCTCACATGTTTTCATACATACATTTGCCCACACAAGTTCACAACACACTCCAGCTAGTTTGTTCTGTTTCCCCACAATTAATGCTCCCTCTTCCTCCCAGGCCATTCACCTGAGGAAGGAGCTGTGCTCTGAAAGCTAGATTCGAAACAAACCTGTTGGACTTTAACCTGGTGTTGTAAGACTGCTTACTGTTCCAGGCCATTGGCAGCTTCACAACTCTGAAGGCATTCAAAACCCACCCACTTGCACAATGTTAAAAGAGGGCCCAGAGAATAGGCATTCCCTGTGTCTCCACCCCGATACATTCTCGTGCCTATAAAGAAAGCCCGACCAAGGCAGGCTACCTACAATTCAAGCACAAATTCACCTTGCGTTTGCCATGTGGTGTGGTGTGCCATGCCAGTTCAACAACCCATTGTGTGGGGCTGTGCCAACCAATGACTGTGAGCATGGCAATATGCATAGGGCCGAGTACACCATCCAACACTCACATTTGTCCACTTTCCAGCAACATATCGTGGTTTATGTAGCTGGTTGTATTTCAGTCAATGGTTGGTGCATGGCGTGGGCGTAACATGAAGAGGCAGAAACAGATAGTCTGAAAAATAAGGGTTCAAAACTGCTAAATTCAAACTCGCACTCGAGATAAGTGAAACAGAGGAAGTTGCACGTCCTATATTTATCAGCCTTCTATATTAAGGATAAGCCACATCCTCCATTAGTGCTAAAAAATAAAGCCGGTCGAGTTGTTTCTGGAGCTTGTGCGTTAATATAAAACCACAACTTGACAATAGAACAGAAAGCAGCCTCCCAGCATAGAGGAGGCAGAGTACATGGATCAAAATACAAAGCCAGATAATGGGTATGGTGCAGCAAGCTGTTATTGACCCTGCTGTACTTACTTGGCAAGATGCGTCTTCAGTCTATCAGCTAAAAGGCCATGAAATATGGGTCTTCTCTTCCTTTGTGAAACGAAAAGCAGCAATGCTGCAGACTCAAACTCAAAGAAATCTTTTTTAGCAAGGAGAGGTTTTATATTTTGAGAGGTTTGCCGAGTTGCTGATACGTTCGTGGCTGTTATTCTGAATAGGAAGCAAGTAAAAAAGAAATATTCACACATATATGGCACCTTTCATTATGCCATGATGCCCCAAAACACCTCACAATCATTTAAATATTTCTGGAGAGACATCCTGTTGAAGCTTTTCATTGTGCACTCATCAGGATAAATAGAAGAATAACAAACTTTAATGAATCACACAGCAATTTATACTGCGGGAGAGAAGGGTGTTAATTGGTTGGAAGATTAACTCTCATTGGCCAAGATTTTGCCATGGAGAAAGAAACGGGGAGGTCCAGCCACCCCAAGCCATCTGGATAATTCAAAAAAGGCACAAGGCTTGGACATATTTATTGTTTTTATTGCACAAACACAAAATGGGTCCTTGGTTCTAGTGTGATGAGCCTGACTAATTATATTAATCGGTTGTTAGTGTAGCCATTAGCGCACTCAGGATTGTGCAGAGTGTTCTGCTCAATTCGGGAATTCAGGAGGTTCTTTTATAGGCCCAGATCTATAAAAATCGGTCTACTTCTTGTAGGTGCAGCATTGTCAGCTGGAGGTGGGTTTCGCCAATGGGAAAACTCCCCCAGTGTGGAATCACATCACCCATGTTTCCTGTGCATACCACCATATCCAGTTTAATTATAATTGCATGAGAAACTACAAAAAGGAGAAGAGCACGAGTGTTGTCAGGAATGGCATGCCGTTGAAAAAATACCCACAACTCTCTCTTCATAGACAAAAAGTCCATCTGTTTCTTTCCCAAGCTCTCCCTCCAAAGAACATTCTCCCAGCACTCTAACATTTTCATCAAACCCCATCTCCACAACAACTTGTTCATATATATTCTTGTTATTCTTCTTTATTCTTGGCCTCCCTGTCTTGAGAGACAATGGGTGCTTGCCAATGAGTCACTGACTGTTTGGCAGTGTCTTGCTCTCTCTTTGAGGTGTCATTCGAGTCTTCCCAGCTGCTGCATCTCTTCGTTTTGCCTCTTTTCACTCACTCCTTCATTGCTATCCACCAGCTATGGCTATCGCCGGCAACTTGCTCCCAACGTTCGTGGTCCACGTCACACGACTTTGTGTCTCGTTTTCAGACGTTTTCAGACGTCTTTGTACACGTATCGCAACTTTAACATGATAAAATGTCCCAAGATACTTCACAGGGACATTACAAACCAAAGTAAGACATTGAGCCACGTAAGAAGGTATGAGGCAGATGACCAGATGATCAAAAGGATAGGTTTTCAGGATTACTGGTGACGGAGAGAAACTTAAAAAGGAGAAAGAGGAGACCTCAGACTGAGGAGGGAAAGAAATAGACACAGAAAGACAGGAGAGAGAGAGAGAGAGAGGGAGAATTAGACTAGTGAGGTGAACAGAAACACAGAAACAGACTGGGGAAGGAGAAATAGTCTTGAATGAAGGAGAATGGGTGTGTGCCTCTGATGTTCACTGCTGTATAATATGGTTTATTATTAGGGGGTGGGGTGGGAGATGTTGGGGGGAGGTGAAAAGGATTTGCTGTTACTTCTGAGGCCTGAGCCTGACCTCTTTAATCTGGAAGGTAAATTTGGGCAGTACAGTGGCACAAGTGGACCGCACTGTGGCTTCACAGCGCCAGGGTCCCAGGTTCGATTTCCCGCTAGGTCACTGTTTGTGAGCAATTTGCACGTCCCCCCCCCGTGTCTGCGTGGGTTTCCTCCGGGTGCTCCAGTTTCCTCCCACAATCTAAAGACGTGCAGGTTAGGTGGATTGGCCATGATAAATTGCCCTGAGTGACCAAAACGTTAGGAGGGGTTATTGGATTACGGGGATAGGTGGAAGAGAGGGCTTAAGTGGGTCGGTGCAGACCCGATGGGCCGAATGGCCTCCTTCTGCACTGTATGTTCTATGTTCACCTACCTCCAGCATATTGTTGAATGCGGGGAGGTGCCTCAAGTGGGTTGCTGGCCTGCCATCTTACTGTCTATCCCTGACTTGTCCTCCGTATTATGGGGGAATGGGGGGGACGGGGAGGGGCGGTAAGGCGTTCGACAGCCTGCCCACCCTTCAGCCTTTTAAGGCTCTTTATGTGACATTTAACTGCCAGTTAAGGGCCTCAATCCCCCTTCTCAATCACAATACCACTGACTGTTGCGGTAAGGAGGAGGCATAGCTTTGACAGTGTGGCCAGCTGTCAAAGAAGAGAGGTACATCTTTTCGGGGTCCCTGTGCTAACTGGGGACAACACTTCCACTTGGTATCTTCCTTCTGTTCGCCTCCACCCCCACCCATCCACCCTTTCTGCACTCGTAGGAGTTTCCCGGCTTTGTCCAAAATCCCTGGTCCAACCTGAAGTCCGGGATCCATCTTCACTTCCTCCTCGAGACTGCTCGAAGTCTTAGCTGTGACCATTACTCCCTCCTGGTGCCTATTGTCCAATAGCTCTCTATTGCAGGACTACGTGACACTGAGGAGTGCAAGTACCTCTCTGATCCAATTAAAGTCACCCTTAATCACTGCGCGGGAGTAGGTTTCACATCGATAAGGCGCCGATCAAATTTTCGTGTGGAGGGTTCAGGATGGGAGGGGTGTCGGGGGAGGAGAGAGATACAAGTAATCTATTTTCCTGATAAATCCACCCCTAGGTTCAGTATCATGGTTTAAATTAGAGCATTCATTGAATTAAATTGGGTTTAGTTCCGACTATGTTTATTTTTTTATAACTTTGCAAAGTCATAAATTTTTTTAAATATAAATTTAGAGTACCTAATTCATTTTTTCCAATTAAGGGACAATTTAGCATGTTCAATCCACCTATTCTGCACATCTGTGGGTTGTGGGAGTGAAGCCCACACAAACACGGGGAGAATGTGCAAACTCCACACGGACAGTGACCCAGAGCCGGGGTCAAACCTGGGACCTCGGCGCCGTGAGGTTGTAGTGCTAACCCACTGCGCCACCGTACTGCCCAAAAAGTCATAAAACTTAACTTTGAGTTACCGATGGTTTTGTTGATTTGGCCATTTAACTCATTGAGACTGGAATTGCAAGAACATCACAGTGTCACAACATTTCCAAATGTCTCATCCTTAAATCTTTTGTATCTCTTTTTGATTTCTAAAGTAAGATATTGATATCACTCTAGAACATAAAAGACTATATTTTGTTGGGAGCTTCACACCCGTCAAACATTAACGGTAAATCATGCAGTCCTGCCCACCACAGGAATGGTCGCAGGCAATGAGACGGACCATTGAAAGGTCCGCTAATCTCAGTCAGGATTTTTCGGTCTCCGGAGCTGGTGCAATCGGAAAATCCCTCCATGAACTCATGGAGGTGGGCGGCGGGGGGAGGGGGGGGGGGATTTCATCGGGAGTAAGGTTGAGGTCATCCATGGTCTTATTGAATGGCACAGCAGACTCGAGGGGCCGCGTGGCCTACTCCTACTCCTTGCTTGTAGGTTTCCATGCATACAAGTCATGGGCAGTATGATAGCACAGTGGTTAGCACTGTTGCTTCACAGCGCTAGGGCACCAGGTTCGATTCCCGACTCGGGTTACTGCCTGTGCGGAGTCTGCACGGTCTCCTCGTGTCTGCGTGGATTTCCTCCCGGTGCTCCGGTTTCCTCCCACAGTCCAAAGGTGTGCAGGTTAGGTGGATTGGCCATGCTAAATTGCCCTTAGTGTCCAAAACGTTTAGGCGGGTTACTGGGTTCTGGGGATGGGGTTAAGTGGTTTAGTGTCTAAACAAAAGGCTAGGTCGGGTTACTGGATTCTGGGGATAGGGTGGAGGTGTGGGCTTAGCTGGAGTGCTCTTTCCAAGGGCTGGTGCAGACTCGATGGGCCAAATGGCCTCCTTCTGCACTGTAAATTCTATAAACTCTATGAACTATATATTTGTGCATTCTGGCCTCCCTTACTGTAAGAGTTCCCGTTCACCAGTGAGGTAAATAACAACCGCAACGTTTATTTACATATGATTACAATGCAGAGGTGTCCAGCCTGATGGCTGCAAGTCAGCTTCCAGGATCAAACCAATATAAAAACCCGCGCTTGCTCGGGTGATATACCACCCTGGTCCCTGATTGATTACTGGGACCACGTGACCCTCTCAGCAGATCACCCCATAAAGGGGACAAAGACCACGTCTCTCCCTCTCTGAGTTCTCTTATGCTTCAATGATAATTACGTTATTTAGTCCCCAATAATTAGAACATGAAACACATACAATCAGTCCTTCATAAAAGGAGTCTTTCAGGTAGTTTCTGATTTCTAGTGGAGAGGCCTAACTAGTCTAACAGGGGTGATCCACTTGGGTGCTTTCTGCAGAAACCCCATCCTCAGGTACTGGCAACTCATGTTCCGATACCCTGGGCTAGTGCACAGTTAATTCCAGGCCCACTTGACCCAGAGTCACAATACAAGTGAATTTACATCGAATTTACAGTGCAGAAGGAGGCCTTTCGGCCCATCGAGTCTGCATCGGCTCCTGGAAAGAGCACGCTACCCAAGGTCAACACCTCCACCCTATCCCCATAACCCAGTAACCCCACTCAACACTAAGGGCAATTTTGGACACTAAGGGCAATTTATCATGGCCAATCCACCTAACCTGCACATCTTTGGACTGTGGGAGGAAATCAGAGCACCCGGAGGAAACCCACGCACACACGGGGAGGATGTGCAGACTCCGCATCGACAGTGACCCAAGCCGGAATCGAATCTGGGACCCTGGAGCTGTGAAGCGATTGTGCTATCCACAATGCTACCGTGCTGCCCTAACCAATAATTCTGAGATGTCTTTGACCCTTGGCGGCCCAATAATTACAGTCACCGTGTTTGTTAACCTAAACACAATTGCTATTTATTTATAACAAGGACAATCATGAAATGTGTAGTAAATACAACTGATTAACGACAAGCTAATATCTACTACCCACTTTAACTGCCCCACCCTTTACCCACACACAAAGGCAAACACAGAGGGGTAGAAAGGGGTAAAGGTAATAAGGATGAAGGTCAAATTATAAGAGTCTTTGCTTCCGATGGTGATCCTTCAGCACAATTTCTTCACAGCTAGCTTGCTGATTAAAGTTTCTGGTAACCAGGTAATAGTCTTCTTTCATTCAGGATCCACGCAGGTTAGAAAATGCAGTACTCACAGGCAGCAGGCTTTCTGGAGAGACACGCTATTTCTCATCAAACTGGGCCTTTAACTCAAGGTTGAAGCCTCTGTCATTCAGGAGACAGGAGTGCCACATCAGCTAGTGACTGTGCCACCTCCCTCTGTGCCTGGCTCAGGTCAGCCAGCGCCCAAGAACTGTTTCCGATGCCCTCAGCCATAGCCTGCTGCAACTGGGTCATGCTCTGGAGCGCTTCTGTAATGTCCAGGTGGCCCTGGTATATGGCTGCCTGCGATAGGGCAGCCCTGTACTTTGCCTCGGCCACCGCCCGCAAAGAGTGCCCCACTCTGATAGAAAGCACACAGCGATAGGCAGTTGGATGCATGCAGCATAGCGGGTGGGCAGCTGATGGCCTTCGTGGCCGGGGCACTCGGCCAGTATGCGTGCTGGCATGTGGTGCAGGGTGGGGTGCGCGCAAACCGCCGGCGGGTGGGGTCCGGTCACCCTCTGGGTGGGGGGAGGGTGACGGGGTTACGAGTGTGTGGAATGGGGGTTGGTGCCGGGGCATCATGCTACCTACCCACCCTGGCTGTCCTATCGAGGTTCTGTAATATTTTGCGGCACTGCTGTCTGGTCTTGGCTTTGGGCCCCATGGCTCTCACAGCATCTGCCACCTGTGCCCAGGCCTGGTGGTGGCTGATAGCCTCCTTCCCACTCCGTGGTATAGTGTAACCCGCTTCTCCTCCATGAAGTAGGTAGCATGATGCCCCGGCACTATTAAGGGGACATACCTTCACTCTCAGTGATTCTGTGCTGTACCCCCTCCAAGATCAGTTTATTCTTCTGGATGTTTGGCGCTCAAGTAGCAAGAACTCGGAATAGGAATCTGACCAAGACTCCACAGGCGTGATACAAAAGTTCCTCCCCCTTACACACCAGCTTCTTTCGGACCAGGATCAGGTATCTTTTGCATCAACGTAGACACAGATTTCCCCAACGATGCAGATAACTGCTCGAGTTCCCATTTTGTTCACCATTTGCTCAATGGAATGAGATGCGGGAGATGTGGAGGGTGGAGAGAGAGCAGAATGGAGGTGTTTCTCAAGCATGGCTCTCTAGACTTAGCTCATGATAGTGTTAAAGAGCCAATCACTATCACTGCTTTGCATGGTTAATAATTGTAATTTTTACTGGTAAAAATTAACAAGCTAAAGCCTCCACCTTTGTCTCTGTAGTGTATTTGTTTGAAGGTGATGTCAATAAAATTCAGTTCCCACAGACTCTGCGTACCATGCTTTCTTAGTAGTCAGTTGTCATTTTAAAATGTCCCAATGCCATTGTCAATGTGGGCTGGGTTTCACTGTCGAGATCAGCAGGTAGTGCTGTTTTCTGTCATGGATAAATTGACACTACAATCCACAACTAAGCTTTGCTCCCTCCTCCCCATTTCTGTCCTCCTCTTCTGAAAGTGCTGACTCTGGCTGGGGTATGGCCCTCTGTTACCGCCTCACTCAGTATCTATTCCTCTTGTGTAAACCTCAGCAACCAATGTCAGCTATTTTTATTTGTTCATAGGATGTGGGTGTCGCTGGCTGGGCCAGCATTTATTATCCATCCCCAATTGCCCTTGAGAAGGTGGTGGTGAGTCACATTTTTGAAACGCAGCAGTCAATGTGTTGTAGGTGCATCCACTGTGCTGTTAGTGAGGGAGTTTCATGATTTTGACCCAGTGACAGTGAAGGAATGGCCTATATATTTCCAAGTCAGGAGGGGGAAGTGGCTTGGAGGGGCAGTTTCCAGGTGGTGGTGCACCCATGTATGTGCTGCCCGTGTCCTTCTCGATGGTAGAGGTCGCAGGTTTGGAAAGTACTGGCCAAGGACATCCTTTGGAGAGAAACTGGGTCAAATTCCCACTGAGTTCCATACACCTGCCTGCTATCCAGCAGGAGTCACTAATAACTGATAAGGAATGGGATTCTTGGCTGATTTCCCCCCTGTCATGGCCAAGGACACTGAGGCCCAAGTTGCAGCATTCTTTTTGGTAACTTTGATGACTACGCTAAAACATTGCAGATGAGGGACTGAACTGCAACAATGCTGATTGGTGCTACATCAGGTGGAGTCAGTCATAGCTCAATGATGGCACTGCATAGAATTTAGACTGACATTTCAACACAGCACGCAGGGAGTGCCACATTGTCTGGTAAACCAAGTTACTGCCTGCGCTCTCAGATTAATGAGAAATATCCTGTGACAACATACCGAAGAAGCGGCGGGGAGTTCTCCCCGTTAACCTGGCAAACATTTGACCTCAACAAACATCACTCGGACAATCTGGTCATTGTGGCTTCCGGGATCTTGCTGTGCACAAATTGGCTGCCACATTTCCTCTATGACAACAGTGACCACGTTTTTGGATGCTTTGAGGTTGTGAAAGGTGTGAAATAAATGCAGGCTCTTTTTCATTTCATTTCAAACGGGTGCTGGGCGAGATTCTCCACCCTGCCGCACCCGTTTTCCGGTTTGGTTGCACCCGTTTTCCGGTGCGGATCCTCCATCGCACCAGCCGGTTTCCCATTGTGAGCACCCCCACACCATCAGGAAACGCGTGGGCACGAATGCGCTGCAGGCAAAACGGAGGATCCCGCCGACAGAGAACTCAGCCCGCTGTCTTCATGACTCAGATACGTTTTTAGCAACCTCACTGCTTCTATCTCCGGCTACACTGATGTAGGAAAGACTCGGGAGTAGCTAATGATAAATATAAAGAAGCTTGGTCAGAACCATCCACTGGCAACCTGCACGCTGCGCAAACTGAAAACCAGGTTTCATATTGTGTGCTCAGATCACCATCTGCTGGTCTGATCAACACACAACAACACAGCCCAGAGCTTCATCAGGGAACAGAATATCCAAGAAATACATGATAGTGACCAAAAACAGATCAAAGTTTCAAGTGGAGATGGGAATATATGATGACGGGGAGATCATCTCTGACCAACTTGATTGAGTTTTTCAAAGAGGTGACCAGTTGTGTAGATGACGGAAATGCATTAAACACAGTCAACTTGGACTTCAACGTGGCTTATGATGAGGTCCCATATGGGAGACTGATAGTGAAGGTAAGAGCCCATGGGATCCAAGGAAATTTGGCAAATTGGATCCAGAATTAGCTGAGTGGCAGGAAGCAGAGGGTGATAATCGAGGGGTGTTTTTCTGACTGGAAGCCTGTGTCCAGTGCGGTCCCCCAGGGATAAGTGTTGGGGGACTTGCTGTTGTCGTTTATAGAAATGATTTAGGCATGAATGTAGGAATGTTGATCAGTAAGTTTGCAGATGATACAAAATTGGTGGGATGGTAAATAGTGAAGGGTTAGATTACAGGAGGACAGATGAGCTGATCAGTGGCAAATTAAATTCAATCTGGAGAAGCGGGAGGTGATGCACTTGGGCAGAACAAACAAGACAACGTAATACATGGTAAACAGCAGGACCCTGGAAGCACTGAGGACCAGAGGGACACCGTTAAGGTAGCAGAGCAGGTGGATACAGTGGTTAAGAAGGCACATGGTAGGGATGGCATGTGGCGCAGTGGTTAGCACTAGGACTGCGGTGCTGAGAACCCGGGTTTGAATCTCGGCCCTGGGTCACTGTCCGTGTGGAGTTTGCACAATCTCCCCATGTCTGCGTGGGTTTCACCCCCCACAACCCAAAGATGTGAAGGTTAGGTGGATTGGCCACGCTAAATTGTCCCTAAAATAGGAAAAAATATAATTGGGTACTCTAAATATATATTTTTTTAAAAGAAAAAAGAAGAAGGCATATGGTATATTTGCCTTTATTAGCTGAGGCCTAGAATTTAAGAGCAGGGCGGTAATGCTGGAACTAAATAAAATGTTGGTCAAGCCACAGCTAGAGTATTGTGTGCAGCTCTGGAATCCAGATTTTGGGAGTGATGTGATCGCACTGGAAAGGGTGCACAGGAGATTTACCAGGTTGGAGAGATTGGATATACTTTTCCTTGAAGCAGAGGAGACTGAGGGGGGACATGAATGACATGTATAAAATTATAAGGGGCATAGGTAGAGTAGACAGGAAGAAATTTTTCCCCTTGGTGGAGGAATCAATGTCCAGGGAGCACAGGTTTAAGGAAAGGTGCAGGAGGTTTTGAGGAGATCTGAGGAAAATCTTTTTCACCCAGAGGGTGGTGGGAGTCTGGAACTCGCTGCCTAAAAGGTTGGTGGAGGCAGAGACCCTCATAGCATTTAAGAAGTATTTAGATGTGCATTTGTGATGCCAAGGCAGACAAGGCTATGGGCCAAGTGCTGGAAAATAGGATTAGAATAGTTCGGTGGTTGTTTTTGATCGATGCAGAAGGGCTTCCTGCGCTGTAGGCCTCTATGACCATAAGACCACATCTGAAACGTCTCATAGATCATAGAATTTACAGTGCAGAAGGAGGCCATTCGGCCCATCGAGTCTGCACCGGCTCTTGGAAAGAGCACCCTACCCAAGGTCAACACCTCTACCATATCCCCATAACCCAGTAACCCCACCCAACACTAAGGGCAATTTTGGACATTAAGGGCAATTTATTATGGCCAATCCACCTAACCTGCACATCTTTGTGACTATGGGAGGAAACCGGAGCACACACGGGGAGGATGTGCAGACTCCGCACAGAGAGTGACCCAAGCCAGAATCGAACCTGGGACCCTGGAGCTGTGAAACGATTGTGCTATCCACAATGCTACCATGCTGCCCCTCTCTGCTCAGATTTTGCTGACACTCTCTGTTTACATGCTTCCACAGTCATGATTTCTCTCATCGCCTTTGCAGTGTATCTTGATACCAAGGATTCCAGAAACTTCCTGAAGCATTATCCCTCACCATGCGAAATATTTGCCAAATAACATACACAAACAAGCTGCTTTGGAGAGCCCTCAATCAGGGGGAAGGCTCCTACTTTCATGATTAATAGTCACCTTGAACATCCAGTGATTTTAGTGGCAAGTGTTCTAAAAAGTGGGCAGACGTTTTCAAGATAAGTGATGACCTGCAGAGAGATTACATAAAGAAAAACGGTACCTAATCTGAACACGAGGGGCCAGCAGGTAAACAGAGTGGTAAACTGAGCAGCTTTTGATGCCCCTCATGTTATCTCCATTAACTTGGTGTCCAGTTAATTGCGAATGACAGCTCTAATTAAACGAATCACAAGGCGGAAGAAAGCAGAATATTCTTCACAAGTAGATCAAGGAAATGATCAGCTAAAGTCACTGATAAATTCTTGGATTTAAATACACCATCTTTTCAGGAAGAATGCAAAATGATTTAAAAATAAAATACTTAAAATAAGCAGTAAAATGTGACTGATCAGCTGAATACATTGGATTTGACCCAATGTCAAAAACCCCCGTGACAGCTCAAGGCTTGCCTGGAAGAGGGCTGACAGGTTGGGAAAGGTCCTCAAGTAATTATTCATTGGCTACAGAGGTGAGTGAGAGCATTTCAAGATGAATAGGGCAGCGTGGGTTTAATTGAGGGAGGTGTGGAGTGCCACTGTAGGAGTCAGAGAATTGAATCATGGAACCCCTTCAGCGCAGAAGAAGAAGGCCACTTAGCCGATCAAGTCTGCACCGACTCTTGGAAAGAGCACTCTACCTAGACCCACGACACCACCTTATCCCGTAAGCCAGTAACCTCACTAACCTTACTGTGAAGCTATACATAGGAAATCATGTAAATATTAGTAGATACGACCTTCATCCAGCATGTGGCAGTAGAGGACAACCACGTGACACTGTTACCTCAGGGAGTCTGGGGATAGTCGTCATAGTGGATAGTTGCATTTACAGTAACTCGTAGATAATTTATAGTAGTAATTTATAGTTAATAGATTTTGATAGTGTTCTTATTGTTATCTGATCCATGTCAATGTTGAACAACAAAAATTCAACTAGTCACGAACCAGACCTTCTCGAGTGTACTAATTCCATCCAGCCAAGCACCAGAATATAACACTCACCTAAACTTTTGGACACTAAGGGGAAATTTAGCGTGGCCCGTCCACATAACCTGCACATTTTTGGACTGTGGGAGGAATTTGGAGCACCCAGAAGAAACCCACACAGACACCGGGATTAAGTGCAAATTCCAGACAGTCACCCGAGGCCGGAATTGAACTCGGGTCCCTGGTGCTGTGAGGCAGCAGTGCTAACCACTGCACCACCGTGACGCCCAAGTAATGGAAGCCTGCGTGATATTGGGGTCCAAGGGTAGCTCGGTGGATCTGAGTGGGACTGCAGGAGTAATTGAGAGTGTATGAAGTAGGATTTCTCGGAGTAACTCACGGTAGCATGGTGGTTAGCATCAATGCTTTGGGGCCTCACGGTAGCATGGTGGTTAGCATCAATGCTTCACAGCTCCAGGGTCCCAGGTTCGATTCCCGGCTGGGTCACTGTCTGTGTGGAGTCTGCACGTCCTCCCCGTGTGTGCGTGGGTTTCCTCCGGGTGCTCCGGTTTCCTCCCACAGTCCAAAGATGTGCGGGTTAGGTGGATTGGCCATGATAAATTGCCCGTAGTGTAAGATTAATGGGGGGATTGTTGGGTTACGGGTATACGGGTTACGTGGGTTTAAGTAGGGTGATCATTGCTCGGCACAACATTGAGGGCCGAAGGGCCTGTTCTGTGCTGTACTGTTCTATTCTATAACTGAAGTGGGAGTGGACTGGGCTGAACTGTGGCCTGGAGTGGGACTCTACCTGTTCCTTTGAAAAGTATGGAGTAGAGTTTTACGGAGTGGTAAGGAGCTCAAGGAGTTAAATTGTCAGACTACCTGATATGCAGACTGGTTCTGTCGGCGTACCTGATAGGGTGTAGATTGGATACATAGATAGGGCATGGGATAGGGATAAGTATTAAAAATGATAACGGGTGAGATTCTCTAGCCTCCTCGCTGCATGTTTCTTGGCAGCGGGAAGTGGCTCAGTTGGCTGGCAATGGGATATTCTGGTCCTGCCGCTGTCAGTGGGATGTCCCACTGAATCCATCCCATGCTGCCGTGACATCCATGGCAGGGATGCGACCGCCGTCAGAGGGACAGGAAGAGTCCGCTGGCGTGAACAGCTGGATGGTCCAGCTCATTGTAAGTCTTGCAATATGGACACTGCTGCTAAAGCTCCATTCGCCATCCCCAATTTCCCCTGAGAGTGTGTTGCTGAGCTTTATTCCTGAATCGTGTGGCTTGGAGGGAACTTCCAGGTAGCCATGTTAACCATGTATTTCTGCACGATAGATGATGCAGGTTTGGAAGATGCTATGGAAGAAACTATGATGAGTTGCTGCAGTGCATCTTGCAGAGATTTTGTCACTGTGCATCAATGCTGGAGGGTGTAAATGTTTAAGGTGATGGATCTGATGCTGATCAAGCAGGCTCCTTTGTCCTGGATGGTGTTGATGTTCTTGACAGTTAAATGGAGCTGCACTCATCCAGGAAAGTGGAGATTATCCCATCACACTCCTCACTTGCGACTTGGAGATGGTAAATGAGCTCTGGGGAAACAAGAGGTGGATTGCTCACCACAGAGCTCAGACTAGTCGTACCCACTGTATTTATTTGGTTAATCCAGTTGTGTCTGGTCGATGGTAACCCCCCAGGATGTTGAGTGGGGAATTTGATGATGGTAATGCAACTGAATGTCAAGAGGTGATAGTTAGAATCATAGAATCCCTACAGTGCAGAAGGAGGCCATTCGGCCCATTGAGAGTGCACCGATCCTCTAAAAGAGCACCCCCCCCCCCCCCCACCTAGATGTACTCCCAATATGCTCTTGGCGAGTTCCAGCATTTTGATCCAGCAACAGTGAAGGAATGGCCATATATTTCCAAGTCAGGTGCTCCCATATCCTGCTGCCCTTGTTTTTCCAAGCAGTCAAGATCATAGGGATGAAAAGTGATATCGAAGTATCCTTGGAGAGTTGCTGCAATGCATTTCATGGACTGCTCCACATTGCATATTAATGAAGGCTGAGAGAGTACAAACATGGAATAATAGGTCAGTTAGCTCAACATCTGTTGTTGGGAAGTTACTAGAATCTAGAAGTAAGGATGTTAACTGAACACATTAAACATTTCAGCTGATTAGAGAGCAAGCATTGATTTGTAAAGGGTCGGTCATGTTTGATTAACCTCATTGAATTTTTTGAAGATGCAACTAAAGTGATGGACGTCTATGCATGTTATTTATATGGACTTCCACGTAAAATACCTAAAAAACTGTCAACTAAATCTGAAGTCTGTGGAATTGAAGGTGAATTATTGGCATGTTTAAGAAACCGACTTGGTGCCTGCAGATAGAATATATGGATAATAGTACTCTAATTGACTAGTGATGTCAATCAAGGATATGTGTTGGGGTTTCAACTAGTCACTGCCTTTATTAACTTAGATGATGGAAAAGAAAATTGTTTCTCCAAATTATCAGATGACACAAAGATTGGCAGCATTGTAAGCAATGTAGATGTATACCTATATGTCAATGTAGATGGATACCTATATGTCAATGTAGATGTATACCTACATGTCAATGTAGATGGATACCTATATGTCAATGTAGATGTATACCTATATGTCAATGTAGATGGATACCTATATGTCAATGTAGATGGATACCTATATGTCAATGTAGATGGATACCTATATGTCAATGTAGATGGATACCTATATGTCAATGTAGATGGATACCTATATGTCAATGTAGATGGATACCTATATGTCAATGTAGATGGATACCTATATGTCAATGAGACTTGGATCACTCTCAGCACAGGAGAGTTTCCACTAGTGATGAGTCCACAGGATACTCAAAATCGAGTGGGAAGATAGGCGAACAAACTTCAACATCCTTATCACAGCCAATTCCTCCAACATCACAACTGCAATTATGTGGAATCACCTCCGCTGGACTGCATCCACATTCGCCAAACAATCGCCTTCCAAAGGAAAATCCTCTTTTTGCTACTTAAGGATAGAACCCTTTTTTAAAAATTCATTTACGGGATGTGGGTGTCGCTAGTTAGGCCAGCATTTATTGTCCATCTTTAGTTGCCCTTCAGAAGGTGGCAGTGAATTGCCTTCTTGAACCGCTGCAGTCCTTGAGGCGTAGATGCACCTCCTGTGCTGTTAGGGAGGGAGTTCCAAAATGTTGCCCCAGCGACAGTGAAGGAATGACATCTAATCCCAAGTCAGGGTGGTGAGTGTCTTGGAGGAGAACCGCCAGGAGGTGGTGTTCCCAGGTATCTGCTGCTCTTGTCTTTCTAGATGGTCGTGGCTATGGGTTTGGAAGGTACTGTCTAAGGAACCTTGGTGAGTTACTGCAGTGCACCTTGTAGATAGGACACACGGCTGCCACTGAAATGAAAATCACTTATTGTCATGAGTAGGCTTCAAATGAAGTTACTGTGAAAAGCCCCTAGTCGCCACATTCCGGTGCCTGTTCGGGAAGGCTGTTACTGTTCATCATGATGGAGGGTTTGAATGTCTGTTGAACAGGGAGCAATCAAGCTTTGCCCTGGATGGTGCCGAGCTTCTTGAGTGTTGTTGGAGCTGCACTCATCCAGGCAAATGGAGAGTATCCTTTCCTCACAAATTAAGGTGAAATATTGGGGTTTCTGTCCCATATCCTGGCAACTGTTGGGGTCTGGCCCGGGATGGTAATATCATCCTGTTGCTGCCCTCTACTGGCTTCAACTGACGAAACAGACAAATCAGTCAGCAATACAAACGGCACAATGTTAGCCATTTCTCTACTCAGCAATCCACTTTGGAAATAAAAAGGAAAGAACAAGGATCTTTCGAAATGGCAAACAGCGGGAAACAATAGATGGCAAACAGCGGGAAACAATAGATGGCAAACAGTGGGAAACAATAGATGGCAAACAGTGGGAAACAATAGATGGCAAACAGCGGGAAACAATAGATGGCAAACAGCGGGAAACAATAGATGGCAAACAGCGGGAAACAATAGATGGCAAACAGCGGGAAACAATAGATGGCAAACAGCGGGAAACAATAGATGGCAAATAGTGGGAAACAATAGATGGCAAACAGCGGGAAACAATAGATGGCAAACAGCGGGAAACAATAGATGGCAAACAGTGGGAAACAATAGATGGCAAACAGCGGGAAACAATAGATGGCAAACAGCGGGAAACAATAGATGGCAAACAGCGGGAAACAATAGATGGCAAACAGCGGGAAACAATAGATGGCAAACAGCGGGAAACAATGGAGGTTCAAAAAGAGCTGGAAGTCCAAATACACAGATAACTAAAATGTCATGGACAATGTTCGTGGAATATTGGTCTTTATACCGAGAGGACTGGGATACAAGGGCGTAATCCCTAGAGACATGCTGTTAGGTAATTTGGACATTCTGAATTCTCTATGTATCCGAACAGGTGCGGAGTGTGGCGACTAGGGGCTTTTCATAATAACTTCAATGCATTGCTAATGTAAGCCTACTTGTGTCAATAAAGATTGTTGTTATTATTAGAAGTCATGCTTATTATTAGAATTAGAATTAGCTTCTTATTATGAGAAGTACAAAGCTCTGATTGGTCCATATTCTAGGCACAGCACTTTAGAAAGGATACATTGGCCTTGGAGCTACTGCAGAATAGGTTTATCAGAATGATACTTGGACTAAAAGGGTTAAATTATGAGGAATGATTACACAAACTATTTTGACTCTGAGAGTGATAGATTTTTGTTATTCAAAGTTAATAAATATTCTGGACTAAAGGCAGGAGTTAAGTCACATATCAACCATTGGTTTCTTGAATGAGAGAATAGGATCGAGGAGCTAAACTTCTCTTTATCTTTATAATGGAGTAATTTGTGAAATTTTCCAATCTAAAGGAACAATTCCCAAACTGAGAAAATTTAGGAAGATTACAGTAAGATCATCTTTAATAGACGTCTTGTACAGGACATCCTTTAATGTGCCGTGGAACATCAGCGCACATATGAGGCGGGATTCTCCAATCTTGGGGCTAAGTGTTGACGCCGTCATAAATGCCGGAGCGTTTTACGACGGCGTCATCAGGCCGCTAGGAGCAGCGATCCTGCACCACACAGGGGGTCAGCATGGCACTGGAGCACTTCACGCAGCTCCAGTTGCCGATACGGGTGCCAGCACGGGCTACAGCCCGGTGGCAGGCGCGGTGATGGCAACCCACGCGCATGCGCGGACCCGCGCCAGCCCACGGCCAACATGGCAGAACCCTACAGGGGCCCGGCGCGGAGGAACGTAGAACCCTTCCCCTGGAATTAGCCCGCCCGCCGATCGGTAACCCCCGATCGCGGACCTGGCCACTGTGGAGGCCCCCCCCAGAGTCGGATCCCCCTCCCCCCACCAGGATGGCCCCCGCAGCCAGAATGGCGAGGTCCCGCTGGGTAGGACCACTCACGAACGACGCCGGCAGGATTCGGCCAAACTCGGCGGGCATTTGGCCCGGCATCAGAGTGTCGGAGCAGCGCCGCGTGGTTTGCGCTCCCCCACCCCCCGCGATTCTCCGACCCGTCACGGGACTGGAAAGTCCCGCCCCTGGTCATTCATAGTGGGTAGGGCCAGTTCCAGTGACAAGGGAACCTCGATGGCTGGGGATCTCCCTACAGCTACAGCCATCACAGCCGTTGATATCACATGAGTACCTACCACCTGAACCACCATTGAGGACTTGTTTTGGACTGTGCTTCCTCTGGTTCCTCCTCTCCGACCTTCCAGTCACGGGTGACCCTACCCAGAGGTTAAGACTCTGGATGGCATTTTGAGTTCAAAGGAACACTCAAAATTTCCCCCCACAGCAAGATGGTGATCCAAGGAAAAGGCATCTGCAATATTCTTAATGGCTTCCTTTAAAATCTTGAGGCACAAACAATTTGCTCCTGCGGATTTGTCTCTCTGGTGCCATTGTTTTCTTCATTATTGTAGTTTAGCTTATGTAGATTTTTGTGAGCACCTGAACCTGATTCAATATTAGCTTCCTTTGGGATGCCTGGTAGAATGCTGACCAAATTTGCACCTCAATATGCCAACATCTTCATGCACAAGTTTGAACAGGACTTCCTCACCACACAGGACTTTCAACCGATGCTATACACCAGATACATCGATGACATTTTTTTCCTTTGGACCCACGGCGAGACATCACTGAAACGACTACACGATGACATCAATAAGTTCCATCCCACCATCAAACTCACCATGGACTATTCTCCAAATTCAGTTCCATTCTTGGACACACTCGTCTCCATCAAGGACGGCCACCTTAGCACCTCGCTTTACCGCAAGCCCACAGATAATCTCACGATGCTCCACTTCTCCAGCTTTCACCCGAAACACATTAAAGAAGCCATCCCCTATGGACAAGCCCTCCGTATACACAGGATCTGCTCAGACAAGGAGGAGCGCAACAGACACCTACAGATGCTGAAAGATGCCCTCGTACGAACGGGATATGGCGCTCGACTCATTGATCGACAGTTCCACCGCGCCACAGCAAAAAACCGCACCGACCTCCTCAGAAGACAAACACGGGACACCACTGACAGAGTACCCTTCGTCGTCCAGTACTTTCCTGGGGCGGAGAAACTACGACATCTTCTTCGCAGCCTCCAACACATCATCAGCGAGGATGGACATCTTGCCAAGGTCATCCCCACGCCCCCACTACTGGCCTTCAAACAACCGCGCAACCTCAAACAAACCATTGTTTGCAGCAAATTACCCAGCCTTCAGAACAGCAACCACAACACCACAAAACCCTGCCAGGGTAATCTCTGCAAGACATGCCAGATCATCGACATGGACACCACCATTACACGTGGAAACACCACCCACCAGGTACGCGGCGCATACTCGTGCGACTCGACCAATGTAGTCTACCTCATACGCTGCAGGAAAGGATGTCCCGAAGCGTGGTACATTGGCGAGACCATGCAGACACTGCGACAACGAATAAACGGGCATCGTGCGACTATCAACAGGCAGGACTGTTCCCTTCCAGTTGGGGAACACTTCAGCAGTCAAGGACATTCAGCCTCTGATCTCCGGGTCAGCATTCTACAAGGAGGCCTTCAGGAGACGCGACAACGCAAAATTGCTGAGCAAAAACTTATAGCTAAGTTCCGCACGCATGAATGCGGACTCAACCGGGATCTGGGATTCATGTCGCATTACATTCGGCCCCCACCAACAAGCCTGGACTTGCAGAGGCCTACCGACTGAACTGGCTTGGGACAATTCACACCTCTTTAACCTGGAGTTACCTCTCTCTCTGCATCTTTGATGATTTGATTGCCTGCAGGTGCTCGCATTCTGGGGCATCTCTGACTGTGTCTATATAAACATTTCTGGAACAAGCCTTTCCATTCACCTGAAGAAGGAGCCGTGCTCCGAAAGCTCGTGTTTGAAACAAACCTGTTGGACTTTAACCTGGTGTTGTAAGACTTCTTACTGTGCTCACCCCAGTCCAACGCCGGCATCTCCACATCATGACTTCTTTCTCAACTTCAAATTCAGACACTGAGGGCATGATCTACCGGCCGCATTGCACCGAACAGGGGCACGATGCAGCCGGTAGATGGCGGAAGATCCCTTTTCTGGGATCAACCAGACTTGCTACATCCCACGAGATCTAATTGGATCTCATAGGACACTGCAATCTGAATCCCATAGTGGAAATGACAAGCAATCTCACTCTATAATACAGCTTGCCTGATATACAGAGAACCTGGGATCTAACCCCTTTGTCTTGGAGACCTTAGGCGAGCACCTTTCAGTGTTGGTCCCCACAAATGGGGACCATTTGGAACAGTATTGGGATGGAGGGGGGGGTTGCAGGGGATCGGAGGCCCTCAAGTGGTTACCCTCTTGGTAGGGTGGCACCTGGGTGGCAGGCTGGCAATGCTAAGGTGCCAGGCTGATATTTTTCCCACACCGGGGGTTGGACCCAGGGTTACCCTGCCCATGTCAGGTGGGTCTCAGGTGGTGCTGAGGACCCCTTATAGGTGATCTGGGGCTTTGGGGGGTCTGGGCTTCGCATCTTGGGGTTGGGGGGTGCGGTCGAGAGATTGGGATGCCATTTAAAAATTCCGTTAGAATTTGCGCCCTGAGTAAATATTCAACATATCGGCATTTCCTTATTTTCTGTGACAATACCCCCAGTTTTCAAGGAGCTAGGTCACATTTGAATCCAAGGAGGTTTACGGCACAGGAAGAGGCCACTTGGCCCATCCTGCCTGTGCCTGCTGAAAACGAGGCTGCTGTGCCTGCTGAAAAATTGTTCCTCACCATCCTATTTCATCCACTATGATTGCAAAAGTTCTTTGTGTGAGTTTTGATATCTCTTTCAAGTTTCCTTTCACAATCCCTTTTTCCAGCTCATTCTGTCTGTTTTGACAGCCTTTGCTGTTCTTTGTATCTTTTGCAGTCAGTGCAATCTGTGTTTTTAAAAATATTTACATATGTTTTATTTTCTTTCAGTTTATGACTTCTCTTATCTCTTTAGATGTCCATACTTAATCTTGTGATGCGTGTAGATTTCCTGTGACTGAGTACAAACTGGTTTTGAATCACAAATTATTGTTTGAAAGCATTCCACTGATATTCTGCTCCTTTACCACTTAGTAAATGTGTCATGTTTACTGTGGATAAAATATGGCTCATTGCTTTCATCGAATCAAAGAATCCCTATAGTGTAGAACAGGGGTGGGCAAACTTTTCCGTGCAAGGACCACATTCAGAAATTCACAATTCACAAAGGGCCGCATAGTATATTAAGTAAAATAATTACTTCACCCGGTTATGATTCTGGGCGCCTCATATAGAACATAGAACAGTACAGCACAGAACAGGCCCTTCGGCCCTCGATGTTGTGCCGAGCAATTATCACCCTACTCAAGTCAACGTATCCACCCTATACCAGTAAGTAACCCAACAGCCCCCCCCATTAACCTTAGAAAAATTTTTAAAAAAAAATAAAATTATTTAAAAAAAAAAATTTTTTAATTTATTTTTTAATGACTTGGTGGGCCGCAGAAATACCTTTGCCGGGCCGCATGCGGCCCGCGGGCCGTAGTTTGCCCACCCCTGGTGTAGAAGGAGGCCGTTCAGCCCATTGAGTTTACACTGACCCTCTGAAAGAGCATCCCCCCAAGGCCCACTCCCCCACCCTATTCCTGTAACCCCACCTAACATTTTGGACACAACGGGCAATTTAGACCAATCCACCTAACCCGCACATCTTTGGACTGTGGGAGGAAACCGGAGCACCGGAGGAAACCCACACAGTCATCCGAGGCTGGAATTGAACCTGGATCCCTGGCACTGTGAGGCAGCAGTGCTAACCACTGTACCACTGTGCCGCCCCTCTGATATCAGTTGGTGTGATGGTCATTTCTATTAAAACTGTCATGGATACATGTATCACTAACAGTTGGTTAGTGAGTATGACGTCACTTAGGTTGTACATCCTTTTGGTTAACGCACCAGCTGTCACAGGCCCAGTCTGGCAGTTATATCCTTCAAGATTCAGTCAACTCAGTCAAGCGGGCTGTTATTGAGCCACTTTTGTGATGGACATTGAAGTGCCTCACTCAGAGTACATTCTGTCCACTTGCCACCTTCAGTGTTTCCTCCAGCTGGTGTTCAACAAGGAGTAGTACTGATTCATCAGCTGTGGGAGGGGGTTTTGGTAATCAGCAAACACCTTCCTTGCATACTTTTGGATTGATGCCATGAGACATCGTGGAGCCTGGAGTCAATGTTGCTGACGTCCAGGGTCAGTGTCTCCTGATTGTGCAGTCACCCTTGGTGGGCTTGTCCTGGTGTTGGGAAAGTACATAGCTGGGGATGTTGATGGTGTAATGTTGCTGATTCTGTGATAATGACTGTATCAGGATGCTGGATAGTCCATGGGTCAGCTTCCCCAATTTGTGCACAAGTTCCCAGATGCTACTGAAGACAGAATTGACTTTGTTCAGAATGTCTTTGTCTTGTCTGGTGCCAGGGATAATGATAGGTCCAGTTTTAGCCGTACTATGGTTTTGTATAATGGTTTGATAGGATTGAGTGTTTGCTAGGAGTCATACACTTTGCTGTAGGTCTGGAGCCTCATAGAGGCTGGACCAGGTAAAGATGCCACTCGAGGACACTAATGATCCAGTTGGGTTTTGAACACAATCAGTAGTTTCATAGTCACAAGTAGTCACCATTTCATTATTAGTTTAGTCACATAACCATGATGTATGTGTGATCATTGCGATTGTAGGGGTATCTCAGGTTTGTATGAAATGGGTCTGTAAAACAATTCAATTCAATGCAATTCACATTACTCTCTTCACACAAATTCCAAGTTCATTCATTCAAAAATCACATCTAAATAAATAATAAAAATTTTAAAAATTCCCTGTCACATAGGTCGAACTTGAATTAAAATGTATTGAAAAATTATTCCAATGCATGAATTAAATAATTAGTCAGTGAGTCCCATCATGAACATATCCTCATTCTTTTATAAATCATCTGTAAATAGTTATTATAGTTATTATTGATTCCAGAGATGAGGGGTTTGTCGTGTGGAGAGAGATTGAGCAGTTTAGGCCTATACTCTCTGGAGTTTAGAAGGATGAGGGGAGATCAAATTGAGGTGTACAAGATGATAAAAGGTATGGATAAAGTAGAGATGGAGCTGATGCTTCCTCTTGTGGAGCATTCTAGTACAAGAGGTCATAGTCTTAGGATAAGAGATAGCAAATTTAAAAAGTTGTTGAGGAGAAACTACTTCTCCCAAAGAGTTGTGAATCGGTGGGATTTGCTACTCCAGAGTGCTGTGGATGCTGGGACAGAGTAAATTTAAGGAGGAGTGAGACAGTTTTAATTGGTAATGGGTTGAAGGGTTATGGAGAAAGGGCAGGACAGTGGAGATAAGGCCAGGATGAGATCAGCCATGATCGAATGGCGGAGCAGAGTCGATTGGCCAAATGGCCTAAATTCTGCTCCTATAAGAGCCCTTAGTGTTGGGTGGGGTTACAGTTATGGGGATAGGGTGGAGGTGTTGACCTTGGGTAGGGGGTAGGGTGCTCTTTCCAAGAGCCGGTGAAGACTCGCTGGGCCGAATGGCCTCCTTCTGCACTGTAAATTCTATGTAAATTCTATGTCTATGTATATCACATGAACTCATAGTGTAGGGTATAAATGAGTTTAGGAAGCGATTTATCCTGCTTCTGTGAGATTGCAGCCATTTCCCTAAATGCATCCAACAGTAACGCTGAGACAGGGAGTGATTCTCATTGTTCACAATGCTCTTTATTTTTGTCAAAATTCTTGGAGAGCAGATTTTGTCCGCTCTCAAATACCATTCCTCAAATACACCCTCTCCCCTCCCTCCAGGGGCCTGGTTCAATAATCTCTGCACTCTAAAAGAGTCTACTTTCCTAAGACAACAGTGCCAGGAGAGAGATCCAAAAAGGATAAACTCTCTACCTTGGCCACATAGATTGTCATGATTATCGGATCCACTGGAAAAGATTTTAATTTTCTGAGGTAGTATAATCATGTCTTCGCCACCACATCTGGAGAACAGCTGCAACATTCCGAGTTGCTGAGGGATCTGGGTGCTCTCTTGTATGAGTCGCAAAGTATTTGTATGCTGGTGCAGCAAGTAATCAACAAGGCTGATCGAATGTTATCCTTTATAACATTGAACATAAAAGTAAGGATGTTATGCTTCAGTTATACAGAGCATTGGTGCGACCATATCAAGGATACCGTGTGCAGTTTTGGTCTCCTTATTTAAGGATGTAAATGCATTGGAGGAGGTTTACTAGGAGTACTCAGATACCTGGAATGAATGGGTTGACTTATGAGGACAGGTTGGACAGCGGGGCTTGTTTCCACTGGAGTTTAGAAGTGTGAGAGGTGACTTGAGTGAAGTATATAAGATCCTGATTGGTCTCGACAAGGTGGAAGTGGAAATGATATTTCCTCTTGCAGATGTGCGGGTTAGGTGGATTGGCCAGGCTAAATTGCCCGTAGTGTCCTAATAAAAGTAAGGTTAAGGGGGGGGTTGTTGGGTTACGGGTATAGGGTGGATACGTGGGTTTGAGTAGGGTGATCATGGCTCGGCACAACATTGAGGGCCGAAGGGCCTGTTCTGTGCTGTACTGTTCTATCTATGAGTCCAGAACAAGGGGTCACCCTTTTAGGACAGAGATGAGGATAATTTTTTTCTCTCAGAGGGTTGTAGGACTCTGGAACTCTCTGCCTCAGAAGGCGGTGAAACTGGAGTGATTAAATATTTTTGAAGCAGAAGTGGATGGATTCTCATTAGGCAAGGGAATCAAAGGTTATCAGGGGTACATGTGAGTGTGAAATTAGAAACACAAACATATCAGCCCTGATCTTATCAAATTGCGGAATCGGCTTGAGAAGCTGAATATCTACTCTGCACCTATTTCCTATGAACACTGTCCCCTAATTCAATTTATAATCAACCATGGCACATCGACACTTGTCCACAACATTCATCTTCATAGAATTTACAGTGCAGAAGGAGGCCATTCAGCCCATCGAGTCTGCACTGGCTCTTGGAAAGAGCACCCTACCCAAGGTCAACACCTCCACCTTATCCCCATAACCCAGTAACCCCACCCAACACTAAGGGCAATTTTGGACACTAAGGGCAATTTATCATGGCCAATCCACCTAACCTGCACATCTTTAGACTGTGGGAGGAAACCGGAGCACCCGGAGGAAACCCACGCACACACGGGGAGGATGTGCAGACTCTGCACAGACAGTGACCCAAGCCGGAATCGAACCTGGGACCCTGGAGCTGTGAAGCAATTGTGCTATCCACAAGGCTACCGTGCTGCCCTGGTTCATTGGAACCATATCATTCTCTGGCCTTTTCCTAAAGATTAAACCTGCTTCTTATGAACTTCTCCACCAAGTTGCTATAATTTACTTCATTCTTCCTTATGAAACCCACAAGTAGCATATCGGCAGCTTACTTCAGCATTGTTGTGTTGTCTTACTCCGGTTGACAGTCATTTGTATAAAAAGTAAAGTTGAGAGTACTTGTTAACATGGGCTCTGAGTAAATCCACTGTCTAATTCCCATTGTATCTTGATATGAAGGAAATCACCGATCTAAAGTGGGAGTGTAGGGTTGACATAAAGGTCATTCGATTTCTCAATACACTTGATGGTTGCAGGACATTAAAAGCTTGAATCAATGAAGGTAGCGCCAGGATATTGCCTAATCTATCTGTGTGCTGCTGGGTCAGGTGGACCCAGGTTGGAACAGAATCACCTACTGATTTATCATGAAGTTAATAGACAAGCTGTAACTGAGCGATGTGTGAAACATGAGCATCTTAAAGGCACTTTGACACAATGTGCTTAAACCACCTGATTATAGGTGAACCAGCAGCTCGTCGGTGATCAGTCAGCTCGGCAGCCTGCGACCTCTTAGCAACCGGAACAATGATGTCTGATTTCCAAACAGCGGGGAAGCGTAGGCTATTTGTGGAGTGGGACTCTGACATGTAACTGAGTGTTGTGGAGCCAGAGTGAAGTGAGACTGTAAGAATATCTGAGGAATGTGTGCAGTGGGAATGTGGAAGAGTTCCAGAGGACGGTGGAGTGGGAACAGTTGAACGGGGCGTGAAGTGGCACTACAGGTATACCTTGAGTGGGTGCGGATTTGCACGGTGGGAGTAGCTGAGGTGGGATTGAGAGTGCTGTTGAGCGGCACTATAGGAAGAGCTGAGAAGTGAGCAGAGCGGGCGTAGGAGAGTTTCTGGGGCCTGCAGAGCAGGATGCGACACAAAGGGTTTGGAGTTAGATATTTTTAAAATATTTGTTCGTGGGATGTGGGCATCGCTGGCTGGGCCAACATATATTTCCCGTCCCTGAGGGCATTTAAGAGTCAACCACTGCCCTGGATCTGGAGTCACATTTAGGCCAATGATAGAATTCCATCCCTAAAGGACATTAGTGAACCAGATGGGTTTTTATGGCAATCGATTCATGGTCATCATTAGATTTTTACTTCTACATTTTTATTCAAATGTCATCATCTGCCATGGTGGGACCCCAAAGCATTATCCTGGGTCTCTGCATCTAGTCCAGTGACAATACCACTATGCCGCCCTCCCCCACTTGGAATATTCAGGAGAATGTAGAGTGGTACAGAAGTACAAATGGAGTGAGTGGGATTGGATTGTAGGAGGTGCATGTGTAGTGTAACATCCCTGATGGAGACCGAAAACATCGGGACCCGTAGAATTGTCAGGGGGGCCGCTGTCAACGGCCCCCGATCGGTGTGGCGGGAATCCCGCCCCCACACGAAAAACGTCGCCAGAGAATGCCGCAGCCAGCGTCAGGGCGGCAGGGGGAATTCGCGCCGCCCCCTCCGGGAATTCTCCGATCCAGCGGGGGGGGGGGGGTCAGAGAATCCCACCCCTGAACTTTTTCTATTCTTACATGGTATTTGGGTGCCGCTGATTGAACCAGCTTTAATTGCCCATCCCTAATGCCTCTTGAAATGGCTTACTGGGCTATTTCAGAGGGTAGATAAGAGTCAACCACACAGCTGAGAATCTGAGGTCACATGTAGGCCAGAGCAGGTGAAGACAACATATTTCCCTCCATAAAGGGGCATTAATAATAATACTAATCTTTACTAGTGTCACAAGTAAGCTTACATTAACACTGCAATGACGTTACTGTGAAAATCACCAAGCCGCCACACTACGGCACCAGTTTGGGTACACTGAGGGAGAATTCAGAATGTCCAATTCACCTTACAGCACGTCTTTCGGGGCTTGTAGTGAACTAAGTGGGTTTTTACAACAATCGACAATAGTTTCATGGTCATCATTAGACTTTTGATTCTAGATTTCAAATTTCACAATTCAAACATGGAGCATTACAGTGGGTCTCTGGACTACTAGTCCTGTACAATATCACTGCACCACCTTCCCAAATAATCCCAACAGAATAACCTGATGGGCAAGATTGCACTTTTAAAAGCTTTTACTGGAACAATCAAATTAAAGTTAACATAATTTAACAGGGGGGCTTCCGGTGGCGTTATGTAGGGGGTAGACATTCATGAGGTGGTTCCCACTAGAATACTGCACTTTAAGCCCTTTTCTTTTAGTTCAGGGAGGTATTTCATTTTGGAACCCCACTGGGCAGCACGGTAGCACAAGTGGATAGCACTGTGGCTTCACAGCGCTAGGGTTCCAGGTTTGATTCCCCGCTGGGTCGCTGTCTGTGCGGAGTCTGCACGTTCTCACCGTGTCTGCGTGCGTTTCCTCCGGGTGCTCCAGTTTCCTCCCACAGTCAAAGGATGAGCAGGTTAGGTGGATTGGCCATGATAACTTTCCCTTAGTGACCAAAAAGGTTAGGAGGGGTTATTGGGTTACGGGGATAGGGTGGAAGTGAGGGCTTCAGTGGGTCGGTGCAGACTCGATGGGCCGAATGGCCTCCTTCTGCACTGTATTTTGTAAGTTCTATGTTCTATATGTAATGCGATAAGGATCCTATATAAATGCCCAGAAAAGTCAGGGGGAAAAGGTCGAAAGTAGAAGTTCATCAACAGTCGGAGGTCTCTCGGGCGTCGGAAAATACGGCAGAGGCAGCCTCTGGGGCTCCTGCCACCACTAATGTCCAAGATGCCTACTAGCACATTGGCGAGAGAACTTGACAAACACTGGCTGTTTGTGTCATGGGACCTCTGCAAATCGATGGAAGAGGCCTTGGCCTCCATCTGAATGGCTTTGGAGAGGACGAATAAAACGGTGAAGACCCACGGAGCCACGATAAATGGGGGGTGGCCCTTTCAAGCCACAGTGACCAGATTACTTCACTGGAAGCTGAGATATCTCTGGTGGTCACAACAAATAAATCGCTTAATGCCAGGATTTGGAGTCGTTCCAGGAGGCAAACGTCCGAATTGTTGGGCTTCCCAAGAGGGTCGGAAGGCCCGACTCCCACAGCGTATTTTGCACAGATATTCGGGAAGATGGTATGGGAGGGTGGAATTACGTCCCCTCCTGAGTTGGACCTAGTCCACCGTACACTCTGGCAGAAGCCTTGCCCCGAGGAACCACCCCATGTAGTAATCGTGAAGTTTCATAGCTTGAAAGAAAAGGAGCGGGTCCTGAGATGGGTGAGGGAGCATCATGACTACAAATGGGAAAGCCACACCATCAGGTTCTACCAGGTTTTGGGAGTGGAGCTGGCGAAAAAGAGGGCTGCATTGAAGAAAGCCTACGCCACCTAATACAAAGGTGGAGTCTGTATTGGGCTGGTGTACCTGGTGTGGCTAAGATTGACTTTCAAAGGGAAGGGTGCGCTGGGAGAGGCAGACTTCTTTGTAAAGAAACATAGGTTGGGCATGGTTATGAGTTTTTTTGGTATTGGGGATGGGCATGTTGAATTGTTGACTTTTTGGAAATCCTTGTTCATGTTTGCATTTTCCTGTTCTTATTGGAGTTGAATGTTTTAGTTCGGGCTCAGGATTGGGGTTTAGTTGTATGAGGGGTTCTGTTCTAATTGTTATGAAAATATGTAGCTACCTGTTGGGCACAAGGTTTTAGGGGATTCTATACTTTGTTTTTCTTGGCAATCATTTTTCTTCGCTCGAGGTATGACATCCTGCCAACCAAGGAGTTAGCTAATAGAAGTTCATTCTACAGGTTCTATTTTAGATCATGAACTGTTCCTTTTTTGTTTAAGTTTAGGTTTATTAGAGGTAGATTTAAGTTATTTTTCGTTGTTTATGTTTGCATTGCTGTTATCTTTATGCGTATTTGGGTGCGAATCATAGAATCTCTGCAGTGCAGAAGGAGGCCATTTGGCCCATCAAGTCTGCACCGACCCTTGGAAAGAGGACCCTACTTAGGCCCAGGCCCCAACCCTATCCCGGTAACTCCATCTAACATTTTGGACACTCAGGGGCAATTCAGCATGGCCAATCCACCTAACCTGCCCATCTTTGGACAGTGGGAGGAGACCTGAGCACCCGGCGGAAACCCATGCAGACAAGGGGAGAAAGTGCAAACTTCACACAGTCACCTGAGGCCGGATATGAACTTGGGTCCCTGGCGTTGTGAGGCAGCAGTGCTAATCACTGTGTCGCCCACAATGTGGCAGTACCTGAGGCCGAGGACGAGTGGTGGAGGGGGTATGTTGCTGACGGTGACTGCAGCTTTTTCTTTGTGAGTGGGTTTGGTAGCCATCTTGGGTGGGCTTGGTTTCTGTATCTTCTGTGCATCTGTTCGATGATCCCTCTTAGTAGAAATGGCTGACTCCGTATTTGGGGAGGGGGGCAGATTGGGGGAATGGGGGGAGGTGGGAGGCCCCAATTCATTTGGTCATCTGGAACGTTAGAGTGTTGAATGTCTCAGTGAAAAGGCCGAGGATATTTCCACACATTAAGAGTTTAAATTCCAATGTGGTGTTTCTGCAAGAGACCTCACTTGTGGGTCAGAGACCAGTCCTGGTTGTGGACGTGGTGGGATTTCATTCGAGCTTTGATGGTAGAGCCCAGGGTGCGGAAATATTAATCGATAAAAGGGTTCAGCTGCTAAGATCTTGGCTGCCTCCAGTCGTAGAAATTAATCTCTATGGATCTCTTCACTTTCGTAGTTCTTTGCTCCAAACTGTGGTCATACGGATTTTATTAGTAACCTGCTGGCGGGGGGGGGGGGGGGGGGGGGGGGGGGGGGGGGGGGGGGCAAGGGCGGCTCACGTGCGATTTACCCATTGTGCCTGGATCTGTGCCAGGAACAACAGGGTCGCTGAATCGTGCCCAGTATAAAATATACTTTGGGCAGCACGGTGGCACAGTGAGTAGCACTGCTGCCTCACGGCGACGAGGTCCCAGGTTCGACCCCAGCTCTGGGTCACTGTCCGTGTGGAGTTTGCACATTCTCCCCGTGTTTGCGTGGATTACACGCCCACAACCCAAAGATGTGCAGGATAGGTGGATTGGCCACACTTAATTGCCCCTTAATTGGAAAAAAATGAATTGGGTACTCTAACCTTACATTAAAAAAAATACTTTAAAGAGTTGATTGAACAAAGGGGGAACTTGAGGGGGAAAATAGTGTGAGGATTAGTTCTGTAGGAATACTTTATGTGATGTGGATACCTGAGATTGGGTGCTAAACTTTAGGAGTTAGTGAGACCCCCTCTCCTCGGCACAGACAGCTGATCTGATACCCAGTTCTGGAAGAGCAGAGATTCCCTCAAATGAATTGTTTGTGAAACCGAAGCCATTGTTTTCATTCCCTATTCTAATCCTCCCCCTGGCAACTGACTGGGACTGAATCTGAGTATTCTCAATCTTGGGGTCATAGCTGACCCCCAGATGAGTTTCTGACCACATATTCGAGTCGTCATTAAGCCCACCTATTTCCACCTCCCCCGACTTTGCCCCTGCCTCAGCCTGCTGCTGAAACCCTCATTCATGTCTTTGTTATCTCTAGATCTGACTATTCTAATGCAGCCCTGGTTGGTAAGCTTGAGGTCATCCAAACCTCTTCCCCATGTCTTAACTGGTACCATGTTCATCCATCACCCCTTTGCCCACAGACCTACATTGGCTCCCAATCAAGCAATACTTGATTTGAAAATTCTCGTGCTTGTTTTCAAGCTCATCCATGACCTCTCCCATCCCTATCTCTAACCTCCTCCAGCGAGGCACTGTGGGACCTTTAATTACATTACCTGCAGTATATAAATATGCAGTTGTTGTAAATTGTGGCTGAGAGTCTTGTAATGTAGATTAATTTTTCATTCTTATTGTCAATCATAGGCTTCAGTAACCTTAAATCAATATGCAGCACTGTTCAATTGTAGTTTTAACTGATTTATGGACGTAATGTGTATACCTATTTGTTAATGCATGTAGCACAGTGGTTAGCACCATTGCTTCACAGCATCAGAGTCCCAGGTTCGATTCCCGGCTTGGGTCACTGTCTGTGTGGAGTCTGCACGTTCTCCCGGTGTCTGCATGGCTTTCCTCCGGGTGCTCCGGTTTCTTCCCGCAAGTTCTGAAAGACGTGCTTGTTAGGTGAATTGGACATTTTGAATTTTCCCTTAGTGTACCCGAACAGGCGCCGGAGTGTGGCAACTAGGGGATTTTCACAGTGACTTCATTGTAAGCCTACTTGTGACACTAATAAAGAGTATTATTCTGTTGATCACTCTTTTCTGTAAACCATATTTCTCAGAAACTATTGGGGACATTTCAATGAAACTTGGTAAATAGGAGGATGTGGCTCAAGGAATAACTGATTCATTTTTGAAAAAGATGCAGGTCCAGATCCTGGAATTTTTTAAGGATCCATCAACATAGGGAGATAGGGAACGTTTTTTTTGTAAAAGATTTTTTGGGTTGTTTTATTTAGAAGGTTGTTGTTTTAGTTTGATATTATCTCATCTGCTGAGATGGAATTTGTCACAATTGTCAAAATATGGGCAGTTTTCAGAGCAGGTTGGTGGAAGTGGATTGGCTTGAAGATATAAATATTTATTCTATCTATTTGTAGCTACAGAGCATCAACCAGACAGGGATAAGCATCAAGGAAGAGATGCATAATTGTTATTGCATTGAGTTAGTACAGCTTGATGGAGATATACGCTTTAATGTGTGCCCTGTTCGGTTAATTTATGATTATTTCCATTTAAAAGCCTGAACGTGTGCTAAAAATGATCATCACTCCAGGGAGTGTTTGTGTCTGAAGGAACTTTAGATGATGTCTCATTTTGTCTAAACAATGTCTAAAGTTGACAAAAAAAAGTTCAGCAGCTGTGAAATTATTACAGCTCAGCACCACTGGTTGGACAACTATTGACCCTCAGAGATATCAATGTTGTGCAGGACACCACTTGACTCAGTAAATTTTATTTGAAAAATCGCAACAAACCACACATTGACAATTTCATAACCGTTGCTGGAACAAGTCTGCAGCCTGCATGGCAAGTCCCATTCCCGTCTAACCCTTGTGCTGGGTGACCTAACAACACCTTGAAATTCTCAACCTTGTGTCCACATAGATCCCTGAAAGTTGCCACCCAGGTTGATAGGGTTGTGAAGAAGGCCTATGGTGTGTTGGCCTTTATTGGTAGAGGGATTGAGTTCCGGAGCCATGAGGTCATGTTGCAGTTGTACAAAACTCTAGTACGGCCGCATTTGGAGTATTGCGTACAGTTCTGGTCGCCTCATTATAGGAAGGACGTGGAAGCTTTGGAACGGGTGCAGAGGAGATTTACCAGGATGTTGCCTGATATGGAGGGAAAATCTTATGAGGAAAGGCTGATGGACTTGAGTTTGTTTTCGTTAGAGAGAAGAAGGTTAAGAGGTGACTTAATAGAGGCATACAAAATGATCAGAGGGTTAGATAGGGTGGACAGCGAGAGCCTTCTCCCACGGATGGAGGTGGCTAGCACGAGGGGACATAGCCTTAAATTGAGGGGTAATAGATATAGGACAGAGGTCAGAGGTGGGTTTTTTACGCAAAGAGTGGTGAGGCCGTGGAATGCCCTACCTGCAACAGTAGTGAACTCGCCAACATTGAGGGCATTTAAAAGTTTATTGGATAAGCATATGGATGATAAGGGCATAGTGTAGGTTAGATGGCCTTTAGTTTTTTTTCCATGTTGGTGCAACATCGAGGGCCGAAGGGCCTGTACTGCGCTGTATCGTTCTATGTTCTATGTTATGTTCTTGTTTTCAAATCTGTCAAAGGCCTTGTCTCTCCCTATCTCTGTAATCTCCTCTGGTCTACAAACCTCTTGAGATATTTGTGCTCCTCTAATTCTGGCCTCTTGAACATCCTTGAGTTTAATTATTCCACCACTGAGAACGCTGCTTTCAGTTGCCAATGTCCAGAGGATTGCAAAGATCCATTGAATTGTTTCCTGTTGGAGAGGAAGGTAAAGAAAGGCTAGGTTTTTTTCAGTGTTGTTAAAGTCTGTGCTTATGAGGCCAAAGTCTGTTTGGTTGCAGATTGTCTCTTTGCAACATTAATCTCTTGACTCCACAGGCAAAGCCGTACACACAGTGAAACTCAGATCACAAAACAGAATTATCGACCTTTGCATTGGAATCCTGAAGGAGCCTTGGTAGGGAAGTGATGTCTCCTTTCACTAACCCTCCAACCACTAGATGTCCACTAACTGTCTCTCACCATGTAGATCAATGACCAGAAATGCAGAGTCTTGGGAGATCAAAGTGTGAAAATGCAGTGAGAAATAAGCTGCAAAACCGTCAATGCCATAAGAAAGTCCGGGTATTCAGACACTCCATTAGAAATGGTTCCGATCAGTATCACAGCAACACCAAACTTAAAGTTTAATTTCAGATCAATTATGATCTTATTAAGAGGCAGAGCAGGTTCGATGGGCCGAATGGCCTACTCCTGCTCTCACATCATATGGTCTAAATTTATACACATCTGCTAAGTAACCATGTCTAAGTCACTTTCTCCTATATTTTTCTGTTCAGTTCTTCCAACAATATTTCTCGTCATTTAATTTTATATTCTTGTTCAGCTGGTGAGAAATAAATACTCAGCACAATATTCAAGATGAAGGGTTGGGCATTTATTGATCCATGACATGGTGTGTGAATATTACATGCCTGAGTTGTAATAATAATATTTTCTTAAAAGCAAAACCCATACTGTAGAATCTGACTGAGGACAGCATTTCCCCAATGGACTGTTTTGCTGGGGAGTTCAATTTCTCTGGAGTAAGCAATAGTGCATTCATACTTAAATATCTTCTGTACCTCCAAAAATGTAATTTTTTATAACATTAGCAGTGTGGTGCTTGTTTGTCAAGGAGAATGAACATACAAACACTTGAAGCTTTATTCAAAGGTGAATGGACACACAGCCAAGGCTGAGTTTCTATTAGTCATGCAAGATTACAGCTAGTTTAACTCTCCAGATTCCTCCCTTCCTCACTCGCAGCCTATGGTAATGATCTCTCTTCATTTAAGCTGTTCTGAAATGGAACCATTCCACTATGTCTATAATTCCACTTGATTTTTGTAGCACATCAAAATGTTACCAAATTTGGACACCATTACACATGAGAACACCTCCCACCAGGTACGTGGTACATACTCATGCGACTCGGTCAACGTTGTCTACCTCATACGCTGCAGGAAAAGATGTCCCGAAGCATGGTACCATGCAGACGCTGCGACAATTAATGAACGGACATTGCGCGACAATCGCCAGGCAGAAATGTTCTCCTCCAGTCTGGAACACAGCAGTCAAGGACATTCAGCCTCTTATCTTCGGGTAAGCATTCTCCAAGGCGGCTTTCAGGATGCGCAGCAACGCAGAATCGCTGAGCAGAAACTTATAGCCAAGTTCCGCACATCGAAGTATGGCCTCAACCAGGACCTTGGATTCATGTCGCATTACATTCACCCCCTACCATCCAACCTGGGCTTACGGAATCCTACCAACTGTCTTGGCTTGAGACAATTCACACCTCTTTAACCTGTGATTATCCCTCTCTCCAGTTGCTCCATCTGGACCTGTAAAGACTTTATTACCTGCAATGACTCACATTCAAAGTATCGTCTTGCATCATTGACTTTGTCTATATACATGTTTCTGGAACCCACTTCTTCATTCACCTGAGGAAGGAGCAGTGCTCTGAAAGCTAATGATTCGAAACAAACCTGTTGGACTTTAACCTGGTGTTGTAAGACTTCTTACTGTGCTCAACCCAAGTCCAACACCAGCATCTCCACATCGTGTATTCTTTCGGCATACGTGTTGAATCCAAGTTAGTAGTGTTAATAAATTTATAGCTTTGTTTAAGTTTAAGCTATTTTGTCATCTTTGTGAACACTGCATAAACCATCGTGAATTAAGCAACACAAAGAACATCACATTGCCATCTCTAATTGCCCTTGAGTGAGTGGCTTTCTGCACCATTTCAGAAGACAGGTTAGAGTCAACCACACTGCTCACATCACATATAGGTAAGGACGGCAGATTTCCTTCCCGAAAAGGGCATTAGTGAACCAGGTGGACTTTTGTGACAATGGTTTCTTTATATAATAATAATATATATAATATATGATTTTTAATCCCAGATTTTTATTGAATTCAAATTTCATCAACTACCATGGTGGGATTTGAACCCAGGAGCCCAGAGAATTACCCTGTGTCTTTGGATTACTTGTCAAATGACAATACTATTACGCCATCATCTGTCTTTTCCCTGCAGTTTTATTTCTTTTTCATACAACGATGACAGATGATTAAATAATTTGGAAGATAAAGGGAATGTGATTTTTTAAATTCCTTTCTCAGAGTAACCAATGCATGGGGTGCACGAGGCGAGTCGCTATTCCATCTCCTTGTTCCAAAAAAGACAATTCAATTCATGGTCCCCAGTCACGGAATTTAACAGTTCCAAATTGAGGGGAACTGGTATCGCACCTGACATTAACTTTTTATTTCATGCTCGATCTTAACCAAAGAGCTCCCCCCCCCCCCCCCCCCCCCCCCCCACCCCCCCCCCCCCCCCCCCCCCCCCCCCCCCCCCCCCCCCCCTCCCCACCCCCCCCCCACCCCCCCCACCCCCCCCCCCCCCCCACCCCCCCCCCCCCCCCCCCCACCCCCCCCCCCCCCCCCCCCCCCCCCCCCACCCCCCCCCCCCCCCCCCCCCACCCCCCCCCCCCCCCCCCCACCCCCCCCCCCACCCCCCCCCCCCCCCCCCCCCCCACCCCCCCCCCCCCCACCCCCCCCCCCCCCCACCCCCCCCCCCCCCCCCCCCCCCCCCCCCCCCCCCCCCCCCCCCCCCCCCCCCCCCCCCCCCCACACAAAAGAAAAGCTGGTCAACTGAAAATTTCAGAACTTTAAATTAATTTTTGTTTGGTAAGATTGTTAAGGAGTTTCTAAAGGTGACAGAACCAAGGCAACTGGTCAGAATGCTGATCAGCCATGGTCGAATTGAAAGGGGTAAAAGCCTTCAGGGGACGAATGGTTTATTCTAATGTTCATTTTCAACCGAACAAAATCATACCGATTCTGATCAAAGTTTGATATCAGGAACACACTGGGTGATGGGATTCCTGCCTCTTCCAAATTCCTGACACAGTCACTCCTGATCTTTTTCAATTCGGCTTCTTCATTAATTTCCCTCCGACGCGGTCTCATTGAATTGAGATCATTATCGATTTTAGACCGAACAAAGTAGAATTCCTTCCCCAGCCGTTTAATCTCTTTGGCGAGTTTTTCATCATTTTCTCTGAATCGACAGTGTGAGATGATGATGAAGAAATCATATCTTTCAAAATTCATTTCCCTCAGGTATTTATCCGCCGGGAATTTTGTTGTCCCAATTCCCGGCAGATCCCATAAACGAACATTGGGCAGGTTGGGATGTTTGTATCCGATTGGCTCCATTGTGGTTTCTGTGGATCCGGTTTCAGCCGCTTCCTCATCACCGTTCCGGAGGCCCCGCATCGCATTGATGAAGGTGGATTTCCCTGCGCCTGTTTCTCCTGTCACTGCGATGTTAACCTCTTGGTTGTCCAGACTCTTCTGTATCAGTGGCGTAACCACCCGACCCTTTTCATAATTAGATATGAGCTCTTCAGGTTTGGTGTCGGGAGTGTCGGAAGATCGAACCATCTCATTACTGCAAGAAAACATTTTGCATGATATTTTGCACCAGGATTAAAAATTGTATTTATGCAGCACATTGGACTGGATTTTATTGACAGTGGTAAATAATTCACAGTAGCCATTCATTAAACGTACACATTGAAGTTAAACTTACGCGTGTTCATTGATATTCTCTGGGCTTATCTTGCATTGGAACAGGAGGTGCTTAGAAATCCAAAGCAGCCTTAAATCCTCTATTGGGGGTCTGGCACCTGTATGACCGGTGCCACCAACTGCAGCTACATGTGGGCGGCACGGTAGCACATTGGGTAGCACTGTTGCTTCACAGCCAGGGTCCTAGGTTCAATTCCCCGCTTGGATCACTGTCTGTGTGGAGTCTGCACGTTTTCCCCGTGTCTGCGTGGGTTTCTTCCGGGCGCTCCGGTTTCCTCCCACGTCCCGAAAGACGTGCTGTTAGGTAATGTGGACATTCTGAATTCTCCCTCTGTGTACCCGAACAGGCGTCGGAATGTGGTGACTAGGGGCTTTTCACAGTAACTTCATTGCAGTGTTAATGTCAGCCTACTTGTGACAATAAAGATTATTATTATTTTCACATGGAGGCAGGAAACAGGAGCTGGTTGTTTTTTCGGAGTCAGAAACATGCCTCCAGTGGGAAAATGATTGGAGTGATGATTTTCACAGAGGGGTGAGCCCTTATAAGCATGGGCTCCCTGTTCAATCCGAGTCAGTGGTGGTGAGTCAGGTGAAATGTGCAACTGATTTAGACATCTTCACAGCAACCATCATCGAAGCTGCGAGTTGGCCTGAGGTCGAGATCTATGGCTTGTGTTAAAGCCTAGCACAGCACCAAGGGGAAGAGTGATGAGTCAGGGGAGACAGAGGCCTGGTACCCAGGGTAAGTCAGGCCCTCTGATGCCGATCTAGATCTAATGCTGGTGGTTGCAAGGGAGCGAGGAGATCACCAGCTGAAGTTACCAAGGCAGTTAGCCACAACCAATGGGCTTTTTACTGGAACAGAGAAAAACACTTATTTCTCCTCCTACAGTCCAAAGCAGTCAAACTGAAACTGAAATCTTAAAAAAACCCTCTCACCTCAGCCACAGCCCCATGTGCTACAAGTCACATGATGAGACTACACCTTTCTTAAAGGGACACTCACATGACAACATACAAACAATATGAAATAGGAGAATAAGAAGGCCATTTGTTCCCTCAAGCCTGCTCCGCCATTCGTGAGATCATGATGGATCTGTTTGTATTGAGTCCCACATTTCCACCTTCCCCTGATAACCTTGATTTCACTTGCTTAATAAGAATCCATTAACGTCCACAAATATTGAGTGATCTCATCTCCACTGCCTCCTGAGGCAGAGAGTTCCAAAGTTGCTTTCTCAAGTAAGGAGACCAAAACTGAACACAATACTCCAGGTGTGGCCTCACTAACACCTTATACAATTGCAACATAACCTCCCTAGTCTTAAACTCCATCCCTCTAGCAATGAAGGACAAAATTCCATTTGCCTTCTTAATCACCTATTGCACCTGTAAACCAACCTTCTGTGACTCATGCACTAGCACACCCAAGTCGCTCTGCACAGCGGCATGCTTTAATATTTTATCGTTTAAATAATAATCCCGTTTGCTGTTATTCCTACCAAAATGGATAACCTCACATTTGTCAACATTGTATTCCATCTGCCAGACCCTAGCCATAGACTTAACCTATCCAAATCTGTCTGCAGACTTCCAGTATCCTCTGCACTTTTCGCTTTACCACTCATCTTAGTGTCATCTGCAAACTTGGACACATTGCCCTTGGTCCCCCAACTCCAAAACATCTATGTAAATTGTGAACAATTGTGGGCCCAACACGGATCCCTGAGGGACACCACTAGCTACTGGTTGCCAACCAGAGAAACACCCATTAATCCCCACTCTTTGCTTTCTATTAATTAACCAATTCTCTATCCATGCTACTACTTTACCCTTAATGCCATGCATCTTTATCTTATGCAGCAACATTTTGTGTGGCACCTTGTCAAAGGCTTTCTGGAAATCCAGATGTACCACATCCATCGGCTCCCCGTTATCTACTTCACTGGTCATGTCCTCAAAAAATTCCACTAAATTAGTTAGGCATGACCTGCCCTTTATGAACCCATGCTGCGTCTGCCCAATGGGACAATTTCTATCCAGATGCCTCGCTATTTCTTCCTTGATGATAGATTCCAGCATCTTCCCTACTACCGAAGTTAAGCTCACTGGCCTATAATTTCCTGCTTTCTGCCTACCTCCTTTTTTAAACAGTGGCGTTACGTTTGCTAATTTCCAATCCACCGGGACCACCCCAGAGTCTAGTGAATTTTGATAAATCATCATTAGTGCATCTGCAATTTCCCTAGCCATTTCTTTTAGCACTCTGGGATGCATTCCATCAGGGCCAGGCGACGTCTACCTTTAGCCCCATTAGCTTGCCCATCACTCCCTCCTTAGTGATTACAATCCTCTCAAGGTCCTCACCTGTCATAGCCTCATTTCTATCAGTCGCTTGCATGTTATTTGTGTCTTCCACTGTGAAGACCGACCCAAAAAACCTGTTCAGTTCCACAGCCATTTCCTCATTTCCCATTATTAAAACTCCCTTCTCATCCTCTAAAGGACCAATATATACCTTAGCCATTCTTTTTTTGTTTTATATATTTGTAAAAACTTTTACTGTCTGTTTTTATATTCTGAGCAAGTTTACTCTCATACTCTATCTTACTCTTCTTTATAGCTTTTTTAGTAGCTTTCTGTTGCCCCCTAAAGATTTCCCAGTCCTCTCATCTCCCATCAATCTTTGCCACTTTCTATGCTTTTTCCTTCAATTTGATACTCTCCCTTATTTCCTTAGATATCCATGGTCGATTTTCCCTCTTTCTACCGTCCTTCCTTTTTGTTGGTATAAACCTTTGCTGAGCACTGTGAAAAATCGCTTGGAAGGTTCACCACTGTTCCTCAACTGTTCCACCATAAAGTCTTAGCTCCCAGTCTACCTTAGCTAGTTCTTCTCTCATCCCCTTGTAATCTCCTTTGTTTAAACACAAAACACTAGTATTTGATTTTACTTTCTCACCCTCCATCTGTATTTTAAATTCCACCATATTGTGACCACTCCTTCTCATCTTCACATAAGCCTCCTTCTTCCTCTTGACAAGTGATTCAACTGCTTTAGTAACCCATGGTTCAATTGAGGCTTTGGCGGGCATTAGATCAGGGTTGTCAAAGACCCGCAGGTGGGTCTCGGGCGGGTGTCGGGAGGGTCGCAGAGAGATCAGTCACGGCATTCCTGCGGTGATCCCAATCATGAGGATGCTACCACCTTTTAAATGAAAATAAATCAGGCTGTGTGCAGTCTTCTGGCCAGAACCAGCAGCAGAGAGCAGGCCACGTGCCCTGCACGTACACTTGACGTCAAGCACTCTGCGTGTAAGTGCTTTTGAAGCCAGATTTGCTTCCATTTTCCAGCTGCTGGCAAGGGGACTGTGAAGATGGACAATTTTTTTTTAAATGTAAGAGACGGCCAGAGACTCAAATAAGCATTGAGCCTACTAGACAGGATCTCACAACAGAATATGCTGGAGAGAGCTACACAGGAGAGTCCAGGGCAGGACAGAGCACTGCTAGTGTTAGCTCTGTACTCAGCCCAGGGCCTCTGGTTAACAGCCTACAAAGAAACTTAACCCAGCTACAAAGCAGTATAAAGATAATCATCCTGAGGTATGGTTTTGTCAATTGTGCCAATGGAAATAAAGGTTCAAACCCATTTGTGTTATATGCAGTGAGGTCCTTAAAATGAGAGGAGAAGATTCCGATTTTGAAAGAGACGTGGTGGGTGAAACATTCCTTTTGAGGTTAGGACCTCAGGGTCAGTTATTAACTTACAGCTGACTCCAAATTAAAAGACTACGCTGCTATACCTGACCTGCGATATCACATTAAAAACATGCCAAAAGCCCATGAGAGGATGTCAGCATTCTGGAGTAGCATCCCCCAGGAGTAGCCAGTGCTGAGTAAAACAAGCATTTTGTTCCTAATGCCCTTCATGAGTGAGTTTATATTTTCCGTTTTCATAAAAATGAAGACAGCATAAACGAATTGGCTGAAGTCTGTACCTGACATGCGCATTGCCCTCTCCTCCAGTGAACCTAATTCAAGTGAGATCGTGAGGACCAAGCTGGCTAAAGTAACCAAAGGTGGTGTGTGTCATGAAAGGCAGCCAGCGTGGTTCCCAGGAAATAAATTTGGAAAACACTGCATTAGATGATTATTATTTCAATAGGAACAATGTGCAAGGGTAGGGGGAAAAGGCAGGGGAATGGCACTAATCATGATACTCCTTTGGAGAGCCGGTACAGACACAATGAACCAAATGGCCTCCTTCTGTTCTGTAACAATTCTGTGATTCTGTCACACCTTCCAAACACATGGGGCGCGATTCTCCGCTGCCAACGACGGGTCGGAGAATAGCGGGAGGGCGTCCCCGACGTTTTTCACGCCCTCCCGCTATTCTCCCCCCCCCCCCCCCACGGACGCCCTACGACACGAATCGCTGCTCGCCGTTTTTTTACAGCGAACAGCGATTCTCCCCAGGCCGATGGGCCGAGTTCCCAGGCCTTTACGACCGTTTTTACGGCAGCAAACACACCTGCTTGCTGCCGTCGTAAAAACGGCCGCAACATGCCCGTTCTGGGCATCCAGGGCCCCGATTGGCACGGCAGTACCACGGATGCACTCTTTCTCCCTCCGCCGCCCCGCAGGATCAGTCCGTGGGGCGGCCGAGGGAGATGACGGCCCCGCGCATGCGTGGGTTGGAGCCGTCCAATCCGCGCATGCGTGGCTGACATCATTGTGCGCGTCAGCCGGCGTGACGCTTGGCACGCGGACTTAGTGACGGTCGCTAAGCCCGCGATGCCGTGCTTCACGGGGCCCCGCTGCTAGCCCCGCCCGGGGGGGGGGGCGAATCCGGTCCCGGGAGGGGGCGCGGAGGCTGCCGTGAAACACGGCCAGTTTCACGGCAGCCTTTACGACTCGCCGCATTTGCGGAGTATCGCGCCCCATGGTCTATCAGAATGATTCTCTCTCCTCGGTGACACAGAGAGTGAATATGACAACTTTAGTGGGCATGGGGGGCGAGGTGCTGGTGGGAGTTGCAGTTACTTCCCATCAGAGAAGGGAAGACAGACAGTCCTGCTACAAGAGCAGAGCCTCAGGAGTCAATGCAAAGGAGACACAACAGGAAATGTGCTCCCACAAGCTGGAAGTTCCCTGAGGTAGTATGGGGATCATGGATAATGGCTAGAGGAGACCAGCCAGCTCATATACACCACAATGGCTTGGGGCTATGAGTCCTTGAGCTTGTCTATTTAGTAAGTGGCCCATCACTGGGAGAGTCATAGGCACCACTCAGAATGCAAAGGAACTGACATCCATGAGATGCTGGGCAGCAAGGACTGGTTAATGGCACAGAGACCTTTGGATGGGTGCCAGCTATGCTCTCCTCCAGGCACTGAGAATGTCCGGTCAGGGCTGAGGATGTCACAGAGATGGGCAACAGTGTCACCCCTCAGGGCATCCTCATCCTAGGCCTCCTTGGCCCGACTGATTAAGGGGCCATCTATGCGGCAGGGGCAAAAGACAAAGACTGCCCTGCAGCCTTTGGAGATTCTCCCACAGCCATCTCCATATCAAGGGCAACAGCCACATACATGTATGTCCATTGCAAATGGAGATGAGTGGGCAGATTGCCTCCCCTTCTCCAAGGCCACAAGGACAGCACAACACAAGTGTGGCAGATTGTGGAAGCCACTGGGTCAGCGAGGTATCTTCATATTGTCTCTGTCAACTGTTTCTCTCTCTTTATATTAAGGCACACATCTGGGCCTCCTTTTATTGCAGGAGGTGGCAGGAGGTGGTGAAAGACAGAATGGGATCTTCCACAGTGTGGAAAGTCTCTGGGAACATGTGCCTCCAACATTGGCATGGTGATTAGATGTTCCTTACATGTCTTAGCACCTTGGACTCTGTCCATTCCTCAATGTAGGCCAGATCGACTCATGAGAGGCTCGGTTGAAATGTTCCAGGATCAGGATAGTTCTGACATCCATGGCATCCTCATGTAACCTTTGCAGCCCGGGTCTTGCCGGACTACTTCGTCGTGCAGCACGGGCACCACTCTATTCAACACCTCCTTCAGCCTCCACTTCCTGCTCCTCCGTGATTAATTGTCTCTTTCCAGAACTTCACTGCCCTCGAGGCTCCCAGCTCCCTGAAAGGCCATGGAATGGAGGTCACAGCAGACCACCGTAATGACTGAGAGAGAATCACAATTAACGTTCTGAGTCTATATCACCCAGGTGAACATGGTAAATGAAATAAAGGAAATCCGGAGAGAGGAACAGTACTTCTTCAAGGAGAGTGATATGGACTCGAAATGTTGAAGGTGTTTCCATAGAATCCCTACAATGCAAAAGGCGGCCATTTGGCCCACTGGGTCCACTGACCCTCTGAAAGAGCACCCTACCTAGGCTCACTCTCCTCCCCTATCTCCATAACCCCACCTAACCTGCACATCTTTGGGTCGTGGGTGGAAACCGGAGCACCCGGAGGAAACCTACACAGATACGGGGAGAACGTGCAAACGCACCCAGTCACCCAAGGCTGGAATCAAACCCAGGTCCATGGTGCTGTGATACAGCTAACCACTGTGCCACTGTATCTCTCTCCACAAGTGCTGCTAGACCTGCTGAGTTTATCCAATATTTTTCTGTTTTTATTCTAGATTTGTATCCATCTTACCTCACTGAAGTTTCTGCAGTCTGAACAATTGGCCTGATTTATATATAGTTGTACAGTTAATATTGGGCATTTCAGCTGTGCTAACCTGGGACTCACCTCATCAATGCTCATACCCAGAACATTTATTTGATCAAAGGCAAATTGGACTGAATATTCCAATCAGATTTTGGGATACCTAAGAATTGGTCCTCTCCCACCCTGGCATCCAGATGCCCCACAGCTGACCTGACCTCTTCTATAGAGGGATCTGTAATGCATAACCCCAGAGGCAACAGAAAAGCTGAACACATGTCCACCATGGGTGCTAGAGGGAGTGGGCTCCTCCAAACTGATACACCATCTGGTGCACATTCAGTGACATTTTATTACCTGACTGGACATGTGTAATCTCCCAACCATTAGCTGGTGCTCTCTGAGATTGTGTGATAAGAGAACTGAGGGCAAATATATCCTGAGCTTCCAGACGTTACCCACCTCACCTACCAGTCAAGTTACTTCTCAGACTGACTAATGCAGTCTCCCAATTGACAGTGCACGTCTGAACAGAGCTCTCTCAACTGGCATAAGCGAGACTCAGATATGATGATGGGTTTGATGAACAGGGGGTTAGGGGAAGCTCATACTGAGGGCCCTGGTTCTTGAGACTTCTCCACCTCTGCTGAAGGACTGGAGAAGAGAAGAGCTTAATGGGGTTACATGAGCTGTAGAATTGTTCAGTATACTCTCATTGCAACTGATGACATTGAGCAATGGTCATGTGTCGCAATGCCAGGTTGTGACAGGTTGTGCTGTAGCAGAGGAACTGAAGAAACACAACAATATGTGGAGTTTCTTGACCAACCTGGAGCTGGATCCTCCCATCCTGCTTCTCTGTCTCTCGCTGCTTTCCCCGTGTGACTGTCCAGCGATTCCAGAGCTTCCTCCTCAGAAAGGGGGAAGAGGACAGAGGCTTGTGGCTCCTCCCCCGACGTCACTTCTTTGTCTTTGGTTGGGTTTTCTCCTTTGAGAGGAAAAGTGGAGAGTGTGAGTGGCAGCATTTTATTTACCATCAGATAAAATACAAGACTGGTGTGGGGAATCATACTGAATCAGGCTGTGAACAGGAATAAGAAGTTAGAAAATCCCTAAACGAACTTTTCCCATCTTCACTAAGTCAGACTGTGAGGGAAGGAATGGGATGTGAAGACTCTTGTGTTTCCCCCTCAATATTTCAGAAAAGCAGCACCTAACGTGGATCACAGAGAGGGCAGGCTGAGTGGAAATGGAAAATGTGGGTTTATATTTGATTTAATTCAAATCATAGCTGAACTCCCTCAACTATCCTATCTTAGCTTCTGGCATGAGGAAACTAAAAATTCTTCTCGCATCTGAGTTCCTGACTGGAAGTTCCTGATTTGCGAACGCCCTTATTGACCACATCCACAGATACTGGGCCACCCTTCTCATGTGATGTCTTCCCTCAGACCACAAACAGGATAGTCAGCTAAAAATTCCAGCTAGGTCACATTGTTGGGGAGACGTGTAGTCACACAGACATGAGAGCAGCTCAAGGACTTCTGTGTCACTGAAATTGAGGCCATGTGATCAGCTTCACCTATCAGTTCTCCTCACCCACCAGGTCAAACCTCCCTCTCTAGCCCAGAACTCACTCCGTTCCCTAGCTTCTCTTCTTCATGTTCTCATGCCCTCTCGAGCTCAGCCACGAGAAACACCCCCTGCTAATGAAATCCTATTCCCACCAAACTGTTGACGACCCAATTTTCCATTCTGGTCCCCATGTTAGCTGACTTTATTAATGGTCCTCTCTCTTTTCCTCTCCCGTTATCCAGCTGGGTGTGGCGGATCACATGTTTTCATACTTAATCTAAATGGTAGCCGGATAATCATTTGCAATGGCTTCTCCTGGACCATTAAATCTTTCCTCGACTCGTCCCCTTTCTCAGCTAAACGCTGCTTCTCAGGGACATCGTCCAAAAGCACAGTGTTTGTTTTCACATTGACACTGTCAATATCTACCTCAACCTCACCATCACCTCTCAGATCCACCACCATTTTAAATGATCAGATTATTTATCTGACATCCAGCACTGGCTGAGCAGAAATCTCCTCCAATTAAATATTGAGAAGACTGAAGACATTGACTTCAGTTTTCTCTTCCTGAACTGGTGACTCCATCGCTCTCCCTGACAATTGTCTGAGACCAATGAAGACCCATCACAACATTTTCCCACGTTGAGCTGTCAATCACAAATCCTTGGCACCACTGAAATCTCCTATTTCCACCTCTGTAATGTTGCTCAACTTCACTTCTGCCTTAGCTCATCATCTGCTAAAGACCTTCTGCGGGATTATCCGTCGGCAGGATCCTCTGCCTCACCGGCAGCATACCCACACCTGTGTATTTCCCAACGGGGTGGGGTGGCCACAATGCAAAACCGCATTGAACGGAGAATCCCACCCCTCATTTTTGCCGTTTACACCCTGTCGACTTGTTGACTCCTGGCTTTGACTCATGCATTTTGTAAACCTAAGTCATCCAAAACTCTGCTGCCCATGGTTAGGGGCACAAAATCACACCAAACCCTGCTCCCCTATCAGCCTGAACTTGCTGACCTAACATAGCTCCTGGTCAAGCAATTGATTTTAAAATTCTCCTCCTTGGCTTCAGCCTCCCTATCCCTGTGATCTCCTCCTTCTCCACAAACCAACGAGATACATGTGCTTATTTAATTCTGCTCTCTTCAGAATTCCTGATTTTAATTGTTTCACTATTGATGGCCATACCTTCAGTTGATACGACCCCAAGCTCTGGAATTCCAAAACTGCTCCGTCTCACTGCTTCCAGTTCCTCCTTGGAGGCACTGCTTAAAACTTTAGCAGTGTCAATTTTCTTGAATAACGCTCATGTTAAAAGTCTTACAACACCAGGTTAAAAGTCCAACAGGTTTGTTTCCTCAAGTTCACCTGAGGAAGGAGCAGTGCTCCAAAAGCTAGTGTTTGAAACAAACCTGTTGGACTTTAACCTGGTGTTGTAAGACTTCTTACTGTCTTCACCCCAGTCCAACACCGGCATCTCCACATCATGGCTCATGTTAAACACCTTGGAATTTTTTATTAAAGGTGCTTTCTCAATACAAGTTATTGGACAAAGCCTTGGGACATATTATGTAAAGACTCGATAAAAATCATAATCATAACTTCTCAGACACTGAAGCAGTCCATGTTCAAATGCAGTAAGATCTGGGCAATATCCAGGCTTGGCTTGACAAGTGGCATTTGCTCCAGGCAATGACCATCTTCAACAAGACAGAATCTAACCATCTCCCTTTGACATTCAAAGGTATTACCATCACTAAATACTCCACGAACACATCCTGGGGATTATCATTGACAGAAGCTGAACTGGACAAGCTATAAAAATACTGTTACTACAGGAGCAGGTCAGAGCCTTGGAATTCTGTCAAGAATAACTCACCTCCCGGGTCTCCAAAAGCTGTCCACCATCTACAAGGCACAAGTCAGGAGTGTGATGTGATGGAATACTCTCCACTTGCCTGGATGAGTGCAGCACCAACAACACTCAAGAAGCTTGACACCATCCAGGAAAAAGAAATCACTTGGTTAGTGCCCCTTCCAATAATATTCAACCCCTCCACCATCGCCACACAATGGCAGCCGTGTATACCAACTACAAGATGCACTGCAGCAACTCATCAAGCCTCCTTCGACAGCACCTTCCAAACTTGGGGCCTCTACCATCTAGAAAGGCAAGGGCCGAAGGCACATGGAACCACCACCACCTGGAGGTTCCCCACCATCATTCACCATCCTCAATTGGAATTTTATCGCCGTTCCTTCACTGTTGCTGGCTCAAAATCCTGCAACTCCCTTCCTAACAGCACAGTGGGTGTACCTACACCACAGGGACTGCGGCGGTTCAAGAAGGCAGCTAATCACCACCTTCTCAAGGCTAACTAGTGATGAGCAATACAAATGCTGGTGGAATCATCCCCTGATGGAATAGAAAAAAATGTTGTCGTTGCAACCACAATTCTAGAGTAATTACCACAGAGAAAAGTCGGGACCTAATTTAGCTAGGGAGATTATTCTGCTGATGTTGATTGAATGTCGGGTTATGGACATTATTATCATACTGCAGCATGGTAGCACAGTGGTTAGCACAGTTGCTTCACAGCTCCAGGGTCCCAGGTTCGATTCCCGGCTTGGGTCACTGGCTTTACGGAGTCTGCACGTTCGCCCCGTGTCTGTGTGGGTTTCCTCCGGGTGCTCCAGTTTCCTCCCACAGTCCAGATATGCAGGATAGGTGGATTGGCCATGCTAAATTGCCCTTGGTGTCCAAAAAATGTTAGGTAGGGTTACAGGGATAGGGTGGAGGCATGGGCTTATGTGGGGTGCTCTTTCCGATGGCCGATGCAGACTTGATGGGCCGAATGGCCTCCTTCTGCACTGTAAATTCTACGATTCTATGACTGGTATAATGTGTTGATCTGAGCTAGATTCGCAGAATCTTCAAACAGACAACCCCAGGTTTCTGGTTCAGTCTGGAGCTGGTGATTCTGATTGGCTGCTGGATATGAGAGCTGGGAGAAGAGGCAGTTCAGTGATTGGCTGTAATCATTTTAATCTTCAGGGTCAGTGAGCAGGAGTTTGGGATGGGCTCCCTGTACTTCACACATCAGTCAGTCAGTCATTCTCCAGCAGCAATGGGCAACCTAGGCTCGTGAGCAGCCTGCTTTCATCTCAATGGGCCGCAAGATTGAAACTGGGCTTGTTCACTAACTATGACCCTAAAATTGAGTACATTTAATACACGGTGAATATTTTATGATGAGTTATACAAAATATTCAATCATTCATATGTTAATAGAACTGTCATCAACTTCAAATGTTAAAACAAGATAGATATTTACACATTAGAGGCAGAAGGAGCGCACGGCTCTCAAGGTCAATGTTGTGAGCAATCAGCGCACACTTCACTTGCCCTGGTTTTATATACGAATCACAGGATAAAAATGAAGAGGCCCTTCGGCCCATTGAGTCTGCACTGATACATGAAAAACACCTGCCCTGCCTAGCTAATCCCATTTGCCAGCACTTGACCCATAGCCTTGAATGTTATGACGTGTCAAGTGCTCTTCCAGGTACTTATTTAAAAGGATAGGAGACAATCTGCCCTGCTGCGCCTGACCTTAAACTTGTGTCCCCTCGTAACTGACCCTTCAACTTAAGGGAACATCTGCCTCCCTATCCACCCTGTCCATGCCCCTCATAATCTTGCACACCTCGAGCAGGTCACTCCCTCAGTCTTCTCTGCTCCAGCAAAAACAACCCAAGCCTGTCCACCCTCTCTTCATAACTTAACTGCTCCATCCCAGGCTATCATGACAAAGTGTCATACCAGTAAGCCAAAAAGGACACGGATGGAAACCAGCGGAATGTGGCAACCTCGTACGTGGCCAACGGTCAACAAAATGTCTTGTGGGCCGCATTCAGAGCCCACTGGCCTACAGTCTGCAAGCAGCAGACCCTGGGGGTTTCTCACCAACTCAACAAGGAAAAGAAAAATGACTATTTTTGTAATAACTTCAAACAAAACTGTCATAAACATAACTGGATTTATTTACACATACACAAGTCACAAGCAATTCCTGTAACCCCCTCCCCTTCCAGTGTCGACCCTACTGGGAGGATGGCTGGGACCTACATTTATCCTCTGGTTTGACAGCTCGTCGTCAATGAGCCCCATTCAAAGATCACTAATTGTTGTCTCATGATTATCGTGGCGGGGGTGTAGAACAATTTCAAGGATTAACATAAGGATAGAAATGACTCAGAGAAATGGACCTTTCCTTTTTTAGAGTGGACATCCTGATAGACAGCAAGGTATTTCAATGTTACCAGTCCAGGTGTTGGATTCCCAGCTCCAGTGTCCAGGGGTCGGAGGCACATCATACTCCAGAATGGAGTACGTGGATGTTAACCGCACCGACACTCCCCTCCCGAAGCTCAGCAATGACCCGGACAGAGTTTGAAATCAATTCCTCAGATCTTTTCCCGGATGAGCTCCTGCTTTCTTTCGGCGTTTTATTTTAGTTCAGGAGGCACTGCCTTGTAAGAATCCTGCAGCTCTCCATGTTGTATCGAACAAGAGATTTCAGCGGCAATCACTTCCTGGTTGGACGATTTCAGACACCCTGTGGATCCTCTTCGAGAACTGCTTCCTTTTCAGAAGGAGACTTGTTTCAAGAACTTGAAAGCGACAGGGAGAAATCGCTCCCAACGAGATTAAGTTGAGCTGTAATTTTAACCTTGTTAACTTTAATTCACGTTGGTAATGTTCTTGTTCCTTACCTGCACTGCTTCCCTGTAGTTTATCAGTGAAGTTCTCACCCTGTTATTTTCTGACTGCTCCCATTCTTTCAGGGCCTTCTTCACATTGGGAGGAAATACTGTACTTACATTGAACAGAGTTTTAAGTAGTCAGAGTTCAGATTCCCTGCTCAGATTCCGGAACGACATCCAATAGGATCGGGAGCTCGCCAGTTGCTGGGCAGAATTAGTTTTCTTTTACAATCCTGGCACTGAATTGTGACAGAAGAGATTCCTGACTGTGGCTCAATTGTTTGGAAATAATCGTGGATGACATGTGAGCCTGATTTTTTTGATGTGCACTCCGACTACTGGTTAGTTTCAAACAATTGCCATTTTTCAGTTAAGGGTTTGGATTTAAATTGCACTTTGCCACGGCATTAACCATGGTTCAGACAAGGTAGCACATTGGCCTCCTGTGGTGAACGTATTGCTACTACAATTCACCACTATTGTGTTGTATTATGTTGATGCCGTTGTGGGCCCCGTTGTGGCTCCGCCCCCTCAGGGGTGGTATATAAACCTGTAAGCCTGTAGGCGGCACTCAGTACAGAGCAGTCGCAGGCAGGCACAGATCTAGTGTATTAAAAACACTGTTCACTTCTACTAATCGTCTCGTGTGAACTGATGGTCGCATCACCTCCGAATCGTTTCGGGGGTTAGAGGGAATACTGCACTGTCAGAGGGTCAGTACTGAGGGAGGGCACTACTGTCAGAGGGTCAGTACTGAGGGACTGCTGGACTGTCAGAGGGTCATTGTGGAAAGTATCACCAATTTGCTGCTGACAAGGGGGAAGAAACCCCCAAAAGCTAAAGGGCCTCACAGAGGTCAGGAAAGAAGGAACAGGAAAGAGAAGTGCAACGTTAACAGCGGCACACGCAAAAGATGGGCCACCCGAAAAGCAGTCTTTAGAGCGACACAGCTGCTCTACAAGACCAATAGGCATCAACTGGCAAGACAAATCATGGGCGCCCCAGCCACAACCACATGTCCTCTGCCCATTGAGGAGCTCGGACGGTGTTTTCGAGACAAGCTCTCGAAGCCCAATAACAAGGCGAATGTGAGCAAGTTTGCCACATACAAAGGCAGTACCGGTAAGGGGGAGTTGATGAGACCAATTGAGGAAGAAGAGGTAACAAAAGCGATCAAGGGCGCAGACGAGAACTGCTTTGGCCTCCGCGGATGACATAGCCCTTCTGAGTGACTCTCACACAGTGATGGAAAAGAACCTGAAGCTCCTGCGGACCTTTTGCACCAATACGGGCTTAGCGATTAATAGCAATAAGTCCAAAGGCTTCCACTTCAGTTACAAGTCGAAGACCTTCATGTACAACCATCGCAAAAACTGGAAGCTCGGGAATGAGGTTATCACCTACATTCCTCCAGGTGACACAGAGAAATACCTGGGAGCCCGAATAGACCCATGGGCTGGCGTGACAGAAGAGGAGTGATCGGAAAAGCTCAAAGCTTGGACTAGTGCTTTACAGGCGGCAGCTCTCCGACCAGCACAGAAGATCGAGGTCCTGAAGACCAATGTCATCCCCAGGATGTATTTTCATTTGATCCTTTGCGAGGTATCGCAGAATACGCTCCGTAAGTTGGATCAAATCATACGAAATACCACCAAAGAACCCTTGCACCTCCCACCGCACTTGACGGACGAATCCTGTACTCGAACAACAGGAGTGGCGCACTGGGCATGCCCAAACTTGAAGTGCAAATTCCATCCCCGATTGTCCGCAAACGCGAAGCACTCGAGAGGTCCATGGACAGGATCATCAGGGCATTCTTCCAGTACCGGGACAAAAGCAATACTGACACCATCAGAGGACTCCGCATGCTCAAGGTCCTAAAGGAAGTCGACCGAACGAAGAGGACCCCGGAAATCTTGTCGCGGTGGCACTGCCCATGTTAAGAGACCAAGACCGGCCCAGGGAGAAACCGGTGAACCGGTACTATGCGTGGAGAGAGTGGGAGTTTGAAAAGTGGAAAAACTTGAGCAGCCAGGGTGCTGGCATTTCATATTGCCAAAACGATACAATATCCAGTACGTGGATTAAATCCTTCCAGCAAATGAAGTCACACCGACTTATCAATAACCTGTTGCTCTGCACCAACCTAGATCCTACATGGACTATCCTATCAAGGGGACGTCCACATTCTGTTGAAGCATGCAGAAGGTGTGAGGCACCCCAAGAGACACTTGCATATATTTCGGGTGGCTGCCCATTTGTAAAGATGGCTAGGATCAAGCGTCATAACAAGATCCTAGACCAACTACGCATGTATGTATCCAAGTACGGCTGGTCATCCTACATAGAACCAAGGCTCATGGCCAAAGATGGAACCCTCTGGAAACCTGATATTATATTCAGGAAGGACCAGAAAATAGCCGTGGTGGATGTCACAGTTCGTTACGAGGATGACAACATGTCCCTTGAGAAAGCATGGCAGGAGAAAATGCTTAAGTATAAACACCTGGGATCGGAGATTGACGGGAGACTCTCAGCCGAATCACTTTGGCTTTGTACTGGGCACAAGAGGCAAATGGCTAGACTTGAATAACACTCTGTTCACATTCCTTGGTATCGAAAGGTACAAGACTTTCGCCCAGCAGGTATCCCAACTTACAATTTCCCTGACGCTGGAGTTACTGCAAATCTTCAGTGACAGGTGAGGGATACCCCTACCATTTTCTCAGCTACTAGCTGGAGAAGACAAGCCGACCCTTGGTACCTGGGTATGGCATTCTGACCATCGAAGGCAAACGGAGGTACCAAAACGAGTGCTATGGTACAGCACGCTTCGGTCATCATCAGACCAATTACAATCAAGAACAAGCTTCCTCCGCGTTTTCCTTGCTTAGAACGTCACGCTCGGTGAAACGGAAGAGCTGGCCAAACAACAGTGTCCCCGGAACAGAAATGTGGTAATTCATAAGATCTGCTCTAAATGTGTGACACTAGTGACTCCCTACTACTGTCCTCAATTAACAACAGTGTGCCACCCTTGCTGTGGCAATGCTAGAGGTTTCAAACCCATCGACGAGTGACGTAAAGACTCGGAAAAGGCACTCGCCTGAGTGTATTCAAATAGCACATTGGCCTCCTGTAGTGAAGGTATTGCTACTACAATTCACCACTGTATTGTGTTGTATTATGTTGATGCCCTTGTGGGCCCTGTTGTGGCTCCACCCCTCGGGGGTGATATATAAACCTGCAGCCTGTAGGCGGCACTCAGTACAGACCAGTCACAGGCAGGCACAATCTAGCTTATTAAAACTACTGTTCACTTCTACTAATCGTCTCATGCGAATTGATGGTCGCATCACCTCCGAATCGTTTCGGGGTTAGGTCCCACTCCAGGACTTGAGCATAATAATCAGGGACGAGCCTTTAGTGCACTACTGTCAGAGGGTTAGTACTGAGGGAATACTGCACTGTCAGAGGGTCAGTACTGAGAGAGTGCTGCACTGTCAGTACTGAGGGAATACTGCACTGTCAGAGGGTCAGTACTGAGGGGGTGCTGCACTGTCAGAGGGTCAGTACTGAGGGAGTGCCGCAATGTCAGAGGGTCAGCACTGAGGGAATACTGCACTGTCAGAGGGTCAGTACTGAGGGAGTGCTGCAATGTCAGAGGGTCAGCACTGAGGGAATACTGCACTGTCAGAGGGTCAGTATTGAGGGAGTGCTGCATTGTCAGGAGGGTCAGAGCTGAAAGAGTACTGCACTGTCAGAGGGTCAGTACTGAATGAATGCTGCACTGTCAGAGGGTCAGTACTGAATGAGTGCTGCACTGCCAGATGGATAATCGTATTGAGTGCTGGTCTGTCAGAGCTGACCTCTATCGGTTGAGACAATAAACCCATCTGCCTGCTTGGTGTGGATGCCAAAGATCCCAGGGCACTACATTGAAGAAGTGTGAGGAGCTCACCCCAGTGCCCTGCTCAATATATATACCTCAATCAATAGTGCAAAAAAATATCTAGCCATTAATAACATATTGTATTTTTCGGGGGAGTATTTGTGAGCCAATCAGTTGGTGTGTATTCTACATTATTTTTTAAAAATCTTTATTTTCACAAGTAGGCTTACATTAATACTTCAATGAAGTTACTTTGAAAAGCACCTGGTCGACACATTCCGGCGCCTGTTCGGGTACGCAGAGGGAGAATTCAGAATGTCCACATTACCTAACAGCACGTTTTTCGGGACTTGTGGGAGGAAACCGGAGCACCCGGAGGAAACCCATGCAGATACAGGGAGAACGTGCAGACTCCCCACAGACAGTGACCCAAGCCGGGAATCGAACCTGGGACACTGGCGCTGTGAAGCAACAGTGCTAACCACTGTGCTACCGTGCCATCCCATGGTGCAGGATGATTCTCTCAGAGACAATGGAACGTCACCCTGTCACCAGACAAGGTACTTCCAAAATCTAATTGACATCTCCGGTAAAGAAAAAGGGATGTAATGGCCATGTCATCAAGAGATTTCCTGTGTAATGCCCAAACAGTTTTCGCAATTTGCTTTCCCACTTGGAATATGCAAAGAATGGGTTAAAAGCTAATTGAAAGCTTCCCCCAGGATCTCAGTCTGTCTGTGCACAGTTGAGAAGAGAACTGGGAAGCTTTCCGCCAAACTAAGGCACACTGTTATCACAAAACCAACTGTTCACCTGCTGAAGTCAACTCTACTGAAACCTTGGTACTAACTGTTTGCTGACTGAAGTCCACTCTGCTGTAATCTCAAATCGGAATGGCCACAGCACTTCCTCATCTGCTCCTCGTGAATCAATGGCTGTTTTGTATAACTTTTTTAATTTACTTACTTAGAACTCAATTCTCCCTTATAATCTGTATGAATGTGCACGCATGTATTTTACCATTTTTTGTCTTTAATAATTAATAAACACATTCTATTTTTACCATCAAGAAAGCCCAGTTAACATAGAACAGTACAGCACAGAACAGGCCCTTCAGCCCTCGATGTTGTGCCGAGCAATGATCACCCTACTCAAACCCACGTATCCACCCTATACCCGTAACCCAACAATCCCCCCATTAACCTTACACTACAGGCAATTTAGCATGGCCAATCCACCTAACCCGCACATCTTTGGACTGTGGGAGGAAACCGGAGCACCTGGAGGAAACCCACGCACACACGAGGAGGACGTGCAGACTCCACACAGACAGTGACCCAGCCGGGAATCGAACCTGGGACCCTGGAGCTGTGAAGCATTTATGCTAACCACCATGCTACCATGCTGCCCCAAAGTTAAGTTGGCTCATTTTAGAACATGACTATGGGGTATGGGAAAAGGGATCCACAAAACAGGGATCATTTTTATATCAAATCTTGTTGCTACCAACAGAGAGGGGGTAAAGACAGGGAGTCAGCTCATCCCTCCTCACGCTGTTTGTAACAATTTGGGGGTGTACCAGTTGGACGGTAACAATTTGAGGGGACTTGCCCGGATCAATAACTTTGGGGAACCTCACATTGGGGTTGGCCGTAATATCTTCGACTTCTTTCTTTCACATCTACGTAGTTAACTTCCCATAAACGTATCTATACTATCTATCACAGGGACTTCCACATTGTCTGTTCTCAGATACCACTTTTCTGGAGTGGAACGCTATTGAACACCAGATGGAAATCATCCTGGTTGGTGTGATAAGTGGCCATTTTCCAGTGAATGCTCACCAAGAACAAGAAACAGAAGCTTTAGTTGTTTAAATATCACCTCTGATTGTATGTGAAGTTTTGGAGCTAAAGCTAAAAGTCTGGTTTGTGTCAATTTTAAACGTTGTGCCTCTTTGTTCTCAATTGCTTCCTAGCAAATAACAGCTGTGGAAACTGCACCTTCACTTTCTATTAAGCAGTTTATACTTTACATTAGTTGTCTGCCATTTTGAATAAGACCCATTTATTCCAACTCTTTATTTCCAGTCTGCCAGCCAGTTTTCCAATTATCACAATACATTATTGTGTTAATTAACGGGCAGAACGGTAGCATAGTGGATAGCACAAATGCTTCACAGCTCCAGGGTCCCAGGTTGGAATCCCGGCTTGGGTCACTGTCTGTGTGGAGTCTGCACGTTCTCCCCGTGTGTGCCTGGGTTTCCTCCGGGTGCTCCGGTTTCCTCCCACAGTCCAAAGATGTGCAGGTTAGGTGAATTGGCCAGGCTAAATTGCCCTCAGTGTCCAAATTGCCCTTAGTGTTAGGTAGGGTTACTGGGTTATGGGGATGGAGTGGAGGTATGGGCTTGGGTAGGGTGCTCATTCCAAGAGCTGGTGCAGACTCAATGGGCCGAATGGCCTCCTTCTGCACTGTAAATTCTATGAAATTATCCCAATCCCATTTGCTTTAAATTTACACACTAATCTCTTATGTGGTATTTGTCGAAAGCCTTCTGAAAGGCCGAAAACCACTTCCGCAGGCCCTCCCTTGTCAACTCTACTGGTTACATCCTGAAAGAATTCCAGTAGACTTGCCAAGCATGATTTCCCCTTCATAAAGCCATGCTGCCTCTGTCCGATCCTGCTATTGCTTTCCAAGTGCTCTGCTATTAAATCTTTTATAATGGACCCCAGCATTTTCCCCACCACTGAAGACAGGCTGACTGGTCTATAATTCCCTGTTTTCTCTCCATCTCCCTTTTTAAATAGTGGGTTACATTAGAACAAAGAACAAAAGAACAAAGAAAATTAAAGCACAGGAACAGGCCCTTCGGCCCTCCCAGCCTGCGCCAATCTAGATCCTTTATCTAAACCTGTCGCCTATTTTCCAAGGATCTACTTCCCTCTGTTCCCCGCCCGTTCATATATCTGTCCAGATGCATCTTAAATTATGCTATCGTGCCCATCTCTACCACCTCCGCTGGCAAAGCGTTCCAGGCACCCACCACCCTCTGCGTAAAAAACTTTCCATGCACATCTCCCTTAAACTTTCCCCCTCTCACCTTGAAATCGTGACCCCTTGTAATTGACACCCCCACTCTGTGGTGATTGTAGATCTGAGTAGATGCAATACAACTGAGCAAGCACTAGAGGGAGCACGGGAGAGCTATAAATACACAGGGACAGGAAGTGAGGACACACCACAGAAGGGAGAACTGGCAGGACAAGCAGGCAGCACTTGAGGCAGCCGTAAGTTAAGCTCTGAAGACAGAATGAATTCACAATAAAGCATCTTCTCCAACTTTGAGACTACGAGCTTTATTAAGACACAAGGAACAAAACATCGCACCAGGAGTGGCTTCAGACGCTTACTACAAGACAACTCAGCTGCAGACACAGAAATACCAAAATGGCAAGAAAAACTCCTACTGGACATTCGACTTGGGAAGATATCGCTTATTCGAGGATGTGGCTTCCCGTTTATCGTTTTGCGCATGCGCCAGCCGTGCATGCGCAGTTTAAAAAAGTTCTTGTTGCTGATGCGCAGTCTCAAAACGTTTTGGTCGCAGATTGGTATGCACATGCGCAAGCCGCGCATGCGCAGTGTACACAAAACCGCAAAGTAAAGGAAGGCCGATTTGTGCATGTGCAATTGATTCCTACGCATGACGTCACGAGCGTCATGACGTCTGAGCATCCGGACCACGCCTACTTAAAAGGGAAATGCCCGAAAATTGAAAACAAGATACTTAAAGCTGTAAAACCAAATTTTCTTGCCTCAGAACACAGAAAAACGCCTGAAAAACCAGCAGTTGAAAATAACTCTCACAACACACTGGAAAAGGCAGTCTGCACCACCCAAAGTGAAGAGAATAAAAAGAAATCCGAAACAAAAAAAGATGATTTGTTTTTCGAACAATACTACTCAGACATGGCTGAGTTATTCGGATATGCAAAAAATGATGAAGACAACGATACCAAATCTGAAGCAAAAAAAGATGATTTGGTTTTTGAAGAATACTACTCAGACATGGCTGAATTATACGGATATGCTGATCACAGCATCAGCGACATGGTCGCAAAGCTCAACACAAATCTACTTGTGGTAGATGAATCCAACACCATGGTGCCATGGCAGATCGTCGATACATTGGATGACAGCAATACCCAAGACGAAGATGACGCTACACAGAAAGCACAAAAAGACTCCACAGAGAGAGCAATGACAGGCTCCACAGTGAGAGTGATGAAAGACTCCAAAAGGGAAGCAAGCAAACACTCCCTGGCGAACACCATGCATGAACAAGACCATGAAGGTCAACCCGCCATATCGGAGCAACCGCAAGCAGACTATGAAAGTCTACCAAGCTCAAATAATCAAGATGAAGACAATGTACATCTACCCACTTCATGCGAAAACAGTGACAAGGTGATCACACTCGACATACAGGAGGTACAGGATCACAGCGAGACTGACAGTTCTCAGCTTGTCTGTACAGAAGCACAGAGTAGGGCCACCCAAGAGTCCAGTAGAAACGCCAATAGAAATCATGCAGATTTTGACTCCAGAAGAGGAGCACCAAGAGTCCAGTGAGACCACATCAACAGAAACCATGAAGATTTTGACTCCAGAAGAGGAGCGGCAAGAGTCCAGAGGGACCACATCAACAGAAACCATAAAGATTTTGACTCCAGAAGAGGAGCGCCAAGAGTCCAGAGAGACCGCGTCAAATGAAATCATGAAGAATTTGACTCCAGAAGAGGAGCACCAAGAAAGCAAAGACGACAAATCAAATCCACCACAAATGACTGATGTCACCAGCATCAATGCAACATCAGATCATTCTCACCATTCTTGAGACGAAACGTTCAATGTAACAGATTCCACAAAGGATACTCGCACCAATAACTGTGACAATGACTCAAATTATCCACACAGGACACTCATTGAGCATAACAAGAAAAACAAAAGCCACAAGAAGCACAGCAGAAATGAGAACAACAACAGCAAGAACAAAAGCAACCTGAAGCGTGACCAGAACAACAAAAATCGCAAGAAGCACTGCAGAAACAAGAACAACAGCACCAACAAAAACTACAAGCACAATGGCAAAAACTACAGGAAGAACAACAAAACCAACAAGAAGCATAACAAAGATAGCGACAACAACAAAGACAGAAACGACAAAAACATCAACAAGAACGGCAACAAAAACAACAAAGACAGGAATGACAGAAACAACAGCAATGAAACAACGACTTGTACAAAATGGTACAACTCTGCACATGAAGGGCAATGCCACAGCACACTGCAAAACAATGACAAGACTACAAACATGCCATGGGATGACAACAAATTGCACAAACTCACATCTGCTCCAGAACAAGCAAGCACACCAGCTTTCAAGGCAGATGACATACTAAATCGATACCACAAGCACAGAAAAAAGTCCACGTCAGTCAACATCAGTGGTTCGACCATGCAAACACCATGGGATGACGTATTGGTTACTTAAAATAACAAGAACACCGACAACGTTCACAATGGAGTTGCAATATCAATATCACCACGTCAACAACAACAAAAGAAAAAACTCAGTGAACAAATTCATGAAGTTTGGACTCATAAATGTTTTTATTAAGATTGGACTCCTAAATATAAATTGGCTTTGTAAAATATGCAATAGCACCATCTCTTGTATAGATACACATACCGTAAGTAATCTAACTGTTTTGTACAATTTTCTTTAACGATGTACAGAAAATATTTAAAGAAAAAAGGGGGATGTGGTGATTGTAGATCTGAATAGATGCAATACAACTGAGCAAGCACTAGAGGGAGCACGGGAGAGCTATAAATACACAGGGACAGGAAGTGGGGACACACTTCACAGAAGGGAGAACTGGGAGCAGGACAAGCAGGCAGCACTTGAGGTAACCATAAGTTAAGCTCTGAAGACAGAACAAATTCACAATAAAGCATCTTCTCCAACTTTGAGACTACAAGCTTTATTAAGACACAAGGAACAACACACACTCTTGGAAAATGCTTGCTGCTATCCACCCTGTCCATACCTCTCAGAATTTTGTAGACCTCAATCAGGTCCCCCCTCAACCTCTGTCTTTCCAACGAAAACAATCCTAATCTACTCAACCTTTCTTCATAGCTAGCACCCTCCATATCAGGCAACATCCTGGAGAACCTCCTCTGCACCCTCTCTAAAGCATCCACATCCTTCTGGTAATGTGGCGACCAGAACTGCATGCAGTATTCCAAATGTGCCTAACCAAAGTCCTATACAACTGTAACATGACCTGCCGACTCTTGTACTCAATACCTTCCAATCTACCCTCCAATCTACAGGAATGGGTTCAGAGTTTATAGTATCTTGGAAGATGACCACCAATACAACCGTTATTTATCGAGCCACTTCCTTGAGTACTCTGAGATGTAAATTATCAGACCCTGGGGATTTATCGTCCTTCAATCCCATTTATTTCTCCAACACCATTTCCTCCCTCTCACTAAACGTTGTATTCCACAACATTTCTGGTACATTATTTGTGACCTTCTTTGTGAAGACAGAACCAAGGTATGTATTTAGTTTGTCAGCCATTTCTTTATTCCCCATTCTAAATGACCTTGTTTCTTATTGTAAAGGACCTACATTTGTCTTCACCAATCTTTTTCTCTTCATATGCCTATGTGCTTTTACAGACAGTTTTTATGTCCCCTGCAAGGTCACTCATACTATATTTTCCCCTTCTCAATCAATCCCTTTGTCCTCCTTTGCTAAATTGTAAACTGCTCTTAATCCTCAGGTCTGCTGTTTTATCTCGCCACTGGGCTGGTTTAGCACCAGGCTAAATCGCTGGTTTTGAAAGCAGACCAAGGCAGGCCAGCAGCACGGTTCAATTCCCGTACCAGCCTCCCCGAACAGGCGCCGGAATGTGGCGACTAGGGGCTTTTCACAGTAACTTAATTTGAAGCCTACTTGTGACAATAAGCGATTTTCATTTCATTTCAAGTGTATGTGTCTTCCTTGGATCTATTACTATGTTTAATTTCCCTTGTAAGACATGGTTTGGCCACCTTTCCTGTTTTCTTTTTGTGGCAGACAGGAATGACCCATTGTTGCAGTCCACTCATGGCCTCTGAATGTTTGCCATTCCGACATCCCTATAACGTTCCCCAATCCATCACGGCCGACTCATGCCTCATACTATTCTCCATTGCAAACTGGGCTCAATGCTGGACCACATTAATTTGAATTTATATTGATTGTATGAAGGGCTTAAGTGTATTGTAACCAAAATTGTTGATGATGCAAATATAGGTAGAAAAGCCAGCTGTAAGAAGGACACAAATAGAATACAAAATGATTTAGATAGATTAAGTGAGTGGGAAAAACATTCGCCGATGGTGGATAATCTGGGAAAATGTGGAATTGTGAATTTTGGTGATTGGGAAAAATAGAGACTGCAGAATTCTATGGTACAGAGGGATCTGGAAATCCTCAAACATTAATCACCAAATATTAACACATAGATACAACATAAATTGTAAAATTTTGGGTTTATTGCAAGGGAGTATTAAAGTATGGAATCTGTCAACAATGGTACAGGGCACTGGTGAGTCAACACCTGGAGTATTGCATATAGTTTTGGTCTTGTCATTTAAAGAGGGATATACTTGCATTAGAGACAGCTCAGAAGTACCTGAGACAAAAGGCATAGCATGTGAGAAAAGGTTGAGCAGATTGGGCCTCTACTTATTGGAGTTTTGAAGAATGAGACATGATCTTATTGAAATATATAGCATTATGAAGAAGTTTGGCAGGATAGATTCTGAAAGGATGTTTCCAACCATGGGTAATCGTGAACGAGGGGGAACACAGTTTTAAAATAATGTCTGTCCTATCTAACACCTGTACATCCCTGAACTATATTAATGAACCTATTTGGTACTTTGCTTAATTGCTTATGTTGAATTCCATTGATGACTTGGACATGGTGGATTTGTACAGGCGATCCCTGTAGCACCAACATTAACCAAGACAGTATTAGCATTCAACAGTTAACGTGCCAAGTTAGGAGAATTTATACTCCACCCTCATGTGTCCCATTCTATGGTCTGCATTGTGGCCGACATAACCATGAATTGCAAATCACTCAGCAACCTCGTTCTTCCTATCAGGTTGACAAAGAGCCAGCTCATGTCAGTTGATTTTGATTGATGCAGCAGCTAAATATTTAAGTAGGATGGGGGCAGGGGAACACTTTTGTGGCAGTACATTTGAAAATGAAATGAAAATCGCTTATTGTCACGAGTAGGCTTCAATGAAGTTACTGTGAAAAGCCCCTAGTCGCCACATTCCGGCGCCTGTCCGGGGAGGCTGGTACGGGAATCGAACCGTGCTGCTGGCCTGCTTGGTCTGCTTTATAAGCCAGCGATTTAGCCTTGTGAGCTAAACCAGCCCCTTGTGAGCTAAACCAGCCCCTTAAACAGCTACGTGAAATGAAAAATGAAATAAAATGAAAATCGCTTATTGTCACGAGTAGGCTTCAAATGAAATTACTGTGAAAAGCCCCTAGTCGCCACATTCCAGCACCTGTTTGGGAAGGCTGTTACGGGAAGTGGTATGACCATAAGAACATAAGACATAAGAGCAGAATTAGGCCACTCGGCCCATCGAATCTGCTCTGCCATTCAATCGGCTTATATTTTTCTCATCCCCATTCTCCTGCCTTTTCCCCATAACTCCCGATCCACTTATTAATCAAGAACCTATCTATCTCTGTGTTAAACACACTCAGTGATTTGACCTCCACAGCCTTCTGCGGCAAAGAGTTCCACAGATTCACCACCCTCTGGCTAAAGAAATTCCTTCTCATCTCTGTTTTAAAGGATCGTCCCTTTAGTCTGAGATTGTGCCCTCTGGCTCTAGTTTTTCCTACAAGTGGAAACATCCTCTCCACGTCGGTTCTAATCAGGCCTCGCAGTATCCTGTAAGTTTCAATAGATCCCTCCTGTAATTGTAGCGTGTGAAACTGTAACGTGCTTGTAAAAGCAAATGAATGCAGTTGCTGGAATCTGAATCAAAACCAGAAAATGTGAGAATCTCAGCAGGACAGAGAGGATCTGTGGACAGAGAAGGGAGTTAACGTTTCAAGTCTGGATGAGTCTTTGTCAAAACTAGAGAGAACGGTAGCACAGTGGTTAGCAATGTTGCTTCACATCGCTAGGGTCCCACTTTGATTCCTGCTTGGGTCACTGTCTGTGCAGAGTCTGTCCCGTGTCTGCATGGGTTTCCTCCGGGTGCTCTGGTTTCCCCCCACAAGTCCCGAAAGATGTGCTGTTAGGTGATTTGGACATTCTGAAATCTCCCTCCGTGTATCCGAACAGGCGCCAGAGTATGGTAACTAGGAGAATTTCATAGTAACTTCATTGCAGTATTAATGTAAGTCAACTTGTGACATAATAATTATTGTTAAACTGTGGGGGAGTACATGGCGTGGAGAACTGGGGCTGGATCGAGGGCAAGTGGTAGGAAGGGATTGACAAAGCTGCCATGGACAGAAAGATAAAGGGAATGTAAATAAGAACATAAGAACTAGGAGCAGGAGTAGGCCATCTGGCCCCTCGAGCCTGCTCAGCCATTCAATGAGATCATGGCTGATCATTTGTGGACTCAGCTCCACTTTCCGGCCCGAACACCATAACCCTTAATCCCTTTATTCTTCAAAAAACTATCTATCTTTACCTTAAAAACATTGATTGAAGGAGCCTCAACTGCTTCACTGGGCAAGGAATTCCATAGATTCACAATAGTGATGAGATCATCAGCACTTACAGTCCCATTTGTGTTTTTGGCTATTTAATGTGCTGGGTCGTATTTTGGGGAGAAGGTTAGCTGGAAACTGATTAGATATTATTGGTCTGATGCTGTTCAGCGATTGGAATTCAGCAAAGTGAAGCTGGAGGACATGAAGGAAATGAATGAAGAGTAATTTTTAATCCGAACAAAATCCTTTGTATCATAGTATCATAGAATTTACAGTGCAGAAGAAGGCCATTCGGCCCATCGAGTCTGCACCGGCTCTTGGAAAGAGCACCCTACCCAAGTTTAACACCTCCACCCTATCCCCATAACCCAGTACCCCCACCCAACACTAAGGGGAACTTATCATGGCCAATCCACGTAACCTGCACATCTTTGGACTGTGGGAGGAAACCGGAGCACCCGGAGGAAACCCACGCACACACGGGGAGGATGTGCAGACTCCGCACAGACAGTGACCCAAGCCGGAATCGAACCTGGGACCCTGGAGCTGTGAAGCAATTGCGCTATCCACAATGGTACCGTGCTGCCCTTTGGGGGGATAGGAATTGTTTGAACCCATATATATGTTTCGCCATAGCTAGAAATTCAGACTCTGCAACCACAATTTCCGAACCACTGTGAGAAACATCTTTTGTGATTCTGACAGCCTCGGAAATAGAAAAGCAAAATCTCCCCAGTAACAAGTGACCACACAGGGTTTTGATTGTCATTGGACAGAATGCAGGAATCTACCGTGATTTATTCAAAAGTTGTTAAGCTGTTCATTGTGACGGTGCTCCCTGTGCGAACTCGACACTGAAACACTCACTCTGGATAGAGAAGTTAGCAGTGTGAGAACTTCACTTGAGTAACACACTTCTCATGCCAGGGAGCTGTACAGGTAAGAATGGAGAATGGAAACAAAGCGCAGTTGTCACAATTCAGGGTGAATTTTATTCAACAGGTTTAACGAGAGTTATAGCACAACTTTAAAGATTGCACTCGCGGGTTTCAATCTGCCTGTCTCCCTTCGCGTTCAAGCTCTGGCTGTGTCCAAACCCCAAAAGTTATCGAAAGCAAGTTTTATATTCGCGATTCAGTCGGGCGAGGGAAAGCGAAACTTACAAAAGAAACGACATGGCAGGAAATGACGAGTCATGGTGTTTGTCAGATTGGGAAATGATACAATAACAGGAAATAGCGATAGTGCTGAAGTGAGCAGAGCAGTTTGACAGTATGATTTTTTTTTTGTCAGGACAAAGAAATCAGCTCATGCGTATTGTTATTCCACTGCAGAGCTAATGAAAAGTTTGGAATAAGTACTGTTCGATATTATTGCATGGATGTCGAACACTTTGTTAGCTTTTTAAAAAACATGTTTATTTTCAAAGGGTTTAAAATGGCCACTTGCATGAGTGAATAGAATCACTGTATAACAAACCCTCGGCTGGCTGTGGGTAGAGTTGTCTGCCAAAGGGGCCACAGGAAATCCCATCAACCCAGGTCTCTCACGACGGGGCAACACGGTAGCATGGTGGTTAGCATAAATGCTTCACAGCTCCAGGGTCCCAGGTTCGATTCCCGGCTGGGTCACTGTCTGTGCGGAATCTGCACGTCCTCCCCGTGTGTGCGTGGGTTTCTTCCGGGTGCTCCGGTTTCCTCCCACAGTCCAAAGATGTGCGGGTTAGGTGGATTGGCCAGGCTAAATTGCCCTTGGTGTCCTAAAAAAAAAATAAGGTTAATGGGGGTTGTTGGATTACTGGTATAGGGTGGATACGTGAGCTTGAGTAGGGTGATCAGTGCTCAGCACAACATCGAGGGCCGAAGGGCCTGTTCTGTGCTGTACTGTTCTAATTCTAATATAATAAACTGTCTTTTTTTCAAAAAATATACTTCATTCATAAAATATCTGAAAGTGAGGTTGCAAAACATTTCAAATCGTCAAGACAGGAAAGTGAAATGATGTTCAGATTTTCTCCAGAGGTCAAGATGTTCTCTGAGGTGCTTCAATTCAGACAAACATTTCAATATGTTCATTACAGAGAGTGTAATTCTGTTCAAACTATGCACATCAGTCACTTTGCACTCAATGAGGTGCTTCAATACAGTTACATACAGTTAGCGTTAAGTGCACAGTCCGAGGGGTATTACATAAGTGTTTTTCAAAAGCTTTTGCTCGGGACCCATTTTTACCAACCGGTCATCCTTAGCAACCCACGCCGGCCGACCTTCGCAATCAAAACCGGGCGATCTTCGCGACCCACAATTTAATGTGACAGGAGAGCCTGCTCGGCCCTCACAATCTCATTTGCTTTGTCATTCAATGTTACATTTCTGCAAAGGACTTCAGCTAATGGTTTAAGTTCTCACTGCACCCTTTGAAAAAAAATCAAGACATTTGTCCTCGAACTCGCCACGAATGCCTTTGAAGTTTTGAGGATTTTAGTCTTGGATTTGCCAGTATTTTCTTACGTATGACACACACAAACTTTGCATCCTGATTTGCAGTGGAACTTATATCTCAAGAAATCATCTTTATGTTGCGTTGTTCCTGTTTTCAACTTCTTCATGGGTTGTTCACACTGGCACCACTGGCAGCTGCACAATTGAGGAGTCCGTCTCATGCCCAGAGCATGTGATGTCAGCTCCCTGTGGCCGCAAATGGTGAGAAGACTCCATTGATTTTTCAAAAAGAATGAGCTCCTGGATCAGCATGCTGATGTCAGGAGGGTATCGACTGCCTCGCTGGGCTCTGGGCCTGTGCACTGCTGAGGGGGAATGCATGCGCGGCATGGCTGGAATTCTGAGAGCCGGTGGCCCCCGTGTACCTCCCGGCCCACCCGTAGGCCATGACCCTGACGTTGAAAATGACTGTTTTACGGGGTTATCGGCCCTTCAGTGTAAATTGGCTCGAAGGACGTACACAATGGCCTTTTCCCATTGCATCTTGGCGAGGCAGCCCAAAGCTTGAGTGCATCCCTGAGCACTGTGCCAGTCTGCAACAGGTTTCGGACAAGCCAAAGAGCATCTTCACCAAGTTTCTTTTTCTTTTTTTTTTAATTTAGCGTACCCAATTAATTTTCTCCAATTAAGGGGCAATTTACCATGGCCAATCCAACCTAACCTGCACATCTTTTGGGTTGTGGGGGTGAAACCCCGGCAAAAACAGGGAGAATGTGCAAACTCCACACGGACAGTGACCCAGAGCCGGGATCGAACCTGGGACCTTGGCGCCGTGAGGCTTCAGGTCTAACCCACTGCGCCACCGTGCTGCCCTACGTCTTCATCAAGTTAATGATCCTCCAGCATCAGTTGATGTTTGTCTTGGTGTGTGCCGGCAACAGTCCGTTGAACAAAAAGTGTCCTGTGTCCCTGATCTGTATCTGCCTTTCACTTTCTTTTTGTTCTGCTAGGGCTATTCTTTCTTTTCTCTTTTCTTCTCTCTCCTTTTCTATTTCCTCTCTCTCTCTTTCTTTTTCTCTCTATCTCTTTCTTTTTCTACTTTCTCTCTGTATTTTTCCTCTCATATTCAAGCTGCTTTAATTCCTTCTTATGTTCCATTTGTTTAATTTGTAACTGAATTTTTGCCATTTTCAATGAGGCAAATTGTATCTCAGGCAACTTTAAATGCTCAGCCACCGCCATAATTACATCATCTTTTTGCATTTTGTCAGGTAATGTTAACAGCAATATTTTTGCCAAATCTAACAGTCTCCTTTTAGCCTCTGTTGGTAAGGTACTGCGTGTGACCGTCTCCCCCCCAAAAAAACTTCAGAGCCTCTGAAAGACCCATTGTCCACAACAGACTCCCCACTTAAACTAGAATACCACACCTGAAAAGCAAACACAATATGCTCAATAAGCCAATCCAATAGATAGACTTTTATCCCCCTCGAGCCCCCAATTTGCTATGGGCCAGGGTTTAGAGAAACCCAAAGTGTATCATGGAGTTCACATGATCCACAGCTTTTAATAGATTGTGGTATGGGGAGCACACGGCCCACTCTACAGGTGTGGTACAGCAGAAATGGAAAAGTTTTTTTCAAGCAAAAAACTATTCTATGAACTCAAGTTAACCTTTTTAAAACATACAGTGAACATCTTAGCAACCATCAATTCAAATATAACCCCCAAAGAATACAACACTAAATAGTCCTTAAGCTTTCCTTTTAACATCTATAAGACGTTAAAAAAACCCGCAGCACCTCATCAAGGTCCACCTGGTACCGGGTCACATGAGGTTAAAGTCACTACTGAGAGCATTTATTAGTTTTAAATCACCAAGGGATCGATTTACAGTCTTTAGATTACAGAGAGAGAGAGACTCATACACCTTATGGCTGTGGCTGCAGCTATCCAGCTCTGAAAACAAAACTAAAACACACCCTGCAGCAAACAGCCTAAAACGGAAGTAAAAAGCTGACAGGCAGCCCAGCTCCACCCACTCTCTGACATCACTGCAGTAATAAGCACCCATTTCTTAAAGGTACTCTCACTGCAGATATTTATATACAGACCCATTTATAAACACCCATTTCTTAAAGGTACTCTCACATAACAACTCCCCCTGCCCTCCTTACTCCCTAACCCTACCCCTCCTTATTGAAACTGCTAACAGTTTAGTTTTCCCCAAAGAATTTGTTAAACGGCTGCCACTTCTGAACTAACCCTAGCACTGGTCCTCATTGGCGAACTTAATTTTCTCAAGCCTGAGAAACCCAGCCATGCCGTGAGCCCATACCCCCAATTTCAGAGGCTCCGAGTCCCTCCACGCTAATAAGATCCATCTCCGGGCTACCAAGAAGGCAAAGGCCAAAACGTCAGCCTCTCTCGCTGCCTGGACTCTGGGGTCCTCCGTCACTCAAAAAATCGCCACCTCTGGACTCTGTGCCACCCTTGTTTTTAACACCTTGGATGTGACATCGATAAATCCCTGCCAAAACCCCCTAAGCCTTGGACATGCCAAAAACATAATTTGTATAGTGCCCTGGGGTTCACCTCGACCAGAGGGGCAGCTGGTTCGATGCCCGGCTGCCACTGCGACATCTGACTCCAAAGGTCCTGGCGGCTCCCCAATGTCTGCACTTCCGTATCAACGCCCTCGGCAATGCTCCTCAGTTACAGGGAAATGCTCCGCAGTGCCTAGGCAATGCCCATCTGAGACTGGGCAATGACCTGCAGCACCTCAAGGTCCACCTGGTACCGGGTCACATCCCCCCAGCGAGTCGGACATTCTGCCGAGACCCTCAGCCATGGCCGTTACTGACTGAGCCATACCTTGGACACCTTCACTAATGCTGCTGATGGCGTGCACCAGGCTCTCCACCCTGGCAGTGTTGGCCTTGGTGCTGCACATTGCTGGCGACATCTCCTACACAAGTAGTCTCTGGGACTCCTCCAGCTGACAATGGACCTGCTGGGGCATCGCTGACATCTCTGTCTGAATGTCATGGCCGCTCTCGAATGTCTCCATCAGCTGCGGTATCCAGTGGCTTAACATCAGGCTGGGACCCAGCTGGCTCTGGGATCCAGCAAACCTCCGACTGCTGTCTCGGCTGGGGGTTCCTGCCTCCACCTGATGTACATCAGCAACTGTGTGGTGCTCACCAGATTGTGCCCCAGAAGCTTGACCACTAATGAGATGTCTGTCTCTGTGCTGGTAGAAGGTGGGGAGGACAGCTGTGACTCATCAATTGTGGCATCCTTGGAGCTTTCCTCTGAGCTGGTCTCATGGGAGGCAGGGGATGGGGCTATCCCGGAAGGGCTGGTGCTGTCAGCTGGAGGACGTAGGACAATGGACGTGGTCAGTGGGAGGGATGGGTCAGCCTGTATGTCATTAATAACTCACAGGTGGGACCCAGTGGGTCCTCAGCTCTGTGGAATACACCAACCTCCACATTGGTGACCGCTCATGTCTTCAGCCATTCCCGTCAACTTCAGGGTCCGTTCATTGAAGAACGTGGGGATTCTTATGTCCTGCAACCCTCCGCCAGTCTGGGCCCTCTCCTGGCGATTGTGGAGACCTCCTGCAGCGATACATAGCAGGCGTCGTTGACAGCACACGTGATTTACAGTGGTGCGGTGGGGGAGGGGGTTGTGAAGGAGGGGTTGGGGGGTTGAAGCGAAAGGGTGGTGAAGGGAAGAGGGGTTGGGGGTCACATGGAGGTAGGAGGATGCTTGCATGGGTGCAGAAAGGTCAGTAGGGGTGGGGGTGGGGGTGCTGTCAACACACCCGTGCTGCCCGATGTAGGTCATTGACCTTCTTGTAGCACTGGAGGCCAATCCTCCTGGTCACACTGCCTGAGTTGACCGTCACTTCCACTTCGTCCCAGGTGGCACTGGCTGCCATGAGGCTCACCCTTTGAGACGCTTAGGTGAACAAGATGTTGCTCCTCGACCACATCTAGGAGCCTTCCGGGCGGCATGGTGGCACAGTGGTTCGTACTGCTGCCTCACGGCCCTGAGGAACCAGGTTCGATCCCGGGTTACTGATCGCGTGGAGTTTGCACATTCTCCCCACGTCTGCATGGGCCTTACCACCACAAATCCAAAGAAATGCAGGGTAGGTAGGTTGGCCACGCTAAATTGCATTGGAATTGGGGGAAAAAATTAATTGGATACTCTGAATTTATTAAAAATATATAAATAAAAATCTAGGAGCCACCCCAGGCCTGCGTCTCCAAACCTTTGAGCCGGGCCACTCGCCGCCATGGCTGCGAGCTGAGTGGAGTAGGCCGTATACGTACTGTTTGAGTGCTGTGCAACCTTGTTAGTACGGGGCTGGCGAGCACAGTCCTAGCGAATCAGCTGACGAGCCTTGATTTGCTGCATAAAGCCTTTGGGCCCTTGTTAAGTGGACCAATTAACATTGTATTGCTTTTGCCAGACTCGCCAGGTCGAGCGCCGGGAAGCTCGCGGCACTTCCTGCTCGCTACCGCACTTCAAAATCTTTCGGGGAGATCACGCCCACAGAATCAAAGGTCCAATAATTTTACTGTCAGGCAGTGGGGACGTGATTTATATCCCCATCAGGATCATTCCATCAAAATTCCTAACATACTTTAGTTAGTTGTGTGAGTTGTTTTACGCACACAGGCTCACACTTCAGAGATAACTGAGTATTTAGCAAATCAGTCACTTCCTCATTTCAATTATAATTTGATTAATGGGCATTTAATGTAGTAACTCCATGAAGATCATGGGGAGGTGAAAAACAAGATGCCATTTTCACAGAACTGGTAGTGCATACCAGGAGCAACTTGTGACGATTTGCTATAAAGTAGCTACCTCGCCACAGGATACTGGCCAATTTCCATAATTAATAATGGTGACTGTTATTCAGACATGGGGAGAATGTGCAAACTCCATACGATCAGTAACCCGGGATCGAACTTGGTTCCTCAGGGCCGTGAGGCAGCAGTACGAACCACTGTGCCACCATGCCGCCCGGAAGGCTCCTAGATGTGGTCGAGGAGCAACATCTTGTTCACCCAAGAGTCTCAAAGGGTGAGTCTCATGGTAGCCAGTGCCACGTGGGACGAAGTGGAAGTGATGGTCAACTCAGGCAATGTGACCTGGAGGATTGGCCTCCAGTGCTACAAGAAGGTCAATCACCTACATTGGGCAGCACGGGTGTATTATTTTTACTGCAAAATCTATCCCCACATTTTCCATTTCCACTCAGCCTGCCCTCTCTGTGATCCATGTCAGGTGCTACATACCTGAAATATTGAGGGGGAAACACAAGAATCTTCACATCCCATTCCTTCCCTCACAGTCTGACTTGGTGAAGATGGAAAAAGTTCCGTTAGGGATTTTCTAGCTTCTTATTCCTGTTCACAGCCTGATTAAAGATGGTTCCTCACACCAGTCTTGTATTTTATCTGATGGTAAATAAAATGCTGCCATTCACACTCTCTACTTTCCTTTCAAGGGAGAAAACCCAACACAACCAAAGACAGAGAAGTGACATCGGGGAGGAGCCACAAGCCTGTGTCCTCTCCCCCTTTCTGAGGAGGAAGCTCTGGAATCGCTGGACACTCACACGGGGAAAGCAGCGACAGACAGAAAAGCAGGATGGGAGGATCCAGCTCCAGGTTGGTCAAGAAACTCCTCATTGTGTGTCTCTTCAGTTCCTTCTGTTTCAGCACAAAATGTAATTGCAACACATGACCATTGCTCAATGTCATCACATGTAATGAGAGTGTGGTGAACCATTCTACAGTTCATACACCTCCATTAATGTCTCCTCTTCTTCAGCTCTTCAGCAGAGGAGGAGAAGCCTCAGGAACCAGGGTCCTCAGTTTGGGCTTCACCCACCCCTCACTTCACCAAACCTATCACTGCATCTGAGCCTTGCAAACAGTAATAGAACATAGAACACTACAGCGCAGTACGGGCCCTTCGGCCCTCGATGTTGCGCCGACCTGTGAAACCATCTGAAGCCTATCTGACCTACACTATTCCATTTTCATCCATATGTCTATCCAGTGACCACTTAAATACCCTTAAAGTTGGCGAGTCTACTACTGTTGCAGGCAGGGCGTTCCGCACCCATACTACTCTCTGAGTAAAGAAACTGCCTCTGACATCTGTCCTATATCTATCACCCCTCAATTTAAAGCTATGTCCCCTCGTGTTGGTCATCACCATCCGAGGAAAAAGACTCTCACTGTCCACCCTATCGAACCCTCTGACTATCTTATATGTCTCTATTAAGACACCTCTCAGCCTTCTCCTCTCTAACGAAAACAACCTCAATTCCCTGAGCCTTTCCTCGTAAGACCTTCCCTCCATACCAGGCAACATCCTAGTAAATCTCCTCTGAATCCTTTCCAAAGCTTCCACATCCTTCCTATAATGTGGTGACCAGAACTGCACGCAGTACTCCAGGTGCGGCCGCACCAGCTACAGCTACCAGCACCAGAGTACAGCTGCAGCATGACCTTGTGGTTCCGAAACTCAATCCCCCTGCCTATAAAGGCTAGCACACCATATGCCTTCTTAACAGCCCTATTAACCTGGGTGGCAACTTTCAGGGATTTATGTACCTGGATGCCGAGATCTCTCTGTTCATCTACACTACCAAGAATCTTGCCATTAGCCCAGTACTCTGCATTCCTGTTACTCCTTCCAAAGTGAACCACCTCACACTTTTCCGCATTAAACTCCATCTGCCACCTCTCAGCCCAGCTCTGCAGCTTATCTATGTCCCTCTGTATCCTATAACATCCTTCAGCACTATCCACAACTCCACCGACCTTCGTGTCATCTGCAAATTTACTAACCCATCCTTCTACACCCTCTTCCAGGTCATTTATAAAAATGACAAACAGCAGTGGCCCCAAAACAGATCCTTGCGGTACACCACTAGTAACTGAACTCCAGGATGAACATTTGCCATCAACCACCACCCTCTGTCTTCTTTCAGCTAGCCAATTACCGATCCAAACCGCTAAATCACCTTCAATTCCATACTTCCTTATTTTCTGCAATAGCCTACCGTGGGGAACCTTATCAAACGCCTTACTGAAATCCATATACACCACATCAACAGCTTTACCCTGATCCACCTGTTTGGTCACCTTCTCAAAAAACTCAATAAGGTTTGTGAGGCATGACCTACCCTTCACAAAACCGTGTTGACTATTGCTAATCAACTTGTTCTTTTCAAGATGATTATAAACCCTATCTCTTATAACCTTTTCCAACATTTTACCCACAACCGAAGTAAGGCTCACAGGTCTATAATTACCAGGGTTGTCTCTACTCCCCTTCTTGAACAAGGGGACAACATTTGCAATCCTCCAGTCGACAAAGACGACATAAAGATCAAGGACAAAGGCTCTGCAATCTCCTCCCTGGCTTCCCAGAGAATCCTAGGATAAATCCCATCTGGCCCAGGGGACTTATCTATTTTGACATTTTCCAAAATTGCTAACACCTCCTCCTTTTGAACCTCAATTCCATCTAGCCTGGTCGACTGAACCTGAGTGTTCTCCTCGACAACATTGTCTTTCTCCAGTGTAAACACTGACGAAAAATATCCATTCAATGCTTCCCCTATCTCCTCTGATTCCACACACAACTTTCCACTACTATCCTTGATTGGCCCTAATCTTACTCTAGTCATTCTTTTGTTCCTTATATACCGATAGAAAGCCTTAGGGTTTTCCTTGATCCTATCCGCCAACGACTTTTCGTGTCCTCTCCTCGCTCTTCTTAACTCTCCCTTTAGGTCCTTCCTGGCTAACTTGTAACTCTCAAGTGCCCTAACTGAGCCTTCATGTCTCATCCTAACATAAGCCTTCTTCTTCCTCTTGACAAGTGCTTCAACTTCCTTAGTAAAGCACGGTTCCCTTGCTCGACAACTTCCTCCCTGCCTGACAGGTACATACTTATCAAGGACACGCAGTAGCTGTTCCTTGAAAAAGCTCCACATTTCGATTGTACCCATCCCCTGCAGTTTCCTTCCCCATCCTATACATCCTAAATCTTGCCGAATAGCATCATAATTGCCTTTCCCCCAGCTATAATTCTTGCCTTGCGGTATATACCTATCCCTGCCCATTGCTAAAGTAAACATAACCGAGTTGTGATCACTATCAGCAAAGTGCTCACCTACATCTAAATCTAGCACCTGGCCGGGTTCATTACCCAGTACCAAATCCAATGTGGCCTCGCCCCTTGTTGGCCTGTCTACATACTGTGTTAGAAAACCCTCCTGCACACACTGCACAAAAACTGACCCATCTATAGTACTCAAACTATAGTATTTCCAGTCAATATTTGGAAAGTTAAAGTCCCCCATAACAACTACCCTGTTACTCTCGCTCCTGTTGAGAATCATCTTTGCAATCCTTTCCTCTACATCTCTGGAACTATTCGGAGGTCTATAGACAACTCCCAACAGGGTGACCTCTCCTCTACTGTTCCTAACCTCGGCCCATACTACCTCAGTAGACAAGTCCTCAAGCGTCCTTTCTACCGCCGTAATACTTTCCTTGATTAACAATGCCACACCCCCCCCTCTTTTACCACCTTCTCTGTTCTTACAGAAACATCTAAACCCTGGAACCTGCAACAACCATTCCTGTCCCTGCTCTACCCATGTCTCCGAAATCGCCACAACATCGAGATCCCAGGTACCAACCCATGCTGCAAGCTCACCCATCTTATTCCGGATGCTCCTGGCGTTGCAGTAGACACACTTCAAACCAGCGTCTTGCTTGCCGGTGCCCTCTTTCGAACTTTTAACCCTATCCCTGACCTCACTACTCTCAACATCCTGTACACTGGGACTACAATTTAGGTTCCCATCCCCCTGCTGAATTAGTTTAAACCCCCCCCCGAAGAGCACTAGCAAATCTCCCCCCCCAGGATATCGGTACCCCTCTGGTTCAGGTGAAGACCATTCTGTTTGTAGAGGTCCCACCTACCCCAGAATGAGCCCCAATTATCCAGGAAACCAAAACCCTCCCTCCTGCACCATCCCTGTAGCCACGTGTTCAACTCCTCTCCTTATTTCTCACTTCGCTAGCACGTGGCACGGGTAACAACCCAGAGATAACAACTCTGTTTGTTCTAGCTCTCAGCTTCCACCCTAGCTCCCTGAATTTCTGTCTCAAATCCCCATCTCTCTTCCTACCTATGTCATTGGTACCTATGTGGACCACGACTTGGGGCTGCTCCCCCTCCCCCTTAAGGATCCCAAAAACACGATCAGAGACATCACGAACCCTGGCACCTGGGAGGCAACACACCAACCGTGAGTCTCTTTCGTTCCCACAGAACCTCCTGTCTGTTCCTCTAACTATGGAGTCCCCAATGACAAATGCTCTGTTCCTCTTCTCCCTTCCCTTCTAGGAATGGCTCAATCAGATTGACGGCAGACCACATGGTGATTCACCGAGTGGTGAATAGAAATAAGTTGTGATCAATGAGGCTGCAGTATTGCTGTCTGGAGAGACAGGAGATGAAATGAAAATGAAAAATGAAATGAAATGAAAATCGCTTATTGTCACAAGTAGGCATCAAATGAAGTTACTGGGAAAAGCCCCTAGTTGCTACATTCCGGTGCCTGTTCGGGGAGGCTGGTACGGGAATTGAGCCCGTGATCCTGGCTTTAAAAGCCAGCTATTTAGTCCTGTGCTAAACCAGCCCCTAATAATAATAATCGCTTATTGTCACAAGTGGGCTTCAATGAAGTTACTGTGAAAAGCCCCTAGTCGCCACATTCCGGAGCCTGTTCGGGGAGGCCGTTACAGGAATAGAACCCATGCTGCTGCCTTGTTCTGCATTACAAGCCAGCTATTTAGCCCAGTGTGCTAAACCAGCAGAAGATGATTGACCTTATCTGTACCACCTCACGATCAAAATTTAAGGGGTCCACAACTAAAGGGGGCATGGTTACTTTCAAGCAAATTCAGTGCTCCTTCATCCAAAAGCTCACTGTGGGATCTTTCTGTGCTTAATTTAGCTGTCATATTCAGCTGCATGGCAACAGTGATTGCTTTTCAAAGGAATTAATGAGATGTGTAAGGAGGTTTTGAGGATGTGACAATGTGCGGTATGAATAGGAACTATTTTCCACTGGTCTAAAACATGTAAAATGTTTCCTTTCAGAGATCAAACTGCTGAAACTTCAAACTCTTCATTCTTCACTGAGGATGAATTGAAGACTCTGAAATCTGAATATGAAACGGGTGGGGTGGCAAAGGTAACACCACTAATTCAGAGAAAAATAAATGATTTTGACAAAACAGAGCTTAACATCGCAGTGACAGGAGAAACAGGTGCAGGGAAATCCACCTTCATCAATGCCCTAAGAGGACTTAACGAAGATGATGAGGGAGCCGCTAAAACTGGAACCACAGAAACCACAATGGAACCAACCGGATACAAACATCCCACCCTGCCCAATGTTTGGTTCTGGGACCTGCCAGGAATGGGAACAAAGAAATTTCCAGCGAATAAATACCTGAAGGTAATGGAATTTAAAAAATATGATTTCTTCATCATTATCTCCGCCTGTCGATTCACAGAAAATGATGTAAAACTCGCCAAGGAGATGAAGCGGTTGGAGAAAAATTTCTACTTCATTCGATCTAAAATTGACAGTGATCTCCATTCACTGAGAAAGGGAGGGAGGAAAGTTAATGAAGAAGAAGAACTGGAAAAGATCAGGAATTATTGTGTCAGGAACATGCAAGAGGCAGGGATCCCAACTCCCTGTGTTTTCCTGATATCAAACTTTAATCTGAATCAGTATGATTTTAATCTGTTAACTAATGCTCTTGAAGATGATCTTCCCAGTATAAAGAGAAGTATTTACATCCTGTCCCTTCCAAACCTCAATGTGGAAATTGTAGAGAGGAAAAAGAAAGAGCTAAAGAAACGAGTCTGGATGTTGGCGTCACTTTCCGGAGTTCTGGGAGCTGTGCCAGTCCCTGGAGTTTCCCTTGGTTGTGACATTGCGATACTGATTGGAGGAATAATAGATTTCCGTAAATGTCTGGGTCTGGATGATGCATCTCTTCAAAGACTGGCCAATCGGGCAGAAAAACCTGTGGGAGATCTGAAAGCCGTGGTGAAAACTCCCCTGGTGGGTGAAATAACTCCCGATATAATAAACAGATTAGCCTGGGGTACCGCTGCTATTGTCATTTCTGGCCTTGAGATCGCACTGGACATCATTCCAGTTGTTGGTTCCATCTTTGGAGCAGGATCATCATTTCTTATGACCTACAAACTGCTGACTGGTGTACTGGATGATCTAACAGTGAATGCAAAGAGAGTGGTGACGGCTGCATTTGGGACTGACTAAAATGATTCAGAGCAAACACCAACCCAGTGAACCAATGGAGCAGCTGATATATTAAAGGTGTCTAACACTGGACATTACAGATTCTTCTACCATATTCCCTTTTTACTGACTTAATTCCTGGAATTATTCCTGACCCATCTTGTGGAACGATTTTCATGCTATGGTGTTTTGTGAAAGATTTTATCTCGGTGTACTCTGAATTTTAAAAGAGCCCACCTAATATCACACACACACACGAGGCCCATGCGATTCTCTTCATTAAACACAATTACAAGGAAATTTGTCCTGTTCCTAGAATCAGAGGCCGGGATTCTCCCTTGCAAGTGCGACCCGCTACAGTTGCGAGTGATGACGTAAAACCTGGCGCTCTCCCAAATCGCCCATTCCCTGCAGTGGGACCGGATAATCCCGCTGCCGTGAACAAGCGGAGAAAACTGCCCCTGGAATCATATGACACAGCCTGTGGCCATTCAGCCCATCGTGCCTGTGTCAGAAATCTCTGTGTTCTCAATGACAGTAACGAATTCAGTCCCCAGTCCTCCTTCTCTGTGAACTTTCCATTTGATTCATGGTTTTACAATGGAGTCAAAACCACTGGGCATATATATTTTGTTCACTTTTTGACAGTAATGTTTTTAATTGATTGCTACTGTCACTCTCATATGTGTGATTTACATACAATGTTAGATCCAATCGGTGACGAGGTTAACAGTGCAGTTTTTCTTCCAGCACACACTGAACACAATTCAGAGACTTATTAAGAGGAAGCCCATTTTCCAATGCTATTAAACCGTTCAGCACTTTCACTGTACATTCTCCTGTCCTGTTTTTAGAACCACTGCTGCAGCAAACAGTGTCTGTCCGAAATGGCATCAATTCTCTGCAGTTCCAATAAATCATGTTTTGCCCCAGAAGCAGCAGAATCTGAGATAGGGACAATAAAGATGGTAAAGACAGATCATCTGCCAAACAGACCGTACCTGATACAGACCATCCCTCACACAGACCATCCCTCACACAGACCATCCTTCATACACACCAACCCTCACACACCATCCCTCACACACACCATCCCTCACACACACCATCCTTCATACACACAAACCCTCACACACACCCCTCACACAGACCATCCCTCACACAGTCCAACCCTCACACACACCATCCTTCATACACACCAACCCTCACACACACAATCCCTCACACACACCATCCCTCACACACACCATCCCTCACACACACCATCCCTCACACACACCATCCCTCACACACACCATCCCTCACACAGGCCATCCTTCATACACACCAACCCTCACACAGGCCATCCGTCATACACACCGCCCCTCACACACACCATCCCTCACACACACCATCCCTCACAAACAGCATCCCTCACACAGACCATCCCTCACACAGACCATCCCTCACACAGACCATCCTTCATACACACGAACCCTCACACACACCATCCCTCACACAGACCATCCCTCACACAGATCATCCCTCACACACATCATCCCTCACACACATCATCCCTCACACACACCAACCCACAGACAGACCATCCCTCATACAGACCATCTCTCATGCAGACCATCCCTCAGACAGACCATCCTTCACATACACCATCCCTCACACAGACCGTAGAATCAGAGAATTATCTCTCACACAGACCATCCCTCACACAGACAATTCCTCACAAAGATTATTCCTCACACGGACCATTGTGGTGAATGTAACTCTGTAATTCACACTATTGTATATACATGAGACCATGCATTTGTAAACGCACTTGTGTTGCCCGACCACTAGGGGGAGTAGCGCTGGGAATGCTTAGGAGTTTGTACAGGGCTCCACCCTTGGCTCCACCCACGACTCTCCCCCTGGACTGCTGTATAAATACCAATGCTCGGAGCCAGTCGTTCAGTTCATCGAGAGTTCAACGCGGAACAGGCTGGCTCTGTTGTAAGTAGATTAAAACCACTGTTCATATCTTAAAGCACGTGTCTAGTGAATTGATGGGTCCAACAATTTTATCTACTTAAGAAACAGTCAGGATCAATCATGGAATCAGCCCTCACGCCTGAGCGACTGGAACTCGACCCACAGGATGCAGAGGCAAAAGAAATTTTTTCTCATTCGCTGCGGTGTTTTAAAGCCTACCTGGCGGAAGCAAGCACAGCCGAAACAACAGAGGAGCAGAAACTGAGCCCACTGCACGTGAGGGTGAGCCACAGAATCTCTACTCAACTAAACTGCGCCAGTTCGTATACTGAAGCCCTAGCGCTACTCGACAAAATGTATGTAAGGCCTGTAAATGAGGTCTACGCACGACACGTGTTTACTACTCGCCGCCAGCGGCCTACGGAATCACTCGCAGAATTCTGGAGAGAGCTTAAAACTTTATCTAGTGACTGTAATTACCAGGCGGTTACCGCAGCAGAACATAGATAACTTGCTGTACGCAATGCCTTTATTGCGAGCCTTAGGTCAAATTACGTGCGCCAGCGACTGCTGGAAAAGGGGGCCCTAAATTTTGAAGCGACTGTTGAACTTGCTACCACTATGGAGGCCTCCTTCTGCAGCCTCACCTCGTTCCCCGCGACCCCGTCATGTGCCCCCGACCAGCGACTCCCCCAGGCCTGCGCCGTGCGGTTGCCCAGCCACAATGCTGCTCTAGCCTGCCACTTTTGCGGCCAGAATCAGCACTCGTGGCAGCACTGCCCAGCCCGCAACCCGACCTGTAGCAGCTGCGGGCAAAAAGGACACATTATGCCAGAGTGTGTCTGGCGAAGAAAGCCCCAGCCTCTAACCCTCCCATGGCTCAAAGCACTCGTTCCCTGAATTCACAGGCCCGCAGTCCCCGAAATGCTGCAGCCTGTATGTCGACTCCGCCCCCATCCGACATGGGCGACTCATGGGGGCGGCAATCTTGGCAATCCTCCTCCATGCGACCGGTCATGTGCGACTCATGGGGGCCGCCATCTTGGCAATCCTCCTCCATGCGACCGGTCATGTGCGACTCATGGGGGCCGCCATCTTGGGATCCATCCCCTTCAAACTCTGAAACTCACCTCGACGACTACGAACTCAGAGGGCAGTCATCACGGGGCCACTCCAGCACAGCTGATCGAGCCGCCGACTACCCGCAACTCAGCGCAGTCACTCTGGACCAATTGCGCCTGAAGCATCTGCGAAACTCGATGACAGAGGTCCAAATCAACGGGTACAGCACGCCATGCCTTTTCGACTCTGGGAGTACTGAGAGCTTCATACACCCAGATCTGGTAATACGCTGTTCGCTCCCCGTTTTCTCCATGCGGCAAACTATCTCTCTCGCTTCAGGCTCCCACTCTGTCCACCGCTGTGACACTCACAATCCGAGGCGCTAGCTATGCAAAATTTCAACTCTACGTCTTGCCCGAACTCTGCACGCCACTCTTATTAGGCCTAGATTTTCAATGTAACCTTAAGAGCCTCACCCTCAGCTTCGGCGGGCCCCTGCCCCCACTCACTATCTGCAGCCTCGCCACGCTGCGAATCTCCCCCCTCCCCTCTTTGCCAATCTCACACAGGACTGTAGACCAGTAGCCACTCGCAGCAGGCGGTATAGCCTGCAGGATAGGGTGTTCATCAGATCGGAGGTCCAAAGGCTCCTCAGTGAGGGGATCATAGAGGCCAGCAACAGTCCCTGGAGAGCTCAGGTGGTGGTCATGAAGACCGGGGAAAAATTCCGTATGGTTGTCAACTATAGTCAGACCATAAATAGATTTACGCTCCTTGACGCGTATCCCCTCCCCAGGATTGCAGACATGGTAAACCAGATCGCCCAGTATTGGCTCTTTTCCACTGTGGATCTGAAGTCTGCATACAACCAGCTCCCAATCCGCCCGGAGGACCGCCACTACACGGCATTCGAGGCCGATGGCCGCCTCTTCCATTTCCTCCGGGTCCCCTTGAGCGTCACTAACGGGGTTTCGGTGTTCCAAGGAGCAATGGACCGAATGGTGGGCTAGTACAGGCTGCGGGCCATGTTTCCGTACTTGGACAATGTCACCATCTGCGGCTATGACCAGCAGGACCACGACGCCGACCTCTACCGTTTTCTCCAGACAGCTCAGAAATTAAACCTCACCTATAACAAGGAGAAATGCGTTTTCTGCACAACCAGACTAGCCATCCTCGGCTATTTCATGGAAAACGGAGTCCTGGGCCCAGACCCGGACCGTATGCACCCCCCTCCCCCTCCATCATTGCCCCAAGGCCCTCAAACGGTGCTTGGGGTTCTTCTCATACTACGCCCAGTGGATCCCTCAATATGCGGACAAAGCCCGCCCACTCTTTAAGGCCACACTATTTCCCCTGTCAGCTGAGGTTCGCCAGACCTTCAACTGCATCAAGGAGGACATCGCCAAGGCGGCCATGCGGGCGGTGGATGAATCCACTCCATTTCAGGTTGAGAGCGATGCCTCCAAGGTAGTTCTAGCAGCCACCTTAAATCAGGCAGGAAGGCCAGTTGCATTTTTCTCCCGTACTCTGTCCGCTTCGGAACTCCGACACTCGGCAGTCGAGAAAGAAGCACAAGCCATTGTTGAGGCTATTCGTCACTGGAGGCACTACCTCGCAGGTAGGAGGTTCACCCTCATCACCGACCAACGATCGGTTGCCTTTTTGTTTGACAACTCGCAAAGGGGCAAAATTAAAAACGATAAAATCCTGCGGTGGAGGATCAAACTCCACCTATGGCTACGATATTAAGTATCGACCGGGGAAGCTCAACGAGCCCCCAGATGCCCTATCCTGCGGGACATGCACCAGCGCGCAGATCGACCGCCTGAAAGTCATCCACAACGACGTCTGCCACCTGGGGGTCACCCGGCTCGCCCACTACATCAAAGCCCAAAATCTGCCTTTCTCCACTGAGGAGGTAAAAGCCGTCACCAGAGACTGCTCGATCTGTGCGGAGTGCAAACCGCACTTCTATAGACCAGACAGGGCCCACCTGGTCAAGGCTTCTAGGCCCTTTGAATGCCTCGCGATCAATTTCAAAGGGCCACTCCCCTCAACTAACAGGAATGTTTACTTCTTAAACATCATAGATGAGTTCTCCCGCTTCCCATTTGCTATCCCGTGCCCCGATATGACCTCCCACACTGTCATTACGGCCATGCAGAGTATCTTCACCCTGTTTGGTTTCCCCAGCTACGTGCACAGCGACCGGGGTTCGTCCTTAATGAGCGACGTGCTGCGTCAGTACCTGCTCGACAAGGGCATCGCCTCGAGCAGGACTACCAGCTACAACCCCAGGGGGAACGGGCAGGTGGAGAGGGAGAATGCGACGGTCTGGAAGACCATCCTACTGACCCTCCGGTCCAGGAATCTCCAAGTCTCCCATTGGCAGGAAGTCCTCCCAGACGTGCTCCACGCTATTAGGTCCCTCTTATACACAGCGACCAATCAGACCCCTCACGGGAGTCTCTTCAGTTTTTCCAGGGGCACTACCACGGGGATCTCACTTCCAGCATGGCTGAAGACATCGGGCCCCGTACTTCTGAGGAAACACGTCAGGGCGCACAAAACCGACCCCCTTGTTGAGAAGTTGCGCCTGCTTCACTCCAACCCCCAGTACGCCTTCGTCGAGTTCCCAGACGGCCGTCAGGACACCGTATCCCTCCGGGACCTTGCACCCGCCGGATCCAGCATCCTCTCTATCTCTACAGATGCACCCCTCACCCTACACCCCATCCTGCCGCCCCCTCGGGCTCCCGAGCCCACTAGCTCGCTGCATTGGTTCCGGGCAACCCAGCCACCCCCTCGTGCTCCCGAGCCCACTAGCTCGCTCCACCTGTTCCGCGCGCCCGCACCGGCTAACCCCCAGCCCCCAGTCGAACCAGATGGGTATGGAGCTCGGTCGAGACCTTCCCTGGAGTCCGCCAACGCGGAACAGGCAGGCTCTGTTGTAAGTAGATTAAAACCACTGTTCATATCTTAAAGCACCTGTCTAGTGAATTGATGGTTCTATCATCCATAGATTGAGAGAAGAATACGGGGGGCGGGGGGGGTTGTATCTTAGTGACAATCAATAACCCCCAGCCAATGCTGAACAACATCATTTGGACTCCATTGATCTTATGAGGCTCTTATTAGTTTTAGACTCTGTGACTGGGTTTTGTGCCTCTCTGTATCCTCCAGAACAGCCAGTACCTTCCATTACCCAATTACCCGTCATTGTGTTGACCACACATTGATCAGGAGAGTGAGTGAAACACTGTCAGAATGATGACCACAATGTCAGTTCCAGCTGACTGGGAAGAGGGAGAGGAAAATGATCTGAAATAGCAGCAGAGGAACAGTTCCTGCAGGAGGAACGGTGTGGGAGTGCGTTCCACCAACTCACTGCAATCTCACTAGGTATGGACAATGTATTGAGGTGACATATTGCATTTTCAATCGACACTGATTCTCTTGGATTGACTGAATTTAAATAATATTTATCCATATGTATTATTTCTTGTCCATTGATAATAATGGGCATAATTCTTCGCCTCACGATGCCACAAACGTGAACAACGATCGGGCGGTGAATCCGGCGTCCGGCCAAAATCGGGGTCCTTGCCCGCCACCGATTCGGGCACCATGCCTTGGTCCCTCGCTGGTGGCGATAATGAGGTTTGCGCCCTCCGCCAGTGGTGGCATGCAAAAATGCATTTAAATGTGATTAGCAAGTTGAATACGTTATGCTCTGCCTTTCTGCGAAGCTTCAATCCTCTCAGGCGGCAGTCTCGCATGTGAGTATCACTACAAGTATTTACAAACCTGGACAGGACGCCAAGGTTGTGGAGGGGGAGCGGGAGACTAAAAACACTGAAAAAAACTGTGGAAACTGTCGGGCTTGCTGGGGGATGGCTGCCTGGGCCAGGGGCAGTAGTGGGTAGTGATGTGGTGTCGAGTCCATGGATTGGAGTGCCCCCCTCGGTATCGGGATAACCTGGCTCAGACCACCACTGCTGCAGTTTGTCTCTTAAATCTGACTCTTTGGTGCAACTACAGACTCCTGATTGCTCATACTGCTGAGTGCTGCCTGTGTCCTTTAAATGCTCAGAATGCCTCTCATTATCTGGGAGCCCACCCTAGCCGCTCTGGACACCCTCATACCCCAGCTGTGTTAGCAAGGGCCAACCTTAATCTGGAGCCTGCCAGGTGTTGGCACTCCTTAGAAGCGCTGCATCATTGCAGAGGATGAGCAGAGCTCACCCCAACCAGAGGACACCTACACTGCAGCCTTTGAAACCTTCCCTGGTTCTCGGCCTCTCTCAGGGAGGAGGACTCACCAGTGACCCCCACCCCTCCGGACCACCAGTTGTCTTCGAGAGACTGGCACGCTAGACTGCCTCTGCCTCTGCCACCACACCCAGGCAGTGTTCAGGAGGGCAGGCTTGAATCTGGGGAAGAGGTTGTCCCTCCGCTCCTCACTGGCATGGAACTGTGGATCCACCTTGGACCCCGGCCTCAGGGGGCAGGTCTTCTCTAAGTCACCTGGTGGCTGCAGTGAGTGTGGTAAGTGGAGCGTTTAAAACAGCTCCAACGACCAGGATCTTTGGTGCTAACTCAGGCCCTGGTGGTTTGAACACCTGAGGGAAGGGCTTCTGTGGGGAGCCGAGAAGTGAGGAGCCATCTTTGTTCACAAGCAAAGAGCCCAGGGGTGCTGGGCTTGCCAGACCAGTGTCGGGGTGGGGGACCCTCGGCTCTGCGGGAGGAACCCTCGGTTGGGGTGGGGCACCATGGGAGGGTGGGGGGAGACACTGGGGGGAAACCACTTGTGGGACCACCATGCCAACCCCTGGATCGTGTGTACCCTTTCCGGGGGCAACTCTACCGACTGCCGAGGCCTCTGGCTGTGCGGCTGAAGGCTATCGCTAATAGGGAATTGCCAATCGTGGTGAAGTGAGCACTTCACCCAAGTGTATTCCCATGGGTGGACGGGCCATGTAGCAGTCACACCTTGATGCATGGACACTGTGCTTGAATACTGCGGGAGGCAACACCACACACACAGCACCCAACATCTGAACACCCAGCTCCGGGGATATGTCCACGGCCAGAGGGTGGGTGGGTGCGTGCCACGGGGAGATGTGGGAGATGCCCGGGCGATGGGCCAAGCATTCGGAAGTCAGCCCACATTGCGGAAGGAAGGTTATAGAGGCATCATACTGGTTGTGCACAAAGGTGTGCATTGTGTTTTACAATTCCCCACCTTCACGATAGTGCTGCCCCCACCTCCAGCCCCCTCACCCCTATCAACACCCCTTCTTCCGGTGCACTCAGTGATCCTCGATGTGCTTGGCCCTCCTAGCCCTACATCTCGGTGTATCCCCAGGATGCATATCATTTTAAAAATAAATTTAGAGTGCCCAATTCATTTATTTCCAATTCATTTTTTTCCAATTAAGGGGCAATTTAGTTTGGCCAATCCACCTTCCTGCACATTTTGGGTTGTGGGGATAAAACCCACGCAAACACAGGGAGAATGTGCAAACTCCACATGGACAGTGACCCAGGGCTGGGGTCGAACCTGGGACCTTGATGCCATGAGGCAGCTGGGATTGAACCTGGGACCACTGCACCACTGTGCTGCCCCCAGGATGCATATCTGACCTGGAGACAGCCAACTGTTTACTACGACCCCTGGCCTTCGATGCCTCTGCGGGCACTGAAGCCAGAGGGCCACAGCTCACTGTTCGGCAGCACATACACAGCATGCCACCCTGCCCCATGTGCTGGCTGTGAAATGCTGCCTCATCAGAGGGTCGGGGTAGACAGCCAGCGCCCCCTCCTCCTGATCGGTGCCCATTGGGCCTGGGGTTAACCTCAGGACAGAGGGGAAGCTGATTTGTGCACCAGCTGCCCCTACGTCATCTGGCTCTGCCAGCACTGACGGTTCCCCAGGGTCTGCACCATCCGGCCGGCGCCCAGAGTGACTGGGACATGCTCTCCAGTGCCTTGGCCATCCCATCCGAGAGTGGGATGTCCAACAGAACGTCATTAAGGTCAGCCCAGTACGGAATGATATCCCCCAACGAGGTGGACATTCTACTGAGACCCTCAGCCATGGCCGTCACCAACTGCGCGATGCCTTGGACATCTTCACTAATGGTGCAGAAGTTGTGCGCCAGTCTCTCCACTGAGGTCGCCACCGTAGCCTCTGGGACTCCTCCAAGTGACAATGGATCTGCTGAAGTGACACTGACATCTTCTGAATGTCCTGGCTGCTCTCTAACATCTCCAATCAGCTCCGGGTAATCCTGTTCTGCAGGCTCAGCATCAGACTGGGCCCATCTGGGTCCTGGGATTCAGCAGACTTTCGACTGCTGTGTTGCCTGGGAGTTCCTGCCTCCACATGATGTAGATCATCAGCAGTGTGGTGCTCACCAGGTTGTGTCCCAGGAGCCTGTCCACTAACATTTAGGTGGATGGCCATGATAAATTGCCCTCAGTGACCAAAAAGGTTAGGAGTTATTGGGTTACGGAGATTGGGTGGAAATGAGGGCTTAAGTGGGTCAATGCAGATTCGATGGGCTGAATGGCCTCCTTCTGCACTGTATGTCCTATACTCTATTTCCCACCGAGGTGTGTGATCTGCGCTGGTGCAGGATAGGGATGACAGCTGTGCCGCGACTGTAACGGCTGCATCTTTGGCGCTCCCCTCTAAGGTGGTCTCCTGGGAGGCAGGAGAGGGTGCCGCCCGAGATGCGCAATGCCGTCAGCAGTAGGACTTGTGGGAGAATGGACAAGTGGTCAGTGGGAGGGATGGGTCAGTTAGTAGGGCAATAACAGCTCACATTTGACAGGTCCTCCGGATGGATCTCCATGGTTCCTCATCTCTGCGGCGTCCGCCAGCCTCCGCGTTGTTGACTTGTCTGACCTCAACCACCCTAGTCACCTCCAGGGCATACTCCTCAAAGGAAGTGAGGATTCTAATGACCGGCATGCCTCCCCAGTCTGGACCCTCTCCCGTGGGAGAGATTTTCCTGAGGATAGACAGAGGGGGTATTTTTAGCCACACGCGTGGTCCACATGTGGGACGTGGGCTGTGAAGGAAGGGTTGTGGGGTTGAAGGGGGAGGGAGTGGACGAAGGGTTGAAGGGGAAGGGGGTACACACGGAGTGTACTCCCTCATTCTGCCCGGTCTAATAATAATAATCTTTATTGTTGCAAGCTGGACCAAACGCGAGGAAGCTCGCGGCAAATCCCACTCACTACAACACTTAATAATCTCTCCGGAGTGTCACAGGCTGTGATTTAACCAAAAGGTTTCTTAGTGTGCTGGCGAGTGGGAAATGCCGCGAGCTCCCTGACGCTCGGCCCAGTAAGACACTCACCATTATGAAATGTTAATTGGCCTACTTAACGAGGCACCACAGAATTCACGCTGCAAGCGTCGGCTGATTCGCCCGGTACCGCGCTTACCAGGCCCCTGCTTACAATTGATAGCAGCACAGCTCCTGCACAGCCAACCCTATACCACTCACAGCCATGCCTCACGGAGACCAGTCCAAAGCGTTGGTGATGCTGAACTGGTACGACGGCTGGATGTGGTGGAGGCCATGCTGCACAGTCTTCCCGACTGGGATTGGGCAGTTACTTGTATACTCTTTCTTTTGGAAATCAACCATTAATTTTAACTTGAATGTCTGAACACCTCTGTGACTACTAAAGACACAAAGCCCTGTGGGGTGAGGGGACGACCCAGAGGAGAGGGTGTAACAGCAGTGGACAACCTTACCCAGTGTTACAGCGTCAGTTTCTGTCTGTTCTGAGAGACTGATAGCTCCGTGCTACATAATGGCGATAGAGGTGAACTCCCATTGGATTGTTGGACGTCCAATACCAATAGCTCTCTATGTCATACTTGCCCTGGATTATTACATCTCCGGCTCCTTGCAGGGTGTCACTGGAGCTACGATCAGCATCTCCCAATCAGCTGCACATCACTCCTCTTCAGGATGGGAGATCAAGTTTGTAACCAATTCAGAGAGGCTGGAAGAGCCGGAGGCTTTGGGATCATGACAGAATTCCCCTGTATTAACAGAATCATTACCTACATGTATGTTGTCACCAAGACTTCTGCATACCAATCAGGGGCCTCCATTATCTGGAAGGGATTTCGCTCCCTCAATGTCTAACTGGTTAGTGATCATATGGGTGAGTTTTTTTATATACTTGTTCATGGGATGTGGGCGTCACTGGCTGGGCTGGCATTGGCTGCCCTTCCCCAAATGCCCTTCAGAAGATGGCGCTGAGCTGCCTCCTTGAACCATGCAGTCCATGTGCTGCAGGAAGACCCATGTGTGATCACTAGCCTGGGAAGCAGTCACCATGCCAACATCCTCCAGCACTACCAGGTGCCTTTGCTTTTTAGTCACAGCTATAAAGATTGCTGACGCGATATCCATAGAAAGGATGTCTGTTCACTGTAGTAGCTGGCTCCTTGAAGGGGCGAGCTTCCGAAGGGTCATGTGACTCACTCGTCCAATCCATACTGCGTGGTGTTATGACACCCTGGGCAAGTGCGTGGTCAAACTTCACTCCCAGCTTCACTCGTCCCAGAGACACAATGTAAGTGAATTAACTGGCTGCACGGTAGCACAGTGTTTAGAACTGCTGCCTCACGGCACCGAGGATCCAGGTTCAATTCGGTCCCGGGTCACTGTCCCAGTTTGCGTATTCTCCTTTTGTCAGATGAGTTTCACCCCCACAACCCAAAGATGTGCGGGATAAGTGGATTGGCCACATTAAATTGTCCTTAATTGGAAAAATGAAAAAAATATGTTAGTAAATTAACCAATAATTCTTATAAAAGTACCCCAAATCTTTGGCCCTTGGCTCTCCAATAATTACAGTCACCAGGTGTGTAAGCTTAAACACAATTACTGTTTATTTATAACAAGAACAAATATGAAATCTGCAGTAAATCCAGCTGCTTAATTGCAAACTAATACCTGACTCCCCCTTTAACTGCCCTACCCTCTATCCACAGGCACAAAACAGCAAACAGAGGGGTGCAAAGGGGTAAAAAATAATAAAGATTAAGGTCAAAATATAAGAGCGTTTGCTTCAGATGATGAGTTCTTAAGTGCACTTTCTTCACAGTATAAGTGTGGATTAAAGTCTCTGGTTCTCGGCTGTAATGAACTTCCTTGTAGTTAGCAATACCTTACTCCCAGCTTTTCCACGCATGAACAAATTCAAAAACAGCTTCCTCCCTGCTGTTACCAGACTCCTAAACAACCCTCTTATGGACTGACCTGATTAATACTACACTCCTGTATGCTTCACCTGATGCCGGCGTCTACGCATTTACTTTGTGCACCTTGTATTGCTCAATTATGTATTTTCTATTCTTTTCATGTAATAAATGATCTGTCTGAGCAGCTCGCAGAAAAATACTTTTCACTGTACCTCGGTACACATGACAATGAACAAATCGAAATCCAAGAGAAGCCAAGATTCTTTGGGAGGCAAGGGATGAGATTGCAGAGCCTTTGGCTTCGATCTTTGGGTCCTCACTGTCCACAGGGATAGTGCCAGAGGACTGGAGAGTGGTGAATGTTGTTCCTCTGTTCAAGAAAGGGTATAGGAATGACCTTGGTAATTATAGGCCGGTTAGTCTTACTTCGGTGGTCGGTAAGTTAATGGAAAAGGTCCTGAAGGATAGGACCATTTGGAAAGATGCAGCTTAATCCGGGATAGTCAACACGGATTCATGAAGGATTGTGTCTTGCCTCACAAATTTGATTGAATTCTTTGAGGAGGTAACTAAGTGTATAGATGAAGGTAGAGCAGTTGATGTCGTATACATGGATTTCAGTAAGGCGTTTGATAAGGTTCCCCATGGTCGGCTCATGAAGAAAGTAAGGAGGTGTGGGACAGAGGGAAATTTGGCCAATTGGATAAGTAACTGGCTATCACATAGAAGACAGAGAGTTATGGTGGATGGAAAAGTTTCAGACTGGAGACCAGTTACCAGCGGTGTACCACAAGTATCAGTGCTGGGTCCTCTGCTATTTGTGATTTTTATCAATGACTTGGAGGAGGAGACTGAAGGGTGAGTCAGTAAATTTGCTGATGACGCCAAGATTGGTGGAGTAGTGGATGAGGTGGAGGGCTGTTGTAGGCTGCAAAGAGACACTGATAGGATGCAGAGCTGGGCCAAAAAATGGCAGATGAAGTTTAACCCTGATAAATACGAGGTGATTCATTTTGGTAGGACAAATGTGAATGCGGATTACAGGGTCAACGGCAGGGTTATGAGGAATGTGGAGGAACAGAGAGATCTTGGGGTTCATGTCATCAGATCTCTGAAGGTTGCCACCCAAGTGGATAGAGCTGTGAAGAAGGCCTATAGTGTGTTTACACAGAGAGTGGTTAGGATGTGGAATGGACTGCCTGCTGTGATAGTGGATTCGGACACTTTGGGAACTTTCAAGTGGTTATTGGCTAGGCATTGGAGCACACCAGAATGACAGGGAGTGGGATAGTTTGATCTTGGTTTCGGACAATGCTCGGCACAACATCGAGGGCCGAAGGGCCTGTTCTGTGCTGGACTGTTCTATGATCTATAAGCCCTGTCTTCATATCAGCCTGTTCTGCGGAGACAATTATCAGATTCTGGATTCTGCTTGCATCAGCCTTTTAAGCAGAGTGAGTCGACTCCCAGAGTGACCTTTTGGCGAGAATTGGTTGGTTATTTCTGGAGAAAACAGAATCAGAAAAAGAGAGGTTTTCTCCCTTAGTTGCCAAAGAGAAACTGAAAGCTCCTTTGGTCTCTGAACCATTTCAGTGCGAACAGATCAAATCACCACCTGTTATCGGGCAGTGTACAGCCCTTTGGGCCAAATCAATCAAACCGAGACTCACCAATCTCTGTCATTGGTGCCGGTCAGTTCACCACTCTAGTCCAAACCAGCACAGGCTTCTGTTCGAATTAAAGGCACAGACCACTTGTCTTAAAGACACAGGTCCATAAATGATCCATGGATCAAAAATAATAAAGGCAAAAATGAAAGAAAGGGGAAATAAGAGAATAAATAGAGAGTAACCAAGAACAAACAGGAAGCACCCTTACAGCAGGAATCAGCAGAGCACAGGCTTTTGTTTAGTTCGATCCAAAGGGCAGACTGGCAGTATCGAGGCTCCAATACTCTGCCGAACATTCCAACCTTCTTACGCGAGAAGCGTTTGTAACGGGGATTGGGTCGGACCTCATACGCCAAAGACTGCTGGAAGGGGCCACGCTCGGTCTAGCTGAGACTAAAAAGCTAGCACTCTCCAGGACGGTCGCCTCACGCAATCCTCAAGCCTACCCCTCCGGCAGCGCGGCCCACCCCTCCTATCCCTCGTGGACCCCACAGACGGCCGCCACAGCCCGGGCTTTACTCAGCCAGTACGCCTGCGCCACACGCCAACCCACGCAACCCGGGGGTCCCCGATGTTACTTCTGCGGCCAGCAGAAGCACCCCCGCCAACGCTTCCCGGCCCGCACTGCCATTTGCAAGCCTTGCGGCAAAAAGGGGTACTTCGTCACGGTGTGCCAGGCCGGCGCAGTCGCCGCTATTGCCCCCTCCCCCCTGACCTACACACAATGGGCGCCGCCCTCTTTGTCCCAGACCACGCTTGGCCAGTGGGCGCCGCCATCTTCACCTCCCCGGACCACGTGCGGCCAGTGGTCGCCACCATCTTCACCTCCCGGGGCCGCTAGCGACCAGTGGGCGCCGCCATCTTCCCCCCTCAGCCCACCTGCGGCCCATGGGCACCGCCATCTTGTCCAGCACTCGCAACGTGTGGCCCATGGGCGCCGCCATCTTGTCCGGCCCCCGCAAGGTGCGGCCCATGGGTGCCGCCATTTTGTCCCCCGCAGGATCTACAGGTGGCAACATCTTGTCTTCCCCACGGGGAATGGACGGCGACAGCATTCCATGACCTGGGCCCCCTACGCTCTCCATCTTCTGACGCCAGCGATGACCGACCGCAGCTCGCCTCAGTGACGATCGACCAGTCACGTCCGCACAACCTGGCCACCGCTTCTATCAGTGTGAAAATCAACGGCCCCATGTGACCTCTTGCCTGCTGGACTCCAGGAGCACAGAACGTTTCATCCACCCGGATACAGTAAGGCCCTGCTCCCTCGAGGTTCACCCCGCCAATCAAAGAATCTCCCTGGCCTCCGGATCCCATTCCGTTGCGATCCAGGGGTTGTGCACATTCACTCTCATGGTCCAGGGTGTAGAATTCAGCGGCTTTCACCTCTACATCCTTCCTCATCTCTGCACTGCACTACTACTAGGCCTGGACTTCCAGTGCAATCTCCAGAGCCTTAACCTCAAATTCGTCGGGCCCCTACCACCCCTCACTGTGTGCGGCCTCGCAACCCTAAAGGCTGACCCACCTTCCCTCTTTGCCAATCTAACTCCGGATTGCAAACCCGTTGCCACCAGGAGCAGACGGTACAACACCCAGGAGAAAACCTTCATCAGGTCCGAGGTCCATTGGTTGCTTCAGGAATGCATCATCGAGGCCGGCAACAGCCCCTGGAGAGCCCAAATGGTAGTCATTAAAACGGGGGAGCAACACAGAATGGCCGTGGACTACAGCCAGACCATCAATCGGTACACGCAGCTCGACGCGTACCCCCTCCCACACATATCTGATATGGCCAATCAGATTGCGCAGTACCGGGTCTTCTCAACGATAGACCTCAAATCCGCCTACCACCAGCTCCCCATTCGTAATTCGGACCGTCCATACACTGCTTTCGAGGCGGACAGTCGTCTCTATCACTTCCTCAGGCTTCCCTTCGGCGTCATTAACGGGGTCTCGGTCTTCCAAAGGGAGACGGACCGAATGGTCGACCAGTACGGTTTGCGGGCCACCTTCCCATACCGAGACAATGTCACCATCTGCGGCCACGAATAGCAGGACCACGATGCCAACCTTGCCAAATTCCTCCACTCTCCTCAACCTCACCTACAACAAGGGGAAGTGCGTGTTCAGCACAACCCACTTAGCCATCCTCAGCTATGTGGTCCAGAATGGAGTTCTGGGGCCTGATCCCGACCGCATGCGCCCCCTCATGGAGCTTCCACTGCCCCAAGGCCCTCAAGCGCTGCCTGGGGTTCTTCTACTACTCCCAGTGGGTCCCAAGATATGCGGACAAGGCCCACCCACTCATTCAGTCCACCAACTTTCCTCTTACGGCCGAGGCACAACAGGCCTTCGCCCGTATCAGAGCTGATATAGCCAAGGCGGGGTGCACGCAGTAGACGAAAACACTGTCCTTCCAAGTAGAAAGCGACGCATCAGACGTCGCACTTGCCGCCACCCTCAATCAGGCAGGCAGACCCGTGGCATTCTTTTCCCACACCCTTCATGCCTCAGAAATTCGGCACTCGTCCGTCGAAAAAGAGGCCCAAGCTATCCTTGAGGCTGTGCGGCATTGGAGGCATTAACTGGCCGGCAGGAGATTCACTCTCCTCACTGACCAACGGTCGGTAGCCTTCATTGCACCATCTTGTCAAGGCTTGCAATCTGCCCTACTCCGTCGACGAAGTACAGACAGTCACCAGGGACTACCAGGTCTGTGCGGAGTGCAAGCCGCACTTCTACCGGCCGGACCGTGCGTGCCTGATGAAAGCCCCCCGCCCCTTTGAACGCCTCAGCGTGGATTTCTCTATTCGGCAGCCATTTTGCCAGCTGCTGTGGGAAGTCACACATCTTACTGCAATAAAGCCACAGTTGTATCCAACCTTAGTCTTTGTACAATTGATCGTGCATCAACTACAATCACACTAAGGAACCAAGGACTGAGGGAAAGAAGCCCAACATCAAAACCATACAACCATTGGTCTCTTCAAAATTAGATTATAATGCCTGGACCAATCAGGTTGTGCCATTCAGCAAATATTTTCCGGTTAGTTGTGGTCTGCTCCACACTTCACAACCTGCCCCGCAGAGTGGGGAGGCTCCTCGCTAAGGACGTTCAGCATGAACTGTGTGAATATGATGGAGCTCCCAGAGGGTAGGTGTTCCCAGCCTCGGACACTGGAGAAGTCCGTCCATTGTAGCGTGAGGATTCCTACGGTGTGGGAGGTGAGGAGGAATCATGAGCTGGAACATCCCGATTGGCCTGTGAGACCCACTTGGAGGGCCACACAATATAAATACTTCTCCTGAACTCCAACACATCAGCAATCTCGATCCACATTGTGGGCTCACTGCTGCCACTCGTGTCCATTGCAGACTGACACCTGCTTACTCATTAGCACCTGGTGCTTCTTTAATTAGCACACATACATCATGGTCATCACCCATCGGCCCCTGGGTCACCTCACCATCACTGAGATTAGAGAGTCAGAAATAAAACTGACATTTAATAAAGTTTTACTGGAACATTATGGGTGGCATGGTGGTAGAGTGGTTAGCACTGCTGCTTCACAGCGCCAGGGACCTGGGTCCAATTCCGGCCTCGGGTGACTGTGTGGAGTATGCACTTTTCCCCGTGTCTACGCGGGTTTCCTCCGGGTGCTCTGATTTCCTCCCACAGTCCAAAGATGTGCAAGTTAGATGGATTGGCCACGCTAATTTTAATATCCAACAGCTTAGGTGGTGTTCCAGAGATAGGGTGGAGGCATGGGCTTAAGTAGGGTGTTCTTTCCAAGGGCCGATGCAGATTCGATGAGCTAAGTGGCCTTCTTCTGCACTGTAAATTCTATGATTCTCTATGATTCGACAATGACACAAATGCTGATCAAATCCATGAAGCCAAGTACCTTTACTGTCCTTTCTTTAATCATGTATATGTGCACCTACACAGTGCTCTCCTGCTAACCAAGCTACCCGGATAGCTGGGATGACCGTGACGAGTGTTATCTCGTTGCCTGAGGCTGAGCGGGCCGCAACTTACTGAGGGGGGTCTGCACAGTTACAGGAGTTTCCTCTTTCGTACTGGCTTTCTGAGACTCTGGTGACATTGGGAGAAACCCGGCCATAATCAATAGAGTCCTGAGAAGAGCACCCTTGTCCTGTGCATGCGTGGGTTTCCTCCAGGTGCTCACAGTTCAAAGATGTGCAGGTTAGGTGGACTGGCCATGCTAAATTGTCTCTGTGTCCAAAGATAAGTGGAGGTGTGGGCCCATATAGGGTGCTCTTTCAGAGGCTCACTGTAGACTTGATGGGCCGAATGGCCTCACTCTGTAGGGATTCTAGGATTTATCTCTTCACAAAAGAGGGCATAAATAGCCTCCCAAAAATGTTAGGGATCCAACTGACTAGTGAGAGGGCGGAATTGATGGAAATCAGTATTAGTGAGAAAATAGTGCTGGGGAAATTAATGGTGTTAGAGGCTGACAAATGATGAGGACCTAATTATCTAAATCCCAGACTATTAAAGAAAGTGGCCCTGGAATATTGGATTCATTGGTGGTCATCTTCCAAACTTCTATAGATTCTCGAGTCTTCCTACATATTGGAGAGTGGCAAATACAACCTCACTATTTAGAAAGAGAGCAAGACAATAAAGGGAGAATTACAGACCAGTTAGCCTGACATCAGTGATGAGGAAGATGTTAGAATCTATTATAAAATTAATGATAATGGAACATTTGGAAAGCATTAATGGAATAGGACAAATCCAGCATGGGTTAATGAAAGGAAAATCATGCTTAACAAATCCACTGGAGTTTTGGAGTATGTAACTGGTCGAATAGATAAGGGAGAACAAGTGGATGTGGTGCATTTGGACTTTCAGAAGGCTTTTGATCAGGCCCCTCATAGGAGGATAGTGGGCAAATTAAAGCACATGAGATAGGGGTAATGTATTGGCATTAATTAAGAATGGTTGACAGACAGGAAACAGAGAGTGGAAATAAATGGGTCTTGTTCCGAGTGGCAGTCAGTGACTAGTGAGTTATCGCAGGGATTAGTGCTTGGCCCCAGCTGTTCACGAGATAGAAAATACCCTAAATGAGAGACCCAAATGTAACATTTCCAGGTTTGCTGAAGAAACAAAACTCAGAGGAATTGTGAGTTGTGAGGAGGACGCAAGGAGGCTCCAGTTGCTTAGACAAGTTGAGTGAACAAAGAACAAAGAGAACAAAGAAAATTACAGCACAGGAACAGGCCCTTCAGCCCTCCCAGCCTGCGACGATCCAGATCCTTTATCTAAAACTGTCTCCTATTTTCCAAGGTCTACTTCCCTCTGTTCCCGCCCATTCATATACCTGTCCAGATGCTTCTTAAATGATGCTATCGTGCCCGCCTCTACCACCTCCGCTGGTAAAGCATTCCAGGCACCCACCACCCTCTGCGTAAAAAACTTTCCACGCACATTTCCCTTAAACTTTCCCCCTCTCACTTTGAAATCGTGACCCCTTGTAACTGACACACCCACTCTTGGGAAAAGCTTGTTGCTATCCACCCTGTCCATACCTCTCATAATTTTGTAGACCTCAATCAGGTCCCCCCTCAACCTCCGTCTTTCCAACGAAAACAATCTTAATCTACTCAACCTTTCTTCATAGCTAGCACCCTCCATACCAGACAACATCCTGGTGAACCTCCTCTGCACCCTCTCCAAGGCATCCACATCCTTCTGGTAATGTGGCGACCAGAACTGCACGCAGTATTCCAAATGTGGCCGAACCAAAGTCCTATACAACTGTAACATGACCTGCCAACTCTTGTACTCAATACCCCGTCCGATGAAGGCAAGCATGCTGTATGCCTTCTTGACCACTCTATCCACCTTCGTTGCCACCTTCAGGGTACAATGGACCTGAACTCACAGATCTCTCTGCACATCAATTTTCCCCAAGACCCTTCCATTGACCATATAGTCAGCTCTTGAATTTGATCTTCCAAAATGCATCACCTCGCATTTGCCTGGATTGAACTCCATCTGCCATTTCTCTGCCCAACTCTCCAATCTATATTTTGTTGTATTCTCTGACAGTCCTCCTCGCTATCTGAAACTCCACCAATTCATGGGACATGGGCATCACAGGCTGTGTAAGCATATATTGCTCATCCCTAATTGCCTTTGAGTGGGCTGGTCACATGTAGGCCAGATGGGGTAAGGACGGCAGATTTCCTTCCCGAAAGGACATTAGTGAACCAGATGGGGTTTTGTGACAATTGACAATGGTTTCATGGTCATCCTTAGACGTCAAATTTAATTCACATTTCACCATCTGCAGTGGCTGGATTTGAACATTACTCTGAGTCTCTGGTTTACTAGTCCAGTGACAATGCCATTATGCCATTGCCTCCTCCGATGTACAAAGGGGTCTGGGTTCCTTGTACACCAGTCAATGAAAATGGAGAAGTAGGCGCTGCAAGAAATTAGGACGACAAATGGCATGGTGAGTGTAATATCTTGACAGATGGGGACCACCAAGTAGATTGGGAAATAATAATTGCTTACTGTCACAACTCGGCTTCAATGGAGTTACTGTGAAAAGCCCCTAGTCACCACATTCCGGCACCTGTTCGGGGAGGCTGGTATGGGAATTGAACCCCCGCTGCTGGTCTTGTTCTGCATTACAAGCCAGCTGTTTAGCCCACTGTGCTAAACCAGCCCCTTTGAGGGGTTTATTAAAGTATGGAACTATGTACAGAGAGTGAGATGAAAGCTACCATGTTCTTTATGTTCCTTACTAACTCCTTACTAACTGGGAAAACTGCGCTCTGCCCCCAGGGCTCACGTGCTCCAACCCCATTCACCGATCGGCTCACATGAGCCACCCAGAACTCACCCCCCTTAAAGTGACACTCTACAACATTTAACCCCCTTTAAGTCCCCAATTAACTTTCTCAGTTAACAAAGGAACTATTTATGAAAGCGTACCCCCAAGTGGTCTCCAAACAGTCTCTTACAAGGTCAGTCGGTCAGAGGTGCATGAATAGTAAGTAGTTTCCTCGTTCCCCTGGAACATTACTGGCTTATTCCTCGCGCTAGCTAGCTGCGGCATTACTGTCATTCGTAGCCATATCACTGACAGGCCTATGAGGGCCAGGTTGTCCCATTAGGTATTTGTGTGGATCTTTTTTCCCTTGGTGGTTCAGGTCATTTTTTCACCCTTCCCCCTCGAACCTCCACCTCGTATGACCCTGGATCTGTTTTGACCATGACTGTTCCCGGGATTCATTTTGGGCCAGCACTGGAATTCTGGGAGTAAGCTGGTGCAACTCTGGTCAAAGTCTTCGAGGCACAGGTGATAGGCTTTTGGGCTATTTTCCATATTATGGGCCAAAGTCGACCCTATTCTGTAAGGAACGCGTCACGTAAGGTTGGGTCACGTTTCGATGGGTCGAAATGATGTGCAGGTTAGATGGATTGGCATGCTAATTTGCCCCAAAGGTGAGGAGGGGGTTGCAGTGTAATGGGAATAGGGGGAAAAATGGCCCTAGGTAGAGTGCTCTTTCAGAGGGGCGGTGCAGACGCAAAGGGTTGGGGCCTCAGTCTGCACTGTCGAGATTCTATGATTCTGTGGGAATGGACTGGATGACTGCAAAGCTAGATTAATCTGTTCAAAGGCTTCTTTCTGATGCTCTTTGCAACACCACCTTTGGTGATTCTTGAGTAGTGTGCATAATAGTGCCAAAATTGTGGAATGATTAAGAAGAAATCTGCCATAATAGTTCACCATTCCTAAAATGAATTTCAATTCCAAATTTTATAATATTATAAGAATCGTTATTGTCACAAGTAGGCTGACTGCAAACAAGTTACTGTGAAAATCCCCTCATCGCCACATCCTGGCAACTGTTTGGGTACACAGTGGGAGAATTCAGAATGTCCAAATTACCCAACAGCACGTCTTTGGGGACTTGTGGGAGGAAACCGGAGCACCCGGAGGAAACCAAAGCAGACACAGGGAGAATGTGCAGACTCCACTTGGGGCTGGTGCACCCTTAATCGCTTGTACCTTCTCCTCTATAGGGTACAGCCGCTTGGTGTCCACCCTGAATCCTAAGTAAGCCACTTCATGAGCTTGGAACATACATTTTTCACTTTTCAACCTTACTCCGGCTTACTTAAACCTTTTTAAGACTTCTTTAAGATTTGCGAGGTGCCCCTCTTCAGGCACTTCTGGAATCAGTACATCATCTGGATAGACAATCAACTTGGGGATTGTTTCACCACCGTGGGCAAGTGCACAGTCAATTCCAGCCCTGTAGGCCCTGGAGTCCCTACATATCAATAGTTTGTATGAAGTTTCTGAGAACGTTGGCCCTTGACTGCGCCAACGACTTACAGGTGCCAGATTTGTAAATTCAACACTATAACGATTGTTTTATAACAACAATAGAGATAAGAGATGCAATAATTAGAATAGAATATCGGCCAGCTAATCTATTACTTCCCTTTTTTTGTATCATCTCACCCTCTACCTAAACACACACAACATGGACACACACAGGGAAGGGGAGAATTAAAATAATAGAGGATAATGCAAGATGGAAGATGAATTTCCTTGATTTGCAGGGTGAAGTTGTTTTCCAGCTGACTGTCCTTCCACGGTGCAGAGTGCTGAAACCACCAGTTACATTGCTAATGTCTGGAACATTCTGTCTGAATCCCCAGGGGATTCCCTCTGGGGAGTCACTTTCATTTTTATTAACATGGGCCGTCTTTCAGAAGATCCACCTCAGGCCTGTGTAATTCTTATTTCTTTCCAACTCCTTTAGAGGGTGTCTGAGGAGAAATAAACAGCCACTAACTTGCTTTCAGAGTGTGTGCTTGATCACAGGCATTTTATGTATGTCAAAGGGACAGTGGTACAGTGGTTAGCACTACTGCCACACAATGCCAGAGGCCCGGGTTCAATTCTGGTCTTGAATGACTGTGTAGAGTCTGCACATTCTCCCCTTCTCTGTGTGTTTCCTCCAGGTGCTCCTGTTTCCTCCCACAATCCAAAGATATGCATGTTAGGCGGCCACAATAGAATTGCCCATTAGTATCCAGGGATATCCAAGTTTGGTGGGGTTATGGAGATGGTGCAGGGGTGTAGGTCTGGGTGGATTGCTCTTTCAGAGTGTCGGTCAGTGGGTTGAGTGGCCTCCTTCTGCACTGCAGGGAATCTATGGTTCTATGGATTCTATAATGTATGGACTAATGAGAGCATTGTGGCTTCAAACATTCTGTGTCATTTGTGTTAACCTTAAAACCTGTGTGTAATTGATAACCTAAGGGGGGGGGGGGAGTAAAAGAGTATTGTATTATCACTCATTTTCCATCTTGAATACATTTTTTTGTCGTAAAGGCTGATTAGCGGTCCTGTATCTCTATGTTTGGAAAAGAAAAGTCAAGGTTATGGTCTTTTGAGAAGGTTCCCTTCCTGGGACCTTCCGGTCCAGTTATAACATCAACTGGCATCATAGCAATTGCAACATAACTCCCAGGCCTCTTCCCTAATAATTTCACAAAGCACAAAAAGGCCACTGAAATGTTACAAATTAAAGCAAAGGTATATTTTCTCCAGTGCACATGTGCCATGGAAAAATGAGCACCTGTGAGACCCATTATGTGATTGTTGTGACTTCAATTTCTATTTGCAAGTGCTATGTCTTGATGCCCCACCTCCTTGCAGGCAGCTGGATTGGGGGCCTGACCTAAAAGCAGAAGGTTTGGGTTACCACCACCTGTCCTTTCGTTCTCCTGTGCAATGTGATTCCTCTTCTTCTGTTAGAACTGAAGTGCTTCCTCTACTTCCCAGAACATACCCGCCTGCTCTCCCAAATACACAGGTTCATAGAACATAGAACAGTACAGCACAGAACAGGCCCTTCGGCCCTCGATGTTGTGCCGAGCAATGATCACCCTACTCAAACCCACATATCCACCCTATACCCGTAACCCAACAACCCCCCCCCGTTAACCTTACTTTATAGGACACTACGGGCATGGCCAATCCACCTAACCCGCACATCTTTGGACTGTGGGAGGAAACCGGAGCACCCGGAGGAAACCCACGCACACACGGGGAGGAAGTGCAGACTCCACACAGACAGTGACCCAGCCGGGAATCGAACCTGGGACCCTAGAGCTGTGAAGCATTTATGCTAACCACCATGCTACCGTGCTGCCCAAATGTTAAAGGGTCACTCCTGTTTCCTGCTTATTCCCTTATTTTACCTTTTTAAAATATTTTGGTATTACCATTTTGATCCATAGATGAGTAATGAACCTGTGACTTTAATGTGGCCTGTATCTTTAAGGCAAAACAGCTTGAAGCTGGCCTGTGCCTTTAAATTGAAGCAGAGGATTCCAGAGGTAACATCAGTGATGACTCGCTTTGATTGACTTAGCTAGTTGTCAATGAATTGGCTCAGATGTCTGTGCCCTGCCCGATGACCAGTGGTGATTGGTTCTGATCCCACAGACATGTTTCTCAGCACCACAAGATTGGAGTTTGTTTTAATTTTAATTCTGTAAGCTGAATGGGGGAATCTAACCAACTCACTTCAGGAATGTCAAGTTAATTCTCAACTAAAAACCACTGTGAGAATCTGATAACCCCTCTGCGCAACTTGCTGTGCAAGCAAATTCCCGAATCTGATAACTCTTTCTCTCTACAAAAAGGAGGCTGAGGGGAAACAGAGACAGAATCTGGTAACTCTCTCTCTCTCCAGAACAGGCTGCTCTGAAGTTCTCCTGGAAAAGCTGTGAGTAAGATATATTGCTGAATTGCAAAGAAGATCATGACATGCTCTGGTGAAGAGACTTTAATCCACACACATACTGTGAAGAGAGTGCACTGAACAATTCATCATCTGAAGTAAGGGCTTTAATCTTTTCACCTTAGTCCTTATTAGAGGGTGGGGCAATTAAACGTGAGTCGGGTATTAGCTTGACATTAAGCAGCTGTGCTTACTGCATATTTCATATTTGTTCTCGTTATAAATAAATAGCAATTGTGTTTGAACTTACAAACTGGTGAATGCAATTGGGCAGCAAAGGGCCAAAGCATTTGGGTATTTTTAAAGAATTATTGGTTAATTCACTTGTGTTGTGACTCCGGGGCATGTGGGACTGGAATTGACCGCACACTTGCTCAGAGTGGCATAATAATGTGCCCACCACATTGTCACACCTCGCCCTTACAACATGCCAGCCGTGGGCTTTCTGGGTGCAGTATTCTGTGTCCTATCATGCTCTGCATTTCACACCTGTGAGCTGCCACCCCCAAAGACTTCTATTGATGGTTCCAACTGGATTCAGCCCTGGCGGAGGGCAGAAAGCCATTGAAACTTTTCCTGTACTGGATGCAGGTTCTATGGGTGACATCATGGCCGGTTTCCAGACTCCATCCTGTGCTTTGCCACCTCCATCCAGGTCTGCTATGTATCATGAGGTGACCTCCTCCGACTGTCTCACAGTAGCAAGATATATACAGGTATTGTGCCCTCGCCCCTATCGTTAATCTATATGCTTCTCCCGTGCCAACTTAACTGGCGTTTAATTTTCCAGCCTTCTGAAAGGGTTGAAATCAAATTTGTGCATAAAACCTATGCAGGCATTAAAATAAAATTTCAGCGTTCACATGGGCTGCTTGAGGAGCTTGAATTCCTACAGACAGAACAAGCTGGCAGAAGGCTGTTACCACAATAACTGATAAGTCTCAAGGACCTCTGAATATTATAGCAAGCATATACAATGGGATGGGAGTAAGGGACACCACAGATAATGTATACTTCTAAACTTATGTGTGTCTTGCAATAATAGAAAAGTGCAGAATATTATAATGACATGTACGTGCTTTAATTATCATTGGAAATTATACTCATATGTAATCATCATGTAGTCCTAGTTGTTAGTTGTGAATGGATAGAGATAATTTCTAAACAAATGTATTCTTTTGATTGGTGTATGTTAATTACTTGAGATAACAGAGAAAAGTATAATTGACCTGTATTTTCTGTGCTCTGGGAGAAAGCAGGCTACCTAGTGGATGCTTTGCTCACTTACTAAAGCTTGAATAAAGTAGTTCATGAACTAAACTCTAAATCTAAATGTCGGCTTGTCGGTTGGGGAGTGAAGAACGCGTGAGTGAAGAACGCTATCGTTGAATAACAACCGGTGAAGTTCCCGCAACAAATTGTCGTCGAGGATGGGATCCCCCCAGGCTAGCCATGAATGCTCTGTCATGTGGGTCCCCAAGCAATACATCAGAAGTGAGGGGACCTGCAGCGACTCATAACCTGTGACCTTGGTCCCCTTTGGCGGCCGTCCTCTGGAGTGAAGGCCCGGATGGGCTCAGCAGTCATCCGGCTGTCACAGGTGGCTTGGCGCAACCCTGTTCTGCCCACTGCCCATCGGATGTGACAGAGACAGGAGGGAGGAGGAATTCAGATATGTTGAGCTGTTCTAGTACCTCCCCTGCGGGAGTTATTGGCACGGGCCCCGTTTCCTCCTTCCCACTCCACGTGCCCAACAGCCCCCAGTCTATTCCTTGGGACGGCGGTACGGCTGGAACGAGCTCTGTGGGCTTCCCCACCACCTGCCGCTGCCAGTCCTGGAGACCCTGGCGCAGGTTCTCCATGTTCGCAGCCATGGAGCACAGAGGCTCTGCCAAGTCCCTCTGGGACTGCAGCACATCCTCTTGGGCCATGCCACGTCACTCAGGGACTGTGCCAGGACCCCCTGTGTCTGGTTCATGTCAGACCGTGCAGCGTTGGCTGGGTGGCACGCATGGTTGGCAATGCCTTCTGCCGCTGCAGCCTGTTGGACTGCTTCAACTGCACCTGCAGGCGCTGAATGGTTGCTGCCACCCCACTCATGTAGTCCCTGGCTCAGCGCCTGCATCTCCAGCATTGATGGGACCGCTCACTCCAGAAGGCCAGGACTCGTCTGGACACCCGCTAATCCCTGGTGTTGGGCTGCTCTCCGACTGACCGCTCCCTCGGTGGGCCCTACCTCCACCTGATGTACCGCTGCATGTGTGTGGGACACACCAAATAGTGCCCCAGGAGCCTCTGAACTAACATGCCCAATCAAGGTGAGTGTCTCTGGAATGGTGAGGGTATTGGTGACAGCAGTGCCGAGAATTCGGTGTCACCCACAGATGTGTGCTCCGGGATGATGCGGAGATGCGACTGGGGGCAGGGTTCACCAGCAGGTCCCGTCTCCTCACCAGATGAGTCATCGGGTTGCTACCAGGGGTGGGGGCCATCAGATGGACCCCGGTGGCCTTGAGGCCAGGTGATTCTGCACGGGAAAAGACAAGGCACATGGTCAGATTAAGGGTGGGGGCAGTTGAGCTAGATGGGCCATAGGGTCATCGCTATTCATTGCGGGCTCACTTGGTCTGCTGATGATGACCTTCACCGCGGCAAGTGCCCGCTCTCGGGACCAGGACCAGCGCCCTCTGATCTGCGAAAGTGAGGGGTTGTAGGTCTGGTGGGCCCCTCTTGTTTTCCCACTCCTGGTGCCTGCAGACCACCCTCTTGGGGTGACAGAGAATACAGGAGACATTGGACGCAGGCAGTGCAGGGGGTCTGTGGCTTGTGGCCTGTGCGTGCAAAGTAACTGGCCATGGGGGCAGTATGGGTGTGGGCATGTAGTGCAGAGTGGGATGCCCGCAGACTGTCGGACGGTGGGGTTCATTCGCCCACTAGTTGGGTGTGGGGGGGAGGGGGGGTGGTGACTGGTGTGTAAGGTGGGTTTGGTGGAGATGGCATACTCTGGCTGATCTGGAGGGGTTTGCTTGCTGTCGCCACCTGGTGGGGCCACGTGGGTTGGGGGTGGGGGGGGGGGGTTTATGGGTTTGAGATGTATGGGACAGAGTGGGGTCAGGGGCAGGGAGGTGGTTACTCAATCTGGCTGCCCTGAGATCGTGCAGATTTTTTCTGCACAGCTGGCGGGGTGGTGGGGACTACGGTGGTCACGGACTCTGCCAACTGGGCCCAGGCACAGTTGACATCCGTGGATGGAAGCCTTCTTCCCTGATGAGACCATCAATTCACTCGGAACACGATTGGAATGAAACAGTGGTTTTAATAGTCTTACAACTGAGCCTGCCCGCGACCAGAAGAACTGAGGGCAGGCTCACTCGGCTGCAGCACATTATACTTCCGGTAGTGGAAGGGGCCATGGGCGGAGCCAAGGGTGGAGCCTTGTACAAGCTCCTGATCTCCCCCGATGGGCAGAGCTGCGCAACGGCTCAAAGACAGAGCCCACAAGGACATAATAAAATACAATACAATACAGTGTGAATTACATTCACCACATTCTCACCCTGGGGAATAGGGTGTCCAGCTTCTCCAAGCATTCAACAGTGTCTTCAACTTAGTATCAACACTTCTTCCCAGTGTCTGCATGGGTTTCCTCCGGGTGGTCCGGCTTCTCCCACAGTCCAAAGATGTGCAGGTTAGGTGGATTGGCCATGCTAAATTGCCCCTTAGTGTCCAAAAGGTTGGGTGGGGTTACTGAGTTACAGGGATAGAGTGATGGCATGGGTTAAAGTAGGGTGCTCTTTCCAAGTGCCGGTGCAGACTCGACAGGCGGAATGGCCGTCTTTTGCACTGTAAATTCTATGATTCTAGATTAAATTTCGGATATATTCCAATCAATATCACACCTATTCTAACCCTGTGATTTATTCCAATCAGTATCACACCTATACTAACTCTCTGATATATTCCAATCAGTATCATACCAATACTAACTCTCTAATATTTTCCGGTCAGTATCTTACCTGTATTAACTCTCTGATGTATTCCAATCAGTATCATACCTATACTAACTCTAAGTTGTTACTTAAAGTATATTAATATCTTATAAAATAACTCCTTCTTTGGCAATCACCCACTAACGAATGTGATTGTCCACCCAAGAAACTCCGTGTCACTGCTCATGGGTTCTGTGGGTACTTGTGTAGCTAATGGGTCCAATCGTAGAACCGCAACTCCGCGCACACATATGGGAGGTGTATATTATAAATCACATTATTTGAATGGATAGTTTGCAGAGAGATACAATCCTTGTACATGAATCACTTTTGCCAGAATTCACTGGTCGTCGAGATTCTCTGTATCACACCTATCATAACTCTCAGTTACATTCCAATCAGTATCATACCTATACTAACTCTCCGATATATTCCAATCAGTATCACACCTATACTAACTCTCCGATATATTTCAATCAGTATCACACCTATACTAACTCTCTGATATATTCAAATCAGTATCACACCTATACTAACTCTCTGATATATTCCAATCAGCATCACACCTATACTAACTCTCTGATATATTCCAATCAGTATCACACCTATACCATCTCTCCGATATATTCAAATCAGTATCACACCTATACTAACTCTCTGATATATTCCAATCAGTATCACACCAATACTAACTCTCCGATATATTCCAGTCAGTATCTCACCTGTACTAATTCTCTGATGTACTCCAATCAGTATCACACCTATACTAACTCTCTGATATATTCCAGTCAGTATAACACCTATACTAACTCTCTGAGATATTCCAATCAGTATCACACCTATACTAACTCTCTGATATATTCCAATCAGTATCACACCTATACTAACTCTCTGAGATATTTCAATCAGTATCACACCTATACTAACTCTCTGATATATTCCAGTCAGTATCACACCTATACTAACTCTCTGAGATATTCCAATCAGTATCACACCTATACTAAGTCTCTGATATATTCCAGTCAGTATCACACCTATACTAACTCTCTGAGATATTCCAATCAGTATCACACCTATACTAACTCTCTGATATATTCCAATCAGTATCACACGTATACTAACTCTCTGATATATTCCAATCAGTATCACACCAATACTAACTCTCCGATATATTCCAGTCAGTATCTCACCTGTACTAATTCTCTGATGTACTCCAATCAGTATCACACCTATACTAACTCTCTGAGATATTCCAATCAGTATCAAACCTATACTAACTCTCTGATATATTCCAGTCAGTATCACACCTATACTAACTCTCTGAGATATTCCAATCAGTATCACACCTATACTAACTCTCTGATATATTCCAGTCAGTATCACACCTATACTAACTCTCTGAGATATTCCATTCAGTATCACACCTATACTAACTCTCTGATATATTCCAGTCAGTATCACACCTATACTAACTCTCCGATATATTCCAATCAGTATCACATCTATACTTACTCTCTAGTATATTCCAGTCAGTATCTCACCTGTACTAATTCTCTGATGTACTCCAATCAGTATCATACCTATACTAACTCTAAGTTGTTACTTAAAGTATATTAATATGTTATAAAATAACTCCTTCTTTGGCAATCACCCACTACCGTGTATGATTGTCCACCAAAGATACTCCGTGTCACTGGTCATGGGTTCTGTGGGTACTGTGGGTACTGAATGGGTCCAATCGTAGAACCGCAACTCCGCCCACACATTTGGCAGGTGTATATTATAAATCACATTATTTGAATGGAATTTTATACAGAAAATATAAAATATAACGACAAACAATGAAATGCAACAAAATAACCCATAACAACTGTAACACCCCCCCAAACCGTATCAACGCATGTATCACCCCCCCCCCCCCCCCCAACCCCCCCCCCCCCCACCCCCAACCCCAATGAACAAGAGAACTTAAAAATAAATTAAAATAAAATAACCAAACATAGTCATCGTCCCCCCCCCCATTTTCCCTCCCCTTCCCCCCCCCCCTCCCTCCCGGGTTGCTGCTGCTACTGTCCCAGTACCCTATCGTTGAGCCAGAAAGTCGAGGAATGGTTGCTACCGCCTAAAGAACCCTCTCAGGGCGAATTTGACCTTCTCTAGCTTAATAAAACCCGCCATGTCATTGATCCAGGTCTCCACGCTTGGGGGCCTCACATCCTTCCATTGTAGCAAGATCCTTCACCAGGCTACTAGGGATGCAAAGGCCAGCACACCGGCCTCTTTCACCTCCTGCACTCCCGGCTCCACCCCAACCCCAAAAATCGCGAGTCCCCATCCTGGCTTGACCCTGGATCCCACCACCCTTGACACCGTCCTCGCCACCCCGTTCCAGAATGCCTCCAGTGCCGGGCATGCCCAGAACACATGGGCATGGTTCGCTGGACTCCCCGAGCACCTGACACACCTGTCTTCGCCCCCAAAGAACCTACTCATCCTCGTCCCAGTCATGTGGGCCGAATGCAGCACCTTGAATTGAATGAGGCTAAGCCGCGCACACGAGGAGGAAGAATTTACCCTCTCCAGGGCATCAGCCCATGTCCCGTCTTCGATCAGTTCCACCTCCCACTTAGTTTTCAGCTCCTCTACTGACGCCTCCTCCACCTCCTGCATAACCTTGTAGATATCAGATATCTTCCCCTCTCCGACCCAGACCCCCGAAAGCACCCTGTCACTCATCCCCCTACTGGGAAGCAAAGGGAATCCCTCCACCTGCCGTCTAGCAAATGCCTTTACCTGCAGATACCTGAACATGTTTCCCGGGGTAGCCCAAATTTCTTCTCCAACTCCCCTAGGCTCGCAAACCTCCCATCAATAAACAGGTCCCTCAGCTGTCTGATGCCCGCTCTGTGCCAACCCTGAAATCCCCCATCAATGTTCCCCGGGATGAACCTATGGTTCCCCCTTAACGGCGCCTCCATCGAGCCCCCCACTTCTCCCCTATGTCGCCTCCACTGCTCCCAAATCTTGAGGGTAGCCGCCACCATCGGACTCGTGGTATACCTCGTAGGAGGGAGCGTCCACGGTGCCGTTACCAGGGCCCCCAGGCTTGTATCTCCACAGGACGCCCTCTCCATCCATTTCCATGCTGCCCCCTCCCCCTCCATCACCCTCGATAGCGCACCATCGACACATTGGCCGCCCAGTAGTACCCTGAGAGATTGCGTAATGCCAGCCCCCCACCATCTCTACCCCGCTCCAAGAAGACCCTCTTCACCCTCGGGGTCCCATGTGCCCAAACAAAGCTCATGATGCTGCTAGTCACCCTTCTAAAAAAGGCCCTAGAGATAAAGATGGGCAAACACTGGAAGAGGAACAAGAACCTCGGGAGAACCGTCATTTTGACGGACTGCACTCTACCCGCCAACGATAGCGGCATCATGTCCCACCTTTTAAATTCCTCCTCCATCTGCTCCACCAGCCTGGTAAAATTAAGCTTGTGGAGAGTCCCCCAACTCCTGGCCACCTGCACCCCCAGGTATCTGAAACTCTTCGCTGCCCTCTTAAACGGGAGCCTCCCAATTCCCTCCTCCTGATCTCCCGGGTGTACTACAAATACCTCGCTCTTGCCTAAATTTAACTTACAGCCCGAGAAGCCCCCAAATTCCGCTAACAGCTCCATCACCCCCGGCATTCCCCCTCCTGGATCCGCCACATACAACAGCAGGTCGTCCGCATATAGCGATACCCGATGTTCCTCCCCACCCGGCACCAAACCCCTCCATCTCCCCGACTCCCTCAACGCCAAAGCCAAAGGTTGAATCGCCAGTGCAAAGAGCAAGGGGGACAGGGGGCACCCCTGCCTGGTCCCACGGTAGAGCCTAAAGTAACCCGATCTCCTTCCATTGGTAACTACTCGCCATCGGAGCCGCATAAAGCAGCCTCACACATTTGATGAATCCCTTCCCAAATCTGAACCGCTCCAGCACCTCCCACAGGTACCCCCACTCAACTCTATCAAACGCCTTCTCTGTATCCAGCGCCACCACTATCTCCGCCTCCCCCTCCACTGCCGGCATCATGATAACATTTAGCAGTCTCCGCACATTCGTGTTGAGCTGCTGTCCCTTGACAAATCCTGTCTGATCTTCGTGTATCACCCCTGGCACACAATCCTCTATCCCGGTGGCCAGGATCTTCGCCAGCAACTTGGCGTCAACATTGAGGAGCGAGATAGGCCTGTATGATCCACACTGCAAGGGGTCCTTATCCTGCTTTAGGATCAGAGAGATCAGTGCCCGCGACATCGTCGGGGGCAAAGCCCCCCCCTCCCATGCCTCATTGAAGGCTCGCACCAACAGGGGGCCCACCAGATCCGCATACTTTTTATAAAATTCCACCGGGAACGCGTCCGGCCCCGGCGCCTTACCTGGCTGCATTTGACCAATCCCTCTGACTAGCTCCTCCAACTCTATCGGCGCCCCCAGCCCCTCTACCAGCTCCTCTTGAACCCTTGGGAAACATAGCCTGTTCATGAAGCTCTCCATCCCCCCTCTCTCCATCGGAGGTTCCGACCGGTACAGTTCCTCGTAGAAGTCCCTAAAGACCCCATTTACTTCTGTCCCCTTCTGCACTACATTCCCACCCACATCCGTCACTCCACCAATTTCCCTAGCCGCATCTCGCCTGCGGAGCTGATGCGCCAACGTCCTGTTCGCCTTCTCCCCATACTCATATATCGCGCCCTGCGCCCTCCTCCACTGTGTCTCCGCCTTTCTGGTGGTCAACAAGTCAAATTTGGCCTGCAAACTACGCCGTTCCCCCAGCAACCCCTCCTCCGGTGCCTCCGCGTATCTCCTGTCCACATCCAGGAGCTCCCCAACCAGTCTCTCCCTCTCCCTCCTTTCCCTATGGGCCCGGATGGAGATCAGCTCCCCCCGGATCACTGCTTTCAGAGTCTCCCAGACCATCCGCACCCGGACCTCCCCCGTGTCATTGGTATCAAGATACCCCTCAATACTTCCCTGACCCTCCTACACACCTCCTCATCAGCCAGCATCCCCACATCCAGGCGCCAGAGTGGGCGCTGGTCCCGCGCCTCCCCCATCTCCAGATCAACCCAGTGCGGAGCATGGTCTGAAATCGCTATGGCCGAATATTCGGCATCCTGCACCCTCGGGATCAATCCCCTGCTCAGGACGAAAAAATCTATTCGGGAATAAACCCTATGGACATGAGAGGAAAAGGAATACTCCCACGCTCTCGGTCTCCCAAACCTCCAGGGATCCACCCCTCCCATCTGGTCCATGAATCCCCTCAGCACTTTGGCCGCCGCCGGTCCCCTACCCGTCCTTGAACTGGACCGGTCCAGTGGGGGATCCAGCACTGTGTTAAAGTCTCCCCCCATGATCAGGCTCCCTGCCTCCAGGTCCGGAATGCGGCCCAACATGCGCCTGATAAAGCCAGCATCATCCCAATTCGGGGCATACACATTAACCAGCACCACCTTCTCTCTCTGCAGCCTACCCTTCACCATAATATATCTGCCCTCCTTGTCCGACACCACCTCAGCCGCCTCGAACGCCACCCTCTTCCCCACCAGAATCGCCACCCCCCTGTTCTTCGCGTCCAATCCTGAGTGAAAGACCTGCCCCACCCACCCCTTCCTCAGACGAACCTGGTCTGCCACCTTCAAGCGGGTCACCTGGAGCATAGCCACGTCCGCCTTCAGCCCCTTCAAATGAGAAAATACCCTAGTTCTCTTAACCGGCCCATTCAGCCCCCTCACGTTCCAGGTAGTCAGCCGGATCAGAGGGCAACCCGCCCCCCCCCCTCCCCCACCAGCTAGCCATAACTTATCGACTGCTCGCCCCGGGCCAGCCCGCCCCGCCCAACCCGTTCCCCATGGGGATAACGCCTCTCCTCCACCCCTCTCCCCCCACCCCCGGCCCATACCAGCTCCTTCCTGGCAATTCCAGCAGCACCCAGGTATCCCCCCCCAACTCCCCCCCCCCAAGGCTAGGACCCCTCCTAGCCGCGACGCACCCTCCATGGTACTTCCGTGAGTCAGCTGACTTCTGCTGACCCCGGCAGCTCCCGCCAAAACCAATCCCCTCCCGGCATGGGGTCATCCCCCTCTTGCCACACCTCCTTGGCACCGCTTCAGCGCGGGAAAGAAAACCAGTAGAGGCCACGCCCCCACCGCCAGATCCGCACAGCCTGCCCCGCGGCGCGGGAAACCAGAGGAAAGCCCGCGCTTTCACACTGCCACACCCCACCCTTCTGACGCAGCTCCCCAAAATCCAGTTTCACCCCAAACCCCAGCCCCGTAAAGAAGAGAACATATAAAATACAAACCCCCAACATTCCCCACATACCCCACACCCATACCCAACAAACAGACCCACTCAGAAACAGAGCAAAAAGAAAACCAGCATAAAAAACACACATGTCAAAGTTGAAGAACAGCAACAGCGATAGTGTGCCCCCAGACCCTAGTTCGAGTCCAGCTTCTCCGCCTGTACAACGGCCCACGCCTCCTCCGGGGACTTGAAGTAGTGGTGCCGGTCCTTGTATGTCACCCACAGGAGCGCAGGCTGCAGCATTCCAAATCTGACCTGCTTGGCATGCAGCACCGCCTTCGTCCGGTTGAACCCGGCCCGCCGCTTAGCCACCTCCGCACCCCAGTCCTGGTAGATTCTCACTACCGAGTTCTCCCACTTGCTGCTCTTCTCTTTCTTGGCCCAGCGCAGCACACACTCCCGGTTGCTGAATTGATGGAACCGCACCAGCACCGCCCTCAGGGGCTCATTTGCCTTAGGCCTCCTGGCCAGCACTCTGTGAGCTCCCTCAAGCTCCAGGGGCAAATGGAAGGACCCCGCCCCCATCAACGAGCTCAACATCGTGGTCACATACAACGAGAGATCCGACCCCTCCAGCCCCTCCGCCAGGCCCAGGATGCTCAAATTTGTTCGCCTCGTGCGAACGTCCAGTTCCTCCAAGCGGTCTTGCCACTTTTTATGAAGTGCCTCGTGCAACTCCACTTTCCCCACGAGGACCACGGCCTCCTCCTCCCTCTCAGCGGCCTGCTGCTGCAACTCCCGAATGGACGCCCCCTGGGCCGCCTGGGTCCCAAGCAGCTTCTTGGTAGTCGCATTCAGGGAGTCCAGCAGCTCAGCCTTCAGCTCCGCAAAACAGCGCAGAAGAGAGGCCTGCTGCTCCTGCGCCCACTTCCACCAGTCCTCGGGTGTTCCGCCGGCCGCCATTTTGTCCTTCTTCCCCCGCTTTTCTTGGGGAGCTGCTGAAGCTTTTTCCTTTGCCCCACTCCGGGTGAGCACCATAAATTATGGGGAATGCTCCTCTAGACACCTTCCCCCACCGAGTTTCGTCGAAACAGCGCCGTTTGGGGCCCTCAAATCGGCCCAAAAGTCCTTAAGTAGCGGGAGCTGCCGAACGTGCGGCTTAGCTCTGCATAGCCGCAACCGGAAGCCATGGGAAACGTGGTTGACTATCATTTTGAAGTTCCCGCAAAGACGCACAGTGCCATCAGGCTTCAGCACGGGGACAACTGGCACTGCCCAATCCGCAAAGTGCACCGGACGGATGATGCCAAAACTTTCCAAATGGTCAAGTTCAGCACCTCCCCTCAGCCGCAGGGCAAACAGGACAGAGCGGGCATAGAAAAAATGTGGCTGTGCACAAAGATCTATGCTAACTTTGGCCATGGCTGCCCAGATGGTGCCAGACCATTCTAGAAATCATTGGGGAATTTTGCCAGCATGGAGTCCAGCCCATCTGGGCACATTTGGCAAACACACTGCCAGACAAATTGGAGGCGCTTCAACCAGTCTCATCCCAGAAAACTAGGCTTACCCCCTTGCAGCACGACCAACAGCAAACAAACGGACTGCTGCCTGTACTCGATGGGAAACACCGAGATACCGGCAATTGCCAGCGGCTCCTCGGTATATGTGGCTAAACGAGCATCCATGTCCTGCAAAACCAAAACTTGGATCCTGGAACTGACACAATAAGAAGTATTTTGGCTGATAACAGAGATGGCAGCTCCAGTATCCAGCTCCATTAAAATCGGATAGCCATTTATGCGGATCAGGACGAACATGAAATGAAATGAAAATCGCTTATTGTCACAAATAGGCTTCAAATGAAGTTACTGTGAAAAGCCCCTAGTCGCCCCATTCCAGTGCCTGTTCGGGGAAGCTGGTATGGGAATTGAACCTGCACTGCTGGCCTGCCTTGGTCGGCGTTAAAAGCCAGCTATTTAGCCCACTGTGCTAAACCAGTCCCTTTATCCGTGTTACCTTTGGTGCAGCAATGCAGTGCAGTTGCTGGCAGTCAACAACTTCATCCAAAAAATACATCTGGTTCGGGTGGGGGTGCGGGATGGCGGGGTTGTCGTGTCTGGCGGGCTGGCGTGCTGGCAGGTGGATGGGCCTTCTCTCTGGTGCCTCTCTGCCCAGTCCCGGTAGGAATACATATACCGGTCACTCTGATCCGTGTTCTGCGGGTTGGGGGAATGCGCCTGCCGGGCATCCTAATCCTGCCAAGAGCGGAGATTGGAATAATCGGTTCCAGAAGGTGGTGCTCTGTGGGTGGTTGGGCCTCCCAGATTGAGGACCACCTTGCCCTGTAGCTCCTGCATTCCTTGTTCCGCGCTCACGCGGTCCAATTGTGGGTTGGCCAACATTTTCCTCTGGGTTGTCGTGTTGCAGATGCCTGTGCAGCCATGTAAAATGGCCACCTACAAAGGACAATGGGAACTGTGGTCAATTTAGGACACAGACAGGTACACAGCCTCTGTGTGTTGTGCAAAGAAACCAGACCTGGGAGAAACTCACAGTTCATTAAAGACTGATCACTTGCTCCCCCCAGACAATAGCATTCGCATTAAAAACCATCAACAATAGCAGCCTAACTGGTGCCATTCCCCTTATTTGGAAAGGCCTATGTGCCTGGGACAATGTTAGCTAGGACCCGCCCAGCCATCACGGTATCCGCCCCTAATTGGCTAATATCGATGAGGGTGATCTAAACCCTATTGATCCATTGGACCTGGAGTAAGGACTGCCCAAAAGGGCGCGAAAGAGATGAAGGATAAAAGGCAAATAGAAATAGAAAAGCAAAATCTCCCCAGTAACAAGTGCCCATACAGGGTTTTGATTGTCATTGGATAGTATGCAGCAATCTACCCAATGACTTAATCAAAAGCTGTTAATCTGTTCATTGTGACTGTACTCCCTGTGCGAACATTCACACTGAAATACTCACTCTGGATAGAGAAGTTAGAAGTGCGAGAACTTCACTGAGTAAACACTCTGCTCATGCCAGGGAGCTGTACAGGTAAGAATGGAGAATTGAAACAAAGCGCGGATGTCACAATTCAGGGTGAATTTTATTCAACGGGTTTAACGATAGATTTTTAAAAATAAATTTAGAGTACCCAATTCATTTTTTTCAATGAAGGGGCAATTTAGCGTGGCCAATCCATCTAGCTTGCACATTTTTAGGTTGTGGGGGCAAAACCCACGCAAACACGGGGAGAATGTGCAAACTCCACACAGACAGTGACACTGAACAAGGAACAAAGAAAAATTACAGCACAGGAACAGGCCCTTCGGCCCTCCCAGCCTGCGCCGATCCAGATCCTTTATCTAAACCTGTTGCCTATTTACCAAGGTCTACTTCTCTCTGTTCCCCGCTCGTTCATGTATCTGTCTAGATGCATCTTAAATGATGCTATCGTGCCCGCCTCTACCAGCTCCGCTGGCAAAGCATTCCAGACACCCACCACCCTCTGTGTAAAAACCTTTCCACGCACATCTCCCTTAAACTTTCCCCCTCTCACCTTGAAATCGTGACCCCTTGTAATTGACACCCCCACTCTTGGAAAAAGCTTTTTGCTATCCACCCTGTCCATACCTCTCATAATTTTGTTGACCTCAATCAGTTCTCCCCTCAACCTCCGCCTTTCCAATGAAAACAATCCTAATCTACTCAACCTTTCTTCATAGCTAGCACCCTCCATACCAGACAACATCCTATTGAACCTCGTCTGCACCCTCTCTAAAGCATCCACATCCTTCTGGTAATGTGGCTACCAGAACTGCAGGCAGTATTCCAAATGTGGCCTAACCAAAGTCCGATACAACTGTAACATAACCTGCCGACTCTTGTACTCAATACCCCGTCCGATGAAGGGAAGCATGCTGTACGCCTACGTGACCACTCTATCGACCTGCTTGCCACCTTCAGCGTACAATGGACCTGAACTCCCAGATCTCTCTGTACATCAATTTTCCCCAGGACTCTTCCATTGACCATATAGGCCGCTCTTGAATTTGATCTTCCAAAATGCATCACCTCGCATTTGCCTGGATTGAACTCCATCTGCCATTTCTCTGCCCAACTCTTCAATCAATCTACATTTTGTTGTATTCTCTGACAGTCCTCCTCGCTATCTGCAACTCCACCAATCTTAGTATCATCTGCAAACTTGCTAATCAGACCACCTATACCTTCGTCCAGATCATTTATGTATATCACAAACAACAGTGGTCCGAGCACGGATCCCTGTGGAACACCACTAGTCACCTTTCTCCATTTTGAGACACTCCCTTCCACCACTACTCTCTGTCTCCTGTTGACCAGCCAGTTCTTAATACATCTAGCTAGTACACCCTGAACCCCATACGACTTCACTTTTTCCATCAAACTGCCATGGGAAACTTTATCAAACGCCTTACTAAAGTCCATGTATACGACATCTACAATCCTTCCCTCCTCAATTAACTTTGTCACTTCCTCAAAGAATTCTATTAGGTTTGTAAGACGTGACCTTCCCTGCACAAAACCATGCTGCCTATCACTGATAAGTCTATTTTCTTCCAGATGTGAATAGATCCTATCCCTTAGTATCTTCTCCAACAGTTTGTCTACCACTGACGCCAAGCTCACAGGTCTATAATTCCCTGGATTATCCCTGCTACCCTTCTTAAACAAAAGAACAACATTAGCAATTCTCCAATCCTCCGGGACCTCACCCCTGCTCAAGGATGCTGCAAAGATATCTGTTAAGGCCCCAGCTATTTCGACCCTCGCTTCCCTCAGCATCCTGGGGACATGTCCACCTTAATGTCTTTCAGAATACCCAAAACTTCCCCCTTCCGTATGACAACTTGATCGAGAGTATTTAAACATCCATCCCTAGCCTCAACATCCATCTTGTCCCTCTCCTTTGTGAATACCGATGCAAAGTACTCATTAAGAATCTCACCCATTTCCTTTAAGTCCATGCATAAATTCCCTCTTTTGTCTTTGAGTGGGCCAATCCTTTCTCTAGTTACCCTCTTGCTCCTTACATACAAATAAAATGCTTTGGGATTTTCCTTAACCCTGTTTGCCAAAGATATTTCATGACCCCTTTTAGCCCTCTTTATTGTGCGTTTGAGATTCGTCCTTCTTTCCCGATATTCCTCCAAAGCTTCATCAGTTTTGAGTTGGCTCGATCCTATGTATGCTTCCTTTTTCATCTTAGCTAGTCTCACAATTTTACCCGTCATCCATGGTTCCTAATCTTGCCATTTCTATCTTTCATTTTCACAGGAACATGTCTGTCCTGCACTTTAATCAACCTTTCCTTAAAAGACTTCCACATTTCAAATGTGGATTTATCCTTAAAGAGCTGCTTCCAATCCACATTCCCTAGCTCCTGCCGAATTTTGTTATACTCTGCCTTTCCCCAATTTAGCACTCTTCCTTTCGGACCCCTCCTGTCCTTGTCCATGAGTATTCTAAAACTTACGGAATTGTGATCGCAATTCCCAAAGTAATCACCGACTGAAACATCAACCACCTGGCCGGGATCATTCCCCAATACCAGGTCAATTATGGCCCCTTCCCGAGTTGGACTATTTACATACTGCTCTAAAAAACTCTCCTGGATGCTCCTTACAAACTCTGCTCCATCTACGCCTCCAACACTACACAAATCCCATTCAATGTTGGGGAAGTTAAAATCTCCCATTACAACCACCCTATTGCTCCTACATTTTTCTATAATCTGTCTGCATATTTGTACCTCTACTTCATGCTCGCTTTTGGGAGGCCTGTAGTAAAGTCCCAACAATGTTACTGCACCCTTCCTATTTCTCAGCTCCACCCATATTGCCTCAGTGCTCGAATCCTCCATCGTGCCCTCCTTAATCACAGCTGTGATATCATCTCTGACGAGTAATGCAACTCCTCCACCCCTTCTACCTCCCTCTCTATCCCTCCTGAAGAATCTTTTCCCTGGGATATTCAGTTGCCAGTCCTGCCCTTCCCTCAACCAAGTCTCAGTAATACCAATAACATCATATTCCCAGGTACTGATCCAAGCCCTAAATTCATCTGCCTTACCTGCTACACTTCTCGCATTAAAACAAATGCACCTCAGACCACCTTTGCGTTCATCATCTCTTCTCTGTCTACTCTTCCCCTTAGTGACATTGAGTTTATTGTCTCGTACCTTACTGGCTTTAGTTGCTGCTTCATTACTGACCTCTAACTTCCTAATCTGGTTCCCATCCGCCTGCCACATTCGTGGAAAACCTCCCTAACAGTGTTAGCAAAAGCACCCCCTAGCACATTGGCTGAATACATGTCTGCTGGAGTGGGGAACGAGTCGGGGCGGTCTAATAGATACACTATTGCTGCCAGCGAGCCTAAGTGTCCTGGAAACTTTAGGGAAATCTCTTCTATGAAATGAAATTAAATGAATGAAATGAAAATCGCTTATTGTCACGAGTAGGCTTCAATAAAGTTACTGTGAAACGCCCCTAGTCGCCACATTCCGGCGCCTGTCCGGGAGGCTGGTACGGGAATCGAACCGTGCTGCTGGCCTGCTTGGTCTGCTTCAAAAGCCAGTGATTTAGCCCAGTGAGCTAAACCAGCCCATACCCTGCGCGTCCTCTACATAAATACCGCATCCTGTTATGAGTTTGCCGTCTAAAACTGTGGAGGAACCATCCACATAGATTTTAAGGGGTGCGCACGTGTCTGTGGGCTGGGGTCTCCGGGGTGAACTACCTATCTTCCTGGGAGGTGTCTTTGGAATGAATGGGCCTGTGTTGTGGTGTGTTGATATAATCTCACATTCATGAAGGGTGCCTGGGTACTGTAAATTGTCTGCAAGGAAAGTGTGTGTCTTTGTTCATTTCACTGTGATGTCCTGTCCCTGGAAAAGAAGGGTCCAGCGGGCTGCTCGGATTTGGCTGACTGTGCCATCTTTAAGTCGGCCGTCTAACAAAAGCTGTGTTGGGGTGTGTTCTGTGAGGATGGTGATGGGGTTGAGTCCTGTAATGTATGAAAAGTACTGTACTGCCCAAAAAACTGCGAGCAGGTACCTTTCACAGGCAGAAAATACTTGCTCGACAGGGTCTAACACTTGGGATGCATATGCTACGGGTCTTAACTGTTCATGCCGTTCCTGGAGGAGAACGGCCGAAAGGGTTCGGTCGGTGCTTGCTACTTCGATAGCGTACGGGGAAAGTGGGTCTGGGATGTGTAGTGCGGGGGCAGTGCTGAGTGCTCTTTTTAAAGCATCCACGGCATCTGTATGCTGGGGAAGCCATTCCCAAGGTGCCTTTTTCTTAAGAAGGTCGGATAGGGGCGCTGCTTTAGTGGTGAAACCGTCAATGTGGTTTTGGCAGTAGCCAACCAGTCCTAAAATTGAACGGAGGGCTGAGACGTTGTGGGGAAGGGGCAGTTTGATGATCGAGTCAATCCTTTTCTGCTCGATTCCGCATTTACCATGTGTGATAACTGTTCCCAAGTATATCACTTTTTCTTCCAAAATCTGGGCCTTTTTGGGGTTAATCTTACATCCAATTTCTTTTAGGAGTCCTCGGAGTTCTGCTAGAATCGAAATGTGCTCTGCCTTTGTGTCTGTCTGTAGTAGTAGGTCGTCTACATACTGGACCAGACATTCGGGGCGGGAAAATTTAGCTAATCCATTTGCCATCTGTCGGTGGAAAATGGAGGGGGAGTTGTGGAAGCCTTGTGGAAGGCATGTCCACATATACTGCTGTCCTTTAAAGGTGAAGGCAAATTTGTACTGGCACGCTTTAGCCGATGGAATGGACCAGAAGCAGTTACTAATGTCCAAAACCGTAAAGAATCATGACTGGAGTCCCTGCTTGAGCATGGTGTCGGGACTTGTGGCTACGGTGGGGGCTGCTGCTGGGATTACTGTATTCAGTTCCCAGTAATCAATGGTCAGTCGCCATGATCCATCGGGTTTCCTGACGAGCCAAATCGGGGCATTATTAGTGGAGGTACTGATCTCAGTACGCACTGTTCTAACAAGCTGTCTATCACTTTTGAGATTTCTCCCTCTGCTTCCTGGGGAAATCCGTACTGTTTCTGGGGTCTGGGGTCAGGACCTGTAATCTGCACAGAGCCAGCCATTCTGCCACAGTCGTCCTTGTGCTGTGCAAATGCTGCTTTGTGTTCTTGCAGGACTGCCCTAACCTGTCTGTCTGCACTAATTGTTCTCGGGTCAAACCAGTAGTCTCCAACTGAGCTGATCCTATCTGCATATTCTCCTACTGTGAGGGTGGCGGGGGCTCATGCTGCTTTTACCATTTTCCAGACACATTTGTTGACTGGATCGAATGAAAGGTTGTGGGAGCTCATAAAGTCGATTCCTAAAATGTGCTCTGCTGTGTGGGATAGATCAACTAACACTATGGGGTGCTTTGTTGTGATGTTGCCGATTTGTACGGATACAGGGACTGTGATGTGTCCCTGCTGTAAGTGGCCTGTAAAGCCGCTGAGGGTGATGGTGTCTGTTGTGGGCCACCTGTCCCTCTGAAACACTGTGGAGGAATTGAGTGTGATGTGGGACCCTCCTGTGTCCCAAAGAAATTCAACGGGCTGACCCCGGACTTTGGCTGCTACGACCGGTCGGCCGGACTTATCCCAAAGGGTGTCGCAGACACAAGTTAGGGAGCCCGAACACCGTCAGTCTGTGCTGTTCATGTCTCCCTGGTCTGAACGGTTGCTAACACTATGAATAGGCTTTACCCTATTCCTATTTAGGGTGCTTGTCTGTTGGGCTCTTTGTGGTTTCTGTGGCGCATTGCACTCTCGTGCAAAGTGTCCTAACTGATCACATGGAGATCAGGATTTTTATATCTGCCAGGCCTCCCTTTGTGATGGTCTCTGGGTCTATTCAGGAGTGTTTACAAAGAATATCAAGCTGAGTTATTGAAGAAAGCTGATTTATTTACACTAGTTTTGAAATAGAAAAGCAAAATCTCCCCAGTAACAAGTGACCAGACAGGGTTTTGATTGTCATTGGATAGTATGCAGCAATCTACCCAATGACTTATTCAAAAGCTGTTAATCTGTTCATTGTGACTGTACTCCCTGTGCGAACTCGACATTGAAATACTCACTCAGGATAGAGAAGTTAGCAGTGCGAGAACTTCACTGAGGAAACACTCTGCTCATGCCAGGGAGCTGTACAGGTAAGAATGGAGAATTGAAACAAAGCGCGGTTGTCACAATTCAGGGTGAATTTTATTCAACAGGTTTAACGAGAGATTTTTAAAAATAAATTTAGAGTGCCCAATTCATTTTTTTCAATGAAGGGGCAATTTAGCGTGGTCAATCCATCTAGCTTGCATATTTTTAGGTTGTGGGGGCAAAACCCACGCAAACACGGGGAGAATGTGCAAACTCCACACGGACAGTGACCCAGAGCCGGGATCAAACCTGGAACCTCAGTGCCGTGAGGCAGCAGGGCTAACCCACTGCGCCACCGTGCTGCTCTGGTTTAATGAGAGTTATCGCATAACTTTAAAGATTGCACTTGCGCGTTTGACTCTGTCCGTCTACTTTTGTTTTTACGCTCTGGCTGTGTTCAAACCCAAAAAATTACTGAAAGCAAGTTTTATATCCGTTGTTCAGAGGGCAAGTGTAAACAAAACTGAAAAGAAAAACAAAACTTCAGGAATTAACGAGTCATTTATTTATTAGATTGTGAAATGATGCAATAACAGGATGAAGTGATCAAGTGAATAGAGGAGTTCAACACACTGTTCAATTTTTTCAGTACATGCAAATCAGCTGATGTGTTTTGTCATTCCACTGCAGATCTGATGAAAAGTTTGGAATAAGTGAGAAAGCACTGTTCGATATTAGTGCATGGATGTCTAAACCTCTTGTTAACATTTTTAAAAAAAATTGTTTTTCAAAGGTTTTAAAATGGCCACGTACTTACATCTATGGGTCAACAGTCACTAAATCACTGACCCCTCGACTAGCTCTGACCAGAGCCACAGCCAATCCCTGACACTGCCCATCCACACAGGTCTCACACGCAACTGTCTTTTGGAAAAAATATACTTCTTTCATAAAATATCTGAAAGTGAGATGATATTCAGATTTTCTCCAGAACAAAGAACATTACAGCACTGGGGCAGCACGGCCGCATAGTGGTTAGCACAATTGCTTCACAGCTCCAGGGTCCCAGGTTCGATTCCCGGCTGGGGTCACTGTCTGTGCTGAGTCTGCACGTTCTCCCCGTGTGTGCGTGGGTTTCCTCCGGGCGCTCCGGTTTCCTCCCACGGTCCAAAGGTGTGCGGGTTAGGTGGATGGGCAAGGCTAAATTGTCCTGAGTGTTCAAGAAAGTTGGGTGAGATTACTGGGTTACAGGAATAGGGTGTGGACTTGGGTAGGGTGCTCTTTCCAAGAGCCGATACAGACTCGATGGGCCGAATGGCCTCCTTCTGCACTGTAAATTCTATGAGCACAGGAACAGGTCCTTTGATCCACCAAGCCTGCACTGATTGAGATTCCTGATTTAGACTTGCTATTTATTGTCCAAACGCTCTGTATCCCTCCATTCCTGCCCTGTTCATCTGTCTATCAAAATCCATCTGAAATGTTGCTGTAATGCCTGCCTCCACTACCTCTACTGGTAATGCGTTCCAGGCAACCACCACCCTCTTTCACCACACATCTCCCCTAAACATTCCCCCTGTCTCCTTGAACCTATGCCCCCTTATAATTGAGTCTCCCATCCTCGGAAAAAATTCTGACTATTCAGTCTGTCTATACCTCTCGTAATTTTGTAGACATCAATCAGGGCTCCCCTAACTCTTCATCTTGCCAATGAGAATAATCAGTTTATTCAACTTCTCCTCATAGCTAACAATCTCCAGACCAAGGAACATCCTGGTAAACCTTTTTTCCACTCACCAAAGCATCCACGTCTATCTGGTACTGTGGCGACCAGAACTGCTCATAATATTCCAATGCAGCCAAACTAAAGTTCTACTCAACTGTAACATACCTGACAACTCTTGTATTCAATATCCCGACTGATTAAGGCAAGCATGCTGTATGCCTGCTTCACCACTTTTTCCACCTTCATTTCCACTTTCATGGAACTATGGACCTAAATGCCCAGATCACTCCATATGTCAATGCTCTTAAGGATTCTGTCTTTTACTACATAATTCACACCTGAGTTTGATCTTCCAAAATGCACCACCTCACTTTTGTCCAGATTGAATTCCATCTGCCTTTTCTCTGCCAACTCACCAATATGTATCAATATTCTGCTGGATTCTCTGACAATTGCCTTTACTATCTGCAAATCCACCTATTTTAGTGTCATCTGTATATCATTTATATATATATTACAAACAACAGGGAGGCCAGCCCTTTGGAACAGCACTAGTCACAAATCTCAATTCTGAAAAACTCCCTTCCACTGCTACTCTGTCTCCTATTGACAAGCCAGTTCTTTATCCATCTAGCTAGCATACTCCGAATACCATCCAACAGTACCAGATGACATCCACAGCCTTTCCCTCATAAATTAATTTTGTCACCTTCTCAAAAAACTCCATCAAGTTGGTAAGAAATGATCTTCCCCCCACGAAACCTTGTTGCCTCATGTTTCCAAATATGAATAAATCCTGTCTCAGTATCTTCTCCAACAGCTTCCCCACCACTGACGTTAGGCTCACTGGTTGATAATTACCTGGATTATCCCATTTCCCTTCTTAAACAAAGATATCTGTTCAGACTCAGCTATTTCCTCTCTTGCCTCCCAAAGGAAACTGCGATAGATTCCATCCGGCCCAGGAGACTTGTCTACATTAATGCATTTTAAAATATCCAACACTTCCTCCTTCATTATGCTGACATGTCCTAAAGTATTCAGACACCCATCTCTCAACTTAATATCCATCCTATCTGAAGGGTTGTGTTGTAAATCTCCAACTGACTACTAGGGGCTTCACTAGTGTATAAGTGAATGTTAAAGTCAGCTGACCTCAGACTGGCTGGAGGAAGCTGAAGACAGAGGTTGCTTGTCAATGATTTTACTGTTATTCATCTGATGTTATAGTTCACCAACAGTTAATGTTAATAAATCATTCATAACATTAGCTAAAAGTGTTCTTGTGATAAATCAGGCCATCCATCAAGATCATCTCAATGTCCCTCTCCTTGGTGAATACCGATGCAAAGTACTCATTAAGGATCACACCCAACTCCTCTGACTCCACGCACAACTTCCCTCCTTTGTCCTTGAGTGGGCCTACTCTTTCACTAGCTACCCTCTTGCTCCTTATATATGTATTAAAGGCCTTGGGATTTTCCTTGATCCTGCTCGCCAATGACATTTCATGGCCCCTTTTAGCCTTCCTAACTCCCTGTTAGAGTTTGTTCCTACATTCCCTCCAATATTCAAAAGTTTTGTCTGCTTTTAATTGCCGAGACCTTGGGTGGGATTCTCCCCTACCCGGCGTGACGGGTCTTCCCAGCATAGGGGAGTGGCGCCAACCACTCCGGGGTCGGGCCTCCCCAAAGGTGGGGAATTCTTCGCAACTTTGGGGGCTAGCCCCGCGCCGGAGTGGTTGGCACCAGAAGACTGGTGCAAAAAACCGGCGCCCCCGGCAGCGGGGCTGGCCGAAAGGCTTTCGCTGGTCCAGCCCCACCGACACCTACGCACAAGCTGCCCAGTGGAAAGGAAGATCCTCCCCCGGCCTGGCCCCCGCTAGCTCCGACTAGTGGTACGGACGCAAGAACAGGATCATTGCTCCCTGAGTCACGGACGACCACCGCTCCAACGTCGCCAGCACAGCTACGCAGGTTGCACAGGACATCCAAGGCACTCGATCGGCTGATCAAATCCATGTGAACTGCTGATGGACTCTTATTTTGCTTGTTCCCCATTTTGTGTCTGCCCCCCCATTTTTTCCAAACTGTACAAAGTTACTGTTCTGTATTTTGTAAATAGCTGCGGGCCAGTGGACAGCCATCAATGCAATGGTACGATCTAACATCTCTCGTCATACTACCAGTCTCCGCGTTCCCAGTACACCCACCCACACTCCCCCCGGTTCCTTTCTCAACAGGAGGTGAATGTGGTAGTATGACTAGGGGTATTACGGTACCTGGGAGTGTGAGCTGCCATTGGTGCAGAGGACTCGCTGCCCATTGACCCAGGTATGTCATGTGCCTCTCAGCCGATTGGCTGCGAGGTAGGTAGCTCCACCTCCAAGGCGAGGTATAAGAACCCGTGTACCCCGGCAGTCTGCCATTCTTCTGTACATCTGCTGCTGGGTCCACTTCTTGTGTATTAAAGCCTATCATTCGGACTTTATCTACGTTTCGTGTCCATTGATTGTGCATCAATTTAATACACAAGATTTTAAAGGATGGAGCTTCACATCAAGCCAGAGTGTCTTCGACTCAGCCCGCACGCAGGGAATGCAACAGCAGCATTTAAGCATTGGCTGGCTTGCTTCAATAGCTACCTGAGTACAGCCGAAAACGTCCCAACGAGGGAATAGAAATTGCACATCCTCCACTCGTGCGTAGGCACCGCCGTGTACACGCTCATAGAGGACACAACAGACTACGATGCTGCCATGGACTTACTTAAAGGACATTTCATACAGCCGGTGAACCAAGACTACACTTGGCACTTACTGGCCACGAGGCAGCAACTACCTGGTGAGTCACTGGACGAATTTTACCGTGCCCTCCTCGTGCTGGGGAGTAACTGCGGCTGCCCACAGGTTTCTGCTGCCGAGCATACCGAACTTCTGATCAGAGACGCTTTTGTTGCAGGTATGCAGTCCTCGCAGATCCAACAAAGACTTTTAGAGAGAAAGACTTTAAGCCTCACGGAGGCACGGGCCCTCGCTTTCTCCCTAGATGTTGCTAATCGGAATGCTCGTGGATACGCACCCGACCGCGCGGCGGCCCCCTGGGCAGCGTGGAACGCAAACTCCCTCACCTCCACAGACTCGGTCCCCCCCAGGCCTGTGCCGCAGGGCACCACGATAAACCCATGGGGCCCTGCTGCTATTTTTGCAGCCAGGCAAAGTACCCCCGCCAGCGCTGCCCGGCCCGCTCCGCAACGTGCAAGGGCTGCGGCAAGAAGGGCCACTTTGTGCCCGTTTGCCAATCCAAAGCGGTTGCTGCGGTCCCAAGCAGCAACCGCGGTCCTCCCCCCAGCTCTCCTCAGGGGCCCCGTGCGGCCCGCAGACCTCGCTGCCCCCACCCCCCACCGCCACATGCGATCCCCGGGCACCGCCATTTTGGGCCCCGACTCCACGTGCTGGCAACAGGCGCCGCCATTTTGTCCAACCTCCACCATCTTGGATCAGCACCGAGGACCCCGCAGATGACTACTCTCTGCCTGAGGACGACTCAGAGTTTCTGCCACGACTCGCCTCAGTCACATTGGACCAGTTGTGGCCCCGCAATCTATCCACAGCAACTACGAAGATCCTCCTCAACGGACATGAGACAAGCTGCCTGCTGGACTCCGGGAGCACAGAGAGTTTTGCCCACCCCACCATGGTATGACGCTGTGCACTTCCTGTTTACACAGTCAAACAAAAAATCGCTCTGGCCTCCGGTTCGCACTCGATCCAGTCCAGATCACGGGGTGCTGCACAGCAGACCTCACGGTCCAGGGGAGGGAGTTTAAAAATTACAAGCTCTTCGTTCTTCCTCACCTCTGCGCGGCAGCACCCCGGGGTTAGATTTTCAGTGCAACCCCCAGAGCTTAACATTCAAATTCGCGGCCCTATGCCCCCCCCCCTTACTGCCTGCAGCCTCGTGTCCCTCAAGCCTCGCGTCCCTCAAGGTCGATCCCCCATCCTTGTTTGCAAACCTCACCCCGGATTGTAAACCCATCGCCACCAGGAGCAGACGGTACAGTGCCCAGGACCAGACCTTCATCAGGTCCGAGGTCCAACGGCTACTGAAGGAAGGGGTCATCGAGTCTCGCAACAGCCCCTGGCGAGCACAAGTGCTGGTGGTAAAGACCGGGGCAAAAAATAGGATGGTCATAGACTACAGTCAGACCATCAACAGGTTTACGCAGCTGGACGCGTGCCCTCCCTAATGCATCTCCGATCTGGTCAACAGGATCGCGCAGTACAAGGTCTTCTCAACGGTGGACCTCAAGTCCGCCTACCATCAGCTCCCCATCCGCGCGAGTGACCAAAAGTACAATGCGTTCGAAGCGGATGGGCGACTCTACCACTTTTTAAGGGTTAACTTCAGTGTCAAAAACGGGGTCTCGGTCTTCCAACGGGAGATGGACCGAATGGTCGACCAATACGGTTTACGGGCAACCTTCCCGTATCTCGATAATGTCACCATCGGCGACCAGGATCAGCAGGACCACAACACCAACCTCCGAAAATTCCTCCAAACCACAGAACTCCTTAATCTGACCTACAACAAGGACAAATGCATATTTAGCACCGACCGACTAGCCATCCTTGGCTACGTAGAGTGTAACGGAGTAATAGGCCCCAACCCTGAATGCATGCGCCCCCTGATGGAGCTTCCCCTCCACCACTCCCTCAAAGCCGTCAAGCGCTGTTTGGGCTTCTTTTCACATTACGCCCAGTGGGTCCCCAATTATGCCGACAAAGCCCGTCCACTCATCCAATCAACCACTTTTCCCCTGTCGGTGGAGGCCCGCCAGGCCTTTAGCCGCATCAAAGCAGACGTTGCAAAGGCCATGATGCGAGCTATCGATGAGTCTCTTCCCTTCCAGGTCGAGAGCAACGCGTCCGATGTAGCTCTGGCAACCACCCTCAATCAAGCGGGCAGACCCGTGGCCTTCTTCTCCCGTACCCTCCATGCTTCCGAAATCTGCTACTATTCAATCGAGAAGGAAGCACAGGCCATAGTTGAAGCTGTGCGACATTGGAGGCACTATCTGGCCGGCAGGGGGTTCACCCTCCTCACAGACCAATGGTCAGTGGCTTTCATTTTCGACAACGCACAGACGGGCAAGATAAAGAACGACAAGATCTTGAGGTGGAGGATAGAACTGTCCACCTACAACTACGACATCTTGTATTGTCCTGGGAAGCTAAACGAACCTCCCGATGCCCTGTCCCGCGGCACCTGTGCCAACGCACAAGTGGACCGCCTCCGAACCCTCCACGCAGACCTCTACCATCCGGGGGTCACGCGCTTTTTCCACTTTATAAAGACCCGCAACCTGCCCTACTCCATCGAGGAGGTCAGGACCGTGACCAGGGAATGCCACATCTGTGCGGAGTGCAAGCCGCACTTCGACCGCCCTGAACAAACGCATCTCATAAAGGCTTCCCGCCCCTTTGAACATCTCAGCATGGACTTCAGTGCTCCCCTCCCCTCCAACAACCGCAACACGTACTTCCTCAATGTGATTGACGAGTACTCCCGCTTCCCTTTCGCCATCCCCTGCCCTGACATGACCACCACCATCATCATTTAAGCCCTACACAGCATTTTCTCCCTGTTCGGATTCCCCGCTTACATTCATAGCGATAGGGGGTCCTCCTTTATGAGTGACGAGCTGCGTCAATTCCTGCTCATAGGAGCATCGCCTCCAGCTGGACGACCAGTTACAACTCCCGGGGTAACGGACAGGTCGAGAGGGAGAACGGTACGGTCTGGAAGACCGTCCTGCTGGCCCTGCGGTCCAGAAATCTCCCAGTCTCCCACTGGCAAGAGGTCCTCCCAGACGCCGTCCATTCTATCCGGTCACTCCTCTGTACCTCCACTAACCAAACGCCTGACGAACGCCATCTTGTTTACCCAGGAAGTCTTCCTCAGGAACCTCGCTCCCGACCTGGCTGGCTACCCCCGGGCCCATCCTGCTCCGGAAACACGTGCGGGTGCACAAGTCGGACCCATTGGTCGAAAGAGTCCAGCTACTCCACGGAAACCCGTAATACGCGTACGAGGAGAATCCCGACGGCCAACAGGACACGGTCTCCCTTCGGGGCCTGGCACCCGCCGGATCCTGGCCACACCCACCCCTGCCCCCGGCGCCAGCATCCCCCAACCCCCCCCCCCAACCCCAACTGCCCCCGGAAGGCGCCCCCTCCCCAGCCCCAGCGACACCTACGCACAAGCTGCCCAGTGGATAGGACGATCCTCCCCCGGTCTGGCCCCCACTAGCTCCGACTAGGGGTACAGACGCAAGACCAGGATCATTGCTCCCAGAGTCACGGACGACCACCGCTCCAACGTCACCGGCACAGCTACGCAGGTTGCACAGGTCATCCAAGGCACTCGATCGGCTGATCGAATCCATGTGAACTGCTGATGGACTCTTAGTTGCTTGTTCTCCATTTTTTGTCTCCCCCCCCCCCCCATTTTTCCCAAACTGTACAAAGTTACGGTTCTGTATTTTGTAAATAGCTGCGGGCCAGTGGGCAGACATCAATGCAATGGTACGATCTAACATCTCTAGTCATACTACCAGTCTCTCACGCATTCACGGGACACGCCCCTCAATGTCCGCGTTCCCAGTACACCCACCCACACACCCCCGGTTCATTTCTCAACAGGGGGTGTTTTTGCAAATTCACCACTCTGTCTTAGAATTCCCCCTATACCAAAAAGGGCCGATATTCCAAATGGTGAACAGGGATTCTCACTCCCTGACTCCGATGCAGGCTTCAGTGGGTGCTATTCAGGTCAAACTATATTTCCAAGTTATTCCCCGGTATAACCCATACCTTCACCGAAGAATTTTACCTACTTACCCCTTAATAGCATTGATGTCCTGGGTCCTGCGTTATTAAGGAAGTGAAGTAAGCTAATAACCACTTTTTCAGGTTAAGTTATTTTATTATTATACTTTTTTTTTCTTTAAGTTGCAAACACTTTCTTTACAGAAAGGAAAAACGATTAGTGATTCTGGATGCTGCTGGTTTGTTGTAGGGACCTTCAGACTCTCTCTCTCTCTCTTGTAGTTCTCCTCCCCTTCTCTCCTGTTGCTGTTTCTCTGTTTTCTCTGTTCTCTGTGTTCTGTCCTCCCCATTGCTGCTGGTTTGTTGTAGGGACCTTCAGACTCTCTCTCTCTTTCTTTTAGTTCTCCTCCCCTTCTCTCCTGTTGCTGTTTCTCTCTCTCTCTCTTTTAGTTCTCCTCCCCTTCTCTCCTGTTGCTGTTTCTCTCTCTCTATCTCTTTTAGTTCTCCTCCCCTTCTCTCCTGTTGCTGTTTCTCTCTCTCTCTCTTTTAATTCTCCTCCCCTTCTCTCCTGTTGCTGTTTCTCTCTCTCTCTCTTTTAATTCTCCTCCCCTTCTCTCCTGTTGCTGTTTCTCTCTCTCTCTCTTTTAGTTCTCCTCCCCTTCTCTCCTGTTGCTGTTTCTCTCTCTCTCTCTCTTTTAGTTCTCCTCCCCTTCTCTCCTGTTGCTGTTTCTCTCTCTCTCTCTTTTAATTCTCCTCCCCTTCTCTCCTGTTGCTGTTTCTCTCTCTCTCTCTTTTAATTCTCCTCCCCTTCTCCTGTTGCTGTTTCTCTCTCTCTCTCTTTAATTCTCCTCCCCTTCTCTCCTGTTGCTGTTTCTCTCTCTCTCTCTTTTAGTTCTCCTCCCCTTCTCTCCTGTTGCTGTTTCTCTCTCTCTCTCTCTCTTTTAGTTCTCCTCCCCTTCTCTCCTGTTGCTGTTTCTCTCTCTCTCTCTTTTAATTCTCCTCCCCTTCTCTCCTGTTGCTGTTTCTCTCTCTCTCTCTTTAATTCTCCTCCCCTTCTCTCCTGTTGCTGTTTCTCTCTCTCTCTCTTTTAGTTCTCCTCCCCTCTCCTGTTGCTGTTTCTCTCTCTCTCTCTCTTTTAGTTCTCCTCCCCTTCTCTCCTGTTGCTGTTTCTCTCTCTCTCTCTTTTAATTCTCCTCCCCTTCTCTCCTGTTGCTGTTTCTCTCTCTCTCTCTTTTAGTTCTCCTCCCCTTCTCTCCTGTTGCTGTTTCTCTCTCTCTCTCTCTTTTAGTTCTCCTCCCCTTCTCTCCTGTTGCTGTTTCTCTCTCTCTCTTTTAAGTCTCCTCCCCTTCTCTCCTGTTGCTGTTTCACTCTCTCTCTCTTTTAATTCTCCTCCCCTTCTCTCCTGTTGCTGTTTCTCTCTCTCTCTCTTTTAGTTCTCCTCCCCTTCTCTCCTGTTGCTGTTTCTCTCTCTCTTTTAGTTCTCCTCCTCTTCTCTCCTGTTGCTGTTTCTCTCTCTCTTTTAATTCTCCTCCTCATTCTTGCTGGCGTTGATCTTCGAGCCTTCCACCTCCTTGAGGGGAGCGGAGCTCCCCCGGGCCGTGCCCCGGCCGCCAGCTGTTGCTGCTTCGCGTTCTGCTGCTCTCTGTTTCGACCTCGCGCTTGGGGGGAGGGGCGAGGGGAGCCCGCGCTTAGTGCTTTTTGGCAGGAGAGATCGGAACCTCCGATAGGGGATGGGCTACGGGACTTAAAGGGGCATGGTGGGACACAACCAGGCCAATGGGTCCCCCTCTATTCAGTACATCACAGTGCTTCAACACAGCACAAAGAAATCTATGCAAACTCTCTTTTTCTTTTTCCCTTTCTCCTGCTGCAGGTTGTAATAACAATTCTGACAGACTGAAATTGACTGCATTTTTGACAGAAGAGCTGGCCACAGTTTCTGCTCTTTTCAGCTGCCACCAACCTCTTGTGGGATCTTTCCCTGCACTCTCCCAGACCAGATATTGGCAGACTTCTATGTTTCAAATGACACATTCTGTATTTTCCAGAACAGGGTGAATGTGGTAGTATGACTAGGGGTATTACGGTACCTGGGAGTGTGAGCTGCCATTGGTGCAGAGGACTCGCTGCCCATTGGCCCAGATATGTAATGTGCCTCTCAGCCAATTGGTTTTGTGTCCATTGATTGGCCTTTAACCTGCCCTGTTAGCCTTTGACCAGCCCTGGTAGCCACAGTATTAATGTGGCTCATCCAGTTCAGTTTCTGGTCAATGTTAACCCCCAGGATGTTGATTGTGGGGGATTCAGCGACGGTAATGCAATTGAATGACAAGGGGTGGTGGTTAGATCCTCTCTTATAGGAGATCATCTTATAGGTCATTGCTTGGCTCTTGTGTGGCACGAATTTAACTTGCCACTTGTCAGCCCAAGACCTGGATATTGTTCAGGTCTTGCTGCATTTGGACATGGACTGCTTCATTATCTGAGGATGGTGCTGAACATTGTGCACTCATCCGCAAACATCCCTACTTCTGACCATTAAAGGTCATTGACGAAGGAGCTGAAGATGGTTGTGTGTGGACACTACCCTGAGGAACTCCTGCAGTGATGTCCTGGAGCTGAGATGATTGACCTCCAACCAGGTATACCTCCAACCTTGTGCCAGGTATGATTCCAACCAGCAAAGAATTTTCCCTTTGATTCCCATTGAATCCCATTAGCTCGGGCTCCTTGATCCTACACTCAGTCAAGTGCTGCCTTGATGTCAAAGACAGTCCACTCTCATCTCACCTCTGGCATTCAGCTCTTTGTTTGAACCAAGGCTATAATGAAGTCAGGAGCTGAGTGCCCCTGGCAGAACCCAAACTGAGTGTCCATGAGCAGATTATTGCTGAGTAAGTGCCATTTGATAGCACTGTTGATGACTCCTTCCATCACTTTGCTGATGATTGAGAAAAGACTGATGGTAATTGGCTGGGTTGCATTTGTCCTGTTTATTGTTTACGGAGACCTGGTCCGCGATCGGGACCCACCGATCCGCGGGAGGGCCTGTGCCATTGGGGCACTATGGCCGTGATTCTCCCAACGGGAAACTAAGTGCCGATGTCGGAGTGAAACCCGGAGTGTTTCACTCCGGCGTCGGAGGCCACTCCTCGCCCCTATTCTCCCCCGCACTCCCCCGGGGGGGCTAGGAGTGGCAGGGCGTGAATTCGAAGCGCCCGGCCTTGATGCTTGCGTCAATGCGGCGCGCCAGGAATGACGCGGCAAGCAGCGCTGAAGTGATGTCAGCTGCACATGCGCAGGTTGGCCGGCGCCAACCCATGCATGCGTGGTTGCCGTCTTCCCCTCCGTTGCCCCGCAAGACATGGCGGCTTGATCTTGCAGGGTGGCGGAGGGAAAAGAGACGCCGGCCCGACGATCAGTGGCGGGGTGGAGGGGGTCTCCTTCACAGGTGGGGGGGGCCTCCGATGTGGTCTGGCCCACAATCGGGGTCGACAGATCGGCGGGCCGACCACTTTTCCCCCCCCCCCCGGGCCTACTTTCTGGCGCGTTGGCCCCTGAATACTGGCTCCATGTTGAGTTGGAGCCAGAGCACTAACGAAGTCCCCCGCACACGTGCAGGTTGCCGGCAATTTATCGCCGCAAAAGGAGGTTGGAGTGGCGTGAACCGCTCCAGCGCCATACCCTGTCGTCGTGCCAGGGCCTGGTTCGCGCCATCATGAAACGCGATGACGTTCACGACGGCTTGGGCTCTATATCGGAGAATCGCCCAAGTTCTTGAAGAATGGAATTAAAAAGCAAGGTAATTATATTGAGCGCCTTGGATTGATTACACTACAAGCACTGGACACTGAAAAATTATAGAGATCATAGAATAATACAGCTCAGAAAAGGCCATTCCACCTGACCATTCCAATCCCATTTTCCAGCACTTTGGCCCTGGAGAACGTGCAAAATAGATCCACAAGGTTGATACCAAAGTAGAGCAAATACACTGCAGGAAAGATCAAACAGGTTGTGGCTGTTTTCTAATAGAGGCTGAGGGGATGAACTTGATCACTTGGAACATAACACAAGAAATAGGAGTAGACCATACAGTCCCTCAAACCTGCTCTGCTCTTCAATATTATGGCTGAATCTTGACTACAACTTATTTTTCAGTCCTGTCTCTTGACTGCCCAAAAATTCCAAAATTCTATCAATCTCGACGACCCCAAACAATGTCCTTCTGACCATTCCCTTACTATTTCTTTTATATAAATATTGTGTTTGATCCAGAAGCAAGGCAAAACTATCTGAAGCAGCAAGAGGATTCAGAGAGATGAAAAATCCAATAATATTACTGTCAGGAGGGGTTGTTTCGGAAGTGGCAGCGGGCAGGGATCGAGAGATTTGGAGACCTCTTTATTGATGAGGGTTTCCCAAGCTTGGAGGAGCTGGAGGAGGAGTTTGAGTTGACAGGTTGGAATGGGTTTTGGTATATACAAGTGAGGGATTTTGTGTGGAGGCAAGTTTCCACCTTGCCGCACCTGCCGACCGGGGACTGCAGGATGGTGTCGAGAACAGGAGTAGGAGAGCGGAAGGTCTGAGAGATCTACTGAGAGCTGATGGAGTGGGAGGGAGCGCTAATATGGTTGAAGAGAAAGTGGGAAGAAGAGCTGGGTGGGGGGTTGGAGGCCGGATTAAGGGAGGAGGCCCTGATGAGAGTTAACGGTTCCTCGTTGTGCACCAGGCTCAGCCTGATACAATTCAAGGGCACACATGACAGTGGTCAGGATGAGCAGGTTCTTTGAGGGTGTGGAGGATAGGTGTGGGCGGTGTGAACCACCTTGAATTGAACCACCTGCGAACCATGTCCATATGTTTTGGGCATGTCCGAGGCTGAGGGGTTTCTAGCAGGGCTTTGCTGACGTCATGTCAGAGGTCTTACAAGTGAGGGTGGTGCCGAGTCCAAAGGTGTCGACCGTTGATGTGTTGGAAGGCCCGGGAGCCCAGGGGGTGAGAGAGGATGACACCCTGTCCTCTGCCTTCCTGGAGGCCTGGAGACGGATCGTACCAGGATGGAGGGAATCGGAACCCCCGAAGCCGGGGGTGTGGGTTCGGGACATGGAGAGGTTTCCCGGGCGCGATTCTCCGCTGCCCGCGACGGGTCGGATAATAGCGGGAGGGCCTTCCCGACATTTTTCCCGACCTCCCACTATTCCCCCCCCCCCCCCCCCCCCCCCCCCCCCACGGCCGCCCCACGACACGAATCGCTGCTCGCCGTTTATTACGGCGAACAGCGATTCTCCACTGGCCGATGGGCCGAGTTCCCAGGCCTTTACGGCCGTTTTCACGAACGCAAACACACCTGCTCTCACCGTTCGTGAAAACGGCTGCAAAGTGCCGTCCCGGATAACCATGACACCGATTGGCCGTGCCAAGGGTGGCATGGGCCCGCGATCAGTGGGCACCAATCGCGGGCAGAGGGTCCGATACCCGCGCACTCTTTGTTCCTCTGCCGCCCCGTAGGATCAGTCCACGGGGCAGCTGGAGGGCATGACGGCCCACGCATGCGCGGGTTTGACGCATATACGTGATGTGGTCATATGCGTGATGAGGAGCCGTCCAACCCGCGCATGCGCGGCTGATGTCATCGTGCGCGACGGTCGCTAAGCCCGCGATGCCGTTCTTCACGGCGCCGCGCTGCTAGCCCCGACCGGGGGGGGAGAATTGGGTCCCGGGAGGAGGCGCGGAGGCTGCCATGAAACACGACCAGTTTCACGGCAGCCTTTACAACTCTCCGCATTTGCGGAGAATCGCGCCCCTCAGACTTGAGAAAATTAAATTTGCCTTGAGGGGTTCGGTGCAGGGGTTTTCCTGGAGGGGCAGCTGTTTATTGACTTCTTTGAGAAAAATTAAGCTGTCGGGGGAGGGGCGGGAGGCCGTCAAAATTCATAAAGTAGGTTAGCTAGTTGTTTAAGCTGTTTTACACAGACAGATTCCCACTTGAGAGACAAATCCTGACTATTATGTGTTGAAGTGAAAGTCTCATAATGCTCAACATCATTGTTAATCTAATGTTACTGTACAGGTGCAGTTGGACACAGCTCATTGAAGCTTTTTCGTTAAAATCCAGGTTTTCCATTCCTTCCGATTAAGAGGGCAGTGGGAATTACATAAATCCTGGTCCTTTTGATTGACCTGCAAATTCAAACTTCAGCCAGTTCACTGCTCACTTACTTCCCACACTGTTTAAAGATGACCCTTTAATTCCCCAACTTTATCCCTACCGATATGGAACCTGAAATTCCTATTTGCTCAACATATTGAAGAAACTCTACTATTTCAAATAGTAGATATACCGATGCTAGAGGCAATGGCAGAACACAGATAAATACACAGTATTATACAGTACACAGTGACACAGAAAGCCACTCACACTCTCTACTTTCCTCTCAAAGGAGAAAACCCAACACAACCAAAGATAAAGAAGTGACATCAGGGGAGAACTGCACGCCTCTGCCCTCTCCCGCTTTCTGAGGAGGAATCTCTGAGATCGCTGAAAAGTCTCACGGGGAAAGCCGCGACAGAGAAGCAGGATGGGAGAATCCAGCTCCAGGTTGGTCAAGAAAATCCCCATATTGTGTCTCTTCAGTTCCTCTCTTCCAGCACACCAAGTCATTGTAACACATGACCATTGCATAATGTAATCACTTGTAATGAGAGTGTACTGAACAATTCTATATGTACCTCCATTAACCTGTCCTCTTGTTCAGCTCTTCAACAGAGGAGGAGAAGCCTCAAGAACCAGGGCCCTCAGTTTGGGCTTAAGCCAACCCTCACTTCACCAACCCTATCACTGCATCTGAGCCTCACAAACAGTAAGTGTGTGACATCCAATCGGGATGGCTCAGTCAGATTGAGGGCAGATCACATGGTGATTCACAGAGTGGCGAATAGAAATCAATTGTGGATTAATGAGGCTGCAGTACTGCTGTCTGGAGAGACAGGAGAAGATTGCCCTTATCTGTGCCACCTCATGATCAAAATGTAAGGGACAGCACAGTAGCATTGCGGTTAGCACAATTGCTTCACAGCTCGAGGGCCCCAGGTTCGATTCCCAGCGTGGGTCACTATATGTGCGGAGTCTGCACGTTCTCCCCGTGTCTGCGTGGGTTTCCTCCGGGTGCTCTGGTTTCCTCCCACAGTCAAAGATGTGCAGGTTAGGTGGATTGGCCAAGATAAATTGCCCTCAGTGTCCAAAATTGCCCTTAGTGTTGGATGGGGTTACTGGGTTATGGGGATAGGGTGGTGGTGTGGACCTTGGATAGGGTGCTCTTTCCAAGAGCTGGTGCAGACTCAATTGGCCGAATGGCCTCCGTCTGCACTGTGAATTCTATGAAATAACTATTGGGGGCACGGTTACTTTCAAGAAAAGTCAAATTTACTGGTCCTTCATCCAATTGCTCACTGTGGGATCTTGCCGTGCATAAATTAGCTGTCATAATCAGCTGCATGATTGCCATCCAAAAGGAATTAATGAGATGTATAAGGAGGTTTTGAGGATGTGGCAATGTGCGGTATGAATAGGGATTATTTTCCAATGATGTAAAACATGTAAAATGTTTCCTTTCAGAGATCAAACTACTGAAACTTCAAACTCTTCATTCTTCACTGAGGATGAAGTGAGGAATCTGAAATCTGAATATGAAACGGGTGGGATGGAAAAGGCAAAACTACTGATACAGAGAAAAATAAATGATCTGGAGAACACCGAGCTTAACATCGCAGTGACAGGAGAATCAGGAACAGGGAAATCCACCTTCATCAATGCAATGAGAGGACTTGACAAAGATGATGATGGAGCAGCTGAAACTCGAACCACAGAAGGTACAATGGAGCCAACCGGATACAGACATCCCACCCTGCCCAATGTTTGTTTGTGGGATCTGCCAGGAGTGGGAACACCAAAATTCCCAGCGAGTAAATACCAGAAAGAAATGAAATTTGATAAATATGATTTTTTCATCATTATCTCTGGCTGTCGATTCACAGAAAATGATGTAAAACTCGCCAAAGACATTAAGCGGCTGGAGAAGAATTCCTACTTCGTTCGATCTAAAATTGATAATGATCTCCATGCAAAGAGAAAGGAAGGGAGGGACTTTAATGAAGAAAAAGAACTGGAAAAGATCAGGAATTATTGTATCAGGAACCTGCAAGAGGCAGGAATACAATCACCCCGTGTTTTCCTGATATCAAGCTTTGATCAGAATCGATATGATTTTAATCTGTTAAATAAAGCTCTTGAAGGTGATCTTCCTGGTATAAAGAAAAGTATTTACATCCTGTCCCTTCCAAACCTAAATTTGGAAATTGTAGAGAGGAAAAAGAAAGAGCTAAAGAAACAAGTCTGGATGTTGGCATCACTTTCCGGAGTTGTGGGAGCTGTGCCAGTTCCTGGAGTTTCCCTTGGTTGTGACATTGCGATACTGATTAGAGTAATAATAGATTTCCGTAAATATATGGGTTTGGATGATGACTCTCTTCAAAGACTGGCGAAGATGGCAGGGAAACCTGTGGGAGATCTGAAAGCCGTGGTGAACTCTCCCCTGGTGGGTAAAATAACTCCCGATATAATAAACAGATTAGCCTGGGGTACCGCTGCTATTTTCATATCTGGTCTTGAGATTGCACTTGACATCATTCCAGTTGTTGGTTCCATCTTTGGGGCAGGATCATCATTTCTTATGACCTACAAACTGCTGACTGGTGTACTGGATGATTTAACAGTGAATGCAAAGAGAGTGGTGAAGGCTGCATTTGGGACTGACTAAAATGATTCAGAGCAAACACCAACCCAGTGAACCAATGGAGCAGCTGATATATTAAAGATCTCTAACACTGGACATTACAGATTCTTCTACCATATTCCCTTTTTACTGACTTAATTCCTGGACATATTCCCGACCCATTTTGTGGAAGGAATTTCATGCTATGGTGTTTAGTGAAAGGTTTTGTCTCGGTGTAATCTGAATTTTAAAAGAGCCCACCTAATATCACACACGAGGCCCATGCGATTCCCTTCATTAAACATAATAACAAGGAAATTTGCCCTGTTCCTAGAATCAGAGGCCGGGATTCTCCGTTGCCAGTGCGTCCCGCTGTGACGAGGAAGTAATTTTGGTGCTCTGCCAAATCTCCCATTCCCTGCAGCGGGACTGGAGAATCCCGCTGCCGTGAACAAGCGGAGAAACCTTTCCCTAGAATCATATGACACAGCTTGTGGCCATTCAGCCCATCATCCCTATGTCAGAAATCTCTGTGTTCTCAATGAGCTCCTTCTCCGTGAAGTTCACATTTGATTCATGGGTTTACAATGGAGTGAAAACCATTGAGAAGATATATTTTATTTCCTTTTTGACAATAATTGCTCGCTGATTCCACCCTCATCTGTGTGATTTACAGCAAATTTGATACCTAGGTTAACAGTGCAGTCTTTCTTCCAGTACACACTGAACACGATATAGGGATTTATTAAGAGGAAACCCATTTCCTAATTCGATTAAACCATTATCCACTTTCACTGGACATCCCTCTCGATTCTGTCTTTAGAACCATTGCTGCATCAAACAATGTCTGTCTGAAAAGGAATCAATTCTCTACAGTTCCAATAAATTCTGTTTTGTCCGAGAAGCAGCAGAATCCAAGATTGAGACAGTCAGGATCAGACGGTTGTCGAATGATGAGAATACAGACTCCCCATCATATATATTCCATCTGTCATATAGAGTCATCCTGACCATCCCTCGCACAGATCATCCTTCGCACAGACCCTTCCTCACACTGAGCATTCCTCACGCAGACTGTCCCTCAGACAGACCATCCCTCACACAGACCATCCCTCACACAGCCCATCCCTCATACAGACCATCCATCATACAGACCAACCCTCACACAGATCATCGCTCACACAGACCATCCCTCAAACAGACAATCCCTCACACAGACCGTCCCTCACACAGACCGTCCCTAATTCAGGCCATCCTAATTTGGTGAAAAGTTTATAGCAATGAACAGGAAAAGCTCTGGGAATGTGGGGAAATATATTAACTATTGTTCAGAAAGGCAATGAATCGCAATAAGATAAAAGCAAAATACTGCAGATGCTGGGAATTTGGAAAACAGAAGTGCTGAATAAACCCAGTGGGTCTGGCAGCATCTGTGGAGGAAGACACAGAGTTAATGCTTCAACTCCAATATCGCTCTTCTTTGCTTCCAGCGTAATCAGGGAATGGGTGTTGCTCGTCCATCAAACATTCCAGTTAATGTGGAATTTCATTATCAGCACAACACCTGTAAATGACTGAATATGCAAGTACTCATAAAGTAAAGAACTATGGGCGCGATTCTCCGCCCCCCATGCCAGGTGGGAGAATAGCGGGAGGGCCTTCCCGACATATTTCCCGACCTCCCGCTATTCTCCCCCCCTCCCCACGGCCGGCCCACGACACGAATCGCTGGCCGCCGTTTTTTACACACACCTGCTCTCACCATTCGTGAAAACGGCCACAAAGTGCCATTCTGCACAACCATACCACCGATTGGCACGGCCGCACCACGGCCGTACCAAGGGTAGCATGGGCCCGCGATCGGTGCCCACCGATCACGGGCAGTGGGTCTGATTCCCGCGCACTCTTTGTCCCTCCGCCGCCCCGCAGGATAAGTCCATGGGGCGGCTGAGGGGCATGACGGACAGCGCATGCGCGGGTTTGACGCATATGCGCGATGACATCATCCGTGCATGCACGAGTTGGAGCTGTCCAACCCGCGCATGCGCGGCTGATGTCATGAGTCTTGGCGGCCGGGCTTAGCGAACGCTTGCTAAGCCCGCGCTGCCGTTCTTCCAGGGGTTGCGATGCTAGCCCCGACCGGGGGGGGGGTGAATCGGGTCCCAGGAGGGGGCAGCCTTTATGACTCTCCGCATTTGTGGAGAATCGTGCCCTATATTTTTACTTCTAACATTCAACTGTGCATTTAAACATAAAGTGTAAAATAATACAATACAATGCGTTCCGATAGTTTCATAATTCTAGTTTGTAAAGTGAGAATTTGCATTCGGGGAATATCAACAATTTCGGTTGGTGGAGAATTCCGGTTATTTAACCGGATAAACAGAAAGTTTGCTGCACTTTCTGCCACCAAGTGGCATTGGTGCTTGACCCTCAGTGAGTGTAGGAGACAGAGGGTGATGACAGATGGCTGCTTTAGTGACTGGAAACCAGTGTCCAGTGGCGTACCACAGGGGTCTATGCTGGGTCCCTATTGTTTGTCATTTAGAGAAACAACATTGATGACGATGTTGGGGGTAGGATCAGTAAGTTTGCGGATGATACAAAAGTTGGCTAGATAGTTAATGGTAATGTTCAATGTCTTGGGTTACCGGAAGTTATAGATGGGATGGTCAAATAGACAGAAAAGTGGCAGATGGAATTTAACCCTGAAAAGTGTGGTGATACACTTTGGAAGGAGTAATGTGACAAGGAAGTATTCAATGAATGGCATTACACTGGGAAGTTCTGAGGAACAAAGGGACTTTGGTGTCCATAGATCTCTGGAAGCAAAAGGGCAGGTTAAAAGACTGGTGAAAAAGGCGTATGGAACACTTGCCTTTACCAATCGAGGCATAGATTCCAAAAGCCGGGAGGTCAGGTTGGAGTTTTATAGAACTTTGGTGCGGCAATTGCTGGAGTACTGCGTGCAATTCTGGTCGCCACATTATAGGAAGGATGTGATTGCACTGGAAGGGGTGCGGAGGCGATTCACCAGGATGTTGCCTGTGATGGAATATTTAAGTTATGGAGGGAGGTTGGAAAGGCTTGGGTTATTTTTGCAGGGACAGAGAAGACTGAGGGGAGTCCTGATCAAAGTGTACAGGATTATGTGGGGCATGGACAGAGTGGATGTGGAGCAGCTGGGGTGTGTATCTCTCTGTATCCTCCAAAACAGCCAGTACCTTCCATTACTCAATGGTGAGATCACCGACACCCATCATGGTATTGACAACACATTCATCAGTAGAGTGAATGAAACACTGTCAGAATGATGGCCACCATGTCAGTTCCAGCTGGCTGGAAAAAGGGAGAGGAAAATGATCCGAAATAGCAGCAGAAGAGCAGTTTCTGCTGGGGGAGAGGTGTGGGAGTGTCTTACACCAACACACGAGCCTACTGTTCTGCAATATCACTTGATATGTACAATGGGTTGATGTTATTGATGTGTTATATTGTATTTTTAATCTGCATTGTGATTTTCTTGGAGTAATTGAATTTAATTATCATTTAACCATATGTATGATTTCTTGTTAGCTGATGATAAATATATACATTTTTCAACATAAAGGCTCTGTTGAACCTTTTGGTGTATTAATTGTGAACTTATGTTTATCTGTCCTGTGGGAGCCCACAGGAATCAGTGTTGGAGTCCTTGCTGTTTGTGGCTTATAGAAATGATTTAGATATAACTGTTGGAGGGTTGATCAGTAAGTTTGCAGATGATCTGAAAATTGTTGGGGTGGTAAATAGTGAGGAGGATAGCCTAGGAATACAGGAGGAAAAAGATGATCTGGTCAGATGGGCTGATCAGTGACAAATGAAATTCAGTCCAGGTAAGTGTGAGTTGATGCATTTGGGCAGGAAAAACAAGGCAAGGGGATACATGATAAACGGCAGGACCCTGGGAAGCACCAAGGATCAGAGGGTCCTTGGTGTGCATGTACACCCATCCCTTGAAGCAGCAGAACAGGGAGGTACAGTAGTTAAGAAGGCATATGGCCTGCTTGTCTTTATTCGCCAAGGCATAGAGTTTAAGAGCAGGAGGTTATGCTGCAACTGTATAAAAGTTTAGTTAGATCCCTGCTAGAATATTGTGTGCAGTTCTGGAATCCACATAACCGGGTGGATGTGATAGCACGGGAAAGGATACAGAGAAGACTTACCAGGAAGTTGCCTGGATTGGAGAGTGTTAGTTATGAAAAGAGATTAGATAGACTAGGATTGTTTTTCTTGGAGCAGAGGAGACTGAGGGGGGGGGCATGATTGAGATGTATGAAATTGTGACGGGCATGGAGACAGGAGACTGGGAGAAACCTTTCCCTTTGGTGGAGGGATCAATGACCAGGGGGAATAGATTTAAGGTAAGGGGAAGGAGCTTTAGAGGGGGTGTGAAGAACAACTTTTTTCACCTAGAGTGTGGTGGGAGTTTGCCTGAAAGGGACGTGGAGGCAGAGACCCTATAACATTTAAGAAGTATTCAGATGTGAAATTGCGACCTAGGGCATACAAGGTTTATGGGCCAAATGCTTCAAAATGGGATTAGAATAGTTAGGTGGTGGTTTTTGACCAGCAAAGACTTGATGGGCCATGGAGCTTTTTCTGTGCTCGATAACTCTCTGACTCTAAATGATTTCCAGGACAGATGGAAATATAATCAAGTGAAACTTACGAACAATGCCATTGTAACATTCTAAACATGAATATGGTGTCTTTTGCTCATGTATCTCTGCTTTGGAAACCAGGTGTTGTTGGCATTGCTGCTGAGACAATACTGTCCCAACTCAGGCAGGTAACATCCACACACCATGTAATGATACAATAAATGCTGAACTCTTCACCTCATGTTTGTGCTGAGTATTTATTTGTCACCACTATTACGATTCAAGACCAGGCCCCAACAGAGGCTAGGATACTGGACTGAAACCCCAATATTTTAGTTTCTTTAGACTGTGTGGAAAGAGTAATTTCACAAAGAAATCAGGTTTTGATATATTTAAAGCAGAACTTTATTATGTATACAATATTAAACTTTTTAACTTTACACCCGAAATGAACAGCTTATAATTACCCTTGAAACAACACATTACCTGGCATGTTTCAGCTTCTTCCTTGTCCCCAGACAAGACTGCTCCGCTTCAAATATTGTGACTCTTTCATAACTGTCCTGCTGTGCGAGAATTGTGGACTTAGTGTCAGACAGATCAGACCTCACCTCTGATCACGCCGAAGCCTTCTCCAAAACTGACCCTCTGCATTCCTTGGCTCCACACAGCGACAACATCATCTCCCCAAGCTGGAAAACAAATGACCTCTGCAGACTGAAAGCACATTAACTCCACAGGGACTTTCCCCAGTCAAATTACAGTGCATTAGTCCAGGCTGAAAGCCAACAATCCTTTATCAATTTCACCTACTGGCTCCTCAAAGCCCTCAGGGCTTTACAAAACAAAATCCCTTCTGAAACATGACCACTGCAGTCAAGCACACTATGTTAGCGGAAGAAATTGCTATGTGTGTCACAGAATTGATATAAGTAATAATAAAGATGTCTCAAGTTTTATAGCAGCACAGGTCAAGGGAAAAAACCAGTAGACAAGGGGTTAAAATGTTGAACCTTGAAAAAAGTCACCTAAACTTGAAATAATTCAATCATACTCCAGGGCATTAGGATAAGAAAAGGGACCCACAACACAGAAATCATGGTTCCAGCCTGTCTGTAAGAGATTCATTATTTAGCCCAGAGCAGGGGATAAAAACACATTAAGAAGTTAAGGTTAAGGGAAATATGTGGAAAGAATCCAGGAGATTGTAAAGAAGCATTGTATTAGTTGATCGTTTTTCCATTAAAGGGCATAGAAAATAGGCACACTGATCACCTTGTCTTGTTACAAATGAATTGATGACGTCAATGCCTACTTGTAACTCTGAAAGAACTTTAAATGTATATGCATGTAACTCTGACCATGATCAGAGCTGACTTTTGTGAGCTAAGGATAGTAGCAGAATGTGCCTCTCCTGTGTGCATACAGCGATTCCGAATAAACGCAACTTTTACAACCCCACGCGGTCGAGAAAAGACTCTGAGTATTAGTTCCCTCCAACACTTAGCACTGTGAGCAAGGGTATCGGCACAGGACAACCGCCGACTATGTGGCTCAAAATCGGGTGAGTGTTTTTATCTACCACCCATAGTTAGGGAGAAATTTCACGTTAGTCGTTGGCCGACTGTAAGTTGCGATTCCAAAGAACGAAACGGATGAAGAGTCTGACCGCGTGAAGTGGAGTAAAATCGTTGGGGGATACCGGGGTGTGGGTTTGGATAGTTATGTTAAGGAAAACTTGTTAAGGAATTGCTTTGGAGATTGAAGTGCCTGGTCATAAGTAAAAACCCGTAGGACAAAATACCACGGGAAAAAGAGTTGGAAGGATCTCACCTGCTGTGAGAAAGGTATAGCCGCAGGAGTAACCGTGAGAGGGTAGAGCCACGGAGGAGGAACCCCGCAGGAATGGTGTGTGTGTGTTTGTGAGAGTCAACGGCAGAGATGGCCGGATCCGATAAAACAGGCAGCAAGACCAAGTTAGAGCAAGATAGATGGGAACCTGAGAGATCGATCATACAGATGATTGTAACCCAGAATAGTAAGTTAATTGCAAAGATGAGGGAGAAAGGATACAACCCAGACGCACCCGCAGCTGAGCAGAAGGCCTAGTGGACAAACCAAACGAAGAAAAAGTATGAAAAGGGGGTAATAATGGCAACTGTGATTTTAAAGAACCAAGGGATTGAAGAATTGCAGGAGGCAAGAGTAGCAGCTGTAAGACACGCGCAGGAAGGGGACAAGAGAAAACCGCAGGGAAGATTTGTAGAGACTGTGACCCCGACAGCTCCATGTGTCATGGAGGAGAGTGACTATGTGGATGACTGGGACAGTTTTGAGGAGGGAAGGTACGAGGATTATGCATCCTCCGTCCTTATGAGGAAAAGGATGAACCATTGCCTGTAGCCCCATTGCATGTAGTGAGGAAAATGGTGGAGGGGCAAACCACTGAGCAGCATATCCAAATACTTTTCACAGCTGGGGAATAAAAAATGATCCTGAATGAACTGCCTTCTCTAAAACGACAGGATGATAATGGCTCATTTTGGGATAAACTGGACGAATTACGGGAGGCTCATGGGTTAACCACTGATGATATTAATTTATTGTTAAGGTCAAAGTATGGGCAAGCATGCCACAACCATACAGAGATCGCACGTGGGTCACGCAGAGGTGTGGGGGAGACTAGGATCCCCGCTTTGCAACCTTTGGAATGGCAGTGTGAACGGCCCTTGGGAGAGGTAGCCCAAATTGACTTTACTTAAACAGGGACCAAAGGAATGAATTTGAGGATCAGTGACGGACTGGCCAGGGTGTCGGCTTGCCCGATGGCAAGTGGGCCCCTGATGAAGTGGGCCCCCTATATCAAATAAAAATGCAATAAAGAAACAAACACAGACAACTGTTTTAGTAATAAAAAGGAATAAGAAAAAGAAGAGAACAGGATACAAATAAGCAGTGCATGAAAAGGAACAAAGCAGGGGAGGTAGTGAAAGGATGTTCAATAGGGGGGCCCGGGTTGGGCATAATAAAGGAAATTCCATGTTTTCAGAAAGAGTGTGTGAATTTAAAGATAAAATTACAATTCGTGATTTGAGATGGTCGACAACTTCAAAGGATATCAAGCAGAAGTCTTGGTTCAACCGGTACATCGGCCCGGGGCCCGGAGAGCCAAGAAGGGGCCCGTGAATCTCTGAAGGGCCCTTAAAAATTATAATTAATTAGATAAATAAATCTCCAACTTTTTTCCTGAGATTTGTATTCTAACTTAATAAAATATAATTGTTTTTAAAAAGAGCAATACCAAATAAAAATGCAATAAAGAAACAAACAAATAATAACTCAGTGTATGAAGGAACAAAGCAGTGTTAAACAGATGTGAAAAGGAGTGGAGGGGGGTGGGGGGGGCGGGCTGGTTCACCCGCGTCGGACATAGTTGGAAATCCACGTTTTCAGCAAGAATGTGTGAATTTAAAGATAAAGTTACAGTTCGTGATTTGAGATGGTCGGCAACTTGAAAGGATATCAAGCAGCACATAGGGTCGTGAGGTCACCAAAAAGGAGAAGCGGTACATTTGACCGTGAATCATGAGGTCAAAGATATTGAAGTGATAAGCCATGATCGGTAAACTCAAAGGGTTGTGACTTGTAACACTGCACTGGTATCAAACTGGACATGTTAACTTTGGTCGTGGGACCATTCTTAATGTCTTACAATAGTCGGACCAAACTTCTAAGTTTCAACAGTTGTCTCAGTTGCTTGCTGGTGTGAACACTGGACAGTGGATTGTCTCCTCTTCTGAAGCTGCATAGGCCACAGTAGTATTGACTAATGAACATAGCCTACTGAAGTGTAAATAAGTTATTCTATATTTTTTATCAAGTAGGGGTTTATCTGGCGTTCCTTCAAGTTATTCTTGCAATCATCAATATTCATTTTTCACAATGTGGGCTATTTTTAATTAAGTTTTTATTTCAGGACTATTACCCCTACCAGCATGGAAAAGAAAAAGCATAAATCTGGGTCACTAAAACGCAAAGAACAAAAAGAAGCAGAAAGGAAGGAATCAGCCAAGCAATGCAGGTTTATTACAGAGATTACAATACCACAAGCACAATCCACATCAATATCCAGTTCTGCAACAAATAATCAAGAAGCAAGAAACAATGCTCATGGTGATGATGCAATGACATGCGAGTTACAAGAACAGAGAAGAACTACTTTGAATGTAGAGACAAATACAAGTGCATCCATTACTAATCAAACCAGGCCCAATATTTCTTCTGGCTTCCTTGTTCCGATATCTGTTATGCCTGTAGTTGCAACATCTGAACACATAGCTTCAACTAGTGACAGGGAATCAGATATTCCTTCAAACATAAATGACGGTTTCTGAAGCACATCCTGTAAATGAACCTACACAAGAAAATGAAAGATCAATTACTGGAATCTTCCAATATCCATCACGAGCAAAGCTAAAACAGTTTTTTGCTGAACATCCACTTCAGCCACGATGATCTGCCATTTGATGCTCGTTTGTATGAGAGGAAAATTATGAATGACTCAGTCCCAAGAAAATGGCTAACATATAACAAAGAAAATAAATGCTTATATTGTTCATACTGCTTAGCCTTTGAGTTTCCCAACACTTGTAATCCATCACCCTTTGTACTTGGCTTTAGTGACTACAAGCGTATTAGCCAGAGCTTGACTTTACATGAATCGACAACAATACATGCCAGAAATGCTCAGCAATATATCAGTGTGGTTAATGATGGCACCTTAGATAAATTTTTTGCAGCATCACTAATTAAAAGGAAAGAAGAAGTATTGAAGTGGAGAAGTATTGCCATGAGGATTATAGACATCATAAAGTTGTTACGCAAGCAAGCACTTCCTTTCGAGGTCACAGAAATAAATCGGCCTACACTCGAGATAATGAGGTTCTGAATCATGGCAATTTTTTAGCTACAGTGCAGTTGATGGAAAAATATGACCCCATTATGGCAGCTCACGTTTCTGCAGTGCAAAACAAGTCTAAACAAAGAATCAAACGATTAGAGCAACAAGGAAAGGCTCAAAGTAAAGGTGTGGTGGACTTGTTACATACCTGAGTAAAACAACTATAAATATATTAATCAAAATTATGAAGAATATGATACAAGAAAGAATTAGTCATGAAGTTTCTCAAGCAAAATGTTATTCTATTCAGGTTGATTCAACACAAGATAATTCATCCATCGATCAGTTTAGCATTATTATTTGGTATGTGCTTAAAGGTATTATCTGTGAGCGACTACTTTCAGTTGTGCCAAGTAATGATGGTACAGGACAGGGACTTTTTGATCTATTGATTGAAACATTACAGCATCTTAAAATTGACCCCCAAAAATGTTTATCTGATAGCACAGATGGCGCTGCAAGCTACCATGGCCAGTATAATGGTTTACAATGTAAAATTGCTGATGTGGCTGATCAACATGTTCATATATGGTGCTATGCCCATGTATTGAATTTGGTGATAACTGAAACAACAAAATGTTGTGTGCCTGCAGTTTCTTTTTTCAATTTGCTCCAGAATAGAGCAACTTTTGTGAAAGCATCATACAAGAGAATGGCTGTATGGATAGAAGTTGTTGGAAAACACCTAGGACAATACAACATGAAACGATTAAAGCTAATTGGTGAGACCAGATGGTCAGGAAAATCCAATGCAGCAACAACTATATTTGAACGTTTTGATGATGCTGCTGCCAGTACTTTCGTAAATATATTGACATGCTTATCAATGATACAAGATTCAGAAAAGTTTGATGCAAAAACAAAACATGAAGCAAATGTTTTACTTCAAAGTCTTCTAAAGTTTGAAACCATATTGACAGCATCTACTTACTTGTATATATTTGAAACTACAACCCCATTATCAAGTTATCTACAGACAAGTGGTTTAGATATGTTTACTGCATGGAGTTTGGTAGATTCAGCTACAACAAAGTTGAAGGAACAGACAAGAACATTTGATAATGTTCACAGCAAGGCTTTGGAATTTGTAAATAAATGTAATGACAGGATTTCACAGATGAATATGGAAGAAAATCAAACATTGGAAATTGATACGTTGGAAACAGCATTGCCAGTTAAGAGGCAGAGGAAGAAGAAAAGAATGGCAGATGAGCTTATTGATGATGAAAGAAATTCCTCAGATTCTCTAGCTGATTTTCGGGTAAATGTGTTTAACCTAATAATGGATCGCATTGCCCAGTCACTAGAATCACGCTTTGTACAACACAAACAGTTGTATAAAGATTTGTCCTGCTTGGACCCAGCAAATTTTAAATCCATTGCATAGAAGGGCCTTGAAGATGAAGCATTGAAAGGTATTATTAAACTGTTTCCACAAATTAGCAAAGATCAAGTAATATTGGAATTGTTTTCTTTTGCTTCAAACTTTGATGTATTAAAGCTATTGCTTAATGATGGTGAGAATATGGATTCCAGTTGCAACAATTGTAAAATTTGCAGCACTTGCCCATCGTGTGTATTAAAAATTCTGACATCCAACAGACTTCATGACAAGGCATATAATAACCTTCATGAACTTTATAAAGTCATCTGCACACTATCAGTTACTCAAGTCTAATGTGAGAAGACATTTTCAAAGCTAAAGATCATAAAGACAAGGTTAAGAAGTTCGCTGTCTGAGAAGAATTTGGAATCATACACGTTGCTATCCATTGAAAAGGAATTGTTAGATGAATTGGATGCAGAAGCAATTATTGGCAGATTTGCACAATCATCTAGCGAACACAAACGATTGCTCTTAATATAGTGGACTGCATGCAATGCTCTATTGTGCTTTTGAACTATCTGTCAATGTGTAAATTCTGCAGTAAACTATTTAAAAATATCAACCAATTACTTAAAATTTTAAAAAATAAATAAAAAATTCAATTATAACATTCTGTATTTACATTTGGTATCTGCTGCCAGTAATATGTACAGTACATGTACACTGTAATTACTAAGAAATAAACATTTTTTCCACAACATTTTTAATTGTACCCTTTTTTTTCCATATGTATTTTTTGAAAATGTTATTTATTCGTTATGAAAATTAAATGATAGCATTGTAGTTGTAAAAGGGAATATAGATAAGATTGAATATGACAGATTTAGGACAGAGATCTCTCTCAGAGGATTGTGCAACTTTGGAATTCTTTGCCTGAGACGGTGGTGGAGACGGGGGTCATCAAATTTTTTGAGGTGGAGGTAGATAGTTTTTCGTTAGTCAAGAGAATCAAAGGTTATGAGGGTAGATGGGAATGTGGAACTTGAAAGACAATGAGCCCAGATTTATGGAATAGTTGAGCAGGCTTGAGGGGAAGAATGGCCGATCTCTACTCCTAATTTGTCTGTACTATAAAGAGGGGGAGACATTTATTTTACGAAGATTTGTGAGGCTATGGAATGCACAATGAGTTGATAATTAAAACAGAGACCAAGTCGACATTTAAAAATAGGAGAGAAAGATACGTCAAGGAAAGGGATATGGAACCAGGGGGCTGGATTCTCAGCCGCAAAGGAAGCCCTGCTGCCGGCAGTGGAGAATACCACGTCAGCACTGGTCCCTATCCGATGCTCCAGTTCTCTTGCTGGTGTCTGGATTGTGGTTCAGGCCCCTCATTAGCAGGAAAATAAATGGGTCACCATATTCTCTGGGCCCTCGTGAATCTCCGGCCCTCTGGGCCGGGAATCACGTGAGCGAGAATTGGTTCAGGTCTCGACAAGCATGGCCCTGATGTGATGGACCTCGCAGTTGGCCAAGGGGGTAACTCTTTTAGCAAGTTGCTCCGAAAGCCCATCACCCTCACCCAACCGTAACCCTAACCCTTACCCTAACCCTCCCACAATGCAAGACATGCCCGGCTCACCCTCACCAGAACATTACCGCTCCCCCAGCAAAGACCCCCTAATTAAACAGAGCCCCACCAGAGACCCCATAATTAGAGAGGCCCTTACTGGAGACCACCTAATTAGAGAGATCCCACCAGAGACCCTGGAATTAGAAACACTCGCACTAGTGACTCCATCTCCAAAAGAGTGACCCCTTCCTGTATTCGTCAATACAGTGTAAAAACCCTGGGCTTGGTCCTCTGTTTATCCAATTAAGAGCCAATTTAGCTTGGCCAATACAGCTACCCTGCACATCTTTGTGTTGTGGGGTGAAACCCACGCAAACACGGGAAAATGTGCAAACTCCACACGGACAGTGACCCCGAGCCGGGTTTGAACTTGTGACTTTGGTGCCATGAGACAGCAGTGGTAATCACTGCAGCACCGTGCTGCCCTTGGATTCTCTGTTTCTGAGACTAAGTGTGGACGCCAGCAGCGCATGTGTGGGTTTTCACGACAGGAAAATCGGAACGAACCCCTCACCACCGATTCCGGTACCGGTGAGGGGCTAGCATCAGCGCTGAGTACTAACTCTGTGATATATTCCAATCATTATCACACCTATACTAACTCTCTGATATATTCCAATCAGTATCACACCTATACTAACTCTCCGAATGATGCAGTAAATCATCGAACTGACCCAAACCCCCTGAGACTTCATCAGGTCAGATGATTAACTCCGAGCATCTTTGCTCGGAGATGAACCAGATAATTTTTTTTTATTATTCATTTTTTTTATTATTCATTATTCATGGAGTTTAATGCGGAAAAGTGTGAGGTGGTTCACTTTGGAAGGAGTAACAGGAATGCAGAGTACTGGGCTAATGGCAAGATTCATGGTAATGTAGATGAACAGAGCGATCTCGGCATCCAGGTACATAAATCCCTGAAAGTTGCCACCCAGGTTAATAGGGCTGTTAAGAAGGCATATAGTGTGCTAGCCTTTATAAGTAGGGGGATTGAGTTTCGGAGCCATGATGTCATGCTGCAGCTGTACAAAACTCTGGTGCGGCCGTACCTGGAGTACTGCGTGCAGTTCTGGTCACCACATTATAGGAAGGATGTGGAAGCTTTGGAAAGGGTTCAGAGGAGATTTACAAGGATGTTGCCTGGTATGGAGGGGAGGTCTTACGAGGAAAAGCTCAGGGACTTGAGGTTGTTTTCGTTAGAGAGGAGAAGGCTGAGAGGTGACTTAATAGAGACATATAAGATAGTCAGAGGGTTAGATAGGGTGGACAGTGAGAGTCTTTTTCCTCGGATGGTGATGACCAACACGAGGGGACATAGCTTTAAATTGAGGGGTGGTAGATATAGGAGAGATGTCAGAGGCAGTTTCTTTACTCAGAGAATAGTAGGGGTATGGAACGCCCTGCCTGAAACAGTAGTAGACTCGCCAACTTTAAGGGCATTTAAGTGGTCACTGGATAGACACATGGATGAAAATGGAATAGTGTAGGTCAGATAGGCTTCAGATGGTTTCACAGGTCGGCGCAACATCGAGGGCCGAAGGGCCCGTACTGCGCTGTAATGTTCTATGTTCTATGTTCTATACTGGCCCTATTCCCTAGTTCTCCCTCAATGCTTTCACCTTCTGACCTATTGCTCTGGTACCCACCCCCCTGCCATACTAGTTTAAACCCTCCCGTGTGACACCAGCAAACCTCGCGGCCAGGATATTTATGCCTCTTCAGTTTAGATGCAACCCGTCCTTCTTATACAGGTAACATCTGCCCCGGAAGATCTCCCAGTGGTCCAGATAATGGAATCCTTCTCTCCTACACTAGCTGTTTAGCCACGTGTTTAGCTGCTCTATCTTCCTATTTCTAGCCTCACTGGCACGTAGCACAGGCAGTAATCCCGAGATTACAACCACAGAGGTCCTGTCATTTAACTTTCTGCCTCGCTCCCTGAACTCCTGCTGCAGGAACTCATGCCCCTTCCTGCCTATGTTTTTAGTACCAATATGTACAACAACCTCTGCCTGTTTGCCCTCCCCCTTCAGGATGCCTGCTACCAGTTCTGAGACATCCTGGACCCTGGCACCAGGCAGGCAACATACCATCGTGGAGTCTCTTTCACGTCCACATTAGCGCCTATCTGTGCCCCTGACTATAGAGTCCCTATGACGATTGCTCTTCTGTGCTTTGACCCTCCCTGCTGAACATCAGAGCCAGCCGTGGTGTCACTGCTCTGGCTGCTGCTGTTTTCCCCTGATAGGCTATTCCCCCCTGCCCCCCCCCCCCCCCCCCCTCCGACAGTATCCAAAGGGGTATACCTGTTCGAGAGGGGGACAACCACAGGGGATTCATGCACTGACTGCCTGCCCCTTCTGGTCATCACCCATTTCTCTGCCTGCACCTTGGGTGTGACCACATTTATATAACTGCTATCTATGACGCTTTCCGCCTCCTGCATGCTCCAAAGTGCATCCAACTGATGCTCCAACAAACCATGCGGTCTGTGAGGAGCTCTAGTTGGGTGCACTTTCTACAGATGAAGCCATCCGGGGCGCTGGGAGCCTCCCGGACCTGCCACATCTCACAGTCAGAGCACTGCACCCCTCTAATTGACATTGTGTCAATTAATTCGTAAATTACATTTTCAAATTTTTTTTTAAGTTACTGTTAACTATATGTTTCCTGGCACTATATCTCTACTATAAATGTGAAAGCTAAATACAGTACACTTCAATCTCTCTCTTAGATACCCTCCAAATTATAATTAAGTAATTATGTTTAATTTGTTTAACAATGGGTAATTTTTAAAATTTACCATGTCATGTTTTGTCGACTGGCTAATATGAATGATGCACTATAGAATATCTAGTTTACATAATTTATTATGAAACAACTGTGTGGTAAAGATACCTGGAACAAATAACCAATAATCTACTGACACTAACTAACTGTTATAGAGCTACTGCAAAATAAGTCTATCAACCAACACGATTTACTCCCGATTGTCTCGGGGCACAGAACCACATGATAGACTTACCCTGCCACACTGCCACCTGCTGGTCAGAGATCATGTACAATATTATCTACAGAATTGCTTCATGCATATCATCACACCTGCCTCCTCGAACATACCATCCATTAGTGACTGAGAAGGTAGGAGTCATGGAAATTCCCAGGGAACAGAGCACAGGCTTGCAGGATGTGCTTTTGATGGTCTCCTTTCAGGTGCTGAACATCATGGGCTGTTGCCATGGAGTCACTGAAGTCACATGGGTGCAGTCTATTGCACCCTGCACACATGGGAACCCAGAGATAACTGTGAAGTCTGTAAATGTCTAAGCCTAGCTATCCTCATCCAGAGAAAAGTTCACATAATGATGGGACCTCCTGTAAAGCCCTCCTGGATGCATCACTGTCTTTCTGATGGTGAAATTCCCGCCAGGCGCCCTGTTGATCCCTAGAAAGACCCAGAGGCAAAGAAATTGAGTGCTGCTATCACCTTCAGGGCCACGAGCAGAGGGAAGCCACCAAACTCACATGGCGTCAGGTCTTCTCGGAGAATGTGGCAGAGGGGGTGGGCAAAATATCAGGGTAATCACAGATTAGCCCTGAACTGCCTCTCATTCACGTGCAAGTAGGAGACTTGCTCATAGACCCTCAGTGTGGTGAGTTGTCTCTGCTCTCTGGGTATCTGCTTTTGGATCTGGCATTTGACCAATTGCATTTACTTTATCTTGATCTGGTTGCACACATCTTTCGAAATTCCAACTTCAATTTCTCTATGCCAAATTGGCATTTGTCTTTGTTTAATTTCAGGCCATGCGAGTCAATTCTCATCCTTGTTTACATGAGTCTTGAATAATGTTCTTCTGGCGTAGTTGACCATATTATAACATCATCGATGTAGACTCTAACACCAGATATTTGGTTCGTAAAAAGTCCCAAGTTCCGAGCTAGTGAACGCCCTCCCATTGTCGGGGACAATGATTTCTGGTATGCCGTGTGTAATGAACGTCTGGCGGAGTCGCCCGATTGTGGGCTTGGACGTTGTCAGTATCATTCGGTTAATATCCATCCACTTGGAATAGGTGTCGGCCAGGATCAAGAACATTAATCCCTAGAATGGCCTGGAAAACTAATAATAATAATAATAATAATCTTTATTAGTGTCACAACTAAACTTACATTAATACTGCAATGAAGTTGCTGTGAAAAGCCCCTAGTCGCCACACTCCGCACCTGTTCTTATATATTGAGGGAGAATTCAGAATGTCCAATTCACCTAACAGCATGTCTTTTGGGACTTTTGCAGGAGGAAACCGGACCGCCAGAAGAGGGAGAACGTGCAGACACTGCACAGACAGTGACCCAAGCCGGGAATCGAACCCAGGTCCCTGGTGCTGTGAAGGAACAGTGCTAACCACTCTGCTATTGTGCCACCCAAAATCGGCATGAAGCCGCGACCAGGTGGAGGGGCACCGCCTGCAGAAACTTCGGGTGCTGCTGGCTCAGGCCGCACTGCTGGGCGAGTTTTTTGGTGTCCCTGTCAATATCAGGCCACCACACATAGCTGCAAGCCAGCATCTTCATTTTCCAGACCACGGGATGGTCACTGTGGAGATCCATCAAAATGGTGCAGCAACCTTTTGTTGGAACCAAGATGCATGTCCCCCATAGGAAGACCCTGTCCTCTATGATGAGGTCCGTGACCATCAGGCAAAGCGCGGTGCTGAGTCCTGTACAATGGGATGTGCCGGATACGGGCTAACTGGAGATCTGTCTGGATCCAGATCCTGAGTTGAAATGTGGTAACAGGCAATGTTTCCATAAAATGCAAAGTAACGATGATTTTGTTGGTGCAAGTGGGCATCGGTAGCCTGGTCGGCAGGGGAAGACGTCTTAGAGCGTCCGCATGAGGGATCTTCATCCCAGGCCGGTGTTCCATTATATATTCATAAGCTTCCAGCAGCAAAGCCCATCATTGAATTTGTGCGGGTGCGACGGGAGGGATTGCCCTGTCTTCCTTGGAGTGTGATCTGTCAGAATCTCGAAGGCGTGGCCAGAGACATATTGATGGAATTTCTTCAATGCAAAACTCTATGGTCAAAGCCTCTTCCTCAATCTGGGCGTAATTTCGCTCGGCTGTTGCAAGAGTCTGAGAAGTGAAGGTGATGGGCCGTTTTGTGCCGTTGTCCATCCTGTGGGCTAAGGGTGCTCCAATGCAGTCAGTATCCGGCTCATCAGTAGCTTGGCGGAGTCGAAGTAGGTGAGCAACCACAAGGATGTGAGTTACTATTTTACCTCGGCAAACACGGCCTGCTATGGTGGACGCCATGTTCATTCCTAAACCTTCTTCAGAAACTGGTGTAAGAGGGGCCAGCAGTGTTGCGAGGTTCGGGATAAATTTCCTGTAATAGTTTCCCATTACAACCCGGTGAAGGCCAAGGTGTTCCATACGGGAACCGACGTACGTAATATCCCGGGTGTGGAACACGCACTTCTCCCTTGTAGCCACCGAAGTTTGTCACTGCCCGAACACAAAATGGAGGATTAAAATGCATGCAGGGAAAATTGGACAATGTAAGGACGACAAGCAGGTTGCAGAATCTCCCTGTGTATTCTGACTGCAAAGAAACCAGACAGCACTGAAACTGGCAGTTGCGCATATTAATTGAGCGATTTCCCGGGCACAATGGAAACAATCGCGAATAATCAGAACACATCCAGACTCTTCGGCGCCAGCAGGAGTCCCAGACAATAAGTTACAAACAGGCCCCAAGAACCGCCCAGCGATCGAGGATCAACCCCAGTATTGGGGGATTTAAACCAATCGATTGGTATGAGATCCCCCAACAGCTACATCGACAAGTAAGTGTCCAGTCAACGCACGCTACGAGAATAGACACTCCTGATCGCTTAGCCCGTACCAACTGGGAAGCCTGCAGTCTCAGGACAGAACAAGAGGCCATTGTTCCCTGATCCAGTGGGTTCCCTTATCGATGATGTATTGGCTCATAGTGGTAGGAATAGTTTAGTCCGCTCGTATTAGTTGCATGAGTATCGATTTACTGTGTAAATAATAAATATGTTTGATTGAACCTTACTAACTGGTGTATTGAGTTATTGATCTGATCTTGGACTTGAACCTCGTGGCGGTATCATAAGGATACCTGGCGACTCCAGAGCTAAGTAATAAAACAGAGCAAATTAAGTGGTAAGCACACTTAGTAAAACGAGCAACACCCTGCAGCCGAAAAGCAGCGGTGAGAAGGTCATCAAGTTTCCTTAAGTGTTCCTGGTCTGACGTCGCAAGGCCACCCTTGTAATATGTTTTCCTTGACACATTAGAATATTGCGTAAGCCAATGATACCCCAAAAGGTGGTCTCGTATATTCATACAACCCACGGTGCGTATTTACTGTCACAAATTTTCTTGATACCGGTTCCAAGATCAGCTAAGGTCAACCATGGTACGGGAATTGAACCTGCACTGCTGGCCTGCCTTGATCGGCTTTAAAAGCCAGCTATTTAGCCCACTGTGCTAAACCAGTCCCTATATCCGTGCTACCTTTGGTGCAGCAATGCAGTGCAGTTGCTGGCAGTCAACAACTTCATCCAAAAAATACGTCTGGTTCGGGTGGGGGTGCGGGATGGCGGGGTTGTCGTGTCTGGCAGGCTGGCGTGCTGGCAGGTGGATGGGCCTTCTCTCTGGTGCCTCTCTGCCCAGTCCCGGTAGGAATACATATACCGGTCACTCCGATCCGTGTTCTGCGGGTTGGGGGAATGCGCCTGCCGGGCATCCTAATCCTGCCAAGAGCGGAGATTGGAATAATCGGTTCCAGAAGGCGGTGCTCTGTGGGTGGTTGGGCCTCCCAGATTGAGGACCACCTTGCCCTGTAGCTCCTTGATTCCTTGTTCCGCACTCACGCGGGAAAGAACTATTTCAATGGGCTTCTTCAGGTCCAATTGTGGGTTGGCCAATATTTTCCTCTGGGTTGCCGCGTTGCAGATGCCTGTGCAGCCATGTAAAATGGCCACTTGCAAAGGACAATGGGAACTGTGGTCAATTTAGGACACAGACAGGTACACAGCCTCTGTGTGTTGTGCAAAGAAACCAGACCTGGGAGAAACTCACAGTTCATTAAAGACTGATCACTTGCTCCCGCCAGACAATAGCATTCGCATTAAAAACCATCAACAATAGCAGCCTAACCGGCGCCACTCACCTTATTTGGAAAGGCCTATGTGCCTGGGACAATGTTAGCTAGGACCCGCCCAGCCATCACGGTATCTGCCCCTAATTGGCTAATATCGATGAGGGTGATCTAAACCCTATTGATCCATTGGACCTGGAGTAAGGACTGCCCAAAAGGGCGCGAAAGGGATGAAGGATAAAAGGCAAATAGAAATAGAAAAGCAAAATCTCCCCAGTAACAAGTGACCATACAGGGTTTTGATTGTCATTGGATAGTATGCAGCAATCTACCCAATGACTTAATCAAAAGCTGTTAATCTGTTCATTGTGACTGTACTCCCTGTGCGAACATTCACACTGAAATACTCACTCTGGATAGAGAAGTTAGCAGTGCGAGAACTTCACTGAGTAAACACTCTGCTCATGCCAGGGAGCTGTACAGGTAAGAATGGAGAATTGAAACAAAGCGCAGTTGTCACAATTCAGGGTGAATTTTATTCAACAGGTTTAACGAGAGATTTTTAAAAATAAATTTAGAGTACCCAATTCATTTTTTTCAATGAAGGGGCAGTTTAGCGTGGCCAATCCATCGAGCTTGCACATTTTTAGGTTGAGGGGGCAAAACCCACGCAAACACGGGGAGAATGTGCAAACTCCACACGGACAGTGACCCTGAACAAAGAACAAAGAAAAATTACAGCACAGGAACAGGCCCTTCGGCCCTCCCAGCCTGCGCCGATCCAGATCCTTTATCTAAACCTGTTGCCTATTTTCCAAGGTCTACTTCTCTCTGTTCCCCGCTCGTTCATTTATCTGTCTAGATGCATCTTAAATGATGCTATCGTGCCCGCCTCTACCAGATCCGCTGGCAAAGCATTCCAGACACCCACCACCCTCTGTGTAAAAAACTTTCCACGCACATCTCCCTTAAACTTTCCCCCTCTCACCTTGAAATCGTGACCCCTTGTAATTGACACCCCCATTCTTGGAAAAAGCTTGTTGCTGTCTATCCTGTCCATACCTCTATAATTTTGTATACCTGAATCAGTTCTCCCCCTCAACCTTCGCCTTTCTAATGAAAACAATCCTAATCTACTCAACCTTTCTTCATAGCTAGCACCCTCCATACCAGACAACATCCTATTGAACCTCGTCTGCACCCTCTCTAAAGCATCCACATCCTTCTGGTAATGTGGCGACCAGAACTGCACGCAGTATTCCAAATGTGGCCTAACCAAAGTCCGATACAACTGTAACATGACCTGCCGACTCTTGTACTCAATACCCTGTCCGATGAAGGCAAGCATGCTGTACGCCTTCTTGATCACTCTATCGACCTGCTTGCCACCTTCAGGGTACAATGGACCTGAACTCCCAGATCTCTCTGTACATCAATTTTCCCCAGGACTCTTCCATTGACCATATAGTCTGCGCTCAAGTTAGATCTTCCAAAGTGCATCACCTCGCATTTGCCTGGATTGAACTCCATCTGCCATTTTTCTGCCCAACTCTCCAATCTACCTATATTTTGCTGTATTCTCTGACAGTCCTCCTCGCTATCTGCAACTCCCCCAATCTTAGTATCATCTGCAAACTTGGTAATCAGACCACCTATACCTTCCTCCAGGTCAATTATGTAGATCACAAACAACAGTGGTAGCGAGCACGGATCCCTTTAGAACACCACTAGTCAACTTTCTCCATTTTGAGACACTCCCTTCCACCACTACTCTCTGTCTCCTATTGCCCAGCCAGTTCTTTATCCATCTAGCTAGTACACCTTGAACCCCATACGACTTCACCTTTTCCATCAACCTGCCATGGGAAACTTTATCAAATGCTTTACTGAAGTCCATGTATATGACATCTACAGCTGGGATCAAACCTGGGACCTCAGTGCCGTGAGGCAGCAGGGCTAGCCCACTGCGCCACCGTGCTGCCCTGGTTTAATGAGAGTTATCGCATACTTTTAAAGATTGCACTTGCGCGTTTGACTCTGTCCGTCACCTTTTGTTTTTAAGCTCTGGCTGTGTTCACACCCAAAAATTACTGAAAGCAAGCTTTATATTCGTTGTTCAGAGGGCAAACTGAAAAGAGAAACAAAACTTCAGGAAATAACGAGTCATTTATTTAGCAGATTGTGAAATGATGCAATAACGGGGTGTCGTGATCAAGTGAACAGAGGAGTTCAACAGACTGTTCATTTTTTTCAGTACATGCAAATCAGCTGATGTGTTTTGTCATTCCACTGCAGAGCTGATGAAAAGTTTGGAATAAGTGAGAAAGCACTGTTCGATATTAGTGCATGGAGGTTGTTAACATTTTTTTAAAAAATTGTTTTCAAATGTTTTAAAATGGCCACGTACTTACATCTATGGGTCAACAGTCACTAAATCACTGACCCCTCGACTAGCTCTGACCAGAGCCACAGCCACGGGTTAGGTGGATTGGCCATGCTAAATTGCCCGTAGTGTCCTAATAAAAGTAAGGTTAAGGGTTGTTGGGTTACGGGTATAGGATGGATACGTGGGTTTGAGTAGGGTGATCATGGCTCGGCACAACATTGAGGGCCGAAGGGCCTGTTCTGTGCTGTACTGTTCTATGTTCTATGTTCTAAATCCCTGACACTATCCATCCACCCAGGTCTCACACACAACTGTCTTTTGGAAAAAATATACTTCTTTCATTAAATATCTGAAAGTGAGATTTCAAAACATTTCAAAATCATCAAAACATGGAAGTGCAATGATATTCAGATTTTCTCCAGAACAAAGAACATTACAGCACTGGGGCAGCACGGCCACATAGTGGTTAGCACAATTGCTTCACAGCTCCAGGGTCCCAGGTTCGATTCCCGGCTTGGGTCACTGTCTGTGCTGAGTCTGAACGTTCTCCCCGTGTGTGCGTGAGTTTCCTCCGGGTGCTCCGGTTTCCTCCCACAGTCCAAAGATGTGCGGGTTAGGTGGATTGGCAAGGCTAAATTGTCCTTAGTGTTCAAGAAGGTTGGGTGGGATTACTGGGTTACAGGAATAGGGTGTGGGCTTGGGTAAGGTGCTCTTTCCACGAGCCGATGCAGACTCGATGGGCGGAATGGCCTCCTTCTGCACTGTAAATTCTATGAGGACAGGAACAGGTCCTTTGACCCACCAAGCCTGCACTGATTGAGATTCCTTATTTAGACTTGGCAATGCGTTCCAGGCAACCACCACCCTCTTTCACCACACATCTTGTTGCTCGTTATGCCTTCCCTTAATTTGCTCTGTTTTAATTACCTTTGCTCAAGAGTCGCCAGGTATCTTTCTGATACCACCACAAGGTTCAAAACTGAATACTGATCAATGACTCGATACACCAGTTAGTAAGTTTGAAATCAATGCACATTTATTTACATACACAGTTAATTATTACTCATGCATAAACTCTATTCGCTAAACTACAACTACTACTAAAAGCCTATACTTAGCTTCGGGGGGGCACACTGAGTCAGAGGAACAATGGCCGTTGTCCGGTTCTGATACTGCTGGCTTCGGGCTGGTATAGAATAGTAGCTAGGAGTGCCTAGCTCGTAGCATGCGTTGACCTTAGACTTACTTGGCTGGTGCTTGGCGGGCCTCTCATCGCTGAGAGACAAAGGCCAAGATGAAGGTGACGAAGAAGAATAAGAGAGCGAACTGACCTTGGGGACTCTGCTTTACAGTCCCCAGGGTTTCACGCCCTTCTGGGCGGACCCTGGACTTGGCCCCAATTAATTGGACCATGTCCCAATCGTTTGTATCGATTCTCTTCAATAACGGGGTCGTTCCCCAATCGCTGGGCGGGCTCTAGGTAACCGTTGGCCTGCCTTTGTTTTAGTCTCCACTGGCGCCGGGGAGTCTGTCCTGGTACCGATTGTTTCAATGTTTACTTTTGTCCCCGGAGATAGCTCATTACTATGCTAATGGCTTGTAGTTTCAGTTCTGTCTGGGCTCTGCAAGTTCTAATCTACAGGAATCCTTGTACCTTCTCGTTTTTCTAGTGCTGTCCATTTTTCCCTGTACTCTTTGCGAGTGTCCATTTTGGAATCGGGACGTGGCCACCCCAGGTGGCTACACTCCCTCCTTGTGATCCTCAACGCGAAGTGTGAAGGATCACCTTACTGTGATGTTTTCGTTCCCTGACCAAGCGGGCACCCATGACTAGGCTCTACTCTGACCCTAACTATGCAACATATTTTGAACTAAACAATTTTACATACACACATCATCTTACGGGGGCACTATGTCATTAAGGACATGCATTACAAAATAAAAAAGTGGAACCTCTAACTATTCTCTATAAACTATCATCACTCAAAAATATCCTAATATGTTAACTGTACAAAAATAGCAGCATTCAAATTTCTCTGGTTTGGCAGTCAAACACAGAGTTCACATTTCTTTATTCAACAAACGAAAACACACAAAACAAAAAAACGAATGTACTTTAATCCATGTCAAGGGGTTTGGTGGCCTGGTGGAAACCGAAAATAGGGGATCTAATTCTGTATACCGGGGTGCTAGAGCGGTAGGCTCTCCTTCACCATTTCTTCATTTGAATGGTCTGCACGATACTGCACAGTATCGCCAGTGCTACAAGTGCTTCAATGACATATGAGAGGGAATACCAAGTGATAAATGTATCACACCAGGTCGGGATACGTTGACTGTTACTGGGCTCTGTGTACTGTGGGGGAGTGAATCATTGATGGCCTGTGGGGTGGGGGTGAGGGGGTTAGCGTTCGCGCGCAACCAATGGGACCCTGCTAGTCCATTTAGCAAAGATGGAGGCCATCTTCATCTTTTCTTCTCTTCTTGTCTTTCTTCTCTTCTTGTCTTCCTTCTCTTCTTCTCTTCTTCTGGAATCTTGTGAACACAAGCATAATATCTGTCATTATCTTGCTTAAGATCTCTTGTGTTTGTCTGTCTGTCCTTTATTGCCAATTACCCTTTATAATTGGTCACCACCTGTGACTCCCTCATTATTTTATAAAAACCGAATTTCTGGACAAGACATTCTTGAAAATTACTGACACAGTGCAAGCAGTCTCGCAGCCTGTGCGATTTACCATCCCAATATTTGAGGATGTAAATAGCATGAGGAAAGCAACCGAAGGGTCACTATAAAACAAAACAAAACTTTTTTGAAATGAAAGAGCCAAAATGCGGTGCGTATGGGCCGCGGCAGGTAAGATTTGGATGGAATCCCTGGGTAGGACGGGATGTGCTCTACCCGAGCTCAGCTGACCAGAGGGTGGGGGAGGGGGGGGTCCTCAGGCAGGGCGGGGACCAGTGTCGTTTCTCCACTTCCTGAGTAACGGGCAAGAATGTAGTCGTCGTGGTGGGTTGCAGTAATGTCTCTTCTACCCTCAAATTAGAAGAGCAGTTACGAATTGGCGTCTGGGCAAATTCTCCGATGTTTCTGCGGACAAACTAGGCAGCTGTCCGTGGACAAACTTGCTCCATTAACTGCCAGGGGGCGTTAAAGAAGTGGTGGCATGGGGCTGTGAAAAGCTGTTTAAATTCTAAACACTGAACACTTAATAAACACATACAAACAAACATGCAATAAATATCGTGCAGGTTCCATCAGAAAGGACACCGCATCTCTCTAACGGTTCCTTTTTAACATCATCTGGCCACCTCAGTTTTCAGTTGTAAATAGGGTCGCAAAGGGATTCGTGTGGTGGGAGTCAGACTCAATGTCATCATCTTCTCCCGGCTGCCATACTCTTGACTGCAGAAGTCCTGCCAAAGCTGCGTGGGGTGACATGGGGTCCATCTCATCGTTCCTGATGAGCCTGAATGAATTGTCTCGGTGCCAGATTCGTGTGTCTAGGTTGGAGCTACTGGCGTTCAGTCCGTAATCGTCGGGCGGTGGGTCTGGGTCAGGGGCTGTAATGTATGTGATCTCAAAGGGATCACTTGAATTGTACTCGGAGTCGCTGGGAGTGGGGCTTGGTGCACGGGGATAGTATCATGGTGTGCTGTGGCTGCCGTCAGTGCTTTCGCAGTCACTGTCGCTGTCGCTGCTGTCTGGGGGCGGGGAGAGGCAGAGTCATGGGTCAGGGGGTGGAGTCAAAGTTGAGTCAGAGGACGGGCTGGACTGGCTGGGGGAGGGTAGGAATGTGTTTTCTGTGGGTGGGGCGAGCTTGTCTGCTACTGCGAGCAGGATGTGGTGTGTGTGGTTGTTCTGCGATCCATAAGCCTTGAGCTGGTTTATGTGGAACCATGCAGACTTTCCATTAGGGTATTTTATCTTGTAGACAGAGGGGCTTACTTTGTCCGAAATGGAGTACGGACCTGAGTATTTTGGTGACAGGAATGTGCGGGGATTGTATAGGGAAAGCAGTACTTGCTGCCCTACTTCAAACTCAGTGGCATGCACCATCTTATCGAAACAAGCCTTGCTTTGTTTTTTCCTTGTGCCCATTCTCAAAGCGGCTGCGAGTTGGGCCGCCTTCACATTTGCTATTAACTGCTGTACAGCGTTTTCATGTGTGAGGGCTGTCACTGCGGGGCTGGTCAAATCTAAGCCTAATAAATATTCCGTTCCTTTCATGGGGCGTCTGGTGATGAGTGTGTGGGGGGTGTATCCTGTGGACGTGGATACCGTGTTTCTCAAAAACATTAATGCAAATGGGAGGACTGAATCCCAGGTGCTATTGTTCTGCTGAACCATTTTCCTAAGGGTGGCTTTTAGTGTCCTATTCATGCGTTTGATAATACCACTTGACTGGGGTGGTACGCGATATGAAACTTTTGAGTAATTCCAAAAATTGTGAGGACGTTTTTCATAACTCGTCCTGTAACGTGGGAGCCTTGATCGAATTCTATACTGCGGGGGAGTCCCCATCTTGTAAAGATGTGTTGGGTTAGTATTTTGGCTGTGGTCTTTGCCGTATTGGTGCGCGATGGAAAAGCTTCCACCCGTTTTGTGAAGGTGTCGATGACCACCAACACATACTTATATCCGTTTCTGCAAGGGGTTAGGGGTCCAATGAAGTCTATCTGGATGTTAGTCCATGGGCCATTAACGGGCGGGTGTGGCTAAATTGAGCCTTCTTTGCGTATCTGTACGGATTGTTCTGGGCACAGATCAAGCAATTCTCAACGTAGTGTGTCACGTCGGCTTTTAAATTTGGCCACAAACAGAGCGGTCTGAGGTGGGCTAAAGTGGGTTCAATTCCCTGATGTCCATGATTGTCATGGAACAAACAAATGAGTTGGTTCCTATCCTGCTCTGGAACTACATAAAGGCTGTCTTTTAGAATCACACCGTCATGTGTGGTTATGGAATTCTTCAATTTGTCATAAGGGGCTGGGAAAGTTCCCTTAAAACTTCCCTGAGCTTCTCATCCTGTTTCTGTGCCTGGGCTAAATCCTGTATGTTGGTCTGTGAGACCTGAACTGCGTATACTGGGGTGCTTTCAGGGGGGTTAGAAAAAACTCATGCCTAGAACCTGCCTTTGCTAGGGCGTCTGCTTTAACATTTCCAAGGGGGGAAGAACGGTGGTGACTGCGAACTTTCACAATGCGGTATTTCCTGTCCTTTACCTGCTTTAAAATATGGCTGAGTAATGGGGCTGATGGTAGGGGTTTTCCATCTGTGGAAACAAATCCTCTTGTCTTCCACAGGGGTAGGAATTTGGTTAAACTATTACAGACATACAGACTGGCTGAATAGATGTCTGCTGGAATGGGGAATGAGTCGGGGTGGTCTACTAGATACACTATTGCTGCCAGCGAGCCTAAGTGTCCTGGCAACTTTAGGGAAATCTCTTCTATGAAATGAAATGAAATGAAAATCGCTTATTGTCACGAGTAGGCTTCAATGACGTTACTGTGAAAAGCCCCGAGTCGCCTATTTCCGGCGTCTGTCCGGGAGGCTGGTACAGGAATCGATCCGTGCTGCTGGCCTGCTTGGTCTGCTTCAAAAGACAGTGATTTAGCCCAGTGAGCTAAACCAGCCCCTACCCTGCGCGTCCTCTACATAAATACCGCCTTCTGTTATGCGTTTGCCGTCTAAAACTGTGGAGGAGCCATCCACATAGATTTTCAGGGGTGCGCACGTGTCTGTGGGCTGGGGTCTCCGGGGTGAACTACCTATCTTCCTGGGAGATGTCTTTGGAATGAATGGGCCTGTGTTGTGCTGGGTGGAGATAATCTCACATTCATGAGGGGTGCCTGGGTACTGTAAATTGTCTGCAAGGAAAGTGTGTGTCTTTGTTCATTTAACTGTGATGTCCCGTCCCTGTAAAAGAAGGGTCCAGCGGGCTGCTCGGATTTGGCTGACTGTGCCATCTTTAAGTCGGCCGTCTAACAAAAGCTGTGTTGGGGTGTGTTCTGTGAGGATGGTGATGGGGTTGAGTCCTGTAAGGTATGAAAAGTACTGTACTGCCCAAAAAACTGCGAGCAGGTGCCTTTCACAGGCAGAAAATACATGCTCGACAGGGTCTAATACTTGGGATGCATTAGCTATGGGTCTTAACTGTTCATGCCGTTCCTGGAGGAGAACGGCCGAAAGGATTCGGTCGATGCTTGCTACTTCTATAGCGTACGGGGAAAGTGGGTCTGGGACGTGTCGTGCGGGGGCAGTGCTGAGTGCTCTTTTTAAAGCATCCACGGCATCTGTATGCTGGGGAAGCCATTCCCAAGGTGCCTTTTTCTTAAGAAGGTCGGATAGGGGAGCTGCTTTAGTGGCGAAACCATCAATGTGGTTTTGGCAGTAGCCAACCAGTCCTATAAATGACCGGAGGGCTGAGACGTTGTGGGGAAGGGGCAATTTGATGATCGAGTCAATCCTTTTCTGCTCGATTCCGCGTTTACCATGTGTGATAACTGTTCCCAAGTATATCACTTTTTCTTCCAAGATCTGGGCCTTTTTGGGGTTAACCTTACATCCAATTTCTTTTAGGAGTCCTAGGAGTTCTGCTAGAAGCGTAATGTGCTCTGCCTTTGTGTCTGTCTGTAGTAGCAGGTCGTCTGCATACTGGACCAGACATTCGGGGCGGGAAAATGTAGCTAACCCATTTGCCAGCTGTCGGTGGAAAATGGAGGGGGAGTTGTGGAAGCCTTGTGGAAGGCACGTCCACATGTACTGCTGTCCTTTAAAGGTGAAGGCAAATTTTTACTGGCATGCTTTAGCCAATGGAATGGACCAGAAGCAGTTACTAATGTCCAAAACCATAAAGAATCGTGGCTGGAGTCCCTGCTTGAGCATGGTGTCGGGACTTGTGGCTACGGTGGGGGCTGCTGCTGGGATTACTTTATTCAGTTCCCAGTAATCAATGGTCAGTCGCCATGATCCATCGGGTTTCCTGACGGGCCAAATCAGGGCATTATTAGTGGAGGCTACTAATCTCAGTACGCATTGTTCTAACAAGCCATCTATCACTTTTGAGATTTCTCCCTCTGCTTCCTGGGGAAATCCGTACTGTTTCTGGGGTCTGGGGTCAGGACCTGTAATCTGCACAGAGCCAGCCATTCGGCCACAGTCGTGCTTGTGCTGTGCAAATGCTGATTTGTGTTCTTGCAGGACTGCCCTAACCTGTCTGCCTGCACTAATTGTTCTCGGGTCAAACCAGTAGTCTCCAACTGAGCTGATCCTATCTGCATATTCTCCTACTGTGAGCGTGGTGGGGGCTCGTGCTGCTTTTACCATTTTCCAGACACATTTGTTGACTGGATCAAATGAAAGGTTGTGGGAGCTCATAAAGTCGATTCCTAAAATGTGCTCTGCTGTGTGGGACAGATCAACTAACACTATGGGGTGCTTTGTGGTGATGTTGCCGATTTGTATGGATACAGGGACTGTGATGTGTCCCTGCTGTAAGTGGCCTGTAAAGCCGCTGAGGGTGATGGTGTCTGTTGTGGGCCACGTGTCCCTCTGAAACATTGTGGAGGAATTGAGTGTGGTGCGGGACCCTCCTGTGTCCCAAAGAAATTCAACGGGCTGACCCCGGACTTTGGCTGCTACGACCGGTCGGCCAGACCTATCCCAAAGGGTGTCGCAGACACAAGCTAGGCAGCCCGAACACCGTCAGTCTGTGCTGTTCATGTCTCCCTGGTCTGAACGGTTGCTAACACTATGAATAGGCTTTACCCTATTCCTATTTAGGGTGCCTGTCTGTTGGGCTCTTTGTGGTTTCTGTGGCGCATTGCACTCTCGTGCAAAGTGTCCTAACTGACCACATGGAGATCAGGATTTTTATATCTGCCAGGCCTCCTTTGTGATGGTCTCTGGGTCTATTCAGGAGTGTTTACAAAGAATATCAAGCTGAGTTATTGAAGAAAGCTGATTTATTTACACTACTAAATTAAATATTCCAACCACTCAACAAGGAATAAGTTATTAAATAAAACAAGATGATATATCTTACAACAGAACTCTATGCAAGGCACTTAATCGCTCCAACGCCTTACAACCTTCTGCCAGAAGACACATGATATTTATGTCACTGTTCCTTATCTCCATTGAAGTGGAAAATAACTTGTTCATACTAAAGAGTTGAGTTATTGGTTAAAGCTTTTGGGAGAAAGCCAGGCACTCCGCAGTGCTCGTGGTCACCTCTCAATTGTACAATGGCTAATAGCCTCTATTAGACATTTACATGGGTTAGTTCCTAATTAGCTTGGGGGGTTACATACATGACCAATTAGGCCCCCCTAGCAACACTTAGCTTCCAATCACATTCCTCTGAAACCCTTTGTTATCTAATGATCGCAACTCCTTGTTTACAGTTACAAGGTGTTGGAACCAACAATTCTACGGACACGTGCTTGTAGGATTAGAATAGCAGTTTTAATATACTCACAACAGATCCAGCCTATTAGCCATTGAACTTTCGGTGAACTGGCTGGCTGACCATGTGGCACTGATCTTTATACAGCAGCTTCCGGGGGAGGAGTCCTGGGCAGAGCCAAGGGAGAAGCCCCGTACAACTCGAGCATTCCCAGAGCTACTCCCCTGGAGGACAGGTAGTTAAACTGCATTTACAATACAGACACATGTATATACAGATTATAATCCGGTGTGAATCACATTCACCACATTCACCCCCTGTGAAAAAAATCGAGTCCAGCGGGGGTGGTGGCTCACAGAGTTAGTCTGTCCGGTGGATGAATTGTTCTTTTCGATTTGCGGAGCACCGGGGTTGCAGCCTGTTGCGGTGGCTGTGTGGGTGTTGAGAGCTGGGGTACGATGGCAGACTCCGGGGCGGGTCTTGTCCGAACTTTATACACCTCTGGCTCGACCGGAGACTGGGGGCGCTGGGGCCGGGCTGGTTCTGGTGCATGGAACCGGTGGGGTGAGCTTGCGGAATCGGGGGCGCGAGGGGGCGGCAGCATAGGGAACGGGGTAAGGGGTTCCTCAGCGGGGGAAGGGGGGGCTGGATCCAGCGGGTGCCAGGTCTGGAAGGGATACCGTGTCCTGGTGATTGTCCAGGAACTCTACAACTGTGTACTTGGGGTTGGAATGGAGGAGGTGCACTTTTTTAACAAGGGGGTCAGTTTTGTGCCCCCTGACGTGCTTCCTCAGGAGGACCGGGCCTGGTGTCCTCAGCCACGCCGGAAGTGAGACTCCCGTGGTAGTGCCCCTAGAAAAAATGAAGAGTTGCTCGTGAGGGGTTTGATTTCTAGCTGTACAGAGGAGTGATCTGATTGCGTGGAGCGCGTCTGGGAGGACTTCTTGCCATTGGGAGACTTGGAGTTTTCTAGACCGTAGGGTCAGTAGGACGGTCTTCCAGACCGTCGTGTTCTCCCTCTCCACCTGCCCGTTCCCCCTGGGGTTGTAACTGGTTGTCCTGCTCGAGGCGATGCTCTTGTCGAGCAGGTACTGACGCAGCTCGTCGCTCATAAAGGACAAACCCCGGTTGCTGTGCACGTAGCTGGGGAAACCGAACAGGGTGAAGACACTATGCAGGGCCCTAATGACTGTGTGGCAGGTCATATCAGGGCATGGAATGGCAAAAGGGAATCGGGAGAACTCGTCGATGATGTTGAGGAAATAAATGTTCTTGTTAGTGGAGGGGAGTGACCCTTTGAAATCGATTGCAAGGCGTTCAAAGGGCCTAGAAGCCTTGACCAGGTGAGCCCTGTCTGGTCTACAGAAGTGCGGTTTGCACTCTGCACAGATCGGGCAGTCCCTGGTGACAGCTTTTACCTCCTCGTTGGAGAAAGGCAGGTTTCGGGCTCTGATGTCGTGGGAGAGCCGGGTGACCCCTGGATGGCAGAGGTCAACGTGGATGGCTTTCAGACGGCTGATCTGCGCGCATGTCCCGTGGGATAGGGCATCCGAGGGCTCGTTGAGCTTCCCCGGTCGATATTTAATATCGTAACTATAGGTGGAGAGTTCAATCCTCCACCGAAGGATTTTATCATTTTTTATTTTGCCCCTTTGCGAGTTGTCAAACATAAAGGCAACCGATCGTTGGTCGGTGATGAACCTCCTACCTGCGAGGTAGTGCCTCCAGTGATGAACAGCCTCCACGATGGCTTGTGCTTCCTTCTCGAGTGTCAGAGTTCTGAAGTGGATAGGGTACGGGAGAAAGATTTAAAGTGGCTGCTAGAGCTACCTCTGAGGCGTCGCTCTCAACCTGAAAGGGAGTGGATTCATCCACCGCCCGCATGGCTGCTTTGGCGATGTCCTCCTTGATGCAGCTGAAGGCCTGGCGCGCTTCAGCTGATAGGGGAAATCGTGTGGCCCTAAAGAGTGGGCGGGCTTTGTCCGCATATTGAGGGACCCACAGGGCGTAGTATGAGAAGAATCCCAAGCACCGTTTGAGGGCCTTGTGGCAATGAGGGAGGGGGAGTTCTAAGAGGGGGCGCATGCGGTCCGGGTCTGGGCCCAGGACTCCGTTCTCCACGACGTAGCCGAGGATGGCCAGTGTTTGTGCGGAAAACGCATTTCTCCTTGTTATAAGTGAGATTTAATTTCTGTGCCGTTTGGAGAAAACGGTGGAGGTTGGCGTCATGGTCCTGCTGGTCATAGCCGCAGATGGTAACATTGTCCAGATACGGAAACGTGGCCCACAGCCCGTACTGGTCTACCATTCGGTCCATTGCTCGTTGGAACACCGAAACCCCGTTAGTGACGCCGAAAGGGACCCAGAGGAAATGGAAGAGGCGGCCATCGGCCTCGAATACCATGTAGTGGCGGTCCTCCGGGCAGATTAGGAGCTGGTGGTATGCAGACTTCAGATCCACCGTGGAAAATAGCCGATATTGGGCAATCTGATTAACCATGTCTGCAATTCTTGGGAGGGGATACGCGTCTAGGAGCGTAAAGCGATTTATGGTCTGGCTATAGTCGACGACCATGCAAAGTTTTTCCCCGGTCTTGACGACCACCACCTGAGCTCTCCAGGAACTATTACTGACCTCTATGATCCCCTCACTGAGCAGTCGTCGGACATCCGATCGGATAAAGACCCTATCCTGTAGGCTGTAACGCCTGCTGTGAGTAGCTACTGGCTTGCAATCTGGAGTGAGATTGGCGAAGAGCGGAGGGGGGAGATGTGCAACGTGGTTAGGCTGCAGATAGTGAGTGGGGGCTGGGGCCCGCCGAAGCTGAGGGTGAGGCTCTTGAGGTTGCACTGGAAATCCAGGCCTAATAAGAGAGGCGCGCAGAGGTCGGGCAGGACATAAAGTTTAAATTTAGACTAACTAGCGCCTCGAATTGTGAGCGTAGCAACGGTGCGTCCTTGGATTTGGACTGAGTGGGAGCCCGAAGCGAGGGCGATAGTTTGGCACACCGGAAAAATAGAAAGCGAACAGCGTCTTACCAGCTCTGGATGTATAAAGCTCTCGGTGCTCCCGGAGTCAAAGAGGCATGGCGTGCTGTACCCGTTGATCTGGACCTCCGCCATCGAACTTCATAGGTGCTTGGGGCGGGATTGATCCAGGGTGACTGCGCTGAGTTGCCGGTAGTCGGCGGCTCGATCAGCTGTGCTGGAGTGGCCCTGTGATGACTGCCCTCTGAGTTCGTAGTAGTCGAGGTGAGTTTCAGAGTTTGAAGGGGCTGGATCCCAAGATGGCCGCCCCCATGAGTCGCACATAGCCGGCCGAATGGAGGAGGATTTCCAAGATAGCTGCCCCCATGAGTCGCACATGGTCGGCCGCATGGAGGAGGATTGCCAAGATGGCCACCCCCATGAGTCACAGATGTCGGGTGGGGGCGGAGTCGGCATACAGGCTGCAGCATTTCGGGGCCTGCAGGCCTGTGAATTCAGGGAACGAGTGCTTTGAGCCGAGGGAGGGTTAGAGCCTGGGGCTTTCTTCGCTAGACACACTCTGGCATAGTGTCCTTTTGGCCCGCAGCTGCTGCATGTCGCGTTACGGGCCGGGCAGTGCTGCCGCGGGTGCTGGCTTTGGCCACAGAAATGGCAGGCTGGAGCAGCCGAGTAGCTGGCTGGGGCAGCATAGTAAATGGCTGGGGCAGCAGAGTAACTGGCTGTGGCAGCGCTGTAGCTGGGGGGCCGTGCGGCACAGGCTTGGGGGGACTGTTGGTCGGGGGGTCCACGATGAGGTTGCGGGGACCGCGGGAAACGAGGTGAGGCTGTGGAAGGAAACTTCCATAGTGGTAGCAGCCTCCACGGTAGTGTCTAAGTCCTGGCCCCCTTTTCTAGCAGTCTTTGGCGCACATAGTTAGACCTAAGGCCCGCCACGAAAACGTCCCGCACAGCAAACTCCCTATGTTCAGCCGCGGTAACGGCTTGATAATTACAGTCATTGGAAAGATTGTTCAATTCCCGTACAAACTCGGCTAGCGTTTCTGTAGGCCGCTGACGGCGGGTCGTAAACACGTGGCGTGCATAAACCTCGTTAATGGGCCTAACGTACATTTTGTCCAATATTGCCAGCGCTGCGGTGTAAGAACCGGCTGGATTCAGCTGTGTGGATATTCTGTGGCTTACCCTCGCGTGCAGTAGGCTGAGTTTTTGTTCCTCCGTTGTTCCGGCGGTGCTGGCTTCTGCCAGGTAGGCTTTAAAACATCTCAGCCAGTGGGTAAAAATTTCCTTAGCCTCTGCATCCTCTGGGTCCTGTTCTAGGCGTCCGGGCTTGAGGGCTGCTTCCATGATTTCTTCAACTGTTTCCTGAGTATATTAAATTGTTGGAACTAACAATTCTACGGACACGTGCTTGTAGGATTAGAATAGCGGTTTTAATATACTCACAACAGAGCCAGCCTATTAGCCATTGAACTTTCGGTGAACTGGCCGGCTGACCATGTGGCACTGATCTTTATACAGCAGCTCCAGGGGGAGGAGTCCTGGGCAGAGCCAAGGGAGAAGCCCCGTACAACTCGAGCATTCCCAGAGCTACTCCCCCTGGAGGACAGGTAGTGCAACTGCACTTACAATACAGACACATGTATATACAGATTATAAAATGGTGTAAATTTCCCAGAACACCATCTGGCGGTGAGAAGTATTACTATCTTATTGTTAACCATTTGTATTCCTTACAAGACACGTATTGTTACACCCTTGTTAAGGGGAAGCCCCACCCCCTTAATGGTGGAGTTCGTATTCTGACGCGCTCACAGGGAACCCAGTAGTCCATAGCCCATGATCTTCATGAGGGTTATAACACAAGGAGAATTTTTAAACAAAATCCTTTGGGAGGTAGGAATTGCTTGAAACATGTATCTCGCCATACCTAGAAATTCAGATTTTGGACCCACAATTTTCCAACATTGTGAGTGAGAACCACCTTTTGTGATTTATCCTCCCAGTTTTGAAATAGAAAAGCAAAATCTCCCCAGTAACAAGTGACTATACAGGGTTTTGATTGTCATTGGATAGCATGCAGCAATCTACCCAATGACTTTTTAAAAAGCTGTTAATCTGTAAATTGTGACGGCGCTCCCTGTACGAACTCGACATTGAAATACTCACTCTGGATAGAGAAGTTAGCAGTGCGAGAACTTCACTGAGTAAACACTCTGCTGATGCCAGGGAGCTGTACAGGTAAGAATGGAGAATTGAAACAAAGCGCGGTTGTCACAATTCAGGGTGAATTTTATTCAATAGGTTTAACGAGAGATTTTTAAAAATAAATTTAGAGGTTATGGGGGCAAAACCCACACAAACACGGGGAGAATGTGCAAACTCCACACGGACAGTGACCCAGAGCCGGGAACGAACCTGGGACCTCAGCGCCGTGAGGCAGCAGGGCTAACCCACTGCGTCACCGTGCTGCCCTGGTTTAATGAGAGTTATCACACAACTTTAATGATTGCACTCGCGCGTTTGACTCTGTCCGTCTACTTTTGTTTTTAAGCTCTGGCTGTGTTCAAACCCAAAAAATTACTAAAAGCACGTTTTATATCCGTTGTTCAGAGGGTAAGGGTAAACAAAACTGAAAAAAAAAACAAAACTTCAGGAAATTACAAGTCATTTATTTATCAGATTGTGAAATGATGCAATAACAGGATGAAGTGATGAAGTGAATAGAGGAGTTCAACAGACTGTTCATTTTTTTCAGTACATGCAAATCAGCTGATGCGTTTTGCCATTCCACATTTTGTTTGAAAATTGTTTTCAAAGGTTTTAAAATGGCCACGTACTTACATCTATGGGTCAACAGTCACTAAATTACTGACCCTCGACTAGCCCTGACCAGAGTTACAGCAAATCCCTGACACTGCCCATCCACCCAGGTCTCACACACAACTGTCTTTTGGCAAAATTATACTTCTTTCATAAAATATCTGAAAGTGAGATTTCAAAACATTTCAAATCATCAAAACAAGGAAGTGCAATGATATTCAGATTTTCTCCAGAACAAAGAACATTACAGCACTGGGGCAGCACGGCCGCATAGTGGTTAGCACAAATGCTTCACAGCTCCAGGGTCCCAGGTTCGATTCCCGGCTGGGGTCACTGTCTGTGCGGATTCTGCTCATTGTCCCCGTGTGTGTGTGTGTTTCCTCCAGGCGTTCCGGTTTCCTCCCACAGTCCAAAGATGTGCGGGTTAGGTGGATTGGCTATGCTAAATTGTCCTTAGTGTTCAAGAATGTTGGGTGGGATTACTGGGTTACTGGCTTGGGTAAGGTGCTCTTTCCAAGAGCCGATACAGACTCGATGGGCCGAATGGCCTCCTTCTGCACTGTAAATTCTATGAGCACAGGAACAGGTCCTTTGACCCACCAAGCCTGCACTGATTGAGATTCCTGATTTAGACTTGCTACTTATTGTCCAAACGCGCTGTATCCCTCCATTCCTGCCCTGTTCATCTTTCTATCAAAATCCATCTGAAATGTTCCTGTCATGCCTGCCTCCACTACCTCTACTGGCAATGCGTTCCAGGCAACCACCACCCTCTTTTACCACACATCTCCCCTAAACACTCCCCCTGTCAACTTGAACCTATGCCCCCTTATAATTGAGTCTCCCACCCTCGGAAAAAATTCTGACTATTCAGTCTGTCTATACCTCTCGTAATTTTGTAGACATCAATCAGGACTCCCCTAACTCTTCATCTTGCCAATGAAAATAATCAGTTTATTCAACTTCTCCTCATAGCTAACAATCTCCAGACCAAGGAACATCCTGGTAAACCTTTTTTCCACTCTCCAAAGCATCCACGTCCTTCTGGTAGTGTGGCGACCAGAACTGCTCATAATATTCCAATGCAGCCAAACTAAAGTTCTACTCAACTGTAACATACCTGCCAACTCTTGTATTCAATATCCCGATTGATTAAGGCAAGCATGCTGTATGCCTTCTTGACCACTTTTCCCACCTTCATTTCCGCTTTCAAGGAACTATGGACCTAAATGCCCAGATCACTCTGTATGTCAATGCTCTTAAGGATTCTGTCTTTTACTACATAATTCACACCTGAGTTTGATCTTCCAAAATGCACCACCTCACTTTTGTCCAGATTGAATTCCAACTGCCTTTTCTCTGCCAACTCACCAATCTGTATCAATATTCTCCTGTATTCTCTGACAGTTGCCTTTACCATCTGCAAATCCACCTATTTTAGTGCCATCTGTAAACTTGCTAATCAGACCATCTACATTTTCCTCCAGATCATTTATATATATATATTACAAACAACAGGGAGGCCAGCCCTTTGGAACAGCACTAGTCACAGATCTCAATTCTGAAAAACTCCCTTCCACTGCTACTCTCTGTCTCCTATTGACAAGTCAGTTCTTTATCCATCTAGCTAGCATACTCCGAATACCATCCAACAGTACCAGATGACATCCACAGCCTTTCCCTCATAAATTAATTTTGTCACCTTCTCAAAAAACTCCATCAAGTTGGTAAGAAATGATCTTCCCCCAAACGAAACCTTGTTGCCTCATGTTTCCAAATGTGAATAAATCCTGTCTCAGTATCTTCTCCAACAGCTTCCCCACCACTGACGCTAGGCTCACTGGTTTATAATTACCTGGATTATCCCATTTCCCTTCTTAAACAAAGATATCTGTTCAGGCCCAGCTATTTCCTCTCTTGCCCCCCACAGAAACCTGCGATAGATTCCATCCGGCCCAGGTGAATTGTCTACATTAATGCATTTTAAAATATCCAACACTTCCTCCTTCATTATGCTGACATGCCCTAAAGTATTCAGACACCCATCCCTCAACTTAATATCCATCATATCTGAAGGGATATCATGGTAGTGTTGTAATTCTCTGACTGACTACTAGGGGCTTCACTAATGTATAAGTGAATGTTAAAGTCAGCTGACCTCAGACTGGCTGGAGGAAGCTGAAGACAGAGGTTGCTTGTCGATGATTTTACTGTTATTCATCTGATGTTATAGTTCACCAACAGTTAATGTTAATAAATCATTCATAACATTAGCTAAAAGTGTTCTTGTGATAAATCAGGCCATCCATCAAGATCATCTCAATATCCCTCTCCTTGGTGAATATCGATGCAAAGTACTCATTAAGGATCACACCCACTTCCTCTAACGCCACGCACAACTTCCCTCCTTTGTCCTTGAGTGGGCGTACTCTTTCCCTAGCTACCCTCTTGCTCCTTATATATGTATAAAAGGCCTTGGGATTTTCCTTGACTCTGCTCGCCAATGACATTTCATGGCCCCTCTTAGCCTTCCTAACTCCCTGTTAGAGTTTCTTCCTACATTCCCTCCAATCTTCAAAGGTTTTGTCTGCTTTTAATTGCCGAGACTTTATGTATGCTTCCTATGCTTCCTTTTTCTTTTAGACTTTTCTGTCCTTCATTTTTGCAAGGGCATGCCTGTCCTGCACACTAACCAATTGGTCTTTCAGAGACTCCCACATATCAAATGTGAATTTATCCTCAAACATCCTCTCCTAATCCACATTCTCCAACTCTTGCCGAATTGTATTGTGGTTGGCTTTTCCCCAATTATCTCCCTCACTCAAGGACCACTTGATGACCACTCTTGTCCATATCTGTACGTATTCGAAAACTTACGGAATTATGATCATAATTCCCAAAACATTCCCGTACTGAAACGTTGGTCACCTGGCTGGGCTCATTCTCAAATACCAGGTCCAGTAAAGTCCCTTCCCTGGTTGGACTATCAACAAACTGTTTCAAAAAAGCCTACCGGACACCCGTAACACATCCGAACCTCTGGCACTCAAGGAGTCCCAGTCAATATGGGGGAAATTAAAATCACAAGAACCATGCTATTTTCACATCTTTTACGAATCTGACTACATCTCTGTTCCTCTGTATCCTACTGGCTGTTGGGAGGCTGCTAGTATTATTCTAACATTGTGATTGCACCACATGGTGGTTAGCATAAATGCTTCACAGCTCCAGGGTCCCAGGTTCGATTCCCGGCTGGGTCACTGTCTGTGCGGAGTCTGCACGTCCTCCCCGTGGGTGCGTGGGTTTCCTCCGGGTGCTCCGGTTTCCTCCCACAGTCCAAAGATGTGCGGGTTAGGTGGATTGGCTATGCTAAATTGCCCTTAGTGTCCTAAAAATAATGTTAATGGGGGGGGGGAGTTGTTGGGTTACTGGTATCGGGTGGATACGTTGACTTGAGTAGGGTGATCATTGCTCGGCACAACATCGGGGCTGAAGGGCCTGTTCTGTGCTGTACTGTTCTATGTTCTATCTCTGACGATTAATAGTCAGGTGTAGACCATCCGATTTGTAATGGTCCCACCGCCCCCAGAACCGGTTCCAATGTCCCAAAAATCTGAACCCCTCCCTCCTGCACCATCTCTCAAGCCACATATTCATTCTAACTATTCTTGAATTTCTACTCTGACTGTCCCGTGGCACTGGTAGCAATCCTGAGATTACTACCTTTGAGGTCCTACTTTTTTTTAAAACTTATCTCCTAACTCCCTAAATTCTGATTGTAGGACCTCATCCCTTTTTTTACCTATATCGTTGGTGCCTATATGCACCACGGCAACTGGCTGTTCACCCTCGTCCTTCAGGATGTCCTGCAGCCGATCGGAGACATCCCCGACCCGAGCACCCGGGAGGCAACATACCATTCGTGAGTCTCGTTTTCGACCACAGAAACGCCTGTCTACTCCCCTTAAAATTGAATCCCCTATGACTATAGCCCTGCCAGTCTTTTTCCCGCCCTTCTGTGCAGCAGAGCTAGCCACGTTGCCATGAGCCTGGCTACTACTGCCTTCCCCTGGTGAGTCATCTCCCCCAACAGTATCCAAAACGGTATTCCTGTTTTTGAGGGAGATGACCGCAGGGGACACCTGCACTGCCTTCCTGCTCTTTCTCTGCCTTTTGGTCACCCATTCCCTGTCTCCATCACCAATTCTAATCTGCGGTGTGACCAACTCACTGAACGTGCTATCCACGACCTCCTCAGCATCGCGGATGCTCCAAAGTGAGTCCATACGCAGCTCCAGAGCCGCCATGCGGTCTAACAGGAGCTGCAGCTGGACAAACTTCCCGCACATGAAGAAGTCAGGGGCATCGGCCGCATCCCTGACCTCCCACATTGCGCACGAGGAGCATAACACAGGTCTGGGATCTCCTGCCATTTTTACCCTTTACCTTAACTGATTACAAATATAGTATCAAATAATTAATAAGTGAAAGGAATAAAGATTTTACTTACCAATCACAATACTCACCAACACACGAAGAGTTAAATTTCTCCCAGCAACTGTTAATTGGAGCACTTTCCTTGCCAGCCAATCAGGTCACTGCTTTGCTGTGATGTCACCCTTCAAGGTAAGTTTTTAAAGAGATAAACTTACTTTCCCGACAACCACGGTTGTAGTTGTTTTTTTGGTTAGAGGAGGGGGTAGGGAGGGAAAGTACTGAGGAAGTGTTTCGGGTTTAATTGTCACTTGACAACAGCCCCTTCACAAACCACCTTCAAATTTGGCTGACCGCACTGCACGTATGCAAATCTCCCCAGAACAGCCAATCAGTAGCTCCACTCTGCTGCCCTCTGTTGGATCTTAATCTTATCTTTATCTTTATCTTAAAAACATTTAATGAAGGATCCTCTACTGCTACATTGGGCAAGGAATTCCGTAGATTCACAACCCTTTGGGTGAAGATGTTCCCCCTAAACTTAGTCCTAAATCTATATCCCCTTATTTTGAGGCTATGTCCCCTAGTTCTGCTTTCACCTTTCCCCATTGCACCTTGGTGATGGAGGTGAGTTACACATTGTGGTAGTATGACTAGGGGTATTACGGTACCTGGGAGTGTGAGCTGCCATTGGTGCAGAAGACTCGCTGTCCATTGGCCAAGGTATGTCATGTGCCTCTCAGCCGATTGGCTGAGAGGTAGGTAGCTCCGCCTACAAGGCGGGGTATAAGAACCCGTATTTCCCCGGCAGTCTGCCATTCTTCTGTACGTCTGCTGCTGGGTCCACTTCTTGTGTATTAAAGCCTATCATTCGGACTTTATCTACGTTTCATGTCCATTGATTGTGCATCAATTTAATACACAAGATTTTAAAGGATGGAGCTTCGCATCAAGCCAGAGTGTCTTCGACTCAGCCGGCACGCAGCGAATGCAACAGCAGTATTTAAGCATTGGCTGGCTTGCTTCAATAGCTACCTGAGTACAGCCGCAAACGTCCCAACGAGGGAACAGAAATTGCACATCCTCCACTCGTGCGTAGGCACCGCCATGTACACGCTCATAGAGGACACAACAGACTACGATGCTGCCATGGACTTACTTAAAGGACATTTCATACAGCCGGTGAACCAAGACTACACTTGGCACTTACTGGCCACGAGGCAGCAAATACCTGGTGAGTCACTGGACGAATTTTACCGTGCCCTCCTCGTGCTGGGGAGGAACTGCGGCTGCCCACAGGTTTCTGCTGCCGAGCATACCAAACTTCTGATCAGAGACGCTTTTGTTGCAGGTAAGCAGTCCTCACAGATCCGCCAAAGACTTTTAGAGAGAAAGACTTTAAGCTTCACGGAGGCACGGGCCCTCGCCTGCTCCCTAGATGTTGCTAATCGGAATGCTCGTGGCTACGCCCCCGACCGCGCGGCGGCCCCCTGGGCAGCGTGGAACGCGACCTCCCTCACCCCCACGGACTCGGACCCCCCCAGGCCTGCGCCGCATGGCACCCCGATAAACCCACGGGGCCCTGCTGCTATTTTTGCAGCCAGGCAAAGTACCCCCGCCAGCGCTGCCCGGCCCGCTCCGCAACTTGCAAGGATTGCAGCAAGAAGGGCCACTTTGTGGCCGTTTGCCAATCCAAAGCGGTTGTTGCGGTCCCAAGCAGCTCTCCTCAGGGGCATCGTGCGGACCGCAGACCTCGCTGCCCCCACCCCCTCTGCCACATTCGATCCCCGGGCGCCGCCATTTTGGGCCCCGACTCCACGTGCTGGGATCAGGCCCCGCCATTTTGTCCAACCTCCACCATCTTGGATCAGCACCGAGGACCCCGCAGATGACTACTCTGCCTGAGGATGACTCAGAGTTTCTGCCACGACTCGCCTCAGTCACACTGGACCAGTTGTGGCCCCGCACTCTACCACACCAACTACGAAGATCCTCCTCAACGGCCACGAGACAAGCTGCCTGCTGGACTCCGGGAGCACAGAGAGTTTCGCCCACCCCTCCATGGTATGATGCTGTGCGCTTTCTGTTTACACAGTCAAACAAAAATCGCTCTGGCCTCCGGTTCGCACTCGCTCCAGTCCAGATCACGGGGTGCTGCACAGCAGACCTCACGGTCCAGGGGAGGGAGTTCAAAAATTACAAGCTCTTCATTCTTCCTCACCTCTGCGCGGCAGCACCCCGGGGTTAGATTTCCAGTGCAACCTCCAGAGCTTAACATTCAAATTCGCGGCCCTATGCCCCCCCTTTACTGCCTGCAGCCTCGCGTCCCTCAAGCCTCGCGTCCCTCAAGGTCGATCCCCCATCCTTGTTTGCAAACCTCACCCCGGATTGTAAACCCATCGCCACCAGGAGCAGACGGTACAGTGCCCAGGACCGGACCTTCATCAGGTCTGAGGTCCAACGGCTACTGAAGGAAGGGGTCATCGAGGCTAGCAACAGCCCCTGGCGAGCACATGTGCTGGTGGTAAAGACCGGGGCGAAAAATAGGATGGTCATAGACTACAGTCAGACCATCAACAGGTTTACGCAGCTGGACGGGTACCCTCTCCCATGTATCGCCGACCTAGTCAACAGGATCGCGCAGTACAAGGTCTTCTCAACGGTGGACCTCAAGTCCGCCTACCATCAGCTCCCCATCCGCGCGAGTGACCGAAAGTACAATGCGTTCGAAGCGGATGGGCGACTCTACCACTTTTTAAGGGTTCCCTTCAGTGTCAAAAACGGGGTCTCGGTCTTCCAACGGGAGATGGACCGAATGGTCGACCAATACGGTTTACGGGCAACCTTCCCGTATCTCGATAATGTCACCATCGGCGACCAGGATCAGCAGGACCACAACACCAACCTCCGAAAATTCCTCCGAACAGCAGAACTCCTTAATCTGACCTACAACAAGGACAAATGCAGGTTTAGCACCGACCGTCTAGCCATCCTTGGCTACGTAGAGTGTAACGGAGTAATAGGCCCCAACCCTGAATGCATGCGCCCCCTGATGGAGCTTCCCCTCCCCCACTCCCTCAAAGCTGTCAAGCGCTGTTTGGGCTTCTTTTCACATTACGCCCAGTGGGTCCCCAATTAGGCCGACAAAGCCCGTCCACTCATCCAATCAACCACTTTTCCCCTGTCGATGGAGGCCCGTCAGGCCTTTAGCCGCATCAAAGCAGACGTTGCAAAGGCCATGATGCGAGCTATCGATGAGTCTCTTCCCTTCCAGGTCGAGAGCAACGCGTCCAATGTAGCTCTGGCAACCACCCTCAATCAAGCGGGCAGACCCGTGACCTTCTTCTCCCGTACCCTCCATGCTTCCGAAATCTGCTACTATTCAATCGAGAAGGAAGCACAGGCCATAGTTGAAGCTGTGCGACATTGGAGGCACTATCTGGCCGGCAGGGGGTTCACCCTCCTCACAGACCAATGGTCAGTGGCTTTCATTTGCAACAACGCACAGACGGGCAAGGTAAAGAACGACAAGATCTTGAGGTGGAGGATAGAACTGTCCACCTACAACTACGACATCTTGTATTGTCCTAGGAAGCTAAACGAGCCTCCCGATGCCCTGTCCCGCGGGACCTGTGCCAACGCACAAGTGGACCGCCTCCGAACCCTCCACGCAGACCTCTGCCATCCGGGGGTCATGCTCTTTTTCCACTTTATAAAGACCCGCAACCTGCCCTACTCCATCGAGGAGGTCAGGACCGTGACCAGGGAATGCCACATCTGTGCGGAGTGCAAGCCGCACTTCTACCGCCCCGAACAAATGCATCTCATAAAGGCTTCCCACCCCTTTGAACATCTCAGCATGGACTTCAGAGCTCCCCTCCCCTCCAACAACCGCAACACGTGCTTCCTCAATGTGATTGACGAGTACTCCCGCTTCCCTTTCGCCATCCCCTGCCCTGACATGACCACCACCACCATCATTAAAGTCCGACACAGCATTTTCTCCCTGTTCGGATTCCCCGCTTACATACATAGCGATAGGGGGTCCTCCTTTATGAGTGATGAGCTGCGTCAATTCCTGCTCAACAGGGGCATCGCCTCCAGCAGGACGACCAGTTACAACTCCCGGGGTAACGGACAGGTCGAGAGGGGGAACGGTACGGTCTGGGAGACCGTCCTGCTGGCCCTGCGGTCCAGAAATCTCCCAGTCTCCCACTGGCAAGAGGTCCTCCCAGACGCCGTCCATTCTATCCGGTCACTCCTCTGTACCTCCACTAACCTAACGCCTGACGAACGCCATCTTGTTTTTCCCAGGAAGTCTTCCTCAGGAACTTCGCTCCCGACCTGGCTGGCAACCCCCGGGCCCATCCTACTCCGGAAACACGTGCGGGTGCACAAGTCGGACCCATTGGTCGAAAGAGTCCAGCTACTCCACGGAAACCCGTAATACGCGTATGAGGAGAATCCCGACGGCCAACAGGACACGGTCTCCCTTCGGGACCTGGCACCCGCCGGATCCCGGCCACACCACCCCCCGCCCGCCCCCGGCGCCAGCATCCCCCAACCCCCCCCAACCCCAACTGCCCCCTCCCCAGCCCCAGCGACACCTACGCACAAGCTGCCCAGTGGAAAGGACGATCCTCCCCCGGCCTGGCCCCCGCTAGCTCCGACTAGGGGTATGGACGCAAGACCAGGATCATTGCTCCCAGAGTCACGGACGACCACCGCTCCAATGTTGCCGGCACAGCTACGCAGGTCGCACAGGACATCCAAGGCACTCGATCGGCTGATCGAATTCATGTGAACTTCTGATGGACTCTTGTTTTGCTTGTTCTCCATTTTTTGTCTCCCCCCCCACCATTTTTTCCAAACTGTACAAAGTTACGGTTCTGTATTTTGTAAATAGCTGCGGGCCAGTGGGCAGACATCAATGCAATGGTACGATCTAACATCTCTCGTCATACTACCAGTCTCTCACGCATTCACGGGACACACACCCCCTCCCCCCCGGTTCCTTTCTCAACAGGGGGTGAATGTGGTAGTATGACTAGAGGTATTACGGTACCTGGGAGTGTGAGCTGCCATTGGTGCAGAGGACTCGCTGCCCATTGGCCCAGATATGTCATGTGCCTCTCAGCCAATTGGTTTTGTGTCCATTGATTGGCCTTTAACCTGCCCTGTTAGTCTTTGACCAGCCCTGGCAGCCACAGTATTAATGTGGCTCATCCAGTTCAGTTTCTGGTCAATGGTAACCCCCAGGATGTTGTTTGTGGGGGATTCAGCGATGGTAATGCAATTGAATGACAAGGGGTGGTGGTTATAGATAGAGATAGAGAAATACAGCACAGAACAGGCCCTTCGGCCCACGATGTTGCGCCGAACTTTTGTCCTAGGTTAATCATAGAATTTTGGACAATTTTTCATGGCCAATCCACCCAACCTGCACATCTTTGGACTGTGGGAGGAAACCGGAGTACCCGGAGGAAACCCACGCAGTCACGGGGAGGATGTGCAGACTCCACACAGACAGTGACCCAAGTCGAAATCGAACTTGGGACCCTGGAGCTGTGAAGCAATTGTGCTATCCACAATGCTACCGTGCTGCCCTTAAGAAGTTAACCTACACTCCATTATTCTACCCTAATCCAAGTACCTATCCAATAGCCGCTTGAAGGTCCCTAACTTTTCCGACTCAACTACTACCACAGGCAGTGCATTCCATGCCCCCACTACTCTCTGGGTAAAGAACCTACCTCTGACATCCCGTCTATATCTTCCACCATTTATCTTAAATTTATGTCCCCTTGTAATGGTGTGTTCCACCCGGGGAAAAAGTCTCTGACTGTCTACTCTATCTATTCCCCTGATCATCTTATAAACCTCTATCAAGTCGCCCCTCATCCTTCTCCGTTCTAATGAGAAAAGGCCTAGCACCCTCAACCTTTCCTCGTATGACCTACTCTCCATTCCAGGCAACATCCTGGTAAATCTCCTTTGCACCTTTTCCAAAGCTTCCACATCCTTCCTAAAATGAGGTGACCAGAACTGCACACAGTACTCCAAATGTGGCCTGACCAAGGTTTTGTACAGCTGCATCATCACCTCACGGCTCTTAAATTCAATCCCTCTGCTAATGAACGCTAGCACACCATAGGCCTTCTTCACAGCTCTATCCACTTGAGTGGCAACTTTCAAAGAACTATGAACATAGACCCCAAGATCTCTCTGCTCCTCCACATTGCCAAGAACCCTACCATTAACCCTGTATTCCACATTCATATTTGTCCTTCCAAAATGGACAACCTCACACTTGTCAGGGTTAAACTCCATCTGCCACTTCTCAGCCCAGCTCTGCATTCTATCTATGTCTCTTTGAAGCCGACAACAGCCCTCCTCACTATCCACAACTCCACCAATCTTCGTATCATCTGCAAATTTACTGACCCACCCTTCAACTCCCTCATCCAAGTCGTTAATGAAAATCACAAACAGCAGAGGACCCAGAACTGATCCCTTCGGTACGCCACTGATAACTGGGCTCCAGGCTGAATATTTGCCATCCACCACCACTCTCTGTTTTCTATCGGTTAGCCAGTTTGTTATCCAACTGGCCAAATTTCCCACTATCCCATGCCTCCTTACTTTCTGCATAAGCCTACCATGGGGAACCTTATCAAATGCCTTACTAAAATCCATGTACACTACATCCACTGCTTTACCTTCATCCACATGCTTGGTCACCTCCTCAAAGAATTCAATAAGACTTGTAAGGCAAGACCTACCCCTCACAAATCCGTGCTGACTATCCCTAATCAAGCAATGCCTTTCCAGATGCTCAGAAATCCTATCCCTCAGTACCCTTTCCATTACTTTGCCTACCACCGAAGTAAGACTAACTGGTCTGTAATTCCCAGGGTTATCCCTATTCCCTTTTTTGAACAGGGGCACGACATTCGCCACTCTCCAATCCTCTGGTACCACCCCTGTTGACAGCGAGGACGAAAAGATCATTGCCAACGGCTCTGCAATTTCATTTCTTGCTTCCCATAGAATCCTTGGATATATCTCGTCAGGCCCGGGGGACTTGTCTATCCTCAAGTTTTATCCTCTCTTGTAGGAGATCATCTTATAGGTCATTGCCTGGCTCTTGCGTGGCACGAATTTAACTTGCCACTTGTCAGCCCAAGGCCTGGATATTGTTCAGGTCTTGCTGCATTTGGACATGGACTGCTTCATTATCTGAGGAGTTGTGAATGGTGCTGAACATTGTGCACTCATCCGCAAGCATCCCCACTTCTGACCTTTAAAGGAAAAGAGGTCATTGACGAAGGAGCTGAAGATGGTTGTGTGTGGACACTACCTGAGGAACTCCTGCAGTGATGTCCTGGAGCTGAGATGTTTGACCTCCAACCACCACAACCATCTTCCTTTGTGCCAGGTATGATTCCAACCAACAAAGAATTTTCCCTTTGATTCCCATTGAATCCCATTAGCTCGGGCTCCTCGATCCTACACTCAGTCAAGTGCTGCCTTGATGTCAAAGACAGTCACTCTCACCTCACCTCTGGCATTCAGCTCTTTGTTTGAACCAAGGCTATAATGAGGTCAAGAGCTGAGTGCCCCTGGCAGAACCCAAACTGAGTGTCCATGAGCAGATTATTGCTGAGTAAGTGCCACTTGATAGCACTGTTGATGACTCCTTCCATCACTTTCCTGATGATTGAGAAGGACTGATGGTAATTGGCTGGGTTGTCCTGTTTATTGTGTACGGAGGTATTACTTATGCTATTCACTTGCTTTTGCTGGTGTGTTTACACGGGAACAGAATGTAACTATTCAACTTGGTGCCAGTCCTACCATTCAATACCTCACGGCTAATCTGTATTTAAATCCGACTTGGTTTCCTATCCTAAGAAAAATCACCTCATGTTTTTTCAATTCTATTCCTCTAGAAATAAACCCTGTGTTTTTTTATTTTAAAGTTCATCAGCTCTTTAAATATTTTTGTTACTATTCATGGACTTGTTCCTTTTTTTGCAAATAATACCAGATTGGAGGGTATAATTAATAATATTAATACCACCGGCGCATCTCCAGGCCGCAATGGCCAAGTGGCAGCCTGTTTTTTTGCCGGTCCAGATGATATAAATTAGAGTAGGTCCTTCCCGGTGGGACCTGGCGGCGCGGGCAGCCTCTGGGGTCCTCGGGGGAGGTGCGGGGAAATCTGGACCCAGGAGGTGCTCCCACGGTGACCTGGTCCGCGATCGGGACCCACCGATCTGCGGGACGGCCTGTGCCATTGGGGCACTCTGGCCGCGATTCTCCCAACGGGAAACTGTGCCGATGCCGGAGTGAAACCCGGAGTGTTTCATTCCGGCATTGGAGGCCACTCCTCGCCCCCTATTCTACCCCCCACCCCCCCGGGGGGGCTAGGAGCGGCGGCACGTGAATTCTGAGCGCCCGGCCTTGATGCTTGCGTCAAAGCGGCGCGCCGGGAGTGACGCGGTAAGTGGCGCTGCCAGCGCCAACCCGCGCATGCGCGGTTGCCGTCTTCCCCTCCGCAGCCCCGCAAGACATGGCGGCTTGATCTTGCGGTGTGGCGGAGGGAAAAGAGTGCGTCTTTTAGAGACGCCGGCCCGATGACCGGTGGGCACCGATCGCGTGCCAGGCATCTGCTGAGCATGCCCGTGGTGCTTGATTCCCCCCCCCCCCCCCCCCCCCCACAGGCCCCACACTCACTGGTTGTGCGCTGTCCATGCTAGCAGCGACCAGGTGTGGATGGCGCCCGCGTGAACTGGTCGGGTTCAACAGGCCGGTCGGCCCATCCAGGCCGGAGAATTGCCGGTCGCCATGAGAAACGGTGAGCGGCGATTCTCCGAGCGCCTGTCGAAAAATGCGACACGCCATTTTTGGGTGGGTGGCGTGATTCACCCAGCCCTCCTGCGATTCTTCCACCCAGCGTGGGGTGCAGAGAATCGCGCCCAGCAATTCCTCGCATCGGCTGCTATTCCTCCGCAATGGACGACGCGGAGATGAACCCCCCTCCCCCGTGCATGCACTGGGTTGATGCCAGCGCACATTGGTGCTCCCACACATGCACCAACTCATGCCGGCCAGCGGAGGCCCTTCGGCACCGGTTGGCATGGCGCCAAGACCCTTCCCAGCCGGGCGGCGCAGCGCAAACCACTCCAGGGCCGGCCTAGCCCCTGAAGGTGTGGAGGATTCTGTACATTTGGGGCAGCCCGGCGCCGGAGTGGTTCACGCCACTCCTCGCCGCTGGGACCCCCACCCCGCCCGGTAGGGGAGAATCTCGCCCGTGCTGTTAGGTGATTTGGACATTCTGAATTCTCCCTCTGGGTACCCGAACGGTGGCGGAATGTGGCGACGACGGGATTTTCATAGTAACATCATTGCAGTGTTAATGTAAGCCTGCTTGTGATAGCAGAGATTGTTATTTTTATAAAGTTAATTCAATCATAATAAAGCAAATGATGCACTGACATTAAGGGGAAGATTCTCCGAGCCCCGCGCGAGGCCGGAGAATCGGCGCAACCACGCCACAACGCCCCAACGCTGGAGTGCAATTCTCTGAAGTGCGGAGAATTGGCGCTATTTGCGCTGGTGCATTTGATGCGGTGCCGGCCGCAGGCCGCTGGAATTGGTAGGGCCGCTGATTCTCCGGCCCGAATGGGCCGAGCTGCTGTGCCGATACTACAGAGTCCCGCCGGCGGCGTTCACCCCTGGTCGCTGCCTGTGGGAACAGTCGGGAGGGGGGGGGGGGCAGTGGTGAGGTGGAGGGGGTCTCCTTCACTGTTGGGGGTCCTCCGATGTGGTCTGGCCCACAATCGGGGTCGACAGATCGGCGGGCCGACCTCTTCCCCCCCCGGGCCTACTTTCTGGCGTGCCGGCCCCTGAATACTGGCTCCATGTTGAGTTGGAGCCAGAGCGCTAAAGAAGTCCGCCGCACACGTGCAGGTTGGCGGCCATTTATCACCGCGAAAGGAAGTTGGAGTGGCGTGAACCGCTCCAGCACCATACTGGCCCCCTGTGGTCGTGCCAGGGCCTGGTTCGCGCCGTCATGAAACGCAACGACGTTCACGACGGCTTGGGCTCTATATCGGAGAATCGCCCAAGTTCTTGAAGAATGGAATTAAAAAGCAAGGTAATTATATCGAGCGCCTTGGATCGATTACACTACAAGCACTGGACACTGAAAATCTATAGTGGTCATAGAATAATACAGCTCAGAAAAGGCCATTCCACCTGACCATTCCAATCCCATTTTCCAGCACTTTGGCCATGGAGAACGTGCAAAATAGATCCACAAGGTTGATTCCAAAGTAGAGCAAATACACTGCAGGAAAGATCAAACAGGTTGTGGCTGTTTTCTAATAGAGAAGGCTGAGGGGATGAACTTGATCGCTTGGAACATAACACAAGAAGTAGGAGTAGACCATACAGTCCCTCAAACCTGCTCTGCTCTTCAATATTATGGCTGAAACTTGACTACAACCTATTTTTCAGTCCATCTCTTGACTCCCCAAACATTCCAAAAGTCTATCAATCTCGACGACCCCAAACAATGTCCTTCTGACCATTCCCTCAGTATTTCTTTGATATCAATATAGTGTTTGATCCAGAAGCAAGGCAAAGCTATCTGAAGAAGCAAGAGGATTCAGAGAGATGAAAAATCCAATAATATTACTGTCAGGAGGGGTTGTTTCGGAAGTGGCAGCGGGCAGGGATCGAGAGATTTGGAGACCTCTTTATTGATGAGGGTTTCCCAAGCTTGGAGGAGCTGGAGGAGGAGTTTGAGTTGACAGGTTGGAATGGGTTTTGGTATATACAAGTGAGGGATTTTGCGCGGAGGCAAGTTTCGACCGTGCCGCACCTGCCGACCGGGAACTGCAGGATGGTGTCGAGAACTGGAGTAGGAGAGCGGAAGGTCTGAGAGATCTATTTGGAGCTGATGGAGGGGGAGGGAGCGCTAATATGGTTGAAGAGAAAATGGGAAGAAGAGCTGGGTGGGGGGTTGGAGGCCGGATTAAGGGAGGAGGCCCTGATGAGAGTTAACGCTTCCTCGTTGTGCACCAGGCTCAGCCTGATACAATTCAAGGGCACACATGACAGTGGTCAGGATAAGCAGGTTCTTTGAGGGTGTGGAGGATAGGTGTGGGCGGTGTGAACCACCTTGAATTGAACCACCTGCGAACCATGTCCATATGTTTTGGGCATGTCCGAGGCTGAGGGGTTTCTGGCAAGGCTTTGCTGACATCATGTCAGAGGTCTTACAAGTGAGGGTGGTGCCGAGTCCAAAGGTGTCGGCCTTTGATGTGTTGGAATGCCCGGGAGCCCAGGGGGTGAGAGAGGATGACACCCTGGCCTCTGCCTTCCTGGTGGCCTGGAGACGGATTGTACCAGGATGGAGGGAATCGGAACCCCCGAAGCCGGGGGTGTGGGTTCGGGACATGGAGGGGTTTCTCAGACTTGAGAAAATTAAATTTGCCTTGAGGGGTTCGGTGCAGGGGTTTTCCTGGAGGGGCAGCTGTTTATTGACATCTTTGAGAAAAATTAAGCTGTCGGGGGAGGGGCGGGAGGCCGTCAAAATTCATAAAGCGCGTTAGCTAGTTGTTTAAGCTGTTTTACACAGACAGATTCCCACTTGAGAGACAAATCCTGAATATTATGTGTTGAAGTTTCATAATGCTCGACACCATTGTTAATCTAATGTTACTGTACAGGTGCAGTTGGACACAGCTCATTGAAGCTGTTTCTTTAAGACCCAGGTTTTCCATTCCTTCCGATTAAGAGGGCAGTGGGAATTACATAAATCCTGGTCCTTTTGAATGACCTGCAAATTCAAACTTCAGCCAGTTCACTGCTCACTTACTTCCCACACTGTTTAAAGATGACCCTTTAATTCCCCAACTTTATCCCTACCGATATGGAACCTGTAATTCCTATTTGCACAACATATTGGAGAAACTCTACTATATCAAATAGCAGATAGTACCGATGCTAGAGGCAATGGCAGAACACAGATAAATAAACAGTATTATACATAGAACATAGAACAGAGAACAGTACAGCACAGAACAGGCCCTTCGGCCCACAATGTTGTGCCGAGCCATGATCACGCTACTCAAACCCACGTATCCACCCTATACCCGTAACCCAACAACCCCCCCCCCCCCATTAACCTTACTTTTTTTAGGACACTACGGGCAATTTAGCATGGCCAATCCACCTAACCCGCACACCTTTGGACTGAGGGAGGAAACCGGAGCACCCGGAGGAAACCCACGCACACAGGGGGAGGACGTGCAAACTCCACACAGACAGTGACCCAGCCGGGAATCGAACCTGGGACCCTACAGTACACAGTGACACAGAAATATTCAGTATATATATGAGAAATTAGCTGTATTCAGTTGATAAAGTGTGTTCATTCATTCTGCTCTCAGTCACAATTCCTAGATAGAAAATTCCCAGATGCACAAATCTCACTATGCTGAAGTCTCACCCTTTTGATAACCTGACCATCAAGTCCTGGAACTTTGTCTCTCTCTCTCTTTCTAGTACCTTTATTTTTCTATTACTATTTCAAACTTCCATTAAGTCATAAAGCTTTTCCTTGGATTTGCTTTTAACTTTCATCCTATTTCTGGTACTTTATTCTCTGTTGTGATGGGAAATGAGTATTTAGCAAATCAGCCATTTCCCAATTTCAATTGTAGTTTGATTAATGGCCAATTAATGTAACAACTTCATGAAGATCATGGGAGGTCACATTTTCCATTTACACTCAGTCTGCCCTCTCTCACTGATCCACATTAGGTGCTACTTCGCTGAAATATTAAGAGGGATAGACGGGAGCATTGTACTTTATCTGATGGTAAATAAAGGGCTGCCACTCACACTCTCTACTTTCCTCTCAAAGGAGAAAACCCAACACAACCAACGAGAAAGAAGAGAACCACACGCCTCTGCCCTCTCCCCCTTTCTGAGGAGGAATCTCTGAGATCGCTGGACAGTCGCACGGGGAAAGCCGCGACAGAGAAGCAGGATGGGAGGATCCAGCTCCAGGTTGGTCAAGAAAATCCCCATATTGTGTCTCTTCAGTTCCTCTCTTCCAGCACACCAAGTCATTGTAACACATGACCATTGCTTAATGTAATCACTTGTAATGAGAGTGTACTGAACAATTCTATATGTACCTCCATTAACCTGTCCTCTTGTTCAGCTCTTCAACAGAGGAGGAGAAGCCTCAAGAACCAGTGCCCTCAGTTTGGGCTTAAGCCAACCCTCACCACCAACCCTATCACTGCATCTGAGCCTCACAAACATTAATGAGTGACATCCAATCAGGATGGCTCAGTCAGATTGAGGGCAGATCACATGGTGATTCACAGAGTGGCAAATAGAAATCAGTTGTGGATCAATGAGGCTGCAGTACTGCTGTCTAGAGAGACAGGAGATGATTGCCCTTTGCTGTGCCACCTCATGATCAAAATGTAAGGGGCAGCACGGTAGCATTGTGGTTAGCACAATTGCTTCACAGTCCAGGGTCCCAGGTTCTATTCCCAGCTTGGGTCACTGTCTGGGCGGAGTCTGCACGTTCTCCCCGTGTCTGCGTGGGTTTCCTCCGGGTGCTCTGGTTTCCTCCCACAGTCCAAAGACTTGCAGGTTAGGTGGATTGGCCAAGATAAATTGCCCTTCGTGTCCAAAATTGCCCTGAGTGTTGGATGGATTTACTGGGTTATGGGGATAGGGTGGTGGTGTGGACCTTGGGTAGGGTGCTCTTTCCAAGAGCCGGTGCAGACTTGATGGGCCGAATGGCCTCCTTCTGCACTGTAAATACTATGAAATAATATGGTTACCTTCAAGAAAAATCAAATTTACTGCTCCTTCATCCAATTGCTAACTGTGGTATCTTGCTGTGCATAAATTAGCTATCATAATCAGCTACATGATTGCTTTCCAAAAGGAATTCATGAGATGTGTAAGGAGGTTTTGAGGATGTGACAATGTGCGGTATGAATCGGAATTATTTTCCACTGGTGTAAAACATGTAAAATGTTTCCTTTCAGAGATCAACCTACTGAAACTTCAAACTCTTCTTTCTTCACTGAGGATGAACTGAGGAATCTGAAATCTGAATATGAAACGGGTGGGATGGAAAAGGCAAAACTACTGATACAGAGAAAAATAAATGATCTGGAGAACACCGAGCTTAACATCGCAGTGACAGGACAATCAGGAGCAGGGAAATCCACCTTCATCAATGCAATGAGAGGACTTGACAAAGATGATGAGGGAGCAGCTGAAACTGGACCCACAGAAGGTACAATGGAGCCAACCGGATACAGACATCCCAACCTGCCCAATGTTTGTTTGTGGGATCTGCCAGGAGTGGGAACACCAAAATTCCCAGCGAGGAAATACCTCAAACAAATGAAATTTGATAAATATGATTTTTTCATCATTATCTCTGGCTGTCGATTCACAGAAAATGATGTAAAACTCGCCAAAGAGAGTAAGCGGCTGAAGAAGAATTTCTACTTCGTTCGATCTAAAATTGAAAATGATCTCCATGCAATGAGAATGGAAAGGGGGGACTTTAATGAAGAAGAAGAACTGGAAAAGATCAGGAATTATTGTAACAGGAACCTGCAAGAGGCAGGGATACAATCACCCCGTGTTTTCCTGATATCAAGCATTGATCTGAATCGGTATGATTTTAATCTGTTAAATAATGCTCTTGAAGGTGATCTTCCCAGTATAAAGAAAAGTATTTACATCCTGGCCCTTCCAAACCTAAATTTGGAAATTGTAGAGAGGAAAAAGAAAGAGCTAAAGAAACGAGTCTGGATGTTGGCATCACTTTCCGGAGCGATCGGAGCTGTGCCAGTTCCTGGAGTTTCCCTTGGTTGTGACATTGCGATACTGATTGGAGGAATAATAGATTTCCGTAAATATATGGGTCTGGATGATGCCTCTCTTCAAAGACTGGCGAAGATGGCAGGGAAACCTGTGGAGGATCTGAAAGCCGTGGTGAACTCTCCCCTGGTGGGTGAAATAACTCCCGATATCATAAACAGATTAGCCTGGGGTACCGCTGCTGTTGTCATATCTGTTCTTGAGATTACACTTGACATCATTCCAGTTGTTGGTTCCATCTTTGGAGCAGGATCATCATTTCTTATGACCTACAAACTGCTGACTGGTGTACTGGATAATCTAACAGTGAATGCAGAGAAAGTGGTGACGGCTGCATTTGGGACTGACTAAAATGATTCAGAGCAAACACCAACCCAGTGAGCCAATGGAGCAGCTGATATATTAAAGATCTCTAACACTGGACATTACAGATTCTTCTACCATATTCCCTTTTTACTGACTTAATTCCTGGACATATTCCCGACCCATTTTGTGGAAGGAATTTCATGCTATGGTGTTCAGTGAAAGGTTTTGTCTCGGTGTAATCTGAATTTTAAAAGAGCCCACCTAATATCACACACGAGGCCCATGCGATTCCCTTCATTAAACACAATAACAGGGAAATTTGCCCTGTTCCTAGAATCAGAGGCCGGGATTCTCCGTTGCCATTGCGTCCCGCTGTGACGAGGAAGTAATTTTGGTGCTCTGCCAAATCTCCCATTCCCTGCAGCGGGACTGGAGAATCCCGCTGCCGTGAACAAGCGGAGAAACCTTCCCCCAGAATCATATGACACAGCTTGTGGCCATTCAGCCCATCATCCCTATGTCAGAAATCTCTGTGTTCTGAATGATAGTGATGGATTCAGTCCCCATGTCCAGCTCCTTCTCTGTGAATTTTCCATTTGATTAACGGGTTTACAATGGAGTGAAAACCATTGGGAAGATATATTTTATTTCCTTTTTGACAATAATTGCTCGCTGCTTCCGACCTCATATGTGTGATTTACAGCAAGTATGATACCTAGGTTAACAGTGCAGTCTTTCTTCCAGCATACACTGAACACGATACAGGGATTTATTAGGAGGAAACCCATTTCCCAATGCGATTTAACCATTAACAACTTTCACTGGACATCCCTCTCAATTCTGTCTTTAGAACCATTGCTGCATCAAACAATGTCTGTCTGAAAAGGGATCAATTCTCTACAGTTCCAATAAATCCTGTTTTGTCCGAGAAGCAGCAGAATCTGGGCAGCACGGTAGCATGGTGGTTAGCATAAATGCTTCACAGCTCCATGGTCCCAAGTTCGATTCCTGGCTGGGTCACTGTCTGTGCGGAGTCTGCACATCCTCCCCGTGTGTGCGTGGGTTTCCTTCGGGTGCTCCGGTTTCCTCCCACAGTCCAAAGATGTGCGGGTTTGGTGGATTGGCCATGATAAATTGCCCGTAGTGTCCTAAAAAGTAATGTTAAGGGGGGGGGGGGGGGGGGGGTTGTTGGGTTACGGGTATGGTGTGGATACGTGGGTTTGAGTAGGGTGATCATTGCTCGGCACAACATCGAGGGCCGAAGGGCCTGTTCAGTGCAGAACTGTTCTATAATGCAAAACTGAGACAGTCAGGATCAGACGGTTGTCGAACATTGAGCATACAGACTCCCCATCATATATTCCATCTGTCATATAGAGTCATCCTGTCCATCCCTCGCACAGATCATCCTTCGCACAGACCCTTCCTCACACTGAGCATTCCTCACACAGACTGTCCCTCAGGCAGACCATCCCTCACACAGACCGTCTCTCACACAGCCCATCCCTCATACAGACCGTCCCTCACACAGACCATCCCTCACACAGACCATCCTTCACACAGCCCATCCCTCATACAGACCATCCATCATACAGACCAACCCTCACACAGACCATCCCTCAAACAGACCATCCCTCACACAGACCGTCCCTCACTCAGACCGTCCCTAATTCAGGCCATCCTAATTTGGTGAAAAGCTTATAACCATGAACAGGAAAAGCTCTGGGAATGTGGGGAAATATGTTAACTATTGTTCAGAAAGGCAATGAATCGCAATAAGATAAAAGCAAAATTCTGCAGATGCTGGGAATTTGGAAAACAGAAGTGCTGAAGAAACCCAGTGGGTCTGGTAGCATCTGTGGAGGAAGACACAGAGTTAATGCTTCAACTCCAATAGCGCTCTTCTTTGCTTCCAGCGTAATCAGGGAATGGGTGTTGCTCGTCCATCAAACATTCCAGTTAATGTGGAATTTCATTATCAGCACACCTGTAAATGACTGAATATGCAAGTACTCATAAAGTAAAGAACTATGGGCGTGATTCTCCGCCCCCCACGCCAGGTGGGAGAATAGCGGGAGGGCCTTCCCGACATTTTTCCCGACCTCCCGCTATTCTCCCCCCCCCCCCCCCCTCCCCACGGCCGGCCCACGACACGAATCGCTGCCCGTCGTTTTTTACACACACCTGCTCTCACCATTCGTGAAAACGGCCGCAAAGTGCCATTCTGCACAACCATACCACCGATTGGCACGGCCGCACCACGGCCGTACCAAGGGTGGCATGGGCCCGCGATCGGTGCCCACCGATCACGGGCAGTGGGTCTGATTCCCGCGCACTCTTTGTCCCTCCGCCGCCCCGCAGGATAAGTCCATGGGGCGGCTGAGGGGCATGACGGAAAGCGCATGCGCGGGTTTGACGCATATGCGCGATGACATCATCCGCGCATGCACGGGTTGGAGCCGTCCAACCCGCGCATGCGCGGCTGACGTCGTGAGTCTTGGCGGCCGGGCTTAGCGAACGTTTGCTAAGCCCGCGCTGCCGTTCTTCCAGGGGTTGCGATGCTAGCCCCGACCGGGGGGGGTGAATCGGGTCCCGGGAGGGGGCTGCCGTGAAACATGGCCGGTTTCACGGCAGCCTTTACGACTCTCCGCATTTGTGGAGAATCGTGCCCTATATTTTTACTTCTAACATTCAACTGTGCATTTAAACATAAAGTGTAAAATAATACAATACAATGCGTTCCGATAGTTTCATAATTCTAGTTTGTAAAGTGAGAATTTGCATTCGGGGAACATCAACAATTTCGGTTGGTGGAGAATTCCGGTTATTTAACCGGATAAACAGAAAGTTTGCTGCACTTTCTGCCACCAAGCAGCATTGGTGCTTGACCCTCAGTGAGTGTAGGAGACAGAGGGTGATGACAGATGGCTGCTTTAGTGACTGGAAACCAGTGTCCAGTGGCGTACCACAGGGGTCTATGCTGGGTCCCTATTGTTTGTCATTTAGAGAAACAACATTGATGACGATGTTGGGGGTAGGATCAGTAAGTTTGCGGATGATACAAAAGTTGGCTAGATGGTTAACAGTAATGTTCAATGTCTTGGGTTACCGGAAGTTATAGATGGGATGGTCAAATAGACAGAAAAGTGGCAGATGGAATTTAACTCTGAAAAGTGTGGTGATACACTTTGGAAGGAGTAATGTGACAAGGAAGTATTCAATGAATGGCATTACACTGGGAAGTTCTGAGGAACAAATGGACTTTGGTGTATTTGTCCATAGATCTCTGAAAGCAAAAGGGAAGGTTAAAAGACTGGTGAAAAAGACGTATGGAACACTTGCCTATACCAATCGAGGCATAGATTCCAAAAGCCGGGAGGTCATGTTGGAGTTTTATAGAACTTTGGTGAGGCCATAGCTGGAGTACTGCGTGCAATTCTGGTCACCACATTATTGGAAGGATGTGATTGCACTGGATGGGGTGCGGAGGCGATTCACCAGGATGTTGCCTGTGATGGAATATTTAAGTTATGAAGAGAGGTTGGAAAGGCTTGGGTTATTTTTGCAGGAACAGAGAAGACTGAGGGGAGTCCTGATCAAAGTGTACAGGAATATGTGGGGCATGGACAGAGTGGATATGGAGCAGCTGGGGTGTGTATCTCTCTGTATCCTCCAAAACAGGAAGTACCTTCCATTACTCAATGGTGAAATCACCGACACCCATCATGGTATTGACAACACATTCATCAGTAGAGTGAATGAAACACTGTCAGAATGATGACCACCATGTCAGTTCCAGCTGGCTGGAAAAAGGGAGAGGAAAATGATCCGAAATAGCAGCAGAATAGCAGTTACTGCTGGGGGAGAGGTGTGGGAGTGTCTTACACCAACACACGAACCTACTGTTCTGCAATATCACTTGATATGTACAATGGGTTGATGTTATTGATGTGTTATATTGTATTTTTAATCTGTATTGTGATTTTCTTGGAGTAATTGAATTTAATTATAATTTATCCATATGTTTGATTTCTTGTTAGCTGATGATAAATATATACATTTTTCAACATAAAGGATCTGATGAACCTTTTGGTGTATTAATTGTGAACTTATGTATATCTATATAGAAATTATTTAGATACGACTGTTGGAGGGTTGATCAGTAAGTTTGCAGATGATCCGAAAATTGTTGGGGTGGTAAATAGTGAGGAGGATAGCCTAGGATTACAGGAGGAAAAAGATGATCTGGTCAGATGGGCTGATCAGTGACAAATGAAATTCAGTCCAGGTAAGTGTGAGGTGATGCACTTGGGCAGGAAAAACAAGGAAAGGGAATACATGATAAATGGCAGGACCCTGGGAAGCACCAAGGATCAGAGGGTCCTTGGTGTGCATGTACACCCATCCCTTGAAGCAGCAGAACAGGGAGGTACAGTAGTTAAGAAGGCATATGGCCTGCTAGTCTTTATTCACCAAGGCATAGAGTTTAAGAGCAGGAAGTTATGCTGCAACTGTATAAAAGGTTAGTTAGGTCACTGCTAGAATATTGTGTGCAGTTCTGGAATCCACATAACCGGGTGGATGTGATAGCACGGGAAAGGATACAGAGAAGACTTACCAGGAAGTTGCCTGGATTGGAGAGTGTTAGTTATGAAAAGAGATTAGATAGACTAGGATTGTTTTACTTGGAGCAGAGGAGACTGAGAGAGAGGGGGGGGGGGGGGGGGGGGGCATGATTGAGATGTATGAAATTGTGAGGGGCATGGAGAGAGGAGACTGGGAGAAACCTTTCCCTTTGGTGGAGGGATCAATGACCAGCGGGTATAGATTTAAGGTAAGGGGAAGGAGCTTTAGAGGGGGTGTGAAGAACAACTTTTTTCACCCAGAGTGTGGTGGGAGTTTGCCTGAAAGCGTCGTGGAGGCAGAGATCCTATAACATTTAAGAAGTATTCAGATGTGAAATTGCGACCTAGGGCATACAAGGTTTATGGGCCAAATGCTTCAAAATGGGATTAGAATAGTTAGGTGGTGGTTTTTGACCAGCGAAGACTTGATGGGCCATGGAGCTTTTTCTGTGCTCGATAACTCTCTGACTCTAAATGATTTCCAGGGCAGATGGAAATATAATCAAGTGAAACGTACGAACAATGCCAGTGAAACATTCTAAACATGAATATGGTGTCTTTTGCTCATGTATCTCTGCTTTGGAAACCAGGTGTTGTTGGCATTGCTGCTGAGACAATACTGTCCCAACTCAGGCAGGTAACATCCACACACCATGTAATGATACAATAAATGCTGAACTCTTCACCTCATGTTTGTGCTGAGTATTTATTTGTCACCACTATTACGATTCAAGACCAGGCCCCAACAGAGGCTAGGATACTGGACTGAAACCCCAATATTTTAGTTTTGTTAGACTGGGTAGAAAGAGTAATTTCACAAAGAAATCAGGCTTTGATATATTTAAAGCAGAACTTTATTATGCATACAATATTAAACTTTTTAATTTAACACCCGAAAAGAACAGCTTATAATTACCCTTGAAACAACACATCACCTGGCATGTTTCAGCATCTTCCTTGTCCCCAGACAAGACTGCTCCGCTTCAAATATTGTGACTCTTTTATAACTATCCTGCTGTGAGAAAATTGTGGACTTAGTGTCAGACAGATCAGACCTCACCTCTGATCACGCCGAAGCCTTCTCCAAAACTGACCCTCTGCATTCCTTGGCTCCACACAGCGACAACATCATCTCCCCAAGCTGGAAAACGAATGACCTCTGCAGACTGAAAGCACATTGGGGAGCAGCACAGTAGCATGGTGGTTAGCATAAATGCTTCACAGCTCCAGGGTCCCAGGTTCGGTTCCCGGCTGGGTCACTGTCTGTGTGGAGTCTGCACGTCCTCCCCGTGTCTTCGTGGATTTCCTCCGGGTGCTCCGGTTTCCTCTCACAGTCCAAAGATGTGCGAGTTAGGTGGATTGGCCATGCTAAATTGCCCGTAGTGTCCTAAAAAAAGTAACGTTAAGTGGGGGGGGGGGGGTTGTTGGGTTACGGGTATAGGGTGGATATGGGTTACGGGTATAGGGTGGATATGTGGGTTTGAGTAGGGTGATCATTGCTCGGCACGACATCGAGGGCGGAAGGGCCTGTTCTGTGCTGTACTGTTCTATGTTCTATGTTCTAACTCCAGAGGGACTTTCCCCTGTCAAATTACAGTGCATTAGTCCAGACTGAAAGCCAACAATCCTTTATCAATTTCACCTTGCTCCTCAAAGCCCTCAGGGCTTTACAAAACAAAATCCCTTCTGAAACATGACCACTGCAGTTGAGCACACTTTGTTAGCAGAGGAAATTGCAAAACCTGTCACAGAATTGATATAAGTAATAATAAAGATGTCTCAAGTATTATAGCAGCACAGGTCAAGGGAAAAACCAGTAGACAAGGGGTTAAAATGTTGAACCTTGAAAAAAGCCACCTAAACTTGAAATAATTCAATCATACTACAGGGCATTAGGAAAAGAAAAGGGACCCACAACACAGAAATCATGGTTCCAGCCTGTCTGTAAGATATTCATTATCTAGCCCAGAGCAGGGGATAAAAACACATTAAGGTTAAGGGAAAATGTGGAAAAGAATCCAGGAGATTGTAAAGAAGCATTGTATTAGTTGATCATTTTCCCATTAAAGGGCCCAGAAAATATGCACACTGATCACCTTGTATTGTTATAAATGAATTGATGACGTCAATGCCTACTTGTAACTCTGAAAGAACTTTAAATGTATATGCATGTAACTCTGACCATGATCAGAGCTGACTTTTGTGAGCTAAGGATAGTAGCAGAACGTGCCTCTCCTGTGTGCATATAGCGATTCCGAATAAACGCAACTTTTACAACCCCACGCGGTCGAGAAAAGACACTGAGTATTAGTTCCCTCCAACACTTAGCGCTGTGAGCAAGGGTATCGGCACAGGACGACGGCCGACTATGTGGCTCAAAATCGGGTGAGTGTTTTTATCTACCACCCATAGTTAGGGAGCAATTTCACGTTAGTCGTTGGCCGACTGTAAGTTGCGATTCCAAAGAACGAAACGGATGAAGAGTCTGACCGCGTGAAGTGGAGTAAAATCGTGGGGGATACCGGGGTGTGGGTTTGGATAGTTAAGTTAAGGAAAACTTGTTAAGGAACTTGCTTTGGAGATTGAAGTGCCTGGTCATAAGTAAAAACCCGTAGGACAAAATACCACGAGAAAAAGAGTTGGAAGGATCTCACCTGCTGTGAGAAAGGTGTAGCCGCAGGAGTAACCGTGAGAGGGTAGAGCCACGGAGGAGGAACCCCGCAGGAGTGGTGTGTGTGTGTTTGTGAGAGTCAACGGCAGAGATGGCCGGATCCGATAAAACAGGCAGAAAGACCAAGTTAGAGCAAGATAGATGGGAACCTGAGAGATCGATCATACAGATGATTGTAACCCACAATAGTAAGTTAATTGCAAAGATGAGGGAGAAAGGATACAACCCAGACGCACCCGCAGCTGAGCAGAAGGCCTAGTGGACAAACCAAACCAAGAATAAGTATGAAAAGGAGGTAATAATTGCAACTGTGATTTTAAAGAACCAAGGGATTGAAGAATTGCAGGAGGTAAGAGTAGCAGCTGTAAGACACGCGCAGGAAGGGGACAAGAGAAAACCGCAGGGAAGATTTGTAGAGACTGTGACCCCGACAGCTCCATGTGTCATGGAGGAGAGTGACTATGTGGATGACTGGGACAGTTTTGAGGAGGGAAGGTACGAGGATTATGCATCCCCCGTCCTTATGAGGAAAAGGATGAACCATTGCCTGTAGCCCCATTGCATGTAGTGAGGAAAATGGTGGAGGGGCAAACCACTGAGCAGCATATCCAAATACTTTTCACAGCTGGGGAATAAAAAATGATCCTGAATGAACTGCCTTCTCTAAAACGACAGGATGATAATGGCTCATTTTGGGATAAACTGGACGAATTACGGGAGGCTCATGGGTTAACCACTGATGATATTCATTTATTGTTAAGGTCAAAGTATGGGCAAGCATGCCACAACCATACAGAGATCGCACGTGGGTCACGCAGAGGTGTGGGGGAGACTAGGATCCCCGCTTTGCAACCTTTGGAATGGCAGTGTGAACGGCCCTAGGGAGAGGTAGCACAAATTGACTTTACTTAAACAGGGACCAAAGGAAAGGATCGAGGATCAGTGATGGACTGGCCAGGGTGTCGGCTTGCCCGATGGCAAGTGGGCCCCTGATGAAGTGGGCCCCCTATATCAAATAAAAATGCAATAAAAAAACAAACATAGACAACTGTTTTAGTAATAAAAAGGAATAAGAAAAAGGAGAGAACAGGATACAAATAAGCAGTGCATGAAAAGGAACAAAGCAGGGGAGGTAGTGAAAGGATGTTCAATAGGGGGGCCCGGGTTGGGCATAATAAAGGAAATTCCATGTTTTCAGAAAGAGTGTGTGAATTTAAAGATAAAATTACAATTCGTGATTTGAGATGGTCGGCAACTTCAAAGGATATCAAGCAGTAGTCTTGGTTAAGCCGGTACATCGGCCCGGGGCCCGTGAATCTCTGAAGGGCCCTTAAAAATTATAATTAATTAGATAAATAAATCTCCAACTTTTTTCCTGAGATTTGTATTCTAACTTAATAAAATATAATTGTTTTTAAAAAGAGCAATACCAAATAAAAATGCAATAAAGAAACAAACAAATAATCACTCAGTGTATGAAGGAACGAAGCAGTGTTAAACAGATGTGAAAAGGAGTGGAGTGGGGTGGGGGGGCGGGCTGGTTCACCCGGGTCGGACATAGTTGGAAATCCACGTTTTCAGCAAGAGTGTGTGAATTTAAAGATAAAGTTACAGTTCGTGATTTGAGATGGTCGGCAACTTGATAGGATATCAAGCAGTACATAGGGTCGTGAGGTCACCAAAAAGGAGAAGCGGTACATTTGACCGTGAATCATGAGGTCAAAGATATTAAAGTGATAAGCCATGATCGGTAAACTCAAAGGGTTGTGACTTGTAACACTACACTGGTATCAAACTGGACATGTTAACTTTGGCCGTGGGACCATTCTTAATGTCTTACAATAGTCGGACCAAACTTCTAAGTTTCAACAGTTGTCTCAGTTGCTTGCTGGTATGAACACTGGACAGTGGATTGTCTCCTCTTCTGAAGCTGCATAGGCCACAGTAGTATTGACTAATGAACATAGCCTACTGAAGTGTAAATAAGTTATTCTATATTTTTTATCAAGTAGGGGTTTATCTGGCGTTCCTTCAAGTTATTCTTGCAATCATCAATATTAATTTTTACCAATGTGGGCTATTTTTAATTAAGTTTTTATTTCAGGAATGTTACCCCTACCAGCATGGAAAAGAAAAAGCATAAATCTGGGTCACTAAAACGCAAAGAACAAAAAGAAGCAGAAAGGAAGGAATCAGCCAAGCAATGCAGGCCTATTACAGAGTTTATAATACCACAAGCACAATCCACATCAATATCCAGTTCTGCAACAAATAATCAAGAAGCAAGAAACAATGCTCATGGTGATGATGCAATGACATGCGAGTTACAAGAACAGAGAAGAACTACATTGAATGTAGAGACAAATACAAGTGCATCCATTACTAATCAAACCAGGCCCAATATTTCTTCTGGCTTCCTTGTTCCGATATCTGTACTGCCTGTAGTCGCAACATTTGAACACATAGCTTCAACTAGTGACAGGGAATCAGATATTCCTTCAAACATAAATAAACATCCACTTCAGCCACGATGATCTGCCATTTGATGCTCGTTTGTATGAGAGGAAAATTATGAATGACTCAGTCCCAAGAAAATGGCTAACATATAACAAAGAAAATAAATGCTTATATTGTTCATACTGCTTAGCCTTTGAGTTTCCCAACACTTGTAATCCATCACCCTTTGTACTTGGCTTTAGTGACTACAAGCGTATTAGCCAGAGCTTGACTTTACATGAATCGACAACAATACATGCCAGAAATGCTCAGCAATATATCAGTGTGGTTAATGATGGCACCTTAGATAAATTTTTTGCAGCATCACTAATTAAAAGGAAAGAAGAAGTATTGAAGTGGAGAAGTATTGCCATGAGGATTATAGACATCATAAAGTTGTTACGCAAGCAAGCACTTCCTTTCGAGGTCACAGAAATAAATCGGCCTACACTCGAGATAATGAGGTTCTGAATCATGGCAATTTTTTAGCTACAGTGCAGTTGATGGAAAAATATGACCCCATTATGGCAGCTCACGTTTCTGCAGTGCAAAACAAGTCTAAACAAAGAATCAAACGATTAGAGCAACAAGGAAAGGCTCAAAGTAAAGGTGTGGTGGACTTGTTACATACCTGAGTAAAACAACTATAAATATGTTAATCAAAATTATGAAGAATATGATACAAGAAAGAATTAGTCATGAAGTTTCTCAAGCAAAATGTTATTCTATTCAGGTTGATTCAACACAAGATAATTCATCCATCGATCAGTTTAGCATTATTATTTGGTATGTGCTTAAAGGTATTATCTGTGAGCGACTACTTTCAGTTGTGCCAAGTAATGATGGTACAGGACAGGGACTTTTTGATCTATTGATTGAAACATTACAGCATCTTAAAATTGACCCCCAAAAATGTTTATCTGATAGCACAGATGGCGCTGCAAGCTACCATGGCCAGTATAATGGTTTACAATGTAAAATTGCTGATGTGGCTGATCAACATGTTCATATATGGTGCTATGCCCATGTATTGAATTTGGTGATAACTGAAACAACAAAATGTTGTGTGCCTGCAGTTTCTTTTTTCAATTTGCTCCAGAATAGAGCAACTTTTGTGAAAGCATCATACAAGAGAATGGCTGTATGGATAGAAGTTGTTGGAAAACACCTAGGACAATACAACATGAAACGATTAAAGCGGGTAGCAGGGTAGCATGGTGGTTAGCATAAATGCTTCACAGCTCCAGGGTCCCAGGTTCGATTCCCGGCTGGGTCACTGTCTGTGTGGAGTCTGCACGTCCTCCCCCTGTGTGCGTGGGTTTCCTCCGGGTGCTCCGGTTTCCTCCCACAGTCCAAAGATGTGCGGGTTAGGTGGATTGGCCATGCTAAATTGCCCGTAGTGTCCTAATAAAAGTAAGGTTGGGGGGGGGGGGTTGTTGGGTTACGGGTATAGGGTGGATACGTGGGTTTGAGTAGGGTGATCATGGCTCGGCACAACATTGAGGGCCGAAGGGCCTGTTCTGTGCTGTACTGTTCTATGTTCTATGTTCTAATTGGTGAGACCAGATGGTCAGGAAAATCCAATGCAGCAACAACTATATTTGGACGTTTTGATGATGCCGCTGCCAGTACTTTCGTAAATCTATTGACATGCTTATCAATGATACAAGATTCAGAAAAGTTTGATGCAAAAACAAAACATGAAGCAAATGTTTTACTTCAAAGTCTTCTAAAGTTTGAAACCATATTGACAGCATTTACTTACTTGTATATATTTGAAACTTCAACCCCGTTATCAAGTTATCTACAGACAAGTGGTTTAGATATGTTTACTGCATGGAGTTTGGTAGATTCAGCTACAACAAAGTTGAAGCAACAGACAAGAACATTTGATAATGTTCACAGCAAGGCTTTGGAATTTGTAAATAAATGTAATGACAGGATTTCACAGATGAATATGGATGAAAATCAAACTTTGGAACTTGATATGTTGGAAACAGCATTGCCAGTTAAGAGGCAGAGGAAGAAGAAAAGAATGGCAGATGAGCTTATTGATGATGAAAGAAATTCCTCCGATTCTCTAGCTGATTTTCGAGTAAATGTGTTTAACCTAATAATGGATCGCATTGCCCAGTCACTAGAATCACGCTTTGTACAACACAAACAGTTGTATAAAGATTTGTCCTGCTTGGACCCAGCAAATTTTAAAACTATTGCAGAGAAGGGCCTTGAAGATGAAGCATTGGAAGGTATTATTAAACTGTTTCCACAAATTAGCAAAGATCAAGTAATATTGGATTTGTTTTCTTTTGCTTCAAACTTTGATGTATTAAAGCTATTGCTTAATGATGGTGAGAATATGGATTCCAGTTGCAACAATTGTAAAATTTGCAGCACTTGCCCATCGTGTGTATTAAAAATTCTGACATCCAACAGACTTCATGACAAGGCATATAATAACCTTTATGAACTTTATAAAGTCATCTGCACACTATCAGTTACTCAAGTCTAAAGTGAGAATACATTTTCAAAGCTAAAGATCATAAAGACAAGGTTAAGAAGTTCGCTGTCTGAGGAGAATTTGGAATCATACATGTTGCTATCCATTGAAAAGGAATTGTTAGATGAATTGGATGCAGAAGCAATTATTGGCAGATTTGCACAATCATCTAGCGAACACAAACGATTGCTCTTAATATAGTGGACTGCATGCAATGCAGTGCTTTTGAACTATCTGTCAATGTGTAAATTGTGCAGTAAACTATTTAAAAATATCAACCAATTACTTAAAATTTTAAAACATAAATAAAAAATTCAATTATAACATTCTGTATTTACATTTCGTATCTGCTGCCAGTAATATGTACAGTACATGTACACTGTAATTACTAAGAAATACACATTTTTTCCACAAAAGTTTTAATTGTACCCTTTTTTCCATATGTATTTTTTGAAAATTTTATTTATTCGTTATGAAAATTAAATGATAGCATTGTAGTTGTAAAAGGGAATATAGATAAGATTGAATATGACAGATTTAGGACAGAGATCTCTCTCAGAGGATTGTGCAACTTTGGAATTATTTGCCTGAGACGGTGGTGGAGACGGGGGTCATCAAATTTTTTTGAGGTGGAGGTAGATAGTTTTTCGTTAGTCAAGAGAATCAAAGGTTATGAGGGTAGATGAGAATGTGGAACTTGAAAGACAATGAGGCCAGATTTATGGAATAGTTGAGCAGGCTTGAGGGGAAGAATGGCCGATCTCTACTCCTAATTTGTCTGTACTATAAAGAGGGGGAGACATTTATTTTACGAAGATTTGTGAGGCTATGGAATGCACAATGAGTTGATAATTAAAACAGAGACCAAGTCGACATTTAAAAATAGGAGAGAAAGATACGTCAAGGAAAGGGATATGGAACCAGGGGGCTGGATTCTCAGCCGCAGAGGAAGCCCTGCTGCCGGCAGTGGAGAATACCACGTCAGCACTGGTCCCTATCCGATGCTCCAGTTCTCTTGCTGGTGTCTGGATTGTGGTTCAGGCCCCTCATTAGCAGGAAAATAAATGGGTCACCATGTTCTCTGGGCCCTCGTGAATCTCCGGCCCTCTGGGCCGGGAATCACGTGAGCGAGAATTGGTTCAGGTCTCGACAAGCATGGCCCTGATGTGATGGACCTCGCAGTGGGCCAAGGGGGTAACTCTTTTAGCAAGTTGCTCCGAAAGCCCATCACCCTCACCCAACCGTAACCCTAACCCTTACCCTAACCCTCCCACAATGCAAGACATGCCCGGCTCACCCTCACCAGAACATTACCGCTCCCCCAGCAAAGACCCCCTAATTAAACAGAGCCCCACCAGAGACCCCATAATTAGAGAGGCCCTTACTGGAGACCACCTAATTAGAGAGATCCCACCAGAGACCCTGGAATCAGAAATACTCACACTAGTGACTCCATCTCCAAAAGAGTGACCCCCTTCCTGAAAGCTAGAGAACAGCCCAGAGAGAGGCAGTGAAAAAAATCACTGCTTTCAAACTCACCTGTGCAATACACCTGCTGGCCCAGGAAGGCACATTTCCTGGAAAGAGAAAACCAGTCAGTTGGGTTTATACCCTCTCCGATCTTCGATCTATTCTTTATTATCAGCTAATAAGGAGCAAGGACATTGTTATTCGCCAATACAGTGTAAAAACCCTGGGCTTGGTTCTCTGTTTATCCAATTAAGAGCCAATTTAGCTTGGCCAATTCAGCTACCCTGCACATCTTTGTGTTGTGGGGTGAAACCCACGCAAACACGGGAAAATGTGCAAACTCCACACGGACAGTGACCCCGAGCCGGGATTGAACTTGTGACTTTGGTGCCATGAGACAGCAGTGGTAATCACTGCACCACCGTGCTGCCCTGTTTCTGAGACTAAGTGTGGACGCCAGCAGCGCATGTGTGGGTTTTCATGACAGGAAAATCGTAACGAACCCCTCACCACCGATTCCGGTACCGGTGAGGGGCTAGCATCAGCGCTGAGTGCTAACTCTGTAATATATTCCAATCTGTATCACACATATACTAACTCTCTGATATATTCCAATCAGTATCACACCTATACTAACTATCCGATATATTCCAATCAGTATCACACCTATACTAACTCTCTGATATATTCCAATCAGTATCACACCTATACTAACTCTCTGATATATTCCAATCAGTATCACACCTATACTAACTCTCTGATATATTCCAATCAGTATCTCACCTATACTAACTCTCCGAATGATGCAGTAAATCATCTAACTGACCGAAACCCCCTGGGACTTCATCAGGTCAGATGATTAACTCCGAGCATCTTTTTTTAAATTTTTTTTTATTATTCATATTTTTTATTATTCATTATTCATGGAGTTTAGTGCGGAAAAGTGTGAGGTGGTTCACTTTGGAGGGTGTAACAGGAATGCAGAGTACTGGGCTAATGGCAAGATTCTTGGTAGTGTAGATGAACAGAGAGATCTCGGCATCCAGGTACATAAATCCCTGAAAGTTGACACCCAGGTTAATAGGGCTGTTAAGAAGGCATATGGTGCGCTAGCCTTTATCAGTAGGGGGATTGAGTTTTGGAGCCATGATGTCATGCAGCAGCTGTGCAAAACTCTGGTGCGGCCGTACCTGGAGTACTGCGTGCAGTTCTGGTCACAACATTATAGGAAGGATGTGGAAGCTTTGGAAAGGGTTCAGAGGAGATTTACTAGGATGTTGCCTGGTATGGAGGGGAGGTCTTACGAGGAAAGGCTCAGGGACTTGAGGTTGTTTTCGTTAGAGAGGAGAAGGCTGAGAGGTGACTTAATAGAGACATATAAGATAGTCAGAGGGTTAGATAGGGTGGACAGTGAGAGTCTTTTTCCTCGGATGGTGATGACCAACACGAGGGGACATAGCTTTAAATTGAGGGGTGGTAGATATAGGACAGATGTCAGAGGCAGTTTCTTTACTCAGAGAATAGTAGGGGTGTGGAACGCCCTGCCTGCAACAGTAGTAGACTCGCCAACTTTAAGGGCATTTAAGTGGTCACTGGATAGACACATGGATGAAAATGGAATAGTGTAGGTCAGATAGGCTTCAGATGGTTTCACAGGTCGGCGCAACATCGAGGGCCGAAGGGCCCTTACTGCGCTGTAATGTTCTATGTTCTATGTTCTATACTGGCCCTATTCCCTAGTTCTCCCTCAATGCTTTCACCTTCTGACCTATTGGTCCGGTCCCCACCCCCCTGCCATACTAGTTTAAACCCTCCTGTGTGACACCAGCAAACCTCGCGGCCAGGATATTTATGCCTCTTCAGTTTAGATGCAACCCGTCCTTCTTATACAGGTCACATCTGCCCCGGAAGAGCTCCCAGTGGTCCAGATAATGGAATCCTTCCCTCCTACACTTGCTGTTTAGCCACGTGTTTAGCTGCTCTATCTTCCTATTTCTAGCCTCACTGGCACGTAGCACAGGCAGTAATCCCGAGATTACAACCACAGAGGTCCTGTCATTTAACTTTCTGCCTCGCTCCCTGAACTCCTGCTGCAGCAACTCATGCCCCTTCCTGCCTATGTTTTTAGTACCAATATGTACAACAACCTCTGCCTGTTTGCCCTCCCCCTTCAGGATGCCTGCTACCAGTTCTGAGACATACTGGACCCTGGCACCAGGGAGGCAACATACCATCCTGGAGTCTCTTTCATGTCGACAGAAGCACCTATCTGTGCCCCTGACTATAGAGGACCCATGACTACTGCTCTTCTGTGCTTTGACCCTCCCTGCTGAACATCAGAGCCAGCCGTGGTGTCACTGCTCTGGCTGCTGCTGTTTTCCCCTGATAGGCTATTCCCCCCCCGCCCCCCCCCCCCCCCCCCCCCCCCCCCCCCGACAGTATCCAAAGGGGTATACCTGTTCGAGAGGGGGACAACCACAGGGGATTCATGCACTGACTGCCTGCCCTTCCTGGTCGTCACCCATTTCTCTGCCTGCACCTTGGGTGTGACCACATTTATATAACTGCTATCTATGACGCTTTCCGCCTCCTGCATGCTCCAAAGTGCATCCAACTGCTGCTCCAACCGAACCATGCGGTCTGTGAGGAGCTCTAGTTGGGTGCACTTTCTACAGATGAAGCCATCCGGGGCGCTGGGAGCCTCCCGGACCTGCCACATCTCACAGTCAGAACACTGCACCCCTCTAATTGACATTGTGTCAATTAATTCGTAAATTACATTTTCAAATTTTTTTTTAAGTTACTGTTAACAAAATGTTTCCTGGCACTATATCTCTACTATAAATGTGAAAGCTAAATACAGTACACTTCAATCTCTCTCTTAGATACCCTCCAAATTATAATTAAGTAATTATGTTTAATTAGTTTAACAATGGGTAATTTTTTTAATTTACCATGTCATGTTTTGTAGACTGGCTAATATGAATGATGCACTATAGAATATCTAGTTTACATAATTTATTATGAAACAACTGTGTGGTAAAGATACCTGGAATAAATAACCAATAAACTACTGACACTAACTAACTGTTATAGAGCTACTGCAAAATAAGTCTATCAACCAACACGATTTACTCCCGATTGTCTCGGGGCACAGAACCACATGATAGACTTACCCTGCCACACTGCCACCTGCTGGTCAGAGATCATGTACAATATTATCTACAGAATTGCTTCATGCATATCATCACACCTGCCTCATCGAACATACCATCCATTAGTGACTGAGAAGGTAGGAGTCATGGAAATTCCCAGGGAACAGAGCACAGGCTTGCAGGATGCGCTTTTGATGGTCTCCTTTCAGGTGCTGAACATCATGGGCTGTTGCCATGGAGTCACTGAAGTCACATGGGTGCAGTCTATTGCACCCTGCACACATGGGAACCCAGAGATAACTGTGAAGTCTGTAAATGTCTAAGCCTAGCTATCCTCATCCAGAGAAAAGTTCACATAATGATGGGACCTCCTGTAAAGCCCTCCTGGATGCATCAATGTCTTTCTGATGGTGAAATTCCCACCAGGTGCCCTGTTGATCCCTAGAAAGACCCAGAGGCAAAGAAATTGAGTGCTGCTATCACCTTCAGGGCCACGAGCAGAGGGAAGCCACCAAACTCACATGGCGTCAGGTCTTCTCGGAGAATGTGGCAGAGGGGGTGTGCAAAATATCAGGGTAATCACAGATTCGCCCTGCACTGCCTCTCATTCACGTGCAAATTGGAGACGTGCTCATAGACCCTCAGTGTGGTGAGTTATCTCTGCTCTCTGGGTGTCTGCTTTTGGATGTGGCATTTGACCAATTGCATTTACTTTATCTTGATCTGGTTGTACACATCTTTCGAAATTCCAACTTCAATTTCTCTATGCCAAATTGGCATTTGTCTTTGTTTAATTTCAGGCCATGCAAGTCAATTCTCATCATTGTTTACATGAGTCTTGAATAATGTTGTTCTGGTGTAGTTGACCATATTATAACATCATCGATGTAGACTCTAACACCAGATATTTGGTTCGTAAAAAGTCCCAAGTTCCGAGCTAGTGAACGCCCTCTCATTGTCGGGGACAATGATTTCTGGTATGCCGTGTGTAATGAACGTCTGGCGGAGTCGCCCGATTGTGGGCTTGGACGTTGTCAGTATCATTCGGTTCATATCCATCCACTTGGAATAGGTGTCGGCCAGGATCAAGAACATCAATCCCTAGAATGGCCTGGAAAACTAATAATAATAATAATAATAATAATAATAATAATCTTTATTAGTGTCACAAATAAACTTACATTAATACTGCAATGAAGTTGCTGTGAAAAGCCCCTAGTCGCCACACTCTGCGCCTGTTCTTGTATATTGAGGGAGAATTCAGAATGTCCAATTCACCGCCAGAAGAGGGAGAACGTGCAGACACTGCACAGACAGTGACCCAAGCCGGGAATCGAACCCAGGTCCCTGGTGCTGTGAAGCAACAGTGCTAACCACTTTGCTATTGTGCCGCCCTAAATCAACAAAATCGGCATGAAGCCGCGACCAGGTGGAGGGGCACTGCCGGCAGAAATTTCGGGTGCTGCTGGCTCAGGCCGCACTGCTGGGCAAGTTTTTTGATGTCCTTGTCAATACCAGGCCACCACACATAGCTGCAAGCCAGAATCTTCATTTTCCAGACCACAGGATGGTCACTGTGGAGATTCTTCAAAATGGTGCCGCAACCTTTTGTTGGAACCAAGATGCATGTCCCCCATAGGAAGACCCTGTCCTCTATGATGAGGTCCGTGACCATCAGGCAAAGCGCGGTGCTGAGTCCTGTCCAATGTGATGTGCCGGATACGGGCTAACTGGAGATCCGTGTGGATCCAGATCCTGAGTTGAGATGTGGTAACAGGCAATGTTTCCATAAAATGCAAAGTAACAATGATTTTGTCGGTTCAAGTGGGCATCAGTGGCCTGGTCGGCAGGGGAAGACGTCTTAGAGCGTCTGCATGAGGGATCTCCATCCCAGGCCGGTGTCCATTATATATTCATAAGCTTCCAGCAGCAAAGCCCATCATTGAATTTGTGCGGGTGCGACGGGAGGGATTGCCCTGTCTTCCTTGGAGTGTGATCTGTCAGAATCTTGAAGACGTGGCCAGAGACATATTGATGGAATTTCTTCAATGCAAAACTCTATGGTCAAAGCCTCTTCCTCAATCTGGGCGTAATTTCGCTCGGCTGTTGCAAGAGTCTGAGAAGTGAAGGTGATGGGCCGTTTTGTGCCGTTGTCCATCCTGTGGGCTAAGGGTGCTCCGATGCAGTAAGTATCCGGCTCATCAGTAGCTTGGCGGAGTCGAAGTAGGTGAGCAACCACAAGGATGAGAGTTACTATTTTACCTCGGCAAACACGGCCTGCTATGGTGGACGCCATGTTCATTCCTGAACCTTCTTCAGAAACTGGTGTAAGAGGGGCCAGCAGTGTTGCGAGGGTCGGGATAAATTTCCTGTAATAGTTTCCCGTTACAACCCGGTGAAGGCCACGGTGTTCCATACGGGAACCGACGTACGTAATTTCCCGGATGTGGAACACGCACGTCTCCCTTGTAGCCACCGAAGTTGGCCACTGCCCGAACACAAAATGGTGGATTAAAATGCATGCAGGGAAAATTGGACAATGTAAGGAAGACAAGCAGGTTGCAGAATCTCCCTGTGTATTCTGACTGCAAAGAAACCAGACAGCACTGAAGCTGGCTGTTGCGCATATTAATTGAGCGATTTCCCGGGCACAATGGAAACAATCGCGAATAATCGGAACACATCCAGACTCTTCGGCGCCAGCAGGAGTCCCGGACAATAAGTTACAAACAGGCCCCAACAACCGCCCAGCGATCGAGCATCAACCCCAGTATTGGGGGATTTAAACCAATCGATTGGTATGAGATCCAATCGATTGAAAGCAAGCATAGGGTTCACCCAGAAGGGTGCGAAACCCCTAAAGCTTATAAGGCAGAGACCCCAATCCCAGCACTCTCTCTCTTCACCAGCCCTCCCAGCAGAACATCCTAGCAGCTCTTTAAAAACTTGACCGTGAGAAGGAGAGGCGTGGCCAACAGGTACATCGACAAGTAAGTGTCCAGTCAACTCATGCAACGAGAATAGACACTCCTGACCGCTTAGCCTATACCAACTGGGAAGCCTGCAGTCTCAGGACAGAACAAGAGGCCATTGTTCCCTGATCCAGTGGGTTCCCTTATCGATGATAAGTATTGGCTCATAGTGGTAGGAATAGTTTAGTCCGCTCGTATTAGTTGCATGAGTATCGATTTACTGTGTAAATAATAAATGTGTTTGATTGAACCTTACTAACTGGTGTATTGAGTTATTGATCTGATCTTGGACTTGAACCTCGTGGCGGTATCATAAGGATACCTGGCGACTCCAGAGCTAAGTAATAAAACAGAGCAAATTAAGTGGTAAGCACACTTAGTAAAACGAGCAACACCCTGCAGCCGAAAAGCAGCGGTGAGAAGCTCATTAAGTTTCCTTAAGTGTTCCTGGTCCGACGTCGCAAGGCCACCCTTGTAATATGTTTTCCTTGACACATTAGAATATTGCGTAAGCCAATGATACCCCAAAAGGTGGTCTCGTATATTCATACAACCCACGGTGCGTATTTACTGTCACAAATTTTCTTGATACCGGTTCCAAGATCAGCTAAGGTCAACCATGGTACGGGAATTGAACCTGCACTGCTGGCCTGCCTTGATCGGCTTTAAAAGCCAGCTATTTAGCCCACTGTGCTAAACCAGTCCCTATATCCGTGCTACCTTTGGTGCAGCAATGCAGTGCAGTTGCTGGCAGTCAACAACTTCATCCAAAAAATATGTCTGGTTCGGGTGGGGGTGCGGGATGGCGGGGTTGTCGTGTCTGGCGGGCTGGCGTGCTGGCAGGTGGATGGGCCTTCTCTCTGGTGCCTCTCTGCCCAGTCCCGGTAGCCATACATATACCGGTCACTCCGATCCATGTTCTGCGGGTTGGGGGAATGCGCCTGCCGGGCATCCTAATCCTGCCAAGAGCGGAAATTGGAATAATCGGTTCCAGAAGGCGGTGCTCTGTGGGTGGTTGGGCCTCTCAGATTGAGGACCACCTTGCCCTGTAGCTCCTGTATTCCTTGTTCCGCACTCACGCGGGAAAGAACTATTTCAATGGGCTTCTTCAGGTCCAATTGTGGGTTGGCCAATATTTTCCTCTGGGTTGCCGCGTTGCAGATGCATGTGCAGCCATGTAAAATGGCCACTTGCAAAGGACAATGGGAACTGTGGTCAATTTAGGACACAGACAGGTACACAGCCTCTGTGTGTTGTGCAAAGAAACCAGACCTGGGAGAAACTCACAGTTCATTAAAGACTGATCACTTGCTCCCGCCAGACAATAGCATTCGCATTAAAAACCATCAACAATAGCAGCCTAACCGGCGCCACTCACCTTATTTGGAAAGGCCTATGTGCCTGGGACAATGTTAGCTAGGACCCGCCCAGCCATCACGGTATCCGCCCCTAATTGGCTAATATCGATGAGGGTGATCTAAACCCTATTGATCCATTGGACCTGGAGTAAGGACTGCCCAAAAGGGCGCGAAAGAGATGAAGGATAAAAGGCAAATAGAAATAGAAAAGCAAAATCTCCCCATTAACAGGTGACCATACAGGGTTTTGATTGTCATTGGATAGTATGCAGCAATCTACCCAATGACTTAATCAAAAGCTGTTAATCTGTTCATTGTGACTGTACTCCCTGTGCAAACATTCACACTGAAATACTCACTTTGGATAGAGAAGTTAGCAGTGCGAGAACTTCACTGAGTAAACACTCTGCTCATGCCAGGGAGCTGTACAGGTAAGAATGGAGAATTGAAACAAAGCGCGGTTGTCACAATTCAGGGTGAATTTTATTCAACAGGTTTAACGAGAGATTTTTAAAAATAAATTTAGAGTACCCAATTCATTTTTTTCAATGAAGGGGCAGTTTAGCGTGGCCAATCCATCGAGCTTGCACATTTTTAGGTTGTGGGGGCAAAACCCACGCTAACACGGGGAGAATGTGCAAACTCCACACGGACAGTGACCCTGAACAAAGAACAAAGAAAAATTACAGCACAGGAACAGGCACTTCGGCCCTCCCAGCCTGCGCCGATCCAGATCCTTTATCTAAACCTGTTGCCTATTTTCCAAGGTCTACTTCTCTCTGTTCCCCGCTCGTTCATTTATCTGTCTAGATGCATCTTAAATGATGCTATCGTGCCCGCCTCTACCAGCTCCGCTGGCAAAGCATTCCAGACACCCACCACCCTCTGTGTAAAAAACTTTCCACGCACATCTCCCTTAAACTTTCCCCCTCTCACCTTGAAATCGTGACCCCTTGTAATTGACACCCCCATTCTTGGAAAAAGCTTGTTGCTGTCTATCCTGTCCATACCTCTATAATTTTGTATACCTGAATCAGTTCTCCACCTCAACCTCCACCTTTCTAATGAAAACAATCCTAATCTACTCAACCTTTCTTCATAGCTAGCACCCTCCATACCAGACAACATCCTATTGAACCTCGTCTGCACCCTCTCTAAAGCATCCACATCCTTCTGGTAATGTGGCGACCAGAACTGCACGCAGTATTCCAAATGTGGCCTAACCAAAGTCCGATACAACTGTAACATGACCTGCCGACTCTTGTACTCAATACCCCGTCCGATGAAGGCAAGCATGCTGTACGCCTTCTTGATCACTCCATCGACCTGCTTGCTACCTTTAGGGTACAATGGACCTGAACTCCCAGATCTCTCTGTACATCAATTTTCCCCAGGGCTCTTCCATTGACCATATAGTCTGCGCTCAAGTTAGATCTTCCAAAGTGCATCACCTCGCATTTGCCTGGATTGAACTCCATCTGCCATTTCTCTGCCCAACTCTCCAATCTATCTATATTTTGCTGTATTCTCTGACAGTCCTCCTCGCTATCTGCAACTCCCCCAATCTTAGTATCATCTGCAAACTTGGTATTCAGGCCACCTATACCTTCCTCCAGGTCAATTATGTAGATCACAAACAACAGTGGTAGCGAGCACGGATCCCTGTGGAACACCACTAGTCACCTTTCTCCATTTTGAGACACTCCCTTCCATCACTACTCTCTGTCTCCTATTGCCCAGCCAGTTCTTTATCCATCTAGTTAGTACACCCTGAACCCCATACGACTTCACTTTTTCCATCAACCTGCCATGGGAAACTTTATCAAATGCTTCGCTGAAGTCCATATATATGACATCTACAGCCGGGATCAAACCTGGGACCTCGGCGCCGTGAGGCAGCAGGGCTAACCCACTGCGCCACCGTGCTGCCCTGGTTTAATGAGAGTTATCGCATACCTTTAAAGATTGCACTTGCGCGTTTGACTCTGTCCGTCTCCTTTTGTTTTTAAGCTCTGGCTGTGTTGAAACCCAAAAATTACTGAAAGCAAGCTTTATATTCGTTGTTCAGAGGGCAAACTGAAAAGAGAAACAAAACTTCAGGAAATAACGAGTCATTTATTTAGCAGATTGTGAAATGATGCAATAACGGGGTGTAGTGATCAAGTGAACAGAGGAGTTCAACAGACTGTTCATTTTTTTCAGTACATGCAAATCAGCTGATGTGCTTTGTCATTCCACTGCAGAGCTGATGAAAAGTTTGGAATAAGTGAGAAAGCACTGTTCGATATTAGTGCATGGAGGTTGTTAACATTTTTTAAAAAAATTGTTTTCAAAAGTTTTATAATGGCCACGTACTTACATCTATGGGTCAACAGTCACTAAATCACTGACCCTCGACTAGCTCTGACCAGAGCCACAGCAAATCCCTGACACTGCCCATCCACCCAGGTCTCACACACAACTGTCTTTTGGAAAATATATACTTTCATTAAATATCTGAAAGTGAGATTTCAAAACATTTCAAAATCATCAAAACATGGAAGTGCAATGATATTCAGATTTTCTCCAGAACAAAGAACATTACAGCACTGGGGCAGCACGGCCGCATAGTGGTTAGTACAATTGCTTCACAGCTCCAGGGTCCCAGGTTCGATTCCCGGCTGGGGTCACTGTCTGTGCTGAGTCTGAACGTTCTCCCCGTGTGTGCGTGGGTTTCCTCCGGGTGCTCCGGTTTCCTCCCACAGTCTAAAGATGTGTGGGTTAGGTGGATTGGCAAGGCTAAATTGTCCTTAGTGTTCAAGAAGGTTGGGTGGGATTACTGGGTTACAGGAATAGGGTGTGGGCTTGGGTAGGGTGCTCTTTCCACAAGCCGATGCAGACTCGATGGGCCGAATGGCCTCCTTCTGCACTGTAAATTCTATGAGCACAGGAATAGGTCCTTTGACCCGCCAAGTGTGCACTGATTGAGATTCCTGATTTAGACTTGGCAATGCGTTCCAGGCAACCACCACCCTCTTTCACCACACATCTTGTTGCTCGTTATGCCTTCCCTTAATTTGCTCTGTTTTAATTACCTTTGCTCAAGAGTCGCCAGGTATCTTTCTGATACCACCACAAGGTTCAAAACTGAATACTGATCAATGACTCGATACACCAGTTAGTAAGTTTGAAATCAATGCACATTTATTTACATACACAGTCAATTATTACTCATGCATAAACTCTATTCGCTAAACTACAACTACTACTAAAAGCCTATACTTAGCTTCAGGGGGGCACACTGAGTCAGAGGAACAATGGCCGTTGTCCGGTTCTGATACTGCTGGCTTCGAACTGGTATAGAATAGTAGCTAGGAGCGCCTATCTCATAGCGTGCGTTGACCTTAGACTTACTTGGCTGGTGCTTGGCGGGCCTCTCATCGCTGAGAGACAAAGTGAAGGTGATGAAGACGAAGAAGAATAAGAGAGCGAACTGACCTTGGGAACTCTGCTTTACAGTCCCCAGGGTTTCACGCCCTTCTGGGCGGACCCTGGACTTGGCCCCAATTAATTGGACCATGTCCCAATCGTTTGTATCGATTCTCTTCAATAACGGGGTCGTTCCCCAATCGCTGGGCGGGCTCTAGGTAACCGTTCGCCTGCCTTTGTTTTAGTCTCCACTGGCGCCAGGGAGTCTGTCCTGGTACCGATTGTTTCAATGTTTACTTTTGTCCCCGGAGATAGCTCATTACTATGCTAATGGCTTGTAGTTTCAGTTCTGTCTGGGCTCTGCAAGTTCTAATCCACAGGAATCCTTGTACCTTCTCGTTTTTCTAGTGCTGTCCATTTTTCCCTGTACTCTTTGCGAGTGTCCATTTTGGAATCGGGACGTGGCCACCCCAGGTGGCTACACTCCCTCCTTGTGATCCTCAACGCGAAGCGTGAAGGATCACCTTACTGTGATGTCTTCGTTCCCTGACCAAGCGGGCACCCATGACTAGGCTCTACTCTGACCCTAACTATGCAACATATTTTGAACTAAACAATTTTACATACACACATCATCTTAGGGGGGCGCTATGTCATTAAGGACATGCATTACAAAATAAAAAAGTGGAACCTCTAACTATTCTCTATAAACTATCATCACTCAAAAATATCCTAATATTTTAACTGTACAAAGATAGCAGCATTCAAATTTCTCTGGTTTGGCAGTCAAACACAGAGTTCACATTTCTTTATTCAACAAATGAAGACACACAAAACAAAAAAACGAATGTACTTTAATCCATGTCAAGGGGTTCGGGGGTCTGGTGGAAACCGAATATAGGGGATCTAATACTGTATACCGGGGTGCTAGAGCGGTAGGCTCTCCTTCGCCATTTCTTCATTCGAATGGTCTGCACGATACTGCACAGTATCGCCAGTACTACAAGTGCTTCAACAACATATGAGAGGGAATACCAAGTGATAAATTTATAACACCAGGTTGGGGTACTGTTGACTGTTACTGGGCTCTGTGTACTGTGGGGGAGTGAATCATTGATGGCCTGTGGGGTGGGGGTGAGGTGGTTAGCGTTCGCGCGCAACCAATGGGACCCTGCTAGTCCATTTAGCAAAGGTGGAGGTCATCTTCATCTTTTCTTCTCTTCTTGTCTTTCTTCTCTTCTTGTCTTCCTTCTCTTCTTGTCTTCTTCTGGAATCTTGTGAACACAAGCATAATACCTGTCACTATCTTGCTTAAGATCTCGTGTGTTTGTTCTTTATTGCCAATTACCCTTTATAATTGGTCACCACCTGTGACTCCCTCATTTTTTTTTAAAAACCGAATTTCTGGACAAGACATTCTTGAAAAATACTGACACAGTGCGAGCAGTCTCGCAGCCTGTGCGATTTACCATCCCAATATTTGAGGATGTAAATAGCATGAGGAAAGCAACCGAAGGGTCACTATAAAACAAAACAAAACTTTTTTGAATTGAAAGAGACAAAATGAGGTGCTTATGGGCCGCGGCAGGTACGATTTGGATGGAATCCCTGGGTAGGACAGGATGTGCTCTCCCCGAGCTCTGCTGACCAGAGGGGGGGGGGGGGTGTTCCTCAGGCAGGGCGGGGACCAGTGCCATTTCTCCACTTCCTGAGTAACCGGCAAGAACGGGCAAGAATGTAGTCGTTGTGGTGGGTTGCAGTGATGCCTCTTCTACCCTCAAATTAGAAGAGCAGTTACGAATTGGATTCTGGGCAAATTCTCCAATGTTTCTGCGGACAAACACGGCAGCTGTCCGTGGACAAACTTGCTCCATTAACTGCCAGGGGGCGTTAAAGAAGTGGTGGCGTGGGGCTGTGAACAGCTGTTTAAATTCTAATCACTCAACACTTAACAAACACATACAAACAAACATGCAACAAATATCGTGCAGGTTCCATCAGAAAGGACACCGCATCTCTCTAACAGTTCCTTTTAACATCATCTGGCCACCTCAGTTTTCAGTTGTAAACAGGGTCGCAAAGGGATTCGTGTGGTGGGAGTCAGACTAAATGTCATCATCTTCTCCCGGCTGCCATACTCTTGACTGCAGAAGTCCTGCCAAAGCTGCGTGGGGTGACATGGGGTCCATCTCATCGTTCCTGATGAGCCTGAATGAATTGTCTCGGTGCCAGATTCGTGTGTCTAGGTTGGAGCTACTGGAGTTCAGTCCGTAATCGTCGGGCGGTGGGTCTGGGTCAGGGGCTGTAATGTATGTGATCTCGAAGGGATCACTTGAATTGTACTCGGAGTCGCTGGGAGTGGGGCCTGGTGCATGGGGACAGTATCGTGGTGTGCTGTGGCTGCCGTCAGTGCTTTCGCAGTCACTGTCGCTGCAGCTGCTGTCTGGGGGCAGGGAGAGGCAGAGTCATGGGTCAGGGGGTGGAGTCGAAGTTGTGTCAGAGGACGGGCTGGACTGGCTGGGGGAGGGTAGGAATGTGGGCGGGGCGAGCTTATCTGCTACTGCGAGCAGGATGTGGTGTGTGTGGTTGTTCTGCGATCCATAAGCCTTGAGCTGCTTTATGTGGAACCACACAGACTTTCCATTAGGGTATTTTATCTTGTAGACAGACTTGCTTACTTTGTCCGAAATGGAGTACGGACCTGAGTATTTTGGTGACAGGAATGTGCGGGGATTGTATAGGGAAAGCAGTACTTGCTGCCCTACTTCAAACTCAGTGGCATGCACTGTCTTATCGAAACAAGCCTTGCTTTGTTTTTTCCTTGTGCCCAATCTCAAAGCGGCTGCGAGTTGGGCCGCCTTCACATTTGCTATTAACTGCTGTACAGCGTTTTCGTGTGTGAGGGCTGTCACTGCGGGGCTGGTCAAATCTAAGCCTAATAAATATTCCGTTCCTTTCATGGGGCGTCTGGTGATGAGTGTGTGGGGGGTGTATCCTGTGGACGTGGATACCGTGTTTCTCAAAAACATTAATGCAAATGGGAGGACTGAATCCCAGGTGCTATTGTTCTGCTGAACCATTTTCCTGAGGGTGGCTTTTAGTGTCCTATTCATGCGTTTGATAATACCACTTGACTGGGGGTGGTACGCGATATGAAACTTTTGAGTAATTCCAAAAATTGTGAGGACGTTTTTCATAACTCGTCCTGTAACGTGGGAGCCTTGATCGAACTCTATACTGCGGGGGAGTCCCCATCTTGTAAAGATGTGTTGGGTTAGTATTTTGTCTGTGGTATTTGCCGTATTGGTGCGCGATGGAAAAGCTTCCACCCGTTTTGTGAAGGTGTCGATGACCACCAACACATACTTATATCCGTTTCTGCAAGGGGTTAGGGGTCCAATGAAGTCTATCTGGAGGTTAGTCCATGGGCCATTAACGGGCGGGTGTGGCTAAATTGAGCCTTCTTTGCGTATCTGTTCGGATTGTTCTGGGCACAGATCAAGCAATTCTCAACGTAGTGTGTCACGTCGGCTTTTAAATTTGGCCACAAACAGAGCGGTCTGAGGTGGGCTAAAGTGGGTTCAATTCCCTGATGTCCATGATTGTCATGGAACAAACAAATGAGTTGGTTCCTATCCTGCTCTGGAACTACAGAAAGGCTGTCCTTAAAAGGTTCCCTTTAAAACTTCCCTGAGCTTCTCATCCTGTTTCAATGCCTGGGCTAAATCCTGTATGTTGGTCTGTGAGACCTGAACTGCGTATACTGGGGTGCTTTCAGGGGGGTTAGAAAAATACCCATGCCTAGAACCTGCCTTTGCTAGGGCATCAGCTTTAACATTTCCAAGGGGGGAAGAACGGTGGTGACTGCAACTTTCACAATGCGGTATATCCTGTCCTTTGCCTGCTTTAAAATATGGCTGAGTAATGGGGCTGATGGTAGGGGTTTTCCATCTGTGGAAACAAATCCTCTTGTCTTCCACAGGGGTAGGAATTCGGTTAAACTATTACAGACATACAGACTGGCTGAATAGATCTCTGCTGGAGTGGGGAACGAGTCGGGGTGGTCTACTAGATACACTATTGCTGCCAGCGAGCCTAAGTGTCCTGGCAACTTTAGGGAAATCTCTTCTATGTAAAGAAATAAAATGAAAATCGCTTATTGTCACGAGTAGGCTTCAATGACGTTACTGTGAAAAGCCCCTAGTCGCCGCATTCCGGCGCCTGTCCGGGAGGCTGGTACGGGAATCGATCCGTGCTGGTGGCCTGCTTGGTCTGCTTCAAAAGCCAGTGATTTAGCCCAGTGAGCTAAACCAGCCCCTACCCTGCGCGTCCTCTACATAAATACCGCCTTCTGTTATGCGTTTGCCGTCTAAAACTGTGGAGGAGCCATCCACATAGATTTTCAGGGGTGCGCACGTGTCTGTGGGCTGGGGTCTCCGGGGTGAACTACCGATCTACCTGGGTGATGTCTTTGGAATGAATGGGCCTGTGTTGTGCTGGGTGGAGATAATCTCACATTCATGAGGGGTGCCTGGGTACTGTAAATTGTCTGCAAGGAAAGTGTGTGTCTTTGTTCATTTAACTGTGATGTCCTGTCCCTGTAAAAGAAGGGTCCAGCGGGCTGCTCGGATTTGACTGACTGTGCCATCTTTAAGTCGGCTGTCTAACAAAAGCTGTGTTGGGGTGTGTTCTGTGAGGATGGTGATGGGGTTGAGTCCTGTAATGTATGAAAAGTACTGTACTGCCCAAAAAACTGCAAGCAGGTGCCTTTCACAGGCAGGAAATACTTGCTCGACAGGGTCTAATACTTGGGATGCAAATGCTACGGGTCTTAACTGTTCATGCCGTTCCTGGAGGAGAACGGCCGAAAGGGTTCGGTCGATGCTTGCTACTTCGATAGCGTACGGGGAAAGTGGGTCTGGGACCTGTAGTGCGGGGGCAGTGCTGAGTGCACTTTTTAAAGCATCCACGGCATCTGTATGCTGGGGAAGCCATTCCCAAGGTGCCTTTTTCTTAAGAAGGTCGGATAGGGGCGCTGCTTTAGTGGTGAAACCGTCAATGTGGTTTTGGCAGTAGCCAACCAGTCCTAAAATTCTTTTAGGATTCCTAGGAGTTCTGCTAGAAGCGTAATGTGCTCTGCCTTTGTGTCTGTCTGTAGTAGCAGGTCGTCTACATACTGGACCAGACATTCGGGGCGGGAAAATTTAGCTAATCCATTTGCCAGCTGTCGGTGGAAAATGGAGGGGGAGTTGTGGAAGCCTTGTGGAAGGCACGTCCACATATACTGCTGTCCTTTAAAGGTGAAGGCAAATTTGTACTGGCACGCTTTAGCCAATGGAATGGACCAGAAGCAGTTACTAATGTCCAAAACCGTAAAGAATCGTGACTGGAGTCCCTGCTTGAGCATGGTGTCGGGACTTGTGGCTACGGTGGGGGCTGCTGCTGGGGTTACTTTATTCAGTTCCCAGTAATCAATGGTCAGTCGGCATGATCCATCGGGTTTCCTGACGGGCCAAATCAGGGCATTATTAGTGGAGGCTACTGATCTCAGTACGCATTGTTCTAACAAGCCATCTATCACTTTTGAGATTTCTCCCTTTGCTTCCTGGGGAAATCCGTACTGTTTCTGGGGTCTGGGGTCAGGACCTGTAATCTGCACAGAGCCAGCCATTCTGCCACAGTCGTGCTTGTGCTGTGCAAATGCTGCTTTGTGTTCTTGCAGGACTGCCCTAACCTGTCTGTCTGCACTAATTGTTCTCGGGTCAAACCAGTAGTCTCCAACTGAGCTGATTCTATCTGCATATTCTCCTACTGTGAGCGTGGCGGGGGCTCGTGCTGCTTTTACCATTTTCCAGACACATTTGTTGACTGGATCAAATGAAAGGTTGTGGGAGCTTATAAAGTCGATTCCTAAAATGTGCTCTACTGTGTGGGACAGATCAACTAACACTATGGGGTGCTTTGTGGTGAGGTTGCCGATTTGTATGGATACAGGGACTGTGATGTGTCCCTGCTGTAAGTGACCTGTAAAGCCGCTGAGGGTGATGGTGTCTGTTGTGGGCCACGTGTCCCTCTGAAACATCGTGGAGGAATTGAGTATGGTGCGGGACCCTCCTGTGTCCCAAAGAAATTCAACGGGCTGACCCCGGACTTTGGCTGCTACGACCGGTCGGCCGGACTTATCCCAAAGGGTGTAGCAGACACAAGTTAGGGAGCCCGAACACCGTCAGTCTGTGCTGTTCATGTCTCCCTGGTCTGAACGGTTGCTAACACTATGAATAGGCTTTACCCTATTCCTATTTAGGGTGCCTGTCTGTTGGGCTCTTTGTGGTTTCTGTGGCGCATTGCACTAGAACATAGAACATAGAACATAGAACGATACAGCGCAGTACAGGCCCTTCGGCCCTCGATGTTGCACCGACATGGAAAAAAAAACTAAAGGCCATCTAACCTACACTATGCCCTTATCATCCATATGCTTATCCAATAAATTTTTAAATGCCCTCAATGTCGGCGAGTTCACTACTGTTGCAGGTAGGGCATTCCACGGCCTCACCACTCTTTGCGTAAAAAACCCACCTCTGACCTCTGTCCTATATCTATTACCCCTCAATTTAAGGCTATGTCCCCTCGTGCTAGCCACCTCCATCCGCGGGAGAAGGCTCTCGCTGTCCACCCTATCTAACCCTCTGATCATTTTGTATGCCTCTATTAAGTCACCTCTTAACCTTCTTCTCTCTAACGAAAACAACCTCAAGTCCATCAGCCTTTCCTCATAAGATTTTCCCTCCATACCAGGCAACATCCTGGTAAATCTCCTCTGCACCCGTTCCAAAGCTTCCACGTCCTTCCTATAATGAGGCGACCAGAACTGTACGCAATACTCCAAATGCGGCCGTACCAGAGTTTGGTACAGCTGCATCATGACCTCATGGCTCCGGAACTCAATCCCTCTACCAATAAAGGCCAACACACCATAGGCCTTCTTCACAACCCTATCAACCTGGGTGGCAACTTTCAGGGATCTATGTACACTCTCGTGCAAAGTGTCCTAACTGATCACATGGAGATCAGGATTTTTATATCTGCCAGGCCTCCTTTGTGATGGTCTCTGGGTCTATTCAGGAGTGTTCACAAAGAATATCAAGCTGAGTTATTGAAGAAAGCTGATTTATTTACACTAGTTTTGAAATAGAAAAGCAAAATCTCCCCAGTAACAAGTGACCATACAGGATTTTGATTGTCATTGGATAGTATGCAGCAATCTATCCAATGACTTATTCAAAAGCTGTTAATCTGTTCATTGTGACTGTACTCCCAGTGCGAACTCGACATTGAAATACTCACTCTGGATAGAGAAGTTAGCAGTGCGAGAACTTCACTGAGTAAACACTCTGCTCACGCCAGGGAGCTGTACAGGTAAGAATGGAGAATTGAAACAAAGCGCGGTTGTCACAATTCAGGGTGAATTTTATTCAACAGGTTTAACGAGAGATTTAAAAAAATAAATTTAGAGTGCCTAATTCATTTTTTTCAATGAAGGGGCAGTTTAGCGTGGCCAATCCATCTAGCTTGCATATTTTTAGGTTGTGGGGGCAAAACCCACGCAAACACGGGGAGAATGTGCAAACTCCACACGGACAGTGACCCAGAGCCGGGATCAAACCTGGGACCTCAGTGCCGTGAGGCAGCAGGGCTAACCCACTGCACCACCGTGTTGCCCTGGTTTAATGAGAGTTATCGCATAACTTTAAAGATTGCACTCGCGCGTTTGACTCTGTCCGTCTACTTTTGTTTTTAAGCTCTGGCTGTGTTCAAACGCAAAAAATTACTGAAAGCAAGTTTTATATCCGTTGTTCAGAGGGCAAGGGTAAACAAAACTGAAAAGAAAAACAAAACTTCAGGAAATAACGAGTCATTTATTTATTAGATTGTGAAATGATGCAATAACAGGATGAAGTGATCATGTGAATAGAGGAGTTCAACACACTGTTCAATTTTTTCAGTACATGCAAATCAGCTGATGTGTTTTGTCATTCCACTGCAGATCTGATGAAAAGTTTGGAATAAGTGAGAAAGCACTGTTCGATATTAGTGCATGGATGTCTAAACCTCTTGTTAACATTTTAAAAAAAAATTGTTTTTCAAAGATTTTAAAATGGCCACGTACTTACATCTATGGGTCAACAGTCACTAAATCACTGACCCCTCGACTAGCTCTGACCAGAGCCACAGCAAATCCCTGACACTGCCCATCCACCCAGGTCTCACACGCAACTGTCTTTTGGAAAAAATATACTTCTTTCATAAAATATCTGAAACTGAGATTTCAAACATTTCAAATCATCAAAACAAGAAAGTGAAATGATATTCAGATTTTCTCCAGAACAAAGAACATTACAGCACTGGGGCAGCACGGCCGCATAGTGGTTAGTACAATTGCTTCACAGCTCCAGGGTCCCAGGTTCGATTCCCGGCTGGGGTCACTGTATGTGCGGAGTCTGCACGTTCTCCCCGTGTGTGCGTGGGTTTCCTCCGGGTGCTCCGGTCTCCTCCCACAGTCCAAAGGTGTGCGGGATAGGTGGATGGGCAATGATAAATTGTCCTGAGTGTTCAGGAAGGTTGGGTGGGATTACTGGGTTACGGGAATAGGGTGTGGGCTTGGGTAGGGTGCTCTTTCCAAGAGCTGATACAGACTCGATGGGCCGAATGGCCTCCTTCTGCACTGTAAATTCTATGAGCACAGGAACAGGTCCTTTGACCCACCAAGCCTGCACTGATTGAGATTCCTGATTTAGACTTGCTATTTATTGTCCAAACGCTCTGTATCCCTCCATTCCTGCCCTGTTCATCTGTCTATCAAAATCCATCTGAAATGTTGCTGTAATGCCTGCCTCCACTACCTCTACTGGTAATGCGTTCCAGGCAACCACCACCCTCTTTCACCACACATCTCCCCTAAACATTCCCCCTGTCACCTTGAAGCTTCGCCCCCTTATAATTGAGTCTCCCACCCTCGGAAAAAATTCTGACTATTCAGTCTGTCTATACCTCTCGTAATTTTGTAGACATCAATCAGGACTCCCCTAACTCTTCATCTTGCCAATGAGAATAATCAGTTTATTCAACTTCTCCTCATAGCTAACAATCTCCAGACCAAGGAACATCCTGGTAAACCTTTTTTCCACTCTCCAAAGCATCCACGTCTTTCTGGTAGTGTGGCGACCAGAACTGCTCATAATATTCCAATGCAGCCAAACTAAAGTTCTACTCAACTGTAACATACCTGCCAACTCTTGTATTCAATATCCCAACTGATTAAGGCAAGTATGCTGTATGCCTTCTTGACCACTTTTTCCACCTTCATTTCCGCTTTCAAGGAACTATGGACCTAAATGCCCTGATCACTCTGTATGTCAATGCTCTTAAGGATTCTGTCTTTTACTACATAATTCACACCTGAGTTTGATCTTCCAAAATGCACCACCTCACTTCTGTCCAGATTGAATTCCATCTGCCTTTTCTCTGCCAACTCACCAATATGTATCAATATTCTGCTGGATTCTCTGACAGTTGCCTTTACTATTTGCAAATCCACCTATTTTAGTGTCATCTGTAAACTTGCTAATCAGACCATCTACATTTTCCTCCAGATCATTTATATATATACATACAACAGGGAGCCCAGCCCTTTGGAACAGCACTAGTCACAGATCTCAATTCTGAAAAACTCCCTTCCACTGCTACTCTCTGTCTCCTATTGACAAGCCAGTTCTTTATCCATCTAGCTAGCATACTCCAAATACCATCCAACAGTACCAGATGACATCCACAGCCTTTCCCTCATAAATTAATTTTGTCACCTTCTCAAAAAACTCCATCAAGTTGGTAAGAAATTATCTTCCCTCCACGAAACCTTGTTGCCTCATGTTTCCAAATGTGAATAAATCCTGTCTCAGTATCTTCTCCAACAGCTTCCCCACCACTGACGTTAGGCTCACTGGTTGATAATTACCTGGATTATCCCATTTCCCTTCTTAAACAAAGATATCTGTTCAGACTCAGCTATTTCCTCTCTTGCCTCCCAAAGGAACCTGCGATAGATTCCATCCGGCCCAGGAGACTTGTCTACATTAATGCATTTTAAAATATCCAAAACTTCCTCCTTCATTATGCTGACATGTCCTAAAGTATTCAGACACCCATCTCTCAACTTAATATCCATCCTATCTGAAGGGTTGTGTTGTAATTCTCCGACTGACTACTAGGGGCTTCACTAGTGTATAAGTGAATGTTAAAGTCAGCTGACCTCAGACTGGCTGGAGGAAGCTGAAGACAGAGGTTGCTTGTCGATGATTTTACTGTTATTCATCTGATGTTATAGTTCACCAACAGTTAATGTTAATAAATCATTTATAACATTAGCTAAAAGTGTTCCTGTGATAAATCAGGCCATCCATCAAGATCATCTCAATATCCCTCTCCTTGGTGAATATCGATGCAAAGTACGCATTAAGGATCACACCCACTTCCTCTGACTCCACGCACAACTTCCCTCCTTTGTCCTTGAGTGGGCCTACTCTTTCCCTAGCTACCCTCTTGCACCTTATATATGTATAAAAGGCCTTGGGATTTTCCTTGACCCTGCTCGCCAATGACATTTCATGGCCCCTTTTAGCCTTCCTAACTCCCTGTTAGAGTTTGTTCCTACATTCCCTCCAATCTTCAAAAGTTTTGTCTGCTTTTAATTGCCGAGACCTTGGGTGGGATTCTCCCCTACCCGGCGTGATGGGGCGTCCCAGCATAGGGGAGTGGCGCCAACCACTCCGGGGTCGGGCCTCCCCAAAGGTGGGGAATTCTCCGCAACTTTGGGGGCTAGCCCCGCGCCGGAGTGATTGGCACCAGAAGACTGGCGCAAAAAACCGGCGCCCCCGGAAGCGGGGCTGGCCGAAAGGCTTTCGCTGGTCCAGCCCCACCGACAACTACGCACAAGCTGCCCAGTGGAAAGGAAGATCCTCCCCCGGCCTGGCCCCCGCTAGCTCCGACTAGTGGTACGGACGCAAGAACAGGATCATTGCTCCCTGAGTCACGGACGACCACCGCTCCAACGTCGCCAGCACAGCTACGCAGGTCGCACAGGACGTCCAAGGCACTCGATCGGCTGATCAAATCCATGTGAACTGCTGATGGACTCTTATTTTGCTTGTTCCCCATTTTGTGTCTCCCCCCCCATTTTTTCCAAACTGTACAAAGTTACTGTTCTGTATTTTGTAAATAGCTGCGGGCCAGTGGACAGCCATCAATGCAATGGTACGATCTAACATCTCTCGTCATACTACCAGTCTCCGCGTTCCCAGTACACCCACCCACACTCCCCCCGGTTCCTTTCTCAACAGGAGGTGAATGTGGTAGTATGACTAGGGGTATTACGGTACCTGGGAGTGTGAGCTGCCATTGGTGCAGAGGACTCGCTGCCCATTGACCCAGGTATGTCATGTGCCTCTCAGCCGATTGGCTGCGAGGTAGGTAGCTCCACCTACAAGGCGGGGTATAAGAACCCGTGTTCCCGGCAGTCTGCCGTTCTTCTGTACGTCTGCTGCTGGGTCCACTTCTGGTGTATTAAAGCCTATCATTCGGACTTTATCTACGTTTCGTGTCCATTGATTGTGCATCAATTTAATACACAAGATTTTCAAGGATGGAGCTTCGCATCAAGCCAGAGTGCCTTCGACTCAGCCGGCACGCAGCGAATGCAACAGCAGCATTTAAGCACTGGCTTGTTTGCTTCAATAGCTACCTGAGTACAGCCAAAAACATCCCAACGAGGGAATAGAAATTGCACATCCTCAACTCGTGCTTAGACACCGCCGTGTACACGCTCATAGAGGACACAACAGACTATGATGCTGCCATGGACTTACTTAAAGGACATTTCATACGGCCGGTGAACCAAGTCTACACTTGGCACTTACTAGCCACGAGGCAGCAGATACCTGGTGAGTCACTGGACGAATTTTACCGTGCCCTCCTCGTGCTGGGGAGTAACTGCGGCTGCCCACAGGTTTCTGCTGCCGAGCATACCGAACTTCTGATCAGAGACGCTTTCGTTGCAGGTATGCAGTCCTCGCAGATCCGCCAAAGACTTTTAGAGAGAAAGACTTTAAGCCTCACGGAGGCACGGGCCCTCGCCTCCTCCCTAGATGTTGCTAATCGGAATGCTCGCGGATACGCCCCCGACCGCGCGGCGGCCCCCTGGGCAGCGTGGAACACGAACTCCCTCACCCCCACGGACTCGAACCCCCCCAGGCCTGCGCTGCAGGGCACCACGATAAACCCATGGGTCACCGCTGCTATTTTTGCAGCCAGGCAAAGTACCCCCACCAGCGCTGCCCGGCCCGCTCCGCAACGTGCAAGGGCTGCGGCAAGAAGGGCCACTTTGTGGCCGTTTGCCAATCCAAAGCGGTTGCTGCGGTCCCAAGCAGCAACCACGGTCCTCCCCCCAGCTCTCCTCAGGGGCCCCGTGCGGCCCGCAGACCTCGCTGCCCCCACCCCCCACCGCCACATGCGATCCCCGGGCACCGCCATTTTGGGCCCCCGACTCCATGTGCGGGGAACGGGAGCCGCCATTTTGTCCAATCTCCACCATCTTGGATCAGCACCGAGGACCCCGCAGATGACTACTCCTCCTGAGGACGACTCAGAGTTTCTGCCACGACTCGCCTCAGTCACATTGGACCAGTTGTGGCCCCGCACTCTATCCACAGCAACTATGAAGATCCTCCTCAACGGCCATGAGACAAGCTGCCTGCTGGACTCCGGGAGCAGAGAGATGTTTTGCCCACCCCACGATGGTATGACGCTGTGCACTTCCTGTTTACACAGTCAAACAAAAAATCGCTCTGGCCTCCGGTTCCCACTCGATCCAGTCCAGATCACGGGGTGCTGCATAGCAGACCTCACGGTCCAGGGGAGGGAGTTTAAAAATTACAAGCTTTTTGTCCTTCCCCACCTCTGCACGGAAGCACCCCTGGGGTTAGATTTCCAGTGCAACCTCCAGAGATTAACATTCAAATTCGCGGCCCTATGCCCCCCCCCTTACTGCCTGCAGCCTCGTGGCCCTCAAGCCTCGCGTCCCTCAAGGTCGATCCCCCATCCTTGTTTTGAAACCTCACCCCGGATTGTAAATCCATCGCCACCAGGAGCAGACGGTACAGTGCCCAGGACCGGACCTTCATCAGGTCTGAGGTCCAACGGCTACTGAAGGAAGGGGTCATCGAGGCTAGCAACAGCCCCTGGCGAGCACAAGTGCTGGTGGTAAAGACCAGGGCGAAAAATAGGATGGTCATAGACTACAGTCAGACCATCAACAGGTTTACGCAGCTGGACGCGTACCCTCTCCCATGTATCTCCGACCTGGTCAACAGGATCGCGCAGTACAAGGTCTTCTCAACGGTGGACCTCAAGTCCGCTTACCATCAGCTCCCCATCCGCGCGAGTGACCAAAAGTACAATGCGTTCGAAGCGGATGGGCGACTATACCATTTTTTAAGGGTTCCCTTCAGTGTCAAAAACGGGGTCTCGGTCTTCCAACGGGAGATGGACCGAATGGTCGACCAATACGGTTTACGGGCAACCTTCCCGTATCTCGATAATGTCACCATCTGCGACCAGGATCAGCAGGACCACAACACCAACCTCCGAAAATTCCTCCGAACCGCAGAACTCCTTAATCTGACCTACAACAAGGACAAATGCATGTTTAGCACCGACCGTCTAGCCATCCTTGGCTATGTAGAGTGTAACGGAGTAATAGGCCCCAACCCTGAATGCATGCGCCCCCTGATGGAGCTTCCCGTCCCCCACTCCCTCAAAGCTGTCAAGCGCTGTTTGGGCTTCTTTTCACATTATGCCCAGTGGATCCCCAATTATGCCGACAAAGCCTGTCCCCTCATCCAATCAGCCACTTTTCCCCTGTCGGTGGATGCCCGCCATGCCTTTAGCCGCATCAAAGCAGACGTTGCAAAGGCCATGATGCGACCTATCGATGAGTCCCTCCCCTTCCAGGTCGAGAGCAACGCGTCCGATGTAGCTCCGGCAACCACCCTCAATCAAGCGGGCAGACCCATGACCTTCTTCTCCCGTACCCTCCATGCTTCCGAAATCTGCTACTATTCAATCGAGAAGAAGCACAGGCCATAGTTGAAGCTGTGCGACATTGGAGGGACTATCTGGCCGGCAGGAGGTTCACCCTCCTCACAGACCAATGGTCAGTGGCTTTCATTTTCGACAACGCACAGACGGGCAAGATAAAGAACGACAAGATCTTGGGGTGGAGGATAGAACTGTCCACCTACAACTACGACATCTTGTATTGCCCTAGGAAGCTAAACGAGCCTCCCGATGCCCTGTCCCGCGGCACCTGTGCACAAGTGGACCGCCTCCGAACCCTCCACGCAGACCTCTGCCATCCGGGGGTCACGCGCTTTTTCCACTTTATAAAGGCCCGCAACCTGCCCTACTCCATCGAGGAGGTCAGGACCGTGACCAGGGAATGCCACATCTGCGCGGAGTGCAAGCCGCACTTCTACCGCCTTGAACAAACGCATCTCATAAAGGCTTCCCGCCCCTTTGAACATCTCAGCATGGACTTCAGTGCTCCCCTCCCCTCCAACGACCGCAACACGTACTTCCTCAATGTGATTGACGAGTACTCCCGCTTCCCTTTCGCCATCCCCTGCCCTGACATGACCACCACCACCATCATTTAAGCCCTGCACAGCATTTTCTCCCTGTTCGGATTCCCCGCTTACATTCATAGCGATCGGGGGTCCTCCTTTATGAGTGACGAGCTGCGTCAATTCCTGCTCATAGGAGCATCGCCTCCAGCAGGACGACCAGTTACAACTCCCGGGGTAACGGACAGGTTGAGAGGGAGAACGGTACGGTCTGGAAGACCGTCCTGCTGGCCCTGCGGTCCAGAAATCTCCCAGTCTCCCACTGGCAAGAGGTCCTCCCAGACGCCGTCCATTCTATCCGGTCACTCCTCTGTACCTCCACTAACCAAACGCCTGACGAACGCCATCTTGTTTACCCAGGAAGTCTTCCTCAGGAACCTTGCTCCCGACCTGGCTGGCTACCCCCGGACCCATCCTGCTCCGGAAACACATGCGGGTGCACAAGTCGGACCACATGCGGGTGCACAAGTCGAAAGAATCCAGCTACTCCACGGAAACCCGTAATACGCGTATGAGGAGAATCCCGACGGCCAACAGGACACGGTCTCCCTTTGGGACCTGGCACCCGCCGGATCCCGGCCGCACACCCCCCCCCCCCCCGCCCCCGTCGCCAGCATCCCCAACCCCCCCCCAACCCTAACTGCCCCCGGAAGGCACCCCCTCCCCATCCCCACCGACACCTACGCACAAGCTGCCCAGTGGAAAGGACGATCCTTCCCTGGCCTGGCCACCGCTTGCTCCGACTAGGGGTATGGACGCAAGACCAGGATCATTGCTCCCAGAGTCACGGACGACCACCGCTCCAACGTCGCCGGCACAGCTACGCAGGTTGCACAGGACATCCAAGGCACTCGATCGGCTGATCAAATCCATGTGAACTGCTGATGGACTCTTATTTTGCTTGTTCTCCATTTTTTGTCTACCCCCCATTTTTCCCAAACTGTACAAAGTTACGGTTCTGTATTTTGTAAATAGCTGCGGGCCAGTGGGCAGACATCAATGCAATGGTACGATCTAACATCTCTCGTCATACTACCAGTCTCTCACGCATTCATGGGACACGCCCCTCCATGTCCGCGTTCCCAGTACACCCACCCACACATCCCCGGTTCATTTCTCAACAGGGGGTGAATGTGGTAGTATGACTAGGGGTATTACGGTACCTGGGAGTGTGAGCTGCCATTGGTGCAGAGGACTCGCTGCCCATTGGCCCGGGTAAGTCATGTGCCTCTCAGCCAATTGGTTTTTTGTCCATTGATTGGCCTTTAACCTGCCCTGTTAGCCTTTGACCAGCCCTGGTAGCCACAGTATTAATGTGGCTCATCCAGTTCAGTTTCTGGTCAATGGTAACCCCCAGGATGTTGATTGTGGGGGATTCAGCGACGGTAATGCAATTGAATGACAAGGGATGGTGGTTAGATCCTCTCTTATAGGAGATCATCTTATAGGTCATTGCCTGGCTCTTGTGTGGCACGAATTTAACTTGCCACTTGTCAGCCCACGACCTGGATATTGTCCAGGCCTTGCTGCATTTGGACATGGACTGCTTCATTATCTGAGGAGTTGTGAATGGTGCTGAACATTGTGCAGTCATCCGCAAACATCCCTACTTCTGACCATTAAAGGAAAAGAGGTCATTGACGAAGGAGCTGAAGATGGTTGTGTGTGGACACTACCCTGAGGAACTCCTGCAGTGATGTCCTGGAGCTGAGATGATTGACCTCCAACCAGGTATACCTCCAACTTTGTGCCAGGTATGATTCCAACCAGCAAAGAATTTTCCCTTTGTTTCCCATTGAATCCCATTAGCTCGGGCTCCTTGATCCTACACTCAGTCAAGTGCTGCCTTGATGTCAAAGACTCATCTCACCTCTGGCATTCAGCTCTTTGTTTGAACCAAGGCTATAATGAAGTCAGGAGCTGAGTGCCCCTGGCAGAACCCAAACTGAGTGTCCATGAGCAGATTATTGCTGAGTAAGTGCCATTTGATAGCACTGTTGATGACTCCTTCCATCACTTTGCTGATGATTGAGAAAAGACTGATGGTAATTGGCTGGGTTGCATTTGTCCTGTTTATTGTTTACGGAGACCTGGGATCGGGACCCACCGATCCGCGGGAGGGCCTGTGCCATTGGGGCACTCTGGCCGTGATTCTCCCAACGGGAAACTAAGTGCTGATGCCGGAGTGAAACCCGGAGTGTTTCACTCCGGCGTCGGAGGCCACACCTCGCCCCTATTCTCCCCCGCACTCCCCCGGGGGTCTAGGAGCTTCAGCGCGTGAATTCGAAGCGCCCGGCCTTGATGCTTGCGTCAATGCGGCACGCCACGAATGACGCGGCAAGCAGCGTTGAAGTGATGTCAGCTGCACATGCGCAGGTTGGCTGGCGCCAACCTATGCATGCACGGTTGCCGTCTTCCCCTCCGCTGCCCCGCAAGACATGGCGGCTTGATCTTGCAGGGTGGCGGAGGGAAAAGAGACGCCGGCCCGGCGATCAGTGGCGGGGTGGAGGGGGTCTCCTTCACAGGTGGGGGGGGCCTTCGATGTGGTCTGGCCCACAATCGGGGTCGACAGATTGGCGGGCCGACCTCTTTCCCCCCCCGGCCCTACTTTCTGGCGCGTTGGCCCCTGAATACTGGCTCCATGTTGAGTTGGAGCCAGAGCGCTAAAGAAGTCCCCCGCACACGTGCAGGTTGGCGGCCATTTATCGCCGCAAAAGGAGGTTGGAGTGGCGCGAACCGCTCCAGCGCCATACTGGCCCCCTGTGGTCGTGCCAGGGCATGATTCGCGCCGTCATGAAACGCGACGACGTTCACGACGGCTTGGGCTCTATATCGGAGAATCGCCCAAGTTCTTGAAGAATGGAATTAAAAAGCAAGGTAATTATATCAAGCGCCTTGGATTGATTACACTACAAGCGCTGGACACTGAAAAATTATAGAGGTCATAGAATAATACAGCTCAGAAAAGGCCATTCCACCTGACCATTCCAATCCCATTTTCCAGCACTTTGGCCCTGGAGAACGTGCAAAATAGATCCACAAGGTTGATACCAAAGTAGAGCAAATACACTGCAGGAAAGATCAAACAGGTTGTGGCTGTTTTCTAATAGAGAAGGCTGAGGGGATCAACTTGATCACTTGGAACATAACACAAGAAATAGGAGTAGACCATACGGTCCCTCAAACCTGCTCTGCTCTTCAATATTATGGCTGAATCTTGACTACAACTTATTTTTCAGTCCATCTCTTGACTCCCCAAACATTCCAAAATTCTATCAATCTCGACGACCCCAAACAATGTCCTTCTGACCATTCCCTTACTATTTCTTTTATATCAATATTGTGTTTGATCCAGAAGCAAGGCAAAGCTATCTGAAGAAGCAAGAGGATTCAGAGAGATGAAAAATCCAATAATATTACTGTCAGGAGGGGTTGTTTCGGAAGTGGCAGCGGGCAGGGATCGAGAGATTTGGAGACCTCTTTATTGATGAGGGTTTCCCAAGCTTGGAGGAGCTGGAGGAGGAGTTTGAGTTGACAGGTTGGAATGGGTTTTGGTATATACAAGTGAGGGATTTTGCGCGGAGGCAAGTTTCCACCTTGCCGCACCTGCCGACCGGGAACTGCAGGATGGTGTCGAGAACTGGAGTAGGAGAGCGGAAGGTCTGAGAGATCTATTTGGAGCTGATGGAGTGGGAGGGAGCGCTAATATGGTTGAAGAGAAAGTGGGAAGAAGAGCTGGGTGGGGGGTTGGAGGCCGGATTAAGGGAGGAGGCCCTGATGAGAGTTAACGCTTCCTCGTTGTACACCAGGCTCAGCCTGATACAATTCAAGGGCACACATGACAGTGGCCAGGATGAGCAGGTTCTTTGAGGGTGTGGAGGATAGGTGTGGACGGTGTGAACCACCTTGAATTGAACCACCTGCGAACCATGTCCATATGTTTTGAGCATGTCCGAGGCTGAGGGGTTTCTAGCAGGGCTTTGCTGACGTCATGTCAGAGGTCTTACAAGTGAGGGTGGTGCCGAGTCCTAAGGTGTCGACCGTTGATGGGTTGCAAGGCCGGGGAGCCCAGGGGGTGAGAGAGGATGACACCCTGTCCTCTGCCTTCCTGGAGGCCTGGAGACGGATCGTACCAGGATGGAGGGAATTGGAACCCCCGCACCACGGCCGTGCCAAGGGCCCGCAATCAGTGGGCACCAATCGCGGGCAGCGGGTCTGATACCCGCGCACTCTTTGCTCCTCCGCCGCCCCGTAGGATCAGTCCGCGGGGCGGCTGAGGGGCATGACGGCCCACGCATGCGCGGGTTTGACGCATATACGTGATGAGGTCATATGCGTGATGAGGAGCTGTCCAACCCGCGCATGCGCGGCTGACGTCATCATGCGCGACGGTCGCTAAGCCCGCGATACCGTTCTTCACGGCGCCGCGCTGCTAGCCCTGACCGGGGGGGAGAATTGGGTCCCGGGAGGGGGCGCGGAGGCTGCCATGAAACATGACCAGTTTCACGGCAGCCTTTACGACTCTCCGCAATCGCGCCTCTCAGACTTGAGAAAATTAAATTTGCCTTGAGGGGTTCGGTGCAGGGGTTTTCCTGGAGGGGCAGCTGTTTATTGACTTCTTTGAGAAAAATTAAGCTGTCGGGGGAGGGGCGGGAGGCCGTCAAAATTCATGAAGTACGTTAGCTAGTTGTTTAAGCTGTTTTACACAGACAGATTCCCACTTGAGAGACAAATCCTGAATATTATGTGTTGAAGTGAAAGTCTCATAATGCTCGACACCATTGTTAATCTAATGTTACCGTACAGGTGCAGTTGGTCACAGCTCATTGATGCAGTTTCATTAAGACCCAGGTTTTCCATTCCTTCCGATTAAGAGGGCAGTGGGAATTACATAAATCCTGGTCCTTTTGATTGACCTGCAAATTCAAACTTCAGCCAGTTCACTGCTCACTTACTTCCCACACTGTTTAAAGATGACCCTTTAATTCCCCAACTTTATCCCTACCGATATGGAACCTGTAATTCCTATTTGCTCAACATATTGAAGAAACTCTACTATATCAAATAGTAGATAGTACCGATGCTAGAGGCAATGGCAGAACACAGATAAATACACAGTATTATACAGTACACAGTGACACAGAAATATTCAGTATAAATATGAGAAATTAGCTGTATTCAGTCGATAAAGTGTGTTCATTCATTCTGCTCTCAGTCACAATTCCTAGATAGAAAATTCCCAGATGCACAAATCTCACTCTGCTGAAGTCTCACCCTTTTGATAACCTGACCATCAAGTCCTGGAACTTTGTCTCTCTCTCTCTCTTTCTAGTACCATTATTTTTCTATTACTATTTCAAACTTCCATTATGTCATAAAGCTTTTCCTTTGATTTGCTTTTAACTTTCATCCTATTTCTGGTACTTTATTCTCTGTTGTGATGTCAAATGAGTATTTAGCAAATCAGCCATTTCCCAATTTCAATTGTAGTTTGATTAATGGCCAATTAATGTAACAACTTCATGAAGATCATGGGAGGTCACATTTTCCATTTACACTCAGTCTGCACTCTCTCACTGATCCACATTAGGTGCTACTTCGCTGAAATATTAAGAGGGATATACGGGAGCATTGTACTTTATCTGATGGTAAATAAAGGGCTGCCACTCACACTCTCTACTTTCCTCTCAAAGGAGAAAACCCAACACAACCAAAGAGAAAGAAGAGAACCACACGCCTCTGCCCTCTCCCCCTTTCTGAGGAGGAATCTCTGAGATCGCTGGACAGTCACACGGGGAAAGCCGCGACAGAGAAGCAGGATGGGAGGATCCAGCTCCAGGTTGGTCAAGAAAATCCCCATATTGTGTCTCTTCAGTTCCTCTCTTCCAGCACACCAAGTCATTGTAACATATGACCATTGCTTAATGTAATCACTTGTAATGAGAGTGTATTGAACAATTCTAAATGTACCTCCATTAACCTGTCCTCTTGTTCAGCTCTTCAACAGAGGAGGATAAGCCTCAAGAACCAGGGCCCTCAGTTTGGGCTTAAGCCAACCCTCACTTCACCAACCCTATCACTGCATCTGAGCCTCACAAACAGTAAGTGTGTGACATCCAATTGGGATGGCTCAGTCAGATTGAGGACAGATCACATGGTGATTCACAGAGTGGCGAATAGAAATCAGTTGTGGATCAATGAGGCTGCAGTACTGCTGTCTAGAGAGACAGGAGATGATTGCCCTTAGCTGTGCCACCTCATGATCAAAATGTAAGGGGCAGCACGGTAGCATTGTGGTTAGCACAATTGCTTCACAGTCCAGGGTCCCAGGTTCGATTCCCAGCTTGGGTCACTTTCTGTGCGGAGTCTGCATGTTCTCCCCATGTCTGCGTGGGTTTCCTCCGGGTGCTCCGGTTTCCTCCCACAGTCCAAAGACTTGCAGGTTAGGTGGATTGGCCAAGATAAATTGCCCTTAGTGTCCAAAATTGCCCTGAGTGTTGGATGGGGTTACTGGGTTATGGGGATAGGGTGGTGGTGTGGACCTTGGGTAGGGTGCTCTTTCCAAGAGCCGGTGCAGACCTGATGGGCCGAATGGCCTCCTTCTGCACTGTAAATTCTATCAAATAACATGGTTACTTTCAAGAAAAGTCAAATTTACTGCTCCTTCATCCAATTGCTAACTGCGGTATCTTGCTGTGCATAAATTAGCTATCATAATCAGCTACATGATTGTTTCCAAAAGGAATTAATGAGATGTGCAAGGAGGTTTTGAGGATGTGACAATGTGCGGTATGAATCGGAATTATTTTCCACTGGTGTAAAACATGTAAAATGTTTCCTTTCAGAGATCAAACTGCTGAAACTTCAAACTCTTCATTCTTCACTGAGGATGAACTGAGGAATCTGAAATCTGAATATGAAACGGGTGGGATGGAAAAGGCAAAACTACTGATACAGAGAAAAATAAATGATCTGGAGAACACCGAGCTTAACATCGCAGTGACAGGAGAATCAGGAGCAGGTAAATCCACCTTCATCAATGCAGTGAGAGGACTTAACAAACATGATGAGGGAGCTGCTAAAACTGGAACCACAGAAGGTACAATGGAGCCAACCGGATACAGACATCTCACCCTGCCCAATGTTTGTTTGTGGGATCTGCCAGGAATGGGAACAATTAAATTCCCAGCAAATAAATACCTGAAACAAATGAAATTTGAAAAATATGATTTTTTCATCATTATCTCTGAATGTCGATTCACAGAAAATGATGTAAAACTCGCCAAAGAGATTAAGCGGCTGGAGAAGAATTTCTACTTTGTTCGATCTAAAATTGATAATGATCTTCATGCAATGAGAATGGAAGGGGGGGACTTTAATGAAGAAGAAGAACTGGAAAAGATCAGGGATTATTGTAACAGGAACCTGCAAGAGGCAGGGATACAATCACCCCGTGTTTTCCTGATATCAAGCATTGAAATGAATCGGTATGATTGTAATCTGTTAAATAATGCTCTTGAAGGTGATCTTCCCAGTATAAAGAAAAGTATTTACATCCTGGCCCTTCCAAATCTAAGTTTGGAAATTGTAGAGAGGAAAAAGAAAGAGATAAAGAAACGAGTCTGGATGTTGGCATCACTTGCCGGAGCGATCGGAGCTGTGCCAATTCCTGGAGTTTCCCTTGGTTGTGACATTGCGATACTGATTAGAGGAATAATAGATTTCCGTAAGTGTCTGGGTCTGGATGATGCCTCTCTTCAAAGACTGGCGAAGATGGCAGGGAAACCTGTGGGAGATCTGAAAGCCGTGGTGAACTCTCCCCTGGTGGGTGAAATAACTCCCGATATAATAAACAGATTAGCCTGGGGTACCGCTGCTGTTGTCATATCTGGTCTTGAGATCGCACTTGACATCATTCCAGTTGTTGGTTCCATCTTTGGGGCAGGATCGTCAATTCTTATGACCTACAAACTGCTGACTGGTGTACTGGATGATTTAACAGTGAATGCAAAGAGAGTGGTGAAGGCTGCATTTGGGACTGACTAAAATGATTCAGAGCAAACACCAACCCAGTGAACCAATGGAGCAGCTGATATATTAAAGATCTCTAACACTGGACATTACAGATTCTTCTACCATATTCCCTTTTTACTGACTTAATTCCTGGACATATTCCTGACCCATTTTGTGGAAGGAATTTCATGCTATTGTGTTTAGTGAAAGGTTTTGTCTCGGTGTAATCTGAATTTTAAAAGAGCCCACCTAATATCACACACGAGGCCCATGTGATTCCCTTCATTAAACACAATAACAAGTACATTTGTCCTGTTCATAGAATCAGAGGCCGGGATTCTCCGTTGCCATTGCGTCGCGCTATGACGAGGAAGTAATTTTGGTGCTCTGCCAAATCTCCCATTCCCTGCAGCGGGACTGGAGAATCCCGCTGCCGTGAACAAGCGGAGAAACCTTCCCCCAGAATCATATGACACAGCTTGTGGCCATTCAGCCCATCATCCCTATGTCAGAAATCTCTGTGTTCTCAATGAGCTCCTTCTCCGTGAAGTTCACATTTGATTCATGGGTTTACAATGGAGTGAAAACCATTGAGAAGATATATTTTATTTCCTTTTTGACAATAATTTCTCGCTGATTCCGCCCTCATCTGTGTGATTTACAGCAAATTTGATACCTAGGTTAACAGTGCAGTCTTTCTTCCAGTACACACTGAACACGATATAGGGATTTATTAAGAGGAAACCCATTTCCTAATTCGATTAAACCATTATCCACTTTCACTGGGCATCCCTCTCGATTCTGTCTTTAGAACCATTGCTGCACCAAACAATGTCTGTCTGAAAAGGAATCAATTCTCTACAGTTCTAATAAATTCTGTTTTGTCCGAGAAGCAGCAGAATCCAAGATTGAGACAGTCAGGATCAGACGGTTGTCGAATGTTAAGAATACAGACTCCCCATCATATATATTCCATCTGTCATATAGAGTCATCCTGACCATCCCTCGCACAGATCATCCTTCGCACAGACCCTTCCTCACACTGAGCATTCCTCACACAGACTGTCCCTCAGACAGACCATCCCTCACACAGACCATCCCTCACACAGCCCATCCCTCATACAGACCATCCATCATACAGTCCAACCCTCACACAGATCATCGCTCACACAGACCATCCCTCACACAGACCATCCCTCACACAGCCCATCCCTCATACAGACCATCCATCATACAGACCAACCCTCACACAGGTCATCGCTCACACAGACCATCCCTCAAACAGACAATCCCTCACACAGACCGTCCCTCACACAGACCGTCCCTAATTCAGGCCATCCTAATTTGGTGAAAAGTTTATAGCAATGAACAGGAAAAGCTCTGGGAATGTGGGGAAATATATTAACTATTGTTCAGAAAGGCAATGAATCGCAATAAGATAAAAGCAAAATACTGCAGATGCTGGGAATTTGGAAAACAGAAGTGCTGAAGAAACCCAGTGGGTCTGGCAGCATCTGTGGAGGAAGACACAGAGTTAATGCTTCAACTCCAATATCGCTCTTCTTTGCTTCCAGCGTAATCAGGGAATGGGTGTTGCTCGTCCATCAAACATTCCAGTTAATGTGGAATTTCATTATCAGCACAACACCTGTAAATGACTGAATATGCAAGTACTCATAAAGTAAAGAACTATGGGCGCGATTCTCCGCCCCCCACGCCAGGTGGGAGAATAGCGGGAGGGCCTTCCCGACATTTTTCCCGACCTCCCGCTATTCTCCCCCCCCCCCCCCCCTCCCCACGGCCGGCCCACGACACGAATCGCTGCCCGCCGTTTTTTACACACACCTGCTCTCACCATTCGTGAAAACGGCCGCAAAGTGCCATTCTGCACAACCATACCACCGATTGGCACGGCCGCACCACGGCCGTACCAAGGGTGGCATGGGCCCACGATCGGTGTCCACCAATCGCGGGCAGTGGGTCTGATTCCCGTGCACTCTTTGTCCCTCCGCCGCCCCGCAGGATAAGTCCATGGGGCGGCTGAGGGGCATGACGGACAGCGCATGCGCGGGTTTGACGCATATGCGCGATGACATCATCCGCGCATGCACGGGTTGGAGCCATCCAACCCGCGCATGCGCGGCTGACATCGTGAGTCTTGGCGGCCGGGCTTAGCGAACGTTTGCTAAGCCCGCGCTGCCGTTCTTCCAGGGGTTGCGATGCTAGCCCCGACCGGGGGGGTGAATCGGGTCCCGGGAGGGGACTGCCGTGAAACATGGCCGGTTTCACGGCAGCCTTTACGACTCTCCGCATTTGTGGAGAATCGCGCCCTATATTTTTACTTCTAACATTCAACTGTGCATTTAAACATAAAGTGTAAAATAATACAATACAATGCGTTCCGATAGTTTCATAATTCTAGTTTGTAAAGTGAGAATTTGCATTCGGGGAACATCAACAATTTCGGTTGGTGGAGAATTCCGGTTATTTAACCGGATAAACAGAAAGTGTGCTGCACTTTCTGCCACAAAGCAGCATTGGTGCTTGACCCTCAGTGAGTTTAGGAGACAGAGAGTGATGACAGATGGCTGCTTTAGTGACTGGAAGCCGGTATCCTGTGGAATACCACAACAGGTCCCTATTGTTTGTCATTTAGAGAAACAACATTGATGACGATGTTGGGGGTAGGATCAGTAAGTTTGCGGATGATACAAAAATTGGCTAGATGGTTAACAGTAATGTTCAATGTCTTGGGTTACCGGAAGTTATAGATGGAATGGTCAAATAGACAGAAAAGTGGCAGATGGAATTTAACCCTGAAAAGTGTGAGATGATACACTTTGGAAGGAGTAATGTGACAAGGAAGTATTCAATGAATGGCATTACACTGGGAAGTTCCGAGGTCCATAGATCTCTGAAAGCAAAAGGGCAGGTTAAAAGACTGGTGAAAAAGGCGTATGCAACACTTGCCTTTACCAATCGAGGCATAGATTCCAAAAGCCGGGAGGTCAGGTTGGAGTTTTATAGAACTTTGGTGCGGCAATAGGTGGAGTACTGTGTGCAATTCTGGTCGCCACATTATAGGAAGGATGTGATTGCACTGGATGGGGTGTGGAGGCGATTCACCAGGATGTTGCCTGTGATGGAATATTTAAGTTATGAAGAGAGGTTGGAAAGGCTTGGGTTATTTTTGCAGGAACAGAGAAGGCTGAGGGGAGTCCTGATCAAAGTTTACAGGATTATGTGGGGCATGGACAGAGTGGATATGGAGCAGCTGGGATGTGTATCTCTCTGTATCCTCCAAAACAGGAAGTACCTTCCATTACTCAATGGTGAGATCACCGACACCCATCATGGTATTGACAACACATTCATCAGTAGAGTGAATGAAACACTGTCAGAATGATGACCACCATGTCAGTTCCAGCTGGCTGGAAAAAGGGAGAGGAAAATGATCCGAAATAGCAGCAGAAGAACAGTTTCTGCTGGGGGAGAGGTGTTGGGTGTGTGTTACACCAACACACTGGAGCCTACTGTTCTGCAATATCACTTGATATGTACAATGGGTTGATGTTATTGATGTGTTATATTGTATTTTTAATCTGTATTGTGACTTTCTTGGAGTAATTGAATTTAATTATCATTTATCCATATGTATGATTTCTTGTTAGCTGATGATAAATATATACATTTTTCAACATAAAGGCTCTGATGAACCTTTTGGTGTATTAATTGTGAATTTATGTTTATCTGTCCTGTGGGAGCCCACAGGAATCAGTGTTGGGGTCCTTGCTGTTTGTGGCTTATAGAAATGATTTAGATATGACTGTCGGATGGTTGATCAGTAAGTTTGCAGATGATCGGAAAATTGTTGGGGTGGTAAATATTGAGGAGGATAACCTTAGATTACAGGAGGAAAAAGATGATCTGGTCAGATGGGCTGATCAGTGACAAATGGAATTCAATCCAGGTAAGTATGAGGTGATGCACTTAGAACATAGAACATAGAACATAGAACATTACAGCGCAGTACGGGCCCTTCGGCCCTCAATGTTGCGCCGACCTGTGAAACCATCAGAAGCCTATCTGACCTACACTATTCCATTTTCATCCATGTGTCTATCCAGTGACCACTTAAATGCCCTTAAAGTTGGCGAGTCTACTACTGTTGCAGGCAGGGCGTTCCACACCCCTACTACTCTCTGAGTAAAGAAACTGCCTCTGACATCTGTCCTATATCTACCACTTGGGCAGGAAAAACAAGGCAAGGGGATACATGATAAACGGCAGGACCCTGGGAAGCACCAAGGATCAGAGGGTCCTTGGTGTGCATGTACACCCATCCCTTGAAGCAGCAGAACAGGGAGATACAGTAGTTAAGAAGGCATATGGCCTGCTTGTCTTTATTCGCCAAGGCATAGAGTTTAAGAGCAGGAGGTTATGCTGCAACTGTATAAAAGTTTAGTTAGATCCCTGCTAGAATATTGTGTGCAGTTCTGGAATCCACATAACCGGGTGGATGTGATAGCACGGGAAAGGATACAGAGAAGACTTACCAGGAAGTTGCCTGGATTGGAGAGTGTTAGTTATGAAAAGAGATTAGATAGACTAGGATTGTTTTTCTTGGAGCAGAGGAGACTGAGGGGGGGGGGGGGGGGGGGGGGGGGGGGGCATGATTGAGATGTATGAAATTGTGAGGGGCATGGAGACAGGAGACTGGGAGAAACCTTTCCCTTTGGTGGAGGGATCAATGACCAGGGGGAATAGATTTAAGGTAAGGGGAAGGAGCTTTAGAGGGGGTGTGAAGAACAACTTTTTTCACCTAGAGTGTGGTGGGAGTTTGCCTGAAAGGGACGTGGAGGCAGAGACCCTATAACATTTAAGAAGTATTCAGATGTGAAATTGCGACCTAGGGCATACAAGGTTTATGGGCCAAATGCTTCAAAATGGGATTAGAATAGTTAGGTGGTGGTTTTTGACCAGCAAAGACTTGATGGGCCATGGAGCTTTTTCTGTGCTCGATAACTCTCTGACTCTAAATGATTTCCAGGACAGATGGAAATATAATCAAGTGAAACTTACGAACAATGCCATTGTAACATTCTAAACATGAATATGGTGTCTTTTGCTCATGTATCTCTGCTTTGGAAACCAGGTGTTGTTGGCATTGCTGCTGAGACAATACTGTCCCAACTCAGGCAGGTAACATCCACACACCATGTAATGATACAATAAATGCTGAACTCTTCACCTCATGTTTGTGCTGAGTATTTATTTGTCACCACTATTACGATTCAAGACCAGGCCCCAACAGAGGCTAGGATACTGGACTGAAACCCCAATATTTTAGTTTCTTTAGACTGTGTGGAAAGAGTAATTTCACAAAGAAATCAGGTTTTGATATATTTAAAGCAGAACTTTATTATGTATACAATATTAAACTTTTTAACTTTACACCCGAAATGAACAGCTTATAATTACCCTTGAAACAACACATTACCTGGCATGTTTCAGCTTCTTCCTTGTCCCCAGACAAGACTGCTCCGCTTCAAATATTGTGACTCTTTCATAACTGTCCTGCTGTGCGAGAATTGTGGACTTAGTGTCAGACAGATCAGACCTCACCTCTGATCACGCCGAAGCCTTCTCCAAAACTGACCCTCTGCATTCCTTGGCTCCACACAGCGACAACATCATCTCCCCAAGCTGGAAAACAAATGACCTCTGCAGACTGAAAGCACATTAACTCCACAGGGACTTTCCCCAGTCAAATTACAGTGCATTAGTCCAGGCTGAAAGCCAACAATCCTTTATCAATTTCACCTACTGGCTCCTCAAAGCCCTCAGGGCTTTACAAAACAAAATCCCTTCTGAAACATGACCACTGCAGTCAAGCACACTATGTTAGCGGAAGAAATTGCTATGTGTGTCACAGAATTGATATAAGTAATAATAAAGATGTCTCAAGTTTTATAGCAGCACAGGTCAAGGGAAAAACCAGTAGACAAGGGGTTAAAATGTTGAACCTTGAAAAAAGTCACCTAAACTTGAAATAATTCAATCATACTCCAGGGCATTAGGATAAGAAAAGGGACCCACAACACAGAAATCATGGTTCCAGCCTGTCTGTAAGAGATTCATTATTTAGCCCAGAGCAGGGGATAAAAACACATTAAGAAGTTAAGGTTAAGGGAAATATGTGGAAAGAATCCAGGAGATTGTAAAGAAGCATTGTATTAGTTGATCGTTTTTCCATTAAAGGGCATAGAAAATAGGCACACTGATCACCTTGTCTTGTTACAAATGAATTGATGACGTCAATGCCTACTTGTAACTCTGAAAGAACTTTAAATGTATATGCATGTAACTCTGACCATGATCAGAGCTGACTTTTGTGAGCTAAGGATAGTAGCAGAATGTGCCTCTCCTGTGTGCATACAGCGATTCCGAATAAACGCAACTTTTACAACCCCACGCGGTCGAGAAAAGACTCTGAGTATTAGTTCCCTCCAACACTTAGCACTGTGAGCAAGGGTATCGGCACAGGACAACCGCCGACTATGTGGCTCAAAATCGGGTGAGTGTTTTTATCTACCACCCATAGTTAGGGAGAAATTTCACGTTAGTCGTTGGCCGACTGTAAGTTGCGATTCCAAAGAACGAAACGGATGAAGAGTCTGACCGCGTGAAGTGGAGTAAAATCGTTGGGGGATACCGGGGTGTGGGTTTGGATAGTTATGTTAAGGAAAACTTGTTAAGGAATTGCTTTGGAGATTGAAGTGCCTGGTCATAAGTAAAAACCCGTAGGACAAAATACCACGGGAAAAAGAGTTGGAAGGATCTCACCTGCTGTGAGAAAGGTATAGCCGCAGGAGTAACCGTGAGAGGGTAGAGCCACGGAGGAGGAACCCCGCAGGAATGGTGTGTGTGTGTTTGTGAGAGTCAACGGCAGAGATGGCCGGATCCGATAAAACAGGCAGCAAGACCAAGTTAGAGCAAGATAGATGGGAACCTGAGAGATCGATCATACAGATGATTGTAACCCAGAATAGTAAGTTAATTGCAAAGATGAGGGAGAAAGGATACAACCCAGACGCACCCGCAGCTGAGCAGAAGGCCTAGTGGACAAACCAAACGAAGAAAAAGTATGAAAAGGGGGTAATAATGGCAACTGTGATTTTAAAGAACCAAGGGATTGAAGAATTGCAGGAGGCAAGAGTAGCAGCTGTAAGACACGCGCAGGAAGGGGACAAGAGAAAACCGCAGGGAAGATTTGTAGAGACTGTGACCCCAACAGCTCCATGTGTCATGGAGGAGAGTGACTATGTGGATGACTGGGACAGTTTTGAGGAGGGAAGGTACGAGGATTATGCATCCTCCGTCCTTATGAGGAAAAGGATGAACCATTGCCTGTAGCCCCATTGCATGTAGTGAGGAAAATGGTGGAGGGGCAAACCACTGAGCAGCATATCCAAATACTTTTCACAGCTGGGGAATAAAAAATGATCCTGAATGAACTGCCTTCTCTAAAACGACAGGATGATAATGGCTCATTTTGGGATAAACTGGACGAATTACGGGAGGCTCATGGGTTAACCACTGATGATATTAATTTATTGTTAAGGTCAAAGTATGGGCAAGCATGCCACAACCATACAGAGATCGCACGTGGGTCACGCAGAGGTGTGGGGGAGACTAGGATCCCCGCTTTGCAACCTTTGGAATGGCAGTGTGAACGGCCCTTGGGAGAGGTAGCCCAAATTGACTTTACTTAAACAGGGACCAAAGGAATGAATTTGAGGATCAGTGACGGACTGGCCAGGGTGTCGGCTTGCCCGATGGCAAGTGGGCCCCTGATGAAGTGGGCCCCCTATATCAAATAAAAATGCAATAAAGAAACAAACACAGACAACTGTTTTAGTAATAAAAAGGAATAAGAAAAAGAAGAGAACAGGATACAAATAAGCAGTGCATGAAAAGGAACAAAGCAGGGGAGGTAGTGAAAGGATGTTCAATAGGGGGGCCCGGGTTGGGCATAATAAAGGAAATTCCATGTTTTCAGAAAGAGTGTGTGAATTTAAAGATAAAATTACAATTCGTGATTTGAGATGGTCGACAACTTCAAAGGATATCAAGCAGAAGTCTTGGTTCAACCGGTACATCGGCCCGGGGCCCGGAGAGCCAAGAAGGGGCCCGTGAATCTCTGAAGGGCCCTTAAAAATTATAATTAATTAGATAAATAAATCTCCAACTTTTTTCCTGAGATTTGTATTCTAACTTAATAAAATATAATTGTTTTTAAAAAGAGCAATACCAAATAAAAATGCAATAAAGAAACAAACAAATAATAACTCAGTGTATGAAGGAACAAAGCAGTGTTAAACAGATGTGAAAAGGAGTGGAGGGGGGTGGGGGGGGCGGGCTGGTTCACCCGCGTCGGACATAGTTGGAAATCCACGTTTTCAGCAAGAATGTGTGAATTTAAAGATAAAGTTACAGTTCGTGATTTGAGATGGTCGGCAACTTGAAAGGATATCAAGCAGCACATAGGGTCGTGAGGTCACCAAAAAGGAGAAGCGGTACATTTGACCGTGAATCATGAGGTCAAAGATATTGAAGTGATAAGCCATGATCGGTAAACTCAAAGGGTTGTGACTTGTAACACTGCACTGGTATCAAACTGGACATGTTAACTTTGGTCGTGGGACCATTCTTAATGTCTTACAATAGTCGGACCAAACTTCTAAGTTTCAACAGTTGTCTCAGTTGCTTGCTGGTGTGAACACTGGACAGTGGATTGTCTCCTCTTCTGAAGCTGCATAGGCCACAGTAGTATTGACTAATGAACATAGCCTACTGAAGTGTAAATAAGTTATTCTATATTTTTTATCAAGTAGGGGTTTATCTGGCGTTCCTTCAAGTTATTCTTGCAATCATCAATATTCATTTTTCACAATGTGGGCTATTTTTAATTAAGTTTTTATTTCAGGACTATTACCCCTACCAGCATGGAAAAGAAAAAGCATAAATCTGGGTCACTAAAACGCAAAGAACAAAAAGAAGCAGAAAGGAAGGAATCAGCCAAGCAATGCAGGCTTATTACAGAGATTACAATACCACAAGCACAATCCACATCAATATCCAGTTCTGCAACAAATAATCAAGAAGCAAGAAACAATGCTCATGGTGATGATGCAATGACATGCGAGTTACAAGAACAGAGAAGAACTACTTTGAATGTAGAGACAAATACAAGTGCATCCATTACTAATCAAACCAGGCCCAATATTTCTTCTGGCTTCCTTGTTCCGATATCTGTTATGCCTGTAGTTGCAACATCTGAACACATAGCTTCAACTAGTGACAGGGAATCAGATATTCCTTCAAACATAAATGACGGTTTCTGAAGCACATCCTGTAAATGAACCTACGCAAGAAAATGAAAGATCAATTACTGGAATCTTCCAATATCCATCACGAGCAAAGCTAAAACAGTTTTTTGCTGAACATCCACTTCAGCCACGATGATCTGCCATTTGATGCTCGTTTGTATGAGAGGAAAATTATGAATGACTCAGTCCCAAGAAAATGGCTAACATATAACAAAGAAAATAAATGCTTATATTGTTCATACTGCTTAGCCTTTGAGTTTCCCAACACTTGTAATCCATCACCCTTTGTACTTGGCTTTAGTGACTACAAGCGTATTAGCCAGAGCTTGACTTTACATGAATCGACAACAATACATGCCAGAAATGCTCAGCAATATATCAGTGTGGTTAATGATGGCACCTTAGATAAATTTTTTGCAGCATCACTAATTAAAAGGAAAGAAGAAGTATTGAAGTGGAGAAGTATTGCCATGAGGATTATAGACATCATAAAGTTGTTACGCAAGCAAGCACTTCCTTTCGAGGTCACAGAAATAAATCGGCCTACACTCGAGATAATGAGGTTCTGAATCATGGCAATTTTTTAGCTACAGTGCAGTTGATGGAAAAATATGACCCCATTATGGCAGCTCACGTTTCTGCAGTGCAAAACAAGTCTAAACAAAGAATCAAACGATTAGAGCAACAAGGAAAGGCTCAAAGTAAAGGTGTGGTGGACTTGTTACATACCTGAGTAAAACAACTATAAATATGTTAATCAAAATTATGAAGAATATGATACAAGAAAGAATTAGTCATGAAGTTTCTCAAGCAAAATGTTATTCTATTCAGGTTGATTCAACACAAGATAATTCATCCATCGATCAGTTTAGCATTATTATTTGGTATGTGCTTAAAGGTATTATCTGTGAGCGACTACTTTCAGTTGTGCCAAGTAATGATGGTACAGGACAGGGACTTTTTGATCTATTGATTGAAACATTACAGCATCTTAAAATTGACCCCCAAAAATGTTTATCTGATAGCACAGATGGCGCTGCAAGCTACCATGGCCAGTATAATGGTTTACAATGTAAAATTGCTGATGTGGCTGATCAACATGTTCATATATGGTGCTATGCCCATGTATTGAATTTGGTGATAACTGAAACAACAAAATGTTGTGTGCCTGCAGTTTCTTTTTTCAATTTGCTCCAGAATAGAGCAACTTTTGTGAAAGCATCATACAAGAGAATGGCTGTATGGATAGAAGTTGTTGGAAAACACCTAGGACAATACAACATGAAACGATTAAAGCTAATTGGTGAGACCAGATGGTCAGGAAAATCCAATGCAGCAACAACTATATTTGAACGTTTTGATGATGCTGCTGCCAGTACTTTCGTAAATATATTGACATGCTTATCAATGATACAAGATTCAGAAAAGTTTGATGCAAAAACAAAACATGAAGCAAATGTTTTACTTCAAAGTCTTCTAAAGTTTGAAACCATATTGACAGCATCTACTTACTTGTATATATTTGAAACTACAACCCCATTATCAAGTTATCTACAGACAAGTGGTTTAGATATGTTTACTGCATGGAGTTTGGTAGATTCAGCTACAACAAAGTTGAAGGAACAGACAAGAACATTTGATAATGTTCACAGCAAGGCTTTGGAATTTGTAAATAAATGTAATGACAGGATTTCACAGATGAATATGGAAGAAAATCAAACATTGGAAATTGATACGTTGGAAACAGCATTGCCAGTTAAGAGGCAGAGGAAGAAGAAAAGAATGGCAGATGAGCTTATTGATGATGAAAGAAATTCCTCAGATTCTCTAGCTGATTTTCGGGTAAATGTGTTTAACCTAATAATGGATCGCATTGCCCAGTCACTAGAATCACGCTTTGTACAACACAAACAGTTGTATAAAGATTTGTCCTGCTTGGACCCAGCAAATTTTAAATCCATTGCATAGAAGGGCCTTGAAGATGAAGCATTGAAAGGTATTATTAAACTGTTTCCACAAATTAGCAAAGATCAAGTAATATTGGAATTGTTTTCTTTTGCTTCAAACTTTGATGTATTAAAGCTATTGCTTAATGATGGTGAGAATATGGATTCCAGTTGCAACAATTGTAAAATTTGCAGCACTTGCCCATCGTGTGTATTAAAAATTCTGACATCCAACAGACTTCATGACAAGGCATATAATAACCTTCATGAACTTTATAAAGTCATCTGCACACTATCAGTTACTCAAGTCTAATGTGAGAAGACATTTTCAAAGCTAAAGATCATAAAGACAAGGTTAAGAAGTTCGCTGTCTGAGAAGAATTTGGAATCATACACGTTGCTATCCATTGAAAAGGAATTGTTAGATGAATTGGATGCAGAAGCAATTATTGGCAGATTTGCACAATCATCTAGCGAACACAAACGATTGCTCTTAATATAGTGGACTGCATGCAATGCTCTATTGTGCTTTTGAACTATCTGTCAATGTGTAAATTCTGCAGTAAACTATTTAAAAATATCAACCAATTACTTAAAATTTTAAAAAATAAATAAAAAATTCAATTATAACATTCTGTATTTACATTTGGTATCTGCTGCCAGTAATATGTACAGTACATGTACACTGTAATTACTAAGAAATAAACATTTTTTCCACAACATTTTTAATTGTACCCTTTTTTTCCATATGTATTTTTTGAAAATGTTATTTATTCGTTATGAAAATTAAATGATAGCATTGTAGTTGTAAAAGGGAATATAGATAAGATTGAATATGACAGATTTAGGACAGAGATCTCTCTCAGAGGATTGTGCAACTTTGGAATTCTTTGCCTGAGACGGTGGTGGAGACGGGGGTCATCAAATTTTTTGAGGTGGAGGTAGATAGTTTTTCGTTAGTCAAGAGAATCAAAGGTTATGAGGGTAGATGGGAATGTGGAACTTGAAAGACAATGAGCCCAGATTTATGGAATAGTTGAGCAGGCTTGAGGGGAAGAATGGCCGATCTCTACTCCTAATTTGTCTGTACTATAAAGAGGGGGAGACATTTATTTTACGAAGATTTGTGAGGCTATGGAATGCACAATGAGTTGATAATTAAAACAGAGACCAAGTCGACATTTAAAAATAGGAGAGAAAGATACGTCAAGGAAAGGGATATGGAACCAGGGGGCTGGATTCTCAGCCGCAAAGGAAGCCCTGCTGCCGGCAGTGGAGAATACCACGTCAGCACTGGTCCCTATCCGATGCTCCAGTTCTCTTGCTGGTGTCTGGATTGTGGTTCAGGCCCCTCATTAGCAGGAAAATAAATGGGTCACCATATTCTCTGGGCCCTCGTGAATCTCCGGCCCTCTGGGCCGGGAATCACGTGAGCGAGAATTGGTTCAGGTCTCGACAAGCATGGCCCTGATGTGATGGACCTCGCAGTTGGCCAAGGGGGTAACTCTTTTAGCAAGTTGCTCCGAAAGCCCATCACCCTCACCCAACCGTAACCCTAACCCTTACCCTAACCCTCCCACAATGCAAGACATGCCCGGCTCACCCTCACCAGAACATTACCGCTCCCCCAGCAAAGACCCCCTAATTAAACAGAGCCCCACCAGAGACCCCATAATTAGAGAGGCCCTTACTGGAGACCACCTAATTAGAGAGATCCCACCAGAGACCCTGGAATTAGAAACACTCGCACTAGTGACTCCATCTCCAAAAGAGTGACCCCTTCCTGTATTCGTCAATACAGTGTAAAAACCCTGGGCTTGGTCCTCTGTTTATCCAATTAAGAGCCAATTTAGCTTGGCCAATACAGCTACCCTGCACATCTTTGTGTTGTGGGGTGAAACCCACGCAAACACGGGAAAATGTGCAAACTCCACACGGACAGTGACCCCGAGCCGGGTTTGAACTTGTGACTTTGGTGCCATGAGACAGCAGTGGTAATCACTGCAGCACCGTGCTGCCCTTGGATTCTCTGTTTCTGAGACTAAGTGTGGACGCCAGCAGCGCATGTGTGGGTTTTCACGACAGGAAAATCGGAACGAACCCCTCACCACCGATTCCGGTACCGGTGAGGGGCTAGCATCAGCGCTGAGTACTAACTCTGTGATATATTCCAATCATTATCACACCTATACTAACTCTCTGATATATTCCAATCAGTATCACACCTATACTAACTCTCCGAATGATGCAGTAAATCATCGAACTGACCCAAACCCCCTGAGACTTCATCAGGTCAGATGATTAACTCCGAGCATCTTTGCTCGGAGATGAACCAGATAATTTTTTTTTATTATTCATTTTTTTTATTATTCATTATTCATGGAGTTTAATGCGGAAAAGTGTGAGGTGGTTCACTTTGGAAGGAGTAACAGGAATGCAGAGTACTGGGCTAATGGCAAGATTCATGGTAATGTAGATGAACAGAGCGATCTCGGCATCCAGGTACATAAATCCCTGAAAGTTGCCACCCAGGTTAATAGGGCTGTTAAGAAGGCATATAGTGTGCTAGCCTTTATAAGTAGGGGGATTGAGTTTCGGAGCCATGATGTCATGCTGCAGCTGTACAAAACTCTGGTGCGGCCGTACCTGGAGTACTGCGTGCAGTTCTGGTCACCACATTATAGGAAGGATGTGGAAGCTTTGGAAAGGGTTCAGAGGAGATTTACAAGGATGTTGCCTGGTATGGAGGGGAGGTCTTACGAGGAAAAGCTCAGGGACTTGAGGTTGTTTTCGTTAGAGAGGAGAAGGCTGAGAGGTGACTTAATAGAGACATATAAGATAGTCAGAGGGTTAGATAGGGTGGACAGTGAGAGTCTTTTTCCTCGGATGGTGATGACCAACACGAGGGGACATAGCTTTAAATTGAGGGGTGGTAGATATAGGAGAGATGTCAGAGGCAGTTTCTTTACTCAGAGAATAGTAGGGGTATGGAACGCCCTGCCTGAAACAGTAGTAGACTCGCCAACTTTAAGGGCATTTAAGTGGTCACTGGATAGACACATGGATGAAAATGGAATAGTGTAGGTCAGATAGGCTTCAGATGGTTTCACAGGTCGGCGCAACATCGAGGGCCGAAGGGCCCGTACTGCGCTGTAATGTTCTATGTTCTATGTTCTATACTGGCCCTATTCCCTAGTTCTCCCTCAATGCTTTCACCTTCTGACCTATTGCTCTGGTACCCACCCCCCTGCCATACTAGTTTAAACCCTCCCGTGTGACACCAGCAAACCTCGCGGCCAGGATATTTATGCCTCTTCAGTTTAGATGCAACCCGTCCTTCTTATACAGGTAACATCTGCCCCGGAAGATCTCCCAGTGGTCCAGATAATGGAATCCTTCTCTCCTACACTAGCTGTTTAGCCACGTGTTTAGCTGCTCTATCTTCCTATTTCTAGCCTCACTGGCACGTAGCACAGGCAGTAATCCCGAGATTACAACCACAGAGGTCCTGTCATTTAACTTTCTGCCTCGCTCCCTGAACTCCTGCTGCAGGAACTCATGCCCCTTCCTGCCTATGTTTTTAGTACCAATATGTACAACAACCTCTGCCTGTTTGCCCTCCCCCTTCAGGATGCCTGCTACCAGTTCTGAGACATCCTGGACCCTGGCACCAGGGAGGCAACATACCATCCTGGAGTCTCTTTCATGTCGACAGAAGCGCCTATCTGTGCCCCTGACTATAGAGTCCCCATGACTATTGCTCTTCTGTGCTTTGACCCTCCCTGCTGAACATCAGAGCCAGCCGTGGTGTCACTGCTCTGGCTGCTGCTGTTTTCCCCTGATAGGCTATTCCCCCCCCGCCCCCCCCCCCCCCCCTCCGACAGTATCCAAAGGGGTATACCTGTTCGAGAGGGGGACAACCACAGGGGATTCATGCACTGACTGCCTGCCCCTTCTGGTCATCACCCATTTCTCTGCCTGCACCTTGGGTGTGACCACATTTATATAACTGCTATCTATGACGCTTTCCGCCTCCTGCATGCTCCAAAGTGCATCCAACTGATGCTCCAACAAACCATGCGGTCTGTGAGGAGCTCTAGTTGGGTGCACTTTCTACAGATGAAGCCATCTGGGGCGCTGGGAGCCTCCCGGACCTGCCACATCTCACAGTCAGAGCACTGCACCCCTCTAATTGACATTGTGTCAATTAATTCGTAAATTATATTTTCAAATTTTTTTTTAAGTTACTGTTAACTATATGTTTCCTGGCACTATATCTCTACTATAAATGTGAAAGCTAAATACAGTACACTTCAATCTCTCTCTTAGATACCCTCCAAATTATAATTAAGTAATTATGTTTAATTAGTTTAACAATGGGTAATTTTTTTAATTTACCATGTCATGTTTTGTAGACTGGCTAATATGAATGATGCACTATAGAATATCTAGTTTACATAATTTATTATGAAACAACTGTGTGGTAAAGATATCTGGAATAAATAACCAATAAACTACTGACACTAACTAACTGTTATAGAGCTACTGCAAAATAAGTCTATCAACCAACACGATTTACTCCCGATTGTCTCGGGGCACAGAGCCACATGATAGACTTACCCTGCCACACTGCCACCTGCTGGTCAGAGATCATGTACAATATTATCTACAGAATTGCTTCATGCATATCATCACACCTGCCTCCTCGAACATACCATCCATTAGTGACTGAGAAGGTAGGAGTCATGGAAATTCCCAGGGAACAGAGCACAGGCTTGCAGGATGTGCTTTTGATGGTCTCCTTTCAGGTGCTGAACATCATGGGCTGTTGCCATGGAGTCACTGAAGTCACATGGGTGCAGTCTATTGCACCCTGCACACATGGGAACCCAGAGATAACTGTGAAGTCTGTAAATGTCTAAGCCTAGCTATCCTCATCCAGAGAAAAGTTCACATAATGATGGGACCTCCTGTAAAGCCCTCCTGGATGCATCAATGTCTTTCTGATGGTGAAATTCCCGCCAGGTGCCCTGTTGATCCCTAGAAAGACCCAGAGGCAAAGAAATTGAGTGCTGCTATCACCTTCAGGGCCACGAGCAGAGGGAAGCCACCAAACTCACATGGCGTCAGGTCTTCTCGGAGAATGTGGCAGAGGGGGTGGACAAAATATCAGGGTAATCACAGATTAGCCCTGCACTGCCTCTCATTCACGTGCAAGTAGGAGACTTGCTCATAGACCCTCAGTGTGGTGAGTTATCTCTGCTCTCTGGGTGTCTGCTTTTGAATCTGGCATTTGACCAATTGCATTTACTTTATCTTGATCTGGTTGTACACATCTTTTGAAATTCCAACTTCAATTTCTCTATGCCAAATTGGCATTTGTCTTTGTTTAATTTCAGGCCATGCAAGTCAATTCTCATCATTGTTTACATGAGTCTTGAATAATGTTCTTCTGGCGTAGTTGACCATATTATAACATCATCGACATAGACTCTAACACCAGGTATTTGGTTCGTAAAAAGGTCCCAAATTCCGAGCTAGTGAACGCCCTCCCATTGTCGGGGACAATGATTTCTGGTATGCCGTGTGTAATGAACGTCTGGCGGAGTCGCTCGATTGTGGGCTTGGACGTTGTCAGTATCATTCGGTTAATATCCATTCACTTGGAATAGGTGTCGGCCAGGATCAAGAATATCAATCCCTAGAATGGCCTGGAAAACTAATAATAATAATAATAATCTTTATTAGTGTCACAACTAAACTTACATTAATACTGCAATGAAGTTGCTGTGAAAAGCCCCTAGTCGCCACACTCCGCACCTGTTCTTATATATTGAGGGAGAATTCAGAATGTCCAATTCACCTAACAGCACGTCTTTTGGGACTTCTGCAGGAGGAAACCGGACCGCCAGAAGAGGGAGAACGTGCAGACACTGCACAGACAGTGACCCAAGCCGGGAATCGAACCCAGGTCCCTGGCGCTGTGAAGCAACAGTGCTAACCACTCTGCTATTGTGCCGCCCTAAATCGACAAAATCGCCACCGTGCTGCCCTGGTTTAATGAGAGTTATCGCACAACTTTAAAGATTGCACTCGCACGTTTGACTCTGTCCGTCTCCTTTTGTTTTTAAGCTCTGGCTGTGTTCAAACCCAAAAATTACTGAAAGCAAGATTTATATTCGTTGTTCAGAGGGCAAGGGTAAACCAAACTGAAAAGAGAAACAAAACTTCAGGAAATAACGAGTCATTTATTTAGCAGATTGTGAAATGATGCAATAACAAGATGTAGTGATCAAGTGAATAGAGGAGTTCAACAGACTGTTCATATTTTTCAGTACATGCAAATCAGCTGATGCGTTTTGTCATTCCACTGCAGAGCTGATGAAAAGTTTGGAATAAGTGGGAAAGCACTGTTCGATATTAGTGCATGTCTAAACCTCTTGTTAACATTTAATAAAAAAATTGTTTTCAAAAGTTTTAAAATGGCCACGTACTTACATCTATGGGTCAACAGTCACTAAATCACTGACCCTCGACTAGCTCTGACCAGAGCCACAGCAAATCCCTGACACTGCCCATCCACCCAGGTCTCACACACAACTGTCTTTTGGAAAAAATATACTTCTTTCATTAAATATCTGAAAGTGAGATTTCAAAACATTTCAAAATCATCAAAACATGGAAGTGCAATGATATTCAGATTTTCTCCAGAACAAAGAACATTACAGCACTGGGGCAGCACGGCCACAGAGTGGTTAGCACAATTGCCTCACAGCTCCAGGGTCCCAGGTTCGATTCCCGGCTTGGGTCACTGTCTGTGCTGAGTCTGAACGTTCTCCCCGTGTGTGCGTTAGTTTCCTCTGGGTGCTCCGGTTTCCTCCTGTAGAAGTGGATTTCATTTGGAACTTCGCTGATAGGGTTAATATAACAGTTCTGAAAAGCTCTGTGAAAGAGATGTCAACAGGTCAAGGGAGGAAATAAAGGGAGTGTGTTCTGACCGTATCTGTAAAAGCAAAGATGTCAGAAGGTTATGGGATGGAATATAGGGAGTGTGGCATTGGTACTAATTAATGTTCTGACCGTATCTGTAAAAGCAGAGAGGTCAAAAAGGCAAAGAATGGAATGAATGGTAACCGTTACTTTATTGCAGAGATAACATAATTAAGCTCGTTTGACCAGTTGGAACAAATAAACATTGAAATGTTTATTGGAAGGGCCTTGGAATGAGATAAGCCAGATGGCCATGGGATACAAAAACCTTTGTATTAATATTGATAGTGACTTGTGCTAATGATTATGTCAAAAATAACCTCCCGACCTCGAAGAATAATTCCATATATGTACATGTTCTGGATCCTTGCCAAATCATAGGTGTATCTAGGAATTTAAAGGGACCACCCCTAAGCTGTAAGATGTATAAAGATACCGTCCATATTTTGGACTTTGGCACTTCTCGAAGGTGGTTACCCGACTGCTTAGAGATTTGTCCCGGCCGTAAATAAACGAATATTCGTTACTGACGTGTTCGAGTGTTTTACTTCTGGACTGACGATCAGATACGTGAAAGCGCAATTCACATTTGGTGGCCCGTACGGGGATCTCCAGAGGGGTCTGCGCAACTAACCGGCGTAATTGACTGAGCTCGTTCAAAGTAGAGGACGAATTTGGCCCCCAACGTGAGTAAAAATTTGTTTTCCACCTTGGTATTCGCCTACTACCAGTTTGATCGTTGCTCAGCCTTGCCGTTGGTTTGTCGAGAAGCCTCTGCGAGATCCAGGTCAGTCCAGCGAACCCGTTTTAAAGAGGGTAAGTGAGTGAACCCTGCGGTTATCGTCTCTAGGGGCAGCCTGGGACTGCCGCCGTGATTCCAGGCAGCGTTCGCTGGAGTTATGGGCGGGGTTCTCAGGATTGCTAGGGGACGGTTAACGGGCTGTGGGCAGCCTGGGACTGCCGCCGTGATTCCAGGCAGCGTTCGCTGGAGTTATGGGCGGGGTTGCCAGGACTGCTGGGGGCAGCCTGAGGAGCCGCCGTGATTCCAGGCAGCGTTCGCTGGAGTTACGGGCGGGGTTCTCAGGATTGCTAGGGGACGGTTAACGGGCTGTGGGCAGCCTGGGACTGCCGCCGTGATTCCAGGCAGCGTTCGCTGGAGTTACGGGTGGGGTTGCCAGGACTGTTAGGGGCAGCCTGAGGAGCCGCCGTGATTCCAGGCAGCGTTCGCTGGAGTTACGGGCGGGGTTCTCAGGACTGCTAGGGGATGGTTAACGGGCTGTGGGCTCCGGACGGGACTGCCGCCGTGATTCCAGGCAGCGTTCTCTGGAAGTTACGGGCGGGGTTCTCGGAGCCTATCCCCCGGTATAACCCATACCTTCACCGAAGAATTTTACCTACTTACCCCTTAATAGCATTGGTGTCCTGGGTCCTGTGTTATTAAGGAAGTGAAGTAAGCTAATAACCACTTAAAATCTGGTCTTCTTGAGTTGTATTAGCTGTTTAAACTCGGCTGCTTTCCTTGTCTTTCTCCAGCAGGCTGTGTCTCTCTCTCTCTCTCTCTCTCTCCTGTTGCTGTTGCAGAGTGCTGGTGCTTCTGCTCCCTGGGTTTATATTCTCTTTCGAAGAGTTATTAAGTTTTAACGACTGTATTGTATATGGGCTTGTTTCACTTTGATAGTTTAAAAGTATCTTTGATGTAAACATCTTACTACAACTAATTATTCATTTCAGGCATATCGTCTCCTCTCAGATTTGATTTAAAAAATGCTTTTGTTTCAATAGTTAACTTTTATTTCTGTGATTTCAAATCGTTTAATTTTCCAATTGTCCCCAGTTCATAACTTTGCCTTTGATTTTGACTTAAATGTTGTTTCTCGTAGCCAGGTCATCTCCAATTTTCTTTTAATTAACTTGATGTTTGTAGAATTTTACCCCTTAAATTGACACTAAATTTGACTGAGCATCTTCCATTCTTTCCAGCTGTTTACTAAGAGAGTTTATTTCAATTAAGGTGTGAAACTTTGCTCTTAGCTGTATGCTAAAATTTAACTTGGTTGTGACTTGAAAGACTTGCCTGTTTTAAACATTCGTCACTTAATGCAATTGAAACTCTGATCCATGCTTTTTCAGATGCTTTCTGAGATAGTTACATTCCATGAAGGTGTGAGCCATTGTTTTAGCTTACCACATGAAGCCTGTGTGTCTGCTGAGGCCTGATTGTGAGCAAGAATCTGCATTTTATAACCCTGCTCTTTGCAGCTGCTATTAACATTTTGTGGGATCTTTCCCTGTACCCTCTCAAACCAGATATTGCCAGACTTTCATGTTTCAAATGACACATTTTTCTGTATTATCAAGAACCCACCGCAAAGAAATTAATTGCCTTGTGGAGGGAATACTGTCAGTCATTGAAAGATGCATCTATACTGGCTAGCTGGCAGGAAAATGCCTCAAAATTGGGTATTGGCCTCACAAAAGGGGGAATTGTTAAAACAGTAGAGGTCTTCAAAAGGGAATGTAAAGAATATAAGAAACGTAAGAATGCTACTCCTCCCCCCGGCGCCGGTCAGCAATGCGAAGCAAGGTTGGGAGGAGGGGGACGATTAGGATGAGGAACATCTGTTCAATTGCGGGGGACGTCAAAAGCCCCCACAGCCCCCACAGCCCCCACAGCCCCCACAGCCACCTCTGCCACCGCCCCTGGAATGTGATCAGTATTATGAGTAACTCAGTATGTTCAGAACTACATTGGTCTCAGACTAAACAGATAAAGGATTTGTGCTGGGCAGTTTCGAAACTGCTGTGTTGAAATTGACACTGCATGGCTCCGCAGGGTCCTAGTGCCCGCTGATCACAAACAGTCACTAGCAGAACCGCCTCAAGGAGGCACTCCTCCAGGCCCCTGCCCTTGGTCGACCCTTATATGATCGCCCTTTTCAGCTCTATTGCACAGTCCTTGCCGACTGCGCCACAGCTGTCCTGACCCAACGCCACGGCGACCGCTGTCGCCCGGTTGCATACTACTCCTCTAAACTCGATCCGGTGGCCCTTGGCTATCCTATCTGTACCCAAACTCTTGCAGCTATCTACAACAGCCTTCAATCGGCTGCTAATATTACCCTCCAACAAGATATCACTGTCTATAGTTCCCATTCTGTTACGGCCCTTTTGGGACAGCTACAGACTCAGCATCTCACGATGGCTCGTCAGAATAGATATGAGATTGCTCTCCTTAATAACCCAAAGGTCCAGTTTGCCCACTGCACCACTATCAACCCTGCTAACTTTTTGACGCATCCCCCCACAGCCATGCTCGACCCAACTCATGACTGTCTGCAACTGTTGCAGGAAGTCTCCTCGGTTCGAGACGACCTCTCCGATATACCCCTCCCAAGTGCAGATTGTTCCTTTTTCACCGATGGAAGTTCTTCCGTCGGCGAAAGGGGGGATAGACAATCTGGCTATGCAATCATCGATCAAGACGGTGATGGAAAAACAGAGGATTTCTAAACTCCGCTGGTACACCCATCTCACACCAGCAGTTAGTAACCCAGTTATTGCAGGCCCTTATGCTCCCAGACAAGAGCGGTCGAGAAGGCAAAAGAAATTTCTAAATCTGGCAAACTAATGGTGCCTAGAATGATGAGGCAGACTAAAACCCCCCCGGAAAAGTCTCCCTCTGAAAAACCTATGCCAACCATTGCTGACATAATCCAAATGCAGGAGGACGCTCCTGCAACTGCTGTAAATATGTGGAAAAACTTAGGATGTATATATGATATCGAAAATAAGCTGTGGGTCACCCCGGTAGGACAAACATGTATGACCGATGCATTAGCAGCCTGGGTGACCGAATGTGTACACTTTGCAACTCACTGTGGAGCTCGTGCCACAGGGGACATATTGTTAAAAAGCTGGTGGCACCCACGACTGCAAGAAATGGCCCAACAAATTAGCAGTCGGTGCCTAATCTGTCAACAGCACAACCCCGGTAAGGCCGTCCCCTGTGATCCTGGCACAGCCCCCTTACCTGAGGGTCCATTTGAGACCCTGCAAATGGATTACATTGAGTTGGAAAGATGTCAATGCTATAAATATGTGTTAGTCATTGTGGACACTTTTAGCAAATGGATCGAGGCCTACCCGACTACGGATAACAAGGCCTCGACAGTAGTTAAGGTGTTAATGCGAGAAATTGTTCCGCGATTTGGAATTCCAGCCCGGCTGAGCTCTGACAATGGTCCCCACTTCATAGGTCAAATCAATAAGGAATTCTGTGCTCTGCTAGGAATAAAGCAACAGTTTCATTGTGCCTACAGACCACAAGCCGCTGGAGTGGTGGAAAGGGCTAATCAGACTCTAAAGACTAAACTCGCTAAACTACAAGCAGACACTGGGGCCACTTGGCTCAAACTCCTGCCTTTAGCACTCTTCCAGCTACGTGCCACTCCCGCAGGAAAAACTCGCCTAAGCCCAGCAGAAATACTATATGGCAGACCCTTTCGAACGCCTTGGGACAGCAGTGTTCCACGGAATGTTCAATTCCATTACATGACTACCGAGATGGCTAATTATATATTAACACTAACTAGAATTTTGAAAGGATTACACTCCCGAGTTCGTGCCACCCAGGAAGAAGTCCCATCCATTACTCATGACGTCTCCATCAACCCTGGGGATTATGTCCTAATTCGAAATTGGACACGTAAGGGTTTGGAACCTCGATGGGAGGGTCCCCTACAGGTTCTACTCACTACCCCCACTGCAGTAAAAGTGGAGGGCCGGAACGCATGGGTACATATGCACCATTGTAAGTTAATTAAGTATCCATGATGTTCTAAACTTTTCCTTTAAGTCCTAGGAACACGAGTACCAGGATGAAGTCCCTCTTCACCGTCACAATACTCGCCACCCTGCTCTCTCTCGCTGCATCCGGAAGGAGATGCCCGTATGGAAGCCGACGTCCACCCCTGTGCCGAGAAGGGACCCCACGATGTGGAACAACGACAGATCTCCGATGGATCACCACGGCTATCAAAACCTGCCCAACCACCGTTCATCCCGACGACCAGAAGCCCCGATTCCGGACTACGTACATGGTTCTGATCTACGATCGCCGCACATGCCGGTGGAACCACCGGTGCATTGATAAGGACAGGGTACAAATTTTACCATCAAGGACTACTCACCCCTACTCGCCTTCCAGAAGGAAGCGGGCAACGCACCATGTAACGGCAAATTCTTTTCTGTTTATGTCCTATGTCTATGCTAAGAAAGTGGGTGTCTCCTCTTGCTGGGTATGTACACAGGTCCCGACCCATGCCCATGGAGGCGTTCCCTTGATATCTGTTCCTTTCTCGATCGAACAGACGGCTGAATGGGTTATATTCCAGAACAGGACAGTAACTAGTCACTCTGCCTTACCAACCAGGGCCTCCAGGTCCTCCTCTGTAAACCACAGGGAAGCAGCCCAAGAATGGCTGAGTGCCGGCTACCCTTTGCGGGATTTCTTTGGTTGGCGACAGCCATCTTACTCAGCAGATCGCACACCCCCGTTCTTCAATATCCAGAACCCCCAGACCGGAACGGTCTGCTTACTCCGGGAAGTACGAACTCCTGGAACATATGTGTTAGGAACCAGTTCATGTAAGTACACTTTTGGTCTTACTGACTGGAAAGGCCACGCCATCATCAATAACATTACTAGCCAAAGAAGGGGGGACCTGTGCTATCATAGGGACCGAATGTTGCACTTACATTCCAGACAGTTCAGAGAATATCACGCGTCTGGTAACCCATATCAGAGATGGAGTACAGCGCTTGCGACTCGCCGGTCAGGCTGACTGGTGGAGCTGGATGTGGTCCAATTCTTGGGCCACATACCTATTCCATGGGCTCATTATCTTCGTTACCATCTGTTTGTTGCTCTGTATCATAGCTACTGGTGTGAAATGCCTATGCAACCGTTTGGGTGCCACTGCATTACCACAGATGCTTCAGAGATCCGCCCTAGACGAAAAAGAAACACTGGTTCCACCTACCCCTGACCTATATGAGGAAGTGGCATCCTGCCGGAGCCTAGTAGAGGAGGAGTACCTCCGCCTCGCTCTCATTTCCATCTAAAGTATCCTGAGTGTTATGTGATCAAGGAATGATCAAAGGGGGGAATGTAGAAGTGGATTTCATTTGGAACTTCGCTGATAGGGTTAATATAACAGTTCTGAAAAGCTCTGTGAAAGAGATGTCAACAGGTCAAGGGAGGAAATAAAGGGAGTGTGTTCTGACCGTATCTGTAAAAGCAAAGATGTCAGAAGGTTATGGGATGGAATATAGGGAGTGTGGCATTGGTACTAATTAATGTTCTGACCGTATCTGTAAAAGCAGAGAGGTCAAAAAGGCAAAGAATGGAATGAATGGTAACCGTTACTTTATTGCAGAGATAACATAATTAAGCTCGTTTGACCAGTTGGAACAAATAAACATTGAAATGTTTATTGGAAGGGCCTTGGAATGAGATAAGCCAGATGGCCATGGGATACAAAAACCTTTGTATTAATATTGATAGTGACTTGTGCTAATGATTATGTCAAAAATAACCTCCCGACCTCGAAGAATAATTCCATATATGTACATGTTCTGGATCCTTGCCAAATCATAGGTGTATCTAGGAATTTAAAGGGACCACCCCTAAGCTGTAAGATGTATAAAGATACCGTCCATATTTTGGACTTTGGCACTTCTCGAAGGTGGTTACCCGACTGCTTAGAGATTTGTCCCGGCCGTAAATAAACGAATATTCGTTACTGACGTGTTCGAGTGTTTTACTTCTGGACTGACGATCAGATACGTGAAAGCGCAATTCACACTCCCACAGTCCAAAGATGTGCAGGTTAGGTGGATTGGCAATGCTACATTGTCCTCAGTGTTCAAGAAGGTTGGGTGGGATTACTGGGTTACGGCAATAGGGTGTGGGCTTGGGTAGGGAGCTCTTTCCAAGAGCCGATGCAGACTCGATGGGCGGAATGGCCTCCTTCTGCACTGTAAATTCTATGAGCACAGGAACAGGTCCTTTGACCCACCAAGCCTGCACTGATTGAGATTCCTGATTTAGACTTGCTATTTATTGTCCAAACGTGCTGTGTCCCTCCGTTCTTGGCCTGTTCATCTGTCTATCAAAATCCATCTGAAATGTTGCTGTCTTGCCTGCCTCCACTACCTCTACTGGTAATGCGTTCCACGCAACCACCACCCTCTTTCACCACACATCGTGTTGCTCGTTATGCTTTCTCTTAATTTGCTCTGCTTTAATTAACTTTGCTCAAGAGTCGCCAGGTATCTTTCTGATACCACCACAAGGTTCAAAACCGAATACTGATCAATGACTCGATACACCAGTTAGTAAGTTTGAAATCAATGCACATTTATTTACACACACAGTTAATTATTACTCATGCATAAACTCTACTCGCTAAACTACAACTACTATTAAAAGCCTATACTTAGCTTCGGGGGGGCCCACTGAGTCAGAGGAACAATGGCTGTTGTCCGGTTCTGATACTGCTGGCTTCGGACTGGTATAGAATAGAAACTAGGAGTGCCTAGCTCGTAGCGTGCGTTGACCTTAAACTTACTTGGCTGGTGCTTGGCAGGTCTCTCGTCGCTGAGAGCCAAAGGCCAAGGTGAAGGTGATGAAGAAGAATAAGAGAGTGAACTGACCTTGGGCACTCTGCTTTACAGTCCCCAGGGTTTCACGCCCTTCTGGGCGGACCCTGGACTTGGCCCCAATTAATTGGACCATGTCCCAATTGTTTGTATCGATTCTCTCCAATAACGGGGTCGTTCCCCAATCGCTGGGCGGGCTCTAGGTAACCATTGGCCTGCCTTTGTTTTAGTCTCCACTGGCGCTGGCGAGTCAGTCCTGGTACTGATTGTTTCAATGTTTCCTTTTGCCCCCGGAGATAGCTCATTACTATGCTAATGGCTTGTAGTTTCAGTTCTGTCTGGGCTCTGCAAGTTCTAATCCACAGGAATCCTTGTACCTGCTCATTTTTCTAGTGCTGTCCATTTTACCCTGTACTCTTTGCGAGTGTCCATTTTGGAATCGGGACGTGGCCACCCCAGGTGGCTACACTCCCTCCTTGTGATCCTCAACGCGAAGCGTGAAGGATCACCTTACTGTGATGTCTTTGTTCCCTGACCAAGCGGGCACCCATGACTAGGCTCTACTCTGACCCTAACTATGCAACATATTTTGAACTAAACAATTTTACATACACACATTATCAAAACTCTTACGGGGGCGCTATTTCATTAAGGACATGCATTACAAAATAAAAAACTGGAACCTCTAACTATTCTCTATAAACTATTCTACTCAAAAAAATCCTAATATGTTAACTGTACAAAGATAGCAGCATTCAAATTTCTCTGGTTTGGCAGTCAAACACAGAGTTCACATTTCTTTATTCAACAAACGAAAACACACAAAACAAAAAAACGAATGTACTTTAATCTATGTCAAGGGGTTCGGGGGTCTGGTGGAAACCGAAAATAGGGGATCTAATTCTGTATACCGGGGTGCTAGAGCGGTAGGCTCTCCTTCACCATTTCTTCATTCGAATGGTCTGCATGATACTGCACAGTATTGCCAGTGCGACAAGTGCTTCAACAACATATGAGAGGGAATACCAAGTGATAAATTTATCACACCAGGTCGGGGTACTGTTGACTGTTACTGGGCTCTGTGTACTGTGGGGGAGTGAATCATTGATGGCCTGTGGGGTGGGGGTGAGAGGGTTAGCGTTCGCGCGCAACCAATGGGACCCTGCTAGTCCATTTAGCAAAGGTGGAGGTCATCTTCATCTTTTCTTCTCTTTTTGTCTTTCTTCTCTTCTTGTCTTCCTTCTCTTCTTGTCTTCTTCTGGAATCTTGTGAACACAAGCATAATACCTGTCACTATCTTGCTTAAGACCTCGTGTGTTTGTCTGTCTGTTCTTTATTGCCAATTACCCTTTATAATTGGTCACCACCTGTGACTCCCTCATTTCTTTTTAAAAACCGAATTTCTGGACAAGACATTCTTGAAAAATACTGACACAGTGCGAGCAGTCTCGCAGCCTGTGCGATTTACCATCCCAATATTTGAGGATGTAAATAGCATGAGGAAAGCAACCGAAGGGTCACTATAAAACAAAACAAAACTTTTTTGAAATGAAAGAGCCAAAATGAGGTGCGTATGGGCCGCGGCAGGTACGATTTGGATGGAATCCCTGGGTAGGACGGGATGTGCTCTCCCCGAGCTCAGCTGACCAGAGGGTGGGGGAGGGGGGGGTCCTCAGGCAGGGCGGGGACCAGTGTCGTTTCTCCACTTTCTGAGTAACCGGCAAGAATGTAGTCGTCATGGTGGGTTGCAGTAATGTCTCTTCTACCCTCAAATTAGAAGAGCAGTTACGAATTGGCGTCTGGGCAAATTCTCCGATGTTTCTGTGGGCAAACTAGGCAGCTGTCCGTGAACACACTTGCTCCATTAACTGCCAGGGGGCGTTAAAGAAGTGGTGGCGTGGGGCTGTGAAAAGCTGTTCAAATTCTAAACACTGAACACTTAACAAACACATACAAACAAACATGCAACAAATATCGTGCAGGTTCCATCAGAAAGGACACCGTATCTCTCTAAAGGTTCCTTTTAACATCATCTGGCCACCTCAGTTTTCAGTTGTAAACAGGGTCGCAAAGGGATTCGTGTGGTGGGAGTCAGACTCAATGTCATTATCTTCTCCCGGCTGCCATACGTTTGACTGCAGAAGTTCTGCCAAAGCTGCGTGGGGTGACATGGGGTCCATCTCATCGTTCCTGATGAGCCTGAATGAATTGTCTCGGTGCCAGATTCGTGTGTCTAGGTTGGAGCTACTGGAGTTCAGTCCGTAATCGTCGGGCGGTGGGTCTGGGTCAGGGACTGTAATGTATGTGATCTCAAAGGGATCACTTGAATTGTACTCGGAGTCGCTGGGAGTGGGGCTTGGTGCACGGGGATAGTATCATGGTGTGCTGTGGCTGCCGTCAGTGCTTTCGCAGTCACTGTCGCTGTCGCTGCTGTCTGGGGGCGGGGAGAGGCAGAGTCATGGGTCAGGGGGCGGAGTCGAAGTTGAGTCAGAGGACGGGCTGGACTGGCTGGGGGAGGGTAGGAATGTGTTTTCTGTGGGTGGGGCGAGCTTGTCTGCTACTGCGAGCAGGATGTGGTGTGTGTGGTTGTTCTGCGATCCATAAGCCTTGAGCTGGTTTATGTGGAACCATGCAGACTTTCCATTAGGGTATTTTATCTTGTAGACAGAGGGGCTTACTTTGTCCGAAATGGAGTACGGACCTGAGTATTTTGGTGACAGGAATATGCGGGGATTGTATAGGGAAAGCAGTACTTGCTGCCCTACTTCAAACTCAGTGGCATGCACTGTCTTATCGAAACAAGCCTTGCTTTGTTTTTTCCTTGTGCCCATTCTCAAAGCGGCTGCGAGTTGGGCCGCCTTCACATTTGCTATTAACTGCTGTACTGCGTTTTCGTGTGTGAGGGCTGTCACTGCGGGGCTGGTCAAATCTAAGCCTAATAAATATTCCGTTCCTTTCATGGGGCGTCTGGTGATGAGTGTGTGGGGGGTGTATCCTGTGGACATGGATACCGTGTTTCTCAAAAACATTAATGCAAATGGGAGGACTGAATCCCAGATGCTATTGTTCTGCTGAACCATTTTCCTAAGGGTGGCTTTTAGTGTCCTATTCAAGCGTTTGATAATACCACTTGACTGGGGGTGGTACGCGATATGAAACTTTTGAGTAATTCCAAAAATTGTGAGGACGTTTTTCATAACTCGTCCTGTAACGTGGGAGCCTTGATCGAACTCTATACTGCGGGGGAGTCCCCATCTTGTAAAGATGTGTTGGGTTAGTACTTTGGCTGTGGTCTTTGCCGTATTGGTGAGCGATGGAAAAGCTTCCACCCGTTTTGTGAAGGTGTCGATGACCACCAACACATACTTATATCCGTTTCTGCAAGGGGTTAGGGGTCCAATGAAGTCTATCTGGAGGTTAGTCCATGGGCCATTAACGGGCGGGTGTGGCTAAATTGAGCCTTCTTTGCGTATCTGTACGGATTGTTCTGGGCACAGATCAAGCAATTCTCAACGTAGTGTGTCACGTCGGCTTTTAAATTTGGCCACAAACAGAGCGGTCTGAGGTGGGCTAAAGTGGGTTCAATTCCCTGATGTCCATGATTGTCATGGAACAAACAAATGAGTTGGTTCCTATCCTGCTCTGGAACTACATAAAGGCTGTCTTTTAGAATCACACCGTCATATGTGGTTATGGAATTCTTCAATTTGTCATAAGGGGCTGGGAAGGTTCCCTTTAAAACTTCCCTGAGCTTCTCATCCTGTTTCTGTGCCTGGGCTAAATCCTGTATGTTGGTCTGTGAGACCTGAACTGCGTGTACTGGGGTGCTTTCGGTAGGGGGGGGGGGGGGGGGGGGGGGGGGGGGTTCCAAAAATACCCATGCCTAGAACCTGCCTTTGCTAGGGCGTCTGCTTTAACATTTCCAAGGGGGGAAGAACGGTGGTGACTGCGAACTTTCACAATGCGGTATTTCCTGTCCTTTGCCTGCTTTAAAATATGGCTGAGTAATGGGGCTGATGGTAGGGGTTTTCCATCTGTGGAAACAAATCCTCTTGTCTTCCACAGGGGTAGGAATTCGGTTAAACTATTACAGACATACAGACTGGCTGAATAGATGTCTGCTGGAGTGGGGAACAAGTCGGGGTGGTCTACTAGATACACTATTGCTGCCAGTGAGCCTAAGTGCCCTGGCAACTTTAGGGAAATCTCTTCTATGAAATGAAATGAAATGAAAATCGCTTATTGTCACGAGTAGGCTTCAATGACGTTACTGTGAAAAGCCCCGAGTCGCCTATTTCCGGCGTCTGTCCGGGTGGCTGGTACAGGAATCGATCCGTGCTGCTGGCCTGCTTGGTCTGCTTCAAAAGACAGTGATTTAGCCCAGTGAGCTAAACCAGCCCCTACCCTGCGCATCCTCTACATAAATACCGCCTTCTGTTATGCGTTTGCCATTTAAAACTGTGGAGGAGCCATCCACATAGATTTTCAGGGGTGCGCACGTGTCTGTGGGCTGGGGTCTCCGGGGTGAACTACCTATCTTCCTGGGAGATGTCTTTGGAATGAATGGGCCTGTGTTGTGCTGGGTAGAGATAATCTCACATTCATGAGGGGTGCCTGGGTACTGTAAATTGTCTGCAAGGAAAGTGTGTGTCTTTGTTCATTTAACTGTGATGTCCTGTCCCTGGAAAAGAAGGGTCCAGCGGGCTGCTCGGATTTGACTGACTGTGCCATCTTTAAGTCGGCCGTCTAACAAAAGCTGTGTTGGGGTGTGTTCTGTGAGGATGGTGATGGGGTTGAGTCCTGTAATGTATGAAAAGTACTGTACTGCCCAAAAAACTGCGAGCAGGTACCTTTCACAGGCAGAAAATACTTGCTCGACAGGGTCTAATACTCTGGATGCATATTCTACGGGTCGTAACTGGTTATGGCGTTCCTGGAGGAGCACGGCCGAAAGGGTTCGGTCGGTGCTTGCTACTTCGATAGCGTACGGGGAAAGTGGGTCTGGGACCTGTAGTGCGGGGGCAGTGCTGAGTGCACTTTTTAAAGCATCCACGGCATCTGTATGCTGGGGAAGCCATTCCCAAGGTGCCTTTTTCTTAAGAAGGTCGGATAGGGGAGCTCTTTAGTGGCGAAACCATCAATGTGGTTTTGGCAGTAGCCAACCAGTCCTAAAAATGACCAGAGGGCTGAGACGTTGTGGGGAAGGGGCAATTTGCTGATCGAGTCAATCCTTTTCTGCTCGATTCCGCGTTTACCATGTTTGATAACTGTTCCCAAGTATATCACTTTTTCTTCCAAGATCTGTGCCTTTTTGGGGTTAACCTTACATCCAAATTCTTTTAGGAGTCCTAGGAGTTCTGCTAGAAGCGAAATGTGCTCTGCCTTTGTATCTGTCTGTAGTAGCAGGTCGTCTACATACTGGACCAGACATTCGAGGCGGGAAAATTTAGCTAATCCATTTGCCAGCTGTCGGTGGAAATTGGAGGGGGAGTTGTGGAAGCCTTGTGGAAGGCACGTCCACCTGCACTGCTGTCCTTTAAAGGTGAAGGCAAATTTGTACTGGCACGCTTTAGCCAATGGAATGGACCAGAAGCAGTTACTAATGTCCAAAACCATAAAGAATCGTGACTGGAGTCTCTGCTTGAGCATGGTGTCGGGACTTGTGGCTACGGTGGGGGCTGCTGCTGGGATTACTTTATTCAGTTCCCAGTAATCAATGGTCAGTCGCCATGATCCATCGGGTTTCCTGACGGGCCAAATCAGGGCATTATTAGTGGAGGCTACTGATCTCAGTACGCAATGTTCTAACAAGCCATCTATCACTTTTGAGATTTCTCCCTCTGCTTCCTGGGGAAATCCATACTGTTCAGCCACAGTCATGCTTGTGCTGTGCAAATGCTGCTTTGTGTTCTTGCAGGACTGCCCTAACCTCTCTGTCTGTACTAATTGTTCTCGGGTCAAACCAGTAGTCTCCAACTGAGCTGATTCTATCTGCATATTCTCCTACTGTGAGCGTGGCGGGGGCTCGTGCTGCTTTTGCCATTTTCCAGACACATTTGTTGACTGGATCAAATGAAAGGTTGTGGGAGCTCATAAAGTCGATTCCTAAAATGTGCTCTGCTGTGTGGGACAGATCAACTAACACTATGGGGTGCTTTGTGGTGATGTTGCCGATTTGTATGGATACAGGGATTGTGATGTGTCCCTGCTGTAAGTGGCCTGTAAAGCCGCTGAGGGTGATGGTGTCTGTTGTGGGCCACGTGTCCCTCTGAAACATTGTGGAGGAATTGAGTGTGGTGCGGGACCCTCCTGTGTCCCAAAGAAATTCAACGGGCTGACACCAGACTTTGGCTGCTACGACCGGTCGGCCGGACTTATCCCAAAGGGTGTCGCAGACACAAGTTAGGGAGCCCGAACACCGTCAATCTGTGCCGTTCATGTCTCCCTGGTCTGAACGGTTGCTAACACTATGAATAGGCTTTACCCTATTCCTATTTAGGGTGCCTGTCTGTTGGGCTCTTTTGGTTTCTGTGGCGCATTGCACTCTCGTGCAAAGTGTCCTAACTGACCCAGTGGGGATCAGGATTTTTATATCTGCCAGGCCTCCCTTTGTGATGGTCTCTGGGTCTATTCAGGAGTGTTCACAAAGAATATCAAGCTGAGTTATTGAAGAAAACTGATTTATTTACACTACTAAATTAAATATTCCAACCACTCAACAAGGAATAAGTTATTAAATAAAACAAGATGATATATCTTACAACAGAACTCTCTGCAAGGCACCTAATCGCTCCAACGCCTTACAACCTTCTCCCAGAAGTCACATGATATTTATGTCACTGTTCCTTATCTCCATTGAAGTGGAAAATAACTTGTTCATACCAAAGAGTTGAGTTATTGGTTAAAGCTTTTGGGAGAAAGCCAGGCACTCCGCAGTGCTCGTGGTCACCTTCTCAATTGTACAATGGCTAATAGCCTCCGTTAGACATGTACATAGGTTAGGTCCTAATTAGCTTGGGGGGTTACATACATGACCAATTAGGCCCCCCTAGCAACAATTAGCTTCCAATCACATTCCTCTGAAACCATTCGTTATCTAATGCTCGCAACTCCTTGTTCAAAGTTACAAGGTGTTGGAACCAACAATTCTACGGACACGTGCTTGTAGGATTAGAATTGCGGTTTTAATATACTCACAACAGAGCCAGCCTATTAGCCATTGAACTTTCGGTGAACTAGCTGGCTGACCATGTGGCACTGATCTTTATACAGCCGCTTCTGGGGGAGGAGTCCTGGGCAGAGCCAAGGGAGAAGCCCCGTACAACTCGAGCATTCCCAGAGCTACTCCCCCTGGAGGACAGGTAGTGCAACTGCACTTACAATACAGACGCATGTATATACAGATTATAATCCGGTGTGAATCACATTGACCACACAAGGATAACAGGTGTCTCAATTGATAACGGTCAGTTTGTCAGCTACAGAATGACTCAGCAATTAATCGGAACATTACAGATATGTGAGTAGGTCAGTTAGAGAATGACTTGCCACTAAGCCAACTTACCAGGTCATTGCAGAATTAGATTGCCGTGGTTGTCAGTCCACACTATTGCAGGCATAAGCTAATGTCGAATGTCTCAGCAGTCCACACTATTGCAGGCATAAGCTAATAATTAAACATAATAAAATAAAGAGATTAAATGAATAACCTCTAATGTAAATTTTCCAGAACACCATCTGGCGGTGAGGAGTATTACTATCTTATTGTTAACCATTTGTATTCCTTACAAGACACGTATTGTTACACCCTTGTTAAGGGGAAGCCCCACCCCCTTAATGGTGGATTTCGTATTCTGACGAGCTCACAGGGAACCGAGTAGTACATACCCCATGATCTTCATGAGGGTTATAACACAAGGAGAATTTTTAAACAAAACCTTTGGGAGGTAGGAATTGCTTGAAACATGTATCTCGCCATAGCTAGAAATTCAGACTCTGCACCCACAATTTCCCAACATTGTGAGTGAGAACCACCTTTTGTGATTTATACTCCCAGTTTTGAAATAGAAAAGCAAAATCTCCCCAGTAACAAGTGACCACACAGGGTTTTGATTGTCATTGGATAGTATGCAGCAATCTACCCAATGACTTATTAAAAAGCTGTTAATCTGTTCATTGTGACGGCACTCCCTGTGCGAACTCGACACTGAAATACTCACTCGACACTGAAATACTCACTCTGGATAGAGAAGTTAGCAGTGCGAAAACGTCACTGAGTAAACACTCTGCTCATGCCAGGGAGCTGTACAGGTAAGAATGGAGAATTGAAACAAAGCGGTTGTCACAATTCAGGGTGAATTTTATTCAACAGGTTTAACGAGAGATTTTTAAAAATAAATGTAGAGAACACAATTAATTTTTTTCAATGAAGGGGCAATTTAGCGTGGTCAATCCATCTAGCTTGCACATTTTTAGGTTGTGGGGGCAAAACCCACACAAACACGGGGAGAATGTGCAAACTCCACACGGACAGTGACCCAGAGCCGGGATCGAACCTGGGACCTCGGCGCCATGAGGCAGCAGGGCTAACCCACTGCGCCGGTTTAATGAGAGTTATCGCACAACTTTAAAGATTGCACTCGCGCGTTTGACTCTGTCCGTCTCCTTTTGTTTTTAAGCTCTGGCTGTGTTCAAACTCAAAAAATGACTGAAAGCAAGGTTTATATTCGTTGTTCAGAGGGCAAGTGTAAACAAAACTGAAAAGAGAAACAAAACTTCAGGGAATAACAAGTCATTTGTTTATCAGGTTGTGAAATGATGCAATAACATGATGTAGTGATCAAGTGAATAGAGGAGTTCAACAGCTGTTCATTGTTTTCAGTACATGCAAATCAGCTGATGCGTTTTGTCATTCCACTGCAGAGCTGATGAAATGTTTGGAATAAGTTTAAACTAGTTCAGCAGGGGATTGGGAAATTGAATTGTAGCTCCAGTACACAATAAGCTGAGAGTAGTGAGGTCATGAGTAAGGTTTCAAAGTTGCAGGAGTGTACCGGCAGGAAGGAAGGTGGTCTAAAGTGCGTCTACTTCAATGCCAGGAACACACGGAATAAGATGGGTGAGCTTGCGGCATGGGTTAGTACTTGGGACTTCGATGTTGTGGCCATTTCGGAGACATGGATAGAGCAGGGCAAGGAATGGTTGTTGCAGGTGCCGGAGTTTAGATATTTCAGTAAGTTCAGGGAAGGTGGTAAGAGAGGGGGAGGGGTGGCATTGTTAGTTAAGGACAGTATTATGGTGGCTGAGAGGACATTTGATGAGGACTCGAATACTGAGGTAGTATGGACTGAGTTAAGAAAAAGGAAAGGAGAGGTCACCCTGTTAGGGCTTTTCTAAAGGCCTCCGAAAAGTTCCAGAGATGTAGAGGAAAGGATTGCAAAGATGATTCTGGATAGGAGCGAAAATAACTGGGTAGTTGTTACGGGGGACTTTAACTTTCCAAATATTGACTGGAAACACTTTAGTCATAGTACTTTTGATGGATCCGTTTTTGTCCAATGTGTGCAGGAGGGTTTCCTGATGCAGTATGTAGATAGGCCAACAAGAGGCAAGGCCATATTGGATTTGGTACTGGGTAATGAACCAGGACAGGTGTTAGATTTGGAGGTAGGTGAGCATTTTGGTGATAGTGACCACAATTCGATTACGTTTACTTTAGCGATGGAAAGGGATAGGTATAAACCGCAGGGCAAGAGTTATTGCTGGGGGAAAGGCAATTATGATGTGATGAGGCAAGACTTAGGATGCATCGCCTGGAGAGGAAAACTGCAGGGGATGGACACAATGGAAATGTGGAGCATGTTCAAGGAACAGCTACTGCGTGTCCTTGATAAGTATGTACCTGTTAGGCAGAGAGGAAGGGTCGAGTGAGGGAATCATGGGTTACTAAAGCAGTTGAACCACTTGTCAAGAGGAAGAAGGAGGCTTATGTGAAGATGAGACGTGATGGTTCAGTTGGGTCACTTGAGAGTTACAAGTTAGCTAGGAAGGCTCTAAAGAGAGAGCTAAGAAGAGCCAAGCGAGGACATGAGAAGTCTTTGGCAGGTAGGATCAAGGATAACCCTAAAGCTTTCTATAGGTCTGTCAGGAATAAAAGAATGACTAAGGTAAGAGTAGGGCCAGTCAAGGACAGTAGTGGGAAGTTGTGCGTAGAGTCCGAGGAGATAGGAGAGGTGCCAAATTAGTATTTTTCGTCAGTATTCAAATTTGTCGAGGAGAATACTGAGATACAGGCTACTAGACTAGAAGGGCTTGAGGTTCATAAGGAGGAGGTGTTAGTGATTCTGGAAAGTGTGAAAATAGATAAGTCCCCTGGGCCGGATGGGATTTATCCTAGGATTCTCTGGGAAGCTAGGGAGGAGATTGCTGAGCCTTTGGCTTTAATCTTTAAGTCATCTTTGTCTACAGGAATAGTGCCAGAGGACTGGAGGATAGCAAATGTTGTCCCCTTGTACAAGAAGGGGAGTAGAGATAACCGCGGTAACTATAGGCCAGTGAGCCTTACTTCTGTTGTGGGAAAAGTCTTGGAAAGGTTTACAAGAGATGGGATGTATAATCATCTGCAAAGGAATAATTTCATTAGAGATAGTCAACATGGTTTTGTGAAGGGTAGGTTGTGCCTCACAAACCTCATTGAGTTCTTCGAGAAGGTGACCAAACAGTTGGATGAGGGTAAAGCAGTTGATGTGGTGTATATGGATTTCAGTAAAGCGTTTGATAAGGTTCCCCACGGTAGGCTATTGCTGAAAATACAGAGGCATGGGATTCAGGGTGATTTAGCAGTGTGGATCAGAAATTGGCTGGCTGATAGAAGACAAAGAGTGGTGGTTAATGGAAAATGCTCTGACTGGTGTCCAGTTACTAGTGGTGTGCCACAGGATCTGTTTTGGGGCCGTTGCTGTTTGTCATTTTTATAAATGACCTGGAGGAGGGCATAGAAGGATGGGTGAGTAAATTTGCAGATGATACTAAAGTCGGTGGAGTTGTGGACAGTGCAGAAGGATGTTACAAGTTACAGAGGGACATAGATAAGCTGCAGAGTTGGGCTGACAGGTGGCAATAGGAGTTTAATGCAGAAAAGTGTGAGGTGATTAATTTTGGAAGGAATAACAGAAAGGCAGAGTACTGGGCTAATGGTAAGATTCTTGGTAGTGTGGACGAGCAGAGAGATCTCGGTGTCCATGTCCATAGATCCCTGAAAGTTGCCACCCAGGTTGAGAGGGTTGTTAAGAAGGCGTACGGTGTGTTAGCTTTTATTGGTAGAGGAATTGAGCTTTGAAGCCAGGAGGTCATGTTGCATTTGTACAAAACTCTGGTGCGGCCGCATTTGGAGTATTGTGTGCAGTTCTGGTCGCCATATTATAGGAAGGGTGTGGAAGCATTGGAAAGCGTACAGAGGAGATTTACAAGAATGTTGCCTGTGTAGCCCTCTAAAATGGACACCAGTCTACAAAATGGAGAACTGCTAAGACTGCAGGGAAAAACAGCCATAGTAAGGACAAACAGCTTGCAGAAGCTTTCAACAGTGAGACACGGTTTTAAGGCAGGTGCAGAGACTCAGCCAAAGGTGCAAATAGGAAAGCGATCTGCATATTAATGAGATGATACCGGCCCAGTCCCAGATACAATAGAAACAGTTTAAGTATCAATGGATACTTTTCGATAGCTACCCAGCCAGAATGGCGCCAGAGAACCCAAGTCAATGACCCCTAGGAACCGCCCCCGCCATCGAGGAACGACTCCAGGATAGGGGAATTCGAATGATATCGATTGGGAAAGACCCAATCGATACCTAGCAGGTGAAAGAGCCCGCCCCAAGGGGCACGGACCTCTAGGAGCTATAAAAAGAAGGTCACGCACATGATTCGGTCTGTTGCTTCCAGACTCCAGCCTAGGCTGTTGCATCCTGACTCCGAACCCAGCCTCCAGATCCTGTCTTTCATCACCGGCCGTTGAGCATCAGCCATCTTTCAGTAAGTGCCAAAACAACGATCGCTACGTGACCCAGGCATTGCTTATACTCTTGCCGACTATTAGTGAACAGAAGGTGCAGTCCAGAAAGGAACAAAGGCCTTGTTCCCTGACCTTGCTGGTTCCTACTTAGATAAGTATTTAGTCGTTTAATAGTAGAAAAAAGTATTAGTCTTTCAGCGTGTGCATGAGTATTTATTATATCTGTTATAATAAACACTAATTGTTTAGACTTACTGATCGGTGTTAAGACTTATTGCTTTGAACTTGACCTTGATAACTTGTGACGGTGTCTCTGTTACGGCACCTGGCGACTCCTGAGCATAGATACAGATTCAGAGCCAAACCAGTGTTAAGCACATGTCCTTTAAATGGAGGCGTGTTAATCACACTAACAGTAGAACGAGCAACATTTAGTGGCGACATCCTGACGGGACGCGATTAGAAGTGGCACCCCCACTCCGTGAGAACCCCAGAAATTTGAATTAGAAATCTGATTGGAAAAATAAAGGAAAAAATCACAAGTGGTCAAGGTGTTCAAACCAATAACGATAATTCGGAAGTGTGTTTTGTGCATGCGTACTAACAGGGTTGTAAGGTTAACCTGAGAGATTTTTTGTTGCGACGAACTGTCGGGAGTTTTGTAAGTGGAACATAGCGAAAGCCTTACCCGTCTTTCAAAACATTACTTCAACACCCCCTGTTCCAAATTTAAGTAAGAAAGAGGAAATGGCCATGCAGGCAATGGAACGCCTCATGAACCCAGAGCAGTTCTTGGTCGCAGCGACCAGCAGTAGCCGAGTAGGTCAGTGTCCCGTGTGGGAGCTGGAACTCCGCAAGTATCTGAAAGGAAAGGGATGGCCCCTTTAGAACGAGTTCAGTATGAATGAGGAGACAGGTCCCGGGAGTATAGGACATACTTGGTGGGAAAACCTCTCTAAAATTCATTAAAAGAATTTAAGTAAATCACGCAAGCCGATGGCAATCGTGTCCTGTTTGGCACAGTTGCGAGGCACTGAGGAGGTCGTTCGGATGCTCCGAGCAGAATTAGAAGAACGCAATAGAATGAGCAAAGTGGATGTCAGGGACATGGAGAAGGAAAACTTAGAACTAAGAGGGAAGCTGGCAGAGAAGGGTAGAGAGGTGGATGATGCCAAGAGGGCACATCAGTCGTGTCAGCCCATCTGAGCAGTTCCCAGACACAATACGAAAAAGCCTATCAGGATGTGCAACGTTCAGTCCTGATAAGAGAGGAATCGGAAAAGCAGGTAGAGGCATTGCAGAGGCAATGCTCTGACCTAAAGGCAGCTTTAAGAGCACTCCACGCTGCCATTACTGAGCAAAGACAGAGCACAGTAGACCATGCAAAATGTAGGAAGCAGATTGCGGAGCTGCAATCGCTGCTTTCAGTTCAAAATGTGTTCCAAAGCACCTTTGGAACGCAGTTAGATGAGGAGAATGCCCCAGACTGGCAGGAACTGAGTGAGACAGCGCAGCGCTGTGTTCAGGGAACATGTGCGCCAGCAGCGCAACAGAAAAGGAAAGCACCCCAACCCCCCACAGATCAGATAGCACCTGTACCCATGAATCCAGTCACCACCCAAAGAAAGGCAACCACAGACGGCGCACCCAAAATCACCTACACCACCCCCTTAACTGTAACGCAACTCAGGGACGCGTGTGAGAAAATCACTCCGTTTCTCCCCACCGCAGACCCCCACCAATTTTTCGCAAGTGTTAAACAGCAGGCTACCATGAACGGCCTGGACGATAGAGAGCAGGTTAAGCTCACGGTTCTGAGCTTAGACCCATCCGTAGTAGCAGCCCTCCCCGACCCACAGAACGTTGGAGGAGGCACACTAGAGGAAATGCACACCTCCATTTTAGATGCAATAGGGTATAACAGAGGAGACCCAGTTGAAGGACTAAATAAATGCAGACAAAAGAGAACAGAGCATCCCACAGCATTTGCAGGAAGGCTGTGGATCCATTTCACTGCAGTTTTTGGCGAATTAAACCGAGCGCATTTGACCCGTGACAACATGGTTAAATGGTCGCGCACCATAATCTCCCATGCCACAGATGCAGGACAGAATGTCTGCAGCAATTATGACCCCTCAGAAGAGGCCCATAATGAAAAATGGGTCTTGAAAAGATTGTCCCGCGTTTGGCAGCAATCCGTCCACAATAAAACAGCATTTATAAATCCCGAAGAGCAGGCAGATGCAGACATGCATCCAGTTAAAACACATCAGAACCCCGCATGTGTAAATGAGGGAAGGAACAGCCCACAGCAGACCAAGTCACAGGAATGTTTTAACTGTGGACAGTTAGGACATTACGCTCGAGAATGTCAAGCCCCCCCCGAAACAGCAACAGAATCAGCTCACCAATGCCCCCCGAAGCAGCAACGAAACCAACAGCCCAGACCCCCCTCTCAGGGAACAATACACAAGGGAACAATGCACCAGAGTGCCTGCTCCGCCTTATGTGCCTCAGGGGTCATGTTACAACTGTAGGCAGCCAGGACACTTTGCCCGAGATTGCAGGAGACCCCCAGCACCATCTAGACCCGCCCCCAGATAGGAAAGAGAACACCACCCACAGCAGCTACAAGGTCCCAGCTGCCCCATGCAAACTATGAGTGCTTACCCACCACTTCTCATGGCAGGGATACCTCAGCAATGCCAGTTCATTTTTGTTTCTCTCCTTCCCCTCTTCTTCGGTCACACTGCACTGACTCCATATGCTAGTTACACCCCAAGCCAAATGTAATTTACAGTATCCTTGTTCTGATGGAACCTGTACGATATTCGTTTCATGTTTGTTTGTACATGTTTGTTAAATGTTCAGTGTTTAAATTTAAACAGCTTTTCAGAGCCCCACACCACCACTGATGGAACCTGCACGTATGTTTTGTTTGTTTGTGTTTGTTCGTTTGCTTGTTGATATATTAAGGGTTTGATTGGAGATCAGATCACTTTGTTGTTTGTTAACAGTTTGATTGGAGGTTGGCCATCTTCTTTTCAGCTGAAAAGCTTGTGACCGCCTTGCACGCACGTTAGCTTGTCTGCAGATACCTCTGAGAACTTCTGTTAGGTATCCTCTGGTGAACCGACAAAGTTCACGACTTGTCCCCTGTTTTCAGATGTTGGAGCATCTTGGCTCCTCCCTTGTTTTTCAGGTGCCCCTCTATTCTGTGAATAGAGGCTGCAATCCCACGATGAATACATTCCTACCCATTCATCTCAGGTTGCTCAGGCAGTGGAGAAACGGCATTGAGGACCCGCCCTGTCTGAGAACCCCCCTTTGGTCAGCCAAGCTCGGGTACGGCACAGCACGCCTTACCCGGGGATCCCATTCAAATCTTACCCGTAGCGGCCCATATGCAACTCATTCGACCTTTTTGTTCCAAACTTTGTTTCATTTTTCTTTAGGTAGCCCTTCTGCAGCCATCCCACATGCTATTTACATCCAGGAACATTCGGATGGTAAATCGCAAAGCCTGCGAGACGGCTCGCAGTAGAAAAGTTGTTAGGTGTATATCTGCTCCTAAATTCGCATTTGAAAAAAAAATGAGGGGAGTCACAGGGTGTGACTTGGCCATTCATTTAAGGGTCAATTGGAATGAGAGGACAGATACACTAACAGTACAGATATTAAACTGTGTATTGACAGATACTGTGCTTGATCCCATAGCTTTCGAAAAGTCGAAGGAGGGTTCACGGCAAGGATCGGCCATACAAAGGAACAGAAGGAAGAGAACAAAGAAGACCATGATGGAAGCCTACCTATTACTATTAAATGTTGTATTTTTGCATGTAGAAGCAAATCATGTTTCCCCCACGACCCCCGCCGTTAATGTTTCCCACACACCGACTTCTCCGTGCTCAGCACTGATCAGTGAGGTTCAGACCTGGTGCACGAAATTCATGACCTGGTACTCGATGTCGTATGTGATTGAATCACTGTTGGTGATTGCAATTCTCTGCATCATAGTACAGACCCTCAGGTTGAGGAAATGGAAAAGGAGAGCCTCCCGTTCCTGCCCCTCAACCATTTACGGAGTTCAATCCCCTATTTTCGGTTTTCACCAATCCCCCCAACCCCTTGATGCATAGGTGTATTGATAGCGATATGTAAATAAAAATGAGACACTGATGTATTATATGGTTCTGAACTCGACTGCCGAGTCAGAAAGCGACATGAAATGTGGTGTGAATGGATAAGACTTTAGAATCTGATGAAATGTTTAAAGTAAGATGAGAATAGGAATTGTGATAGGTAGAGGTTCCCGAATATGGGTAATGCATGTCCACTTTGACATAGCGCCAAGTAGAAAATGTGAGTTAAAATTTTCTTGCCATAGTTAAGGACAGAGTAGACGCCCAGGAACTTGCTAAGGTCAGGGAACCCGAAAAGGAACCCAAAGGAAATCAAAGTAACATAGAAGAAACATACATAGGTGATCCTTCACAATTTCTCGTGAGGATCACAAGGAGGGAATGTAGCCCTCTAAAATGGACACCAGTCTACAAAATGGAGAACTGCTAAGACTGCAGGGAAAAACAGCCATAGTAAGGACAAACAGCTTGCAGAAGCTTTCAACAGTGAGACACGGTTTTAAGGCAGGTGCAGAGGCTCAGCCAAAGGTGCAAATAGGAAAGCGATCTGCATATTAATGAGATGATACCGGCCCAGTCCCAGATACAAAAGAAACAGTTTAAGTATCAATGGATACTTTTCGATAGCTACCCAGCCAGAATGGCGCCAGAGAACCCAGGTCAATGACCCCTAGGAACCGCCCCCGCCATCGAGGAACGACTCCAGGATAGGGGAATTCGAATGATATCGATTGGGAAAGACCCAATCGATACCTAGCAGGTGAAAGAGCCCGCCCCAAGGGGCACGGACCTCTAGGACCTATAAAACGAAGGTCAAGCACATGATTTGGTCTGTTGCTTCCAGACTCCAGCCTAGGCTGTTGCATCCTGACTCCGAACCCAGCCTCCAGATCCTGTCTTTCATCACCGGCCGTTGAGCATCAGCCATCTTTCAGTAAGTGCCAAAACAACGATCGCTACGTGACCCAGGCATTGCTTATACTCTTGCCGACTATTAGTGAACAGAAGGTGCAGTCCAGAAAGGAACAAAGGCCTTGTCCCCTGACCTTGCTGGTTCCTACTTAGATAAGTATTTAGTCGTTTAATAGTAGAAATAAGTATTAGTCTTTCAGCATGTGCATGAGTATTTATTATATCTGTTGTAATAAACACTAATTGTTTAGACTTACTGATCAGTGTTAAGACTTAATGCTTTGAACTTGACCTTGATAACTTGTGACGGTGTCTCTGTTACGGCACCTGGCGACTCCTGAGCATAGATACAGATACAGAGCCAAACCAGTGTTAAGCACATGTCCTTTAAATGGAGGCATGTTAATCACACTAACAGTAGAACGAGCAACACCTGGTATGGAGGGAAGATCATATGAGGAAAGGCTGAAGGACTTGAGGCTGTTTTCATTAGAGAGATGAAGGTTAAGAGGTGACTTAATTGAGGCATACAAGATGATCAGAGGATTAGATAGGGTGGACAGTGAGAGCCTTTTTCCTCGGATGGTGATGTCCAGCACAAGGGGACATAGCTTTAAATTGAGGGGAGATAGATATAGGACAGATGTCAGAGGTAGGTTCTTTACTCAGAGAGTAGTAAGGGTGTGGAATGCCCTGCCTGCAACAGTGGTGGACTCGCCAACACTAAACACATTCAAATGGTCATTGGATAGGCATATGGACGATAAGGGAATAGTGTAGAGGGACTTTAGAGGGGTTTCACAGGACGGCGCAACATCGTGGGCCGAAGGGCCTGTACTGCGCTGTAATGTTCTATTTCTATTTCTATGTGAGAAAGCACTGTTCGATATTAGTGCATGGATGTCTAAACCTCTTGTTAACATTTTTTTTGAAAATTGTTTTCAAAAGTTTTAAAATGGCCACGTACTTACATCTATGGGCAACAGTCACTAAATCACTGACCCCTCGACTAGCTCTGACCAGAGCCACAGCAAATCCCTGACACTGCCCATCCACCCAGGTCTCACACACAACTGTCTTTTGGAAAAAATATACTTCTTTCATAAAATATCTGAAACTGAGATTTCAAACATTTCAAATCATCAAAACAAGAAAGTGAAATGATATTCAGATTTTCTCCAGAACAAAGAACATTACAGCACTGGGGCAGCACGACCGCATAGTGGTTAGCACAATTGCTTCACAGCTCCAGGGTCCCAGGTTCGATTCCCGGCTGGGGTCACTGTCTGTGCGGAGTCTGCACATTCTCCCCGTGTGTGCGTGGGTTTCCTCCGGGTGCTCCGGTTTCCTCCCACAGTCCAAAGGTGTGCAGGTTAGGTGGATGGGCAATGATAAATTGTCCTGAGTGTTCAGGAAGGTTGGGTGGGAATACTGGGTTACGGGAATAGGGTGTGGGCTTGGGTAGGGTGCTCTTTCCAAGAGCTGATACAGACTCGATGGGCCGAATGGCCTCCTTCTGCACTGTAAATTCTATGAGCACAGGAACAGGTCCTTTGACCCACCAAGCCTGCACTGATTGAGATTCCTGATTTAGACTTGCTATTTATTGTCCAAACGCGCTGCATCCCTCCATTCCTGCCCTGTTCATCTGTCTCTCAAAATCCATCTGAAATGTTGCTGTCATGCCTGCCTCCACTACCTCTACTGGTAATGCTTTCCAGGCAACCACCACCCTCTTTCACCACACATCTCCCCTAAACATTCCCCCTGTCACCTTGAAACTGTGCCCCCTTATAATTGTGTCTCCCACCAACGGAAAAACTTCTGACTATTCAGCCTGTCTATACCTCTCATAATTTTGTAGACATCAATTAGGAATCCCCTAACTCTTCATCTTGCCAATGAAAATAATCAGTTTATTCAACTTCTCCTCATAGCTTTTTTTTTTCTTTTTTTTTTTATAAATTTAGATTACCCAATTATTTTTTCCAATTAAGGGGCAATTTAGCGTGTCCAATCCACCTACTCTGCACATTTTTGGGTTGTGGGGGCGAAACCCACGCAGACACGGGGAGAATGTGCAAACTCCACACGGACAGTGACCCAGAGCCGGGATCGAACCTGGGACCTCAGCGCCGTGAGGCGGTTGTGCTAACCACTAGGCCACCGTGCTGCCCTGACTTCTCCTCATAGCTAACAATCTCCAGACCAAGCAACATCCTGGTAAACCTTTTTTCCACTCTCCAAAGCATCCAAAGCAAAGAGGGGCTTGTTTAGCTCACTGAGCTAAATCGCTGGCTTTTAAAGCAGACCAAGCAGGCCAGCAGCACGGTTCGATTCCCGTACCAGCCTCCCCGGACAGGCGCCGGAATGTGGCGACTAGGTGCTTTTCACAGTAACTTCATTGAAGCCTACTCGTGACAATAAGTGATTTTCATTTTTCATCCACGTCCTTCTGGTAGTGTGACGACTAGAACTGCTCATAATATTCCAATGCAGCCAAACTAAAGTTCTACTCAACTGTAACATACCTGCCAACTCTTGTATTCAATGTCCCGACTGGTTAAGGCAAGCATGCTGTATGCCTTCTTGACCACTTTTTCCATGTTCATTTCCACTTTCATGGAACTATGGACCTAAATGCCCAGATCACTCTGTATGTCAATGCTCTTAAGGATTCTGTCTTTTACGACATAATTCACACCTGAGTTTGATCTTCCAAACTGCACCACCTCACTTTTGTCCAGATTGAATTCCATCTGCCTTTTCTCTGCCCAACTCACCAATCTGTATCAATATTCTGCTGTATTCTCTGACAGTTGCCTTTACTATCTGCAAATCCACCTATTTTAGTGTCATCTGTAAACTTGCTAATCAGACCATCTACATTTTTCTCCAGATCATTTATATATATATTACAAACAACAGAGAGGCCAGCCCTTTGGAACAGCACTAGTCACAGATCTCAATTCAGAAAAACTCCCTTCCACTGCTACTCTCTGTCTCCTATTGACAAGCCAGTTCTTTATCCATCTAGCTAGCATACTAGATGTGGATCAGAAATTGGCTAGTTGAAAGAAGACAGAGGGTGGTGGTTGATGGCAAATGTTCAGAATGGAGTTCAGTTATGAGTGGCGTACCACAAGGATCTGTTATGGGGCCGTTGCTGTTTGTCATTTTTATAAATGACCTAGAGGAGGGCACAGAAGGTTGGGTGAGTAAATTTGCAGACGACACTAAAGTCGGTGGAGTTGTAGACAGTGTGGAAGGATGTTGCAGGTTACAGAGGGACATAGATAAGCTGCAGAGCTGGGCTGAGAGGTGGCAAATGGAGTTTAATGTAGATAAGTGTGAGGTGATTCACTTTGGAAAGAATAACAGGAATGCGGAATATTTGGCTAATGGTAAAATTCTTAGCAGTGTGGATGAGCAGAGGGATCTCGGTGTCCATGTACATAGATCCCTGAAAGTTGCCACCCAGGTTGATAGGGTTGTGAAGAAGGCCTATGGTGTGTTGGCCTTTATTGGTAGAGGGATTGAGTTCCGGAGCCATGAGGTCATGTTTCAGCTGTACAAAACTCTGGTACGGCCGCATTTGGAGTATTGCGTACAGTTCTGGTCGCCTCATTATAGGAAGGACGTGGAAGCTTTGGAACGGGTGCAGAGGAGATTTACCAGGATGTTGCCTGGTATGGAGGGAAAATCTTATGAGGAAAGGCTGATGGACTTGAGGTTGTTTTCGTTAGAGAGAAGAAGGTTAGGAGGTGACTTAATAGAGGCATACAAAATGATCAGAGGGTTAGGTAGGGTGGACAGTGAGAGCCTTCTCCCGCGGATGGAGGTGGCTAGCACGAGGGGACATAGCCTTAGATTGAGGGGTAATAGATATAGGACAGACGTCAGAGGTAGGTTTTTTACGCAAAGAGTGGTGAGGCCGTGGAATGCCCTACCTGCAACAGTAGTGAACTCGCCAACATTGAGGGCATTTAAAAGTTTATTGGATAAGCATATGGATGATAATGGCATAGTGTAGGTTAGATGGCCTTTAGTTTTTGACTTCCCATGTAGGTGCAACATCGTGGGCCTAAGGGCCTGTACTGCGCTGTATCGTTCTATGTTCTATGTTCTAACTTCCCTCCTTTGTCCTTGAGTGGGCCTACTCTTTCCCTATCTACCCTCTTGCTCCTTATATATGTATAAAAGGCCTTGGGATTTTGCTTGACCCTGCTTGCCAATGACATTTCATGGCCCCTTTTAGCCTTCCTAACTCCCTGTTAGACTTTGTTCCTACATTCCCTCCAATCTTCAAAAGTTTTGTCTGCTTTTAATTGCCGAGACCTTGGGCTGGATTCTCCCCTACCCGGCGTGACGGGGGGTCCCGGCGTAGGGGAGTGGCGCCAACCACTCCGGGGTCGGGCCTCCCCAAAGGTAGGGAATTCTCCGCACCTTTCGGGGCTAGCCCCGCACTGGAGCGGTTGGCACCAGAAGACTGGTGCAAAAAACCGGCGCCCCTGGCAGCGGGGCTGGCCGAAACGCTTTCGCCGGTCAGGGCATGCGCGATGTGGGTTTTTCTTCCACTTCCGCCATGGTGGAGGCCGTGGCGGCCGCGGAAGAGAAAGAATGCACCCAGGGCACTGGCCCAGAGTCTGAGCGGGGGGCCCCGATCGCGGGCCTGGCCACCGTGGGGGCACCCCCCCGGGGTCCGACCGCCCCCCGCCCCCCCCAGGACCCCGGGGGCCCGCTCACGCCGCCAATCCCGCCGCCACCAGAGGTGGTTCAAACCTTGGCGGCGGGAGAGACCTCCCAGCGGCGGGACTTCGGCCCATCGCGGGCCGGAGAATCACCGCAGGCGCCTCGCCGATTGGAGTGGCGTGATTCCCGCCGCCGCCACTTCCCGGGTGGAATCTCTGCCACGGAGGGGGCCCCCTGCTGAGGGTTTGAGAATTTCGCCCCTTATGTAATCTTCCTTTTTCTTTTAGATTTGTCTCACATTTTCCCCTGTCTGCCATCGTGCCCTAATCCTGCAATTTCTGTCCTTCATTTTTGCAAGGGCATGCCTGTCCTGCACACTAACCAATTGGTCTTTCAGAGACTCCCACATATCAAATGTGAATTTATCCTCAAATATCCTCTCCTAATCCACATTCTCCAACTCTTGCCGAATTGTATTGTGGTTGGATTTTCCCCAGTTATCACCCTCACTCGAGGACCACTCGAGGACCACTCTTGTCCATATCTGTACGTATTCGAAAACTTACAGAATTATGATCATTATTCCCAAAACGTTCCCATACTGAAGCGTTGGTCAGCTGGCTGGGCTCATTCTCCAATACCAGGTCCAGTAAAGTCCCTTCCCTGGTTGGACTATCAACAAACTGTTTCAAAAAAGTCTACCACACCTAACACATCCGAACCTCTGGCACTCAAGGAGTCCCAGTCAATATGGGGGAAATTAAAATCACAAGAACCATGCTATTTTCACATCTTTTCCGAATCTGACTACATCTCTGTTCCTCTGTATCCTGCTGGCTGTTGGGAGGCCGATAGTATTATTCCAACATTGTGATTGCACCCTTCTTATTCATGAACTTTACCCATAATGCTCCCTGCAGGATCCGTCCAAGATGTCCTCCCTCACCACAGCGGTAATATAACCAGGAATGCAACTCCTACACCTTTTCTGCTACCCCTCTGTCTCATCTAAAACATTGATATTCTAGAACGTTAAGCTGCCAGTCTTGTCCCTCTTTAACCATGTCGCCGTAACAGTAACAATATCATAATTCCCCACATTAATGCAGGCTCTAAGTTCATCCATCATAAGAACATAAGAACTAGGAGCAGGAGTAGGCCATCTGGCCCCTCAAGCCTGCTCCGCCATTCAATGAGATCATGGATGATCTTTTGTGGACTCAGCTCCACTTTCTGGCCCGAACACCATAACCCTGAATCCTTTATTCTTCAAAAAACTATCTATCTTTATCTTAAAAACATTTAATGAAGGAGCCTCTACTGCTTCACTGGGCAAGGAATTCCATAGATTCACTACACATTGGGTGAAGATGTTCCTCCTCAACTCAGTCCTAAATCTACATCCCCTTATTTTGAGGCTATGCCCCCTAGTTCTGCTTTCACCCGCCAGTGGAAACAACCTGCCCGCATCTATCGTATCTATTCCCTTCAAAATTTTATATGTTTCTATAAGATCACCCCTCATCCTTCTAAATTCCAACGAGTACAATCCCAGTCTACTCAACCTGTCCTCGTAATCCAACCCCTTCACCTCTGGGATTAACCTAGTAAATCTCCTCTGCACACCCTCCAGTGCCAGTACGTCCTTTCTCAAGTAAGGAGACCAAAACTGAACACAATACTCCAGGTGTGACCTCACTAACACCTTATACAATTGAAGCATAACCTCCCTCGTCTTGAACTCCATCTGTCATACCTGTTACACTTCTTGTGTTGAAGCAAATGCACTCCAGACCCCCAGACCCACTGTGTTCAGTGATCACCCTCTGCGTATTCTCCCTCTCAGCTATATTTGTCTGAGTCTCAATCTCTTCCCCAGTACCTTCACTTGCTGGTCTGATGCTCCAGTTCACACTCACTTGCCATTCGATGTTTAGACCCTCTAGAACTACATGAACAAACCACCTGGCCAGGAAATTGGTGCCCCTCCAGTTTAGGTGCAACCCGATCTACTTGTGCAGATCCCATCTTCCCTGGAAGGCATCCGGTGATCCATATATCTGAAGCCCTACCCCCTCCACCAGAGGTTAAGATGTTGTCTGAGTTGCTTCAATTCAGGACAAGCATTTCAATATTTTCATGACAAAGATTGTAATTCTATTCAAACTATGTACATCAGTCACATTGAACTCAATGAAGTGCTTTAATACAGTTATATACGATTAGAGTTAAGTGCACAGTCCGAAGGGTTTTACATCGTTACCAGCTCTCTGTACATTTGCTGAAAGGCCTTGAACAGTGGCCTTTGGACCTTGGCCATGGAGGTGAGTTACACTTTGTGGTAGTATGACTAGGGGTATTACTGTACCTGGGAGTGTGAGCTGCCATTGGTGCAGAAGACTCGCTGCCCATTGGCCCAGGTATGTCATGTGCCTCTCAGCCGATTGGCTGAGAGGTAGGTAGCTCCGCCTACAAGGCGGGGTATCAGAACCCGTGTTTCCCGGCAGTCTGCCATTGTTCTGTACGTCTGCTGCTGGGTCCACTTCTTGTGTATTAAAGTCTACCATTCGGACTTTATTTACGTTTCGTGTCCATTGATTGTGCATCAATTTAATACACAAGATTTTAAAGGATGGAGCTTCGCATCAAGCCAGAGTGTCTTCAACTCAGCCCCCACGCAGCGAATGCAACAGCAGCATTTAAGCACTGGCTGGCTTGCTTCAATAGCTACCTGAGTACAGCCGCAAACGTCCCAACGAGAGAACAGAAATTGCACGTCCTCCAGTCGTGCGTCAGCACCGCCATGTACACGCTCATAGAGGACACAACAGACTACGATGCTGCCATGGACTTACTTAAAGGACATTTCATACGGCCGGTGAACCAAGACTACACCCCCACCTACTGCCTGCAGCTTCACGTCCCTCAAGGTCAATCCCCCATCCTTGTTTGCAAACCTCACCCCGGATTGTAAACCCGTCGCCACCAGGAGCAGACGGTACAGTGCCCAGGACCGGACCTTCATCAGGTCCGAGGTCCAACGGCTTCTGAAGGAAGGGGTCATCGAGGCTAGCAACAGCCCCTGGCGAGCACAAGTGCTGGTGATAAAGTTAGGGGCGAAAAATAGGATGGTCATAGACTACAGTCAGACCATCAACAGGTTTACGCAGCTGGACGCGTACCCGATCCTATGTATCTCCGACCTGGTCAACAGGATCGTGCAGTACAAGGTCTTCTCCGCGGTGGACCTCAAGTCCGCCTACCATCAGCTCCCCATCCGCGCGAGTGACCGAAAGTACAATGCGTTTGAAGCGGATGGGCGACTCTACCACTTTTTAAGGGTCCCCTTCGGTGTTACAAACGGGGTCTTCCAACGGGAGATGGACCGAATGGTCGACCAATACGGTTTACGGGCAACCTTCCCGAATCTCGATAATGTCACCACCTGCGGCCAGGATCAGCAGGACCACAACACCAACCTCCGAAAATTCCTCCGAACCGCAAAACTCCTTAATCTTACCAACAACAAGGACAAATGCATGTTTAGCACCGACCGTCTAGCCATCCTTGGCTACGTAGAGCGTAACCGAGTAATAGGCCCCGACCCTGAATGCATGCGCCCCCGATGGAGCTTCCCCTCTCCCCCACTCCCTCAAAGCCGTCAAGCGCTGTTTGGCCTTCTTTTCACATTACGCCCAGTGGGTCCCCAATTATGCCGACAAAGCCCGTCCACTCATCCAATCAGCCACTTTTCCCCTGTCGATGGAGGCCCGCCAGGCCTTTAGCCGCATCAAAGCAGACGTTGCAAAGGCCATGATGCGAGCTATCGACGAGTCCCTTCCCTTCCAGGTCGAGAGCAACGCGTCCGATGTAGCTCTGGCAACCACCCTCAATCAAGCGGGCAGACCCATGGCCTTCTTCTCCCGTACCCTCCACGCTTCCGACATCCGCTACTATTCGGTCGAGAAGGAAGCACAGGCCATAGTTGAAGCTGTGCGACATTGGAGGCACTATCTGGCCGGCAGGAGGTTCACCCTCCTCACAGACCAATGGTCAGTGGCTTTCATGTTCGACAACGCACAGACGGGCAAAATAAAGAATGACAAGATCTTGAGGTGGAGGATAGAACTGTCCACCTACAACTACGACATCTTGTATCGTCCTAGGAAGCTAAACGAGCCTCCCGATGCCCTGTCCCGCGGCACCTGTGCCAACGCACAAGTGGACCGCCTCCGAACCCTCCACGCAGACCTCTGCCATCCGGGGGTCACGCGCTTTTTCCACTTTATAAAGACCCGCAACCTGCCCTACTCCATCGAAAAGGTCAGGACCGTGACCAGGGAATGCCACATCTGCGCGGCGTGCAAGCCGTACTTCTACCGCCCCGAACAAGCGCATCTGATAAAGGCTTCCCGCCCCTTTGAATGTCTCAGCGTGGACTTCAGTGCTCCCCTCCCCTCCAACAACCGCAACACGTGCTTCCTCAATGTGATTGACGAGTACTCCCGTTTCCCTTTCGCCATCCCCTGCCCTGACATCACCACCACCACCATCATTAAAGCCCTGCACAGCATTTTCTCCCTGTTCGGATTCCCCGCTTACATTCATAGCGATAGGGGGTCCTCCTTTATGAGTGACGAGCTGCGTCAATTCCTGCTCGCCTCCAGCAGGACGACCAGTTACAACCCCCGGGGTAACGGACAGGTCGAGAGGGAGAACGGTACGGTCTGGGAGACCGTCCTGCTGGCCCTGCGGTCCAGAAATCTCCCAGTCTCCCACTGGCAAGAGGTCCTCCCAGACGCCGTCCATTCTATCCGGTCACTCCTCTGTTCCTCCACTAACCAAATGCCTGACAAACGCCATCTTGTTTTTCCCAGGAAGTCTTCCTCAGGGACCCCGCTCCCGACCTGGCTGGCTAACCCCGGGCCCATCCTGCTCCGGATGCACGTGTGGGTGCACAAGTCTGACCCGTTGGTCGAAAGAGTTCCAGCTACACCACGCAAACCCGCATTCGCGTATGTGGAGTATCCCGACGGCCGACAGGACACGGTCTCCCTTCGGGACTTGGCACCCGCCGGATCCCGGCCACCCCTCCCCTCGGCGCCAGCAACCCCCAACCCCCCCCCCAATCCCAACTGCCCCCGGAAGGCGCCCCCTCCCCGGACCCACCGACACTTACGCACAAGCTGCCCAGTGGAAAGGAAGATCCTCCCCCGGCCTGGCCCCCGCTAGCTCCGACTAGGGGTACGGACACAAGAACAGGATCATTGCTCCCAGAGTCACGGACGACCAACGCTCCAACGTCGCCGGCACAGCTACGCAGGTCGCATAGGACATCCAAGGCACTCGATCGGCTGATCAAATCTATGTGAACTGCTGATGGACTCCTGTTTTGCTTGTTCTCCATTTTTTGTCTCCCCCCCCCATTTTTTCCAAACTGTACATAGTTACTGTTCTGTATTTTGTAAATAGCTGCGGGCCAGTGGGCAGACATCAATGCAATGGTACGATCTAACATCTCTCGTCATACTACCAGTCTCTCACGCATTCACGGGACACGCACCCCCTCCCCCCCGGTTCCTTTCTCAACAGGGGGTGAATGTGGTAGTATGACTAGCGGTATTACGGTACCTGGGAGTGTGAGCTGCCATTGGTGCAGAGGACTCGCTGCCCATTGGCCCAGGTATGTCATGTGCCGCTCAGCCAATTGGTTTTGTGTCCATTGATTGGCCTATAACCTGCCCTGTTAGCCTTTGACCAGCCCTGGTAGCCACAGTATTAATGTGGCTCATCCAGTTCAGTTTCTGGTCAATGGTAACCCCCAGGATGTTGATTGTGGGGGATTCAGCGACGGTAATGCAATTGAATGACAAGGGGTGGTGGTTAGATCCTCTCTTGTAGGAGATCATCTTATAGGTCATTGCCTGGCTCTTGTGTGGCACGAATTTAACTTGCCACTTGTCAGCCCAAGGCCTGGATATTGTCCAGGCCTTGCTGCATTTGGACATGGACTGCTTCATTATCTGAGGAGTTGTGAATGGCGCTGAACATTGTGCACTCATCCGCAAACATCCCTACTTCTGACCATTAAAGGAAAAGAGGTCATTGACGAAGGAGCTGAAGATGGTTGTGTGTGGACACTATCCTGAGGAACTCCTGCAGTGATGTCCTGGAGCTGAGATGATTGACCTCCAACCACCAAAACCATCTTCCTTTGTGCCAGGTATGATTCCAAACAGCAAAGAATTTTCCCCTTGATTCCCATTGAATCCCATTAGCTCGGTCTCCTTGATCCTACACTCAGTCAAGTGCTGCCTTGATGTCAAAGACAGTCCACTCTCATCTCACCTCTGGCATTCAGCTCTTTGTTTGAACCAAGGCTATAATGAAGTCAGGAGCTGAGTGCCCCTGGCAGAACCCAAATTGAGTGTCCATGAGCAGATTATTGCTGAGTAAGTGCCACTTGATAGCACTGTTGATGACTCCTTCCATCACTTTGCTGATGATTGAGAAAAGACTGATGGTAATTGGCTGGGTTGCATTTGTCCTGTTTATTGTTTACGGAGACCTGGTCCGCGATCGGGACCCACCGATCCACGGGAGGGCCTGTGCCATTGGGGCACTCTGACCGTGATTCTCCCAATGGGAAACTAAGTGCCGATGCCGGAGTGAAACCCAGAGTGTTTCACTCCGGCGTCGGAGGCCACTCCTCGCCCCTATTCTCCCCCCCACTCCCCCGGGTGGGCTAGGAGCGGCGGCGCGTGAATTCGAAGCGCCCGGCCTTGATGCTTGCGTCAATGCGGCGCGCCAGGAATAAGAACATAAGAACATAAGAACATAAGAACTAGGAGCAGGAGTAGGCCATCTGGCCCCTCGAGCCTGCTCCGCCATTCAATTAGATCATGGCTGATCTTTTGTGGACTCAGCTCCACTTTCCGGCCCGAACACCATAACCCTTAATCCCTTTATTCTTCAAAAAACTATCTATCTTTACCTTAAAAACATGTAATGAAGGAGCCTCAACTGCTTCACTGGGCAAGGAATTCCATAGATTCACAACCCTTTGGGTGAAGAAGTTCCTCCTAAACTCAGTCCTAAATCTACTTCCCCTTATTTTGAGGCTATGCCCCCTAGTTCTGCTGTCACCCGCCAGTGGAAACAACCTGCCCGCATCTATCCTATCTATTCCCTTCATAATTTTAAATGTTTCTATAAGATCCCCCCTCATCCTTCTAAATTCCAACGAGTACAGTCCTAGTCTACTCAACCTCTCCTCATAATCCAACCCCTTCAGCTCTGGGATTAACCTAGTGAATCTCCTCTGCACACCCTCCAGCGCCAGTACGTCCTTTCTCAAGTAAGGAGACCAAAACTGAACACAATACTCCAGGTGTGGCCGCACTAACACCTTATACAATTGCAACATAACCTCCCTAGTCTTAAACTCCATCCCTCTAGCAATGAAGGACAAAATTCCATTTGCCTTCTTAATCACCTGTTGCACTTGTAAACCAACCTTCTGTGACTCATGCACTAGCACACCCAAGTCTCTCTGAACAGCGGCATGCTTTAATATTTTATCGTTTAAATAATAATCCCGTTTGCTGTTGTTCCTACCAAAATGGATAACCTCACATTTGTCAACATTGTATTCCATCTGCCAGACCCGAGCCCATTCACTTAACCTATCCAAATCCCTCTGCAGACTTCCAGTATCCTCTGCACTTTTCGCTTTACCACTCATCTTAGTGTCATCTGCAAACTTGGACACATTGCCCTTGGTCCCCAACTCCAAATCATCAATGTACGCGGCAAGCAGCGCTGAAGTGACGTCAGCCGCGCATGCGCAGGTTGGCCGGCGCCAACCCATGCATGCACGGTTGCCATCTTCCCCTCCGCTGCCCCGCAAGACATGGTGGCTTGATCTTGCGGGGTGGCGGAGGGAAAAGAGACGCCAGCCCGACGATCGGTGGGCACCGATCGCAGGCCAGGCATCTGCTGAGCAAGCCCGCGGTGCTTGATCCTCCTTCCGTCCCCCCACAGGCCCCACACTCACTGGTCGTGCGCTGTCCATGCTAGCAGCAACCTGGTGTGGTTGGCGCCGGCATGATCTAGTCGGGTTCAGCAGGCCGCTCGGCCCATCCAGGCCGGAGAATTGCCAGTCGCCGTGAGAAACGGTGAGCGGTGATTCTCCGAGCGCCTGTCGAAAAACGCGACACGCCATTTTTGGGGGGGTGACGTGATTCACCCAGCCCTCCTGCGATTCGTCCATCCAGCGTGGGGTGCAGAGAATCGCGCCCAGCAATTCCTCGCATCGGCTGCTATTCCTCCGCAATGGACGACGCAGAGATGAACCCCCCTCCCCCGTGCATGCACTGGGTTGATGCCAGCGCACATTGGAACTCCCACACATGCACCAACTCATGCCGGCACCGGTTGGCATGGCGCCAAGACCCTTCCCAGCCGAGCGGCGCAGCGCAAACCACTCTGGGGCCGGCCTAGCCCCTGAAGGTGCGGAGGATTCTGTACATTTGGGACGGCCCAGAGCCGGAGTGGTTCACGCCACTCCTCGCCGCTGGGACCCCCACCCCGCCCGGTAGGGGAGAATCTCGCCCGTGCTGTTGGGTGATTTGGACATTCTGAATTCTCCCTCTGGGTACCCGAACGGTGGCGGAATGTGGTGACGAGGAGATTTTAAGAGTAACTTCATTGCAGTGTTAATATAAGCCTGCTTGTGATATCAGAGATTGTTATTATTACAAAGTTAATTATATCATAATAAAGCAAATGATGCACTGAAATTAAGGGGACGATACTCCATGCCCCACACGAGGCCGGAGAATCGGCGCAACCACGCCACAACGCCCCAACGGTGGAGCGCGATTCTCTGAAGTGTGGAGAATTGGCGCTATTTGCGCTGGTGCGTTTGGCGCGGTGCCGGCCACAGGCTGCTGGAATTGGTAGGGACGCTGATTCTCCGGTCCGAATGGGCCGAGCTGCTGGTCGCTGCCTGTGGGAATGGTCAGGGGTGGGGGGGGGGGGGGCAGTGGTGGGGTGGAGGGGGTCTCCTTCCCTGGTGGGGGGGGCCTTCGATGGGGTCTGGTCCACAATCGGGGTCAACAGATCGGCGGGCCGACCTCTTTCCCCCCCCGGCCCTACTTTCTGGCACGCCGGCCCATGAATACTGGCTCCATGTTGAGTTGGATGCCAGAGCGCTAAAGAAGTCCCCGCACACGTGCAGGTTGGCGGCCATTTATCGCCACGAAAGGAGGTTGGAGTGGCGTGAACCACTCCAGCGCCATACTGGCCCCCTGTGGTCGTGCCAGGGCCTGGTTCGCGCCGTCATGAAACGCAACGATGTTCACGACGGCTTGGGCTCTATATCGGAGAATCGCCCAAGTTCTTGAAGAATGGAATTAAAAAGCAAGGTAATTATATCGAGCGCCTTGGATTGATTACACTACAAGCACTGGACACTGAAAAATTATAGAGGTCATAGAATCATACAGCTCAGAAAGGCCATTCCACCTGACCATTCCAATCCCATTTTCCAGCACTTTGGTCATGGAGAACGTGCAAAATAGATCCACAAGGTTGATACCAAAGTAGAGCAAATACACTGCTGGAAAGATCAAACAGGTTGTGGCTGTTTTCTAATAGAGAAGGCTGAGGGGATCAACTTGATCGCTTGGAACATAACACAAGAAATAGGAGTAGACCATACAGTCCCTCAAACCTGCTCTGCTCTTCAATATTATGGCTGAAACTTCATAACAACTTATTTTTCAGTCCTTGACTCCCCAAACATTCCAAAATTCTATCAATCTCGACGACCCCAAACAATGTTCTTCTGACCATTCCCTCAGTATTTCTTTGATATCAATATAGTGTTTGATCAAGAAGCAGGGCAAAGCTATTTGAAGAAGCAAGAGGATTCAGAGAGATGAAAAATCCAATAATATTACTGTCAGGAGGGGTTGTTTCGGAAGTGGCAGCGGGCAGGGATCGAGAGATTTGGAGACCTCTTTATTGATGAGGGTTTCCCAAGCTTGGTGGAGCTGGAGGAGGAGTTTGAGTTGATAGGTTGGAATGGGTTTTGGTATATACAAGTGAGGGATGTTGTGCGGAGGCAAGTTTCGACCTTGCCGCACCTGCCGACCGGGGACTGCAGGATGGTGTCGAGAACAGGAGTAGGAGAGCGGAAGGTCTGAGAGATCTATTTGGAGCTGATGGAGTGGGAGGGAGCCGTAATATGGTTGAAGAGAAAGTGGGAAGAAGAGCTGGGTGGGGGGTTGGAGGCCGGATTAAGGGAGGAGGCCCTGATGAGAGTTAACACTTCCTCGTTGTGCACCAGGCTCAGCCCGATACAATTCAAGGGCACACATGACAGTGGTCAGGATAAGCAGGTTCTTTGAGGGTGTGGAGGGTAGGTGTGGACGGTGTGAACCACCTTGAATTGAACCACCTGCGAACCATGTCCATATGTTTTGGGCATGTCCGAACCTGAGGGGTTTCTGGCAGGGCTTTGCTGACGTCATGTCAGAGGTCTTACAAGTGAGGGTGGTGCCGAGTCCAAAGGTGTCGACCTTTGATGTGTTGGAAGGCCCGGGAGCCCAGGGGGTGAGAGAGGATGACACCCTGGCCTCTGCCTTCCTGGTGGCCTGGAGACGGATTGTACCAGGATGGAGGGAATCGGAACCCCCGAAGCCGGGGGTGTGGGTTCAGGACATTGAGGGGTTTCTCAGACTTGAGAAAATTAAATTTGCCTTGAGGGGTTCGGTGCAGGGGTTTTCCTGGAGGGGCAGCTGTTTATTGACTTCTTTGAGAAAAATTAAGCTGTCGGGGGAGGAGCGGGAGGCCGTCAATATTCATGATGTACGTTAGCTAGTTGTTTAAGCTGTTTTACACAGACAGATTCCCACTTAAGAGACAAATCCTGAATATTATGTGTTGAAGTGAAAGTCTCATAATGCTCGACACCATTGTTAATCTAATGTTACTGTACAGGTGCAGTTGGTCACAGCTCATTGAAGCTGTTTCGTTAAGACCCAGGTTTTCCATTCCTTCCGATTAAGAGGGCAGTGGGAATTACATAAATCCTGGTCCTTTTGATTGACCTGCAAATTCAAACTTCAGCCAGTTCACTGCTCACTTACTTCCCACACTGTTTAAAGATGACCCTTTAATTCCCCAACTTTATCCCTACCGATATGGAACCTGTAATTCCTATTTGCTCAACATATTGAAGAAACTCTACTATATCAAATAGTAGATATACCGATGCTAGAGGCAATGATAACACAGATAAATACAAAGTATTATACAGTACACAGTGACACAGAAATATTCAGTATAAATATGAGAAATTAGCTGCATTCAGTTGATAAAGTGTGTTCATTCATACTGCTGTCAGTCACAATTCCTAGATAGAAAATTCCCAGATGCACAAATCTCACTCTGCTGAAGTCTCATCCTTTTGATAACCTGACCATCAAGTCCTGGAACTTTGTCTCTCTCGCTCTCTTTTTAGTACCATTATTTTTCTATTACTATTTCAAACTTCCATTAAGTCATAAAGCTTTTCCTTTGATTTGCTTTTAACTTTCATCCTATTTCTGGTACTTTATTCTCTGTTGTGATGTCAAATGAGTATTTAGCAAATCAGCCATTTCCCAATTTCAATTGTAGTTTGATTAATGCCCAATTAATGTAACAACTTCATGAAGATCATGGGAGGTCACATTTTCCATTTACACTCAGTCTGCCCTCTCTCACTGATCCACATTAGGTGCTACTTCACTGAAATATTAAGAGGGATACACGGGAGCATTGTACTTTATCAGATGGTAAATAAAGAGCTGCCACTCACACTCTCTACTTTCCTCTCAAAGGAGAAAACCCAACACAACCAAAGAGAAAGAAGAGAACCACACGCCTCTGCCCTCTCCCCCTTTCTGAGAAGGAATCTCTGAGTTGCTGGACAGTCACACGGGGAAAGCCGCGACAGAGAAGCAGGATGGGAGGATCCAGCTCCAGGTTGGTCAAGAAAATCACCATATTGTGTCTCTTCAGTTCCTCTCTACCAGCACACCAAGTCATTGTAACACATGTAACACATTGTAACAAATCATTGGGGCAGCAGGGTAGCATGGTGGTTAGCATAAATGCTTCACAGCTCCAGGGTCCCAGGTTCGATTCCCGGCTGGGTCACTGTCTGTGTGGAGTCTGCACGTCCTCCCCCTGTGTGCGTGGGTTTCCTCCGGGTGCTCCGGTTTCCTCCCACAGTCCAAAGATGTGCGGGTTAGGTGGATTGGCCATGCTAAATTGCCCGTAGTGTCCTAGAAAAAGTAAGGTTAAGGGGGGGTTGTTGGGTTACGGGTATAGGGTTGATACGTGGGTTTGAGTAGGGTGACCATGGCTCGGCACAACATTGAGGGCCGAAGGGCCTGTTCTGTGCTGTACTGTTCTATGTTCTATGACCATTGCATAATGTAACCACTTGTAATGAGAGTGTACTGAACAATTCTAAATGTACCTCCATTAACCTGTCCTCTTCAGCTCTACAACAGAGGATGAGAAGCCTCAAGAACCAGGGCCCTCAGTTTGGGCTTAAGCCAACCCTCACTTCACCAACCCTATCACTGCATCTGAGCCTCACAAACATTAAGTGAGTGACATCCAATTGGGATGGCTCAGTCAGATTGAGGACAGATCACATGGTGATTCACAGAGTGGCAAATAGAAATCAGTTGTCTGGAGAGACAGCAGATGATTGCCCTTAGCTGTGCCACCTCATTATAAAAATGTAAGGGGCAGCACGGTAGCATTGTGGTTAGCACAATTGCTTCACAGTCCAGGGTCCCAGGTTCGATTCCCAGCTTGGGTCACTGTCTGTGCGGAGTCTGCACGTTCTCCCCGTGTCTGCGTGGGTTTCCTCCGGGTGCTCTGGTTTCCTCCCACAGTCCAAAGACTTGCAGGTTAGGTGGATTGGCCAAGATAAATTGCCCTAAGTGTCCAAAATTGCCCTGAGTGTTGGATGGGGTTACTGGGTTATGGGGATAGGGTGGTGGTGTGGACCTTGGGTAGGGTGCTCTTTCCAAGAGCCGGTGCAGACTTGATGGGCCCAATGGCCTCCTTCTGCACTGTAAATTCTATGAAATAACATGGTTACTTTCAAGAAAAATCAAATTTACTGCTCCATCATCCAATTGCTCACTGTGGGATCTTGCCGTGCATAAATTAGGTATCATAATCAGCTACATGATTGTTTCCAAAAGGAATTAATGAGATGTGTAAGGAGGTTTTGAGGATGTGGCAATGTGCGGTATGAATCGGAATTATTTTCCAATGGTGTAAAACATGTAAAATGTTTCCTTTCAGAGATCAAACTGCTGAAACTTCAAACTCTACATTCTTCACTGAGGATGAAGTGAGGAATCTGAAATCTGAATATGAAACGGGTGGGATGGAAAAGGCAAAACTACTGATACAGAGAAAAATAAATGATCTGGAGAACACCGAGCTTAACATCGCAGTGACAGGAGAATCAGGAGCAGGGAAATCCACCTTCATCAATGCAGTGAGAGGACTTAACAAAGATGATGAGGGAGCCGCGCAAACTGGAACCACAGAAGGTACAATGGAGCCAACCGGATACAGACATCCCACCCTGCCCAATGTTTGTTTGTGGGATCTGCCAGGAATGGGAACAATTAAATTCCCAGCGAATAAATACCTGAAACAAATTAAATTTGAAAAATATGATTTTTTCATCATTATCTCTGGCTGTCGATTCACAGAAAATGATGTAAAACTCGCCAAAGAGATTAAGCGGCTGGAGAAGAATTTCTACTTCGTTCGATCTAAAATTGATAATGATCTTCATGCAATGAGAATGGAAGGGGGGGACTTTAATGAAGAAGAAGAACTGGAAAAGATCAGGAATTATTGTAACAGGAACCTGCAAGAGGCAGGGATACAATCACCCCGGATTTTCCTGATATCAAGCATTGATCTGAATCGATATGATTTTAATCTGTTAAATAAAGCTCTTGAAGGTGATCTTCCCAGTATAAAGAAAAGTATTTATATCCTGTCCCTTCCAAACCTAAATTTGGAAATTGTAGAGAGGAAAAAGAAAGAGCTAAAGAAACGAGTCTGGATGTTGGCATCACTTTCCGGAGTTGTGGGAGCTGTGCCAGTTCCTGGAGTTTCCCTTGGTTGTGACATTGCGATACTGATTAGAGGAATAATAGGTTTCCGTAAATGTATGGGTCTGGATGATGCCTCTCTTCAAAGACTGGCGACGATGGCAGGGAAACCTGTGGGAGATCTGAAAGCCGTGGTGAACTCTCCCCTGGTGGGTAAACTAACTCCCGTACTAATGAACAGATTAGCCTGGGGTACCACTGCTATTTTCATATCTGGTCTTGAGATCGCACTTGACATCATTCCAGTTGTTGGTTCCATCTTTGGGGCAGGATCATCATTTCTTATAACCTACAAACTGCTGACTGGTGCACTGGATGATCTAACAGTGAATGCAAAGAGAGTGGTGACGGCTGCATTTGGGACTGACTAAAATGATTCAGAGCAAACACCAACCCAGTGAACCAATGGAGCAGCTGATATATTAAAGATCTCTAACACTGGATATTACAGATTCTTCTACCATATTCCCTTTTTACTGACTTAATTCCTGGACATATTCCCGACCCATTTTGTGGAAGGAATTTCATGCTATGGTGTTTAGTGAAAGGTTTTGTCTCGGTGTAATCTGAATTTTAAAAGAGCCCACCTAATATCACACACGAGGCCCATGCGATTCCCTTCATTAAACACAATAACAAGGAAATTTGTCCTGTTCCTCGAATCAGAGGCCGGGATTCTCCATTGCCAGTGCGTCCCGCTGTGACGAGGAAGTAATTTTGGTGCTCTGCCAAATCTCCCATTCCCTGCAGCGGGACTGGAGAATCCCGCTGCCGTGAACAAGCGGAGAAACCTTTCCCTAGAATCATATGACACAGCTTGTGGCCATTCAGCCCATCATCCCGATGTCAGAAATCTCTGTGTTCTGAATGATAGTGATGGATTCAGTCCCCATGTCCAGCTCCTTCTCTGTGAATTTTCCATTTGATTCACGGGTTTACAATGGAGTGAAAACCATTGGGAAGATATATTTTATTTCCTTTTTGACAATAATTGCTCGCTGCTTCCGACCTCATATGTGTGATTTACAGCAAGTATGATACCTAGGTTAACAGTGCAGTCTTTCTTCCAGCATACACTGAACACGATACAGGGATTTATTAGGAGGAAACCCATTTCCCAATGCGATTTAACCATTAACAACTTTCACTGGACATCCCTCTCAATTCTGTCTTTAGAACCATTGCTGCATCAAACAATGTCTGTCTGAAAAGGGATCAATTCTCTACAGTTCCAATAAATCCTGTTTTGTCCGAGAAGTAGCAGAATCTGGGCAGCACGGTAGCATGGTGGTTAGCATAAATTCTTCACAGCTCCATGGTCCCAAGTTCGATTCCCGGCTGGGTCACTGTCTGTGCGGAGTCTGCACATCCTCCCCGTGTGTGCGTGGGTTTCCTTCGGGTGCTCCGGTTTCCTCCCACAGTCCAAAGATGTGCGGGTTTGGTGGATTGGCCATGATAAATTGCCCGTAGTGTCCTAAAAAGTAATGTTAAGGGGGGGGGGGGGGGGGAGTTGTTGGGTTACGGGTATGGTGTGGATACGTGGGTTTGAGTAGGGTGATCATTGCTCGGCACAACATTGAGGGCCGAAGGGCCTGTTCTGTGCAGAACTGTTCTATAATCCAAGACTGAGACAGTCAGGATCAGACGGTTGTCGAACATTGAGCATACAGACTCCCCATCATATATTCCATCTGTCATATAGAGTCATCCTGTCCATCCCTCGCACAGATCATCCTTCGCACAGACCCTTCCTCACACTGAGCATTCCTCACACAGACTGTCCCTTAGACAGACCATCCCTCACACAGACCGTCTCTCACACAGACCAGAGAATTATCCCTCACACAGACCATCCCTCACACAGCCCATCCCTCATACAGACCATCCATCATACAGACCAACCCTCACACAGACCATCGCTCAAATAGACCATCCCTCAAATAGACCATCCCTCACACAGACCATCCCTCACACAGCCCATCCCTCACACAGCCCGTCCCTCATACAGACCAACCCTCACACAGACCATCCCTGACACAGACCATTCCTCACACAGCCCATCCCTCATACAGACCATCCATCATACAGACCAACCCTCACACAGACCATCCCTCAAACAGACCATCCCTCACACAGACCATCCCTCACACAGACTGTCCCTTAGACAGACCATCCCTCACACAGACCGTCTCTCACACAGACCAGAGAATTATCCCTCACACAGACCATTCCTCACACAGCCCATCCCTCATACAGACCATCCATCATACAGACCAACCCTCACACAGACCATCCCTCATACAGACCATCCATCATACAGACCAACCCTCACACAGACCATCCCTCACACAGACCATCCCTCACACAGACCATCCCTCACACAGACTGTCCCTCATACAGACCATCCATCATACAGACCAACCCTCACACAGACCATCCCTCAAACAGACCATCCTTCACACAGACCGTCCCTCACTCAGACCGTCCCTAATTCAGGCCATCCTAATTTGGTGAAAAGCTTATAACCATGAACAGGAAAAGCTCTGGGAATGTGGGGAAATATGTTAACTATTGTTCAGAAAGGCAATGAATCGCAATAAGATAAAAGCAAAATTCTGCAGATGCTGGGAATTTGGAAAACAGAAGTGCTGAAGAAACCCAGTGGGTCTGGCAGCATCTGTGGAGGAAGACACAGAGTTAATGCTTCAACTCCAATATCGCTCTTCTTTGCTTCCAGCGTAAACAGGGAATGGGTGTTGCTCGTCCATCAAACATTCCGGTTAATGTGGAATTCCATTATCAGCACAACACCTGTAAATGACTGAATATGCAAGTACTCATAAAGTAAAGAACTATATTTTTACTTCTAACATTCAACTGTGCATTTAAACATAAAGTGTAAAATAATACAATACAATGCGTTCCGATAGTTTCATAATTCTAGTTTGTAAAGTGAGAATTTGCATTCGGGGAACATCAACAATTTCGGTTGGTGGAGAATTCCGGTTATTTAACCGGATAAACAGAAAGTTTGCTGCACTTTCTGCCACCAAGCAGCATTGGTGCTTGACCCTCAGTGAGTGTAGGAGACAGAGGGTGATGACAGATGGCTGCTTTAGTGACTGGAAGCCAGTGTCCAGTGGCGTACCACAGGGGTCTATGCTGGGTCCCTATTGTTTGTCATTTAGAGAAACAACATTGATGACGATGTTGGGGGTAGGATCAGTAAGTTTGCGGATGATACAAAAGTTGGCTAGATGGTTAACAGTAATGTTCAATGTCTTGGGTTACCGGAAGTTATAGATGGGATGGTCAAATAGACAGAAAAGTGGCAGATGGAATTTAACCCTGAAAAGTGTGGTGATACACTTTGGAAGGAGTAATGTGACAAGGACGTATTCAATGAATGGCATTACACTGGAAAGTTCTGAGGAACAAAGGGACCTTGGTGTATTTGTCCATAGATCTCTGAAAGCAAAAGGGCAGGTTAAAAGGCTGGTGAAAAAGGCGTATGGAACACTTGCCTGTGCCAATCGAGGCATAGATTCCAAAAGCCGGGATGTCAGGTTGGAGTTTTATAGAACTTTGGTGCGGCCATAGCTGGAGTACTGCGTGCAATTCTGGTCGCCACATTATAGGAAGGATTCACTGGATGGGGTGCGGAGGCGATTCACCAGGATGTTGCCTGTGATGGAATATTTAAGTTATGGAGAGAGGTTGGAAAGGCTTGGGTTATTTTTGCAGGGACAGAGAAGACTGAGGGGAGTCCTGATCAAAGTGTACAGGAATATGTGGGGCATGGACAGAGTGGATATGGAGCAGCTGGGGTGTGTATCTCTCTGTATCCTCCAAAACAGCCAGTACCTTCCATTACTCAATGGTGAGATTGCCGACACCCATCATGGTATTGACAACACATTCATCAGTAGAGTGAATGAAACACTGTCAGAATGATTGTTGCTCGTTCTACTGTCAGTGTGATTAACACGCCTCCATTTAAAGGACATGTGCTTAACACTGGTTTGGCTCTGTATCTGTATCTATGCTCAGGAGTCGCCAGGTGCCGTAACAGACACCGTCACAAGTTATCAAGGTCAAGTTCAAAGCAATAAGTCTTAACACCGATCAGTAAGTCTAAACAATTAGTGTTTATTATAACAGATATAATAAATATTCATGCACACGCTAAAAGACTAATACTTATTTCTACTATTAAACGACTAAATACTTATCTAAGTAGGAACCAGCAAGGTCAGGGGACCTTTCTGGACTGCACCTTCTGTTCACTAATAGTCGGTAAGAGTATAAGTAATGCCTGGATCACGTAGCGATCGTTGTTTTGGCACTTACTGAAAGATGGCTGATGCTCAACGGCCGGTGATGAAAGACAGGATCTGGAGGCTGGGGTCGGAGTCAGGATGCAACAGCCTAGGCCGGAGTCTGGAAGCAACAGATCTGGGCCAGAGGCAACAGATCTGGGCCGGAGTCTGGAAGCAACAGACCGAATCATGTGCTTGACCTTCTTTTTATAGGTCCTAGAGGTCCGTGCCCCTTGGGGCGGGCTCTTTCACCTGCTAGGTATCGATTGGGTCTTTCCCAATCGATATCATTCGAATTCCCCTATCCTGGAGTCATTCCTTGATGGCGGGGGCGCTTCCTAGGGGTCATTGACCTGGGTTCTCTGGCGCCATTCTGGCTGGGTAGCTATAGAAAGTATCAATCGATACTTAAAATGTTTCTATTGTATCTGGGACTGGGCCGGTATCATCTCATGAGTATGCAGATCGCTTTCCTATTTGCACCTTTGGCTGAGTCTCTGCACCTGCCTTAAAACCGGTTTTGTACGTGCAAAATGCTACTGCAAGATGTGTGTCTTTACTATGGCTGTTTTTCCCTGCAGACTTAGCAGTTCTCCATTTTGTAGACTGGTGTCCATTTTAGAGGGCTACATGATGCCCACCACGTCAGTTCCAGCTGGCTGGAAAAAGGGAGAGGAAAATGATCCGAAATAGCAGCAGCACAGCAGTTACTGCTGGGGGAGAATTGTGGGAGTGTGTTACACCAACACACTGGAGCCTACTGTTCTGCAATATCACTTGATATGTACAATGGGTTGATGTTATTGATGTGTTATATTGTATTTTTAATCTGTATTGTGATTTTCTTGGAGTAATTGAATTTAATTATCATTTAACCATATGTATGATTTCTTGTTAGCTGATGATAAATATATACATTTTTCAACATAAAGGCTCTGGTGAACCTTTTGGTGTATTAATTGTGAACTTATGTTTATCTGTCCTGTGGGAGCCCACAGGGATCAGTGTTGGGGTCCTTGCTGTTTGTGGCTTATAGAAATGATTTAGATTTGACTGTTGGAGGGTTGATCAGTAAGTTTGCAGATGATCCGAAAATTGTTGGGGTGGTAAATAGTGAGGAGGATAGCCTAGGATGACAGGAGGAAAAAGATGATCTGGTCAGGTGGGCTGATCAGTGACAAATGAAATTCAGTCCAGGTAAGTGTGAGTTGATGCATTTGGGCAGGTAAAACAAGGCAAGGGGATACATGATAAACGGCAGGACCCTGGGAAGCACCAAGGATCAGAGTGTCCTTGGTGTGCATGTACACCCATCCCTTGAAGCAGCAGAACAGGGAGGTACAGTAGTTAAGAAGGCATATGGCCTGCTTGTCTTTGTTCGCCAAGGCATAGAGTTTAAGAGCAGGAAGTTATGCTGCAACTGTATAAAAGGTTAGTTAGGTCACTGCTAGAATATTGTGTGCAGTTTTGGAATCCACATAACCGGGTGGCTGTGATACCACGGGAAAGGATACAGAGAAGATTTACCAGGAAGTTGCCTGGATTGGAGAGTGTTAGTTATGAAAAGAGATTAGATAGACTAGGATTGTTTTTCTTGGAGCAGAGGAGACTGAGGGGGGGGGCATGATTGAGATGTATGAAATTGTGAGGGGCATGGAGAGAGGAGACTGGGAGAAACCTTTCCCTTTGGTGGAGGGATCAATAACCTGGGGGAATTGATTTAAGGTAAGGGGAAGGAGGTTTAGAGGGGATGTGAAGAACAACTTTTTTCACCCAGCGTGTGGTGGGAGTTTGCCTGAAAGGGTCGTGGAGGCAGAGACCCTATGACATTTAAGAAGTATTCAGATGTGAAATTGCGACCTCAGTGCATACAAGGTTTATGGGCCAAATGCTTCAAAATGGGATTAGAATAGTTAGGTGGTGGTTTTTGACCAGCGAAGACTTGATGGGCCATGGAGCTTTTTCTGTGCTCGATAACTCTCTGACTCTAAATGATTTCCAGGACAGATGGAAATATAATCAAGTGAAACGTACGAACAATGCCATTGTAACATTCTAAACATGAATATGGTGTCTTTTGCTCAAGTATCTCTGCTTTGGAAACCAGGTGTTGTCGGCATTGCTGCTGAGACAATACTGTCCCAACTCAGGCAGGTAACATCCACACACCATGTAATGATACAATAAATGCTGAACTCTTCACCTCATGTTTGTGCTGAGTATTTATTTGTCACCACTATTACGATTCAAGACCAGGCCCCAACAGTGGCTAGGATATTGGACTGAAACCCCAATATTTTAGTTTCGTTAGACTGTGTGGAAAGAGTAATTTCACAAAGAAATCAGGCTTTGATATATTTAAAGCAGAACTTTATTATGTATACAATATTAAACTTTTTAAACTTCACACCCAAAAAGAACAGCTTATAATTACCCTTGAAACAACACATCACCTGGCATGTTTCAGCATCTTCCTTGTCCCCAGACAAGACTGCTCCGCTTCAAATATTGTGACTCTTTTATAACTATCCTGCTGTGAGAGAATTGTGGACTTAGTGTCAGACAGATCAGACCTCACCTCTGATCACGCCGAAGCCTTCTCCAAAACTGACCCTCTGCATTCCTTGGCTCCACCCAGCGACAACATCATCTCCCCAAGCTGGAAAGCAAATGACCTCTGCAGACTGAAAGCACATTGGGGAGCAGCACGGTAGCATGGTGGTTAGCATAAATGCTTCACAGCTCCAGGGTCCCAGGTTCGGTTCCCGGCTGGGTCACTGTCTGTGCGGAGTCTGCACGTCCTCCCCGTGTGTGCATGGATTTCCTCCGGGTGCTCCGGTTTCCTCCCACAGTCCAAAGATGTGTGAGTTAGGTGGATTGGCCATGCTAAATTGCCCGTAGTGTCCTAAAAAAAGTTACGTTAAGTGGGGGGGGGTTGTTGGGTTACGGGTATAGGGTGGATATGGGTTACGGGTATAGGGTGGATATGTGGGTTTGAGTAGGGTGATCATTGCTCGGCACGACATCGAGGGCGGAAGGGCCTGTTCTGTGCTGTACTGTTCTATGTTCTAACTCCACAGGGACTTTCCCCTGTCAAATTACAGTGCATTAGTCCAGACTGAAAGCCAACAATCCTTTATCAATTTCACCTACTGGCTCCTCAAAGCTCTCAGGGCTTTACAAAACAAAATCCCTTCTGAAACATGACCACTGCAGTCGAGCACACTATGTTAGCTGAGGAAATTGCTATATCTGTCACAGAATTGATATAAGTAATAATAAAGATGTCTCAAGTATTATAGCAGCACAGGTCAAGGGAAAAACCAGTAGACAATGGTTTAAAATGTTGAACCTTGAAAAAAGTCAACTCCACTTGAAATAATTCAATCATACTACAGGGCATTAGGATAAGAAAGGGGACCCACATCACAGAAATCATGGTTCCAGCCTGTCTGTAAGAGATTCATTATCTAGCCCAGAGCAGGGGATAAAAACACATTAAGAAGTTAAGGCTAAGGGAAATATGTGGAAAAGAATCCAGAAGATTGTAAAGAAGCATTGTATTAGTTGATCATTTTCCCATTAAAGGGCCCAGAAAATATGCACACCGATCACCTTGTATTGTTACAAATAAATTGATGACGTCAATGCCTACTTGTAACTCTGAAAGAACTTTAAATGTATATGCATGTAACTCTGACCATGATCAGAGCTGACTTTTGTGAGCTAAGGATAGCAGCAGAACGTGCCTCTCCTGTGTGCATACAGCGATTCCGAATAAACGCAACTTTTACAACCCCACGCGGTCGAGAAAAGACTCTGAGTATTAGTTCCCTCCAACACTTAGCGCTGTGAGCAAGGGTATCGGCACAGGACGACGGCCGACTATGTGGCTCAAAATCGGGTGAGTGTTTTTATCTACCACCCATAGTTAGGGAGCAATTTCACGTTAGTCGTTGGCCGACTGTAAGTTGCGATTCCAAAGAACGAAACGGATGAAGAGTCTGACCGCGTGAAGTGGAGTAAAATCGTGGGGGATACCGGGGTGTGGGTTCGGATAGTTAAGTTAAGGAAAACTTGTTAAGGAACTTGCTTTGGAGATTGAAGTGCCTGGTCATAAGTAAAAACCCGTAGGACAAAATACCACGGGAAAAAGAGTTGGAAGGATCTCACCTGCTGTGAGAAAGGTATAGCCGCAGGAGTAACCGTGAGAGGGTAGAGCCACGGAGGAGGAACCCCGCAGGAGTGGTGTGTGTGTGTTTGTGAGAGTCAATGGCAGAGATGGCCGGATCCGATAAAACAGGCAGAAAGACCAAGTTAGAGCAAGATAGATGGGAACCTGAGAGATCGATCATACAGATGATTGTAACCCACAACAGTAAGTTAATTGCAAAGATGAGGGAGAAAGGATACAACCCAGACGCACCCGCAGCTGAGCAGAAGGCCTAGTGGACAAACCAAACCAAGAATAAGTATGAAAAGGAGGTAATAATTGCAACTGTGATTTTAAAGAACCAAGGGATTGAAGAATTGCAGGAGGCAAGAGTAGCAGCTGTAAGACACGCGCAGGAAGGGGACAAGAGAAAACCGCAGGGAAGATTTGTAGAGACTGTGACCCCGACAGCTCCATGTGTCATGGAGGAGAGTGACTATGTGGATGACTGGGACAGTTTTGAGGAGGGAAGGTACGAGAATTATGCATCTCCCCTCCTTATGAGGAAAAGGATGAACCATTGCCTCTAGCCCCATTGCATGTAGTGAGGAAAATGGTGGAGGGGCAAACCACTGAGCAGCATATCCAAATACTTTTCACAGCTGGGGAATAAAAAATGATCCTGAATGAACTGCCTTCTCTAAAACGACAGGATGATAATGGCTCATTTTGGGATAAACTGGACGAATTACGGGAGGCTCATGGGTTAACCACTGATGATATTCATTTATTGTTAAGGTCAAAGTATGGGCAAGCATGCCACAACCATACAGAGATCGCACGTGGGTCACGCAGAGGTGTGGGGGAGACTAGGATCCCCGCTTTGCAACCTTTGGAATGGCAGTGTGAACGGCCCTAGGGAGAGGTAGCCCAAATTGGACTTTACTTAAACAGGGACCAAAGGAAAGGATCGAGGATCAGTGGCGGACTGGCCAGGGTGTCAGCTTGCCCGATGGCAAGTGGGCCCCTGATGAAGTGGGCCCCCTATATCAAATAAAAATGCAATAAAGAAACAAACATAGACAACTGTTTTAGTAATAAAAAGGAATAAGAAAAAGGAGAGAACAGGATACAAAAAGCAGTGCATGAAAAGGAACAAAGCAGGGGAGGTAGTGAAAGGATGTTCAATAGGGGGGCCCGGGTTAGGCATAATAAAGGAAATTCCATGTTTTCAGAAAGAGTGTGTGAATTTAAAGATAAAATTACAATTCGTGATTTGAGATGGTCGGCAACTTCAAAGGATATCAAGCAGTAGTCTTGGTTAAGCCGGTACATCGGCCCGGGGCCCGGAGAGCCAAGAAGGGGCCCGTGAATCTCTGAAGGGCCCTTAAAAATTATAATTAATTAGATAAATAAATCTCCAACTTTTTTCCTGAGATTTGTATTCTAACTTAATAAAATATAATTGTTTTTAAAAAGAGCAATACCAAATAAAAATGCAATAAAGAAACAAACAAATAATCACTCAGTGTATGAAGGAACGAAGCAGTGTTAAACAGATGTGAAAAGGAGTGGAGTGGGGTGGGGGGGCGGGCTGGTTCACCCGGGTCGGACATAGTTAGAAATCCACGTTTTCAGCAAGAGTGTGTGAATTTAAAGATAAAGTTACAGTTCGTGATTTGAGATGGTCGGCAACTTGATAGGATATCAAGCAGTACATAGGGTCGTGAGGTCACCAAAAAGGAGAAGCGGTACATTTGACCGTGAATCATGAGGTCAAAGATATTAAAGTGATAAGCCATGATCGGTAAACTCAAAGGGTTGTGACTTGTAACACTACACTGGTATCAAACTGGACATGTTAACTTTGGCCGTGGGACCATTCTTAATGTCTTACAATAGTCGGACCAAACTTCTAAGTTTCAACAGTTGTCTCAGTTGCTTGCTGGTATGAACACTGGACAGTGGATTGTCTCCTCTTCTGAAGCTGCATAGGCCACAGTAGTATTGACTCATGAACATAGCCTACTGAAGTGTAAATAAGTTATTCTATATTTTTTATCAAGTAGGGGTTTATCTGGCGTTCCTTCAAGTTATTCTTGCAATCATCAATATTAATTTTTACCAATGTGGGCTATTTTTAATTAAGTTTTTATTTCAGGAATATTACCCCTACCAGCATGGAAAAGAAAAAGCATAAATCTGGGTCACTAAAACGCAAAGAACAAAAAGAAGCAGAAAGGAAGGAATCAGCCAAGCAATGCAGGCCTATTACAGAGTTTATAATACCACAAGCACAATCCACATCAATATCCAGTTCTGCAACAAATAATCAAGAAGCAAGAAACAATGCTCATGGTGATGATGCAATGACATGCGAGTTACAAGAACAGAGAAGAACTACATTGAATGTAGAGACAAATACAAGTGCATCCATTACTAATCAAACCAGGCCCAATATTTCTTCTGGCTTCCTTGTTCCGATATCTGTACTGCCTGTAGTTGCAACATTTGAACACATAGCTTCAACTAGTGACAGGGAATCAGATATTCCTTCAAACATAAATAAACATCCACTTCAGCCACGATGATCTGCCATTTGATGCTCGTTTGTATGAGAGGAAAATTATGAATGACTCAGTCCCAAGAAAATGGCTAACATATAACAAAGAAAATAAATGCTTATATTGTTCATACTGCTTAGCCTTTGAGTTTCCCAACACTTGTAATCCATCACCCTTTGTACGTGGCTTTAGTGACTACAAGCGTATTAGCCAGAGCTTGACTTTACATGAATCGACAACAACACATGTCAGAAATGCTCAGCAATATATCAGTGTGGTTAATGATAGCACCTTAGATAAACTTTTTGCAGCATCACTCATTAAAAGGAAAGAAGAAGTATTGAAGCGGAGAAGTATTGCCATGTGGATTATAGACATCATAAAGATGTTACACAAGCAAGCACTTCCTTTTCGAGGTCACAGAAATAAATTGGCCTACACTCGAGATAAGGAGGTTCTGAATCATGGCAATTTTTTAGCTACAGTGCAGTTGATGGAAAAATATGACCCCATTATGGCAGCTCACGTTTCTGCAGTGCAAAACAAGTCTAAACAAAGAATCAAATGATTAGAGCAACAGGGAAAGGCTCAAAGTAAAGGCCGTGGTGGACTTGTTACACACCTGAGTAAAACAACTATAAACATGTTAATCAAAATTATGAAGAATATGATACAAGAAAGAATTAGTCATGAAGTTTCTCAAGCAAAATTTTATTCTATTCAGGTTGATTCAACACAAGATAATTCATCCATCGATCAGTTTAGCATTATTATTTGGTATGTGCTTAAAGGTATTACTGTGAGCGACTACTTTCAGTTGTGCCAAGTAATGATGGTACAGGACAGGGACTTTTTGATCTATTGATTGAAACATTACAGCATCTTAAAATTGACCCCCAAAAATGTTTATCTGATAGCACAGATGGCGCTGCAAGCTACCATGGCCAGTATAATGGTTTACAATGTAAAATTGCTGATGTGGCTGATCAACATGTTCATATATGGTGCTATGCCCATGTATTGAATTTGGTGATAACTGAAACAACAAAATGTTGTGTGCCTGCAGTTTCTTTTTTCAATTTGCTCCAGAATAGAGCAACTTTTGTGAAAGCATCATACAAGAGAATGGCTGTATGGATAGAAGTTGTTGGAAAACACCTAGGACAATACAACATGAAACGATTAAAGCGGGTAGCAGGGTAGCATGGTGGTTAGCATAAATGCTTCACAGCTCCAGGGTCCCAGGTTCGATTCCCGGCTGGGTCACTGTCTGTGTGGAGTCTGCACGTCCTCCCCCTGTGTGCGTGGGTTTCCTCCGGGTGCTCCGGTTTCCTCCCACAGTCCAAAGATGTGCGGGTTAGGTGGATTGGCCATGCTAAATTGCCCGTAGTGTCCTAATAAAAGTAAGGTTGGGGGGGGGGGGGTTGTTGGGTTACGGGTATAGGGTGGATACGTGGGTTTGAGTAGGGTGATCATGGCTCGGCACAACATTGAGGGCCAAAGGGCCTGTTCTGTGCTGTACTGTTCTATGTTCTATGTTCTAATTGGTGAGACCAGATGGTCAGGAAAATCCAATGCAGCAACAACTATATTTGGACGTTTTGATGATGCCGCTGCCAGTACTTTCGTAAATCTATTGACATGCTTATCAATGATACAAGATTCAGAAAAGTTTGATGCAAAAACAAAACATGAAGCAAATGTTTTACTTCAAAGTCTTCTAAAGTTTGAAACCATATTGACAGCATTTACTTACTTGTATATATTTGAAACTACAACCCCGTTATCAAGTTATCTACAGACAAGTGGTTTAGATATGTTTACTGCATGGAGTTTGGTAGATTCAGCTACAACAAAGTTAAAGCAACAGACAAGAACATTTGATAATGTTCACAGCAAGGCTTTGGAATTTGTAAATAAATGTAATGACAGGATTTCACAGATGAATATGGATGAAAATCAAACTTTGGAACTTGATATGTTGGAAACAGCATTGCCAGTTAAGAGGCAGAGGAAGAAGAAAAGAATGGCAGATGAGCATATTGATGATGAAAGAAATTCCTCCGATTCTCTAGCTGATTTTCGAGTAAATGTGTTTAATCTAATAATGGATCGCATTGCCCAGTCACTAGAATCACGCTTTGTACAACACAAACAGTTGTATAAAGATTTGTCCTGCTTGGACCCAGCAAATTTTAAAACTATTGCAGAGAAGGGCCTTGAAGATGAAGCATTGGAAGGTATTATTAAACTGTTTCCACAAATTAGCAAAGATCAAGTAATATTGGATTTGTTTTCTTTTGCTTCAAACTTTGATGTATTAAAGCTATTGCTTAATGATGGTGAGAATATGGATTCCAGTTGCAACAATTGTAAAATTTGCAGCACTTGCCCATCGTGTGTATTAAAAATTCTGACATCCAACAGACTTCATGACAAGGCATATAATAACCTTTATGAACTTTATAAAGTCATCTGCACACTATCAGTTACTCAAGTCTAAAGTGAGAATACATTTTCAAAGCTAAAGATCATAAAGACAAGGTTAAGAAGTTCGCTGTCTGAGGAGAATTTGGAATCATACATGTTGCTATCCATTGAAAAGGAATTGTTAGATGAATTGGATGCAGAAGCAATTATTGGCAGATTTGCACAATCATCTAGCGAACACAAACGATTGCTCTTAATATAGTGGACTGCATGCAATGCAGTGCTTTTGAACTATCTGTCAATGTGTAAATTGTGCAGTAAACTATTTAAAAATATCAACCAATTACTTAAAATTTTAAAACATATATAAAAAATTCAATTATAACATTCTGTATTTACATTTCGTATCTGCTGCCAGTAATATGTACAGTACATGTACACTGTAATTACTAAGAAATACACATTTTTTCCACAAAATTTTTAATTGTACCCTTTTTTCCATATGTATTTTTTGAAAATTTTATTTATTCGTTATGAAAATTAAATGATAGCATTGTAGTTGTAAAAGGGAATATAGATAAGATTGAATATGACAGATTTAGGACAGAGATCTCTCTCAGAGGATTGTGCAACTTTGGAATTATTTGCCTGAGACGGTGGTGGAGACGGGGGTCATCAAATTTTTTTGAGGTGGAGGTAGATAGTTTTTCGTTAGTCAAGAGAATCAAAGGTTATGAGGGTAGATGAGAATGTGGAACTTGAAAGACAATGAGGCCAGATTTATGGAATAGTTGAGCTGGCTTGAGGGGAAGAATGGCCGATCTCTACTCCTAATTTGTCTGTACTATAAAGAGGGGGAGACATTTATTTTACGAAGATTTGTGAGGCTATGGAATGCACAATGAGTTGATAATTAAAACCAAGTCGACATTTAAAAATAGGAGAGAAAGATACGTCAAGGAAAGGGATATGGAACCAGGGGGCTGGATTCTCAGCCGCATAGGAAGCCCTGCTGCCGGCAGTGGAGAATACCACGTCAGCACTGGTCCCTATCCGATGCTCCAGTTCTCTTGCTGGTGTCTGGATTGTGGTTCAGGCCCCTCATTAGCAGGAAAATAAATGGGTCACCATGTTCTCTGGGCCCTCGTGAATCTCCGGCCCTCTGGGCCGGGAATCACGTGAGCGAGAATTGGTTCAGGTCTCGACAAGCATGGCCCTGATGTGATGGACCTCGCAGTGGGCCAAGGGGGTAACTCTTTTAGCAAGTTGCTCCGAAAGCCCATCACCCTCACCCAACCGTAACCCTAACCCTTACACTAACCCTCCCACAATGCAAGACATGCCCGGCTCACCCTCACCAGAACATTACCGCTCCCCCAGCAAAGACCCCCTAATTAAACAGAGCCCCACCAGAGACCCCATAATTAGAGAGGCCCTTACTGGAGACCACCTAATTAGAGAGATCCCACCAGAGACCCTGGAATCAGAAATACTCACACTAGTGACTCCATCTCCAAAAGAGTGACCCCCTTCCTGAAAGCTAGAGAACAGCCCAGAGAGAGGCAGTGAAAAAAATCACTGCTTTCAAACTCACCTGTGCAATACACCTGCTGGCCCAGGAAGGCACATTTCCTGGAAAGAGAAAGCCAGTCAGTTGGGTTTATACCCTCTCCGATCTTCGATCTATTCTTTATTATCAGCTAATAAGGAGCAAGGACATTGTTATTCGCCAATACAGTGTAAAAACCCTGGGCTTGGTTCTCTGTTTATCCAATTAAGAGCCAATTTAGCTTGGCCAATTCAGCTACCCTGCACATCTTTGTGTTGTGGGGTGAAACCCACGCAAACACGGGAAAATGTGCAAACTCCACACGGACAGTGACCCCGAGCCGGGATTGAACTTGTGACTTTGGTGCCATGAGACAGCAGTGGTAATCACTGCACCACCGTGCTGCCCTGTTTCTGAGACTAAGTGTGGACGCCAGCAGCGCATGTGTGGGTTTTCATGACAGGAAAATCGTAACGAACCCCTCACCACCGATTCCGGTACCGGTGAGGGGCTAGCATCAGCGCTGAGTACTAACTCTGTGATATATTCCAATCTGTATCACACCTATACTAACTCTCTGATATATTCCAATCAGTATCACACCTATACTAACTCTCCGATATATTCCAATCAGTATCACACCTATACTAACTCTCTGATATATTCCAATCAGTATCACACCTATACTAACTCTCTGATATATTCCAATCAGTATCACACCTATACTAACTCTCTGATATATTCCAATCAGTATCACACCTATACTAACTCTCTGATATATTCCAATCAGTATCACACCTATACTAACTCTCTGATATATTCCAATCAGTATCACACCTATACTAACTCTCCGAATGATGCAGTAAATCATCTAACTGACCGAAACCCCCTGGGACTTCATCAGGTCAGATGATTAACTCCGAGCATCTTTTTAAAAAAAAATTTTTATTATTCATTTTTTTTATTATTCATTATTCATGGAGTTTAGTGCGGACAAGTGTGAGGTGGTTCACTTTGGAGGGTGTAACAGGAATGCAGAGTACTGGGCTAATGGCAAGATTCTTGGTAGTGTAGATGAACAGAGAGATCTCGGCATCCAGGTACATAAATCCCTGAAAGTTGACACCCAGGTTAATAGGGCTGTTAAGAAGGCATATGGTGCGCTAGCCTTTATCAGTAGGGGGATTGAGTTTTGGAGCCATGATGTCATGCAGCAGCTGTGCAAAACTCTGGTGCGGCCGTACCTGGAGTACTGCGTGCAGTTCTGGTCACCACATTATAGGAAGGATGTGGAAGCTTTGGAAAGGGTTCAGAGGAGATTTACTAGGATGTTGCCTGGTATGGAGGGGAGGTCTTACGAGGAAAGGTTCAGGGACTTGAGGTTGTTTTCGTTAGAGAGGAGAAGGCTGAGAGGTGACTTAATAGAGACATATAAGATAGTCAGAGGGTTAGATAGGGTGGACAGTGAGAGTCTTTTTCCTCGGATGGTGATGACCAACACGAGGGGACATAGCTTTAAATTGAGGGGTGGTAGATATAGGACAGATGTCAGAGGCAGTTTCTTTACTCAGAGAGTAGTAGGGGTGTGGAACGCCCTGCCTGCAACAGTAGTAGACTCGACAACTTTAAGGGCATTTAAGTGGTCACTGGATAGACACATGGATGAAAATGGAATAGTGTAGGTCAGATAGGCTTCAGATGGTTTCACAGGTCGGCGCAACATCGAGGGCCGAAGGGCCCTTACTGCGCTGTAATGTTCTATGTTCTATGTTCTATACTGGCCCTATTCCCTAGTTCTCCCTCAATGCTTTCACCTTCTGACCTATTGGTCCGGTCCCCACCCCCCTGCCATACTAGTTTAAACCCTCCTGTGTGACACCAGCAAACCTCGCGGCCAGGATATTTATGCCTCTTCAGTTTAGATGCAACCCGTCCTTCTTATACAGGTCAAATCTGCCCCGGAAGAGCTCCCAGTGGTCCAGATAATGGAATCCTTCCCTCCTACACTTGCTGTTTAGCCACGTGTTTAGCTGCTCTATCTTCCTATTTCTAGCCTCACTGGCACGTAGCACAGGCAGTAATCCCGAGATTACAACCACAGAGGTCCTGTCATTTAACTTTCTGCCTCGCTCCCTGAACTCCTGCTGCAGCAACTCATGCCCCTTCCTGCCTATGTTTTTAGTACCAATATGTACAACAACCTCTGCCTGTTTGCCCTCCCCCTTCAGGATGCCTGCTACCAGTTCTGAGACATACTGGACCCTGGCACCAGGGAGGCAACATACCATCCTGGAGTCTCTTTCATGTCGACAGAAGCACCTATCTGTGCCCCTGACTATAGAGTCCCCATGACTACTGCTCTTCTGTGCTTTGACCCTCCCTGCTGAACATCAGAGCCAGCCGTGGTGTCACTGCTCTGGCTGCTGCTGTTTTCCCCTGATAGGCTATTCCCCCCCCGCCCCCCCCCCCCCCGACAGTATCCAAAGGGGTATACCTGTTCGAGAGGGGGACAACCACAGGGGATTCATGCACTGACTGCCTGCCCTTTCTGGTCGTCACCCATTTCTCTGCCTGCACCTTGGGTGTGACCACATTTATATAACTGCTATCTATGACGCTTTCCGCCTCCTGCATGCTCCTAAGTGCATCCAACTGATGCTCCAACAAACCATGCGGTCTGTGAGGAGCTCTAGTTGGGTGCACTTTCTACAGATGAAGCCATCCGGGGCGCTGGGAGCTTCCCGGACCTGCCACATCTCACAGTCAGAGCACTGCACCCCTCTAATTGACATTGTGTCAATTAATTCGTAAATTACATTTTCAAATTTTTTTTTAAGTTACTGTTAACTATATGTTTCCTGGCACTATATCTCTACTATAAATGTGAAAGCTAAATACAGTACACTTCAATCTCTCTCTTAGATACCCTCCAAATTATAATTAAGTAATTATGTTTAATTAGTTTAACAATGGGTAATTTTTTTAATTTACCATGTCATGTTTTGTAGACTGGCTAATATGAATGATGCACTATAGAATATCTAGTTTACATAATTTATTATGAAACAACTGTGTGGTAAAGATACCTGGAATAAATAACCAATAAACTACTGACACTAACTAACTGTTATAGAGCTACTGCAAAATAAGTCTATCAACCAACACGATTTACTCCCGATTGTCTCGGGGCACAGAACCACATGATAGACTTACCCTGCCACACTGCCACCTGCTGGTCAGAGATCATGTACAATATTATCTACAGAATTGCTTCATGCATATCATCACACCTGCCTCATCGAACATACCATCCATTAGTGACTGAGAAGGTAGGAGTCATGGAAATTCCCAGGGAACAGAGCACAGGCTTGCAGGATGCGCTTTTGATGGTCTCCTTTCAGGTGCTGAACATCATGGGCTGTTGCCATGGAGTCACTGAAGTCACATGGGTGCAGTCTATTGCACCCTGCACACATGGGAACCCAGAGATAACTGTGAAGTCTGTAAATGTCTGAGCCTAGCTATCCTCATCCAGAGAAAAGTTCACATAATGATGGGACCTCCTGTAAAGCCCTCCTGGATGCATCAATGTCTTTCTGATGGTGAAATTCCCACCAGGTGCCCTGTTGATCCCTAGAAAGACCCAGAGGCAAAGAAATTGAGTGCTGCTATCACCTTCAGGGCCACGAACAGAGGGAAGCCACCAAACTCACATGGCGTCAGGTCTTCTCGGAGAATGTGGCAGAGGGGGTGTGCAAAATATCAGGGTAATCACAGATTAGCCCTGCACTGCCTCTCATTCACGTGCAAATAGGAGACGTGCTCATAGACCCTCAGTGTGGTGAGTTATCTCTGCTCTCTGGGTGTCTGCTTTTGGATGTGGCATTTGACCAATTGCATTTACTTTATCTTGATCTGGTTGTACACATCTTTCGAAATTCCAACTTCAATTTCTCTATGCCAAATTGGCATTTGTCTTTGTTTAATTTCAGGCCATGCAAGTCAATTCTCATCATTGTTTACATGAGTCTTGAATAATGTTGTTCTGGTGTAGTTGACCATATTATAACATCATCGATGTAGACTCTAACACCAGATATTTGGTTCGTAAAAAGTCCCAAGTTCCGAGCTAGTGAACGCCCTCTCATTGTCGGGGACAATGATTTCTGGTATGCCGTGTGTAATGAACGTCTGGCGGAGTCGCCCGATTGTGGGCTTGGACGTTGTCAGTATCATTCGGTTCATATCCATCCACTTGGAATAGGTGTCGGCCAGGATCAAGAACATCAATCCCTAGAATGGCCTGGAAAACTAATAATAATAATAATAATAATAATAATAATCTTTATTAGTGTCACAAATAAACTTACATTAATACTGCAATGAAGTTGCTGTGAAAAGCCCCTAGTCGCCACACTCTGCGCCTGTTCTTGTATATTGAGGGAGAATTCAGAATGTCCAATTCACCGCCAGAAGAGGGAGAACGTGCAGACACTGCACAGACAGTGACCCAAGCCAGGAATCGAACCCAGGTCCCTGGTGCTGTGAAGCAACAGTGCTAACCACTCTGCTATTGTGCCGCCCTAAATCGACAAAATCGGCATGAAGCCGCGACCAGGTGGAGGGGCACTGCCGGCAGAAATTTCGGGTGCTGCTGGCTCAGGCCGCACTGCTGGGCAAGTTTTTTGATGTCCTTGTCAATACCAGGCCACCACACATAGCTGCAAGCCAGAATCTTCATTTTCCAGACCACAGGATGGTCACTGTGGAGATTCTTCAAAATGGTGCCGCAACCTTTTGTTGGAACCAAGATGCATGTCCCCCATAGGAAGACCCTGTCCTCTATGATGAGGTCCGTGACCATCAGGCAAAGCGCGGTGCTGAGTCCTGTCCAATGTGATGTGCCGGATACGGGCTAACTGGAGATCCGTGTGGATCCAGATCCTGAGTTGAGATGTGGTAACAGGCAATGTTTCCATAAAATGCAAAGTAACAATGATTTTGTCGGTTCAAGTGGGCATCAGTGGCCTGGTCGGCAGGGGACGACGTCTTAGAGCGTCTGCATGAGGGATCTCCATCCCAGGCCGGTGTCCATTATATATTCATAAGCTTCCAGCAGCAAAGCCCATCATTGAATTTGTGCGGGTGCGACGGGAGGGATTGCCCTGTCTTCCTTGGAGTGTGATCTGTCAGAATCTTGAAGGCGTGGCCAGAGACATATTGATGGAATTTCTTCAATGCAAAACTCTATGGTCAAAGCCTCTTCCTCAATCTGGGCGTAATTTCGCTCGGCTGTTGCAAGAGTCTGAGAAGTGAAGGTGATGGGCCGTTTTGTGCCGTTGTCCATCCTGTGGGCTAAGGGTGCTCCGATGCAGTAAGTATCCGGCTCATCAGTAGCTTGGCGGAGTCGAAGTAGGTGAGCAACCACAAGGATGAGAGTTACTATTTTACCTCGGCAAACACGGCCTGCTATGGTGGACGCCATGTTCATTCCTGAACCTTCTTCAGAAACTGGTGTAAGAGGGGCCAGCAGTGTTGCGAGGGTCGGGATAAATTTCCTGTAATAGTTTCCCGTTACAACCCGGTGAAGGCCACGGTGTTCCATACGGGAACCGACGTACGTAATTTCCCGGATGTGGAACACGCACGTCTCCCTTGTAGCCACCGAAGTTGGCCACTGCCCGAACACAAAATGGTGGATTAAAATGCATGCAGGGAAAATTGGACAATGTAAGGAAGACAAGCAGGTTGCAGAATCTCCCTGTGTATTCTGACTGCAAAGAAACCAGACAGCACTGAAGCTGGCTGTTGCGCATATTAATTGAGCGATTTCCCGGGCACAATGGAAACAATCGCGAATAATCGGAACACATCCAGACTCTTCGGCGCCAGCAGGAGTCCCGGACAATAAGTTACAAACAGGCCCCAAGAACCGCCCAGCGATCGAGCATCAACCCCAGTATTGGGGGATTTAAACCAATCGATTGGTATGAGATCCAATCGATTGAAAGCAAGCATAGGGTTCACCCAGAAGGGTGCGAAACCCCTAAAGCCTATAAGGCAGAGACCCCAATCCCAGCACTCTCTCTCTTCACCAGCCCTCCCAGCAGAACATCCTAGCAGCTCTTTAAAAACTTGACCGTGAGAAGGAGAGGCGTGGCCAACAGGTACATCGACAAGTAAGTGTCCAGTCAACTCATGCAACGAGAATAGACACTCCTGACCGCTTAGCCTATACCAACTGGGAAGCCTGCAGTCTCAGGACAGAACAAGAGGCCATTGTTCCCTGATCCAGTGGGTTCCCTTATCGATGATAAGTATTGGCTCATAGTGGTAGGAATAGTTTAGTCCGCTCGTATTAGTTGCATGAGTATCGATTTACTGTGTAAATAATAAATGTGTTTGATTGAACCTTACTAACTGGTGTATTGAGTTATTGATCTGATCTTGGACTTGAACCTCGTGGCGGTATCATAAGGATACCTGGCGACTCCAGAACTAAGTAATAAAACAGAGCAAATTAAGTGGTAAGCACACTTAGTAAAACGAGCAACACCCTGCAGCCGAAAAGCAGCGGTGAGAAGCTCATTAAGTTTCCTTAAGTGTTCCTGGTCTGACGTCGCAAGGCCACCCTTGTAATATGTTTTCCTTGACACATTAGAATATTGCGTAAGCCAATGATACCCCAAAAGGTGGTCTCGTATATTCATACAACCCACGGTGCGTATTTACTGTCACAAATTTTCTTGATACCGGTTCCAAGATCAGCTAAGGTCAACCATGGTACGGGAATTGAACCTGCACTGCTGGCCTGCCTTGATCGGCTTTAAAAGCCAGCTATTTAGCCCACTGTGCTAAACCAGTCCCTATATCCGTGCTACCTTTGGTGCAGCAATGCAGTGCAGTTGCTGGCAGTCAACAACTTCATCCAAAAAATACGTCTGGTTCGGGTGGGGGTGCGGGATGGCGGGGTTGTCGTGTCTGGCTGGCTGGCGTGCTGGCAGGTGGATGGGCCTTCTCTCTGGTGCCTCTCTGCCCAGTCCCGGTAGCCATACATATACCGGTCACTCCGATCCATGTTCTGCGGGTTGGGGGAATGCGCCTGCCGGGCATCCTAATTCTGCCAAGAGCGGAAATTGGAATAATCGGTTCCAGAAGGCGGTGCTCTGTGGGTGGTTGGGCCTCTCAGATTGAGGACCACCTTGCCCTGTAGCTCCTGTATTCCTTGTTCCGCACTCACGCGGGAAAGAACTATTTCAATGGGCTTCTTCAGGTCCAATTGTGGGTTGGCCAATATTTTCCTCTGGGTTGCCGCGTTGCAGATGCCTGTGCAGCCATGTAAAATGGCCACTTGCAAAGGACAATGGGAACTGTGGTCAATTTAGGACACAGACAGGTACACAGCCTCTGTGTGTTGTGCAAAGAAACCAGACCTGGGAGAAACTCACAGTTCATTAAAGACTGATCACTTGCTCCCGCCAGACAATAGCATTCGCATTAAAAACCATCAACAATAGCAGCCTAACCGGCGCCACTCACCTTATTTGGAAAGGCCTATGTGCCTGGGACAATGTTAGCTAGGACCCGCCCAGCCATCACGGTATCTGCCCCTAATTGGCTAATATCGATGAGGGTGATCTAAACCCTATTGATCCATTGGACCTGGAGTAAGGACTGCCCAAAAGGGCGCAAAAGAGATGAAGGATAAAAGGCAAATAGAAATAGAAAAGCAAAATCTCCCCATTAACAGGTGACCATACAGGGTTTTGATTGTCATTGGATAGTATGCAGCAATCTACCCAATGACTTAATCAAAAGCTGTTAATCTGTTCATTGTGACTGTACTCCCTGTGCAAACATTCACACTGAAATACTCACTTTGGATAGAGAAGTTAGCAGTGCGAGAACTTCACTGAGTAAACACTCTGCTCATGCCAGGGAGCTGTACAGGTAAGAATGGAGAATTGAAACAAAGCGCGGTTGTCACAATTCAGGGTGAATTTTATTCAACAGGTTTAACGAGAGATTTTTAAAAATAAATTTAGAGTACCCAATTCATTATTTTCAATGAAGGGACAGTTTAGCGTGGCCAATCTATCGAGCTTGCACATTTTTAGGTTGTGGGGGCAAAACCCACGCTAACACGGGGAGAATGTGCAAACTCCACACGGACAGTGACCCTGAACAAAGAACAAAGAAAAATTACAGCACAGGAACAGGCACTTCGGCCCTCCCAGCCTGCGCCGATCCAGATCCTTTATCTAAACCTGTTGCCTATTTTCCAAGGTCTACTTCTCTCTGTTCCCCACTCATTCATTTATCTGTCTAGATGCATCTTAAATGATGCTATCGTGCCCGCCTCTACCAGCTCCGCTGGCAAAGCATTCCAGACACCCACCACCCTCTGTGTAAAAAACTTTCCACGCACATCTCCCTTAAACTTTCCCCCTCTCACCTTGAAATCGTGACCCCTTGTAATTGACACCCCCATTCTTGGAAAAAGCTTGTTGCTGTCTATCCTGTCCATACCTCTATAATTTTGTATACCTGAATCAGTTCTCCACCTCAACCTCCACCTTTCTAATGAAAACAATCCTAATCTACTCAACCTTTCTTCATAGCTAGCACCCTCCATACCAGACAACATCCTATTGAACCTCGTCTGCACCCTCTCTAAAGTATCCACATCCTTCTGGTAATGTGGCGACCAGAACTGCACGCAGTATTCCAAATGTGACCTAACCAAAGTCCGATACAACTGTAACATGACCTGCCGACTCTTGTACTCAATACCCCGTCCGATGAAGGCAAGCATGCTGTACGCCTTCTTGATCACTCCATCGACCTGCTTGCCACCTTTAGGGTACAATGGACCTGAACTCCCAGATCTCTCTGTACATCAATTTTCCCCAGGGCTCTTCCATTGACAATATAGTCTGCGCTCAAGTTAGATCTTCCAAAGTGCATCACCTCGCATTTGCCTGGATTGAACTCCATCTGCCATTTCTCTGCCCAACTCTCCAATCTATCTATATTTTGCTGTATTCTCTGACAGTCCTCCTCGCTATCTGCAACTCCCCCAATCTTAGTATCATCTGCAAACTTGGTATTCAGGCCACCTATACCTTCCTCCAGGTCAATTATGTAGATCACAAACAACAGTGGTAGCGAGCACGGATCCCTGTGGAACACCACTAGTCACCTTTCTCCATTTTGAGACACTCCCTTCCACCACTACTCTCTGTCTCCTATTGCCCAGCCAGTTCTTTATCCATCTAGTTAGTACACCCTGATCCCCATACGACTTCACTTTTTCCATCAACCTGCCATGGGAAACTTTATCAAATGCTTTACTGAAGTCCATATATATGACATCTACAGCCGGGATCAAACCTGGGAACTCGGCGCCGTGAGGCAGCAGGGCTAACCCACTGCGCCACCGTGCTGCCCTGGTTTAATGAGAGTTATCGCATACCTTTAAAGATTGCACTTGCGCATTTGACTCTGTCCGTCTCCTTTTGTTTTTAAGCTCTGGCTGTGTTGAAACCCAAAAATTACTGAAAGCAAGCTTTATATTCGTTGTTCAGAGGGCAAACTGAAAAGAGAAACAAAACTTCAGGAAATAACGAGTCATTTATTTAGCAGATTGTGAAATGATGCAATAACAGGATGAAGTGATCAAGTGAATAGAGGAGTTCAACAGACTGTTCATTTTTTTCAGTACATGCAAATCAGCTGATGTGTTTTGTCATTCCACTGCAGAGCTGATGAAAAGTTTGGAATAAGTGAGAAAGCACTGTTCGATATTAGTGCATGGAGGTTGTTAACATTTTTAAAAAAAATTGTTTTCAAAAGTTTTATAATGGCCACGTACTTACATCTATGGGTCAACAGTCACTAAATCACTGACCCTCGACTAGCTCTGACCAGAGCCACAGCAAATCCCTGACACTGCCCATCCACCCAGGTCTCACACACAACTGTCTTTTGGAAGATATATACTTTCATTAAATATCTGAAAGTGAGATTTCAAAACATTTCAAAATCATCAAAACATGGAAGTGCAATGATATTCAGATTTTCTCCAGAACAAAGAACATTACAGCACTGGGGCAGCACGGCCACATAGTGGTTAGCACAAATGCTTCACAGCTCCAGGGTCCCAGGTTCGATTCCCGGCTTGGGTCACTGTCTGTGCTGAGTCTGAACGTTCTCCCCGTGTGTGCGTGGGTTTCCTCCGGGTGCTCCGGTTTCCTCCCACAGTCTAAAGATGTGTGGGTTAGGTGGATTGGCAAGGCTAAATTGTCCTTAGTGTTCAAGAAGGTTGGGTGGGATTACTGGGTTACAGGAATAGGGTGTGGGCTTGGGTAGGGTGCTCTTTCCACGAGCCGATGCAGACTCGATGGGTGGAATGGCCTCCTTCTGCACTGTAAATTCTATGAGCACAGGAACAGGTCCTTTGACCCACCAAGCCTGCACTGATTGAGATTCCTTATTTAGACTTGGCAATGCGTTCCAGGCAACCACCACCCTCTTTCACCATACATCTTGTTGCTCGTTATGCCTTCCCTTAATTTGCTCTGTTTTAATTACCTTTGCTCAAGAGTCGCCAGGTATCTTTCTGATACCACCACAAGGTTCAAAACCGAATACTGATCAATGACTCGATACACCAGTTAGTAAGTTTGAAATCAATGCACATTTATTTACATACACAGTCAATTATTACTCATGCATAAACTCTATTCGCTAAACTACAACTACTACTAAAAGCCTATACTTAGCTTCGGGGGGGCACACTGAGTCAGAGGAACAATGGCCGTTGTCCGGTTCTGATACAGCTGGCTTCGGGCTGGTATAGAATAGTAGCTAGGAGTGCCTATCTCGTAGCGTGCGTTGACCTTTGACTTACTTGGCTGGTGCTTGGCGGGCCTCTCATCGCTGAGAGACAAAGGCCAAGATGAAGGTGACGAAGAAGAATAAGAGAGCGAACTGACCTTGGGGACTCTGCTTTACAGTCCCCAGGGTTTCACGCCCTTCTGGGCGGACCCTGGACTTGGCCCCAATTAATTGGACCATGTCCCAATCGTTTGTATCGATTCTCTTCAATAATGGGGTCGTTCCCCAATCGCTGGGCGGGCTCTAGGTAACCATTGGCCTGCCTTTGTTTTAGTCTCCACTGGCGCCGGGGAGTCTGTCCTGGTTCCGATTGTTTCAATGTTTACTTTTGTCCCCGGAGATAGCTCATTACTATGCTAATGGCTTGTAGTTTTAGTTCTGTCTGGGCTCTGCAAGTTCTAATCCACAGGAATCCTTGTACCTTCTCATTTTTCTAGTGCTGTCCATTTTTCCCTGTACTCTTTGCGAGTGTCCATTTTGGAATCGGGACGTGGCCACCCCAGGTGGCTACACTCCCTCCTTGTGATCCTCAACGCGAAGCGTGAAGGATCACCTTACTGTGATGTTTTCGTTCCCTGACCAAGCGGGCACCCATGACTAGGCTCTACTCTGACCCTAACTATGCAACATATTTTGAACTAAACAATTTTACATACACACATCACCTTACGGGGGCGCTATGTCATTAAGGACATGCATTACAAAATAAAAAAGTGGAACCTCTAACTATTCTCTATAAACTATCATCACTCAAAAATATCCTAATATGTTAACTGTACAAAAATAGCAGCATTCAAATTTCTTTGGTTTGGCAGTCAAACACAGAGTTCACATTTCTTTATTCAACAAACGAAAACACACAAAACAAAAAAACGAATGTACTTTAATCCATGTCAAGGGGTTCGGTGGCCTGATGGAAACCGAAAATAGGGGATCTAATTCTGTATACCGGGGTGCTAGAGCGGTAGGCTCTCCTTCACCATTTCTTCATTCGAATGGTCTGCACGATACTGCACAGTATCGCCAGTGCTACAAGTACTTCAATGACATATGAGAGGGAATACCAAGTGATAAATTTATCACACCAGGTCGGGGTACTGTTGACTGTTACTGGGCTCTGTGTACTGTGGGGGAGTGAATCATTGATGGCCTGTGGGGTGGGGGTGAGGTGGTTAGCGTTCACGCGCAACCAATGTGACCCTGTTAGTCTATTTAGCAAAGATGGAGGCCATCTTCATCTTTTCTTCTCTTCTTGTCTTTCTTCTCTTCTTGTCTTCCTTCTCTTCTTGTCTTCTTCTGGAATCTTGTGAACACAAGCATAATATCTGTCATCTTGCTTAAGATCTCGTGTGTTTGTCTGTCTGTTCTTTATTGCCAATTACCCTTTATAATTGGTCACCACCTGTGACTCCCTCATTATTTTATAAAAACCGAATTTCTGGACAAGACATTCTTGAAAAATACTGACACAGTGCAAGCAGTCTCGCAGCCTGTGCGATTTACCATCCCAATATTTGAGGATGTAAATAGCATGAGGAAAGCAACCGAAGGGTCACTATAAAACAAAACAAAACTTTTTTGAAATGAAAGAGCCAAAATGAGGTGTGTATGGGCCGCAGCAGGTACGATTTGGATGGAATCCCTGGGTAGGACGGGATGTGCTCTACCCGAGCTCAGCTGACCAGAGGGTGGGGGAGGGGGGGGGGTCCTCAGGCAGGGCGGGGACCAGTGTCGTTTCTCCACTTCCTGAGTAACCGGCAAGAATGTAGTCGTTGTGGTGGGTTGCAGTAATGTCTCTTCTACCCTCAAATTAGAAGAGCAGTTACGAATTGGCGTCTGGGCAAATTCTCCGATGTTTCTGCGGACAAACTAGGCAGCTGTCCGTGGACAAACTTGCTCCATTAACTGCCAGGGGGCGTTAAAGAAGTGGTGGCGTGGGGCTGTGAAAAGCTGTTTAAATTCTAAACACTGAACACTTAACAAACACATACAAACAAACATGCAACAAATATCGTGCAGGTTCCATCAGAAAGGACACCGTATCTCTCTAACGGTTCCTTTTAACATCATCTGGCCACCTTAGTTTTCAGTTGTAAACAGGGTCGCAAAGGGATTTGTGTGGTGGGAGTCAGACTCAATGTCATCATCTTCTCCCGGCTGCTATAATCTTGACTGCAGAAGTCCTGCCAAAGCTGCGTGGGGTGACATGGGGTCCATCTCATCGTTCCTGATGAACCTGAATGAATTGTTGCGGTGCCAGATTCATGTGTCTAGGTTGGAGCTACTGGAGTTCAGTCCGTAATCGTCGGGCGATGGGTCTGGGTCAGGGGCTGTAACGTATGTGATCTCAAAGGGATCACTTGAATTGTACTCGGAGTCGCTGGGAGTGGGGCTTGGTGCACGGGGATAGTATCATGGTGTGCTGTGGCTGCCGTCAGTGCTTTCGCAGTCACTGTCGCTGTCGCTGCTGTCTGGGGGCAGGGAGAGGCAGAGTCATGGGTCAGGGGGTGGAGTCAAAGTTGAGTCAGAGGACGGGCTGGACTGGCTGGCGGAGGGTAGGAATGTGTTTTCTGTGGGTGGGGCGAGCTTGTCTGCTACTGCGAGCAGGATGTGGTGTGTGTGGTTGTTCTGCGATCCATAAGCCTTGAGCTGGTTTATGTGGAACCATGCAGACTTTCCATTAGGGTATTTTATCTTGCAGACAGAGGGGCTTACTTTGTCCGAAATGGAGTACGGACCTGAGTATTTTGGTGACAGGAATGTGAGGGGATTGTATAGGGAAAGCAGTACTTGCTGCCCTACTTCAAACTCAGTGGCATGCACCATCTTATCGAAACAAGCCTTGCTTTGTTTTTTCCTTGTGCCCATTCTCAAAGCGGCTGCGAGTTGGGCCGCCTTCACATTTGCTATTAACTGCTGTACAGCGTTTTCGTGTGTGAGGGCTGTCACTGCGGGGCTGGTCAAGTCTAAGCCTAATAAATATTCCGTTCCTTTCATGGGGCGTCTGGTGATGAGTGTGTGGGGGGTGTATCCTGTGGACGTGGATACTGTGTTTCTCAAAAACATTAATGCAAATGGGAGGACTGAATCCCAGGTGCTATTGTTCTGCTGAACCATTTTCCTAAGGGTGGCTTTTAGTGTCCTATTCATGCGTTTGATAATACCACTTGACTGGGGTTGGTACACGATATGAAACTTTTGAGTAATTCCAAAAATTGTGAGGACGTTTTTCATAACTCGTCCTGTAACGTGGGAGCCTTGATTGAATTCTATACTGCGGGGGAGTCCCCATCTTGTAAAGATGTGTTGGGTTAGTATTTTGGCTGTGGTCTTTGCCGTATTGGTGCGCGATGGAAAAGCTTCCACCCGTTTTGTGAAGGTGTCGATGACCACCAACACATACTTATATCCGTTTCTGCAAGGGGTTAGGGGTCCAATAAAGTCTATCTGGAGGTTAGTCCATGGGCCATTAACGGGCGGGTGTGGCTAAATTGAGCCTTCTTTGCGTATCTGTCCGGATTGTTCTGGGCACAGATCAAGCAATTCTCAACGTAGTGTGTCACGTCAGCTTTTAAATTTGGCCACAAACAGAACGGTCTGAGGTGGGCTAAAGTGGGTTCAATTCCCTGATGTCCATGATTGTCATGGAACAAACAAATGAGTTGGTTCCTATCCTGCTCTGGAACTACATAAAGGCTGTCTTTTAGAATCACACCGTCATGTGTGGTTATGGAATTCTTCAATTTGTCATAAGGGGCTGGGAACGTTCCCTTTAAAACTTCCCTGAGCTTCTCATCCTGTTTCTGTGCCTGGGCTAAATCCTGTATGTTGGTCTGTGAGACCTGAACTGCGTATACTGGGGTGCTTTCAGGGGGGTTAGAAAAATACCCATGCCTAGAACCTGCCTTTGCTAGGGCATCTGCTTTAACATTTCCAAGGGGGGAAGAACGGTGGTGACTGCGAACTTTCACAATGCGGTATTTCCTGTCCTTTGCCTGCTTTAAAATATGGTTGAGTAACGGGGCTGATGGTATGGGTTTTCCATCTGTGGAAACAAATCCTCTTGTCTTCCACAGGGGTAGGTATTCGGTTAAACTATTACAGACATACAGACTGGCTGAATAGATGTCTGCTGGAGTGGGGAACGAGTCGGGGTGGTCTACTAGATACACTATTGCTGCGTGAGCCTAAGTGCCCTGGCAACTTTAGGGAAATCTCTTCTATGAAATGAAATGAAATGAAAATCGCTTATTGTCACGAGTAGGCTTCAATGACGTTACTGTGAAAAGCCCCTAGTCGCCGCATTCCGGCGCCTGTCCGGGAGGCTGGTACTGGAATCGAACCGTGCTGGTGGCCTGCTTGGTCTGCTTCAAAAGACAGTGATTTAGCCCAGTGAGCTAAACCAGCCCCATAAATACCGCCTTCTGTTATGCGTTTGCCATCTAAAACTGTGGAGGAGCCATCCACATAGATTTTCAGGGGTGCGCACGTGTCTGTGGGCTGGGGTCTCCGGGGTGAACTACTTATCTTCCTGGGAGATGTCTTTGGAATGAATGGGCCTGTGTTGTGCTGGGTGGAGATAATCTCACATTCATGAGGGGTGCCTGGGTACTGTAAATTGTCTGCAAGGAAAGTGTGTGTCTTTGTTCATTTAACTGTGATGTCCCGTCCCTGTAAAAGAAGGGTCCAGCGGGCTGCTCGGATTTGGCTGACTGTGCCATCTTTAAGTCGGCCGTCTAACAAAAGCTGTGTTGGGGTGTGTTCTGTGAGGATGGTGATGGGGTTGAGTCCGGTTATGTATGAAAAGTATTGTACTGACCAAAAAACTGCGAGCAGGTGCCTTTCACAGGCAGAAAATACTTCCTCGACAGGGTCTAATACTCGGGATGCATATGCTACACGTCGTAACTGGTTATGGCGTTCCTGGAGGAGAACGGCCGAAAGGGTTCGGTCGATGCTTGCTACTTCGATAGCGTACGGGGAAAGTGGGTCTGGGACGTGTAGTGCGGGGGCAGTGCTGAGTGCTCTTTTTAAAGCATCCACGGCATCTGTATGCTGGAGAAGCAATTCCCTAGGTGCCTTTTTCTTAAGAAGGTCGGATAGGGGAGCTGCTTTAGTGGCGAAACCATCAATGTGGTTTTGGCAGTAGCCAACCAGTCCTAAAAATGACCGGAAGGCTGAGACGTTGTGGGGAAGGGGCAATTTGATGATCGAGTCAATCCTTTTCTGCTTGATTCCGCGTTTACCATGTGTGATAACTGTTCCCAAGTATATCATTTTTTCTTCCAAGATCTGGGCCTTTTTGGGGTTAACCTTACATCCAAATTCTTTTAGGAGTCCTAAGAGTTCTGCTAGAAGTGAAATGTGCTCTACCTTTGTATCTGTCTGTAGTAGCAGGTCGTCTACGTACTGGACCAGACATTCGGGGCGGGAAAATTTAGCTAATCCATTTGCCAGCTGTCGGTGGAAAATGGAGGGGGAGTTGTGGAAGCCTTGTGGAAGGCACGTCCACCTGTACTGCTGTCCTTTAAAGGTGAAGGCAAATTTGTACTGGCACGCTTTAGCCAATGGAATGGACCAGAAGCAGTTACTAATGTCCAAAACCATAAAGAATCGTGACTGGAGTCTCTGCTTGAGCATGGTGTCGGGACTTGTGGCTATGGTGGGGGCTGCTGCTGGGATTACTTTATTCAGTTCCCAGTAATCAATGGTCAGTCGCCATGATCCAAGCTGGTTTCCTGAAGGGCCAAATCAGGGCATTATTAGTGGAGGCTACTGATCTCAGTACGCACTGTTCTAACAAGCCATCTATCACTTTTGAGATTTCTCCCTCTGCTTCCTGGGGAAATCCGTACTGTTTCTGGGGTCTGGGGTCAGGACCTGTAATCTGCACAGAGCCAGCCATTCGGCCACAGTTATGCTTGTGCTGTGCAAATGCTGCTTTGTGTTCTTGCAGGACTGCCCTAACCTGTCTGTCTGTACTAATTGTTCTCGGGTCAAACCAGTAGTCTCCAACTGAGCTGATTCTATCTGCATATTCTCCTACTGTGAGCGTGGCGGGGGCTCGTGCTGCTTTTGCCATTTTCCAGACACATTTGTTGACTGCATCAAAGGAAAGGTTGTGGGAGCTCAAAGTCGATTCCTAAAATGTGCTCTGCTGTGTGGGACAGATCAACTAACACTATGGGGTGCTTTGTGGTGATGTTGTCGATTTGTACGGATACAGGGACTGTGATGTGTCCCTGCTGTAAGTGGCCTGTAAAGCCGCTGAGGGTGATGGTGTCTGTTGTGGGCCACGTGTCCCTCTGAAAGATTGTGGAGGAATTGAGTGTGGTGCGGGACACTCCTGTGTCCCAAAGAAATTCAACGGGCTGACCTCGGACTTTGGCTGCTACGACCGGTCGGCCGGACTTATCCCAAAGGGTGTAGCAGACCCAAGTTAGGCAGCCCGAACACCGTCAGTCTGTGCCGTTCATGTCTCCCTGGTCTGAACGGTTGCTAACACTATGAATAGGCTTTACCCTATTCCTATTTAGGGTGCCTGTCTGTTGGGCTCTTTGTGGTTTCTGTGGCGCATTGCACTCTCGTGCAAAGTGTCCTAACTGACCCCGTGGGGATCAGGATTTTTATATCTGCCAGGCTTCCCTTTGTGATGGTCTCTGGGTCTATTCAGGAGTGTTCACAAAGAATATCAAGCTGAGTTATTGAAGAAAGCTGATTCATTTACACTACTAAATTAAATATTCCAACCACTCAACAAGGAATAAGTTATTAAATAAAACAAGATGATATATCTTACAACAGAACTCTATGCAAGGCACCTAATCGCTCCAACGCCTTACAACCTTCTCCCAGAAGTCACATGATATTTATGTCACTGTTCCTTATCTCCATTGAAGTGGAAAATAACTTGCTCATACCAAAGAGTTGAGTTATTGGTTAAAGCTTTTGGGAGAAAGCCAGGCACTCCGCAGTGCTCATGGTCACCTTTTCAATTGTACAATGGCTAATAGCCTCTGTTAGACATGTACATGGGTTAGTTCCTAATTAGCTTGGGGGTTTATATACATGACCAATTAGGCCCCCCTAGCAACAATTAGCTTCCAATCACATTCCTCTGAAACCATTCGTTATCTAATGCTCGCAACTCCTTGTTCAAAGTTACAAGATGTTGGAACCAACAATTCTACGGACACGTGCTTGTAGGATTAGAATTGCGGTTTTAATATACTCACAACAGAGCCAGCCTATTAGCCATTGAACTTTCGGTGAACTGGCTGGCTGACCATGTGGCACTGACCTTTATACAGCCGCTTCTGGGGGAGGAGTCCTGGGCAGAGCCAAGGGAGAAGCCCCGTACAACTCGAGCATTCCCAGTGCTGCCGTGTGTGCTGGCTTTGGCCACAGAAATGGCAGGCCTGAGCAGCCGAGTAGCTGGCTGGGGCAGCATAGTAACTGGCTGGGGCAGCAGAGTAACTGGCTGTGGCAGCGCTGTAGCTGGGGGGCCGTGCGGCACAGGCTTGGGGGGACTGTTGGTCGGGGGGTCCACGATGAGGTTGCGGGGTCCGCGGGAAACGAGGTGAGGCTGTGGAAGGAAACTTCCATAGTGGTAGCAGCCTCCACGGTAGTGTCTAAGTCCTGGCCCCCTTTTCTAGCAGTCTTTGGCGCACATAGTTAGACCTAAGGCCCGCCACGAAAACGTCCCGCACAGCAAGCTCCCTATGTTCAGCCGCGGTAACGGCTTGATAATTACAGTCATTGGAAAGATTGTTCAATTCCCGTACAAACTCGGCTAGCGTTTCTGTAGGCCGCTGACGGCGTTAATGGGCCTAACGTACATTTTGTCCAATATTGCCAGCGCTGCGGTGTAAGATCCGGCCAGATTCAGCTGTGTGGATATTCTGTGGCTTACCCTCGCGTGCAGTAGGCTGAGTTTTTGTTCCTCCGTTGTTCCGGCGGTGCTGGCTTCTGCCAGGTAGGCTTTAAAACATCTCAGCCAATGGGAAAATATTTCCTTAACATCTGCATCCTCTGGGTCGAGTTCCAGGCATCCGGGCTTGAGGGCTGCTTCCATGATTTCTTCAACTGTTTCCTGAGTATATTAAATTGTTGGAACCAACAATTCTACGGACACGTGCTTGTAGGATTAGAATAGCGGTTTTAATATACTCACAACAGAGCCAGCCTATTAGCCTTTGAACTTTCGGTGAACTGGCCGGCTGACCATGTGGCACTGATCTTTATACAGCAGCTCAAGGGGGAGGAGTCCTGGGCAGAGCCAAGGGAGAAGCCGTGTACAACTCGAGCATTCCCAGAGCTACTCCCCCTGGAGGACAAGTAGTGCAACTGCACTTACAATACAGACACATGTAGATACAGATTATAATCCGGTGTGAATCACATTGACCACACAAGGATAACAGGTGTCTCAATTGATAACGGTCAGTTTGTCAGCTACAGAATGACTCAGCAATTAATCGGAACATTACAGATGTGTGAGTAGGTCAGTTAGAGAATGACTCGCCACTAAGCCAACTTACCAGGTCATTGCAGAATTAGATTGCCGTGGTTGTCAGTCCACACTATTGCAGGCATAAGCTAGTGTCGAATGTCTCAGCAGTCTACACTATTGCAGGCATAAGCTAATAATTAAACATAATAAAATAGAGATTAAATGAATAACCTCTAATGTAAATTTCCCAGAACACCATCTGGCGGTGAGAAGTATTACTATCTTATTGTTAACCATTTGTATTCCTTACAAGACACGTATTGTTACACCCTTGTTAAGGGGAAGCCCCACCCCCTTAATGGTGGATTTCGTATTCTGACGAGCTCACAGGGAACCGAGTAGTACATACCCCATGATCTTCATGAGGGTTATAACACAAGGAGAATTTTTAAACAAAACCTTTGGGAGGTAGGAATTGCTTGAAACATGTATCTCGCCATAGCTAGAAATTCAGACTCTGCACCCACAATTTCCCAACATTGTGAGTGAGAACCACCTTTTGTGATTTATACTCCCAGTTTTGAAATAGAAAAGCAAAATCTCCCCAGTAACAAGTGACCATACAGGGTTTTGATTGTCATTGGATAGTATGCAGCAATCTACCCAATGATTTTTTCAAAAGCTGTCAATCTGTTCATTGTGACGGCACTCCCTGTGCGAACTCGACATGGAAATACTCACTCGACACTGAAATACTCACTCTGGATAGAGAAGTCAGCAGTGCGAAAACTTCACTGAGTAAACACTCTGCTCATGCCAGGGAGCTGTACAGGTAAGAATGGAGAATTGAAACAAAGCGGTTGTCACAATTCAGGGTGAATTTTATTCAACAGGTTTAACGAGACATTTTTAAAAATAAATGTAGAGAACACAATTAATTTTTTTCAATGAAGGGGCAATTTAGCGTGGTCAATCCATCTAGCTTGCACATTTTTAGGTTGTGGGGGCAAAACCCACGCAAACACGGGGAGAATGTGCAAACTCCACACGGACAGTGACCCAGAGCCGGGATCGAACCTGGGACCTCGGCGCCGTGAGGCAGCAGGGCTAACCCACTGCGCCGGTTTAATGAGAGTTATCGCACAACTTTAAAGATTGCACTCGCGCGTTTGACTCTGTCCGTCTCCTTTTGTTTTTAAGCTCTGGCTGTGTTCAAACTCAAAAAATTACTGAAAGCAAGCTTTATATTCATTGTTCAGAGGGCAAGTGTAAACAAAACTGAAAAGAGAAACAAAACTTCAGGGAATAACAAGTCATTTGTTTATCAGGTTGTGAAATGATGCAATAACATGATGTAGTGATCAAGTGAATAGAGGAGTTCAACAGACTGTTCATTGTTTTCAGTACATGCAAATCAGCTGATGCGTTTTGTCATTCCACTGCAGAGCTGATGAAATGTTTGGAATAAGTTTAAACTAGTTCAGCAGGGGATTGGGAACCTGAATTGTAGCTCCAGTACACAATACGCTGAGAGCAGTGAGGTCATGAGTAAGGTTTCAAAGTTGCAGGAGTGTACCGGCAGGAAGGAAGATGATCTAAAGTGCGTCTACTTCAATGCCAGGAACACACGGAATAAGATGGGTGAGCTTGCGGCATGGGTTAGTACTTGGGACTTCGATGCTGTGGCCATTTCGGAGACATGGATAGAGCAGGGCAAGGAATGGTTGTTGCAGGTGCCGGAGTTTAGATATTTCAGTAAGTTCAGGGAAGGTGGTAAGAGAGGGGGAGGGGAGCATTGTTAGTCAAGGACAGTATTACGGTGGCTGAGAGGACATTTGATGAGGACTTGAATACTGAGGTAGTATGGACTGAGTTAAGAAAAAGGAAAGGAGAGGTCACCCTTTTAGGGCTTTTCTAAAGGCCTCCGAAAAGTTCCAGAGATGTAGAGGAAAGGATTGCAAAGATGATTCTGGATAGGAGCGAAAATAACTGGGTTGTTATGGGGGACTTTAACTTTCCAAATATTGACTGGAAACACTTTAGTTCAAGTACTTTTGATGGATCCGTTTTTGTCCAATGTGTGGAGGAGGGTTTCCTGATGCAGTATGTAGATAGGCCAACAAGAGTCAAAGCCATATTGGATTTGGTACTGGGTAATGAACCAGGACAGGTGTTAGATTTGGAGGTAGGTGAGCATTTTGGTGATAGTGACCACAATTCGATTACGTTTACTTTAGCGATGGAAAGGGATAGGTATAAACCGCAGGGCAAGAGTTATTGCTGGGGGAAAGGCAATTATGATGTGATGAGGCAAGACTTAGGATGCATCGCCTGGAGAGGAAAACTGCAGGGGATGGACACAATGGAAATGTGGAGCATGTTCAAGGAACAGCTACTGCGTGTCCTTGATAAGTATGTACCTGTTAGGCAGAGAGGAAGGGTCGAGTGAGGGAATCATGAGTTACTAAAGCAGTTGAACCACTTGTCAAGAGGAAGAAGGAGGCTTATGTGAAGATGAGACATGATGGTTCAGTTGGGTCACTTGAGAGTTACAAGTTAGCTAGGAAGGCTCTAAAGAGAGAGCTAAGAAGAGCCAAGCGAGGACATGAGAAGTCTTTGGCAGGTAGGATCAAGGATAACCCTAAAGCTTTCTATAGGTCTGTCAGGAATAAAAGAATGACTAAGGTAAGAGTAGGGCCAGTCAAGGACAGTAGTGGGAAGTTGTGCGTAGAGTCCGAGGAGATGGGAGAGGTGCCAAATTAGTATTTTTCGTCAGTATTCAAATTTGTCGAGGAGAATACTGAGATACAGGCTACTAGACTAGAAGGGCTTGAGGTTCATAAGGAGGAGGTGTTAGTGATTCTGGAAAGTGTGAAAATAGATAAGTCCCCTGGGCCAGATGGGGTTTATCCTAGGATTCTCTGGGAAGCTAGGGAGGAGATTGCTGAGCCTTTGGCTTTAATCTTTAAGTCATCTTTGTCTACAGGAATAGTGCCAGAGGACTGGAGGATAGCAAATGTTGTCCCCTTGTACAAGAAGGGGAGTAGAGATAACCGCGGTAACTATAGGCCAGTGAGCCTTACTTCTGTTGTGGGAAAAGTCTTGGAAAGGTTTACAAGAGATGGGATGTATAATCATCTGCAAAGGAATAATTTCATTAGAGATAGTCAACATGGTTTTGTGAAGGGTAGGTTGTGCCTCACAAACCTCATTGAGTTCTTCGAGAAGGTGACCAAACAGTTGGATGAGGGTAAAGCAGTTGATGTGGTGTATATGGATTTCAGTAAAGTGTTTGATAAGGTTCCCCACGGTAGGCTATTGCAGAAAATACAGAGGCATGGGATTCAGGGTGATTTAGCAGTTTGGATCAGAAATTGGCTAGCTGATAGAAGACAAAGAGTGGTGGTTGATGGAAAATGCTCTGACTGGTGTCCAGTTACTAGTGGTGTGCCACAAGGATCTATTTTGGGGCCGTTGCTGTTTGTCATTTTTATAAATGACCTGGAGGAGGGCATAGAAGGATGGGTGAGTAAATTTGCAGATGATACTAAAGTCGGTGGAGTTGTGGACAGTGCAGAAGGATGTTACAAGTTACAGAGGGACATAGATAAGCTGCAAAGCTGGGCTGACAGGTGGCAAATGGAGTTTAATGCAGAAAAGTGTGAGGTGATTCATTTTGGAAGGAATAACAGAAAGGCAGAGTACTGGGCTAATGGTAAGATTCTTGGTAGTGTGGACGAGCAGAGAGATCTCGGTGTCCATGTCCATAGATCCCTGAAAGTTGCCACCCAGGTTGAGAGGGTTGTTAAGAAGGCGTACGGTGTGTTAGCTTTTATTGGTAGAGGAATTGAGCTTTGAAGCCATGAGGTCATGTTGCAGTTGTACAAAACTCTGGTGCGGCCGCATTTGGAGTATTGTGTGCAGTTCTGGTCGCCATATTATAGGAAGGGTGTGGAAGCATTGGAAAGCGTACAGAGGAGATTTACAAGAATGTTGCCTGTGTAGCCCTCTAAAATGGACACCAGTCTACAAAATGGAGAACTGCTAAGACTGCAGGGAAAAACAGCCATAGTAAGGACAAACAGCTTGCAGAAGCTTTCAACAGTGAGACACGGTTTTAAGGCAGGTGCAGAGACTCAGCCAAAGGTGCAAATAGGAAAGCGATCTGCATATTAATGAGATGATACCGGCCCAGTCCCAGATACAATAGAAACAGTTTAAGTATCAATGGATACTTTTCTATAGCTATCCAGCCAGAATGGCGCCAGAGAACCCAGGTCAATGACCCCTAGGAACCGCCCCCGCCATCGAGGAACGACTCCAGGATAGGGGAATTCGAATGATATCGATTGGGAAAGACCCAATCGATACCTAGCAGGTGAAAGAGCCCGCCCCAAGGGGCACGGACCTCTAGGACCTATAAAAAGAAGGTCACGCACATGATTCGGTCTGTTGCTTCCAGACTCCAGCCTAGGCTGTTGCATCCTGACTCCGAACCCAGCCTCCAGATCCTGTCTTTCATCACCGGCCGTTGAGCATCAGCCATCTTTCAGTAAGTGCCAAAACAACGATCGCTACGTGACCCAGGCATTGCTTATACTCTTGCCGACTATTAGTGAACAGAAGGTGCAGTCCAGAAAGGAACAAAGGCCTTGTTCCCTGACCTTGCTGGTTCCTACTTAGATAAGTATTTAGTCGTTTAATAGTAGAAATAAGTATTAGTCTTTCAGCGTGTGCATGAGTATTTATTATATCTGTTATAATAAACACTAATTGTTTAGACTTACTGATCGGTGTTAAGACTTATTGCTTTGAACTTGACCTTGATAACTTGTGACGGTGTCTCTGTTATGGCACCTGGCGACTCCTGAGCATAGATACAGATTCAGAGGCAAACCAGTGTTAAGCACATGTCCTTTAAATGGAGGCATGTTAATCACACTAACAGTAGAACGAGCAACATTTAGTGGCGACATCCTGACGGGACGCGATTAGAAGTGGCACCCCCACTCCGTGAGAACCCTAGAAATTTGAATTAGAAATCTGATTGGAAAAATAAAGGAAAAAATCACAAGTGGTCAAGGTGTTCAAACCAATAACGATAATTCGGAAGTGTGTTTTGTGCATGCGTACTAACAGGGTTGTAAGGTTAACCTGAGAGATTTTTTGTTGCGACGAACTGTCGGGAGTTTTGTAAGCGGAACATAGCGAAAGTCTTACCCGTCTTTCAAAACATTACTTCAACACCCCCTGTTCCAAATTTAAGTAAGAAAGAGAAAATGGCCATGCAGGCAATGGAACGCCTCATGAATCCAGAGCAGTTCTTGGTCGCAGCGACCAGCAGTAGCAGAGTAGGTCAGTGTCCCGTGTGGGAGCTGGAACTACACAAGTATCTGAAAGGAAAGGGATGGCCCCTTTAGAACAAGTTCAGTATGAATGAGGAGACAGGTCCCGGGAGTATAGGACATACTTGGTGGGAAAACCTCTCTCAAATTCATAAAAAGAATTTAAGTAAATCACGCAAGCCGATGGCAATCGTGTCCTGTTTGGCACAGTTGCGAGGCACTGAGGAGGTCGTTCGGACGCTCCGAGCAGAATTAGAAGAACGCAATAGAATGAGCAAAGTGGATGTCAGGGACATCGAGAAGGAAAACTTAGAACTAAGAAGGAAGCTGGCAGAGAAGGGTAGAGAGGTGGATGATGCCAAGAGGGCACATCAGTCGTGTCTAGCCCATCTGAGCAGTTCCCAGACACAATACGAAAAAGCCTATCAGGATGTGCAACGTGCAGTCCTGATAAGAGAGGAATCGGAAAAGCAGGTAGAGGCATTGCAGAGGCAATGCTCTGACCTAAAGGCAGCTTTAAGAGCACTCCACGCTGCCACTACTGAGCAAAGACAGAGCACAGTAGACCATGCAAAATGTAGGAAGCAGATTGCGGAGCTGCAATCGCTGCTTTCAGTTCAAAATGGGTTCCAAAGCACCTTTGGAACGCAGTTAGATGAGGAGAATGCCCCAGACTGGCAGGAACTGAGTGAGACAGCGCAGCGCTGTGTTCAGGGAACATGTGCGCCAGCAGCGCAACAGAAAAGGAAAGCACCCCAACCCCCCACAGATCAGATAGCACCTGTACCCATGAATCCAGTCACCACCCAAAGAAAGGCAACCACAGACGGCGCACCCAAAATCACCTACACCACCCCCTTAACTGTAACGCAACTCAGGGACGCGTGTGAGAAAATCACTCCGTTTCTGCCCACTGCAGACCCCCACCAATTTTTCGCAAGTGTTAAACAGCAGGCTACCATGTACGGCCTGGACGATAGAGAGCAGGTTAAGTTCACGGTTCTGAGCTTAGACCCATCCGTAGTAGCAGCCCTCCCCGACCCACAGAACGTTGGAGGAGGCACACTAGAGTAAATGCACACCTCCATTTTAGATGCAATAGGGTATAACAGAGGAGACCCAGTTGAAGGACTAAATAAATGCAGACAAAAGAGAACAGAGCATCCCACAGCATTTGCAGGAAGGCTGTGGATCCATTTCACTGCAGTTTTTGGCGAATTAAACCGAGCGTATTTGAACCGTGACAACATGGTTAAATGGATGCGCACCATAATCTCCCATGCCACAGATGCAGGACAGAATGTCTGCAGCAATTATGACCCCTCAGAAGAGGCCCATAATGAAAAATGGGTCTTGAAAAGATTGTCCCGCGTTTGGCAGCAATCCGTCCACAATAAAACAGCATTTATAAATCCCGAAGAGCAGGCAGATGCAGACATGCATCCAGTTAAAACACATCAGAACCCTGCATGTGTAAATGAGGGAAGGAACAGCCCACAGCAGACCAAGTCACAGGAATGTTTTAACTGGACAGTTAGGACATTACGCTCGAGAATGTCAAGCCCCCCCGAAACAGCAACAGAATCAGCTCACCAATGCCCCCCGAAGCAGCAACGAAACCAACAGCCCAGACCCCCCTCTCAGGGAACAATACACAAGGGAACAATGCACCAGAGTGCCTGCTCCGCCTTATGTGCCTCAGGGGTCATGTTACAACTGTAGGCAGCCAGGACACTTCGCCCGAGATTGCAGGAGACCCCCAGCACCATCTAGACCTGCCCCCAGATAGGAAAGAGAACACCACCCACAGCAGCTACAAGGTCCCAGCTGCCCCATGCAAACTATGAGCGCTTACCCACCACTTCTCATGGCAGGGATACCTCAGCAATGCCAGTTCATTTTTGTTTCTCTCCTTCCCCTCTTCTTCGGTCACACTTCACTGACTCCATATGCTAGTTACACCCCAAGCCAAATGTAATTTACAGTATCCTTGTTCTGATGGAACCTGTACAATATTCGTTGCATGTTTGTTTGTCTGTTTTTGTTAAATGTTCAGTGTTTAAATTTAAACAGCTTTTCAGAGCCCCATGCCACCACTGATGGAACCTGCACGTATGTTTTGTTTGTTTGTGTTTGTTCGTTTGCTTGTTGATATATTAAGGGTTTGATTGGAGATCAGATCACTTTGTTGTTTGTTAACAGTTTGATTGGAGGTTGGCCATCTTCTTTTCAGCTGAAAAGCTTGTGACCGCCTTGCACGCACGTTAGCTTGTCTGCAGATACCTCTGAGAACTTCTGTTAGGTATCCTCTGGTGAACCGACAAAGTTCACGACTTGTCCCCTGTTTTCAGATGTTGGAGCATCTTGGCTCCTCCCTTGTTTTTCAGGTGCCCCTCTATTCTGTGAATAGTGGCTGCAATCCCACGATGAATACATTCCTACCCATTCATCTCAGGTTGCTCAGGCAGTGGAGAAACGGCATTGAGGACCCGCCCTGTCTGAGAACCCCCCTTTGGTCAGCCAAGCTCGGGTACGGCACAGCACGCCTTACCCGGGGATCCCATTCAAATCTTACCCGTAGCGGCCCATATGCAACTCATTCGACCTTTTCGTTCCAAACTTTGTTTCATTTTTCTTTAGGTAGCCCTCCGGCAGCCATCCCACATGCTATTTGCATCCAGGAACATTTGGATGGTAAATTGCAAAGCCTGCGAGACGGCTCGCAGTAGAAAAGTTGTTAGGTGTATATCTGCTCCTAAATTCGCATTTGAAAAAAAAATGAGGGGAGTCACAGGGTGTGACTTGGCCATTCATTTAAGGGTCAATTGGAATGAGAGGACAGATACACTAACAGTACAGATATTAAACTGTGTATTGACAGATACTGTGCTTGATCCCATAGCTTTCGAAAAGTCTAAGGAGGGTTCACGGCAAGGGTCGGCCATACAAAGGAACAGAAGGAAGAGAACAAAGAAGACCATGATGGAAGCCTACCTATTACTATTAAATGTTGTATTTTTGCATGTAGAAGCAAATCATGTTTCCCCCACGACCCCCGCCGTTAATGTTTCCCACACACCGACTTCTCCGTGCCTAGCACTGATCAGTGAGGTTCAGACCTGGTGCACGAAATTCATGACCTGGTACTCGATGTCGTATGTGATTGAATCACTGTTGGTGATTGCAATTCTCTGCATCATAGTACAGACCCTCAGGTTGAGGAAATGGAAAAGGAGAGCCTCCGGTTCCTGCCCCTCAACCATTTACGGAGTTCAATCCCCTATTTTCGGTTTTCACCAATCCCCCCAACCCCTTGATGCATAGGTGTATTGATAGCGATATGTAAATAAAAATGAGACACTGATGTATTATATGGTTCTGAACTCGACTGCCGAGTCAGAAAGCGACATGTAATGTGGTGTGAATGGATAAGACTTTAGAATCTGATGAAATGTTTAAAGTAAGATGAGAATAGGAATTGTGATAGGTAGAGGTTCCCGAATATGGGTAATGCATGTCCCCTTTGACATAGGGCCAAGTAGAAAATGTGAGTTAAAATTTTCTTGCCATAGTTAAGGACAGAGTAGACGCCCAGGAACTTGCTAAGGTCAGGGAACGCGAAAAGGAACCCAAAGGAAATCAAAGTAACATAGAAAAAACATACATAGGTGATCCTTCACAATTTCTCGTGAGGATCACAAGGAGGGAATGTAGCCCTCTAAAATGGACACCAATCTACAAAATGGAGAACTGCTAAGACTGCAGGGAAAAACAACCATAGTAAGGACAAACAGCTTGCAGAAGCTTTCAACAGTGAGACACGGTTTTAAGGCAGGTGCAGAGACTCAGCCAAAGGTGCAAATAGGAAAGCGATCTGCATATTAATGAGATGATACCGGCCCAGTCCCAGATACAATAGAAACAGTTTAAGTATCAATGGATACTTTTCTATAGCTACCCAGCCAGAATGGCGCCAGAGAACCCAGGTCAATGACCCCTAGGAACCGCCCCCGCCATCGAGGAACGACTCCAGGATGGGGAATTCGAATGATATCGATTGGGAAAGACCCAATCGATACCTAGCAGGTGAAAGAGCCCGCCCCAAGGGGCACGGACCTCTAGGACCTATAAAACGAAGGTCAAGCACATGATTCGGTCTGTTGCTTCCAGACTCCAGCCTAGGCTGCTGCATCCTGACTCCGAACCCAGCCTCCAGATCCTGTCTTTCATCACCGGCCGTTGAGCATCAGCCATCTTTCAGTAAGTGCCAAAACAACGATCGCTACGTGACCCCGGCATTGCTTATACTCTTGCCGACTATTAGTGAACAGAAGGTGCAGTCCATAGAACATAGAACATAGAACAGTACAGCACAGAACAGGCCCTTCGGCCCTCAATGTTGTGCCGAGCCATGATCACCCCACTCAAGTCCAGAAAGGAACAAAGGCCTTGTTCCCTGACCTTGCTGGTTCCTACTTAGATAAGTATTTAGTCGTTTAATAGTAGAAATAAGTATTAGTCTTTCAGCGTGTGCATGAGTATTTATTATATCTGTTGTAATAAACACTAATTGTTTAGACTTACTGATCGGTGTTAAGACTTATTGCTTTGAACTTGACCTTGATAACTTGTGACGGTGTCTCTGTTACGGCACCTGGCGACTCCTGAGCATAGATACAGATACAGAGCCAAACCAGTGTTAAGCACATGTCCTTTAAATGGAGGCGTGTTAATCACACTAACAGTAGAACGAGCAACACCTGGTATGGAGGGAAGATCATATGAGGAAAGGCTGAAGGACTTGAGGCTGTTTTCATTAGAGAGATGAAGGTTAAGAGGTGACTTAATTGAGGCATACAAGATGATCAGAGGATTAGATAGGGTGGACAGTGAGAGCCTTTTTCCTCGGATGGTGATGTCCAGCACAAGGGGACATAGCTTTAAATTGAGGGGAGATAGATATAGGATAGATGTCAGAGGTAGGTTCTTTACTCAGAGAGTAGTAAGGGTGTGGAATGCCCTGCCTGCAACAGTGGTGGACTCGCCAACACTAAACACATTCAAATGGTCATTGGATAGGCATATGGACGATAAGGGAATAGTGTAGAGGGACTTTAGAGGGGTTTCACAGGACGGCGCAACATCGTGGGCCGAAGGGCCTGTACTGCGCTGTAATGTTCTATTTCTATTTCTATGTGAGAAAGCACTGTTCGATATTAGTGCATGGATGTCTAAACCTCTTGTTAACATTTTTTTTGAAAATTGTTTTCAAAAGTTTTAAAATGGCCACGTACTTACATCTATGGGCAACAGTCACTAAATCACTGACCCTCGACTAGCTCTGACCAGAGCCACAGCAAATCACTGACACAGCCCATCCACCCAGGTCTCACACACAACTGTCTTTTGGCAAAATTATACTTCTTTCATAAAATATCTGAAAGTGAAATTTCAAAACATTTCAAATCATCAAAACAAGGAAGTGCAATGATATTCAGATTTTCTCCAGAACAAAGAACATTACAGCATTGGGGCAGCACGGCCGCATAGTGGTTAGCACAATTGCTTCACAGCTCCAGGGTCCCAGGTTCGATTCCCAGCTGGGGTCACTGTCTGTGCGGAGTCTGCACGTTCTTCCCGTGTGTGCATGGGTTTTCTCCGGGCGCTCCGGTTTCCTCCCACAGTCCAAAGGTGTGCGGGTTAGGTGGATTGGCTATGCTGAATTTTTGTTAGTGTTCAAGAAGTTTGGGTGGGATTACTGGGTTACGGGAATAGGGTGTGGGCTTGGGTAGGGTGCTCTTTCCAAGAGCCGATACAGACTCGATGGGCCGAATGGCCTCCTTCTGCACTGTAAATTCTATGAGCACAGGAACAGGTCCTTTGACCCACCAAGCCTGCACTGATTGAGATTCCTGATTTAGACTTGCTATTTATTGTCCAAACGCTCTGTATCCCTCCATTTCTGCCCTGTTCATCTGTCTATCAAAATCCATCTGAAATGTTGCTGTAATGCCTGCCTCCACTACCTCTACTGGTAATGCGTTCCAGGCAACCACCACCCTCTTTCACCACACATCTCCCCTAAACATTCCCCCTGTCACCTTGAACCTATGCCCCCTTATAATTGAGTCTCCCATCCTCGGAAAAAATTCTGACTATTCAGTCTGTCTATACCTCTCGTAATTTTGTAGACATCAATTAGGAATCCCCTAACTCTTCATCTTGCCAATGAAAATAATCAGTTTATTCAACTTCTCCTCATAGCTAAGAATCTCCAGACCAAGCAACATCCTGGTAAACCTTTTTTCCACTCTCCAAAGCATCCAAAGCAAAGAGGGGCTGGTTTAGATCACTGAGCTAAATCGCTGGCTTTTAAAGCAGACCAAGCAGGCCAGCAGCACGGTTCGATTCCCGTACCAGCCTCCCCGGACAGGCGCCGGAATGTGGCGACTAGGGGCTTTTCACAGTAACTTCATTGAAGCCTACTCGTGACAATAAGTGATTTTCATTTTTCATCCACGTCCTTCTGGTAGTGTGACGACTAGAACTGCTCATAATATTCCAATGCAGCCAAACTAAAGTTCTACTCAACTGTAACATACCTGCCAACTCTTGTATTCAATGTCCCGACTGGTTAAGGCAAGCATGCTGTATGCCTTCTTGACCACTTTTTCCATGTTCATTTCCACTTTCATGGAACTATGGACCTAAATGCCCAGATCACTCTGTATGTCAATGCTCTTAAGGATTCTGTCTTTTACGACATAATTCACACCTGAGTTTGATCTTCCAAACTGCACCACCTCACTTTTGTCCAGATTGAATTCCATCTGCCTTTTCTCTGCCCAACTCACCAATCTGTATCAATATTCTGCTGTATTATCTGACAGTTGCCTTTACTATCTGCAAATCCACCTATTTTAGTGTCATCTGTAAACTTGCTAATCAGACCATCTACATTTTTCTCCAGATCATTTATATATATATTACAAACAACAGAGAGGCCAGCCCTTTGGAACAGCACTAGTCACAGATCTCAATTCTTAAAAACTCCCTTCCACTGCTACTCTCTGTCTCCTATTGACAAGCCAGTTCTTTATCCATCTAGCTAGCATACTCCGAATACCATCCAACAGTACCAGATGACATCCACAGCCTTTCCCTCATAAATTAATTTTGTCACCTTCTCAAAAAATTCTATCAAGATGGTAAGAAATGATCTTCCCCCCACAAAACCTTGTTGCCTCATGTTTCCAAATGTGAATAAATCCTGTCTCAGTATCTTCTACAACAGCTTCCCCACCACTGACGTTAGGCTCACTAGTTTATAATTACCTGGATGATCCCATTTCCCTTCTTAAACAAAGATATCTGTTCAGGCCCAGCTATTTCCTCTCTTGCCTCCCAAAGGAAACTGCGATAGATTCCATCCGGCCCAGGAGACTTGTCTACATTAATGCATTTTAAAATATCCAACACTTCCTCCTTCATTATGCTGACATGTCCTAAAGTATTCAGACACCCATCTCTCAACTTAATATCCATCATATCGGAAGGGATATCATGGTTGTGTTGTAATTCTCTGACTGACTACTAGGGGCTTAACTAGTATATAAGTGAATGTTAAAGTCAGCTGACCTCAGACTGGCTGGAGGAAGCTGAAGACAGAGGTTGCTTGTCGATGATTTTACTGTTATACATCTGATGTTATAGTTCACCAACAGTTAATGTTAATAAATCATTCATAACTTTATCTAAAAGTGTTCTTGTGATAAATCAGGCCATCCATCAAGATCATCACAATATCCCTCTCCTTGGTGAATACCGATGCAAAGTACTCATTAAAGATCTCACCCACTTCCTCTGACTACGCATAACTATAGGCCGGTGAGCCTCACGTCTGTTGTGGGTAAAGTCTTGGAGAGGATTATAAGAGATTCGATTTATAATCATCTAGATAGGAATAATATGATTAGGGATAGTCAGCATGGTTTTGTGAAGGGTAGATCATGCCTCACAAACCTTATCGAGTTCTTTGAGAAGGTGACTGAACAGGTAGACGAGGGTAGAGCAGTTGATGTGGTGTATATGGATTTCAGTAAAGCGTTTGATAAGGTTCCCCACGGTCGTCTATTGCAGAAAATACGGAGGCTGGGGATTGAGGGTGATTTAGAGATGTGGATCAGAAATTGGCTAGTTGAAAGATGACAGAGGGTGGTGGTTGATGGCAAATGTTCAGAATGGAGTTCAATTACGAGTGGCGTACCACAAGGATCTGTTCTGGGGCCGTTGCTGTTTGTCATTTTTATAAATGACCTAGAGGAGGGCACAGAAGGTTGGGTGAGTAAATTTGCAGACAACACTAAAGTCGGTGCAGTTGTAGACAGTGTGGAAGGATGTTGCAGGTTATAGAGGGACATAGATAAGCTGCAGAGCTGGGCTGAGAGGTGGCAAATGGAGTTTAATGTAGATAAGTGTGAGGTGATTCACTTTGGAAAGAATAACAGGAATGCGGAATATTTGGCTAATGGTAAAATTCTTAGCAGTGTGGATGAGCAGAGGGATCTCGGTGTCCATGTACATAGATCCCTGAAAGTTGCCACCCAGGTTGATAGGGTTGTGAAGAAGGCCTATGGTGTGTTGGCCTTTATTGGTAGAGGGATTGAGTTCCGGAGCCATGAGGTCATGTTGCAGCTGTACAAAACTCTGGTACGGCCGCATTTGGAGTATTGCGTACAGTTCTGGTCGCCTCATTATAGGAAGGACGTGGAATTGTATTGTGGTTGGATTTTCCCCAGTTATCACCCTCACTCGAGGACCACTCGAGGACCACTCTTGTCCATATCTGTACGTATTCGAAAACTTACGGAATTATGATCATTATTCCCAAAACGTTCCCATACTGAAACGTTGGTCACCTGGCTGGGCTCATTCTCCAATACCAGGTCCAGTAAAGTCCCTTCCCTGGTTGGACTATCAACAAACTGTTTCAAAAAAGCCTACCACACCTAACACATCCGAACCTCTGGCACTCAAGGAGTCCCAGTCAATATGGGGGAAATTAAAATCACAAGAACCATGCTATTTTCACATCTTTTCCTCTGTAACCTGCTGGCTGTTGGGAGGCCGATAGTATTATTCCAACATTGTGATTGCACCCTTCTTATTCATGAACTTTACCCATAATGCTCCCTGCAGGATCCGTCCAAGATGTCCTCCCTCACCACAGCGGTAATATGTTCCCTAACCAGGAATGCAACTCCTACACCTTTTCTGCTACCACTCTGTCTCATCTAAAACATTGATATTCTAGAACGTTAAGCTGCCAGACTTGTCCCTCTTTAACCATGTCGCCGTAACAGTAACAATATCATAATTCCCCACATTAATGCAGGCTCTAAGTTCATCCATCATAAGAACATAAGAACTAGGAGCAGGAGTAGGCCATCTGGCCCCTCAAGCCTGCTCCGCCATTCAATGAGATCATGGATGATCTTTTGTGGACTCAGCTCCACTTTCTGGCCCGAACACCATAACCCTGAATCCTTTATTCTTCAAAAAACTATCTATCTTTACCTTAAAAACATTTAATGAAGGAGCCTCTACTGCTTCACTGGGCAAGGAATTCCATAGATTCACAACACATTGGGTGAAGATGTTCCTCCTCAACTCAGTCCTAAATCTACATCCCCTTATTTTGAGGCTATGCCCCCTAGTTCTGCTTTCACCCGCCAGTGGAAACAACCTGCCCGCATCTATTCCCTTCAAAATTTTATATGTTTCTATAAGATCACCCCTCATCCTTCTAAATTCCAACGAGTACAATCCCAGTCTACTCAACCTGTCCTCGTAATCCAACCCCTTCACCTCTGGAATTAACCTAGTAAATCTCCTCTGCACACCCTCCAGTGCCTGTACGTCCTTTCTCAAGTAAGGAGACCAAAACTGAACACAATACTCCAGGTGTGACCTCACTAACACCTTATACAATTGAAGCATAACCTCCCTTGTCTTGAACTCCATCTGTCATACCTGTTACACTTCTTGTGTTGAAGCAAATGCACTCCAGACCCCCAGACCCACTGTGTTCAGTGACCACCCTCTGCGTATTCTCCCTCTCAGCTATATTTGTCTGAGTCTCAATCTCTTCCCCAGTACCTTCACTTGCTGGTCTGATGCTCCAGTTCACACTCCCTTGCCATTCGATGTTTAGACCCTCTAGAACTACATGAACAAACCACCTGGCCAGGAAATTGGTGCCCCTCCAGTTTAGGTGCAACCCGATCTACTTGTGCAGATCCCATCTTCCCTGGAAGGCATCCGGTGATCCATATATCTGAAGCCCTACCCCCTCCACCAGAGGTTAAGATGTTCTCTGAGTTGCTTCAATTCAGGACAAGCATTTCAATATTTTCATGACAAAGAATGTAATTCTATTCAAACTATGTACATCAGTCACATTGAACTCAATGAAGTGCTTTAATACAGTTATATACGATTAGAGTTAAGTGCACAGTCCGAAGGGTTTTACATCGTTACCAGCTCTCTGTACATTTGCTGAAAGGCCTTGTACAGTGGCCTTTCCCCATTGCACCTTGGCGATGGAGGTGAGTTACACGTTGTGGTAGTATGACTAGGGGTATTACTGTACCTGGGAGTGTGAGCTGCCATTGGTGCAGAAGACTCGCTGCCCATTGGCCCAGGTATGTCATGTGCCTCTCAGCCGATTGGCTGAGAGGTAGGTAGCTCCGCCTACAAGGCGGGGTATCAGAACCCGTGTTCCCCGGCAGTCTGCCATTGTTCTGTACGTCTGCTGCTGGGTCCACTTCTTGTGTATTAAAGTCTACCATTCGGACTTTATTTACGTTTCGTGTCCATTGATTGTGCATCAATTTAATACACAAGATTTTAAAGGATGGAGCTTCGCATCAAGCCAGAGTGTCTTCGACTCAGCCCCCACGCAGCGAATGCAACAGCAGCATTTAAGCATTGGCTGGCTTGCTTCAATAGCTACCTGAGTACAGCCGCAAACGTCCCAACGAGGGAACAGAAATTGCACGTCCTTCACTCGTGCGTCGGCACCGCCATGTACACGCTCATAGAGGACACAACAGACTACGATGCTGCCATGGACTTACTTAAAAGACATTTCATACGGCCGGTGAACCAAGACTACACCCCCAGCTACTGCCTGCAGCTTCACGTCCCTCAAGGTCAATCCCCCATCCTTGTTTGCAAACCTCACCCCGGATTGTAAACCCGTCACCACCAGGAGCAGACGGTACAGTGCCCAGGACCGGACCTTCATCAGTTCTGAGGTCCAACGGCTACTGAAGGAAGGGGTCATCGAGGCTAGCAACAGCCCCTGGCGAGCACAAGTGCTGGTGGTAAAGACCAGGGCGAAAAATAGGATGGTCATAGACTACAGTTAGACCATCAACAGGTTTACGCAGCTGGAGGCGTACCCTATCCTATGTATCTCCGACCTGGTCAACAGGATCGTGCAGTACAAGGTCTTCTCCACGGTGGACCTCAAGTCCGCTTACCATCAGCTCCCCATCCGCGCGAGTGACCGAAAGTACAATGCGTTCGAAGCGGATGGGCAACTCTACCACTTTTTAAGGGTCCCCTTCGGTGTTACAAACGGGGTCTTCCAACAGGAGATGGACCGAATGGTCGACCAATACGGTTTACGGGCAACCTTCCCGTATCTCGATAATGTCACCATCTGCGACCAGGATCAGCAGGACCACAACACCAACCTCCGAAAATTCCTCCAAACCGCAAAACTCCTTAATCTGACCAACAACAAGGACAAATGCGTGTTTAGCAACGAACGTCTAGCCATCCTTGGCTACGTAGAGCGTAACCGAGTAATAGGCCCCGACCCTGAATGCATGCGCCCCGATGGAGCTTCCCCTCCCCCACTCCCTCAAAGCCGTCAAGCGCTGTTTGGGCTTCTCTTCACATTACGCCCAGTGGGTCCCCAATTATGCCGACAAAGCCCGTCCACTCATCCAATCAACCACTTTTCCCCTGTCGATGGAGGCCCGTCAGGCCTTTAGCCGCATCAAAGCAGACGTTGCAAAGGCCATGATGCGAGCTATCGACGAGTCCCTTCCCTTCCAGGTCGAGAGCAACGCGTCCGATGTAGCTCTGGCAACCACCCTCAATCAAGCGGGCAGACCCATGGCCTTCTTCTCCCGTACCCTCCACGCTTCCGACATCTGCTACTATTCGGTCGAGAAGGAAGCACAGGCCATAGTTGAAGCTGTGCGACATTGGAGGCACTATCTGGCCGGCAGGAGGTTCACCCTCCTCCCAGACCAATGGTCAGTGGCTTTCATGTTCGACAACGCACAGACGGGCAAGATAAAGAACAACAAGATCTTGAGGTGGAGGATAGAACTGTCCACCTACAACTACGACATCTTGTATCGTCCTAGGAAGCTAAACGAGCCTCCCGATGCCCTGTCCCGCGGCACCTGTGCCAACGCACAAGTGGACCGCCTTCGAACCCTCCACGTGGACCTCTGCCATCCGGGGGTCACGCGCTTTTTCCACTTTATAAAGACCCGCAACCTGCCCTACTCCATCGAGGAGGTCAGGACAGTCACTAGGGACTGCCACATCTGCGCGGCGTGCAAGCCGTACTTCTACCGCCCCGAACAAGCGCATCTGATAAAGGCTTCCCGCCCCTTTGAATGTCTCAGCGTGGACTTCAGTGCTCCCCTCCCCTCCAACAACCGCAACACGTGCTTCCTCAATGTGATTGACGAGTACTCCCGTTTCCCTTTCGCCATCCCGTGCCCTGACATGACCACCACCACCATCATTAAAGCCCTGCACAGCATTTTCTCCCTGTTCGGATTCCCCGCTTACATACATAGCGATAGGGGGTCCTCCTTTATGAGTGACGAGCTGCGTCAATTCCTGCTCGCCTCCAGCAGGACGACCAGTTACAACCCCCGGGGTAACGGACAGGTCGAGAGGGAGAACGGTACGGTCTGGGAGACCGTCCTGCTGGCCCTGCGGTCCAGAAATCTCCCAGTCTCCCACTGGCAAGAGATCCTCCCAGACGCCGTCCATTCTATCCGGTCACTCCTCTGTTCCTCCACTAACCAAATGCCTGACGAACGCCATCTTGTTTTTCCCAGGAAGTCTTCCTCAGGGACCCCGCTCCTGACCTGGCTGGCTAACCCCGGGCCCATCCTGCTCCGGATGCACGTGTGGGTGCACAAGTCTGACCCGTTGGTCGAAAGAGTTCCAGCTACTCCACGCAAACCCGCATTCGCGTATGTGGAGTATCCCGACGGCCGACAGGACACGGTCTCCCTTCGGGACTTGGCACCCGCCGGATCCCGGCCACCCCTCCCTTCGGTGCCAGCAACCCCCAACCCCCCCCCCCCAACCCCAACTGCCCCCGGAAGGCGCCCCCTCCCCGGCCCCACCGACACTTACGCACAAGCTGCCCAGTGGAAAGGAAGATCCTCCCCCGGCCTGGCCCCCGCTAGCTCCGACTAGGGGTACGGACACAAGACCAGGATCATTGCTCCCAGAGTCACGGACGACCAACGCTCCAACGTCGCCGGCACAGCTACGCAGGTCGCACAGGAAATCCAAGGCACTCGATCGGCTGATCGAATCCATGTGAACTGCTGATGGACTCTTGTTTTGCTTGGTCTCCATTTTTTGTCTCCCCCCCCCATTTTTTCCAAACTGTACATAGTTACTGTTCTGTATTTTGTAAATAGCTGCGGGCCAGTGGGCAGACATCAATGCAATGGTACGATCTAACATCTCTCGTCATATTACCAGTCTCTCACGCATTCACGGGACACGCACCCCCTCCCCCCCGGTTCCTTTCTCAACAGGGGGTGAATGTGGTAGTATGACTAGGGGTATTACGGTACCTGGGAGTGTGAGCTGCCATTGGTGCAGAGGACTCGCTGCCCATTGGCCCAGGTATGCCATGTGCCTCAGCCAATTGGTTTTGTGTCCATTGATTGGCCTTTAACCTGCCCTGTTAGTCTTTGACCAGCCCTGGCAGCCACAGTATTAATGTGGCTCATCCAGTTCAGTTTCTGGTCAATGGTAACCCCCAGGATGTTGACTGTGGGGGATTCAGCGACGGTAATGCAATTGAATGACAAGGGATGGTGGTTAGATCCTCTCTTATAGGAGATCATCTTCTAGGTCATTGCCTGGCTCTTGTGTGGCACGAATTTAACTTGCCACTTGTCAGCCCAAGGCCTGGATATTGTCCAGGCCTTGCTGCATTTGGACATGGACTGCTTCATTATCTGAGGAGTTGTGAATGGTGCTGAACATTGTGCACTCATCCGCAAACATCCCTACTTCTGACCATTAAAGGAAAAAAGGTCATTGACGAAGGAGCTGAAGACGGTTGAGTGTGGACACTACCCTGAGGAACTCCTGCAGTGATGTCCTGGAGCTGAGATGATTGACCTCCAACCAGGTATACCTCCAACTTTGTGCCAGGTATGATTCCAACCAGCAAAGAATTTTCCCTTTGATTCCCATTGAATCCCATTAGCTCGGGCTCCTTGATCCTACACTCAGTCAAGTGCTGCCTTGATGTCAAAGACAGTCCACTCTCATCTCACCTCTGGCATTCAGCTCTTTGTTTGAACCAAGGCTATAATGAAGTCAGGAGCTGAGTGCCCCTGGCAGAACCCAAATTGAGTGTCCATGAGCAGATTATTGCTGAGTAAGTGCCACTTGATAGTACTGTTGATGTCTCCTTCCATCACTTTGCTGATGATTGAGAAAAGACTGATGGTAATTGGCTTTTGTTGCATTTGTCCTGTTTATTGTTTACGGAGACCTGGTCCGCGATCGGGACCCACCGATCCGCGGGAGGGCCTGTGCCATTGGGGCACTCTGGCCGTGATTCTCCCAATGGGAAACTAAGTGCCGATGCCGGAGTGAAACACTCTGGGTTTCACTCCGGCGTCGGAGGTCACTCCTCGCCCCTATTCTCCCCCCCACTCCCCCGGGTGGGCTAGGAGCGGCGGCGCGTGAATTCGAAGCGCATGGCCTTGATGCTTGCGTCAATGCGGCGCACCAGGAATGACGCGGCAAGTAGCGCTGAAGTGACGTCAGCCGCGCATGCGCAGGTTGGCCGGCGCCAACCCATGCATGCACGGTTGCCAGCTTCCCCTCCGCTGCCCCGCAAGACATGGCGGCTTGATCTTGCGGGGTGGCGGAGGGAAAAGAGACGCCAGCCCGACGATCGGTGGGCACCGATCGCGGGCCAGGCATCTGCTGAGCATGCACGTGGTGCTTGATCCTCCTTCCGCCCCCCCACAGGCCCCACACTCACTGGTCGTGCGCTGTCCATGCTAGCAGCAACCTGCTGTGGTCGGCGCCGGCATGATCTAGTCGGGTTCAGCAGGCCGCTCGGCCCATCCAGGCCGGAGAATTGTCGGTCGCCGTGAGAAACGGTGAGCGGTGATTCTCCGAGCGCCTGTCGAAAAACGCGACACGCCATTTTTGGGGGGGTGACATGATTCACCCAGCCCTCCTGCGATTCTTCCACCCAGCGTGGGGTGCAGAGAATCGCGCCCAGCAATTCCTCGCATTGGCTGCTATTCCTCTGCAATGGACGACGCGGAGATGATCCCCCCTCCCCCGTGCATGCACTGGGTTGATGCCAGCGCACATTGGTGTTCCCACACATGCACCAACTCATGCCGGCCAGTGGAGGCCCTTCGGCACCGGTTGGCATGGCGCCAAGACCCTTCCCAGCCGAGCGGCACAGCGCAAACCACTCTGGGGCCGGCCTAGCCCCTGAAGGTGGGGAGGATTCCGTACATTTGGGGCGGCCTGGCGCCGGAGTGATTCACGCCACTCCTCACCGCTGGGACCCCCACCCCGCCCGGTAGGGGAGAATCTCTCCCGTGCTGTTAGGTGATTTGGACATTCTGAATTCTCCCTCTGGGTACCCGAACGGTGGTCGAATGTGGTGACGAGGAGATTTTCAGAGTAACTTCATTGCAGTGTTAATGTAAGCCTGCTTGTGATAGCAGAGATTGTTATTATTATAAAGTTAATTATATCATAATAAAGCAAATGATGCACTGACATTAAGGGGAAGATTCTCCGAGCCCCGCGCGAGGCCGGAGAATCGGCGCAACCACGCCACAACACCCCAACGGTGGAGCGCGATTCTCTGAAGTGTGGAGAATTGGCGCTATTTGCGCTGGTGCATTTGGCACGGTGCCGGCCGCGGGCCGCTGGATTTGGTAGGGCCGCTGATTCTCCGGTCCGAATGGGCCGAGCTGCTGGTCGCTGCCTGTGGGAATGGTCAGGGGTGGGGGGGGGCAGTGGTGAGGTGGAGGGGGTCTCCTTCACTGGTGGGGGGGGGCCTCCGATGGGGTCTGGCCCACAATCGGGGTCAACAGATCGGCGGGCCGACCTCTTTCCCCCCCCGGGGCCAACTTTCTGGCGTGCCGGCCCCTGAATACTGGCTCCATGTTGAGTTGGAGCCAGAGCGCGAAAGAAGTCCCCCGCACACGTGCACGTTGGTGGCCATTTATCGCCGCGAAAGGAGGTTGGAGTGGCGTGAACCACTCCAGCGCCATACTGGCCCCCTGTGGTCGTGCCAGGGCCTGGTTCGCGCCGTCATGAAACGCAACAATGTTCACGACGGCTTGGGCTCTATATCGGAGAATCGCCAAGTTCTTGAAGAATGGAATTAAAAAGCAAGGTAATTATATTGAGCGCCTTGGATTGATTACACTACAAGCACTGGACACTGAAAAATTATAGAGATCATAGAATAATACAGCTCAGAAAAGGCCATTCCACCTGACCATTCCAATCCCATTTTCCAGTACTTTGGCCCTGGAGAACGTGCAAAATAGATCCACAAGGTTGATACCAAAGTAGAGCAAATACACTGCAGGAAAGATCAAACAGGTTGTGGCTGTTTTCTAATAGAGAAGGCTGAGGGGATCAACTTGATCGCTTGGAACATAACACAAGAAATAGGAGTAGACCATACAGTCCCTCAAACCAGCTCTGCTCTTCAATATTATGGCTGAAACTTGACTACAACTTATTTTTCAGTCCTTGACTCCCCAAACATTCCAAAATTCTATCAATCTCGACGACCCCAAACAATGTCCTTCTGACCATTCCCTTACTATTTCTTTGATATCAATATAGTGTTTGATCCAGAAGCAGGGCAAAGCTATCTGAAGAAGCAAGAGGATTCAGAGAGATGAAAAATCCAATAATATTACTGTCAGGAGGGGTTGTTTCGGAAGTGGCAGCGGGCAGGGATTGAGAGATTTGGAGACCTCTTTATTGATGAGGGTTTCCCAAGCTTGGTGGAGCTGGAGGAGGAGTTTGAGTTGATAGGTTGGAATGGGTTTTGGTATATACGAGTGAGGGATTTTGTGTGGAGGCAAGTTTCCACCTTGCCGCACCTGCCGACCGGGGACTGCAGGATGGTGTTGAGAACAGGAGTAAGAGAGCGGAAGGTCTGAGAGATCTATTTGGAGCTGATGGAGTGGGAGGGAGCCGTAATATGGTTGAAGAGAAAGTGGGAAGAAGAGCTGGGTGGGGGCTTGGAGGCCGGATTAAGGGAGGAGGCCCTGATGAGAGTTAACACTTCCTCGTTGTGCACCAGGCTCAGCCTGATACAATTCAAGGGCACACATGACAGTGGTCAGGATAAGCAGGTTCTTTGAGGGTGTGGAGGGTAGGTGTGGACGGTGTGAACCACCTTGAATTGAACCACCTGCGAACCATGTCCATATGTTTTGGGCATATCCGAGGCTGAGGGGTTTCTGGCAAGGCTTTGCTGACATCATGTCAGAGGTCTTACAAGTGAGGGTGGTGCCGAGTCCAAAGGTGTCGGCCTTTGATGTGTTGGAAGGCCCGGGAGCCCAGGGGGTGAGAGAGGATGACACCCTGGCCTCTGCCTTCCTGGTGGCCTGGAGACGGATCGTACCAGGATGGAGGGAATCGGAACCCCCGAAGCCGGGGGTGTAGGTTCGGGACATGGATGGGTTTCTCAGACTTGAGAAAATTAATTTTGCCTTGAGGGGTTCGGTGCAGGGGTTTTCCTGGAGGGGCAGCTGTTTATTGACATCTTTGAGAAAAATTAAGCTGTCGGGGGAGGAGCGGGAGGCCGTCAATATTCATGAAGTACGTTAGCTAGTTGTTTAAGCTGTTTTACACAGACAGATTCCCACTTGAGAGACAAATCCTGAATATTATGTGTTGAAGTGAAAGTCTCATAATGCTCGACACCATTGTTAATCTAATGTTACTGTACAGGTGCAGTTGGACACAGCTCATTGAAGCTGTTTCGTTAAGACCCAGGTTTTCCATTCCTTCCGATTAAGAGGGCAGTGGGAATTACATAAATCCTGGTCCTTTTGATTGACCTGCAAATTCAAACTTCAGCCAGTTCACTGCTCACTTACTTCCCACACTGTTTAAAGATGACCCTTTAATTCCCCAACTTTATCCCTACCGATATGGAACCTGTAATTCCTATTTGCACAACATATTGGAGAAACTCTACTATATCAAATAGTAGATATACCGATGCTAGAGGCAATGGCAGAACACAGATAAATACAAAGAATTATACAGTACACAGTGACACAGAAATATTCAGTATAAATATGAGAAATTAGCTGTATTCAGTTGATAAAGTGTGTTCATTCATACTGCTCTCAGTCACAATTCCTAGATAGAAAATTCCCAGATGCACAAATCTCACTCTGCTGAAGTCTCACCCTTTTGATAACCTGACCATCAAGTCCTGGAACTTTGTCTCTCTCTCTCTCTTTTTTTAGTACCATTATTTTTCTATTACTATTTCAAACTTCCATTAAGTCATAAAGCTTTTCCTTTGATTTGCTTTTAACTTTCATCCTATTTCTGGTACTTTATTCTCTGTTGTGATGTCAAATGAGTATTTAGCAAATCAGCCATTTCCCAATTTCAATTGTAGTTTGATTAATGGCCAATTAATGTAACAACTTCATGAAGATCATGGGAGGTCACATTTTCCATTTACACTCAGTCTGCACTCTCTCACTGATCCACATGAGGTGCTACTTCGCTGAAATATTAAGAGGGATACACGGGAGCATTGTACTTTATCTGATGGTAAATAAAGAGCTGCCACTCACACTCTCTACTTTCCTCTCAAAGGAGAAAACCCAACACAACCAAAGAGAAAGAAGAGAACCACACGCCTCTGCCCTCTCCCCCTTTCTGAGGAGGAATCTCTGAGATCGCTGGACAGTCACACGGGGAAAGCCGCGACAGAGAAGCAGGATGGGAGGATCCAGCTCCAGGTTGGTCAAGAAAATCCCCATATTGTGTCTCTTCAGTTCCTCTCTTCCAGCACACCAAGTCATTGTAACACATGTAACACATTGTAACAAATCATTGGGGCAGCAGGGTAGCATGGTGGTTAGCATAAATGCTTCACAGCTCCAGGGTCTTAGGTTCGATTCCCGGCTGGGTCACTGTCTGTGTGGAGTCTGCACGTCCTCCCCCTGTGTGCGTGGGTTTCTTCCAGGTGCTCCGGTTTCCTCCCACAGTCCAAAGATGTGCGGGTTAGGTGGATTGGCCATGCTAAATTGCCCGTAGTGTCCTAGAAAAAGTAAGGTTAAGGGGGGGTTGTTGGGTTACGGGTTTAGGGTGGATACGTGGGTTTGAGTAGGGTGATCATGGCTCGGCACAACATTGAGGGTCGAAGGGCCTGTTCTGTGCTGTACTGTTCTATGTTCTATGACCATTGCATAATGTAACCACTTGTAATGAGAGTGTACTGAACAATTCTATATGTACCTCCATTAACCTGTCCTCTTGTTCAGCTCTACAACAGAGGAGGAGAAGCCTCAAGAACCAGGGCCCTCAGTTTGGGCTTAAGCCAACCCTCACTTCACCAACCCTATCACTGCATCTGAGCCTCACAAACATTAAGTGAGTGACATCCAATCAGGATGGCCCAGTCAGATTGAGGACAGATCACATGGTGATTCACAGAGTGGCGAATAGAAATCAGTTGTGGATCAATGAGGCTGCAGTACTCCTGTCTGGAGAGACAGGAGATGATTGCCCTTAGCTGTGCCACCTCATGATCAAAATGTAAGGGGCAGCACGGTAGCATTGTGGTTAGCACAATTGCTTCACAGTCCAGGGTCCCAGGTTCGATTCCCAGCTTGGGTCACTGCCTGTGCGGAGTCTGCACGTTCTCCCCGTGTCTGCGTGGGTTTCCTCCGGGTGCTCTGGTTTCCTCCCACAGTCCAAAGACTTGCAGGTTAGGTGGATTGGCCAAGATAAATTGCCCTTAGTGTCCAAAATTGCCCTGAGTGTTGGATGGGGTTACTGGGTTATGGGGATAGGGTGGTGGTGTGGACCTTGGGTAGGGTGCTCTTTCCAAGAGCCGGTGCAGACTTGATGGGCCGAATGGCCTCCTTCTGCACTGTAAATACTATGAAATAACATGGTTACCTTCAAGAAAAATCAAATTTACTGCTCCTTCATCCAATTGCTAACTGTGGTATCTTGCTGTGCATAAATTAGCTATCATAATCAGCTACATGATTGTTTCCAAAAGGAATTCATGAGATGTGTAAGGAGGTTTTGAGGATGTGACAATGTGCGGTATGAATCGGAATTATTTTCCACTGGTGTAAAAAATGTAAAATGTTTCCTTTCAGTGATCAACCTACTGAAACTTCAAACTCTTCATTCTTCACTGAGGATGAACTGAGGAATCTGAAATCTGAATATGAAACGGGTGGGATGGAAAAGGCAAAACTACTGATACAGAGAAAAATAAATGATCTGGAGAACACCGAGCTTAACATCGCAGTGACAGGAGAATCAGGAGCAGGGAAATCCACCTTCATCAATGCAATGAGAGGACTTGACAAAGATGATGATGGAGCAGCTGAAACTGGAACCACAGAAGGTACAATGGAGCCAACCGGATACAGACATCCCACCCTGCCCAATGTTTGTTTGTGGGATCTGCCAGGAATGGGAACAATTAAATTCCCAGCGAATAAATACCTGAAACAAATGAAATTTGAAAAATATGATTTTTTCATCATTATCTCTGGCTGTCGATTCACAGAAAATGATGTAAAACTCGCCAAAGAGATTAAGCGGCTGAAGAAGAATTTCTACTTCGTTCGATCTAAAATTGATAATGATCTCCATGCAAAGAAAAAGGAAAAGGGGGACTTTAATGAAGAAGAAGAACTGGAAAAGATCAGGAATTATTGTATCAGGAACCTGCAAGAGGCAGGGATACAATCACCCCGGGTTTTCCTGATATCAAGCTTTGATCTGAATCGGTATGATTTTAATCTGTTAAATAAAGCTCTTGAAGGTGATCTTCCCAGTATAAAGAAAACTATTTACATCCTGTCCCTTCCAAACCTAAATTTGGAAATTGTAGAGAGGAAAAAGAAAGAGCTAAAGAATCAAGTCTGGATGTTGGCATCACTTTCCGGAGTTGTGGGAGCTGTGCCAGTTCCTGGAGTTTCCCTTGGTTGTGACATTGCGATACTGATTAGAGAAATAATAGATTTCCGTAAATATATGGGTCTGGATGATGCCTCTCTTCAAAGACTGGCGAAGATGGCAGGGAAACCTGTGGGAGATCTGAAAGCCGTGGTGAACTCTCCCCTGTTGGGTGAAATAACTCCCGATATAATAAACAGATTAGCCTGGGGTACCGCTGCTATTGTCATGTCTGGTCTTGAGATTGCACTTGACATCATTCCAGTTGTTGGTTCCATCTTTGGGGCAGGATCATCATTTCTTATGACCTACAAACTGCTGACTGGTGTACTGGATGATCTAACAGTGAATGCAAAGAGAGTGGTGAAGGCTGCATTTGGGACTGACTAAAATGATTCAGAGCAAACACCAACCCAGTGAACCAATGGCGCAACTGATATATTAAAGATCTCTAACACTGGACATTACAGATTCTTCTACCATATTCCCTTTTTACCTACTTAATTCCTGGACATATTCCTGACCCATTTTGTGGAAGGAATTTCATGCTATGGTGTTTAGTGAAAGGTTTTGTCTCGGTGTAATCTGAATTTTAAAAGAGCCCACCTAATATCACACACGAGGCCCATGCGATTCCCTTCATTAAACACAATAACAAGGAAATTTGTCCTGTCCCTAGAATCAGAGGCCGGGATTCTCCGTTGCCAGTGCGTCCCGCTGTGACGAGGAAGTAATTTTGGTGCTCTGCCAAATCTCCCATTCCCTGCAGCGGGACTGGAGAATCCCGCTGCCGTGAACAAGCGGAGAAACCTTCCCATAGAATCATATGACACAACTCGTGCCCATTCAGCCCATCATCCCTGTGTCAGAAATCTCTGTGTTCTGAATGATAGTGATGGATTCAGTCCCCATGTCCAGCTCCTTCTCTGTGAATTTTCCATTTGATTCACGGGTTTACAATGGAGTGAAAACCATTGGGAAGATATATTTTATTTCCTTTTTGACAGTAATTGCTCGGTGCTTCCGACCTCATATGTGTGATTTACAGCAAGTATGATACCTAGGTTAACTGTGCAGTCTTTCTTCCAGCATACACTGAACACGATATAGGGATTTATTAAGAGGAAACCCATTTCCCAATGCGATTTAACCATTAACCACTTTCACTGGACATCCCTCTCAATTCTGTCTTTAGAACCATTGCTGCATCAAACAATGTCTGTCTGAAAAGGGATCAATTCTCTACAGTTCCAATAAATCCTGTTTTCTCCGAGAAGCAGCAGAATCCAAGATTGAGACAGTCAGGATCAGACGGTTGTTGAACATTGAGCATACAGACTCCCCATCATATATTCCATCTGTCATATAGAGTCATCCTGACCATCCCTCGCACAGATCATCATTCGCACAGACCCTTCCTCACACTGAGCATTCCTCACACAGACTGTCCCTCAGACAGACCACCCCTCACACAGACAATCCCTCACACAGCCCATCCCTCATACAGACCATCCATCATACAGACCAACCCTCACACAGATCATCGCTCACACAGACCATCCCTCAAACAGACCATCCGTCAGATAGACCATCCCTCACACAGACCATCCCTCACACAGACCGTCCCTAATTCAGGCCATCCTAATTTGTTGAAAAGTTTATAGCCATGAACAGGAAAAGCTCTGGGAATGTGGGGAAATATGTTAACTTTTGTTCAGAAAGGCAATGAATCGCAATAAGAAAAAAGCAAAATACTACAGATGCTGGGAATTTGGAAAACAGAAGTGCTGAAGAAACCCAATGGGTCTGGCAGCATCTGTGGAGGAAGACACAGAGTTAATGCTTCAACTCCAATATCGCTCTTCTTTGCTTCCAGCGTAATCAGGGAATGGGTGTTGCTTGTCCATCAAACATTCCGGTTAATGAGGAATTTCATTATCAGCACAACACCTGTAAATTACTGAATATGCAAGTACTCATGAAGTAAAGAACTATATTTTTACTTCTAACATTCAACTGTGCATTTAAACATAAAGTGTAAAATAATACAATACAATGCGTTCCGATAGTTTCAAATTCTAGTTTGTAAAGTGAGAATTTGCATTCGGGGAACATCAACAATTTCGGTTGGTGGAGAATTCCGGTTATTTAACCGGATAAACAGAAAGTTTGCTGCACTTTCTGCCACCAAGCAGCATTGGTGCTTGACCCTCAGTGAGTGTAGGAGACAGAGGGTGATGACAGATGGCTGCTTTAGTGACTGGAAGCCAGTGTCCAGTGGCGTACCACAGGGGTCTATGCTGGGTCCCCATTGTTTGTCATTTAGAGAAACAACATTGATGACGATGTTGGGGGTAGGATCAGTAAGTTTGCGGATGATACAAAAGTTGGCTAGATGGTTAACAGTAATGTTGAATGTCCTGGGTTACCGGAAGTTATAGATGGGATGGTCAAATAGACAGAAAAGTGGCAGATAGAATTTAACCCTGAAAAGTGTGGTGATACACTTTGGAAGGAGTAATGTGACAAGGAAGTATTCAATGAATGGCATTACACTGGAAAGTTCTGAGGAACAAATGGACTTTGGTGTATTTGTCCATAGATCTCTGAAAGCAAAAGGGCAGGTTAAAAGGCAGGTGAAAAAGGCGTATGGAACACTTGCCTTTACCAATCGAGGCATAGATTCCAAAAGGCGGGAGGTCAGGTTGGAGTTTTATAGAACTTTGGTGAGGCCATAGCTGGAGTACTGCGTGCAATTCTGGTCGCCACATTATAGGAAGGATGTGATTGCACTGGAAGGGGTGCGGAGGCGATTCACCAGGATGTTGCCTGTGATGGAATATTTAAGTTATGTAGAGAGGTTGGAAAGGCTTGGGTTATTTTTGCAGGGACAGAGAAGACTGAAGGGAGTCCTGATCAAAGTGTATAGGATTATGTGGGGCATGGACAGAGTGGATGTGGAGCAGCTGGGGTGTGTATCTCTCTGTATCCTCCAAAACAGCCAGTACCTTCCATTACTCAATGGTGAGATCACCGACACCCATCATGGTATTGACAACACATTCATCAGTAGAGTGAATGAAACACTGTCAGAATGATGACCACCATGTCAGTTCCAGCTGGCTGGAAAAAGGGAGAGGAAAATGATCCGAAATAGCAGCAGAAGAGCAGTTTCTGCTGGGGGAGAGGTGTGGGAGTGTCTTACACCAACACACGAGCCTACTGTTCTGCAATATCACTTGATATGTACAATGGGGTGATGTTATTGATGTGTTATATTTGTATTTTTAATCTGTATTGTGATTTTCTTGGAGTAATTGAATTTAATTATCATTTATCCATATGTATGATTTCTTGTTAGCTGATGATAAATATATACATTTTTCAACATAAAGGCTCTGGTGAACCTTTTGGTAAATCAATTGTGAATTAATGTTTATCTGTCCTGTGGGAGCCCACAGGGATCAGTGTTGGGGTCCTTGCTGTTTGTGGCTTATAGAAATGATTTAGATATGACTGTTGGAGGGTTGATCAGTAAGTTTGCAGATGATCGGGAAATTGTTGGGGTGGTAAATATTGAGGAGGATAACCTTAGATTACAGGAGGAAAAAGATGATCTGGTCAGATGGGCTGATCAGTGACAAATGAAATTCAATCCAGGTAAGTATGAGGTGATGCACTTAGAACATAGAACATAGAACATAGAACATAGAACATTACAGCGCAGTACGGGCCCTTCAGCCCTCGATGTTGCGCCAACCTGTGAAACCATCTGAAGCCTATCTGACCTACACTATTCCATTTTCATCCATGTGTCTATCCAGTGACCACTTAAATGCCCTTAAAGTTGGCGAGTCTACTACTGTTGCAGGCAGGGCGTTCCATACCCCTACCACTCTCTGAGTAAAGAAACTGCCTCTGACATCTGTCCTATATCTACCACTTGGGCAGGAAAAACAAGGCAAGGGGATACATGATAAACGGCAGGACCCTGGGAAGCACCAAGGATCAGAGGGTCCTTGGTGTGCATGTACACCCATCCCTTGAAGCAGCAGAACAGGGAGATAGAGTAGTTAAGAAGGTATATGGCCTGCTTGTCTTTATTCGCCAAGGCATAGAGTTTAAGAGCAGGAAGTTATGCTGCAACTGTATAAAAGTTTAGTTAGGTCGCTGCTAGAGTATTGTGTGCAGTTCTGGAATCCACATAACCGGGTAGATGTGATAGCACGGGAAAGGATACAGAGAAGACTTACCAGGAAGTTGCCTGGATTGGAGAGTGTTAGTTATGAAAAGAGATTAAGTAGACTAGGATTGTTTTTCTTGGAGCAGAGGAGACTGAGGGGGGGGGGGGGGGGGGGGGGCATGATTGAAATGTATGAAATTGTGAGGGGCATGGAGACAGGAGACTGGGAAAAACCTTTCCCTTTGGTGGAGGGATCAATGACCAGGGGGAATAGATTTAAGGTAAGGGGAAGGAGGTTTAGAGGGGATGTGAAGAACAACGTTTTTCACCCAGAGTGGAAGTATTCAGATGTGAAATTGCGACCTAGGGCATACAAGGTATATGGGCCAAATGCTTCAAAATGGGATTAGAATAGTTAGGTGGTGGTTTTTGACCAGCGAAGACTTGATGGGCCATGGAGCTTTTTCTGTGCTCGATAACTCTCTGACTCTAAATGATTTCCAGGACAGATGGAAATATAATCAAGTGAAACCTACGAACAATGCCATTGTAACATTCTAAACATGAATATGGTGTCTTTTGCTCAAGTATCTCTGCTTTGGAAACCAGGTGTTGTCGGCATTGCTGCTGAGACAATACTGTCCCAACTCAGGCAGGTAACATCCACACACCATGTAATGTTACAATAAATGCTAAACTCTTCACCTCATGTTTGTGCTGAGTATTTATTTGTCACCACTATTACGATTCAAGACCAGGCCCCAACAGTGGCTAGGATACTGGACTGAAACCCCAATATTTTAGTTTCGTTAGACTGTGTGGAAAGAGTAATTTCACAAAGAAATCAGGTTTTGATATATTTAAAGCAGAACTTTATTATGCATACAATATTAAACTTTTTAACTTCACACCCGAAAAGAACAGCTTATAATTACCCTTGAAACAACACATTACCTGGCATGTTTCAGCTTCTTCCTTGTCCCCAGACAAGACTGCTCCGCTTCAAATATTGTGAGTCTTTCATAACTGTCCTGCTGTGCGAGAATTGTGGACTTAGTGTCAGACAGATCAGACCTCACCTCTGATCACGCCGAAGCCTTCTCCAAAACTGACCCTCTGCATTCCTTGGCTCCACCCAGCGACAACATCATCTCCCCAAGCTGGAAAACGAATGACCTCTGCAGACTGAAAGCACATTAACTCCACCGGGACTTTCCCCAGTCAAATTACAGTGCATTAGTCCAGACTGAAAGCCAACAATCCTTTATCAATTTCACCTACTGGCTCCTCAAAGCTCTCAGGGCTTTACGAAACAAAATCCCTTCTGTAACATGACCACTGCAGTCAAGCACACTATGTTAGCGGAAGAAATTGCTATGTGTGTCACAGAATTGATATAAGTAATAATAAAGATGTCTCAAGTATTATAGCAGCACAGGTCAAGGGAAAAACCAGTAGACAAGGGGTTAAAATGTTGAACCTTGAAAAAAGTCACCTAAACTTGAAATAATTCAATCATACTACAGGGCATTAGGATAAGAAAGGGGACCCACATCACAGAAATCATGGTTCCAGCCTGTCTGTAAGAGATTCATTATCTAGCCCAGAGCAGGGGATAAAAACACATTAAGAAGTTAAGGTTAAGGGAAATATGTGGAAAAGATTCCAGGAGATTGTAAAGAAGCATTGTATTAGTTGATCATTTTCCCATTAAAGGGCCCAGAAAATATGCACACCGATCACCTTGTATTGTTACAAATGAATTGATGACGTCAATGCCTACTTGTAACTCTGAAAGAACTTTAAATGTATATGCATGTAACTCTGACCATGATCAGAGCTGACTTTTGTGAGCTAAGGATAGCAGCAGAACGTGCCTCTCCTGTGTGCATACAGCGATTCCGAATAAACGCAACTTTTACAACCCCACACGGTCGAGAAAAGACTCTGAGTATTAGCTCCCTCAAACACTTAGCGCTGTGAGCAAGGGTATCGGCACAGGACGACGGCCGACTATGTGGCTCAAAATCGGGTGAGTGTTTTTATCTACCACCCATAGTTAGGGAGCAATTTCACGTTAGTCGTTGGCCGACTGTAAGTTGCGATTCCAAAGAACGAAACGGATGAAGAGTCTGACCGCCTGAAGTGGAGTAAAATCGTTGGGGGATACCGGGGTGTGGGTTCGGATAGTTAAGTTAAGGAAAACTTGTTAAGGAACTTGCTTTGGAGATTGAAGTGCCTGGTCATAAGTAAAAACCCGTAGGACAAAATACCACGGGAAAAAGAGTTGGAAGGATCTCACCTGCTGTGAGAAAGGTGTATCCGCAGGAGTAACCGTGAGAGGGTAGAGCCACGGAGGAGGAACCCCGCAGGAATGGTGTGTGTGTGTTTGTGAGAGTCAACGGCAGAGATGGCCGGATCCGATAAAACAGGCAGCAAGACCAAGTTAGAGCAAGATAGATGGGAACCTGAGGGATCGATCATTCAGATGATTGTAACCCACAATAGTAAGTTAATTGCAAAGATGAGGGAGAAAGGATACAACCCAGACGCACCCGCAGCTGAGCAGAAGGCCTAGTGGATAAACTAAACCAGGAATAAGTATGAAAAGGGGGTAATAATTGCAACTGTGATTTTAAAGAAACAAGGGATTGAGGAATTGCAGGAGGCAAGAGAAGCAGCTGTAAGACACGCGCAGGAAGGGGACAAGAGAAAACCGCAGGGAAGATTTGTAGAGACTGTGACCCCGACAGCTCCATGTATCATGGAGGAGAGTGACTATGTTTACGACTGGGACAGTTTTGAGGAGGGAAGGTACGAGGATTATGCATCTCCCCTCATTATGGGCAGCACGGTAGCATGGTGCTTAGCATAAATGCTTCACAGCTCCAGGGTCCCAGGTTCAATTCCCAGCTGGGTCACTGTCTGTGTGGAGTCTGCACGTCCTCCCTGTGTGTGCGTGGGTTTCCTCCGGGTGCTCCGGTTTCCTCCCACAGTCCAAAGATGTGCGGGTTAGGTGGATTGGCCATGCTAAATTGCCCTTAGTGTCCTAAAAAATAAGGTTAATTGTGGGAGGGGTGGGGGTGGGGGGGGTTACAGGTATAGGGTGGATACGTTGGCTTGAGTGGGGTTGAGTAGGGTGATCATTGCTCGGCACAACATCGAGGGCCGAAGGGCCTGTTCTCTGCTGTACTGTTCTATGTTCTATGAGGAAAAGGATGAACCATTGACTGTAGCCCCGTGTAGTGAGGAAAATGGTGGAGGGGCAAACCACTGAGCAGCATATCCAAATACTTTTCACAGCTGGGGAATAAAAAATGATCCTGAATGAACTGCCTTCTCTAAAACGACAGGATGATAATGGCTCATTTTGGGATAAACTGGACGAATTACGGGAGGCTCATGGGTTAACCACTGATGATATTAATTTATTGTTAAGGTCAAAGTATGGGCAAGCATGCCACAACCATACAGAGATCGCACGTGGGTCACGCAGAGGTGTGGGGGAGACTAGGATCCGCGCTTTGCAACCTTTGGAATGGCAGTGTGAACGGCCATAGGGAGAGGTAGCCCAAATTGGACTTTACTTAAACAGGGACCAAAGGAAAGGATCGAGGATCAGTGATGGACTGGCCAGGGTGTCAGCTTGCCCGATGGCAAGTGGGCCCCTGATGAAGTGGGCCCCCTATATCAAATAAAAATGCAATAAAGAAACAAACACAGACAACTATTTTAGTAATAAAAAGGAATAAGAAAAAAAAGAGAACAGGACACAAATAAGCAGTGCATGAAAAGGAACGAAGCAGGGGAGGTAGTGAAAGGATGTTCAATAGGGGGGCCCGGGTTGGGCATAATAAAGGAAATTCCATGTTTTCAGCAAGAGTGTGTGAATTTAAAGATAAAGTTACAATTCGTGATTTGAGATGGTCGGCAACTTCAAAGGACATCAAGCAGTAGTCTTGGTTCAGCCGCTACATCGGTCCAGGGCCCGGAGAGCCAAGAAGGGGCCTGTGAATCTCTGAAGGGCCCTTAAAAATTATAATTAATTAGATAAATAAATCTCCAACTTCTTTCCTGAGATTTGTATTCTAACTTAATGAAATATAATTGTTTTTAAAAGAGCAATACCAAATAAAAATGCAATAAAGAAACAAACAAATAATCACTCAGTATATGAAGGAACGAAGCAGTGTTAAACGGATGTGAAAAGGAGTGGGGGGGGGGGGGGGAGGGCGGGCTGGTTCACCTGGGTCGGACATAGTTGGAAATCCACATTTTCAGCAAGAGTGTGTGAATTTAAAGATAAAGTTACAGTTCGTGATTTGAGATGGTCGGCAACTTGAAAGGATATCAAGCAGTACATAGGGTCGTGAGGTCACCGAAAAGGAGAAGCAGTACCTTTGACCGTGAATCATGAGGTCAAAGATATTGAAGTGATAAGCCATGATCGGTAAACTCAAAGGGTTGCGACTTGTAACACTACACTGGTATCAAACTGGACATGTTAACTTTGGCCGTGGGACCATTCTTAATGTCTTACCATAGTCGGACCAAACTTCTAAGTTTCAACAGTTGTCTCAGTTGCTTGCTGGTGTGAACACTGGACAGTGGATTGCCTCCTCTTCTGAAGCTGCATAGACCACAGTAGTATTGACTAATGAACATAGCCTATTGAAGTGTAAGTAAGTTATTTTATATTTTTTATCAAGTAGGGGTTTATCTGGTGTTCCGTCAAGTTATTCTTGCAATCATCAATATTCATTTTTCCCAATGTGGGCTATTTTTAATTAAGTTTTTATTTCAGGAATATTACCCCTACCAGCATGGAAAAGAAAAAGCATAAACCTGGGTCACTAAAACGCAAAGAATAAAAAGAAGCAGAAAGGAAGGAATCAGCCAAGCGATTCAGGCTATTATAGAGTTTATGATACCACAAGCACAATCCACATCAACATCCAGTTCTGCAACAAATAATCAAGAAGCAAGAAACAATGCTCATGGTGATGATGCAATGACATGCGAGTTACAAGAACAGAGAAGAGCTACTTTGAATGTAGAGACAAATACAAGTGCATCCATTACGAATCAAACCAGGCCCAATATTTCTTCTGGCTTCCTTGTTACGGTATCTGTACTGCCTGTAGTTGCAACATCTGAACACATAGCTTCAACTAGTGACAGGGAATCAGATATTCCTTCAAGCATAAATGACTTGGTTTCTGAAGCACATCCTGAAATGAACCTACACAAGAAAATGAAAGATCAATTACTGGAATCTTCCAATATCCATCACGAGCAAAGCTAAAACAGTTTTTTGCTGAACATCCACTTCAGCCACTTGATAATCTGCCATTCGATGCTCGAAAATTATGAATGACACAGTCCCAAGAAAATGGCTAACATATAACAAAGAAAATAAATGCTTATATTGTTCATACAGCTTAGCCTTTGAGTTTCCCAACACTTGTAATCCATCACCCTTTGTATGTGGCTTTAGTGACTACAGGCATATTAGCCAGAGCTTGACTTTACATGAATCGACAACAACACATGTCAGAAAGCTCAGCAATATATCAGTGTGGTTAATGATGGCACCTTAGATAAATTTTTTGCAGCATCACTAATTAAAAGGAAAGAAGTATTGAAGCAGAGAAGTATTATCATGAGGATTATAGACATCATAAAGATGTTAGGCAAGCAAGCACTTCCTTTTCGAGGTCACAGAAATGAATCGGCCTACACTCTAGATAATGAGGTTCTGAATCATGGCAATTTTTTAGCTACAGTGCAGTTGATGGCAAAATATGACCCCATTAAGGCAGCTCACGTTTCTGCAGTGCAAAACAAGTCTAAACAAAGAATCAAACGATTAGAGCAACAAGGAAAGGCTCAAAGTAAAGGCCGTGGTGGACTTGTTACATACCTGAGTAAAACAACTATAAACATGTTAATCAAAATTATGAAGAATATGATACAAGAAAGAATTAGTCATGAAGTTTCTCAAGCAAAACATTATTCTATTCAGGTTTATTCAACACAAGATAATTCATCCATCGATCAGTTTAGCATTATTATTCGGTATGTGCTTAAAGGTATTATCTGTGAGCGACTACTTTCAATTGTACCAAGTAATGATGGTACAGGACAGGGACATTCTGATCGATTGATTGAAACATTACAGCATCTTAAAATTGACCCCCAAAAATGTTTATCTGATAGCACAGATGGTGCTGCAAGCTACCATGGCCAGTATAATGGTTTACAATATAAAATTGCTGATGTGGCTGATCAACATGTTCATATATGGTACTAGGCCCATGTCTTGAATTTGGTGATAACTGAAACAACAAAATGTTGTGTGCCTGCAGTTTCTTTTTTCAATTTGCTCCAGAATATAGCAACTTTTGTGAAAGCATCATACAAGAGAATGGCTGTATGGATAGAAGTTGTTGGAAAACATCTAGGACAATAAAAAATGAAACGGTTAAAGCTAATTGGTGAGACCAGATGGTCAGGAAAATCCAATGCAGCAACAACTATATTTGGACGTTTTGATGATGCCGCTGCCAGTACTTTCGTAAATCTATTGACATGCTTATCAATGATACAAGATTCAGAAAAGTTTGATGCAAAAACAAAACATGAAACAAATGTTTTACTTCAAAGTCTTCTAACATTTGAAACCATATTGACAGCATTTACTTACTTGTATATATTTGAAACTACAACCCCGTTATCAAGTTATCTACAGACAAGTGGTTTAGATATGTTTACTGCATGGAGTTTGGTAGATTCAGCTACAACAAAGTTGAAGGAACAGACAAGAACATTTGATAATGTTCACAGCAAGGCTTTGGAATTTGTAAATAAATGTAATGACAGGATTTCACAGATGAATATGGATGAAAATCAAACATTGGAAATTGATGCATTGGAAACAGCATTGCTAGTTAAGAGGCAGAGGAAGAAGAAAAGAATGGCAGATGAGCTTATTGATGATGAAAGAAATTCCTCCGATTCTCTAGCTGATTTTTGAGTAAATGTGTTTAACTTAATAATGGATCGCATTGTCCAGTCACTAGAATCACGCTTTGTACAACACAAACAGTTGTATAAAGATTTGTCCTGCTTGGACCCAGCAAATTTTAAAACTATTGCAGCGAAGGGCCTTGAAGATGAAGCATTGGAAGGTATTATTAAACTGTTTCCACAAATCAGCAAAGATCAAGTAATATTGGAATTGTTTTCTTTTGCTTCAAACTTTGATGTATTAAAGCTATTGCTTAATGATGATGAGAATATGGATTCCAGTTGCAACAATTGTAAAATTTGCAGCACTTGCCCATCGTGTGAACTAAAAATTCTGGCATCCAACAGACTTCATGACAAGGTATATAATAACCTTTATGAACTTTATAAAGTCATCGTCACACTATCAGTTACTCAAGTCCAATGTGAGAGGATATTTTCAAAGCTAAAGATCATAAAGACAAGGTTAAGAAATTCGCTGTCTGAGGAGAATTTGGAATCATACATGTTGCTATCCATTGAAAAGGAATTGTTAGATGAATTGGATGCAGAAGCAATTATTGGCAGATTCGCACAATCATCCAGCGAATACAAACGATTGCTCTTAAAAAAGTGGACTGCATGCGATGCTCTATTGTGCTTTTGAACTATCTGTTAATGTGTAAATTGTGCAGTAAACTATTTAAAAATATCAACCAATTACTTAAAACTTGAAAAAATAAATAAAAAATTCAATTATAACATTCTGTATTTACATTTGGTATCTACTGCCAGTAATATGTACAGTACATGTACACTGTAATTACTAAGAAATACACAGGGCGAGATTCTCCGCACTCCCGACGGTGCGGAGAATAGCGTGGCTCGTAACATTTTACGGCCACGCTGTTCCGACGCCCTCCCGCTATTTCCCCCCTCCCCCCACGCCCAACTCCCGACACGAATCGCTGCCGCCGTTTTTTTACGGCCGGCAGCGATTCACAGCTGATAGATGGGCCGAGTTCCCAGCCCTTTACGGCTGTTTTTACGAACGGCAAACACACTTGGTCTGGCCGTTCGTAAAAATGGCCGTAAACACTCGCATTTTATAACCATGGCACCGGTTGGCACGGCAGTACCACGGCCGTGCCAAGCGTGCCATGGGCCCGCGATTGGTGGGCACCGATCGCGGGCAGCGGGCCCGATGCCCACGCACTATTTGTCCTTCCGCCGCCCCGCAGTATCCATTCGCAGTGCGGCTGAGGGGCATCCCGGCCCGCGCATGCGCGGGTTTCGCGCAAATACGCGATGATGTCATCCGCGCATGCGCGGGGTTCGCGCAAATACGCGATGACGTCATGCGCGGGTTGGAGTCTTCCAATCCGCACATGCGCGGCTGACGTCATATGACGCGTCAGCCGGCGCTAACTCGGGCAAGCGGGCTTAACGAAATTCGTTAAGCCCGTGATGCCGGAGCTTACGGCGTCGGGCTGCTAGCCCCGACCGGGGACCAGAATCGGTTCCCGGTCGGGAAGGGGGGTGCTGGCGTAAAACCCGCCCGGGTTTGACGCCAGCCTTACGATTTCTCCCGGTTTGGGAGAATCGCGCCCACATTTTTTCCACAAAAAATTTAATTGTACCCTTTTTTCCATATGTATTTTTTGAAAATTTTATTTATTCGTTATGAAAATTAAATGATAGTTGTAGTTGTGGGTGGGCCCCCTTTGTATCCTGGCAACCAATATTTTTAGACCCAGTCTGCCACTGTAGGTAAGAGAGAGTGTGTGTGGTGAGAGAGAGTGTGTGTGAGTGAGGGAGAGTGTGTAGGTAAGAGAGTGTGTGTGGTGAGAGAGAGTGTGTGGTGAGAGAGAGTGTGGGTGAGTGAGGGAGAGTGCATAGGTAAGAGAGTGTGTGGTGAGAGCATGTGTATGTGAGGGAGAGTGTGTAGGTAAGAGAGAGTGTGTGTGGTGAGAGCGTGTGTGTTTGAGGGAGAGTGTGTAGGTAAGAGAGAGTGTGTGTGTGAGTGAGGGAGAGTGTGTAGGTAAGAGAAAGTGTGTGTGGTGAGCGTGTGTGTGAGTGAGGGAGAGTGTGTAGGTAAGAGAGAGTGTGTGTGGTGAGAGAGAGTGTGCAGGTAAGACAGAGTGTGTGTGGTGAGAGCGTGTGTGGGTGAGTGAGGGAGAGTGTGTAGGTAAGAGAGAGTGTGTGTGTGAGTGAGCGAGAGTGTGTTGGTGAGAGTGTGTGTGAGTGAGGGAGAGTGTGTAGGTAAGAGAGAGTGTGTGTGGTGAGAGCGTGTGTGTGTGAGTGAGGGAGAGTGTGTAGGTAAGAGAGAGTGTGTGTGGTGAGAGTGTGTGTGTGTGAGTGAGGGAGAGTGTGTAGGTAAGAGAGAGTGTGTGTGGTGAGAGTGTGTGTGTGTGAGTGAGGGAGAGTGTGTAGGTAAGAGAGAGTGTGTGTGGTGAGAGCGTGTGTGTGTGAGTGAGGGAGAGTGTGTGTGAGGAAGAGTGGGTGTCAAGTGGAGAGAAATGAAATTTGATCGAGCCAGAGAAAAACTTCAGTTGCATGAACAGTGGCAGCAAAACCAAAGCATGACTCAAATTTAATTAATGGCTTTGATTTGACAAGTAATCTTCATTTAGTGCCTAATTTCAGTGGGGAGAGAGTTAAAATGTATTCCCGAATGTTTGAAAAGACAAATTAGGAGCAGCAGTAGGCTACTCGGCCCCTCAAGCTTGCTCCCTCATTCAGTAAGATCATGGCTGCTCTGATTGTAACTTCGACTTCACATTCCCACAAATGTCTGATAACCTTTCACCCCCTTGCTTAACAAGAGCTCTGCCTTAAAAATATTCAAAGGACAGCATGGTAGCACAGTGGTTAGCATTGCTGCCTAACAGCACCAGGGACCTGGGGTAAATTCTGGCCTTGGGTGACTGTGTGGAATTTTCACATTCTCCCCATGACTGCGTGGGTTTCCTCCGGGTGCTCAGATTTCCTCCCACAGTCCAAAGACGTGCACGTAGGTGGATTGGAAGAAACAAACCCTCCACTGAGAAGCAAAAGGAAAAATCTGGAAGTTAATTTTGATGCAAGGGTGAGAAGATATTGGGCATAATTCAACGGCCAACTTAATGTCAGGACAAGGCCATTTAATCTCAGAAGAGGCCTCTCGTGATATTCGCGATGCTCGAAATGGGATTCAACGGAATTTTGTGAGCAGTTGTAATCTGGATCTCGCTCTTGCTGGGTGAGAGCCAAGTGTGCGTTTTTAAATGACCCATTAGGATTACGCCCAGATCACCCGACCGTGGGATTCACCAGCCTCCATCACAAGGCCTCCATTAGATGCTGTTTGCTACAGGTTAACAACATCTTGAACCAGTCATGATGGCACCTGGGGGGCTCTCACTGGGGAGTTGAGGTGCCTGGGTGGTATAATAATAATAATCTTTATTGTCACACGTAGGCTTACATTAACACTGCAGTGAAGTTACTGTGAAAAGCCCCTTGTCACCACATTATGTCACCTGTTCGAATACACAGAGGGAGAATTCAGAATGTCCAATTCACCTAACAGCACGTCTTTCGGGTCTTGTGGGAGAAAACCGGAGCACCCAGAGGAAACCCAAACAGACATGGGGAGAAGGTGTAGACCCCGCACAGACTGTGACCCAAGCACTGGGCAGGGTACCATTCCCCCTGGCGCCTTGCATCACCAGCCTGACACCTTGGCACTACCGCTTAGGCACCCTAGGATACCTGGGTGGCACTGCCAGGCTGGCAGGGGCAAGGTGCCCAGGTGCCCGGTCACCCATGTCATGAGTTGTGTCTGGGTGGGTGGGAGGGGGGCCTCTGTCCATAACGGGTGGGGTGGGTCGGGCTCTAGGGCCCCGGAAGAGTTAAATTGGGTGAACTGGTGGGGGGGGGGCTCCTGAAGCCACACGCACTGTGAGGTTGGGGGGGGCGGGTGGGGGGGGGAGGGGGTTGAAAGATCAAGGCTGCCTGGTAAAATGGTGCCCAATCCATGAGTGGTCTTCCTGCACTAGCGAGTTGAGCTCACCAGAATAGAAAATAAATCAACGAATGGCCACAATAGTTCCTCACCAAGACCAGAAGAAACAGCAAAGAGCCGTTGAATAGCAGGACATTTCTCGGCACTGCAGGCTCCAAGACACACCCTGCTAAACATGCCGTTCAGCAGGCTGTAACTCAAGTCCACTCAGTCACGCCCATTATCTTTGTCATGGAAAACGGCGTACAAAGGGTGAATGTTGGACAATAAAAAGTAAAACTGCAGCACTTGTGAGATTGTGTAATGCTCCTCCAGAAAATATGGTTCCAGTAGATAGTTAATGGCAAATCATTAGGTTCCCCCGTAATTGGGATCAGGATACAGGAATTCATGTGGAATGGTGAAGTATCTGTCTAGCAAGGCAGTGAAGTCAATTTCGTTATTAGATAAAGAAGATCAGCACAGACACCAATGCTAATAGATTATGGGAATTCCTCCCCAGGAAATTTGTAAAGGGCACTGGAGTATTAAGCAGAGGAGAGGTTTTTGTCACTTTCAAATTTAAAAATGAAGGGGAAAAACACGAGCAAGGTAGTTAATGATGCAATGAAGGAAAGGAACGTTTTGAAGGAGAATGATGTGGAGATGCCGGCGTTGGACTGGGGTGAGCACAGTAAGAACACCAGGTTAAAGTCCAACAGGATTGTTTCAAACACTAGCTTTCGGAGCACTGCTCCTTCCTCAGGTGGAGGAGAATGGTACAGTCATCTTCAATACTGATACAGTAAGAAGTCTTGCAACACCAGGTTAAAGTCAAACAGGTTTGTTTGCAATCACTGGGCGCGATTCTCCGCACTCACGCCGGTTCGGAGAATAGCGGGCCGCGCAAATTTTCACGGTGACGCAGGTCCGACGCCCTCCCGCTATTCTCCGAACCCCGCTCAAACTACACGTCGGCATTCCCGGCAAAGGCCTCGAACGCGCCCCCGACACGACCAGAATCGCTACTTATTGGCTCCCCGCCATTCTCCGGCCCGGATGGGCCGAAGTCCCAACGTCATCACGCCATGTTTTCACGCCAGCCAACACACCTGTTTTCAAGTTCGTCAACCAGTCGTGCTGGCTGACGAGAGCTTCGATTAGGTGAGCGCACCGCTCAGGGCACTGCTAGAGTCTGGCCACAACGGGGAAGGCATCCCCGTGAACGGGAGGGGGGTCCAGAGCAGGGGGTAGTGGGGGAGACTGAGAGGGGGAGTGGGGGAGACTGAGGCGGGAGTGGGGGAGACTGAGGGGGGGAGTGGGGAGACTGAGGGAGGGAGTGGGGGAGACTGAGGGGGGAGTGGGGGAGACTGAGGGGGGAGTGGGGGAGACTGAGGGGGGAGTGGGGGGAGACTGAGGGAGGGTGGGGGAGACTGAGGGGGGAGTGGGGGTGATAGAGGGGGGGAGTGGGGGAGACTGAGGGGGGAGTGGGGGAGACGGGGGGGGTGGGGAGATGGAGGGGGGAGTGGGGGAGACTGAGGGGGGTGGGGGAGACTGAGGGGGGAGTGGGGGAGACTGAGGGGGGAGTGGGGGAGACTGAGGGGGGAGTGGGGGAGACTGAGGGGGGAGTGGGGAGATGGAGGGGGGAGTGGGGGAGACTGAGGGGGGTGGGGGAGACTGAGGGGGGAGTGGGGGAGACTGAGGGGAGGAGTGGGGGAGACTGAGGGGGGAGTGGGGGAGACGGAGGGGGGAGTGGAGGAGACTGAAGGGGGACTGGGGGAGACTGAGGGAGGGAGTGGGGGAGACTTAGGTGGGAGTGGGGGAGACTGAGAGGGGAGTGGGGAGACTGAGGAAGGGAGTGGCGGGAGACTGAGGGGGGAGTGGGGGAGACTGAGAGGGGAGTGGGGAGACTGAGGGAGGGAGTGGGGGAGACTGAGGGGGGAGTGGGGGAGACTGAGGGGGACTGGGGGAGACTGAGGGAGGGAGTGGGGGAGACTGAGGGGGGAGTGGGGGAGATGGAGGGGGGAGTGGGGGAGAATGAGGGGGGAGTGGGGGAGACTGAGGGGGGAATGGGGAGACTGAGGGGGGAGTGGGGGAGACTGAGGAGGGAGTGGGGGAAACTGAGGGGGGAGTGGGGGAGACTGAGGGGGGAGTGGGGGAGATGGAGGGGGGAGTGGGGGAGACTAAGGGGGGAGTGGGGAGACAGGGGGAGTGGGGGAGACTGAGGGGGGAGTGGGGGAGATTGAGGGGGGAGTGGGGGAGATGGAGGGGGGAGTGGGGGAGACTAAGGGGGGAGTGGGGGAGACTGAGGGGGGAGTGGGGGAGACGGGGGGGTAGTGGGAGTGGGGGGGGGGGTAGGGAGAGAGTGAGCGAGTGACCCGTCCAACCCCGTTACAAAATGTCTGCCACCATGCCATGGCGTGCCGGTCACGATGACACAGCCGCTGGTTGCCCTGTGGCTTACGGCCACAGGCCACTGACGCACCGGTGAAGAGGACGTAGTTAACTGCCCGTTGGATGCAGAAAGTGAGCAGGGGTTAGGCTGCCCGTGTGTAAGCAGCGCGACCAGGCCACCGGGACACACAGGTATCCCGTGGCAGGCGGCTGCCGAAGTGCAGACTAACCTCCGTCTAACATGACCCGTTTCTCTGCCCCCACCACCATTCTGTAGGTTAGCACAATGTATGTGAACAGAACGGCTATGTTCTGCGCAGTGGTTGGGGCCGCTGCACTGCATTTGGAGATGGAGCATTGTCCACAGCCACAACCCGCAGTGGATGCAGGGCCAGCTGCAGCAGCAGAGGGAAGGGCCGAGGAGTTGCCAGTAATCGAGCAGCATGGGGAGGAGGAGGAGGAGGAGAGAGTGAGGGTGCAGCCACGGCGCCAGAGGCGACGACCAAGGCCGAGGGTGTACCGTACCCGGATCTCTTTCCTAACAATGACGGACATCACCTACAGGAGGAGACTCCGGCTGAGTAGGTGGACGGTGATACATATCTGTTACCTCGTGGTTCACCTCGTCCCACGTGGAACGGGGGGAGGACACGCGATCCCGGTTGCCATCAAGGTGACGGTCGCTCTTAACTTCTAGCGACCGGCTCCTTCCAGTCTCCGAGCGGGGACCTCGCCGGGATCTCCCAGTCATCGGCGCACAGGTGCATCCGGGATGTGACCGACGCCCTCTATGCCATCGCGGACCGCTACATCACCTTTCCCGAGGGCCAAGCAAGTCAAGACTCACGAGCTCGTGGATTTGCCAGCGTGGCCGGGATACCGATGGTGCAGGGGGCAATTGATTGTGTTCACGTCCCCATACGCCCGCCCGCAGGGGACAGGGAGGTGTTCACAAACAGGAGGGGGACATACTCCATGAATACCCAGGTGGTATGCGACCCCCACATGAGGATCATGAATGTCTGTGCAAGTTTCCCAGGGAGTGTGCATGACTCCTGCATACTGGCACAGTCATTAATCCCTGCGATGTTTGAGGGACGCCCCCCCCCCCCCCGGCTCAGGGGCTGGTTGCTATGTGACAGGGGTTATCTGCTGAGGTCTTGGCTGATGACGCCTATACGGAGGCCTCAGACCAATGCGGAAACACGATACAACGAGGCCCATGCAGCAACCAGGGGTGTGGTGGAACGCTGCCTTGGCCTCCTGAAGATGAGATTCAGGTGCCTGGACCGCTCCGGAGGGGCCCTGAAGTACCAGGCCGAAAGGGTCGCTCGCATTGTTGTGGTCTGCTGTGCGCTGCACAACATCGCGATGCAGAGGGGAGATGACCTGCTGCAGGAGGCGGAGGGAGAAGCAAGTGGCAGTGGTGCCAGCCAGAGGAGGAGGAGGAGGAGGAGGAGAGGGAGGAGGAGGAGGAGGAGGAGGCTGGCGGAATGGTGGGCACAGCACGCAGACATGACCCAGGTGCTGGTGATGTCCAGGAGGCGGCACGACGGAACCGGCGAGGACGGCGGGCACGCAACGCCTTGGTGGCAGCACGGTTCACGCGTCGTATGCTACGTCCCCGCTGAACACCAAACCACCACCTGCATCGCTAGTCATGCAGAGGGTCAACACACAACTGCCACCACCACAACACCCCCCCCCCCCCCTCTCAGTGTACCCTGCTCCACTTCGACATCACCCTTACCACTGGGTCCAGACGGTATGGCACAACATTGATGGCTGTGTCAGCGGGTGTGATCAGTGCCATGTGGAATGATACAGCCCGCTCTGCGAAGAGCTGTGAGCTCAGAATCGTTAGTGAGAGTCTGACCCATGGCAATAGCTGAACCATCCACCTTGGTGGCCGCTGAGATCGTCACTGACACTCTATCACGTGCCCGCGTGGGCTAGCTGTGGGAGGGGGTGGGGGGGAAGGGACTGCACACCCGGCACCGAAGTTTCATCGCTCGTCGACCCCAGCGACACTCGGTCACCATCACAATTCCTGCGGCTGTGGAACAATCACACGGTATTACAAGTAAGGTGGAACAGTGCGTTTAATGTGAACAAATATTTACAGGTGCCCTAGCCCCTACAACTAAACTGTGCCCTTCACCGTGCCAACTTACTCAGTGTCTCTCTTTGTTGCCTTATGGACCCTACCACTACGTCTAAGTGATTCCCCAGATGATACAGCAGGAGTGGAGGAGGACTGCTGCGAATCGCCCCCTTCGACTCGTTTCTCCTTCGGCAAGCGTTTCCTGGGGCAACCCGGCCTCGATGGGCCAGGCTGCTCTGCGGGCGTCTCGGGTGATGGTGTGCCACCCTGCTCTGCCTGCTGCCCACCCGATGCACCAGGGATGGGACGGCGGAGGCCAAGAATTCCGGGACGTCCCGTGATGGAGTTAATGGGACGGGCCCCGAAACCTCCTCCTCCCTCGGGGAGCCCGGTGGCCCCCGGGCCACCGACACCTGGCGCTGCCAGTCCTGGAGTCCTGCAACGGTATCCTCCAGGATCCGAAGGTTTGCAGAGACGGAGTCCAGGGAGTTAGACATTCCCGCCAGGGACTGTGCGATCTCAACCTGTGAGTGCACAATGCCATCCAGCACATGTGTCAGGCGGTTGATGCTCTCCGTGACTGACTGCTGGGACTGTGCCATCGACTTCTGGGACTGTGCCATCGACTGCTGCAACTGGGCCATGACCTGCTGAGACTCGACCAAGGCCCGCAGCGCGCCAGCAATGTCGTGTTGGCTCTGGTGCATTGCCGCCTGTGAGAGGGCAACCCTGTCCAGGGCCGAGGATGACGCGTGAACATTAAGCCCAACGCCTTGCATAACCTGACTCTGCCTCCACCGCGGATGCCACCCGTGCGGTGTCGGCCTGGTCGTGGACACGGTTCAACTTCTCTAACAGCGTCTGCAGAGTCTGGAAGACAGCCCTCATCCCGTCATTGTTTCCCTGGGTTTCTTGAGGCATCGGCTGTGCGGGTGGGTTGAGAAACTCCAGGAACTCAGAAAACGTCTGGCAGCCAGCTGCATGCTGGGCCTGGCCTGGCCTCCGCCAGTCCGGGCCCTCAGCTGCTCCCAACACCAACTGCTGTACCTGCTCAGCTGTGATGTGCGACCCAGACTGTGACCCAGGAGCCTCATCACTAAATAGGCCAACCGGGGTGAGTGTCTCTGGGATGGTGGATGGTGTGGGAGATAGCTGTGCCGCAAGCTCGAGGTCGTCTTGGGTTGACACCTCCGCTCTGTCATCGGCCCGCTGAGAGACCGCAGGGCGTTCGCGGGCCATTTCTCTCTCTTGCTCTCTCGCCGCCCTCTGGGCGTCCTGCTCCACAGATTCGGTTGGGGAGGATGGGACTCCCCGCTGATCGGGCACCCTCTCTTGTGCGGCTCCGGGTGAGGTGGGGGCAGATGCCTGTGTCTGCCTGGAGGTAGACGGCCCTGGTCGTTCGGCATCACGTCCTAGGGAAGAGAATGAAACGGGTTATTTAGATTCGCTCGGCCGGGCGCTGGACGGTCCCAGTGGGCAGGGTGTGAAGGGACAGAGGATGGGGGAGGTGTCCAAGTGGGCAGAGTGTGTGAAGGGACAGAGGATGGGGGAGGTGTCCAAGTGGGCAGGGTGTGTGAAGGGACAGAGGATGGGGGAGGTGTTCCAGTGGGCAGGGTGTGTGAAGGGACAGAGGATGGGGGAGGTGTTCCAGTGGGCAGGGTGTGTGAAGGGACAGAGGGTGGGGGAGGTGTTCCAGTGGGCAGGGTGTGTGAAGGGATAGAGGATGGGGGAGGTGTCCAAGTGGGCAGGGTGTGAAGGGACAGAGGATGGGGGAGGTGTCCAAGTGGGCAGGGTGTGAAGGGACAGAGGATGGGGAGGTGTCCAAGTGGGCAGGGTGTGAAGGGACAGAGGATGGGGGAGGTGTCCAAGTGGGCAGGGTGTGTGAAGGGACAGAGGATGGGGGAGGTGTCCCAGTGGGCAGGGTGTGAAGGGACAGAGGATGGGGGAGGTGTCCAAGTGGGCAGGGTGTGAAGGGACAGAGGATGGGGGAGGGGGGGTTGTTTGTCATGCAGGGTTGTCTCACTTGTTGCAGCTCCGCCAATCTCGCATTACGCGATCTCCCGGATGGCAGATCCCCAACAAGGTCCAGTGCCCTCTGCTCAAACGTGGTGAGGGGGCGCAGGATGGGCGAACCCCCTCCAGTCTTGTTGCGCTCATGGGTGTTGTGAGCGGTCTTGTCCTGTTAGGGGAGGGGGCATAGGTAGATCATTACAATATGGCAGGTATCAGCAGTCCGTTCAGATACTGGCACAGTTTGGGGGTCAAGTTGTAATAAGACCATTGCATCTCTCCACGGGGGCCAGAGCGCTGGGTCTGTGACTACTTTGTGAACCACCTACAACTCACTCTGCCCCAATCCCCCTCCACCCCCCGGTCCCGGCCCCGATCCTAGCCCATTTCCCGGACATGAATACCTCGGGAAATGGGCCGTGTCGGGCCGTCGCAAAAGTCGGCCGTTTTCACGGCCAACTTTGCGATTTTCCGCGGGTGCGGAGAATCGCGCCCACTATCTTTCGGAGCATAGCTCCTTCATCAGGTGAGTCTGAGTTCAATACTGATGCAACAGAATGGTAGGAAGGGTATGTGTTCTTGAAAGTAAATTACAGAATGATGAATCAATCTGTCTTGCTTGAAATTAAATTAGGCAAAGATTGAACAGAATGAGAGGCTGAAAAGCCAATCAATATAATTTTTAATCTTGTGAGCTAATTACAGTCAAACCCCATTTTCACGTCGTACCATTATACAGGAAATGCCAGATTTAGGGAGTAAAAGTGATTGGGTTGTAAACTGACAGTTGGCGCTGTCTGTTGCCCTCAACCATGGGAAATCACTTGAACAAACACTTCACTGTTCAATGAGTTGCAGAGGAAAGCAGAGAGCACGTATTTTTAAGGAGCACCTTCGCGCTGAACAGGAGTGAATCCCTGGAAGAGATTTTCTCCAGGTACGGGCTGGCCTCGGAAGTGACAAGGATTAAAGATGGGGGACAAATTGGTCAATTATAATCTAGCTGGGGAAACTGGTGGCTGGGAAATGAACAGATATCCACTTCTCTCCTAAACAATAAAGGAAGGACCTGCAAATGAAAGGGGGGGTGGTTGAATCCCAGAATGCTCAGACTCCCTGGGCAAGTGCACGATCAATTTCAACCCGATTTGACCCGGAGTCACAAGTCAAGTGAATTAACCAATAAAAGAAAAATACCTAAAGTCTTTGGCCCTTGGCTGTACACTAATTACAGTCACCAGGTTTGTCAATTTAAACACAATTATTGTTTATTTATAATAAGAAATATAATATGCAGCAAATACAATGGATTAACTATTATCTAATTCCTAATTCACCACTTTAACTTGTCTCCCACCTGCTACACACACACACAAGACATACAAACACAGAGGGGAAAGAAAGGGGTTAAAAAAATTATAAAAAGGATTAAAAAGTCTTTATTTCAGATTATGGTTTCCAGCACCTCACTCCTCTTCAGACTTTGCTTCCAGTTCCTGGTTTTATTGTAGGTTCCTTCAGGTCTCTGTGGTTTCAGAAATACAGTACTCACAAGCATTCTGGTTTGCAATCTTTAATGGTTTTCCTATAGATAGATTCTGGAGAAAACACGAAGGCGGGGTGAGAGTAGCAGGATCTTCACTGCCAGGATCAAACTGAAACTCCTCGAGACTCTGAAAATCATTCCACTGGGATAGGATCTGGTACTTGGCAGAGTACAGCATCTTGGGCCAATTCATTGGCCACCAGCCAATCAATTAAACCAAGTTCCGTCCCATCTCTCTTTCTCTGGTGCCGACAAGTCTGCAACTCTGTCTAAACCAGCAGAGGGCTCTCTCCTGTAACTTCTGAAGTCTGCTGCTTGCCTCAAAGGTACATGTCTATTATTCATCCATGGTTGAAAAATCATAATGGCAAAATAAAAGGACAGGGAAATAAGCAAGTGAACAGGATGGATCCGTACACGAGCAGACCTAATACTCAATGTCATTGGCTGTAGGAGTGATTCCTCCATAGTTGCTGCCTCCCCAGCCCCGGGAATAGCCATCACCCCGACAGTCATATTGCAGAGCACCATAGCCGCCTCCCGTTTTTTTCGCGATGTGGTCCACCCAGATCTGAGGTTTTCCATTCAATCGCCTCCAGTGAATCCTGGGCAACCTCTGGGTTTTCGAAAGTGATGGAGTCGAAATTGTGAGATGTCACCGTTAATTGGTCCCATGGCAAATGCTATCCCAGGTTCCAGATAATGCACAATAAATTACGAGATTTTAAAAAGTAACACATGGGATTCCAGACCCTGATACAATCTTTGAACTGAGGACAATGTTTGAACAGAGAACATGGACATTCCATACAGATGACAGAAAATAAAAAGGATATATTTTGTTGAGATTGGAAAAGATTGAATTGAGCAGTAGTAAAATAAACTCTCAGTTCCAAGAGAGTTAAGGCTGCAATGATTCAAGCAAGCTGGACTTCAAATTTTAATTGTTATATTTGGGTGCTTTTTACAGGTTAATCCTTGTAATGTTGCCAAGACATGAAAATGTAAAGGGAGGGGGACAATGTTACAAGCACCGTGAGTCATGAGTTGTGAAAATCTTCACAATACTATTCTATTTTCATTTTTAGAGAGAGGTGTTACGAAGGTGGGACATGACAAGAAGGTTATTTTTTAAATGTGTCCTTTAACTTACGTTGAAAAGGAATGTTCCAGGACAGGGAATGGTGAGGTCGTTACAAAAAACATATGTGAGGACACAGGCTATGTGATCTGGCAACCATGGGGAAGATACTCAAATAGCAAGTAATAGTTGAAATAACAAGTAATAGTTTCCACATCTTGGGCGAAATTCTCCGACCCCCAGCAGGGTCGGAGAATCGCCTGGGGCCGCCGTAAATACCGCCCCCGCCGTGGCAGAGATTCTCCGCCACCCAAGAAGTGGCAGTGGCGGGAATCTCACCACTCCGATCGGCGAGGCCCCTGCGGTGATTCTCCGGCCTGGATAGGCCGAAGTCCCGCCGCTGGGGGGCCTCTCCAGCCACCGAGGTTTGAACCACCTCTGCAACGGCGGGATCAGCGGCGCGAGCGGGCCCCGGGGTCCTGGGGGGGCGGGGGCGATCGAACCCCGGGGGGTGCCCCCACGGTGGCCTGGCCCGCGATTGGGGCCCCCCGCTCAGACTCCGGGCCAGTGCCGTGGGTGCACTCTTTCTCTTCCGCGGCCGCCACGGCCTCCGCCATGGCGGATGCGGAAGGGAAACCCACATCGCGCATGCGCCGGTGGTGATGCCAGCGGCAGCTGGCCGCTGACGTCACTGCCGGCGCATGCGCCGACCGGCGAAAGCCTTTCGGCCAGCCCCGCTGCCGGGGGCGCCGGTTTTTTGCGCCAGTCTTCTAGTGCCAACCGCTCCGGCGCGGGTCTAGCCCCCAAAGGTGGGGAGAATTCCCCACCTTTGGGGAGGCCCAACCCCGGAGTGGTTGGCGCCACTCCCCTACGCCGGGACCCCCCGTCACGCCGGGTAGGGGAGAATCCCGCCGATTGTTTGACTCCCAGAAAGAGGATAGCCCACTTTTTTTTTAAATGTAGAGAGACAAAGCAACTACTTCTGTGGAGTGCAGAGAAAGATTGCTTTATGTGAGAAACCTATCAGAATGCTCATAAGAGATGGTTTTCTGTTTGAAAAGAAGGGGACAGAACCAGTATGACTTTTGGAAATGGATAGAACAAGGTGTCACTATGGAGGGCCTTGCTGGTGAAAATTGGGCCTCGAATATACAGGCTGATTTTTAAAGAATATTGAAAATTGTGACTGGGGACTGCTAGAAGTGCAGGATACAGATAAAGAAGTTGTAATAAGTATCTCAATTGTGTTAATTAGTAAGTGTAAAATAATATTTTTCTTTACATTGGTGCATTAGTTACCTATTAAATAACATTTGATCCATATTGTTTTTAGTTTTTTTTGTTAGAGAAAATGTCTTAAAACATGAAATATTGTCCTTCAGTTATTTCATTGGAAAATTAATCTATTGTAACAAATTTTCAGTCTGTACAGGCATTGTAATGTATTACTGACAATTAGTATATCCTGTTGTGTATAACTGCTTCAATATGTCTTCTCAAACCTACTCCATCACAGCACATCTTATGCCCATTTACACTTCAGGTACACCTACCCCACTCGCTCAATGTAGTCCCTTACATCAGTCAGAAGCCCCTGTCTAAGGCCAGCTGTCGAGAAAAATTAATCAACATCTTCCAAAACCTTTGTGGTGAATGTAACATGATAATTCACACTATATCTTTGCAAGCGCAGTAGCGTTATCCGACCACTAGGGGGAGTAGCTCTGGGAATGCTCAGGAGCTTGTACAGGGCTCCACCCTTGGCTCCGCCCATGACTCCTTCCCCTTGTGCTGCTGTATAAATACCCTTGTCCAGAGTCAGCCTGCAGTTCACTGAGAGCTCATCAACGGGTAACAGGCTGGCTCTGTAGTAAGTCGATTGAAGCCTATATTCATTTCGGAAACACGTGTCTGGTGAATTGATGGTTCCATCAACCTTCATGAAAAGATATCGCCGACCGTCCTCACCGACGGAAGTACGACTGGGCAAGGTCAAGATTGGAGTCAAGCAGGGATGTGTCATCTTTATCACTTTCCTCCATCTTCATCACCACCATCCTTCACCTTGTCAAGTACAAGCTTCCCAGTGGAGTGCACACTGTCCACAGGATGAACAGAAAATTTTCCAACCTCAGCTGTTTGAAGTCCAAGAAGAAAACAACACTGACATCGCTTGTGGAACTTCAGTATGCCAACGACATCACCATTTCTGCTCTCTCAGAAGAGAAACTCCCAGCCATGTTTGACATCTTCACGGAAGCATAACGAATAATTGGAATCAGCTTCAACCTCAAGTTGATCCTGGGCAAGATCCAGTCTCTCCGTCCATCAAGGTTAACAGAGAAACCCTCCCAAATGTGGAACATCTCCTCTACCTTGCGAGCCACCTCATATCGAAGGCTCAAATCAATCCAGCATTATATCCAAACCATTAACGTCACCTTCAGATGCCGAAGGATGAGAATCTTTGACACCTGCAACATTTGTACTGATACAAGATTCTCGTGGTCAAGGCATTCATCCTCCCAACTCTTCTATATGGCTTAGGAACTTACACTACATACAGATGCTACTTCAAGGCCCTGCAAAGGTACCATCAATGCTGCCTGAGATGGATTCTCTGCATCAGCTGGGAGGACAGGCGAACTAGCATCAGTGACCTTGACAGAGGCAAGAGTACCAGCATCGAGGCCGTGATCATCTGCAACCAATTTGGCTGGGCAAGCCAAGCGTTTGGATGCCAGAGTCCGACTGCCGAAGCAAATCTTCTTTGTCCAGCTCAAGGTCAAAGGGCGTGTTTCAAAGACACCCTGAAGGCTTACGTCAAGAAATGTACCAAAGACGTCAATGCCTAGGAGAACCTTGCTCAGAATAGACCTACTTGGAGGAACCTCCTGATTGAAGGGACACAATTCTTCGAACACGTGACGGCAGGAAGAGTACCAGAAAAGGAGCCCTCGACAGGAATACCGGTGATTGAGTCCAAGGACCAATTTCACTTCCCAAAAATACCTGCCAAGTGTGTGGTCGGAGGTATGATTCTAGGATCACCGAAGAAGAAGAGGACATACTATTATATATACTCTTATTATCTTTCCTTCCTTGTAGGGTAGGAACACAGAAAACACTAGGTAGAGGGAAGGCCGGGCCTGGGCCCTCCAAACTTTTCACAGTCGACAAACACAGTGCTGCTGGGGACCAGTGTAGATATGGAGTGTTTGACCATTGGAGGCGTGGAGCTCCGAGATACCTAATAAAATAAATAAATGCAAACTACCCATATGTCACATGACACTCAGTCATACTGACTGATTTCAATAGTGAGTCAAATATGATATTCCTCATAATGACACGATGCCACATAATCCCAACTTCCCCGGAGTAATTTTTGACTTATCTCCCAAAGGACATCAGCGGAAGTTGGTGGACCTCAAGTGCTGTTGATTCCTCAGAGTACAGGACTAAGGTAGACCGCATACCAACTTGGGTTCTCACAGTTTGGTGGGACCGGTAAGGCAGATAGTTATGTTTTTATCCGTTGAGCCACATATCACAAGGAGAGCAGTAGACTGTCTAAGTCAGATGGTGCAGGACACTCCAAGCACTGCACAGCTGTATACCAATGCCCCACCATGGAACCTGTCAATGAATAGGATTCTTCTTGAGCAGCAGAAGGGAACCCTTTGTACTGGTGGGTGTCTTAGAAGCACAGAAAATCGGAGCAGGAGGAAGCCATTTGGCCCTTCGTGCATGCTCCATCATTCGTTATGATCATGGCTGATCATCGAACCCAATGGCATAATCCCGCCTTCCCTCCCATATCCTTTGATTCCCATCACCCTAAGTGCTTCTTGAAAATATGCAATGTTTTGGTCTCAACTACTTCCTGTGGTAATGAATTCCACAGGCCGACCACTCTCTGGGTGAAGGAATTTATCCTTTTCTATGTCCTAAATGGTCTACCGTATCCACAGACTGTGACCCCTGTTTCTGGACACACCCACCATCGGGAACATCCTTCCTGCACCTACCCTGTCGAGGCTTGTTAGAATTTTATAGGTTTCGATGAGATCCCCCCTCATTCTTCTGAACTCCAGCGAATATAATGCTAACTGATTCAATCCCTCCTCATATGTCAGTCCCGCCATCCCAGGAATCAGTCTGATAAACCTTTGCTGCACTCCCTCTATAGCTAGAACATCCTTCCTCAGATAAGGAGACCAAAACTGCACATGATATTACAGGTGTGGCTTCACCAAGGCCCTGTACAATTGCAGCAAGATATTCCTGCTCCTGTACTTGAATTCTCTGGCTATGAAGGCCAACATACCATTTGCCTTCTTTACCGCCTGCTGCACCTTCATGCTTATCTTCAGTGACTGGTGTACAAGGACACCCAGGTCTCGTTGCAAATTCCCCTCTCCTAATTTATGGCCATTCAGATAATAGTCTGCCTTCTCATTTTTGCTACTGTGGTTTTTGCTACTCGTTGTTTGCACTGTGCACCTTGCAGATTCGTTCGCAGAATCTATCACAAGCATATTGTTGCAGTGCTTTGCAATGATCGCTTTGTTCATGGAAAGAGTAGTCACCTAAATGAAGCATAAATCGCAACAATCATATGAGTGCCTGTCAGCCTTTACAAATAGCTGTGCACTCTGAATATCATCCTGTGGCTAAATTATATGAACATAAAAACATATGAACATACAAATTATGAAAATGAATGGCTTCAACTCCACTTTTCTTCCTACCCCAACCCCATTGAATCCCTTGTCGATCAACGATCTATTTGACTCTGGCTTAGAAATATTCACTGACCATGCATCCACCACCTCTGGGCTGGAGAGTTCCGCGAATGCACGATCCTCTGAGACAGAACAATTGTCTCCTCGTCTCTGCCTTTAATGGGAGACCGATTAATTATAAATTATGTCCCCTAGTTCCAATTTCTCCGACAAGGGACAACACGCTTTCAGAATCCACTCTGTCAAGTGCCCTCAGGCTCTTATGTGTTTCAGTAAGATACAGTTTACACAGTACTCTAGATGTGTTCTCAACAATGCCCTATACAAATGTAGCAAAACATCCTTACTTTTATATTCTGTTCATTTTGCAATAAACAACAACATACTATTTTCTTTCTTAATCACTTGCTGTAGCTGCAGACTAACATTTTGGTTTGCATCTTATGGACTAACCGTATGCTTACACCTTGGAAGCACTACTACAAAGCAGACACAAGTACAAAGCCATATTTCCACAGTCAGATGATGAAGATGATGAAGATGACCAGAAAATAGACATGTAAAATGAGCAGACATTCAGCACAGCGAGCATCAAAGAATATATTGGTGCTGTGATACCAACTGACTTTGCCACTGTCAGGATTATATGGCCACAGATGAAGGCTCAGCACAATCTAGAGGCAAAACTGGGAACAGGTGCAGGTGCAAACATCCTTCCATTTTGAACACTGAAATGTATGCATTCACAGATCTTAAAATGGTGGTTCAATCAACCGACGCCAGTCTCACCGTGTAGAATATTCCATCCTTAAGATCCATTGACTCAAGTGTTTCTACAACAACTCACCCCAGTCAGCCCAGATATCTTATATCATGGACACCACGGTTCCAGTAATCACAGGCATACAGGCGTCTAAGGATTTGTCTTGGTACCAAAAACACAATAACGAACACCACAGATCACAATGGGGCACTACTGGAAACCCTGTGGCTTCCCTGATAGATCAGCTAACTATAATATAGACAATTGTCCAACAGGATATACTACACTGATTGTGTATGTTTGAACCATTCCAAGCTTGCAAATCTCAATGTGGAACCAACTCGGAGTTGCTATTCGACAGACAAAGGTGGACAAAGCTACCCCGGTCATTGCTCATTTCTACCTCCAGGCGTGCACGATGCATTCATCAAAAAAACAGGGGAAGGTGAAAGATGTCCATGTCCAGCACGAGGGGGAATGAATTACCTAACCTGAACATCGGGCATAACATTTGAGTGCAACCTCCCGACTGATAGTAAATGGAATCCAGCAGAAATCAGCAGCATATACCCAGCACTAAGATTGTATAAAGTGTGAGCACAAAATGGCATGACAGTGCCATGAAACAAATGTCAAATCAGAACAATATCACAACCAGAAAAACTGGGTTGCCATATTGCTGGAGAACGCAACACAAACAAGAGAACCCTAAAGTGCATTCTGAAACTATACAGCAGGGGCCAGCAAAGATCATCATAACTAGAGATGAATGAATCAGCAATCCTGCGATCTGTTTCAGAGACTTATAAATTTACTCTTTTGTGTTAAAGTGCATTCAGAGATCGTGGGCAGGATTCTCCGGCCCTCCGCGCCGAAATTGCGCTCAGCGCGGCAGCGGAGAATTACCAAAAATAGGCTCCCACGCCGGCACGCGATTCTCTGCCGACCGGAGGATCGCCGGCAGTCACGTGTGCGCGATCGGGGTGGCGCCATCGAGGCCGTTGAAAGCGGCCCCGCGGCGATTCTCCATGCTCGACGGGCCGAGTGCCCAGCGATTCCCGCCGGCGTCATTCGCCTTTGGTCCCACCCGGCAGGACCTCGGCGTTTTGGCTGCAGGGGCCATCCTGGTGGGGGGATCCAACTCCGGGGTGGGCCTCCACAGTGAAGAGGCCCGTGATCGGGGGCTACCGATCGGCTGGTGCGGTCATTCCGGGGGGCCTGTGGCCCTCCACGGCGGGCCCCTGTAGGGCCCATGTTGTGCGGCGGCTGGCGCGAATATGGTCGGCGCACGCATGCGCGAACCCGCGGCTGGAAGTGCAGGGCCCAGTATCCGCAACAGTAGCTGCGGGGGAGCACTGCCAGCCTCCTGAACTCCGGAGAATCACTCCGGACTTTTTGAAAAAAGTCTGGTGTGATTCGTGCCCGTTTTCCGGCGGGCATGGGGACATAGCCCCATCTTTGGAGACTCCCGTCCCTTGTTATTCTCCACGTAAATAATTTGCTTCTTTGAGGGTAAAAATTTAATGAGAAAATCTTAAACTATTCTCAATCAATATTACCCTGACAGGAGGTGCTGTATTAGTCCCAAGACTTATTGCCGGTCTTCATTTAATATGACCAAAGGTAGAGGTAGGATTCTCCCGCCTCCCAGCTGTGAGTTTCAAGGCGGCAGGAAGCAGTGTACTGTTCGTTGCCAGCGGGATTCTTTGCTCCCACCGCTGGGAATTCCCATTGCAGCAACCCCACACCTCCGTGAAACCAGTGGGTGGGGTACGCTGCCAAAAGAATTCACAGCCAGCAAATGGTCGGACAATTCCAGCCTAGATGTACATAGAACATAGAACAGTACAGCACAGAACAGGCCCTTCGGCCCTCAATGTTGTGCCGAGCCATGATCACCCTACTCAAACCCACGTATCCACCCTATACCCGTAACCCAACAACCCCCCCCCCCTTAACCTTACTTTTATTAGGACACTACGGGCAATTTAGCATGGCCAATCCACCTAACCCGCACATCTTTGGACTGTGGGAGGAAACCGGAGCAAACCCACGCACACAGGGGGAGGACGTGCAGACTCCACACAGACAGTGACCCAGCCGGGAATCGAACCTGGGACCCTGGAGCTGTGAAGCATTTATGCTAACCACCATGCTACCCTGCTGTACCATTCTTAATCTCTCAGTGTGCAATATCTGAATATAATTAGAACATGAAGCCATCCAAGGCAAAGCATCCTACTTGTTCAGCACCTAACCCAATATCTTAAAAATTCACTCCCTCTACCACCTAAACACAGTGGTAGCAGTGTGTACCATCTACAAAATGCACTGCACCAACTTGCTATGGCTCCTTGAATGGCACCTTCCAAACCCGACCTATACCACACAGAAGAACAAAAGCAGCAGATGCATGGGAACACCACCACTTGCAAGTTCCCCTCCAAGCTACACACCATCCTGATTTGAAACTCTCTCGCCACTTCCTCACTGTTGCTGGGTCAAAACCAGGAACTCCCTCCCTATCAGCACTGTGTACCTACATCGCAAGGACAGCCACAATTCAAGAAGGCAGTTCACCACCACCTTGGTGGTGAATTAGGGACAAGCCTTTCCATCAATGCTCACATTACAAGAATAAATTAAACTAATGATTTAACAAGGCCCCTAAAACCAGAAGGTGTCAGCCAAGAGCATCTCAGCAGTCAAAACAAGAATCTTAGCAACTTTTTCCTGCCTTATTGAAGTAATAGGGGTTGCATCATGTAGAAGTGTTCAGAGGAGGAAGAGTAACAGTTGCAGTTGCACAAGGGTATGTACGTGGGTTTCTTACACAATATTAGATTGGGAGCTTTCTATTTTACATTTGAATGGCATTTGAATCATTTTCCCATCTTATTCATCCTTCCTGACATACTGGTATTTTTCCTGAATTTCATGCCCTGTTGCTAACTTCACCTATGTTATCCAGTGTCTCCTGTTTCTAACTGATCCCCTCGATGGAGGTGATTTTGAGCCCTTAGACCACCTGTGAGAAACGTGGCACGGGCTCAGAATCCAGAGAGAATCAAATAACATGATTCTCTCTGGAATGATTGGCAATTTTTAGTCCCCACCCCCAGCCCCCCTCTGTACCCCACACTAACCCCCCATCCCCACTACCCTCCCCTACCCCCCTCCCCTCCTACCCCCTCCTATCCCCCTCCCCACAGGGACCCAGGTTCAATTACAGCCTCAGGTAACTGCCTGTGTGGTCTGCACGTTCTCCCCGTGTCTGCGTGGGTTTCCTCCGGGTGCTCTGGTTTCCTCCCGCAGTCTAAAGACGTGCAGGTTAGGTGGATTGGTCATGATTATTTGTCCCTTAGTGCCCAAATGATTATAGATATATAGAGAAATACAGCACAGAACAGGCCCTTCGGCCCACGATGTTGTGCCGAACTTTTGTCCTAGGTTAAAAAGAGTAAAAGGGCAGCACGGTAGCATTGTGGATAGCACAATCGCTTCACAGCTCCAGGGTCCCAGGTTCGATTCCCGCTTGGGTCACTGTCTGTGCGGAGTCTGCACATCCTCCCTGTGTGTGCGTGGGTTTCCTTCGGGTGCTCCGGTTTCCTCCCACAGTCCAAAGATGTGCAACTTAGGTGGATTGGACATGATAAATTGCCCTTAGTGTCCAAAATTGCCCTTAGTGTTGGGTGGGGTTACTGGGTTATGGGTATAGGTTGAAGGTGTTAACCTTGGGTAGGGTGCTCATTCCAGGAGCCGGTGCAGACTCGATGGGCCGAATGGCCTCCTTCTGCACTGTAAATTCTATGAAAATCTATGAAATCATAGAATTTTGGACACTAAGGGCAATTTATCATGGCCAATCCACCCAACCTGCACATCTTTGGACTGTGGGAGGAAACCGGAGCACCCGGAGGAAACCCACGCACACACGGGGAGGATGTGCAGACTCCACACAGACAGTGACCCAAGTCGAAATCGAACTTTGGACCCTGGAGCTGTGAAGCAATTGTGCTATCCACAATGCTACCGTGCTGCCCTTAAAGGTGGGGTTACTGGGTTACGGGGATGGGGTGGAGGCGTGGGTGCTCTTTCCAAGGGCCAGTGCAGACTTGGTGGGCCGAATGGCCTCCTTCTGCACTGTTGGGATTTTATGAATAGTAGGTAATGCTGGATTGCTAAAGAGAAGCTGCTGGCACATGATCTGATTACACAAAAGAGGAAAAGGGTAGATCACTGTTCATACCCCGTGAGGACTGATCTTACTGACTGAGTCATTATAAGAGTGAGCTATCCCTTCCAGAAAAGTGACTTATTCTTCTCAGAAAAAGGCACAGATTCACACATCTGCACAGCAAATATATTGCAAGATGTAACACATATGAAGATCACACCATATATAGCACACACAAACATTTCTAATTCAATTGCATACACAAATCTCAGAGATTCTTATTCTTCTACGTCTGCTCTGTATCTGCAGCTCCTCAATTACCAATCTCAATTGGGGGAGGGGAGGTAATAGCGTGACTCGTAAATGCTCTCTGAAATGGTCTCACAATCCACTCATTTCAAGGGCAATTAAGGATGGGCAATAATTACTGGCCCTGCCAGTGTTGCCCACATCCCATGAACGAATAAAAACAATTCACCAGATGGACTCCTCACCCAGCTATCTAACTACCTCTCTGATTACTGCAACAGACATACATACAGAAACATATATAGAAAATAGGAGCAGTAGGAGGCCATTAGGCCCTTCAAACCTGCTCCGGCATTCATTATGATCATGGCTGATCATCAAGTTCAATATCCTGATCCCGCCCCTTCCCCTCATATCCCTTGATCCCTTTACCCCCAAGAGCTCTATCTAATTCCTTCATGAAATTACACAATGTTTTAGCCATAACTACTTTCTGTGGTAGCGAATTCCACAGATTCATAGAATTCATAGAATTTACAGTGCAGAAGGAGGCCATTCGGCCCATCGAGTCTGCACCGGCTCTTGGAAAGAGCACCCTACCCAAGGTCAACACCTCCCCCTATCCCAATAACCGAGTAACCCCATCCAACACTAAGGGCAATTTTGGACACTAAGGGCAATTTATCATGGCCAATCCACTTAACCTGCACATCTTTGGACTGTGGGAGGAAACCGGAGCACCCGGAGGAAACCCACGCACACACGGGGAGAATGTGCAGACTCCGCACAGACAGTGACCCAAGCCGGAATCGAACCTGGGACCCTGGAGCTGTGAAGCCATTGTGCTACGCTCTGTGTGAAGAAATTGGGTACACATTGTCAAACGACTGTTGTGGAAAGCTGCTGATTCGGGTTCAGATTTTAACCTGGCGATTCTAGCCTACAGGGCGACCCTTTTGTCCGCTGGCCTGTCCCCAGCACAGCTGCTAATGAACTGCACACTATGGGCGACGGTGCCAGCAACCACATCCCGGACCTTGACAATTTTCCGGTCCTGAAAAGAATGCAACTGTCTCGGGAACAATGCAAGTCGGTGTATGACGCCCATGCCACAGATCTCCCTGCTCTGGTCCCTGCTGACCGAGTTCGTGTTCAGCTACCTGACGATGGCTGGTCTGCCACAGCTGTGGTGGTCAAGCAAGTGGCACCCAGATCATTTCTCGTTCGCATGCATGATTGCTCTTTTCTTCAGCGTAATAGGAAGGCACTGCGGCTGCTTCCATGCTCGCCACCTGAACGTGATGCCCCGCCTCGCCTGCTGATTCCTCAGGACACATCTTTCCAAGAGGTCACCGATCTAACCTTCTTTTGCCACCCACTACATTGGAGGCAGCTCCGCCCATTCCAGTGCAGGAGGAGATGTCTAATATAGTGGTGGTATGAGTTACATAGCTGCCTGCCATTGGTGCAGAACACCGGCTAACCATTGGCCCTGGTCGGTCATGTGCCTCTCGACCGGTTGGTTGAGACCAGTCATGTGACGGCTCCCTGATTGGTCGAGAGGCTGAGTTAACCCCGCCTCAGGACGGGGTATAAAATACCCAGTACTCTCCGGCGTTTGTCCTTATACTGTAATCGACCGCAGGGCTAACATCTAGCTGATTAAAGCCATACTTTTGTCCAGCAACTCGTCTCGCGTTCAATTGATGGTACATCAATATACACACAAGTATATAATGGTGCACAGGCAGACATTGATTGACACACAGGATGACCAATGAACACACAGAATACAGCAGCCAATCACCAGACAGGACACAGCCACGATAAAGCCAGAGGGCACTAGTTTTCCCGCTCTCTTGGGATGCAGCCTCTGAGACAGTCAGAGCCTGTGAGCAACAACTAGAACATCCACCATGTGGTAGTAAGATAGTCTGGTCAGGTTAGCCTCAGGTCTCCAGTCAATTTAGTATAGTGTCAACCCAGAGTTAAAGTATGTTTAATAGTTAAGAGTTCAATAAAATAGAGTTGCATTTCTTCAAGTGTTGGAAGCCTGTCTCTCTCACTGCTATGGTAAACACAGTCCTCACAGACCCAGCATACCCAACACATCACTCACCTCAGTCCTAAAAGATTTACCCTTTATCATGAAACTACAACCCCTAGTTCTGGACTCCCCCACCATCGGGAACATTATTTCTGAATCTACCCTTTCTAATCCTGGTAGAATTCTCTAAGTTTCTTTGATATCGCCTCACGCTCTTCTAAATCTCAATGAATATAAGCCAGGGTTGGGTGAGTGCTTGCTGTAAGTGCTGTGATGTATGACAAGCTGTGTAGTTACTTGGACCTGACCCCAGTTGGGTCTTCAGTTGGTTCGGCTGTCGCATCTAGGAAACAAAATGATTTCAGCTCCAAAGGGGAAATTCCCATCGATTTCGGGACCCAGTTAGTAAATGATTCAGCAGGAAAGCTTCCACATTCTCAGCAAGAAACAATCAGAGCAATAACAAACGTGTGACCAGCTTCCCTTTTAAATAAAACATTTCCCTTTTACAGGAAAGGACTTTGATCCATTGCTGAATGCACAATGGTCTACGTGGAGTCAGCTAATTCTCTCAGCTACAAAGCCAAAAAGGGAAATGCCTCCAGCTTTCATCCCATCAGAACATCAGAAAATGTTTCAGACACCAGGAAGGAGAAAGAGAACTCATGGACGGGATTCTCCATCGGTCAACACCAGAATTCCGAAATACAATTGGACAGAGAATCAAGTTTAATGCCAAAATCGTGGCGAGCGCCGGGTTCAAGCCAAATCGCAATTCTCCGGTGCCTCGACAGTGGCATGATGAGTTCTACTCCGCATGTATAGTAAACGTCATTTGCATATCATTAGCAGGCCTGACCTTGTATTCTCCGGGGCCTCCGGGACTCTCCACCTCCACCGGGGGAAATTCCCAATAGCGACATACACTTGTGCTTTCAAAAATCATGAAGCAGGCACCATGGCTGCTGAGGGAGAGAGAAGGGGTACGGAAAGTGTCCAACATCACTATAGTTTTCTGACACTTGAAAAGCCAGCCGGGAGCTTCTGCCAGGGCCAGGGGGAGTAGTGGGGGGTGGCCAGGAGGTGGGCTGTGGGGTCGGGGGGCGGGGGGGGGGGGGGGGGGGGGGCAAGGAATTCCATAGCTGCAGCCTGCAAGGCAGCCGTGCACCGCTGACTGCCCATTGCGAGCTTAGTGCCATGGGTCGTATGGTTGACCCCCCAGGCCACCAGCCCCCCTCCCCCCCTCCCACCCACCCACCCCCCCCCCACCCCCCCCCCCCCCCATATACCCTCTGGCCCTGCAGTGATCTCTGTAAATGAATACACATGATCAATGCATGTAAATGTAGTACAGTCATTTCAACACTAGATCTCTCACTATGAGGTGATATAAGAAAGATTTTCCCGCTCTTTGTGAGAGTGTGCTTCAGGAGAATGAACAGACAAGACCTAGCTAGATTAGCTAGAGAGAGAAGTTATAAGTTATTTCCTTATTACAGTGTATAGTTAGTTGGTTATCTTATTGTATTTTCTTTCTTTTACTAGTTGATTATTATGTACAAAGGACTCACAGAATATTATTTATATTACTCATTAAATTAGTTCATCTTTAAAATAAGACTGCTGTTCATTTCATTAACTCACCTGGTTCAAAGAGTAATATATATTACATAAAGTAATGCAACGAGCCGAGGCGACCCATCAATGGGATGGGTGTGCTCCAGCACAACCTGCGCCATCTTGTTGGCTGGGATGAGAGTGTGTGGAGAGTGAAGTGGTCTATGCGGCTGCAGCTTGTCAGCCTCCTGAGTGTCAATCCTGAACCCGGCAAATCTGGCACTGTTTCTCATTGGAATTGATCACTGCAGTACATTACCCACTGCAATGAGGTTACTGTGAAAATCCACAAGTCGCCACACTCCAGTGCCTCTTCAAGCACACTGAGGAAGAAGTCAGAATGTCCAATTCACCTAACAAGCAGGTCTTTCAGGACTTATGGGAGGAAACCGGAGCCACACAGACAAGGGAGTACGTGCAGACTCCACACAGACAGTCACCAAGCTGGGAATCGAACCCAGATCCCTGGCACTGTGAAGCAATAGTGCTAACCACTGTGCCACCATGCTGCCCCAATTACACTGAGGTACTCTCACAGTCTGATGGGTTTATTCATGTGAGGTCTCAGAGCAAATTTTTAGCGCTCTGAACCATCATATTAGATCATCTCAGGATGATTTCCAAAAAGCGTTCGAATAGGTACCGCACAAAAGGCTACTTATTAAGTTAAGAGCCCATGGTGTTGGGGTGGCTGCATGGGGTGGCTACAATGGGAAATCCCATTGACAGTGGTGTAACAGAGAATACCACCGCCAGCGAATGGCATGCCACATTTGCTGCCCTCGCAAGCAGCATGGTGGAGTCGCAATGGAGAATACCGGCCGTTATCTCAACTCTCAAATGGTCACCATTCCAGGAGAGGCCAACAAGGCCAATTACCCAGAGTGGATCATCACTATTGGCTGGTCCTCAATGCAGGGATGATGCCTATTCATTTCAATGCGTTTCTGGCATGTGCCTTCATGTGACTGAACATGCCAATATTTGACCCGCGGATCCTTGGGTACATGGGGCAGGATGTCCCATGAAATAATAAGATTCCGAGAGCAGGATTTGCTTCTCCTCCCCCCCCCCCCCCCCCCCCCCCCCTCCCCGGGCTGCTGCTGAGATTGACCACCCTCTAAGCCTCCGCCAGAAAATCGAGAAAGGGCTGCCAACGCTGGAAGAACCCTTGTACCGACTCCCTCAGGGCAAACTTAACCTTCTCCAGCCTGATGAACCCGGCCATGTCATTGATCCAGGCGTCCAGGCTCAGGGGCTTCGCGTCCCTCCACTGTAAGAGACTCCTACGCCGGGCTGCAAAGGCCAGGGTACCAGCCTCTCTCGCCTCCTGCACTCCCGGCTCCGATGCTACCCCAAAGATCGCGAGCCCCCAGCCCAGCTCCACCCTGCAACCGACCACCTTGGACAAAGTCTCCGCCACCCCCTTCCTAAACCCCTCCAACGCCGGACACGCCCAGAACATGTGGGTGTGGCTCGCCGGGCCTCCCGAACACCTCCTACACATGTCCTCTCCCCCAAAGAACCGGCTCATCCTGGCTCCAGTCATGTGTGCCCTATGCAGCACCTTTAGCTGAATTAAGCTGAGCCTTGCGCAAGACGAGGACGAGTTCACCCTCCCCAGGGCATCCGCCCACATCCCATCATCGATCTCCTCCACAAGCTCCTCCTCCCACTTCATTTTCAGCTCTTCCACTGAGGCCTCCTCCTCCTGCATCACCTGATAAATTGCCGAGATCCTACCCTCACCAACCCACGTCCCCGAGAGCACCATCTCCTGCACCCCCCTAGGCGGCAGTAGCGGAAACTCCGCCACCTGCCGCTTGACAAACGCCCTAATCTGCATATACTTGAAAGTATTCCCAGGGGGGAGACCCCACTGCCCCTCCAACTCCTCTTGAGTTGCAAACCCCATCGAGGAAAAGGTCCCCCATCCGCCTGATGCCTGCCCTATACCAACTCAAAAACCCACCATCTATTCTCCCTGGTGCAAACTGGTGATTGCCCTGTATCGGGGCCCACACTGAGGCCTACACTTTCCCTCTATGCCGCCTCCACTGCCCCCAAATTTTGAGGGAAGCCACCACTACCGGACTCGTAGAGTACCTTGCCGGGGGGAGTGGTAGCGGGGCCGTCACCAATGCCTCCAAACTCGTACCCACACAGGACGCCACCTCCAATCTCTTCCATGCGGCACCCTCCCCCTCCATCACCCACCTACGAATCATTGCCACGTTCGCAGCCCAGTAATACCACACATGTTGGGCAATGCTAAGCCGCCTAGCTCCCTGCCTCACTCCAGGAAAACCCTCCTCACTCTCGGGGTCTTCCACGCCCACACGAATCCCAGAATACTCTTATTAACCCTTTTAAAAAAGGCCTTCGGAATCAATATGGGGAGGCACTGGAAAAGAAACAAAAACCTCGGGAGCACCGTCATCTTAACTGACTGGATCCTACCCGCGAAAAGAGAGTGGCAGCGCATCCCACTTCCTGAACTCCTCCTCCATCTGTTCCACCAGCCTCGAAAAGTCTAGCCTATGCAGGGCCCCCCAGCTCCTAGCTATCTGGACCCCAAGATATCTAAAGCTTCTCTCCGCCCTCTTCAATGGGAGCTCTCCTATCTCCCTGTCCTGGTCCCCCAGGTGCAGCACAAACAGCTCACTCTTCCCCACTTTTAGCTTATAGCCTGAAAAATCCCCAAACTCCCCAAGTATCTTCAGCACCTCTGGCATCTCCCCCCCCCCCCCCCCCCCCCCCCCCCCCCCCCCCCCCCCCCCCCCCCCCGCCGGATCCGCGATGTACAACAGCAAATCATCTGCGTACAGCGACAACCGGTGCTCCTCTCCCCCCGCACAATCCCCCTCCAGTCCTTCGAATCCCTCAGCGCCATGGCCAATGGCTCAATCGCTAATGCGAAGAGCAGGGGAGACAAGCGGCAGGAAAGAGCACCCTACCTCGGCGCACGCTTCCACCCTATCCCCATAACCCAGTAACCCCTCATGATCTTTTCTTTTGGATACTAAGGGCAATTTAGCATGGCCAATCCACCTAACCCGCACAACTTTGGACTGTGGCAGGAAACCGGAGCACCCGGAGGAAACCCACGCACACACGGGGAGAAGGTACAGACTCCGCACAGACAGTGACCCAAGCCGAGAATCGAACCTGGGACCCTGGAGCTGTGATACAACTGTGCTAACCACTGTGCTACTGTGCTGCCCTTTATACACAGACCAGGTCTCACTGGAGTGCAGAGTGTGATGATGACAACTGCTCTGCACAGTAGGATATTTTCTGATTGTGAAAGTCTTTGTTGTCAAACACTTGCTGCCATAGTTTGTAGATTCTGAACTGACAGCACGGTAGCATTGTGGATAGCACAAATGCTTCACAGTTCCAGGGTCACAGGTTCGAATCCCGGCTTGGGTCACTGCTTGTGTGGAGTCTGCACGTTCTCCCTGTGTGTGCGTGGGTTTCCTCCGGGTGCTCCGGTTTCCTCTCACAGTCCAAAGATGTGCAGGTTAGGTGGATTGGCCAGGCTAAATTGCCCTCAGGGTCCAAATTGCCCTTAGTGTTAGGTGGGGTTACGGGGTTATGGGGATAGGGTGGAGGTACGGGCTTGGGTAGGGTGCGCTTTCCAAGAGTCGGTGCAGACTCGATGGGCCGAATGCCCTCCTTCTGCACTGTAAATTCTATGACATCGCTGATCTTGTGTGGGACCGCCACATCCATGGTGGCTTTGATCCGAGTTATGCTTTGGCAGCAGTCAGAGACAGGCCATGATGTACGCAGAATTGGAGAGATTGAGAGTGGCTTGAAATCTGGTTCAGTGTGGGCACCATCACTGCAAACGTCCTCAAACTTTACGCCATGTATATCTCTGGCAATTAGTTCCGTTTTGGTACAGAGGTGACCCAGATTTTCATCCAGACAGTATTTAACATTGACACCAGAGGGCAGTTGACCTTTGAGGCGAATCGCCAATCTTATGGAGGTTGTAAATAGTACAGAGCTGATCACAGCTTGACCCCAGGCTGGAGTTTGAAGATATTTTTATCATATGCCACACAAGATAATTGCAGACATATCATTCTGAAGCAATTTCAGAGTGCGCATTCGGGTGACAAGTACTCCAGATGTAACGTACAAAAATAAAAGCCACTGTCAGACAGTGACCCAAGCCGAGAATCGAACCTGGGACCCTGGTTAAGGCTGGTGGTCAAGATGTGAGGTCCATGGACTGGCAGGATGGGATGAAAGAGCAGAGAGTAAGAAAGTGCAAGGCAAGTATAGATAGTGGGTCTGGAAATGGTTCATGTATCAGACAATCAAACAATCACAAACCAACCTCCAATAATGAATCATAGTGGTAATCTCAACTGACCTCCAAATAGAGGCCATAACTTTATTAGACGTTGTAGCTTGAATAGATTAAACCAAAGTTTTCCAGACCTTTCCAGCCACGGAATCTATTTGACCTCTCAAGATGAAATACTTACAGCATCAGTATTACAAAAAAATTAGTGTTTCTGCGCGATAAGTACAAACATACAAAAACAAATTTATGAAAGCTTTTTATATTTTGGCTGTGTATAGATTTATTAGAATTAAAAAGTTCTGTTTTTCAATAGAGTAATTCTTTTTGTCATTCCCTGATTCCCTGCTCCCGGTGGGGCTAGCAGCCAGGTAGCATAGAGCTCCCAGCTCTAGCTGGAAATATGGCCCGGAGAATTGCCGGGTCCGTGGCCGCGTATACGCACTCCGGCGACCTGCCGCGGCCGCATCGTGCTTCATGGCGGACACCAGCACACGACCCGGACCACAAAAATAGTGCCCCCCTTTGGCTGCTTGCATGCCCTGGACCGCCCCACCACTGTGCCCCCGGCCCTGATTGAAGCCCACCCCCCCCCGCCCTGCCCACAGATCGGCCCTCCCCCGATAGTGGCGGCACTGGACTGAGTCCTTAGCCGCCAAGCTGAGTTCATGATGGCTGAGACCACACGGGTGCCACGCCATCGGGTACTCGGCCGGTCAGGGTGAAGCATCATGGGGCAGCCGTCAGGCATTGGCCTGAGGCCATGGATACAGCATGCGGCGTACCCCTAGAGTACGCTGCTTTTCAGGGGGCGGAGCCACCTCTGTTTGGATGTCATCAGGGATTTTCCGCCACTTCGCTGAACCCGATTCCGGCATTGGTGATCGGAGAATCCAGCCCCACATTTCTGCAGGGAGATACACTTCAGTAAGAAGTGTTTCTTTAACTGCTCACTGCTCAGGAGGAGGCAGTGGTCTGGTGGTATGTTGCTGGATTAGTAATCCAGAGACCCAGGGTAATGCTTCTGGGGACCCAAGTTTAAATCCCGCCATGGCAGATGGTGAAAAATCAGGAATTAAAAATCTAATTAAACCATTGTCGATTGTTGTAAAAACCCATCTGGTTCATTAATGCCCTTTAGGGAAGGAAATCTTTCATCCTTACCTGGTCATGTGACTCCAGATTCACAGCAATGTGGTTGATTCTTAACTGTCTTCAGGGATGAGCAATAAATGCGGGCCCAGCCAGCGATGCCCACATCCCATGAACAAATAATGAAACAAAAAGGCCAAGAGGCCTCATGGAAACAAAATAAATGTGTGAATCATGCACATAGGGTTTTTTTTATTTAGCTATTTTGCTGAAAATAGGTTGTGCTCAGCTAAGATTAGATTGCACCTTGTTTTATTGGTATCATAAAGGAAAACTTTCAGTCATATTCATGATGTAGGTTGATGATTTTGTGTGTGGGGGGTACTCTAGAATTTGAGAAATGTTTGATTTCTAAGATTAGAGTCGAACTTAAAGTCAAGGAGATTTTAAATAAATTTGTTTTGATGTTAAGTACCATAGATCTGGCGTAATGGAGAGCATTGAATTGTACTTGGTCATTACAGAGAGATGAGGCTGAATTCTCCACTTCGCAATGCCAGAAGTGACAGTCGCGATTATGCAGAGAAGCGCGCAAAATGGAAAAAATCCTGGTGCTGATTCCGACTCCATGCTCCGGTCCCTCGCTGGAGGCTATATCGAGGTTTGCACCCCACGCAGACAGATCCATGCAAAACCGTAATTTGCACAGCCTTTTAATATCATTAACCTTTCGGACAAGGGTGACTTCCCGAGCTGGGGGCAGTAATGGGAAACGACTTGGTGCCAAGCCCGTGGACTCGAGGTGTCTCCCTCGGGAAACTAACCACAATGTTTATAACCATCAAGCTATGATTGACAGCTCCTGGACCACATCAAAGAGAGTTAAGTGCTTTCTGTTAGTTGCACAGCTGACTATTTCAAAGTCACTCAATCGTGAAGGGGATGAATGAAACAATGCAGAAGCTGGGTGTGTGTGGAAGCTGCCAATCAAATTCCAGTTAAAGCAATTTCACAGAGAAATGAATGAATTAATGGCTTGCAGATTAACAATCTGAGGGGGTTTAAACCCAGCTCTGGTTTTATCTTTTAAGGAATTTACAGGTTCTGTTTCCTCTGCCTGAGCCAGCAGGTGTATTGCACAGTAAAGTAATGATTTTTCTTTCACTGCCGCTGTCTGGACTGCCTTTAGCTTCCAAACAGAGATCTCTCTTCTAGGGGGCTTCCAGACATGGATCTTTCTTATGGAGGGCTTCCAAACAAGTCTCTTATGGAGGGATTCCAGACAAGAATCTCTCTTATGAAGGGATTCCAGACAAGGATCGCTTCTCTGGAGGGCTTCCAGGCAGGAGTCATTGAGGAATCATGCCTGACTGAAAATCATTCTCCATCTTCACTGTCATCAGGTTGAAGGATTGTGTTGTGGTGAGGTTTATTGAATGGTGACTCTCGTTTACCATGTCACAAGTTGCCATATGGTAGATATATGGGCATTTTGAATGATGTAGCAGTTCCACCCCCTATTTCCTTCCACTCTAACACCCTGTCAGTGTGGCCTGCCACTGGTTACTCGTCAGGAGAGGCCCTGCTTAGTTATCAGCTAGCTTCCATTTCTAGAGGTTGTCCTGAGCATTCTTCACCCACTGACACATTTGGCAGTTACAGTTTGCACTGGCTGTGGTGAGCTGTCAAGGAATCATAGGGCAACCATATGGGGGTTCTCCAAAGCAGAACATGGGTGAGTCCTTGAGACTACAGACCACGTTAGAGAGTCTGTTGCCTTAGAAGGATGGGTGCTGTCAGGAGGAGGGGGGGGGGGGGGTTGCAAGGGTATTTTCATCTTGAGGTACTCTCTGAAGAGGTTAGATATACAATACTTAACCTTGTTCGTAGAAAAATGTCAGGCTACGGGTATGAGGCTACCCTTCTGAATGTGAAACTACTTCACAGCATGCATCATGGAAGCAGCCAATGGCCCTCTCTTGGCTGCAACTCCAGTGGGGCCCAAATGTACCCCAGGCTAGATGCCCACAAGATGCCTCCAGGCTCCTTATGGGCTTGGTCCTTGGTGACTGGCCTGTTCATCACTTGTAAGGTCCCTACTGCAGCCTCAATCAGTCCATTATTGGGCATTTCTATAATGCAGATTGACTACCTGCCATTGTCGGGCTGGTGGCCGCTGCCAATATAAATCATCTTTATGAAAATTACCTGGATGAGGGAATGCATGCGTCATTGACCCAAGGCTTCCTCTTAAACAAATCCTCCCTAGGGCAGCACGGTGGCACGGTGGTTAGCATTGCTGCCTCATGGCGCCGAGGTCCCAGGTTCGATCTCCGCTCTGGTGCACTGTCCTTGTGGAGTTTGCACACTCTCCTCAAGTTTGCATGGGTTTCGCCTCCGCAACCCAAAGATATGCAGTGTAGGTGGATTGGCCACGCTAAATTGCCCCTTAGTTGGAAAAAATGAATTGGGTACTCTAAATTGATTTTTTTCTTAAATCCTCACATTCCAGTCCTTGGTCAGTATATGTGCAGGTACAGCACTTTAAGATATGTAGAGATAGGAGTACGATTAGGCCATTTAGCCCATTGAATCTGCTTCAACATTCAAAAATGGTGGCACATTAGCACAGTGGTTAGCACTGCTGCCTCAGTACCAGGGACCCAGGTTCAATTCCAACCTCGGGTGACTGTCCGTGTGCAGTTTGCACTTTCTCTCCGTGTGTGCATGGGTTTCTTCCAGGTGCTCTGGTTTCTTCCCACAGTCCAAAGATGTGCAGGTTAGGTGGATTGGTAATGCAAAATTACCCCTCAATGTCCAAAACGTTTGGTGGGGTTACAGAGATAGGGTGGTGGTATGGGCTGAGGTGGGGTGCCCTTTTGGAAGATCGATGTAGACTTGATGGGCTGAATGGCCTCCTTTTGCACTGTAGGGATTCTATTAAATTTTTTTTTTTAAATTTAGAGTACCCAATTCATTTTTTCCAATTAAGGGGCAATTTAGCGTGGCCAATCCACCTAGGCTGCACATTTTTGGGTTGTAGGGGCAAAACACACGCAAACACGGGGAGAGTGTGTAAACTCCACACGGACAGAGACCCAGAGCCGGGATCAAACCTGGGACCTCGGCACCGTGAGGCTGTAGGGCTAACCCACTGCGCCACCGTGCTGTCCTGGGATTCAATGAATAATGATTGATCTAATTGTGCCGTTCTTTCCACATTTTGCCTGTCCTCCATAACCCTTGACTCTGTTGTCGATCAAAAATCTCTCCAAATCAGCTTTGAATATATGCAATAACCCTGCACTGCTATGGAAGTAGATTCCAAAAATCAATGACCAGCTGATTGGTAAGTAGGAACTTGTGAGTATCCATTCTAATGTTTGATAGTATTGTAAGAATACAGGTAAGGTCTGTTGTTACTGAGCCAGCATCTAGAGTAGAAGAAGGTCCTCAATGTTATTAACATTCTCAAACTTGGAAGTAGAAAGGGGAGTGATCTAAAGCAAGCCATGGCAGGATAGCTGTGCCATATGGGATGCTCCTCCTGTGCTATGTGGGGAATCAGGGACACTTCCAGTGTTCAGGGTGAACATGAGTGTAGTCAGTGTTTACAGCGACAGCTACTGCAAATCCAGGCATATGAGCTGGACTGCCAGCTGGAGTTCTCCAGAGCATCCATGAAGCTGAGATTTTCCTGGATAGCATGTTGAGGCAGGTTGTCACGCCGCATACTAAGTCTACACTGGGAGAAAGGGATGGGTGACTGCCAGGCAGTGTAGAGGTAGGCAGGTAATGCAGGAGGCCCTTGGTACCACGCCCCTCTCAAACATATACGACAAAGAGTTATCCGGACTCAAAATGTTAGCGCCATTCTCTCTCCACAGATTCTGTCAGATCTGCTGAAATTGTCCGGCATTTTCTGTTTTTGTCTCTGATTCTAGCATCCGGTTTAATTTGTTTTTATCATTCCACTTTGGACACTGTTGAGGTTTATTACTTCTCAGGAGAATACAGTGAAAGCCAAGTCCATGACACCACAATGGCTCAACTGCACTGAGAGAGGAAAAAGAGGGGTAAAGCTATAGTGATGGGGGATTTGATTGGAAGTGGAACAGAATGGCATCGCTGTGGTCACAAAGATTACTCCAGGATGGTATGTTGCCTCTCTGGTGCTAGGGATGCCACAGAGTAGCTGTAGAACATTTTGGAGGAGAAGGGCAGCATGGTAGCATGGTGGTTAGCATAAATGCTTCACAGCTCCAGGGTCCCAGGTTCGATTCCCGGCTGGGTCACTGTCTGTGCGGAGTCTGCACGTCCTCCCCATGTGTGCGTGGGTTTCCTCCGGGTGCTCCGGTTTCCTCCCACAGTCCAAAGATGTGCGGGTTAGATGGATTGGCCATGCTAAATTGCCCGTAGTGTCCTAAAAAAAGTAGGGGGGGGGGTTGTTGGGTTACGGGTATAGGGTGGATACGTGGGTTTGAGTAGGGTGATCATTGCTCGGCACAACATCGAGGGCCGAAGGGCCTGTACTGTTCTATGTTCTAAGGGCGAAGAGCCAGCAGTCATGATACACATTGGTGCCAATTAATTGGCTAAAAAAAGGAATGAGATCCTGAAAGCTGGATGCAGGGAGTCAGGTGATAAATTAGGTACAGGGCCTCTTGGGTAGTAATTTCAATAGTCCCATGCACTAGTGAGAGTAGAAATAGGAGGAGAGGTAGGATGTATGCATGGCTAGAGGGGTGGTGTAGGAGGATGAATTTCAGATTCCTGAGGCACCGGGACAGATGGGGAAGGTGGGACCTGTACAAACTACGTTGGTTCCGCCGCAGTGGGACGGAGACCAATATCCTTGTTTGCTTGCGCTGTTGGGTGGCTTTAATCTAGTATGGCAAGGGGATGGGTACCTGGACAAGGAGTTAGAGGAGATGGAAACTGCTTTAGAAACATAAGGCAGATAAAGTGAAAGCAAAAAAGGAAGACACAGGAAATCAATGTTGAGGGTTATTTGACAGGCGGGCAGCGCCGGCCCTAGGGTTGCTGGCGCCCCGGGCAAGCTGAACTTCGGCGCCCTTCGGGGGGGAGGGGGGGGCCGGGGGGGTAGGGGGTGCGGGGCCGGGGGGCCGAGGGGGGGGCCGAGTGCGGGGGGGGGGCCGAGGGCGGGGCGGGGGCGGGGCCGAGGGGCGGGGGCGGACGGGGGCGGACGGAGGGGGGGTGGACGGGGGGGGCGGACGGAGGGGGGGTGGGAGGGGGGGCGGAGGGGGCCGCCCTGCGGGAGGGCGGCCACCGCGCATGCGCTGGTTGGCACCGGCCCAACTGCGCATGAGCGGGACCCGAGTCTCTGGCGCCCCCTAGCACATGGCGCCCCGGGCGACTGCCCGAGTTGCCGGTGTCTTGGGCCGGCCCTGCAGGCGGGAAGGAAAAGGCAGTGGGGTTAGCTCTGTTAAGAAGAGAGAAAATAAGTTCAGTTCTGAGGGATGATCCCGACTCAGAGGATGCGGAGTAGATTTGGGTGGATGTGACATATACCAAAGGAAGGAAGGAAGAGAGCGGTAGGAATACTGTATAGGCCCAAGGAAAATAGCCTCGCTGCAGGAAAGAAATCAAGAAATAATAAATGTATGTAAAAAAGAGCATCACATGAATCGTGGCAGCTTCGTTTTTTCTAAATATTTCTTTATTCTCCTCCTTTTTCACATTTTCTCCCAAATTTACACCCACAACAATAGACAATAATCAGTAACAAATATATGTCAATCCCCATATCAATAACTACGATCCCATCCTCCCACCAAACCCCAAACATTCGCCCGCATTTTCACATAAACAAATGACAAAAAGGAATCAGGAATCACCCATAGTCACCATCAACACACACTGCCCCTCCCCCATCCTCCCACCCACCCCCCCCCCAACTAATGTTCAATGTTATCCAGTTCTTGAAAGTGCATAATGAATAATGCCCATGAATTGTAGAACCCCACTGTCCTTCCCCTCAGTTCAAACTTAACCTTCTCAAGAGTCAAGAATTCCAACAGGTCCCCCTGCCACGCCAGGGCACAGGGTGGAGAGGTTGCTCTCCAACCCATCAGGATCAGCCTTCGGGCGATCAACGAGACAAAGGCTACAACATCTGCCTCCGCACCCGTTTCCAACCCTAGCCGGTCCGACACCCAAAATATGGCCACCCGGGGGCCCGGGTCCAGTTTCACGTGCACCACTTTAGAAATTACCCTAAAAACCTCCTTCCAGTAATCCTCTAGCTTTGGACAGGACCAAAGTATATGCGCGTGATTAGCGCCCACCCTCCACAACGTTCACGCACATCTTTTACTCCTTCAAAGAATCGGCTCATCCTCGCCCTCGTGAGGTGTGCTCTGTCTACCACCTTCTGATGTAATCCTTCCCTCAATCTCTCTTAAAAAAGCCTTTGGCAGGAAAATCATGCATGAGGTGGAGGCATTCATTCTCCGGAGCACCTCACACCAGAACCCCTCCTCAACATTCTCTCCCAACTCTTCCTCCCACTTTGTTTTGATCCCTTCCAGTGGTGCCTTCTCCTTTTCCAAAATAGCTCCTTAAACCGCTGACACTACCCCCTTCTCCAGTCCCCCTGTCTTCAGCACCTCCTCCACGAGTGTGGAGGCCAGCTCCTCCAGGAAGTTCTGTATCTCATTCTGGCAAAACCTCGAACATGCATGTATCTAAACATTTCCCCCTGCTCCAGCCCATACTTCGCTTCCAGCTCCTTCAATCCTGCAAACCGACCCCTAAGAAACAAATCTTTCAGTGTCTTAATCCCCTTCTCCTCCCATTCCTGAAAATTTCCATCCCACCTCCCTGGCTCAGACCTGTGGTTCCCCGAATCGAAATTTCCCTTGACCCTGCCCCCAACCCGAAGTGTTGGTAAAACTGCCTCCAAATTCTCAATGAAGCTATTGTTACCGGACTCCCTGAGTATTCCCCGGGGCTATCGGGAGTGGCATTGTTGCTCGTGCTTTCAATCCCGACCCCCTGCACAAACTCTCCTCCATTCTGACCCACTGGGAATCAACCCCTCTGACCCAGCTCCGCACCTTCTCCACATTCGCCGCACAGTAGTAATACATCAGGTTCGGAAGACCCAAACCCCCTGCCTGCCTTCCCCTCTGTAGTAGCACCTTTATAACTCTGGCCACCTTCCCCCATATGACCGACGCAATCCTCCCCTCAATCTCTCTGAAAAATGCCTCTGGCAGGAAAATCAGCAGGCATTGAAAAATAAACAGAAATCACGGCAACATGTTAATTTTCACCGCCTGTACCTGACCCGCCAGTGACAGAGGGAGACCATCCCGCCTTGCCAGATCAGCTTTCACTCTCCCCACCAAACTAGAAATGTACCTGCGGAGCCCCCCACACTCCTGGGCAACCTGCACCCCCAGGTACCTAAAGTGAGTCCCTGCCCTACGGAATGGCAGCACTCCCACCCACCCTCCCCCGGCCGAGACACCGCAAAATACTCACTCTTGTCTAGGCTTAGTTTGTATCCCGAGAAAGCCCCAAACACTCGAAGCAGCTCCAGTTGTGGCAGCCTCGTTTTTCATAAAGATTGCGCTAATCAAATTGGAAATGTAAATGGCAGCCAAGAGGATAAATTCATAGAGTGCATTTGGGATGATTTGTTTTTGGAGCTTTCTGTTTTGAAGCCAACTAGTGATCAAGCTGTTTTGGATTTGGTAATGTGTAATGAGGTAGATTTAATAAATGAAGGCTAAGGATCACCTAGGAAGTAGTAGTCGTAGCAGGTTAGAATTTAGCATTCAGTTTGAGTCTGAGAAAATTGGGACTGAAATATCAGTGTTAAACTGAAAAGGGGGAAATTACGAAGGTATGAGGATGGAATTGGCCAAAGTGGACTGGTCATATAGATGAATGGATAAGACAGTAGATGAACAATGGCAGTCATTTAGGCAGACAATTCATGACTTCCAGCGAAAACACGTCCCAATGAAGAGGAAAGACTAAGGGAAGAAGAATCATGGAAGTTAAAGAGGGGACAAAAACGGAAAATACTGGACAATCTCAGCATGTCTGACAGAATCTCTGGAGAGAGAAGGGAGCTAACATTCTGGCTCTGGATGACTCTTTGTCAAAGTTTTGATAGAGCCATTCAGACTTGAAACATTAGCTCCCTTCTCACTTCACAGATATTGTCAGACCTGCAGAGATTGTCCAGAATTTTCTATTTTTGTTTCAGATTCCAGCATCGGCAGTCATGTGCCTTTAAGTTAAAGAGGGGATCAAGTTGCAAGTGGAAACATACTGTAGAGATCTCTGTATATGTAAATACATGGAGGGTTAATGTCTAGTCAGCACAGTCAGAAGATCACTCGAGGGCAACATTAACAGGGAGTTCAATTTCCATACCAGCTTACCCGAACAGGCGCCGGAATGTGGTGACTAGGGGCTTTTCACAGTAACTTAATACTTGTGACAATAAAAGGTTATTATAAAAAAAAAATTAAAAACAAGCTCAATCTGTTTTCCTGCTCTCTTCGGGTGTGTTGTGGCAAGAGAACAGAAGTATAGTTAGCTCAGAGTGTAAAGTATAATATTCATTGTTAATCTACTTCTGTCTTATTTAATTTGACTACTAGTAAAAGTATTGAAGAATCAAACTCACAAGTTAATTGTTTAGTTCTCAATAAATTATTTATTATCACTGGATGACTTTGAGTATTCATCATCATCAAAGTTAAGTTCAACTCGGCATAAACAAATGAGTAATATATATTACTCCAAAGCCAAGGCCTTTCGGCCAGCCCCGACGGCCATAGGCCGTTGCCGCCAGTCGATGGAGCGGGAGCCACTCCGGCACGGGCCTAGCCCCTAAAGGTGTGGAGAATTCCCCACCTTTGGGGAGGCCCGACGCCGGAGTGGTTGGCGCCATTCCGCTACGCCGGGACCCCCTCGCCAGAAGAGTGGAATAAATTTAAAATGCAGCAAAGATGGACTAAAAAAAGGAGAAAAATAAACAAGCCAGCGAGAAACATAAAAACAGACATTAAGAGGTTTTTTAAAGTGCTTTAAAACAAAGAGGGAAGTAAAAGAAAGCATTGGCCCCTGAGTGAATGAAACTGGGAAGTAATTATGAGGAAGAAGAAATTGGCAAAGGAGTTAAATAGATATTTTGCATCTGTCTTTACTGTAGAGGATTCCAGAAAGCATCCCAGAAATAGTAAAAAAAATACAGGGGAGGCATTAAATATAGTCACCGTCACCAGAGAATTAAATTGAGGCAAACTAAGATACAGCCAGAGGTGCCAAATGGATGATCGATCTCGGCCTCCTGCACAGGTTCCCAACATCACAGATGTCAGTCTTCAGCCAATACTATTCACTCCACGTTATATCAAAAAACAGCTGAAGGCACCAAATACTGCAAAGGATATGGGCACTGACAATATTCCGGAAATACCGCTGAAGACTTGTGCTCCAGAACTTGCCGCACCCCTAGCCAAGCTGTTCCCGTACAGCTGCAACACTGGCATCTGTCCAGCAATGTGGAAAATTACCCCAGGTATCTCCTGCACACAAAAAAGCACATCTTTGGACTGTGGGAGGAAATCAGAGCACCCGACGGAAACACACACAGACATGGGAGAAGGTGCAAACTCCACACCGACTGCCACCCAAGGTCGAAATTGAACCTGTGTCCCTGACACTGTGAGACAGCAGTGGTAACCACTGTGCCACACTAACAGTCGACTCTGATGGGATTTGAACCCACAACCCTTGAATCCCTTACTTGCCATTTAGTAGAAGTCCAACACACTATCCATTGCACCATAGACCCATACATATCTTTTGATCCTGTTAGCCCCAAGAGCTATATCCTGCAACAGCCTCCTCGAACAGGTGCCGGAATGTGGCGACTAGGGGCTTTTCATAGTAACTTCATTTGAAGCCTACTCGTGACAATAAGCGATTTTCAAAAGCAGGATAAATCCAACCCAGCCAATTACAGTTCTATCAGTTAACGCTCAATCATCAGTAAAGAGATGGAAGGGGTCATCAACAGTGCGATCAAGTGGCGTTTACTGAACAATAACCTGCTCACTGACGCTCTTTTTGGGTCACTCTGCTCCTGACTTCATTACAGCCTTGGTTCAAACATGGCCAAAGGAGCTGAACCCCCGAGGTGAGGTGAGAGTGACTGCCCTTGACATGAAGGCAGCTTTTGATCGAGTATGGCATCAAGGAGCCCCACCAAAACTGGAGTCAATGGGAATGAGGGGGAAAATTCTCCACTGGTTGGAGTCATACCTGGCACAAAGGAAGATGGTTGTGGCTGTTGGAGGTCAGTCATCTTAGTTCCAGGACATCACTACAGGAGTTCCTCAGGGTAGTGTACGAGGCTCAAGTCTTCAACTACTTCATCAATGACCTTCCTTCCATAATAAGGTCAGATGTGGGGATGTTCACTACTAATTGCACAATGTTCAAGACTATTCACGACTCCTCAGACACTGAAGCAGTCCATATCCAAATGCAGCAAGACCTGGACAATATCCAGACCTTGGTTGACAAGTAGCAAGTAACATTCGTGCTACACAAATGCCAGGCAATGACCATCTCAAATAAGAGAGAAGAAAACCATCGGCCCTTGTCATTCAATGGAATTGCCATCACTGAATCCCTCACTATCCACATCCTGGGGATTATTATTGATTATTAAGGAGAGGATAGCAGGGTATTTGTAAAATAAAAATCTGATCAAACAGAGCCAGCATAGTTTCATGAAGGGTAAATTGTATCTGACAAATTTACTAGAGTTCTTTGAGGAGATATCAGTCAGAGTAGATAGAGGAGAACTAGTTGATGTTGCATATTTGCATTTTCAAAAGGTATTTGACACAAAAGGCTACTACACAAGATAGGAGTTCATTGTATTGGAGGTAATATTCTGGCACAGATAGAGGAAGCAGAGAGTAGCAATAAGCGGGTCATTCTCAGAGAGCAGCAATAAACGGGTCCAGTGCTGGGACCACAGACTTTCACAATATATATTAATTATTTGGAGGACGAAGCAGAGTTTACTCGGGCCAAATTTGTGGACGTTGCAAAGGGGAAAGGGAAGGCAGGTTGTAAGGAAGATATAAATAGTTTACAGAGAGATATTGAGTGGGTAAGTGAGTGGACAGAAATTTGGCAAATGGAATTCAATGTGTGAAAATGTGAGATTGTGAATTTTGGAAGAAAGAATAAGAAGGTGGCTTATTAATTAAATGGAGAGAGACTGCAGGAAGCTGTAGCACAAAAGGAGTTGGGGATCCTAGCTCATAAAGCCCAGAAGGCTAGCTTACAGGTGCAGAAGGTAACTGGGAAGAAAATGGAATGCTGGCTTTTATTTCAAGAGGGCTGGAGTATAAAGATAAAGAGGTGTTGCTGCAACTGCACAAGGTGAGGCCACATTTAGATTACTGTGTACAGCTTTGGTCCCCTTATTTAAAGAAATATATATTATCATTGGAGGCAGTACAGAATAGGTCTACTCGGATGGCCCTGGGTATGGAGGGTCTGCCACATGAAAAAAGATCAAACAGGCTGGGTCTTTACTCCGGAGTTCAGACGAATGAGAGGCGTATGATTGAAACATAGTAAACTCTTCGGCAGTGAGACGGTGTAAATGTTGGGAGGATGTTTACATTCATGGGAGAGTGCGGGACCAGAGGGCATGACCACAGAATAAGGAGATGCTCAGTTAAGTTGGATTTGATAAAGAATTTCGGGCGCGATTCTCCGCCCCCCACGATGGGTCGGAGAATAGCGGGAGGGTCTTCCCGACATTTTTCCCGACCGCCCGCTATTCTCCCACCCCCACGGCCGCCCCACGACACGAATTGCTGCTCGCCGTTTTTTTACGGCGAACAGCGATTCTCCCACATCCGATGGGCCGAGTTCCCAGGCCTTTATGGCCGTTTTCACGAACGCAGACACACCTGCTTTCACCATTCGTGAAAACGGCCGCAAAGTGCCGTTCTGGAGAACCATGGTACCGATTGGCACGGCCGCACCACGGCCGTGCCAAGGGTGGCATGGGCCCGCGATCGGTGGCCACCGATCGCAGGCAGCGGGTCCGAAACCCGCGCACTCTTTGTTCCTCCGCCGCCCCGCTGGATCAGTCCGCGGGGCGGCTGAGAGGCATGACGGCCTGCGCATGCGCGGGTTTCACGCATATGCGTGATGATGTCATCCGCACATGCGCGGGTTGGAGCCGTCCAACCCGCGCATGCGCGGCTGACGTCATTGTGCGCGTTAGCCGCCGTTACCCTTGGCGCGCGGGCTTAGCGAAGTTCGCTAAGCCTGCGATGCCGAGGTTCACGGGGCCCCGCTGCTAGCCCCGACCGGGAAGCAGAATCGGGTCCCGGGAGGGGGCGCGGAGGCTGCCGTGAAACACGGCCAGTTTCACGGCAGCCTTCACAACTCTCCGCATTTGCGGAGAATCGCGCCTTTCTTCTCTCAAAAAGTGGTGAATCTTTGGAATTCTTTACCCCAGGAAGCTATGGAGGTCGAGACCTTAAGTGTGTTCAAGGCTGAGATCAATAGGTCTTTAATCAGTAGAGGAATTAAGGTTTACAGAGAGAAGGTAGGAAAGTGGACTTAGTGAATGTTAGATCAACCATGATCTTATCAAATTGTGGAGCAGGCACGAGGGCTGAATGACTGACTCCTGTTCCGATTTCTTCTGGTCCTATTGTCTCTGAGAGAAGAAGTTCCTCTTCTCTCAGAGACAATAGGACCAGAAGAAATCGGAACAGGAGTCAGCCATTCAGCACTCGTGCCTGCTTAATTCCATCCTATCAAGTCCCCTAAGAATTTTGTATGTTTAAATAAGATAAGCTCTCATTCTTCCAAATTCCAAGAGTATAGGCCCTACCTGCTCAACTTTACCCCATAAGACAAGTTCTTTTGTCCCAGGAATCATTTAAGATGGATTTGATGAAGAATTTCTTGTCTCAGAGTGATGAATCTTTGGAATTCTTTAGTGAACCTTCTCTGAACTGTTTCCAAAGCAAGACAATCCCTCCTTAACTTAAGGAGACCAATACTGGATGTAGTAGGCTGGGATCTTTGCACCTCTGCTACAGGGTGGTTACAGGTAGCGGAGGGTAGTGTTCCCCTTCAACAGGGCTGGTGTGGGGGAGAGCCGAAAAATCCTGGTCTAGGTGTGGTCTCACCAACACCCTGTAAAGTTGTAACAAATGGTTCCTACTTTTATATTCCATCCCATTGCAATAAAGGTCAACATGCCATAGAACCATAGAATTCCCACAGCGCAAAAGGAGGCCATTCGGCCCATCAGGGCTGCACTGAAAGAGCACTTTACCAGTCCTATTCCCCCGCCCGATGCCCGTAACCCCATAAACCCACTTAACATACACATCTTTGAACACTAAGGTGCAATTTAGCATGGTCAATCCACCTAAGCTGCATATCTTTGGACTTTTTGCTTTCATGTTTGTTTTCTTATTTGCTTTCTTAATTATTTGGAATGCTTTTGTGACTCATAGGAGCATAGGAACAAAGGAACATAGGAAGTAGCCAATTCAGCTCTTTGAGCCTGCTCCGCCATTTAACCAGGTCATGGCTGACCTATTCCTGGTCTCAAATCCACCTCTCTACCTGTTCTTGTACAAGGACACTCAAATCCCTTGGTACCGCAGTGTAGTAGGGCCTCTGGCAGTGGGTGTGTGGTTGACTTGTGTAAGCCCATCCTGGCAGGGAGCAGTGTCTTTGTCGATCTGAGGTGTAGCCAAATGCCGTGAGGCATGGGAGGAAGAAGCCAGGGGAAAGCCAAGACTTAGTCAGAAAGAGAGAGAGAGAAAGGAATATTCTCTGCCAATAATTTGTTTCATGGAGTTACGCTTTCACTTCATTGCTTTTGCCAGTAGAATAAAAAAATCTTGTTTTATAACCTTTGTGCAATCTGCATGCTTGAATCACACATTACAATAGCTTGCTGTAATCTCTCCATGTGAATAATATTCTGCTTTTCTATTCTTTCTGCCAAAGTGGAAAACCTCTCATTTCCCTCCATCTGCCAAATGTTTGCCCACTCACTTAATCTATCTGTATCCCTATTCTCAGCACATTTTAAAAGTGACGACATTTTTGTCTCTACTACCCAGAAAGGCAGTGAGTTCGAAACCAACCTCACTCCCCTCTGGGTGAAAAATCAATTCTCCTCAACTTCTCTTAATCCTTCTAACAATTTATTTTACTTCTATGGCACATGGTTATTGACCTTTCTATGAAGGAAAATGGGTCCTTTCTATCTGTAGTCAGCAGTGACTGGGGAACTGTTGATAGTAACGAGGAAACAGGTCTTCGGCTATTAGTGGGGTGATGGGCTGGACTTAAGCTGCTGTTGCACTTTGGGACTATCAGAAGTCCTGACCCATCCCCTTATGCTGTTTAACCCAGGAAGTTTAAACTTATGTTGAATTGGTTATGCTGCCCAGGACCTTACGCTAATATCTCTTGAGCTTAGGTACACACTACTCACCCGAGAAATGTTACACTGTTTAATTTCTCATGTATCTCAGTAACTAACAGTGTCACTCAACCCATTCATAGCATCCCCACCCCCACACAAGTCCCCAATAATATCCCCTCACCAACCCGACTAACCCATCAAACTCTATAAGAACATCTACCCCATGGGGCAGCATTGTGGATAGCACAATCGCTTCACAGCTCCAGGATCCCAGGTTCGATTCCAGCTTGGGTCACTGTCTGTGCAGAGTCTGCACATCCTCCCCGTGTGTGCGTGGGTTTCCTCCGGGTGCTCCGGTTTCCTCCCACAGTCCAAAGATGTGCAAGTTAGGTGGATTGGACATGATAAATTGCCCTTAGTGTCCAAAATTGTCCTTAGTGTTGGGTGGGGTTACTGGGTTATGGGGATAGGGTGGAGGTGTTAACCTTGGGTAGGGTGCTCTTTCCAGGAGCTGGTGCAGACTCAATGGGCCGAATGGCCTCCTTCTGCACTGTATGATCTATGATCTGGCCCAAATCCCTTACCCTCTCGATCGAATTGAACTGCCCCGACCCAATCCACGCCCCCTCTCCCTCAACCTTGACACACTCCCTCACCTGAGACAACTATTTACCTGACACGACTCGTCCAACTCCACCAATCCCTGCAGTCCAACTCCCTGGACCTGACTAACCTTACCGACTCTATTATCCACTGACCCAACCCTCTCCAACCTGATTCAACTACCTCCCAACCCAACTAAACCCCTGAACCAACTTCAAATCTCCAAGCCAACATTCACAAATTTAAAGAAGTGGCTCGAGAAAACGTGGATGCATTAGTGGTTACCTTCTACAATTCTATAGACGTAGAACAGTTCCTACAGTTTGGAGCGTAACTAACATAACCCCACTATTTAAAAAGGGAAGTAGAGATAAAGCGTGGCATTATAGATCAGTCAGCCTGACGTCAGTAGTGGGGAAAATGCTAGAGTGCATTATAAAAGATTTAACAGTAGAGCACTTGGAGAATAGTGGCAGGATCAGACAGAGTCAGCATGGATTTACGAATGGGAAATCATGCTTAATATGTCGAATCAAACTTTGATTAGTAGAATTGTAGAGGGGGAGATAGTGGATGTGGTTTATTTGGACTTTCAGAAGGCTTTTGACAAAGTCCCACATAAGAGATTAGCATGTAAAATTAACATGCATGGAATTCGGGGTAATGTATTCAGATGGACAGAAAACTGGTTGGCAGGCAGCAAAGAGGAGGAATAAACGGGTCCGGCATCAGTACTAGGAATCCAGTTATTCACAATATATGTGTGGTGAATGAGATTCACACGGTATTATAGTTACCAATGTCACTCTGTTCCAAGTATATATATGTATCAATATTGTAAGTGCAATTGCACTACCTGACCACCAGGGGGAGTAGCTCTGGGAGTACTCGAGAGTTTGTACTGGGCTCCCCCCTTGGCCCTGCCCAGAACTCCTCCCCCTGGAGCTGCTGTATAAAGATTCGTGCCACAGAGTCAGCCAGCCAGTTCACCGAAAGTTCAACGGCTAACAGGCTGGCTCTGTTGTAAGTATATTAAAACCGCTATTCTAATCCTACAAGCACGTGTCCGTAGAATTGATGGTTCCATCAATATGTTAATGATTTAGATGAGAGAACTAAATGTAATATCTCCAATTTGCAGATGGGTGGAAGGGTGAGCTGTGAGGAGGATGCAGAGGTGCTTCAGTGTGATTTAGACAAGTTGGCAGTATAATATGTATAAATTTGAGTTTGTCCGACCAGATGTCACGACCTTAAGGCAGTTACTGTCAGTGTCCTGCCAAATAGTTACCCCTCATTCATCGTCACAAAAACAGATTATCCAGACGTTCGGCTGGATTCTCCGATTCCCCAGCCATGTGTTTCTCGACAGATGGCGGGATTCTGTTGGCCCGTCACTTGTGAATGGGATTTCCCGTTGAAACCATCCCGTGCCATCGAGAAACCTAGGGGTGCACTGCCGGCGAAAAAATGAATCGTAACAACTGGAGAATTCCGGCCATTTGCTGTGTGTGGGAGTTTATTGTGTAAGATTCGCTGCTGGAGTAGAGTAGAGTAGGAGGGATAAAATGGCGGGTAGTACCGGTGGGAGAGGAGCGGGCTTGTGCAGTATGTTACGATTGAAGTATTGAATGTACGGGGATGTTTGCACATTTTTGCCTTTTTTGCTTTCTTTCTGTTGATGTCTGTAACTGTTTACAAAGCCAAAAACTACCTCAATAAAATTGTTTATTAAAAAAAAAGATTTGCTGCTGCATTCCCTATATTACAACAGTGACTGCACTTAAAAGTATTTCATTGGCTGTAAAATGTTTTGAGGCATCCTGAGGTTATGAAAAACACTGCAAAAATGTATGTTTTTATTTGAAGAGCACCTTAAAGGAGGAGAGAGAGGTAAAGAGATTCAGGGAGGAAACTCCAGAATTTAGGACACTGGGATAAAAAGCATAGGCTGCAGACCATTTTTCTGGTCAGCCTCTTGAATCTCTGTAGGCCGCAAAGATCGCTGCACTCCTAATATTTTCTGTAGCTTTGGATCAGGCCAACCATTGACACTGAATTTACAGATCGAGGAATAGTGCAGGAGAAGACAAACAAAGAGCAGTACAGTCAACATGCCCTTTGTAAACTGCTAGCTGCTGTATTCAGGTAGGTTTTTATCGGTCTCAATGGTTTTCAGTGAGTAATGTGGTCATAACCCGCAGGGGACTTCCAAAATGGCAATGATCAAACTCCTCATGAGCCTCACTGAATACGAGCTCCCCCGTTAAAGAGAGGGTACCCTAAACCATGTATAGCTAAACTGTGGCATAAAGTGGGCCAGTTTGGATGCCAACATAGAAGAGAGACACGGCTGGGATCTGTCGTGCAGTGTAAATTATAGTTATTGTAAATAAAACTTTGCCCGATTCTCTGAAAAGGGAACAGTCCCCTAGCGAGCGCGTTTAGCCGCATGTTTTCCGGCCCTCGCAGTGTCACAGAATCATAGAACTTACAGTGCAGAAGGAGGCCATTCAACCCATCGAGAGTGCACTGCCCCTAGGAAAGAGCATCCTACCTAAGCCCAACCTATCCCCGTTACCTACCTAGCCTTTTGGACACTAAGGGAAATTTAGTACGGCCTGTCCAACTAACCTGCGAATCTTTGGACCATGGGAGGAAACCAGTGCCGGTGAAACCCACGCAGACATGGAGAGAACATGCAAACTCCACACAGACAGTCACCCAAGGCCGGAATTGAACCTGGGTCCCTGGAATTGTGAGGTAGCAGTGCTAACCATGTGATTTCATGCCACCTGTGCCACCATGCCACCCGTGTCAAGAAACACATGGCTATTCAACATGATACGCTTTATATAAGGGGCCTGAACAGGGAACGTGCGGCCGAGGTCACACATAGCCCTGTTTTGAATTCTGAATTGCCAGAATTTCCCAGTGTAGCGAGAGATTGTATCCCCATTTTTAAATGGCGTCCCGATTTCCAAGGACCCCAAAATGATCCCCGGCCTCCCCCCCAGCCCGAAATCAACTAAGGGTGCGTCCCAGGCCTGCCCCACCCCTGGACCCCCCCAACACGCATGGCAGGGAACCCCGGCCCGATTGCACGTGCAGAAATGCCAACCTGGCACCTTGGCAGTGCCAACCTGGCACTCGGTGGTGCAGTGAATGTGTCCGGCTGGCACTGCCAAGGGTGCCCAGATGGCACCAGCAGTGCCAGCGCACTAATCTACCGTAACGGAATGCAGCTGGGGGCCTCTGATCCCTTGGGAGACCCCCCCACGAATGCCATTCCATCTGGTCCCCATTTGTGGGGACCAGTGCTGAACGGCGCTCGACTGAGGTCTCTGAGGCAATGAATCCTAAAGCCTCAGGTACCTCAGGAATCTGCACAGTAGAGTGAGGCTTACTACCTCGCTCTAATATGCAGGTTTGCCAAAACGTGATCCCACCCAATGTGGGCAGGATTTACATTGCAATATCTCGCTAGATCATGTTGGATCTCATGAGCGTGGCAAGCCGGGTAGATTCCGGGAGCGGGGTCTCCTGGCTTTCATCTGCCACACTGCGCCGTGGCGAGTTGCTTTTCCGAGGCAGCGTGGACATTGGATCGCGCCCATTATTTATTTCGACAACTCGTTGTAGACTCCCTTCATGGTCTACTGAATCCCCAGAACCTTTTGATTTAGATGTACGAATACTACTACCTGATACCTGTTGTCCGATTCCTCGCTTGTGAAGTATTGTAGGACATTTCACAACATTAAAGGTGCTATATGTGCAAGTTGTTGCTGTTGCTAAACTGCTCAGTGAAGTCCAGTGCCCTCCTGATGATCTCTCTGAAAAATCTCAACAACACTTATAGTGGCCAGGGGGACAGGTTACAGCTACAGATTACCCATTGATATATCTCACAATAAATGTAATCAACCTGCTTGAAAGGACTTACAATATTGCCATTGCCTTTTGAAACACTCAATACCAATAAAGTCCTTGCTACTCGGTTTGTCACTCTGAACTAATTGGTATGTGTTGAGTATAAAAAATTCTCTTATGTAAATCCTGCTATCGCTCTTTAGCCAACATTGCCAACGCAGATCCTGGTGGTGCCAGTCTATAGATTTCCAGTCACACAGCAGTAATTCAATCCACTGCACTTCAGTCAATATTTCCGGGACACTTATAGACGGGGATGAGTCCTGTGATTAACTGGGAAGTTCTGTCCATATTTATTGTGTGCCAGTCTTTAACAGAAGTAATTGGTGTTTACATTGAACAAGAGAAGTTATGAAATTCTTTATCCTGGGCATTTTGCCCATCAGTATAAAAGCTCATTGGGATCAGAATGCTTGAGCTGAATGTATATTGTCAATGACGAGCAATGTATATTGCCTTCTTCCTATTCTCAGACTAACCACAAATTACTTCAAACATTCCTGGACTCCACCCAAAATGAAAGATCACTTTTAATCTCCAGTCTGTTTGTCTGGGCCGAGTTTCCCAATCTGGAATTTAATTTATGGATTAATCTGAAGGGATTTGAGAGGAAATTCTTCAAACTCAGAACAGTCGGTGATTGTGGAATCTCTTTCCAGGCAGAGCCATTGAGCAGGTGTCTAAGGTCTCTGTCACACTGGCAGCAAAATCCTAGGAACAAGTACTGCCATAAGAGCACAAGACCTATGGGCTTTCCTGTTCAGTGAATACCCTAAGCTGTGGCCCAGTCAGTGACACCCTTGCGTCAGAAGTCAATGGAATCAAATCCTACTCCAGACAACTCAGTTCACATTTCAGGCTAACAGCTCAGTGCTGTACTGAGGAAGTGCTGCACTGTCAGAGATGCCAGCATTTAGATAGAATGTTAAACCAAGCCCTCTCTAACACATGTAAGAGATCCCACTGCACTATTTGAAGAAGAGAAGGAGGGTTATTTTTAAAAATTAATTCATGGGATGAGTAACTCATTGGTAGGGGCACATTTATTGCCTATCCCTAAACACCCATGTGGTAATGAACCATCTTCTAAAGTATAACTGAGTCATTCATGTGGGTCTGGAGTCACATAGAATCATAGAATTTACAGTTCAGAAGGAGGCCATTCAGCCCATCGATTCTGCACCCGCTCTTGGAAAGAGCATCCTACCGAAGTCCACACCTCCACCCTATCCCCAAAACCCAGTAACCCCACCCGACACTAAGGGCAATTTTGGACACTAAGGGCAATTTAGCATAGCCAGTCCACCTAACATGGACAGTTTTGGACTGTGTGAGGAAACCAGAGCACCCGGAGCAAACCCACACACACACGGGGAGAACGTGCAGACTCCGCACAGACAGTGATCCAAGCCGGGAATCGAACCTGGGACCCTGGAGCTGTGAAGCAATTGTGCCAACCACTATGCTACCGTGCTGCAGGCAGGATCAGGATGTCAGATTTACTTTCCGAAAGGACATTAGTGAATCAGATGGGACTTTTAAAATAATAATGCTTCAGTTTTATGGTCACGATTACTGATACCACTCATTGACTGAGCTAGCTTTAAGATTTATTAAATTAACTGAATTTAAATTCCCCAGTTGTCTTGGCGGGATTTCTACTCATGTTTCCAGATAATAGGGTGGCACGGTGGTACAACGTTTATCACTGCTGTCTCATGGCACTGAGGATCCAGTTTCGATTGCGGCCCCGGGTCACTGTCCATGTGGAGTTTGCACATTCTCCCCGTGTCTGCGTGGGTCTCACCCCCACTACCCAAAGATGGATTGGCCACACTAAATTGCCCCTTGTTTGGAAAAAAAAATGTTCCTAGATAATTAGTCCAGACCTCGCCTCTCAGAACATAAGAACTAGGAGCAGGAATAGGCCATCTGGCCCCTCGAGCCTGCTCCGCCAGAGGGTTGTTAATGTTTGGAATTCACTACCCAGAGAGCAGTGGAGACTCTGAGACATTGATTATATTCAAGGCTGAGTTGGAAAGATTCTTGATCAACAAGGGGGGGTCAAGGGTTATGGGGGCCGTCAGGAAAGTGGATTTAAGGCCACAATCCAATCAGCCATGATCTTATTAAATGATGAAACAGGCTCTAGGGGCTGAATGGCCTCCAGCTGCTCATATTTTTAAAGTTATATTCCCCTGAAATTTCAGACAATTAACATAACTAGTATGTTACCGTAGCCACATATTGGCGACTGTCTTTCCTAAATTGCAATGATAAATAACCTCCAAAAGTGTGTAGTGGCTGCAAGGTGTTATATATACAAAACTTTTTGTTTCTTTGGTTTTTTTTAGTACAGATATCATAGTCATTATTTATAGCCTGATTGTCATTTTGTAATATTGACGAATTAGCAGTTTTTCATATTTCAACGGGCTGTGGCTAATCCTGTATCACGAGGCAGAATTGTTCTTTGTCCGAGACTTCCTGAAATACATATGCAGTGAGACAAATTGACAAAGTGCTGACTGACTGTTTCAAACTTGGGCAGCCAGCTGCATTTAAAGGCAAATGTGTTGGTCCTTAAAGTTCTGCCTCAAAAACTTGGGCGTGATTCTCCGCCCCCACGCCGGGTGGGAGAATAGCGGGAGGGCCTCCCGCCATTTTTCACGCCCTCCCGCTATTCTCCCCCACCCCCAACGCCCGACCCACGCCACAAATCGCCACTCGCCGTTTTTTACGGCGAGCGGCGATTCTCCGAGGCCGATGGGCCAAGTGGCCGGGCCTTCACGCCCGTTTCAACACGGCAGCAAACACACCTGCTGACTGCCATCGTGAAACGGGCGGCAGATGCCCGTTTGGGGCATCTGGGGGCCCGATTGGCATGGCAGTACCACAGCCGTGCCAAGGGGGCCGTGCATCCGTAACAGACGCACTCTTTTCCCTCCGCCGCCCCGCAAGATCAAGCCGCCTCATCTTGTGGGGCGGCTGAGGGAAAAGACGGCAACTGCGCATGCGCGGGTTGGCGTTGTCCAATCTGCGCATGCGCGGCCGACGTCATCGGCCGCATCAGCCTGCGTGACGCTTGACGTGCGGCCTTGACGACCGTCGTCAAGGCCGCGCCGCCGTGACGCATGGGGTCGCGCTCCTAGCCCCGCCCGGGGAGGAGAATCGGCCCCGGAAGTGGGCGTTAAAGCTGCCGTGGGTCACGGCCTGTCCTACGGCAGCCTTTACGATTCTCCGCATTTGCGGAGAATCTCGCCATTAATTTCAATTGTTTAGTCATGGTCGAAAAGTGTCAGTATGGGGAAAGTACCCCTTTGAGCGAGGGTGCCCTGAGGTAAACTGAATCATGACAGATGGGGATCATGGGAATGGGGGGGGGGAGTGGGAATTGTGAGTTGGTTGTGGGTGAGGACTGGTCTCTAGCCATAGGATGCCCATAGTGAAGAAGGATGCTATTTGGCCTCTCAGATCTGCAATAACCCTCTGAAACAACAACCCTCAAAGGGTCAGGACCCCACTCTCTCCCTATAGCCCAGTAACCCCACCTAACCTTTTGGGCACCAAGGGGCAATTTAGCGTAGTCATTCCACTTAACCTCAACATCTTTGGATTGTGGGAGGATACCTGAGCACCCGGATGAAACCCATGCAGACACGGGGAGAAAGTGCAAACTGTACACAGACCATCACCCAAAACAGGAAATGAACCCAGGTCCCAGGTGCTGTGAGGCAGCAGTGCTAACCACTGTGCCACCATGCCGTCAAGGTGTTGTTATTAACTATGTGGAATCAAAAACTGGAACTGATCAACTGGACCCTGGGACAAATGAGGAAAGTGCTTTCAAAAGACCAAGTTAAGTCAATTTGACTTTGCATAAAGGCTGCCTTTCTCTCCCTGCCAAACACCTTTCCTAAGCAACCAACTCACTCCCTTTCCCTGACAACAGTTTGAGATTAAACCAGTCTGTTCACAGCCTTATGACACATTTAACCCACATTTAATCCTAATCCTAATGTTCGTGCCATCATTAAGTCTATCCATTTCCACGTCATAACCGCACAATTCCACATTGCCACGGCTCACCTGAAGTCTTCATTCATGCTTGCATACCTCCAGATCTGACTATTCCAGTGCACTCCTGGCTGGCCTCCAATATATTGCCCTCCACGAATGCGCGTTCACCCAAAACTCTGTTACCTGTGTTTTAATGTGCAGCATATCTAATTCCTCTGTCACCCCTTTACTCACTGATGTACACTGGCTCCTGATCAAGTAACATTCTGATTTTCAAATTGCCATTCTTGCTTTCAAATCAGTCTAAGGCCTTGCCATTCCTGATCTCGCCTCCAGATCCACAGCCTTCAAAGATACCTTTGCTCCTCTAATTCTGGCTAGTGCATGTCCCCCCCATTTTTACTGCTCCACCATTGGTGTCTATAACTTCTGTTGCCTCGGCCCCAATCAATGGTTAGCACTGTTGCTCCACGGTGCCAGGATCCTATGTTCGATTCCTGGCTTTTGTCACTGTCTGTGTGGAGTCTGCACGTTCCGTCGGTGTCTGCGTAGGTTTCCTCCGGGTGCTCCGTTTTCCTCCCCATAGTCCCGAAAGACGTGCTTTTAGGTGAATTGGACATTCTGAATGTTCCCTCAGTGTACCCGAACAGGCGGCGGAGTGTGGCAAATCGGGGCTTTTCATAGTAACTTCATTGCAGTGTTAATGTAAGCCTACTTGTGCTAATAATAAAGATTATTATTATCTCTAGAATTCCCTCCCTCCATCTCTCCGTCTCTCTACCCCAGTTCCCTCCTCAAAGACAATCCTTAAGATCGCTCTCTAATTGACCATTTGACTTAAATCCTCCTATGTGGTTTAGTGTCATAATTTATTTTGCAATGTGCCTGTATAGTGTGTTGGGACATTTCAGTCTGTTAAACGCGCTGTATAAATAGATCTTGCTGAATAATCTGGACAGTGTCAGCTGATACCATTGAGAACCACTGCACACTGATTTAAGGTGATTAGACAAAGAAAAACAACAGTGACTGGAGGAAAAGTCTTTTTATTCACAGCAAGTAGTTAGGATCCAGGATGCGCCGTCTAAGATTGTGCTGGGGTGTGCTGCACCATCGGAGGTGCTAGTATTTGGACATAATGTTAAACCAAAGTCCTCTCAAATACATAAGATCCCGCAGCACTACTTGTAAAAGAAAATGGGAGTTTTTCTTTGCTATTCCTTAGTGAGATTAGAAAATCCTTGGGAAGACCAACATTTATTGCCCATCACTGATTGCCCTTGGGAACATGGTGATGAGCTGCCTTCTTAAATGCAACTGAGGCCACTTCAGAGGGAAATTCAGAGTCAACCACATTGCTGTTGTTACGAAACCCTGGGCTAATGTGCGGCCAATTCCAGCCCCACATGCCCCAGGGTCACAGGACAAGTGGATTGACCAATCATTCTTATAAAAACACCCAAGGCCTTTGGCCCTTGGCTGCCCAGTAATATCAGTCACTAGGTTTGTAAATATAAATACAGTTACTGTATATTTATAAAACAAACTATCATTAAATATGCAGTAAATACAACTGGATAACTGCAAGATAATACTTAATACCCACTTTAATTTCCACTCCCCACTCTCTACACACACACAAGACAGACAAACACAGAGGGGTGGATAAGGGTGAAAATCATAAGTGGGGGAAGAAAGGGCCTTTGTTCCAGATGATGGTTTCAGCACATTTTTTTACACAGCAAGCTTGCAGATTAAAGTATTTCGTTTGCAGCCTGTAATGATCTTCTTTGTAGATGCATTCACTCAGGCACTCTGTAGTTTAGAATGCAATACTGACAACTTTTCCTGGAGAGGCACCTTATTTCTCATCAAACTGTGCTTCCAGTTCGTGGTTCATTTTCAGGCATCTGTAGTTCCAGGAATTCAGCACCCACAGGCTTTCTGGAGAGAACGTCAGGCCTCACAGCAGCCTTTTGGAGAGAGCTGGTTGGATGTTTCTGGAGAGAGTTCACTGGATCCATTCACTGTGCTGCCAGAACCAAAACTGACACAAAACCCAAACCTTAGAACTCTGAGGAAGCATCCCAGTGGAATAGGATCCAATCACCACATGTTAACGGGCAGAGAACAGCCTTTAGGCTAATCCATTGACCACCAGCCAACCAATCACACCAAGTCCCAACCCATCTCTTTATCATTTATGCTAACCAGTCTACAGCTTCTGTTTAAACCAGCAGAGCCTTCCAGATTCTTCCTGCTTGAATGAAAGATACAGGCTCCTTCCCTTAAAAAGACAGAGAATCCCTACAATGCAGAAGGAGACCATTCGGCCCATCGAGTTGGCACCGACCCTTGGAAAGACCACCAATCGCTAGGCCCGATCCCCTAACCTATTCCTGCAATCCCACTCTCAGGGGCACATTTATCATCGCCAATCCACCTAACCTGCACATCTTTGGATTGTGGGAGGAGACCAGAGCAACCGGAGGAAACCCACGCAGACACGGGGAGAAAGTGAAAACCTCACACAGACAGTCGAGGTTGGAATCGAACCTGGGTCCCTGGCGCTGTGAGGCAACAGTGCTAAACATTGTGCCACTGTGCCGCCTCATGTCCAATAATCATCCATGGATCAGAAATGTAATGGCAAAAGTAAAAGAAAGAGGAAATAAGGGAATAGACAGGGAACAAACAGGAAGGACCCTTACACTATGGGTCTGGAGTCACACGTCAGCCAGACTGGGTCAGAAGGGCATATTTACTTCCCTAAAGACAATTAATGAATCAGCTGGTATTTTAAAAATAATAATCCTTTAGTTTTATGGTCACCGGGCGGCAAGGTGGCACAGTGGTTGTTTGATTGAATTCCCCCATTGCCTTGGTGTGATTTGTACTCGTGTTTCCAGATAATTAATCCAGGCCTCTTCTCTCAGAGTGTTGTTAATGTTTGGAATTCTCTACCCAGAGAGCAAGATCAATAAAGGGGGCCAAGGGTTTGGGGAGCCGGCAGGAACGTGGATGAAAGGCCATAATCCAATTGGCCATGATCTCATTGAATGATGGAGCAGACACAAGGGGCTGAATGGCCACACCTGCTCCTATTCCTTATGTTTTAGTTCTCTGAAGTGAAACAATTAACATAGCTCCTATCCTACTGCAGCCACATATTGGTGACTGTCTTTTCTACATTACAACCATTAATATCCTTCAGAAATATTGTATATATGGAACTCTTTCTTTGTCTTTTTCAGTCCAGATATCATAGCCGGTATTTAAATCCTGATTATAATTTTACGATATTTAAGAATTAGTAGCTTTATATATTTCAACGTGCTGTGGCTCATTTTGTGTCATGAAGCAGAATTGCTCTTTTTCCGAGACTTCCTGAAATATATACGCAGTGATAGAAATTGGCAAAGTGCTGACTGGCTGTCTCAAACATGAACAGCGCCAACTGCATTTAAAGGCGAATGTGCTGGTCCTTAAAGTTCTGCCTCAAAAACTTGTCAGTGTCAGTATGGGGAAAGTACCCCTCTGAGCGAGGGTCCCCTGAGGTGAACTGAATGATGACAGATAGATATCATGTGGGGGGGGGGGGGGGGGGGGGGGGATTGTGTCAAGGTATTGTTATTAACTATGTGGAAGCAAAAAGTGGAACTGATCAACTAGACCCTGGAATAAATGAGGAAAGTGCTTTTAGAGGTACCAAGTGCACTTGATCTTGCATTAAGGCTGTCTTTCTCTCCCCGTCAAACTCCATTCCCTAGCAACCAACCCCATCCCTCTCTTGGATAACAGTCTGAGATTAAAGCAGTCTGTTTGCAGCCTTGTCGACATATTTAACCCGGGATGAGCTTCTGATCTAATGTTCGTAGCATGCTTAATTCCTCTTTTACCCCTGTACTATGGGCGGCACGGTAGCACAGTGGTTAGCACTGTTGCTTCACAGCATGGGATCCCAGCTTCAATTCCCGACTTGGGTCACAGTCTGTGCGGGGTCTGCACGTTCTCCCCGTATCTGTGTGGGTTTCCTCCGGGTGATCCGGTTTCCTCCCACAAGTCCCAAAAGACGTGCTGTTAGGTGAATTGGACATTCTGCATTCTCTCTCTGTGTACCCGAACAGGTGCCAGAATGTAGTGACTAGGGGCTTTTCACAGTAACTTCATTGCAGTGTTAATATAAGCATACTTGTGACAATGTAGATTATTATTATACTTGCTGACCTTCACTGGCTCCCGATCAATAACATGTTGATTTTAAAATTATCTTCCTTGGTTTCAAATCCTTCGAAGGCCTCTTCCCTCCCTATTTCTCTTCCAGCACCACAACCCTTAGAGATATCTGTGCTTTAATGATGGCCTGTTGCAAGACCCCCATTTTTATTGCTCCACCATTGGTGTTGATGTCTTTGCATCAGCCCAAGATTTGGAATTTCCTCCTCTTCTCTGTCTCTCTACGTCACTATCCTCCTCAAAGGCACTTAATAAAAACATCGCTCCTTTCTCTTTGTCTCTCTACCTCACTGTCTTCCTCAAAGACACTCCTTAAAATCTACCTCTTTGAGCACGCTTTTTGATCATTTGACTCACGGGTGGGATTCTCCCGAATCCCCCGATGGCCTGACGCCGGCGTAAGAAAATGGCATGAACCGCTTCGGCGTCGGGCCAACTGGAAGTTGCGGAACCCTCTGCACATCCGGGGGCTAGGCTGGCGCTGGAGGGGTTGGCGACGCGCCAACCAGTGGCAAAGGCCAGCGCGAGTTAGTGCATGCGCAGAGCTGCCGGCGTGGTTCCACACATGCGCAGACCGGCCGGCGTATTCTTGTGCAAGCGCAGGGGGTATCTTCTCCGCACCGGCCATGGCAGAGCCCGACAGAGGCCGGCGTAAAGGAAGGAGTGCCCCCACGGCACAGGCCCGCCTGCAGATCGGTGGGCCCCCCCGGGGCTGGATACCCCCGCGTGCCCCCCCCCCCCCCCCCCCCCCCGAGGACCGCACCAGCCAGCCTACCAGACAGGTTCCGCAGTGTGGGACCATGTCCATTTCACGCCGACGGGACTGGCCAGAAACCGATGGCCGCTCGGCCCATCGAGGCCGGGAGAATTGCCGTGGGGGGAGGGGGGGGGGGTCGCTGCCAACGGCCCCCGACCGGTATGGCGTGATCCCCGCCCTGCCTGAAAAACAGCACCGGAAAATACGGCAGCCGGCGTCGGAGCGGCGGGGCAGGATTCACGCCACACCCCGGGGATTCTTCGACCCGGCCGGGGGGGGGGGGGGAGAATCCCGCAGTTCATCTCCTTAAGTGGATCACTGTGTTATTTTTCCTTGTAAGAAGTCTTACAACACCAGGTTAAAGTCCAACTGGTTTGTTTCGAATCACTAGCTTTCGGAACTCAGCTCCTTCCTCAGGTGTACTTTTCCTTGTCAAATGTGTTGAGACGTTTCAGTATGTTGAAGGCGTAATATAAGAGGGGTCTGGACAGTGTCGATGCGGAGAAACTGTTGGTATTGGGAACCACCAGACACTGATTTAAAGTGATATGCTGAAGAACCAACAATGACTAGAGGAAATACTTCTTTGTACAAAGCGAGTGGTTAGGACCTGGATTGCACTGCCAAATTGTGTGGTGAAGGCAGATTCAATCACGGCTTTCAACAGGAAACTGGATAACCTCCTGAAGAGAAAGAAATTGTCATGTAAGGCAAGAGGACAAGTGAGTGGGATTATCTGAATCGCTCATGCGGAGAGTGTGGTGGTATGATTTGCATAGCTGTCTGCCATTGGTGCAGAACACCGGCTTACCATTGGCCCTGGTCGGTCATGTGCCTCTCGACCGATTGGTTGAGACTAGTCATGTCACGGCTCTCCAATTGGTCGAGAGGCTGAGTTAACCACGCCTCCAAACTGAGGTATAAATAGTCAGAACGCCCGGCGGTCGTCCATTTTATTGTGGTCGACCGCAGGGCTAAGTTCTAGCTTATTAAAGCCTAACTTTTGTATAGCAACTCGTCTCTCGTGCAATTGATGGCTCATCAGAGAGTTAGTATGGAATTGGCAGGGGCAGAATCTGCTCCTTCTGTATTGTAACAATGTTCTGAATATCTGACTCCACAAGATGCGAAGAACACAGCGGAGAAGAAATAAAGCTTGCAGCACTGAAATGCAGGGCACCGAAAATAAATGCACCAGTGTAAGAATTCTCTACCCCAGAGAAAGGTGGATGTTTGGATAAATGTATCTAAGAATGAAATCTATAGATTATTGGGCACTGTACTGTACTGTAATGTGTTGTATTGATAGGGATTAATGGGATATGGTGGTTGAGAATTGATGTGAGAGATCAGCCTCGATCTTTCTGAATTGGGATAGAACAGAGGTGAGGTAGTGAATAGCCTAGTCCTGCTCTTATTTCTTATATAAACATCGTAATGTATACACCCACCCACCCCAGGAAGGAGAAAAAGTAGTAAAAACTGGGGTTTAAGAATAATAGTCAGAACTGGTCTTGTACACCTTCAAATGGAACATCCGTAAAAACCAGGCAATAAGAATACTGGTCCGAAATGTTTTTTTCCGATTGGGCCTCAAGCCTGCTTCGCCATTTAACTTGATTATAGCTGATCTTCTATCTCGACGTCATCTTCCAACACTATCCCTGCATTCCTCCATGTCATTGGTATTTAAAAATCTAGCAATCTCTGCTGTGAACATACTCAATATCTGCGCTTCCACAGCCCTCTGGGATAGACAATTCCAAAGATTCACCACCCGCTCAGTGAAGAAATTCCTCCTCATCTCAGCTCTAAAAGGCCTACCCCTTATTCTGAAACTGGGCCTCTGGTTCTAGATCTCACATCCAGGGGACACATCCTTCCTGCATCTACCCTGTTGAGTCCTGCAAGAATTTTGTACACTTCAATGAGTTCACCTCTCATTCTTCTAAACTCCAGCGAATACAGGCCCTGCCTCCTCAATCTCGCCCCATAGGGCAATCCTGCCATCCCACGGATCAGTCTGGAGAACCTGTCAAGCTGCAGCTGCATATAAGCAGCTCCCCACACACTCTCATTCCAGCCAAGAAGATGTCACCCCAGAGAGCGGCCCCGAGATTTGCAAATGCAGGGCTGGAGATATTGCTGGATGCCATGGAGAAGAGGCAGGACACCCTGTCCCATAGAACATACAGTGCAGAAGGAGGCCATTCGGCCCATTGAGTCTGCACCGACCCACTTAAGCCCTCATTTCCACCCTATCCCCGTAACCCAATAAGCCCTCCTCATATTTTTGGTCACTATGGGCAATTTATCATGACCAATCTACCTAACCTGAACGTCTTTGGACTGTGGGAGGAAGCCAGAGCACCCGGAGGAAACCCATGCAGATACGGGGAGAACGTGCAGACTCCGCACAGACAGTGACCCAGCAGGGAACCTGGGACCCTGGTGCTCTGAAGTCACAGTGCTATCCACTTATGCTACCATGCCACCCGGCAGGGTGGGAAAGCGGCTGCCATCTGCCGATGTCAATTGGGCCTGGGCACAGGTGGCAGAGGCCATGAAGGTCATGGGCCCCATCACAACAACTGAGCAGCAGTGTCAGAAAAAGCTGCATGACCTCCTCAGGACAGCACCTCCTGCCCCACCACCCGTCCCTGCCAGCCGTACGGTTTGCATTCCCTGCCTGCACCCTCCTGTTAGGATGTATACCGGGTTCCCTCCTTGGGTGAGCCACATGATACTTCGCCAACAGAGTGCCACCTGGTTTCAGGGGGGCACCGTCTGCCACCGACTGGCAGCTTGTCTGATAGTACACGCGCAGGCAGGGACTGCGGATCAGGCTGGGTGAGGGGTGTGGGCACATGTTGGATCACAGGTGTAGTGTTCCATGAGTCTTGTGTGTAATGCATGGGTTGTGCCTACCTCCCCGGGGTCAGGATGGATGGGATTAGGGACGCAGTGGGGGGGGGCTTGGTGCCGGCCAGTGTTCCTGCGGGGTGGGCTGGCTGATGGTGCCTCCGGTGGGGCATTAGCTACGGGGGGGGAGGGGGGGCAGTGTGCCAGGGAGGTTGGAAAGGGCCACAGTGTTGAATCCGCTATTCGGGCTGTGCTCCGCAGCCCCCCGACCCCTGAACCCCTCGCTCTCTCAACACATGGTGCCCACAGTATCCGCTGGTACGTGCATGTCCCCTTGATGGGTCGGCTAGGGTCTGGGGTTTCCTGGGGGGGTAGCCTGGGGGGGTGGGGGGGAGGGAGGAGGGGAACACAGATACAGCCAGTGGTCTTCTGTACAGCTACAGGTCACGGTGGGCAATGAGGGCAGTGCTCAGCCAGGTAGCAGCCTCGCAGGCCACGACAATGGCAGCCCATGCCCAGACACTCGAGTCCCGAGGGAGAAACACCAGGCCCACAGCCCATCTCCTGGTTGCCCCCCCTCCTCACTACCACCTCCCCCCTCCGGCCCTGTCAGATCCCCCTCAACCAGCGGCACAACCTACAACCCAATGTTGCACCTTTGCAAACCTCCTCTGCCTCAGCAGCCACGGTGCACTGATCCCCATTTTAAAATATGACAAGTGAACCACACCAACATCTCTTGCACCTGGCAGAGGCAGATCATCGTGGGAGGCCGGGGACTACCAGATCAGGCCTGTTAATGATATGCTAACAGCCGTTCCTTTACAATTTGCATACCCATGCCAGCGCAGGGCGTGGGATGCATTCACGCCGCTATTGAGGGACCGTAGCATACCGTTCCTTTGGGCACACAACACTGATCTTGATTTTCGGCTGACATGTGATTCTCCACCTCGATCTCGATTCGTGATTTTGGTGCCGATGGACAGAAAATCCCGCCCCAAGATTCCCAATCTCGCACCATTTAAGAAACACTCCGTATTTTTGTTTTTCCTACCAAAGTGGATAACTTCATACTTATTCATGTTATATTCCATCTGACATGTTCTTTCCCATTCACTTAGCCTGTCTAAATCTCTTGAACTCCCTTTGCATCCGCCTCAAAACTTACATCCCTACCAAGTGTATCATCAGCAAACTGGAAGTATTTGGTCCCCACATCCAAACCATTGATATAGGCGTGCGATTCATAACACCGTTACACATGGATCTGGGCGCAACGGTTGTACCATCGGTGAGCCCCAAATTGGACTGCGCACCAGGCTGATTGCGAGTCATCTGACTCACTTCGCCCAGCGCGATCTGGACCTTGCTTTGGTCATTTAAATAACCGGACTCACCGAGTGCGCGGGACTCACCGGCCATGTCTGGGAGACCTCGTCAGGGTGCCGTTTAGTACTGGTCCATACAAATGTGGACCATGATGTGCTGTATAGGCTGGGTCTGGGTGGGCTGCGCTTGATGCAGTGTAGCAAGAGACAGACTTCCAACACTCAATGAAATGCAACACGATTTTATTTAACAGCTAACTATTTACATATCCGACTGTGGGTTGACACTATGCTGACTTGACTGGAGACCTGAGGCTAGCCTGACCAGACTTGCTGACTGCCACATGGTGTTTGCCTTGACTGTGTTCACGAGCTCTGACTATCCCAGAGGCTGGACCCTGAAAGAGCGGGAAAGCTGGTTCCTCTGGCTTTACAATGGTCGTGTCCTGTCTAGTGATTGGCTGCTATGTTCTGTGTGTTTACTGGTCGTCCTATGTGTCAATCACTGCCGGTCTGCACTCCATTATATACATAGATGTATATTATGACAGACCAGTCACAACGGCGCATGGTGGGAAGGTCTCCCAGGCCATTGGAGACTACCAGGTGATTGGGGATAGGTCAGGGTGGTACGCTGGCACTTCTCCATCAAATGAAGGGCCCAGGGGGGCCTTGTCAGGTAGAGGGGTGGTGAGGGAGGGTTTCCGGGGGCCTCCCCAAGGTTTGGAGGGTGAGGGGGGGGTTCAATCAAAAGAACAGGGGGAGGGCTGAAAGGGGTTGGGGGGGGGGGGGGGTAAAGATCGGGGCTACCGGACAAAATGGCACCCCGATCTGCGAGGAGCCTTTCCTTGCCAGCAGGAAATGCCTCTAAGTGCAACCTTGGCGGAGAGAATTTCCCCGAGGCCAAATAAAATTGCTAATTAGGTCCACCCAGTCTATATGAGGATTTAAGTCCCCCATAATTACCCTGGTTGCATCATTATCCTTGTTACACACACCCCTAATTTCCTGATTTATATCATGGCCTCTCCTTTTTGGAGGCCTATGAACAAGTCGAGCCAAAGTGTCACGAAGATGGATCAAAACCCTGAATTCCCTATGGCTATATTACACTTTCAAATAAGACATTATAGGAGGGATGTGATAGCATTGGAAAGGGTGCAGAGGAGATTTACCAGGATGTTGCCTGAGTTGGAGAGTGTTAGTTATGAAGAGAGATTGGATAGACCGGGGTTATTTTTCTTGAAGTAGAGGAGTCTGAGGGGGGACATGATTGAGATGTATATTATTATGAGGGCATAGATAGAAATGACAGGGGGCTGGATTCTCCATTCCTGCGTCTAAGTGCTTGCGCCAACGGAGGATCCGTGGAGTTCCCCGATGGACGAATCAGCGCCACACCCACACCGATTCTGCTACTTACTTCCCTTATGCTAGTGCTCTAAATTAACCATTTTCTAGGTATTTTAGAGTTATTTAAAGTTTATGCTTTACTAAATCCCAGCTCTATACAGATAGTCTCTAAGAGCAATTACCACCAACCAATCAACTGATGGTTTTCTGTCTTTGTTTATCTTCTCTCTAAGTCAGGTCATGCTGAAAGCTGAAGATCCTTCTCTGTAGATCCCAAACAGATCCACTGCTTATCCTCGCTCCCAGTCACCGACTTCTTGCTAAGTCCTGCTGTTTATACCCCGCTCTCCTCACTGAAGACTCACTATACCCCTCTTTCCTCGCTGAATTCTCATTCTTGATTGCCCACTCTCCTCGCTGAAGTTTAGTTCTTTATAGAAATGAAGAGTAGGAGTAGGCTATTCGGCCCTTCGATTTCTATCCCTCTCTCCTCCCTGAACTCTCACTCTTTACAGCCCAATGTCCACACTAAAGTCCCATTCTTCATTCCCCACACTCCTCACTGAAGCTTTGCTCTTTAGAGCCCCTCCGGCTCCTCTTTGCGCCCACTCTTCTCATGTCCCTAAGAAAATAACAATTCTCAAAATGTGTGAACTGCGAAAAAAGACTGACACTAGGTAGGTCAGATAAACAGGCCACACCAATTTCTGACCGAATGCACAGTTTATAGGCCTACAAATGAAGAATAGTCAATTGTGCAAAGTACTGGAGAACAGCCAATGCCATTGGACCTCACCTTCAGCTAGCAGAAGAGGAAAATACTTCAGCAGCTCAGAGGAACATTATCGTCATTTAAAAAAAAAAATCTGGAGTTAAATGTCCAATGATGCCCATGAAAACCATTGTCGAATTGTCGTAAAAACCCATCTGGTTCACTGATGTCTTTCAGGGAAGGAAATCTGCCACTTTTACCTGGTCTGGCCTACATGTGACTCCACATCCACAGCAATGTGGTTAACTCTTAACTGTCCTCTGAAATGGCCTAGCAAGCCACTCAGTTCAAGGGCAATTTAGGATGGGCAACAAATGCTGGCCCGGCCAGCGACATCCACATCCCATGAACAAAAAAATTTTTTTGGCCTACCCTTGACACACTCAAGGAAATGAGTACGAGAAAGTTTGTACAGAACAGTCGGCGAACACAGAAATATAATGGGCCAATAGTCTTTTCTCAAACACTAAAAGCTGTATTTCTTTAAAAGGTGTTAATTTTTTTTAATGTTTCCTGTTTAAGCAGGTTTTTCTGGCAAATCTATTATAGCTGTTATAATTTGAGGTTAAACCTTGTTAACTGAGGCAGGAGGAAGTGTTAGCAAGATATTACTGTCAAAGCAGAGACCGCACTCATAGACGTTATTTGGAGAAGGCGAACAGTTAACACGGGCAGCTTGCAAATAGTGCAAATCAGTCTAAATAAGTGAAGACATGGATTGTGTATTCATTTAACTGGGCACTCAGATACGTTATCACTATGTAGGTAATCTCCCAAATGTGTACAGAAGCTGTGAGTGTACAGTGAATTACCCACCACATGAAAACAGCAGACAGGGTGTGAGCCCACAGGAGAGGAGAAACACATATTCACATAACATCACACACACACCTGCTGCACTTACAAAGAAAGTGTTTGATCTTTGGGAGAATGGCAAAGCTAAGCACAAACGCTTCCTGTGATTCTTTCCACTCCAGCCTATGTACAGAGACTTGCATAGAGCAGCAGACATTCTGATGTGCCTTGCACATGACCCCGCATCAGCTTCCGAACTTTTCAACATCGAGCTAGTTAAATAAATAATAGAGATTAACAAGCATTGTAGACCTCATTGAGGTCTACAAAACCATGAGAGGTATAGACAGCGTGGATAGCAAGAAGCTTTTTCCCAGAGTGGGGGACTCAATTACTAAGGGTCACGAGTTCAAGGTGAGAGGGGAAAAGTTTAAGGGAGATATGTGTGGAAAGTTCTTTACGCAGAGGGTGGTGGGTGCCTGGGACGCATTGCCGGCGGAGGTAGTAGAGGCCGGCACGATAGCGTCATTTAAGATGAATCTCGACAGATACATGAATGGGCAGGGAGCAGAGGGATACAGATCCTTAGAAAATAGGCGACAGTTTTAAATAGAGAATCTGGATTGGCGCAGGCTTGGAGGGCCGAAGGGCCTGTTCCTGTGCTGTAAATTTTCTTTGTTCTTTGTAAGCAGTTCAAACAGAAGCTCAGAACTTCACTGGGAGGAATTTTCCCCCAAAATGACTAAGTGTCAGTTTGGGCTCGAAAATCGGTGAGTATCATGATGGCTGTCCAACGTGATTCCCACCATGGTCTTTCTGGCTTCACCATTTTTTTGGAGGCGGGGTGCGATTTGCACAGGCATTGAGAGGGGCAGGGCCGAAACATGACAGCAGGGTGCTCTGCTCTCAGACAAATGCTATAGACCCCACCACCTGCTTCCTGCCAACATCAGGCTCCCCCTCCCCCCCCCCAATTGCCGGCACCAACCCCCAATCACGAGCATCAGGTCCACTCACCCACCCTAATCGCTAGCATCGAGCCGCCATCCCCAATCGCAGGCATCACCCCTATCACAGGCATCAGTGCACCCACTGTTCAACCCTCCACAATTTCCAACATCAGAACCCGTATCACAGGTATCAGGCCCCCCCAAATTTCTGATACCACGCCCACCAGGTGAGCGACACCACATCATAGGGTAACCAAATACCCTACCCCCTCATGACCCGTCCCTCAGGCCCCACTCCATTCAGGCCTCTTGGAGCTTCCCCCTGCAGCCTGCCAGTGTCAACTTGGGTCTGCCTGGATGCCAGGCCACTGCCCTGTCATGCCTGACCACCTGGGGACTACAATGGTCTATGACCCCCCCCCCCCCCCCCCCACCCCTCCTCAGCCCCCGCCCCCGCCCCCCCCCCCACACCTCCACCCCCCCCCCCCCCCCCCCACACCTCCACCCCCCCCCCACACCTCCACCCCCCCGAACCGGCGTGGCCATCACATCAGGGTTGAATTCTCCAATCCTAGTGTGCCCCACGACCGCTGCTAGAGGGAACGGAGAATTTGGTGCACAGCCAAATTTCCCATTCACTGAGACGCACCGGAGAATGGATGAAGAATCCCGTCCCCAGTCTCCGTTTCCATAGTGATTCGTGATGGCTTCACATTGAGCCGACGGGTGGGAGAATTGCAGGAGCTGGGAGAACCTGGCTAAAAAATCGATCCTGCCTATTTCAATGAGGACTTAAATATGCTAATCGGGTTTACGCCCAGTGAGGGTGTCAACCAGATTATGTCTGCTGGGGGACATCGGAAATTGTTTCCCCCCCCCCCCCCCCCCCCCCTCGGCGCAAATCCTGTTTCAAGGCTCACCCACCATTTTCCTGACATTACCCCCACTGGCTTCTGAATATATTTTACACGTTGCCCTATCTTTCTTATCAGAGATAATGGGATGGATCATTTCTTCCAAGATCAGATGGTTCAGTATCAAGTCAGAGATTAAAATAAATAAGATCAGAAACAGAGGCTGGAATCTTCCATTCTGGTGTCTAAGGGTGGGATTTTCCGGTTCCCCCGCGGCATGTTTGCCGGCAGTGGAGGCAGCTGGCTATTGGCCGCCAATGGGATCTTCCTGTCCCACTGAAGTTCACAGTGTTCATGTGACTCACCCACCCCACTGCCGGGGAACCTGTCGCACGAGGGGGTGCCTTTGGCGGAAAAATCACACCATAAATTAATTCGAGAGGATGAAAGTGAGACCGATTTCTGCTGGGAAGAGTAGAGAGGGGTGGTACGGCTAGCCACTTGCAATCTTGCGGCTGTTCACCGCATTGTATATACGTCTTGTGACAGGGCAGGCAGGGTGGAGCCATCTCCGCCATTCAATTGCTTCCACCTTTGCTCGGCCACTGTTCCACCCTTTCCCATTAGCTTTTCTTCTCTTCCTTGATCATCCTCTCACACACACAACCTAAAGAAGACACTGCAGCAGCAACTCACTGTTAATCTGGAACTTGTTCACTTCACCGGGTGCACACCATTTTAATGCTGGAGCAAGTGTAAACCTGGAAGATTCCGTCGAGAAAACCTGTCCACTTCAGTTTGAATGGCCGGGGAACAAGTGGAGGGCAACCAATCCATTCACAGATACCAAGTTGTTCATTTGGATATTACAATGACGTTGCCTGCCTTCATTTCAATGGTCAATCAATTCTTATCTCCTATTAGCTGGGTTCCCCAGACCTCAAGGAACATGATAGCTGAAAGGAGACAAGAATACCTGAATTTGTGAGGTAAATACTTTTATAGCACTTCATGTGGGCCAAGGGAGCAGGAGTGTTTCCTCCAGACCTAACAATCTACACTCATCATCCACCATCTCCATGATCTGCCTGCTCAATCATTATCTCCCTTCAACCATCAGCTCCCCCACCACTGACAACCATCTTCTTCCTTGACCACCATCAGCCCTACCTCCTGTTGGCCACTGGCCTCCAGATCTCAAAATAGAACAGAACACAGTTCTAGCCTAGAATCCAGGAGGCTGCAAATGGCTTTAGACGACAGTTAATAACATTTAAAAACATATTTACTTGTACCCGAGACATTACACAGGTAGTGTCTCCCACCCATCCTCCTCCTTTAACCAAAAAAAAAGACTGTATGGTGAGTTAGTGAGGTAAGCTTTTCTTTCCTTTTCCTCTCTCCACCCTTCCACCACCTCTAACCTGCGGGGAGTGTGAAAATTAGGGAAGCCTTTTTTTTCTCTCTGTTATTGTCAAATGGATAAATGGAAGGGATGGCAGAGAGAGCAGTGCAATGTTCCGCCTGCAGGTTGTTCGAGGTGAGGGACACCGTCAGTGGCCCTGCTGAATTCACCTGCAGGAAGTGCACCCATCTCCAGCTCCTCAAAGACTGTGTTAGGGAACTGGAGCTGGAGCTGGATGAACTGAGGATCATTCGGGAGGCAGAGTTGGTTATAGATAGAAGCTACAGGGATGTAGTTACTCCTAAGAACGAAGGTAGCTTGGTGACGTTTAAAAGGAGGGGGAAGAAGCAGTCAGTGCAGGGATTGTCATAATATACACCAGTATATCATGGTGCAGACACACACACTGATTGACAGACAGCAAGATCAATCAACACACACAACACCGCAGCCAATCACCAGTTAGAGCACACTCACTATAAAGACAGAGGGCATCAGTTTTCCCGCTCATTCAGGATGTAGCCTCTCAGAAGGACAGAGCTCACAGTTTGCAGCACAGATTTTCACCATGTACTGAGTGCATAGACTGGTTAGGATAGGCATAGGTCTTTAGTTTAATCTAACATAGTGTCGACCCACAGTGAAAGGATGTCCAACAGTTTCTAGCTAAATAAAATAGTGTTGTACTATTTAAAGTGTTGGTAGCCTGTATGTGTTACTGCTGAGGTAAACACAGTCTCCACGGATCCAGAGTACCCAACACATCAGGGATCCCCTGCGGTTATTCCCCTCAATAACAGGTAGACCGTTTTGGATGCTGTTGGGGGGCGGGGAGGAAACCTACCAGAGATAAGCCACGGTGACCAGGTCTCTGCTGTCACTGAGTCTCTCCCTGTGGCTCAGAAGGGAAGGGGGGAGAGCAGGAGAGCATTAGTTATTGGAGACTCTATAGTTAGAGGTACAGATAGGCGGTTCTGTGGCAACGATAGAGGCTCACTGTTGGTGTTGCCTCCCGGGTGCCAAGGTCCGTGACGTCTCTGATCGTGTTTTCAGGATCCGTAAGGGGGAGGGGAAGCAGCCACAAGTCGAGGTACACATCGGTACTAACGACATAGGTAGGAAAAGGGACGGGGATGTAAAACAAGAATTCAGGAACTCGGGTGGAAGCTGAGAGCCAGGACAGACGGTGTTGTCATCTCTGGTTTGCTGCCAATGCCACGTGCTAGCGAGGTGAGGAACAGGGAGAGAGTGCAGTTAAACACCTGGCTATAGGATGGTGTAGGAGGGAGGGTTTCAGTTACTTGGATAATTGGAGCACATTCTAGGAAAGGTGGGACCTGTACAAACAGGACGGGTTACACCTGAACCAGAGAGGCACCAATATCCTAGGAGGGAAATTAGCTACAGCTCTCCGGGGGGGGGGGGGTTTAAACTAAATTAGCAGGGGGATAGGAAACTGATTTGTGGTTCAGGAGATAACGTTGCTGGAGTTCAGGAAGTTGAGGGTAGTACAGTACTGAGGAAGGTACCAAGGTCACAAAAGTGGACCTCAGGCATGAAAGTGGTTTGAAGTATGTCTACTTCAATGCGAGGAGCATCAGGAATCAGGTTGGTGAGCTTGAAGCATGGATTGGTAACTGGGAATACAATGTTGTGGCCATTACGGAGACGTAATAGATAGAACAGGGGCAGGAATAGTTGTTGGAGGTTCTGGGGTTTAGATGTTTCAGTAAGATCAGGGAAGGTGGTAAAAGAGGTGGAAGAGTAGCATTGTTAATGAAGGATAGTATAATGGCTGCAGAAAGGCAGTTTGAGGAGGATCTGTCCACTGAGGTAGTATGGGCTGAAGTTAGAAATAGGAAAGGAGCGGTCGCTTTGTTAGGAGTTTTCTATAGGCCCCCAAACAGTAACAGAGATGTGTAGGAAAAGATTGCAATGCAGATTTTGGAGAGGTACGGTCGTCATAGGGTAGTTGCCATGGGTGACTTTAACTTTCCAAATATTGATTGGAACCACTATAATTCGACTAGTTTGGATGGGGCTGTTTTTATCCAGTGTGTGCAGGAGGGTTTTCTCACACAATATGTGGATAGACCGACAAGACGCAGGGCCACATTGGATTTGGTACTGGTTAATGAACCGGGCCAAGTGTTAGATTTGGTTGTGGGAGAGCACTTTGGAGATAGTGACCACAACTCGGTGACTTTCACTCTAGCAATGGAGAGGGATAGGAACATACAGCAGGGCAAGGTTTATAACTGGGGGAATGAGGCATTACGATGTGATGAGGCAAGAATTGGGGAGCATAAGATGGAAACAGGAACTGTCAGGGTTAGGCACAATTGATTTGTGGAGCTTGCTCAAGGAGAAAATACTGCGTGTCCTTGATATGTATGTCCCTGTCAGGCAGGGAGGAAATGGTGGAGTGAGAGAGCCATGGTTTACAAAAGTGGTTGAATGTCTTGTCAAGAGGAAGAAGGGGGCTTATGTAAGGATGAGAAAACAAGGTTCAGTTGGGGCAATTGAGGGATACAAGATAGCTAGAAAGGAGCTCAAGAAAGGGCTTAGGAGAGCTAGGAAAGGGCATGAGAATTCCTTGGCGGGTAGGATCAAGGAAAACCCCAAGGCTTTTTACACTTCTGTGAGGAATAAAAGAATGACCAAGGTGAAGTTAGGGCCGGTCAAGGACAGTAGTGGGAACGTGTGCATGGAATGTGAATATATGGGAAAGGTCCTAAATGAATACTTTTCTTCAGTGTTTACAAAGGAGAGGGGCCATGTTGTTGAGGAGGATAGTGCAATACAGGCTGGTAGGCTGGAGGAGGTAGGTATTCGGAAGGAAGATTTGTTGAAAATTTTGAGAAGCCTGAAGATAGATAAGTCTCCTTGGCCTGATGGGATATATCCTAGGATTCTTTGGGAGGCGAGGGATGAGATTGCAGAGCCTTTGGCTTTGATCTTTATGTCCTCACTGTCTACAGGAATAGTGCCAGAAGACTGGAGAGAGGTGAATGTTGCCCCTTGTTCAAGAAAGGGAATAGGTATAACCCTGGGAATTGTAGGCCAGTGAGTCTCACTTCGGTCATAGGTAAATTATTGGAAAGGGTCCTGAGGGATAGTATTTATGATCATTTAGAAAGATACAGCTCAATCCAGGATAGTCAGCACAGATTTGTGAGGGGTAAGTCTTGCCTCACAAGTTGGATTATATTCTTTGAGGAGGTAACTAAGTACATAGACGAAGGTAGAGCAGTTGATGTCATGGATTTTAGTAAGGCGTTTGATCAGGTGCCCCATGGTTGTCTCATGCATAAAGTAAGGAGGCATGGCATAGAGGGAAATTTGGCCGATTGGATCAGTAATTGGCTATCACATAGAAGACAGAGGGTGGTGGTAGATGGTAAATTTTCATCTGGAGCCCAGTCACCAGCGGTGTATCACAGGGTTGGGTCCTCTGCTATTTGTGATTTGTATCAATGACTTGGATGATGGAGTTGAAGGTTGGGCTCGTACATTTGCTGATGACAACAAGATTGGTGGAGTAGTGGATAATGTGGAGGCCTGTTGTAGGCTGCAAAGAGACATTGATAGAATAGAGAGCTGGGCTGAAAAGTGGCAGATGGAGTTTAACCCTGATAAGTGTGAGGTGATTCATTTTGGTAGGACAAATTTGAATGCGGATTACAGGGTTAACCGCAGGGTTCTGAAGAATGTGGAGGAGCAGAGAGATCTTGGAGTTCATGTCCATAGATCTCTGAAAGTTGCCACCCAAGTGGATAGAGCCATGAAGAAAGCCTATGGTGTGTTAGCATTTATTAACAGGGAGATTGAGTTTAAGAGCTGTGAGCTTATGCTGCAACTGTACAAGACCTTGGTTAGACCACATTTGGAGCATTGTGTAGTTCTGGTCACCTCATTATAGGAAGGATGTGGAAGCTTTGGAAAGGGTGCAAAGGAGATTACCAAGAGGCTGCCTGGATTGGAGGGTAGGTGTTATGAGGAAAGGTTGAGGGAGCTAGGGTTTTTATCATTGGAGCGAAGGAGGATGAGAGGTGACTTAATTGAGGTGTATAAGATAATGAGAGGGATAGATAGAGTGGACGTTCAGAGACTTTTTCCTTGGGTGGAGGTAGCTGTTACAAGGGGGCATAACTATAAAATTCATGGTGAAAGATATAGGAGGGTTGTCAGAGGTAGGTTCTTTACTCAGAGAGTGGTTGGAGCATGGAACGCACTCCCAGCAATGGTAGTGGAGTCGGACTTTCAAGCATTTATTGGATAGGCATATGGAGTGCACTAGAATGATTGGGAGTAGGTTGGTTTGATCTTAGTTTCAGACTAGTTGGGCACAACATCGTGGGCCGAAGGGCCGGTACTGTGCTGTACCGTTCTACGTTCTATATGAACAGCTAAATCTATTTAAACTAGGGGTGGGCAAACTTTTCCGTGCAAGGACCACATTCAGAAATTCACAATTTTAAAGGGCCGCATAGTATATTAAGTAAAATAATTACTTCACCCGGTTATGATTCTGGGCGCCTCATATAGAACATAGAACAGTACAGCACAGAACAGGCCCTTCGGCCCTCGACGTTGTGCCGAGCAATGATCACCCTACTCAAATCAACGTATCCACCCTATACCCATAACCCAACAACCCCCCCCCCCCCCCCCATTAACCTTTAAAAAAAATTAAAAATTAAAAAAAAAAAAAATTTTTTTTAAAAAATGACTTGGTGGGCCGCATAAAGACCTTTGGCGGGCCGCATGCGGCCCGCGGGCCGTAGTTTGCCCACCCCTGATTTAAGCCGTTACCACATTAGTCACCGTTTAAAAACACATTAAATAATGCCCAACACATCAGTCTTCCTACAAAAATTGTTTCCCCTAAACAGTCCTGCAGCTCCGAACAACTCTTACCTAGAAATAAGTCCCTGGCCATTGCAGAACCAGAATCTCACACAGCCACCATTCCTTCCCCTCCGCTTCCTCCAATTACACTGATGCTGAATGTCAACACTGTCCGCATTGTAAGGGCGGAAATGGGGCATATGGGGCGGAATGGAAAATATGGGGCGGAATTCTTCGACTGCTCGCTGGCGGCGGGATTCTCTGGTCCTGCCAGCAGCGTACCCCCATCCGCGAGTTTCCTGGTGGCGTGGGGTGGCTTCAATGGGAAATCCCATTGACAGCGGGGGAAACAGAGAATCCTGCCACCGGTGAAAGGCGCGCCACCTCCCGTCTCCGAGAATCATGCGGCTGGGGCGTCGGAGAATCCCGCTCATGACCTTTCATCCCCAACATTTTCACACCCCATTATTCCGCCATTAGTCACCCTCCACACTGTTCGATCACTAATGTCCCTGTGATTTTCATTTTTCTCCAGGTTTTTTTTTCCACACAGGAATGCTAAGGGGGTAAATGTTCAATTCTTGAAAACTCCAGGACAGCAAAGGAGCATTCACAGCCTAATTAGCCGTGCTGTCTATCTGTTCAGACAAACTGTCTCCATCTAACCTTTGGTGCCTTGTCTCATGCTATTATACAAACTTCACGCCTTTAATTTCGCTTTTCATGAGGTATGCAACTAATGTTCAATTTGAGAGGCATGCATGGTATTGTAATGTGCCCATCATTGTCTAGTCACAGACATGGCAGAATAGAACCAAATTATGAAGTGAATCTTAATTTGTATTCCAGCCAAGAATGTTGTGGAGCAATCTTTTGGGAAGCCTGCTGTGCCAATTTACAGTTGATAAATTATTCACCTTACAACTCAGTGGCACTTATGCCTGACTCCCTATTCATATTACAAAGGAACTTGAAAGTGCCATTTTTGTACGCAGAGAGAGATGAAAATCATTGGGCCCGAATAAGATGGACCCTTCATCAGAGTAACCTACCCGCAGGCTGTGAATAGTCCAATATTGTGGGCACTGATGGGGAATGAAGAGACAGTTTTCTGAGCTTTCTCCATGGACTGTGAGCAACTATCGACATGGAACTGTGGGCATCCGCTTTGGATTTTCCATCCGTGTAAATAGATGTTTAATGGTGGACACAAATTTCCTGAAATCTGGTTGAGGCTCTTTGCAGGCAGTGTGGAAAAATATTCACAAACTGTGCTCGAGCTGCTCTTCAAAATAAAGTAATCACAAAGCAATTAGGAAGCCTTCATAGATTATTTCATAACTGCAGGATGTCTCAAAGGATTGCTAAGCCATCTCTAATGGTTACTTCAACAAAAGATGCAACGTCGGATCTGGGCACATTTGTATCCTGCAATCATGAAATTAATCAGATGATCAGATAATCATTTGAAGTGTTGACTGGGTATTATTAAAATGGAACAATTCCTCTTCCAGCTCTATTTTTATATCTGTCCGAGTGGGAAAATTAGGTCACATTTTAATATTTTGTGTGAAAGACTGGTGAAAATTTCCAGTGCCCTCCGCGGTGGGTTTACTGGCAGGTGATGGTTGGGTGGTCAACAATGTGGCAGGAGCTGATGAATTGGTTTCCTGCTGACATAACGTGAAGTCGGGAACTTGTGCTCCCGCTGGTCATGGTGGGTCGCCATTCCAACCAACGGCCAGCGCAAAACTATTTTACATCACATTCCCACCAGCGGCACAGTGATTAGCACTGCTGTTTCACACCGCCAGGGGCCCAGGTTTAATTCCATCCTTGGGTGACTGTCTGTGTGGAGCTTGCACGTTCTCCCCGTGTCTGTGTGGGTTTCCTCCGGGTGTTCCGGTTTCCTCCCACAGTCCAAAGATGTGCAGGTTAGGTGGGGTTATCGGGATAGGACCGGGCAGTGTGATAAGGTAGGGTGGGCTTGATAGGCCGAATGGCCTTCTTCTGCACTGTAGAGATTCTATGGTTCTAATGGGATGCGTATGAAGGTTCAACTGGAATTGTCTGCCCTGTCCGATTTTCCACACCGCCAGTGGGCTATCAAGTATTGACCAATGTGGTGTCCACATGTTGGACTTGCCTTTTACAAGGCTTGAGGCTGCCTGAGGAGATCTGAAGGGAAGATAGAGGCCTATAGCAACCTGACCCTGTAACAGCATATGCATCAGTGGGTGGATGGAGTGTCAACCATGTGGGTTTTCTATCTGCGGGATCTTCCAGGATCCTTCAACTGTGGTAAGGTGATGCCCAGGCACCTCTTAAATATGGCACCCAGATACAATAGCGAGGTGTGAGCCACCCAACAAGCCCCACCAACATCGGGAAGCTCCCAAACACATAATTAATTTGCTTGTCATTGTGCAAGATGGCGTAATTTTCCACTAGCCTCTGCGATGGGAAACATTCCCGAATCCCAACATCCCTCCATGGGACTTGATCCCGGAATTGAAAATTCCGTCCTGAACTTGTGACCCACTCCCTCGGGACTGTCCTGGAACATCAACCTAGATTACGTGCTCAAGTTCTGAAATGGCGTTTGAACCTCTGAAGAACCATCACCCCTCCCCCCACCTGGGACAGAGAAACAAGTGATAGGGAACAAAAGTACATTTCACAATCACCTCGTTGTGCTGCCACACAAGGTGGTTATATCCTCCAGTGTTTAGAGAAGTATTAGTTCAGAAGACAAAATATACAGAGCTCAATTTTAATTGGTTTCAAACAGATAAATATTTACTTTACAAAATGTACAGGTAAGTAGGTCTCCAGTTTCGAAGCAGGAATCAAATGGTGTTAAAGATAGTCGGTTGCCTTTAATGTGCTAAAGAACTTGATACTGCTTTCAAGATGACACAGAGGAAGTTTGCTGCAACAATGAAGAAAACTGCATCGATTTGCAAAAGCAACCTCCTTCCTGTGCAGCTCGATTGCCTGCACAAGGCAGCAACATCCCTCACACAGTTCTGTCAGTGCACCGTGTCAACCTCGGAGTGAGTGCTGGAGTATGAGAGGTCAAGCTTGTCCGAGGCTGCATCCGGTCAGCACTTGTGGTTTCTTGCGAACGTGCCTCTTCTCCAGTTACATCATCTCTGTAACAAGGGAAAGAATGTTTACTCTACATTGTGCCAAGCAAATTAGGAGTGGGGAAGGAAGACCGTTCATTACAGGCTGTGTTGTTTACTCGCAGTAAAAACATCACATAAATAATGACAGAGTTTGGAAATGACTCCCGCAAATCTGCATTACAATTCCTGTCTAAAAGTTGCCTCAGCCTACATAATAATGAAGCATTCTTCCAGAACAGAGTTTCGACATAGCATGTTAAATCAGACATCAAACTGTTGCAGCCACACCCAATAATTTTGTTCGTCTGTGTGGTGAGGCTGTGGGGGATGATGAGTAGTTGTTTGGAATTCTCATAGATTTATATGCAAAAGGTAATTGTGGTAATCCCGTCAAATCATTATTTTTAATAGCGAATTAGTGAAAGCATTCTGGCCCACAGGCAAATTTGTTTAGAGGATGGTTAGCTTAGCCTGACACTTGAAGTTATGCTTTAGATTGGAAGGATATGAGTGAGGGGAAGGAGGGAGATATAGTAAAACGATATCCAAAAGGGTTCATTATTGCACCTGCAAATTGCAGATGTCAGAAACAAAGGCTGGGCGTTACCGCTGCTAGCGAGGACAGAAATGTTAGCGCTCAGCCAAATCTCCCATTCACTGCAGCAGCTTTGGAGAATCCTGCTGCAGTAACCGGACGGCGAATCCCACGCAAAGAATTCAGGCGGAATTTTCCAGCCTCTTCGTGGTGCGATTTCCGGCAACAAAGGTGACACGCCAGATTGGCCACCAGCAGAATTTTCTGGCCCCGGCGAAGACGATGGCGATTTACATTCCTCGCCCATGGTGCCGCGGGTTGGGTTGTCTTTGGTGGGACCAGACGATTCCAACGGAGGAAAGGGCAGGAGAATTCCAGCATTACATATAAATAGCATCTTTCACAACATTAGGATATCTCAAAGTATTTTAGAGCCATTGCAGTATTTTTGAACTGTGATCAGTGTAGTAATGCAGGAAAGAGGGCTGACCACAAACAGTGATAACATTATGACCAGATAATCTGTTTTAAGGATGTGGTTGAGGTATAACTATTGGCCTGGACACCAGGAAGAACTCCTCTGCCCTACTCTGATTGGTGCCACATAAACTGACGCTCACTGGGGGTGTGCCGCACTGTTGGAGATACCATCTTTCAGGTAAGACAACATATTGATAGTCGGGAGGTTTGCAATGTTGGTCCTCAAGTGAGGAGGTGGTTAGTTTTTTCCTTTTTCAGGATGGGAACTACATGCAATTGCAGCAGAACTGTTTCCAGCTGCTTGCTTTACTGACCTGAGGCATTGTCCAGGTGCTTCTGTGAACTGGTTAATGGAGGCTTCCTGCTGAATTAAACTGATGATATGCAATTGCAAGAGAACCGTCTCAATCTGGGCATTATGAAGGGAGGGAGGTGACTTGGCCTTGGATACTTTCTGCTGGTTTGTCCTGGGGATGTGCAAATTGATTTCTGAAAACTGTAATCAATATGGTAGATTCAATTGAAGTGTAGAAGCCAGCTATTCATCCTCTTTATTCAACTCTTTAAACCATATCTTCATCAAGGAGCTGGATTCTCGTCTTCGCAACGTTGGAAACGCGAATGGTGATTGGGTGGAGAATCGGGTCTCCTGCAAAATTGAGCGGTGCCCTTCCACATTGCTCCGCCCCTCTCAGGAGGAGGTCACGCATCTGCAAGTTAGTACAAGTGTTTACAAATGGGGACTGGGCGCCATGGCTGCGTTGGGGGAGCGGGAGGCAAAAATGTACTGAAAATCCATTGAAAACTGCCGAGCTTGCTGGGGTTGGCTGCCAGGGGCAGTAACGGGGAGCTACTTGGTGCCAAGTACATGGACTCGTGGTGTCCCCCTCATGATCTGGGTGGCCTGGCTCAGACTGCCATTGCAACAGGCTGTCTTTTAAACACACCCATTTGGTGCTACTTGTAGGCTCCTAGATTCTTACACTGCTGAGTGCTACCTGTGTCTTTTAAATGCTCAGAAGGCCTCTGGTCATCTGGGAGCGCAACCAGGCCGCTCTTCTGGACACCCTCATGCTGCTTCATCAAGGGTATAGTGCGGCCAAGCTTAATCAGGGCCTAACATTCCTCAGAAGCACTGCCCCATTGCAGAGGAAGCAGGGAATCAGCAGAGCTCACACCAACCAGAGTGTACCTGCACCACGGCCTTTGGAACCCTCCCGGGTTCTCTGCCCCTCTCAGGGCAGAGAACGCACCAGTGACCCCCACCCCTCCGGATCACCAGCCATCTCCTCCTGGTGAGGCTGGCAGTGCTGACTGCCTTTGTCCACCATCTCCCAGGCGGTGTTCAGGAGGGCAGGCTTGAGTCTGCGACCACCCTGGGGAAGAGGGTCTCCCTCTAACATGGAGCTATGGGGTCCATCTTGGACTCTCGACCTGGAAGTGCGGGGGGGGGGGGGGGGGGGGGGGGTGCAGGTCTTCTGTGAGCCACCTTGGAGGCTGCAGTGAAAGTGGGATGAGTGGAGTCCCTTTGGCTCCATCAGAACTGAGGGAGGGAAAATCTATCGGATACTATCCTGTAGCTGGAAGAGGCGGCAACAAAAGTGCAGCAAACTTAAGAACAAGAGATAGGTAACCATTGAACCTATACATAATTACATTACCAGGGCCCCAGGTTCGATTCCCGGCTTGGGTCACTGTCTGTGCGGAGTCTGCACGTTCTCCCGTGTCTGGGTGGGTTTCCTCCGGGTGCTTCGGTTTCCTCTCACAGCCCAAAGAAGTTCAGGTTAGGTGGATTAGCCTTGCTAAATTGCCCTTAGTGTCCAAAAAGGTAGGGTTGGGTTGCTGGGTAATGGATTCACACCGGCAGATTGCCGGCCCATTTGCACATTCTGACTAGTTTACCGAATAGCACCCCCAATGGGGTGTAATTCGGTCTGTGTGGAAACACTTAAGGCAGGTAGTCTCCCAACGGAGCATCCTGTCCATGGTTACAATTAATCCGGAGCCAACTGGATCTCGCAGAAGCTGAAATGAACTGGTGGCAATCAGGGTATGTAACATCATCCCAGATACAGAGCAGATTTACTAATGGGGAGCAGCTTTAAACCCGTCATATGTATATTTGGGACAACAAGACAACATATCCATTCTGGAGAGCAGTTAAAGAATCTAGGAGGCAACAAAACTCAATTGGAGGTGGTAGCAACTCAGTCCAGTCATGGTCAACTATGGCTTGCTCAGGAAAATGGTTATTTTATTCTTCCAAGGAGGGGATGAAACAAGTGGCAATGCAGATTGTAAATCTATTAGAGTTACCAAAAAACGGATTAAATAATTATGTACCTGCTAATGTCTGATCCAGGTCTGCAATAAAATCCTCCAAATCCCTTGTGTCTCCAAGTTTGGCTGAAGGAGAAAAAAAAAAGTATTTAAGCTACAGGTTGAGAATAACTCAAAAGGTAATTCAACCTATCTTCTCGGATCCAACTAACCCACAGCAACAACAAGCCTTTAAAACAGTAAAACACCTCAAGGTGCTCCACAAGAGCAATCCGGACAAAGATGCACTGCAGCAACTCCCCCAGGACTCCTTTGACAGCACCTCCCACATCCTTAAGCTCCACTGCCTAGAAGAACAAGGCCAGCAGGCACATGGAAATACCACCATCTCCTGGTTTTGCTGCACCATCCTGACTTGGAAATATATTGTCACCCCTTCAACATCACTGGCCAAAGTCCTGGAAGATTATAGAGATAAGGAGGGTAAAACCCTGGAGGGATTTGAAATTTGTATTCATAGAATCATAGAATTTACAGTGCAGAAGAAGGCCATTCGGCTCATCAAGTCACGTGGAAAGAGTTCCCCATTTAAGCCCACACCTCCAACCTATCCCCATTACCCAGCAACCCCACCCTACCTTTTTGGACACTAAGGGCAATTTAGCACAGACGGTGACCCAAGCCGGGAATCAAACCTGGAGCCCTGGTAATGTAATCATGTATAGGCTCAATGGTCACCTATCTCTTGTTCTTAAGTTTGCTGCACTTTTGTTGCCATCTCTTCCAGCCACAGGATAGTATCCGATAGATTTTCCCTCTTTCAGTTCTGATGAAGAGCCAAAGGGACTCAAAACATCAACTCTCCTTTCTCCCCTTAGAGATGCTGCTAGACCTGCTGAGTTTTTCCAGCATTTTCTGTTTGTTTCAGGTTCCAGCATCCGCTGCATTTTGCTTATCACAAATATTCTATTGTGTTTAACTTCCACATTGCCTGACCGAAACACTTTGAACAACTTGCTGACGTCTGGCACAGGAATTTCATCAAATCTGTTCCTGTTCTACTGAGACACCGTAAAGTTTCCAGGGCCTGGGAGACCAAGAATATTTTAGCACCATCTCCAATCCAATAAAAGACAAACTTTTAGCAAGGAGCATGGAGAAATATACCTGGAGAATTTTACACACTGGGTGGGATTTGCCGACTCCCCCGCCGTGTGTTTTTCGGCTGGGGAGGAGGCCCACCGCAGAATCTACCAGTCCCGCCTCTGTCAACGGGATTTCCTGTTGACTGCACCCCTCGTTACCGGGAAACACGTGTGCCGGCGTGGGACCGGAAATTTCCATCGTCGCGAACAGCCACTAAATCCTGCCCACTGTGTTTGAAGTGAAACAAGGTCCGGGATTCTCCCCTACCCGGCGGGGCGGGAGGGGGGTGTCCTGGCGGGATGGAGTGGCGTGAACCACTCCGGCGTCGGGCTGCCCCAAATGTGCGGATTTCTCCGCACCTTTAGAGGCCAAGCCCTAACCTTGAGGGGCTAGGCCCCAGCGCCGGAGTGGTTGGCGCCCCGCCGGCCGGTGGGAAAAGCTTTTGGCGCCATGCCAGCTGGGGCCAAAGGGACTTTGCCGACCGGCGGAAGTCTGCGCATGCGCCGGAGCGTCAACGGCTGCTGACGTCATCCCCGCGCATGCACTGGGGAGGGGGTCACTTCCGCGTCCGCCATCGTGAAGACTATGGCGAACACGGAAGGAAAAGAGTGCCCCCACGGCACAGGCCCGCCCGCGGATCGGTGGGCCCCGATTGCGGGTCAGGCCACCGTGGGGGCACCCCCCAGGGGCCAGATCGCCCCGGGCCCCCCCCGCGCCGCCTGGTCCCGCCGGTAAGGTAGGTGGTTTGATTCCCGCCGGCGGGACCGGCATGACATCAGCGGGACTTCGGCCCATCGCGGGCCGGAGAATCGCCAGGGGGAGGGAGCCCGCCGACAGGCGCGCCGCGATTCCCACCTCCGCCGAATCTCTGGTGCCGGAGACTTCGGGAGACAGCAGGGGCTGGATTCACGCAGGCCCCAGGCGATTCTCCGACCCGGCGGCGAGTCGGAGAATCCCGCCCAAGGTCACAAATTACTGTGGGCGAGATCTTCAAGCTGTTCATACCTGCATGGTCTTCAGTTCTTGGCATTATTGCATCCCTGCCGTGGGATTGCTGGCAGCATGGGGTAGATTCTGGGCAATCCCATTGACAGCGGCAGGGCCAGAAGATCCCACAGCTGGCCAATGGCGGGTTGTCGAGAAATTCCGCAGGCAGGCCAGAAAATCTTGCCCTGTTTAAATGACTGTATTTTGTCATGCTGTTGGTGTTTCACATCCTGTACCTAATGGTTCACAAGGCAGACATCTATCCCACAGTGAGGTTTTTCCTCAAGTCGCTAGCCTGTCGCCATGGCTTATAGCTTGAGGGGCACCACTCCACATCAAGCGTGGATGATCAGGAATCTCTCCCACGCTTACCGCCTCCCACTGGCAGGAGTTGGAATGGTTGATTCTCAACCTGTTTGGCCGCTTTGGCCTTGGCCATCAAGTCCTAGGGTGGGACTCGAACCCAGGGCATCGGCTCAGGGGCAGAGACGCTACCCATCATAATCTTTATTTGTCTCACAAGTAGGCTTACATTAACACTGCAATGAAGTTACTGTGAAAATCCCCTTGGTGCCACAATGCCTCGATTTTGTCACATACAAGGAAATAAAAAAACGGAATTGAACATCAGGGGCTGTGTGCAATGGGCAGCACATCTCAAGCCGACAGTTTTGTTTTAGCCCCTAAGGATTTTTACCGTGTGCGAGTTTCAATTTCTATCCCAGCAATTATCTGCAAGCAGCATCTAATTTTATTGAATGGATACCAAAGATTAAACCAGCGAATATTTTCATATCTTACATCTAATCAAACATCCCTGTCCCTGATTTGTTCCTCACTCATAATCTATTGGAAATAGTCTGTTTTCACCTCCTCCATCTGATCCCTTCATTTTTGACCACCTCTATCGAATCACCCCCATAATCCCTAATACAGCAAACAGTTGGATCAGTTTTGTTCTTCTCTATACTCTTTTAGGGGTGTTAGTGAGTAAAATTAAAGTAACTACTGAGGTATGGTGATTTCCATGAATGGTAAAGTTTACCATGAACTTTGCATACAGCCGACCACCCTGTATATTCTATCACTTATTAATTGCTTTGCAAAATTGTCCAGGCATTTGAAGCAATTATTCCAAATTATTTTCTCAATCTTACTACGCCAGTTCAATTGTTTCTATACTTATCAGACATTGTTTATCTTGCTTGTTGCAGTATTTTATGTTTCTCGGGCTTCAACTTGGTGTTTCTGTGCCCAATTGTATAATTCATTTAAATCCCTTAACTGCACTTTCAGTCTCTACTCCTCTCCCAAGGGAGTTTACAATTAATTCCAACAGCCAGGTCATGTTGGCACACAAATTCTTGGCAGAAATTTAACTGTGTTAGCGAGACAAGGTGACTGAGCAGTACCGAGAGTCACGAGGAACGGGAATAAGGTACTGGTCTCACCCAGGGTTGTCGTCAAGGTGATACAATTGGCACAAAGCCCGTAGCTGGTGAGTGAGGAAGGGGGGGGGGGGGGGGGGGGGGGGGGATTTCTGCTCGGATTAGCTCTGCCCCCAACGGAAAAACCCACATGCAACTGGCAGAATGCCCAATGCTGGTGAGTAAGGCAGCATTTCTGCTCCTATTAGATGTGAAAACCCACATGCAAGATCAGGCTTATGTTCACAACCAATGGGTCTGCACCGGCTCTTGGAAAGATCACCCTACCAAGCCCACACCTCATCCCTATCCCCATAACTCAGTAACACCACCCAACACTAAGGGCACTTTTGGCGACTAAGGACAATTTATCACAGCCAATCCACCTAACCTACACATCTTTGAACTGTGGGAGGAAACCGGAGCACCCGGAGCAAACCCATGGGGAGAATGTGCAAACTCCGCACAGACAGTGACCCAAGCCAGGAATCAAACCTGTGACCCAGGAGCTGTGAAGCAATTCCGCTAACCACTATGCTACCTGTGGTGGTATGATTAGCATAGCTGCCTGCCATTGCTGCAGAACACCTGCTTACCATTGGCCCTGGTTGGTCATGTGCCTTTCGACCGGTTGATTGAGACCAATCATGTGACGGCTCCACGATTGGTCGAGAGGCTGAGTTAACCCCGCCCAAATACCCAGTACTCCCGGCGGTCGTCCTTATACTGTAATCGACCGCAGGGCTAACATCTAGCAGATTAAAGCCATACTTTTGTCCAGCAACTCGTCTCGCGTTCAATTGATGGTACATCACTACCGTTTCTACCTCATAAGCCAATCATATCATAATCATTGCACCAAAATAAAATTCAAGGTAACAAACCCTTCATTCTTTACTAAGAAGTGTAAGAACTATAAAACAATGGATAAATCAATTGGACAATCCAGAGATCTAATTATAAATCTAACTATTAACCTGGCCTTCAGGCTATTCCCTCACATCATCCCACCACCACTTTCTTTCCAAGCAGTGCAACACTCATAAACACTTCCAAATGCTTTGGACTCAGTATTATTTCTCTTCAATGCTGGGCGATCCCGACCTGGCCACCAATCCTCAATACCATACCCGTTAATGAGAGGCCCAATGTAAAGGTACAATATATACACGCTGCTTATACAAACAACCACGACTGATAGGAGAGAGCCAGCAATCCATGCTCCATGGCATCTGGGCAAGAATACGCTTACCTTATGAGGGGCTGTTTGGCACAGGGCTAATTCGCTGGCTTTGAAAGCAGACCAAGGCAGGCCAGCAGCACGGTTCAATTCCCGTAACAGCCTCCCTGAACAGGCGCCGGAATGTGGCGACTAGGGGCTTTTCACAGTAACTTCATTTGAAGCCTACTTGTGACAATAAGCGATTTTCATTTCATTGAAATGCAAATACACAGAGATCTATCAACTTGGAATAAACGTCTGGTTGTTGGTGTCTCAACATTGCCATACCAAGGTGAAAGGAGAACAAAATCTTTGAGAGAGGGAAAGGTTGAGCGAGATCCCACCCCATGGTAGCGAAAGCAAAGGATGGCCTGGTGAGGATATGGAGAGAGCTGTGGTAATACACAATGCAGCCAATTGGAAAGAGAGGAAATCTCTTGAAGGAGAGCGGTTATTTGTATACGCTCTGTTGGGAAGATGGTGGGGAAGATCAAAGGGCCAGCTGAGATGGGGAATGGGAGAATAAATGAAAGCAAGATGCATACAGCCCCTGCTGAATAAGAAAGGCAGTAGGGGAGGGGGGGCAGGAACATAGTTGTGGGGATGGTGATCTTGAAAGCAAGGAAGGTTCAGTGGTAATTTGGACTAACTGGTCCCGCATTAGTCGATGACTCAACTCCCGAGTATTAAATATCTCCGGCAGCTGAGGAATCAATTAGAAGAAACCAAGTTCACGTCATTTCCCGGATGTCACTGAAATAATTGAGGGTTCTACAATAATTGACATCACTCCAACTGGAACATACCTTCATTCCAACAATGTACAATTCCAATAAGGACTTTAGTATGGGATGATGAACGATAGCATCAGCCAGTATAACCGGTACTTATAGTTACTCATCATCAAGGGTATCTAGACATTTGCTGCCACCACTGCAGGAGTACCAAGAGCAAAACTAGGAGGATTTAATAATATAAATTGTTTATTTCCTACCTTTGGATGTTGTTGTGTCCACAGAGTTCAGTTTCTCAATACTACAGTTTAAGCTGCTCCCAGCAGATGAGCCTGTACCTGTTAGTAATAAAAGTCAAAGATATGAGAGTGTTGCTTTCTTCTGCTCTTTGCCCAGCCACCTTTTGAGATGAATGATCAATATCTAGCACCAACTTCACAGGTCAGATTACAGCAGCGCTGGAGTCCATTCTGCCAACGTTCCAGAATCAGAACACTTTTTTAGATTATTTATTGCAATATTTTGTTCCTCATCATGATTTTTCTTTTTACCTCAACCCTACAACTCAAAACAGGATGTGTATCCCAGTTTAATCAGTGATGCATCTCATTGCTATTTGTGGGATCTTACTGTGCATGCATTAACTATTGTGTGTCCCTGCATTACAACAGTGATGACACTGCAATAGTACTTAATTGCCTGAAGATATCTTGTGGTCATGAAAGATCTGATATGAATAGGATCTTTGAAAGTGAATGTGACTCATTCTTCACTAATGCATAGTGACCACATGCAAGAAGTGATACTGAAACGGAGCACACTTAATGCAAGCCAAAGTTGCAACCGTGTTTTCCCCCTTTTTCCTGAGGGGGAAGAGAAACAAAGTAACATGCTTAAGAACCATTTTGATTGTCAGGATGTTTTAGCTCAGGCAAATGAAACTGATGAGCTGGCACTGACCCATTTTACCAGCCAATTTCAGAGAAAGTTGACAAATTCTCATTTGAATCCTACACATATAGCAGATTATGATATAAGCAGAGTCAAAAGATCTGAAAAGCAGCACTCCGATACATTTGGGTTAGGATCATAAACCATAGGATCATAAACCACAGCTTCCAGATCCATTGGGTAATTTAAATCTAATTTGCTGAGGGGAACCCATGGGATTGGACAGTTTGATGTTTTTGCACTCAACACAATGACTCCAAGGGGGAGTAAAAGTTAATAGGCTACAAAGCCAATGTTGCTGCCATACTTGCCAGTTCCCTGATGGGAGGGGGAGGTTAAAATTGCGAGCCCGGGATGCCGGGAGTGATGGAGTTACTAGCCGAGTTTGGGACCTTCTCAGGTTATAAATTAAACTTAGGCAAGAGCGAGGTGTTTATGGTGCACCCTGGAGACCAGGAGGAAGGAATTGGTAGGCTCCCGCTTAGGCGGGCAGGGGAGAGCTTTAGGTACCTGGGGGTGCAAGTGGCCAGGGACTGGGGGACTCTCCACAAGCATAACTTTACCAGACTGGTAGATCAGATGGAGGAGGAGTTCAGGAGGTGGGACATGCTGCCATTGTCGTTGGCGGGGAGGGTGCAGTCCGTCAAAATGACAGTGCTTCCGAGGTTCTTGTTCCTTTTTCAGTGCCTGCCCATATTTATCCCCAGGGCCTTCTTTAGGAGAGTGACCGGCAGTATTCTGAGCTTTGTGTGGGCACATGGGACTCCGAGAGTGAGGAGGGTATTCCTGGAGCGAGGAAGGGATAGAGGCGGGCTGGCGCTGCCCAACCTTCTGGGGTACTATTGGGCAGCCAATGTGTCAATGGTGCGTAAATGGGTGATGGGAGGGGGGAGGGGCGGCGTGGAAAAGAATGGAGATGGCGTCATGTAGAGGTACAAGCCTGGGTGCCATGGTAACGGCACTGTTGCCGCTCTCCCCCAAGAGGGTTACCACGAGCCCGGTGGTGGCGGCGACCCTAAGAATCTGGGGACAGTGGAGACGGCATCGGGGGGAAACAGGGGGCTCGATGGAGGCTCCACTGGGTGGCAACCATCGGTTCATCCCGGGGAACACGGATGGGGGATTCAGGGGATGGCAAAGGGCGGGCATCAGCAAATTGAGGGACCTGTTTATTGGCGGGAGGTTTGCAGGCCTGGGGGAACTGGAAGATAAATTTGGCCTTCCCCAGGGGAACATGTTCAGATACCTGCAGGTAAAGGCGTTTGCTAGGCGACAGGTAGAGGGATTCCCTTTGCTGCCCTCGCAGGGGACGATGGACAGAGTGCTTTCGGGGGTGTGGGTAGGAGAGGGGAAGGTGTCTGACATCTATAAGGTAATGCAGGAGGTGGAGGAGTCGTCAGTGGAGGAGCTGAAGGCTAAATGGGAGGAGGAACTCGGGGAGCAGATAGAGGATGGGACTTGGGCGGAGGCCTTGGAGAGAGTCAACTCCTCCTCCTCATGTGCGAGGCTTAGTCTCATCCAATTTAAGGTGCTGCACCAGGCCCATATGTCCGGGACTAGGATGAGTAGGTTCTTCGGGGGTGAGGACAGGTGCACCAGATGTTCGGGGAGTCCTGCGAACCACGCCCATATGTTCTGGGCATGCCCAGCACTGGAAGAATTCTGGAAGGGGGTGGCGGGGACGGTGTCAAGGGTGGTTGGATCCAGGGTCAAACCAGGGTGGGGACTCGCGATTTTTGGGGTTGGGGTGGAGCCGGGAGTGCAGGAGGCGAAAGAGGCCGGTGTCCTGGCCTTTGCGTCCCTAGTAGCCCGTCGAAGGATTCTGTTACAATGGAAGGATGCAAGGCCCCCAAGCGTGGAGACCTGGATCAGTGACATGGCGGGATTTATAAAATTGGAAAAGGTCAAATTTGCCCTGAGAGGATCAATACAAGGGTTCTATAAACGATGGCAGCCTTTTCTGGACTTCCTGGCTCAGAGATAGGTAACTGGGTCAATAGCAGCAGCAACCCGGGGGGGGGGGGGTGCATTATTGTAGTGTTTATTCTGTAACTTTATAGTGTGTTAATTTGCGTTGTTGTTAAAATGCTGGGTTGTTCATGGGGATGGGGCGAATGTATATGATTGTTAATATTATTGTTATTTTCGGTATTTTACTAAGGTGCGTTATTGTTGTATAAAATCAAAATTTCTCAATAAAAATTATTTAAAAAAAAAAAAAAATTGCGAGCCCATTGTATCAACACGGTAGGGCCAAGGGGTAACGTCATTCTTCCTGCAGGTTTAATCAGACACCCACATATGGAAGGAAAGTATTCAGCCTTCTCTCCACTATGGTGGGCAGTGACATGGTATGTGTTGCTGTCCCACCCTAATTCATGTTAGCATTAATTGCAAGAAAAAAGGACTTGCTTTAGAATAGCACCTTGCAAAAACCTCATGACATTCTAATGAGAATTGCAACCGATGGAGTACTTGTTGAAGTGCAGTCACTGTAATAATGTAGAAAATGTAGCAGTCATTGTGTACACACGGACCCACAATTAGCAATATGATAATAGGCAGATAATCTCCTTTAGAGATGTTAAGTGAGGGATAAATAATGACCGGGGGTACTCCCCAGATTTTCTTTGAAGAGTACCATGCGATCTTTTACATTCACCTGAGAGGGCAGATGAAGTATGATTTTAATGTCCTTTTCGATAGACAGAATTTTCAACAGGGCAGCACACCAACCACACTTACAACTTGAAAATGATTAACTCTTTTACGTAAAACCCGTTCTAATAAATAGAGTTTTGTTCAATAGAAGGAGATTAATACTTCAAATGGAGTATTAAAAATCAGGCACATTAGAGCTCACTCCAGGATAAATATAAATGTTTGCCGAATCCCAGCCTAAAGGCGCGGCACAGATTTCAACACCAATAGAAACCCAAGCCTATCTGAAAGAACAAAATGCACCATTTGCATTTTAGAGTTACGGTAGACACTAGTTAGTGTTTGTTCATGTTAGAACTTATTGTTCTAGAACCCTCAATGATGTCATTGATATCCGGGGAATGCTCAATTACATCTCCTATCAATAAAATGTTTGCCAGATTACACACCACAAAAAAATTGAAGCAAATTTTAATTCATGCACTATTTCCACTTTGTTTCAGACCAGGGAAAAGTCATTTACATAGATTATTGACATTTTTGTTTTGATGAGTTAATGAATTGGGAAAAGATATCCAAACGAACTTTATAAAAATGGAAAGATTAAGAAGTCCATTTTTATGGGTGGGATGGTAACACAGTGGTTAGCAATGTTGCTTCACAGCTCCAGGGACCCGGGTTAGATTCCCAGCTTGGGTCACTGTCTGTGCAGAGTCTGCACATTCTCCCAGTGTCTGCGTGGGTTTCCTCCGCGTGCTCTGGTTTCCTCCCACAGTCCAAAGATGTGCAGGTTAGGTGGGTTGGCCATGATAAATTGCCCTTAGTGACCAAAAAGGTTAGGAGGGGTTATTGGGTTACGGGGATAGGGTGGAGGTGAGGGCTTAAGTGGGTCGGTGCAGACTTGATGGGCCGAATGGCCTCCTTCTGCACTGTATGTTCTATGTTCTCCCCATGTCTGCGTGGGTTTCGTCCGGGTGCTCTGGTTTCCTCCCACAAGTCCCAAAAGGCGTTCTGTTAGGTAATTTGGACATCTTGAATTCTCCCTGTGTACCCGAACTGGCGCCGGAATGTGGCGACTGGGGACTTTTCCCAGTAACTTCATTGCAGTGTTAATGTAAGCCTACTTGTGACAATAAAATTATTATTATTATTATTAGAGCAACAGGATAAAATGTTTCCTCGGGGAGTAAGAAAACAATAGTGCGGCCATGCATAGAGCAACATTAGCAGCTATTACTGTTTCAAGAGAGCCTTGGCAAGCAACCAAACAACCAAACTCAATTTGTACTGTAGGTAGGGGAAGTGTTTAGTTACTGATCTGGTGATCAGCCTGGGTTAAAAATTAGGATGCTAGGTTAAGACCCATTATAGAATGGCCATAGCATCACTGAATTCCCTATTATCAACATCCTGTGGGTTATCATTGATTATAAACTAAACTGGACTAGCCATATTAATCCTGTGGCTACAAGAGCAGGTCAGAGGCTGTGAATCCTGTGGCAAGTGACTCACTTCCCGACTCTTCAAAGCCTGTCCATCACCTACAAGGCACAAATCAGGAATGTGATGGAATACTCTCCCCCTACTTGTGTGAATGCAGATCCAACAACACTCAAGAAGCTTGACACCATCCAGGACAAAGCAGCCCGCTTGATTGCCACCCCTTCCCAACATTCACTCCCTCCACCACCAATGCACAGTGGCAGCCATGTGTACTATCTACAAGATGCACTGCAGGATTTTACCATGGCTCCTTAGACAGCACCTTCCAAACACGCGACACTACCAGCTAGAAGGACAAGAGCAGCACACGAGAACACCGCCACCTGGACGTTCCCCTCCCAGCCACTCACCCTCCTGACTTGAAAATATATTGCCGTTCCTTCACTGGGTCCAAATCCTGGAACTTCCTCCCTAACAGCACGGTGGATGTACCTATATTGCATGAACTGTGGCGATTCAAGATGGCAGCTCATCACCACCTTCTCAAGAGCAATTAGGGATGGACAATGAAAATGCTGGTCTAGCCAGTGATGCCTATATCTCAGAAATAATTTTTTTTTAAAAACCATGGCAATTTTAGAAATGGAAATCAGTGTTTCCTCTTAAATCTGGAATAATCTGGTATCTCACTGGGATGTTGTTGCATAGTTGTACAATCTCAACCAGTTCACTATTTACTTTTAGGGATGAAAACCTACTGTCATTATCCAGCAGGGTAGCAGGGCAGCAGGGTAGCATGGTGGTTAGCATAAATGCTTCACAGCTCCAGGGTCCCAGGTTCGATTCCCGGCTGGGTCACTGTCTGTGTGGAGTCTGCACGTCCTCCCCCTGTGTGCGTGGGTTTCCTCCGGGTGCTCCGGTTTCCTCCCACAGTCCAAAGATGTGCGGGTTAGGTGGATTGGCCATGCTAAATTGCCCGTAGTGTCCTAATAAAAGTAAGGTTAAGGGGGGGGTTGTTGGGTTACGGGTATAGGGTGGATACGTGGGTTTGAGTAGAGTGATCATGGCTCGGCACAACATTGAGGGCCGAAGGGCCTGTTCTGTGCTGTACTGTTCTATGTTCTATCCAGTCGGACATATACTTGACCCCCAGTCCCATGCCAGTGTGGTTGACTCTTAACAAACTTCCATAATCACCAAGAAAGCCCATGATTAACTATTCAAGAAAGTATCCACCAACTTCACAGTGTACCTTGGGACAGGAAATATATGTTGGCGTTACCATCCACATCTACAGCTCAAAAATTTTTATTTTTTTTAAATGCCACATGCCTCCAAAACCAATAACATAGAATGGCATCCTGCAAAACCACAGGAAGAGGCCGTCTGTTCCAACAGCTCAACGCCAGTGTTTATGCTCCACACGGATCTCCTCCCATCCTTCTTCTACCCCCATTAGCAAATCTTAATCCTTTCTCCCCCATGAGCTCAGTCACATTTTACAAATGTGAGCATCAAAGAATGTATTCCCAAACCAAGAGATCTGTGACCCCACCAGTCTGCTCTTACATTCCCCAAAACAAACATCTCCTGCTAACTACGAACCTCTGCACAAAGACGGCCCCCTATTCCTGTTTATTCAGCAGTGAGTCCGTGCAAATTAAGCAGATCCCAAGACATGATTACACTCAGCCCATTCTAAATTTTAATAAAACATCTGAACTGTAGCAATGGAATATAATTGTTACCCAGCCCTCCCATTCCCATGCCCAATAATCATACAAAACTGCATCACTCACTATCCGAGTCATCGATTCCACTGTCAGCAGCAATGGCGGAGCTCATCTTCATTTGATTCAAGTGCTCCTCATACTGAACACCATTGTTTGTGGGGCAGGAGAGGTCTTCCATGACTGTATTGAATTCATTCAGGAGAGCATCAAATTCATTCTCATCCCACACTGAAAAGATTTTCAAAAGTCACACTTAGCCAGGTTGCTTTATGAATAAAATGTAAATATTCTTATCGTGCTCAGGCAAACATGAAAAGTAATCACCTTTGCTATCTGACGTCAAACAATCCAACTGTACTTTGTAGTAAAAGCCAATTACTGCAGATGCTGGAACCTGAAACAGAAAATAATGGGCAATCTCCGCAGGTCTGACGGCATCAGTGGAGAGAGATGGGAGCTAATGTCATAGAGTCTGCCAGACTTGAACATTCGCTCCTCTCTCTCCTCACAGATGCTGTCAGACCTGCTGAGATTATCCAGTGTTTTCTGTACTTTGTATGGTTTGTACTTCCATTTATAGGCATTTGACAACACACTTCATTAGTAATGGGGAACAAATGCTGGCCTTGCTGGTGACACTCACATTCCATGAAAGGATTTTATAAAAAAACAGGGGGGATTAGTAAATGTACTTCAGTGTTACTCCCATGTCTGAGTCAGAAAAACAGGGGTTAAGGTTCGGCTCCGAACACATGAGCACACCATGTAGGATGACACTTATGTAGTACTAAGGGAAAGCTGCATTCTCAGAGTGCTGTCTTTCAGATGCCCTGCCCGCCTTCTCAGCTGGGTGTACAAGGTCCTAAGTCATGATTTCAAAGAGCAGGGATGTTCTCCTGAGTGCCCCATCTAATATTTAACCTTCAACCAAGGTCATCACTAAAAAATAGATTATTTGATCATTGAATCAAAGAATCCCTACAATGCAGAAGGAGGCCATTCGGCCCATCGAGTCTACACCGGCCCTTGGAATGAGCTTCCCACTGAAGCCCATGCCTCCACCCTACCAGGGCATGGTAGCATAGTGGTTACCACTGTTGCTTTACAGAGCCAGACTCGGGTTAGATTCCCAGCTTCGGTCCCTGGCACTGTGTGGAGTCTGTACGTTCGTCCTGTGTCTGCATTTCCTCCGATGCTCTGGTTTCCTCCCACAAAGTCCCGAAAGACGTGCTTGTTAGGTGAATTAGATATTCTGAATTCTCCCTCAGTGTACCCAAACGGGCACCGGAGTGTGGCAACTTGGGGATTTTCACAGTAACAACAGTACTGTGTTAATGTAAGCCTACTTGTCACACTGATAAAGATATTATTATCCCCTGGATAAAAGCAAATTACTATGGATGCTGGAATCTGAAACTAAAGAGAAAATGCTGGAAAGTCTCAGCAGATCTGGCAGCATCTGCAGGGAGAGAAAAGAGCTAACTTTCCAGTCCGATGACTCTTTGTCAAAGCTGCTTTGACAAAGCTTTAACAAAGAGTCATCGGACTCGAAACGTTAGCACTTTTTTCTTCCTACAGATGCTGCCAGATCTGCTGAGATTTTCCAGCATTTTCTCTTTAGTTTATTATTATCCCCGTAACCCTACCAAAATGTTTGGACACTAAGGGGCAATTTAGCATGGCCAATAAACCTAACCTGCACATCTGTGAGGGAAACCGGAGCACCCGGAGGAAACCCACACAGGCACAGGGAGAAAGTGCAAACTCCACACAGTCAGCCGAAGTCGAAATTGAACATGGGACCTTGGAGCTGTGAGTCAACAGTGCTAACCATTGTGCCATCTTCATAGAACAGTACAGCACAGAACAGGCCCTTCAGCCCTCAATGTTGTGCCGAGCCATGATCACCCTACTCAAACCCACGTATCCACCCTATACCCGTAACCCAACAACCCCCCCCCTTAACCTTACTTTTATTAGGACACTACGGGCAATTTAGCATGGCCAATCCACCTAACCCGCACATCTTTGGACTGTGGGAGGAAACCGGAGCACCCAGAGGAAACCCACGCACACAGGGGGAGGACGTGCAGACTCCACAGACAGTGACCCAGCCGGGAATCGAACCTGGGACCCTGGAGCTGTGAAGCATTTATGCTAACCACCATGCTACCCTGCTGCCCTTCGTTACCACATTGCTGCCTGTGGGATTTTGTTACATGGAAATTGATTGAATTCAGTACAAAGCAGTTTTGGATGTCTTGAGATCATGAAAGATGATGCAGCCAGAGCAAGCCAGAGCTCCGTCACAATCCCAGGTGGAAGGCAATGACTGAAGGATAATATATATCTCAGTCTCCCAGTGTTAATTAAACCAGCCAGCAGCGAATCGATACATGTCCTTTACTCCAAGTATGGTGAATTACACAAAGGTTTGAATGAAATCATTAGAATTACATAATTCCGGGACGTAGTCTAAATCAAAACTGGATTATTTCACCTTATTTACCTAGGGTAAACTTCCATCCTGGCTGCAGCTGCCATCCAATCAGATTCTGAAGGAGAGACCCATTGGGATTTTAAAGAGGTTTTTTTTTTACCCTCACCTCATGAATGAGTCCTCAGCACAAGGCCTTTGAATACTCTGCAACACTTTATCTTAACCTCAGAAATGTCCAGGCAGCAGCAGCAGCCAGCTCTAGATTTTAATACTCAGAGGAAGGCAGGTGCAGCAGCTGGTTTTATGATAGATTTTCAACAACTTTTTCTCAAGAGATGAAAGTCGCTGGCATTTATTGCCCAACACTATGCCCCTGGGAAGGTGGTGGTGACCTGCCTTCTTGAACTGTCTGTACACCGCAGTGCTATTAAGGAGGGAGTTCTTGGATTTTGACCCAGCGATAATGAAGGAATGCCAATATAGTTCCAAGGTGAGTGACTTGGAGGGAAATTTGCAGGTGGCGCTGTTCCCAGGCTGCACTTTTTCTTCCAGATGGTAGGGGTCACAGGCGTGGGAGGTCAAAGTTGCCGCAGTGCATCTTGCAGATGGTACACTCTGCGGCCACTGCATTTAATGCTTAAATTGGTGGGTAGGGTGTCGATCAAGCAGGCTACTTGCTGCTGGACAGTGTTGATCTCAATATGGATCCTGTGCAAATGTTCAATGCTCTAAATGACCTTTCCGCCACTGAATCCAATAAGTGCCCCTCCTTTTCTTGGGGCCTCTTGCAATCAAGGGGCAGCAATTTTCAAGTAGGGACCCTGTGCAAAGAATGAGCCCCTAAAAGCCTGTTTCCTTTTACCGCCGGATCCACTGGAGGCCTCTGATTGCTTTGGGCACGGGTTTCACAGTCCAGACACCCAAACACCACTCCTGTGGTTGGGTATGTACGATCAAGCCTTTCGATGCCACCAATAATAAGGCAAGCTGAATAAATCTGGCAATTTGTGAGCTGACACCAGAGGAAAATTATTAAAATTTGCAGGATTTCCCACCTCCCGCCCCCTTAACCAGCCTGCTCCACATGCGACGCCAGTCCTACATACTCATTTTAACTTTAGGGGCTGGTTTAGCTCACTCAGCTAAATCGCTGGCTTTTAAAGCAGACCAAGCAGGCCAGCAGCACGGTTCGATTCCTGTACCAGCCTCCCCGGACAGGTGCCCAAAATGTGGCGACTAGGGGCTTTTCACAGTAACTTCATTGAAGCCTACTCGTGACAATAAAGCGATTTTCATTTTCATTTCATGTCTTCAGGGTAGCAAGGGCTGGGTGTTGTGTTGCTGCCTTGCTATTGATAGCTATGCCCCAAGAACGAATTTTCAAAGACATTTTAAGCGAGAATGGTGATTAAGTTATCAGGGAGGGTGATCAGAAACAGTTAAATTATCTTAAAGTTTCAGACCTCACAGACTATGAGTGGCCCCATCTGAAAGCAGTGAATGCTGAAAGTCTGGAATATGAACAGGAAATGCTCACTAATTTAGGCGGTACCCGTGGAGAAAGAAACATGGTTAAAGTTTAAAATCTTCATCAGAATTGCAAAGCATTTTGACTCCAAACATCAATTTAGTTTCTCTCTCCCACACTCGCCGCCATACCTGCCTACAATTTGCAACATGTGCTGTTTCTAATAGAGATGCAGGCTTGTCCTCGCTGGCTCATCACACAGTGATGCAGCCGCAGAGTCACCACTGACTAGGTGACTATTTTAAATAATTTCATTCCTTTTGACAGTGAAACATACGAGTTGTGACTCTGAGCAAGTTTCAGTGTTAGACCAGGTGACAGTTTCAGTGTCATTCTCAATGCCAATGCGTGTCCCAGTCTCAGACTCAATGCCAGGGGCACTCAGTTCCAGTCTCAATGCTGGTCCCAGACAGACGTATTCTCAGTCTCAGACTCAATGCCAGTGACACAGTTCAGTCTCAATGCTGGTCCCAGACAGACGCATTCTCAGTCTCAGTCAATGCCAGGGGCACTCAGTCCCAGTCTCAATGCTGGTCCCAGACAGACGCATTCTCAGTCTCAGTCAATGCCAGGGGCACTCAGTTCCAGTCTCAATGCTGGTCCCAGACAGACTCCGTGCCAGACACACTCACTGCCAGTGCCAGTCCCAGGCAGACTCAGTGCCAGTCCCAGGCAGACTCAGTGCCAGTCCCAGACACACACAGTGCCAGTCCCAGACACATGCAGTGCCAGTCCCAGACACACGCAGTGCCAGTCCGAGGCAGACTCAGTCCCAGACACACTCCGTGCCAGTCCCAGGCACACTCGATACCAGACACACTCAGTGCCAGTCCCAGACATACTCAGTGCCAGTCCCAGACACACTCAGTGCCAGTCCAAGGCACACTCAGTGCCAGGCACAGAGACTCAGCCCCAGGTACACTCAGTGCAGTCCAAGGCACACTCAGTGCCAGGCACAGAGGCTCAGTCCCAGGTACACTCAGTGCCAGTCCCAGACACTCGGTGCCAGTCCCAGGCACACAGTCCAGGGCAGTCTCAGTGCCAGTCCCCGGCAGACTCAGTCCTCAGGCGCTGTCCCCAGTCCCAGTCTCTTACCGGAATTGACTGCATCATTTGAATCCATGCTGATGGCTCGACTCCGCTTCTCTCTGACTTTCTAAAACGGGACGTGTTCTTTTATCCACTTCAATGTGCCGCCCCATAGCCCTGAGCGACCCAATCACAATCCCAGGGAGGGTCTGAATGATGGGCGCTGCAGCCAGTCAGCGGGAAGCCAGAAAATAAGGCGGAAAACTCCCTGATGTCATCGGAATTTTAAACCAGGCGGAATCCCCGACACGTCACCCTGAAGGTTCCTAAATTAATAAACTTTCAGTCTGAATGTGATGTTGTGAAGTTTGCTGCGGAAGAAGGTCCCTCCTCTATTTAAGTTTGGATGTCCCAATGAAAATATCACAGAATCACACAAAAAGGCCATTCGGCCTATCCTGTCTGTGCTAGCTCGATCCCACAACCCCGTTCCCGCTCCCTTCCTCTGTATTTTTTTTCCTTTTCAGGCCTTATCAAATTTTTTTTTTTAAGTCATGATTGAATTTGTACGACTCTCAGACCGTGCATTTCTCTTCTCCAAACCCAGAACCCTCCTTCCGCCTTTGAGTTCTGTGGGGTTGAGGTTGGGGGCAATTGGGCGGGAGAGGAAGGGGTGACGTTCTCGGGGTGGGGGATGGTGAGGAGGGAGAGGGTAAATTTGGGGGAGGGGTAGAACGAGGTTAGAGGAGAGGGAGTGAGGTTGAAGGAGGGGGGTGAGTTTGGGGGAGGGGGTGGTGAGGTTAGAGACAGTCCCGGGGGGGACGGGGGGAGGTTGGGGAAGAGGGGTAACGTTTGGAGGGGGGAGGATTGTGCTCTTGCAGCGCCTAGAGAACAGTTGTTGTGCTGGCACGGGTAGACCCTGTCTAGGCACATTACTTTTGACAATAAATATTATTATTATTTTGCAGTTGAGGAGTGCAGCATAGAAATCTGTGTGACCCCGAGCACATTTCTCAAATAGGTGCTTAGCTGCGTATATTGCCCATTCCGCCAGGCCATTGGACTGTGGGTATAGGGGGATGCTTGTGACATGCAGCAGGGTAGCATGGTGGTTAGCATAAATGCTTCACAGCTCCAGGGTCCCAGGTTCGATTCCCGGCTGGGTCACTGTCTGTATGGAGTCTGCACGTCCTCCCCCTGTGTGCGTGGGTTTCCTCCGGGTGCTCCGGTTTCCTCCCACAGTCCAAAGATGTGCAGGTTAGGTGGATTGGCCATGCTAAATTGCCCGTAGTGTCCTAATAAAAGTAAGGTTAAGGGGGGGGTTGTTGGGTTACGGGTATAGGGTGGATACGTGGGTTTGAGTAGGGTGATCATGGCTCGGCACAACATTGAGGGCCGAAGGGCCTGTTCTGTGCTGTACTGTTCTATGTTCTATATGTTCTATGCTCAAAGTCCCATGTGTGTGCAAAGTTCTTAAACTGACTGGAATCGAACCGGTGAGCGTTGTCGTCATTATCCTCAGAGGGATGTCATATGTGGCAAAATGTCTTTTGAGCTTCTTTGTGACCATGTATCTCTTCATATTTGGCTGGTAGTTGATCTTAAACCATCCGAAATATGACTCGATTAGAACCAAAATGTTGTTCATCATTGCGTTCGAAAATGTCAGCCAACATAAATGACCATGGGAATTCCAGGACCTCATGTGGGCATTCTCAATTTTAAAACTCCGGTCGTTGAGTGCTTCTCCAGCGATCATAAACGGCGTGGCCGATCGCACCGCAACCCACCTGACATGACCCATAGTCTGAAAACCCCTGTGGTAGTCTATCGTGCCACGTGGAAAGAACATATGGAGCAATTGGAGGGGTTATTCAAACAACTGGAGTTGGCCAGGCTAGTAATTAATTTAGCCAAAAGCGAGTTTGTCATGGCAAACATCACCGGTTCAGGCCATGTGGTGGGACATGGACAGGTGGTGCCCAGAATGGCCAAAGTAAGGGCACTGATGGACTTCTGTACCACCTGGGGTGACCACTGCCCAAACACAAAATGGAGGATTGCAAGGAATGCAGGGAAAATTGGACAGGTTGTAAAAAGCAAGCAGCTTGCAGAGTGATTGCATATTTGGACTGCTGCAGAAACCAGTTTGGTGTTGCTGAAACCAGACAACGCTGTGAAAAGAAACAGTTAGCATATTAATGAGGCGATACCGGGCGATCCCCAGGCACAAAACACACAAGTTAGCACTAACCGATACATTGAATGGAAGGCCAGACTTTTCAGCGCCAAAGAAGCCCAAAACAATGAGTCCCAAGAACCGCCCCAGTGATCGAGATACTGTCCCATTATTGGGGAATTCAAATCAATCGATTGGGAAGAGACCCAATCGATTACAAGTTTGTAGAGTGTCCGCCCAGGTGGGCACAAGACCCTGAGAGGAGTATAAAGCAGAGACCCCGACCCCAGCCCGCTCTCTCTATCAGCCTCTCCTTGACCAGCTAGCCCTCCCAGCAGAACACCGTTTCAGCAGAAGAACCTTGTGCAGGAGAGGTCTGGACAGAAGCCGCCAGCAAGTAAGTCACAACGCACGCTACGGGAATAGACACTCCTGACCCCTTTAGACCATAACCACTGGAAGCCTGCAGACCCAGGACAAAGCTTGGAGCCGTTGTTCCCTGATCCGGCAGTCCCCTTGTCCAGATAAGTATTTGGCCTAGTAGTGGTAGGATTAGCCTAGTCTTATAGTTTATATGCATGATTAGTAGATTACTGTAATATAATAAACATGTCTTGTTTGAACTTACTAATTGGTGTATGGTTTTATTGCTTTGAACTTGACCTTGAAACTTGTGGCGGTATCTTAACGATACCTGGCGACTCCAAAGCTAAGTAACGAAACAGAGCCAAATTGAGTGTTAAGCACACTCACCCAGAACGAGCAACATTTAGTGGCGACATCCGACGGGACTCGATTAGAAGTGCCCCCCCCCCCCCCCACCCCACTCCGACAGAACCCAGAAATTTGAATCTGAAATCCAATTGGGAAAAGGAAAATCCACAAGTGTTCAAGTAGTTCAAACCAATACTCCTAATTCAGAAGTGTTTTTTTTGCATGCGCAACTAACAGGGTTGTAAGGTAAAACCGAGAGATTTTTGTTGCGACAAACTGTCGGGAGTTTTATAATTCGGAACATAGCGAAAGTCGTACCCGTATTTTATAAGCATTGCCTTACTATTCCTCATTCCAAATTTAAGAGAGCATAGGAGAAAAAGAAATGGCCATGCAGGCAATGGAACGCAGCGACCAACAGCAGCAGAGTAGGTCAGTGTCCCGTGTGGGAGCTGGAACTCAGGAAGTATCTCAAAGGGAAAGGATGGCCCCTTTGGAGTGAGTTTTGTTTGAATGAGGAGACAGGTCCCAGGAGTATAGGACCTACTTGGTGGGAGAACCTATCTGGAATTCACAAGAAGAATTTAGGTAAAGCACGTAAGCCGATGGCAATTGTGTCCTGCTTGGCACAATTGCGAGGCACAGATGAGATCGTCAGGACGCTCCGAGCAGAGTTAGAGGAGAAGAACAGAATGAGCAAAGTGGATGTCAGGGACATCGAAAAGGGAAATATAGGATTGAGACAACGACTGGCAGATAAGGATAGAGAGGTGGATGATGTCAAGAGGGCACATCAGTCTTGTCTAGCCCATCTGAGCAGCTCTCAAGTTCAATATGAAAACACCTATCAAGATGTGCAACGTGCAGTCCTGATAAGAGAAGAGTCAGAAAAGCAGGTAGAGACACTAAAGAAGCAGTGGAGCGACCTAAAGGCAGCTTTAAGGGCACTCCATGCTGCCACCACTGAGCAAAGGCAAAGCACCGTAGACCACGCAAAATGTAGGAAGCAGATTGCGCAGCTGCAATCTCTGCTTTCTGTGCAGAATGGCTTCCAAGAGTCATTTGGGACACACTTAGATGATGAAAATGCCCCAGATTGGCAGGAATTAAGTGAAACAGCGCAGCACTATGTTCAGGAAACATGTGCGCCAGCAGCGCAACAGAAAAGGAAAGAGCCCCAACCCCCCACAGATCAGATAGCACCCGCACCTATGAACCCAGTCACCACCCAAAGAAAGGCAACCGCAGAAGGCACACCCGAGATTACGTACACCACCCCCTTAACCGTAACACAACTAAGGGACACGTGTGAGAAAATCACCCCGTTCCTCCCCACTGCAGACCCCCACCAATTCTTTGCACGAGTGAAACAGGAGGCGACCATGTACGGCCTGGATGAGCGAGAGCAGGTTAAGCTCACAGTTTTGAGTTTAGACTCATCGGTAGTAGCAGCCCTCCCCGACCCACAGAACGTTGGAGGAGGCACCCTCGAAGAGATGCAAACAGCTATTTTAGATGCGATAGGGTACAACAGAGGAGACCCAGTCGAAGCACTAAATAAGTGTAGGCAGAAAAGGACCGAGCACCCCACAGCATTCGCAGGAAGGCTGTGGATTCATTTCACTGCCGTTTTTGGTGATTTAGACAGCGCACATTTAACCCGAGATAATGTGGTTAAATGGACCCGCACAATCATCTCCCACGCCACAGATGCAGGACAGAATGTCTGCAGCAATTATGACCCCTTAGAAGAGGCCCATATGAAAAATGGGTATTGAAAAGATTGTCCTGCGCTTGGGAGCAATCTGTCCACGGCAAAGTAGCAGTAAAGAACCCCGAAGAAGCTCAGGCTGCAGCAGATATTCAGACAGTGAGAGCACACCAAAACCCCACATGGGTAAATGAGGGAAATAACAGTCGCCCCAAGAAGTCACAAGAATGTTATAACTGCGGACAGTTAGGGCATTTTGCTAGGGAATACAACGGCCCGCAGAAATCTCAGAGAGGCCAGCAGACAGGCACTCTGACCAGGAACAAAGCGAAGCCTATCCATAGTATAGGGACGCAGTCAGGCCAGACTAATGTGGACGGAACGGACCGACGGTGTTCGGGCTCCCCCACTTGGGTCTGTGACACCCTCTGGGACCAATCCGGAAGACCGGTGGTCACGGCGAAAATTCGGGGAGAGCCCATAGAATTACTTTGGGACACAGGAGGGTCCCGTACAACCATTAATTCCTCCACTACACCACAGGCAGACACGTGGCCCACTACAGCCTCAATAACCCTCAGCGGCTTTACAGGTCACTCACAGCAGGGACACATTACAGCCCCTGTATCAATTCAACTAAGGAATATCTCCACCAGACACCCCGTTGTTTTAGTTAATCTGCCCCGCACAGCAGAACACATACTGGGCATTGACTTTATGAATGCCCACAGCCTGTCGTTCGACCCAGTAAATCAGTGTGTCTGGCGAATGGTGAAATCTGACAGAGCACCCGCAACGCTCACAGTAGGAGAGTATGCGAACAGGATTAGCACAGTAGGCGACTATTGTTTTGACCCAACCACGCTTAGCACGGACAGACAAGTTAGGGCAGTTCTGAACAGACACAGGACAGCATTTGCCAGTCACCGGCACGACTGCGGAAGAATGGCTGGACAAGTTCAAATTACAGGACCTGACCCAAGATAACAGAGACAGTACAGATTTCCCCCAGAAGCAGAGGGAGAAATTGGAAAAGTTATAGAGAGCTTATTAGAGCAGGGTGTACTTAGGACAGTAGCCTCGACTAATAATGCCCCTATTTGGCCAGTGAGGAAGCCCGACGGATCATGGCGTCTGACCATTGATTATCGGGAACTCAACAAAGTTACACCAGCAGTAGCCCCCACGGTAACAACAAGTCCCGAGACCATGATGAAGCAGGGACTCCAAATATTTAACGGTATTGGACATTAGCAACGGCTTTTGGTCAATCTCTTTGGCAAAGGCGTGCCAGTACAAATTTGCCTTCACATTCAAAGGACAGCAGTACACGTGGACATGCCTCCCACAAGGATTCCACAATTCCCCCTCCATTTTCCACCGACAGCTGGACTAGCAAAGTTTTCCCGACCCGAATGTCTGGTACAGTACGTGGACGACCTATTACTGCAGACAGACACTAAGGCAGAGCACATCACGCTTCTGTCTGAACTCCTGGAACTTCTGAACTCAATCGGATGTAAGGAATTCTATAGATTCACAAACCTTTTGGTGAAGAAGTTCCTCCTAAACTCAGTCCTAAATCTATTTCCCCTTATTTTGAAGCTATGCTGCCTAGTTCTGCTTTCACCCGCCAGTGGAAACAACCTGCCCGCATCTATCCTATCTATTCCCTTCATAATTATATTTGTTTCTATAAGATCCCCTCCTCATCCTTCTAAATTGCAACAAGTACTGTCCCAGTCTACTCAACCACTCCTCATAATCCAACCCCTTCAGCTCTGGGATTAACCAAGTGAATCTCCTCTGCACACCCTCCAGCGCCAGTACGTCCTTTCTCAGGTAAGGAGACCACAGGTGTGGCCTCACTAACACCTTATATAATTGCAGCATAACCTCCCTAGTCTTAAACTCCATCCCTCTAGCAATGAAGGACAAAATTGAATTTGCCTTCTTAATCATCTGTTACACCTATAAACCAACATTTTGCGACTCATTCACTAGCACACCCAGGTCTCTCTGCACAGCAGCATGTTTTAATATTTTATCATTTAAATAATAATCCCTTTTGCTGTTATTCCTACTAAAATGGATAACCTCAAATTTGTCAACATTGTATTCCATCTGCCAGACCCTAGCCCATTCACTTAACCTATCCAAATCCCTCTGCAGACTTCCGGTATCCTCTGCACTTTTTGCTTTACCACTCATCTTAGTGTCGTCTGCAAACTTGGACACATTGCCCTTGGTCCCCAACTCCAAATCATCTATGTAAATTGTGGGCCCAACACTAATCCCTGAGGGACACCACTAGCTACTGATTGCCAACCAGAGAAACACCCATTAATCCCCACTCTTTGCTTTCTATTAATGAACCAATCCTCTATCCATGCTACTACTTTACCCTTAATGCCATGCATCTTTATCTTATGCAGCAACCTTTTGTGTGGCACCTTGTCAAAGGCTTTCTGGAAATCCAGATATACCACATCCATTGGCTCCCCATTATCTACCGCACTGGTAATGTCCTCAAAAAATTCCACTAAATTAGTTAGGCACGACCTGCCCTTTATGAACCCATTCTGCGTCTGCCCAATGGGACAATTTCCATCCAGATGCCTCCATCCAGAGGTATCATAGTTTTATTTTGTAACAGGGGAAACGTTCTATATAAACTGTGTGTGTTTAGTAATTCATACATCTTAATTGTGTGAGCGTAGAGTAGTCCTGTTTGTATTTGCCGTTTCTTTGATGAATATTCTTTAATAATTATTACCCGATGACTGGGCTGTTTATTCTCACTGCGGTTTCATTTGTCTTCTTCCGCCTAAACAAAACAAAGCTATACACCCCCAAAAACCAGTGATCCAAGTTGGGATACCCTCGCAGGTAACATCAACCTTTCTTGTGACAGAAAATTGGGGGCACGTGTTGGAATTTTAGAAAGGCTTAATGCCGTGGGTGTAGGGAATTTGTGACTTTTGAACGTAACAAGAGTGATAAACAAGTGGAACCAAGTAAGAACTGGCTATATTGGGTAAGAAGACTGCAGAAAATAGCTCTTGATCTAGTTCGATCTCATCTGGATGTAGACAATGTAACTGTAAGTGTGGAAAAAACAAAATTGATGGAATCGACAGATAAATTGAAAGTCGTCTTATCTACAGAGGCTAAGAAGGCTGAGATAATTGCAAGCCTAGCAACGCATTAAAATATACAAGAGCGGCTCGCTGGGCCACAATATTTTGAGAATTGAGGATTTTGAATTAGCGAAGCTTCAATTACAAAGCGATGTAGAAATTAAGAAGTTTGAGGTGCAGGAAAAAGGGAACATAATAATAATCTTTATTATTGTCATAAGCAGGCTTACATTATCACTGCAATGAAGCTACTGTGAAAATCCCCTAGTCGCCACACTCCGGCGCCTGTTCGGTACACTGTGGGAGAATCCAGAATGACCAATTCACCGAACAAACACGTCTTTCGGGACTTGTGGGAGGAAACCAGAGCACACGGAGGAAACCCACGCACACACGGGGAGAACGTGCAGGCTCCGCACACACAGTGACCCAAGCAGGAATCGAAACTGGGACCCAGGCGCTGTGAAGCAACAGTGCTAACCACTGTGGTACCGTGCTGCGCACGGTGTGAGAGTGTTTCAATGGGGATAAGAAGCGAGGAAGTGTAAAAAGGAAATGGAGAAAGCCGGCAGGAAGGAAGGAGAAAAAGAGAGAGAGGCTTCTAATTTCGCAAACTGGCAGTAGCAAACGAAAGATTAGAGCTGAGGCGGAGGATTCTATATGGAAGCCTAGTGGGGAGATGTACGAGCTCTACCGAAATTCGAGGACAGAGATGCCAAGATTTATTTTTGCGAAAATAGCTAAACAAATAAGATTGCCACAAGATTGTTGGACTCTACTTTTTGTGCCTGCAGGAAGGAGTGGAACAACAACAAAGATTTATTGGAAAGCCTGGATACATATACTCGGCGCTGGTGAGTGTCCACCAATACCGGAAGTATGCTAGTCTCCCTGCCCCCTTATCTCCAAGAATTCTGGGAATACAACATCCCCAACGCAATGTATACAGGTTATGACATCCTTCCCCCCCAAAGTCCCAAGGACCCTCCACTGGCCGGAGACATGGAGGAGGAGGAGAAAAGGAGAGGAGAGGCAATGGTTTCACTTCGGCTCCAACTGAACATCATTCGCCCGAGGCTCTGAGTCTGATGGCGAATATTGTGCCGTGAAACGACTGTGTCTACTGGAACACCACGGTAGGACATAGGCAGGAGGTGGGTGTGCAGCCGAGTCCACCTCGGAGGCCACGTAAGGCTGCATGTCCACGTCAGAATCGGAAGAGGGTAGCAAGGCTGGCATGAAGTGCCACAGTGGGCCTGTCAGATGCGGGACTGGATATACCCGGACAGGGAGTCCGTCAGGAACCAGACCAAGGAGGGGTCTGCCTGACCAAAGGTGATCCAAATTGCACCTTAGTTGCTGGCTTCCGACCTGAATCCATTAGGAAGCCGGACCATTCTGGCGGAGAACAATCCCCAAGAGCTAGCGGGCATTGATGGCAAAATTCTGCACGAAGACAGGAGAAAACCATTGGGGCGGAGGACGTGGAGCAGGGCAACATCCCTGCTGTTCCTGAACCCGCCGTACATTTGCCCCCATATCCAGGAACAATAAACTATTGCGGGTACGGAGCTGCTGGCCCATGAAAAATCTGCCTGGGCAACTCCCGTCACTCTGTGTGGGTAAAGCCGACCCAATCCCGTGTTCATTGAGTCTGATGTCTGCTTATGGAGCCTCCACTTGAATATCTGGATGGCCCGCTCAGCCATACTGTTAGATGCCGGGTGGTAAGGAGCCATCCTTACATATCGAATGCCGTTGGCCTTAATGAACGCCGTAAAGTCCTCACTGGTGAAGGAAGCCTCCGTTATCCCGAATGAGGGCTTCGGGAATGCAATGAGTAGAAAGGGAGAGACACAGTCTGTCGATAGTAATGCGAGAGGTGATCGGTGTCATCTGGTGGACCGTCAGCCACTTCGAATGTGTATCCACCAGTAGAAGAAACATGGAACTCATGATGGGACCATGAAGCTAGCGTGAACCCAGGCCCAGCGGCGACCCGACCATTGTCAGGGATGAAGGGGCACTGCGGCAGGGAGCACCTGGTGTTCCTGGCAGATGGGACATTGCTGAGCCACCCGCCAAGGTAGGCATCAGGCCCCAGCTACCAAACATAGCGCCTCGCAAACATCTTTTTAGTTACCCCTGGATTCCCATTATGTAGGTCCTTCAAAATGAGCCTCTGGCCTTTTTCCGGGATTAGACCCTGCATGCACCTCAGAAGGATACCGTCCTCCACACTGAACTCAGATATTCTGAGGAGAAAGCCCTTAGTTCTGTGGGTAACTGTCGATGCTGCCTTCCAATCAAGACTAGACGCCGCACCTTAGCAAGGATGGGGTCTGACTGGGTCCATTCGCAGATGCAGGATGCGATGACCATCAGAGAGTCCATGGAGTTCAGTATGGCCACGACCTCATCCACCAGAGGGGAGGCAAGGTCTCGGCCAGTAGGGCAAGCAGCTCAGTGCGTCTACATATACTATGTGGGTCCCTGGCGGATGCTCAAAGGAGTACTCATGCGCTACCAGTAGCAATGCCCAACGCTGGATGCGCGCAGATGAAATGGGCGGAATCCCTTTGTCCTCACGAAAGGGGCCCAGCAGAGGCTTGTGGTGTGTAATATGTTAAAGTGACGACCTTACATGTACTGGTGGAATTTCCGCACCCCAAACACCACCGCCAGACCCTCTTTCTCGATCTGAGTGCATGTACGCTCGGCCGCAGTCAGCGTATGGAACTGAAAAGCGATCGGTCATTTTTTACCATATGGCATGCAATGGGCCAAAATGGTCCCAATACCGTAAGGGGATGCATCGCAGGTGACTACCAAAGGCTTGTCTGAGTTGTAATGCGTCAAGATGCTGGAGGAGGACTTTTGATGCATCAGAAAGTGGCCTCTTGGGTCGAACCCAAGACTTCAGTCCTAGTGCTTCATTAAGAGCAGGTGCAGAGGGGTCAGTATGACAGCAAGGTTAGGGACAAACTTCCCATAAATGTTCACCGGTGAGGGGTCGCGTCATGGCGAATGGCCTGTGTCCACAGGCCAGGGCTTGTTGTCTTCAGACCAAGTAGAGGGGTTACCACGGTTATCTACAAGAAGGGGTAGTCCGCACCGAGTTGAGTGAAACAACTATTTATTCCAAAGGATTTATACACAGCACTCAGTACTACCCAACCGAATGAGTGCAGTCGGCTTTATACCAGAAGTATGCTAGTCACATACTTCTGGTATAAAAAGCGATCGGTCATTTTTTACCATATGGCATGCAATGGGCCAAAATGGCCCCAATACCGTGAGGGGATGCATCGCAGGTGACTACCAAAGGCTTGTCTGAGTTGTAATGCGTCAAGATGCTGGAGGAGGACTTTTGATGCATCAGAAAGTGGCCTCTTGGGTCGAACCCAAGACTTCAGTCCTCGCCCCCCCCCCCTTATCGGAGGGGGGGGGGGGGAGTATTCCCCCAAGGATTCTGGGAATACGAGATCCTCAACGACATAAGTATAATGTGAATACAGGTTATGGTACTGCTCCTACAGGCTAAACGTGTGGGTGGGGCTAGTGAAGTCTCTGTGTCCTTATCAACAGAAATTTGGTGCTGATAGAAAACAGGCTGAACAGACTTACTTTGAATTCGAAAGGGTTAAACAAAGTAATTTTGATGGGTGGATAAGAGCCTTGACTTAGAGAGCTAGGAGGAATTTAAAGATTTTTGGCCACCATGATTAATAATAATAATCTTTATTAACGTCACAGGTAGGCTCACAGTAACACTGCAATGAAGTTACTGTAAAATCCCCAAGTCACCTGTTCGAGTACACAGTGAGCATTTAGAATGTCCAATTCACCAAACAATCACGTCTTTGGACTGTGGGAGGAAACCGGAGCACCCGGAGGAAACCCACTCAGACACGGGGAGAACGTGCACACTCCGCACAATCAGTGACCCAAGCCAGGAATCGAACCCGGGTGCCTGGTGCTGTGAAGCAACAGTGTTAACCACTGTGCTACCATGCCGCCCCATGTTAGAACACATTTTGAGGAGCAGTATGTTAGAGCTTGCGGACGACCATGAGCTGGCTCATTTACCAAATACCTTCTTTAGACCCAATTTTAAATCGAATAAAGCTAAATACTGGGAGGTTGCGCGAGAGGACAGGTCAACCCAGTAAAGGAGTGGTCAGAAATTGCAAGGAGATCGCACCTAAAAATCCAACAGTGTCTGTTGAAGGGATGAGAGAGATGAAAAAAGTCAGATGTTTACATTGTAATACACTGTGACACACCAAATCGCAATTCTGGAGATTAAACAGTCGGCTGCAGGGTGGTATAAATCTTAAAACTGGAAAAATCAAATTAGGGGCAGGTAAACAGGGGAAGGAGGTGGGATCTGTACAGCAGATGAAGGACCAGAAAATAGGGGGGAACATGTGCACACAACTTGCACAGAGGCAGAATGACCAGCAGGTGGCAGACATGTTTAAAGAATCTGTGCGCCAGGGTAAAATATTTCCATGTGTTCTCCCAGTGTGACATCCGAAAGATGTGAAAGGTAGGTGGATTGGCCGCACTAAATTGCCCCTTATTTGGATAATTGGATACTCTAAATTTAAAAATATATATATTTCCTTCTGGACAGGATCAAAGGAAAGATATTAAAATGTGCAAGATACGAGCACCAGTCAGTCCTTAATGTTATGGGATAAAGGCATTTGTTGTCCTGAAGGGTTATTAAAAGAAACAGTGCTAATCAGTAGCATTCTCGGAAAAAGGAAAGAAATTCCTTGAGTAAAAATAAGCGCTGCTGCCTCACGACGCTGAGGACCCAGGTTCGATCCCAGCCCCGGGTCACTGTCCGTGTGAAGTTTGCACATTCTCCTCGTTTCTGCATGGGTCTCACCCCCAAAACCCAAAGATGTGCAGGGTTGGTGGATTGGCCACACTAAATTGCCCCTTAATTGGAAAAAAAATTTTAAAAGTAAAAATAAGCTTACAGGATTGCTTGAAGACAGGGGAAGTAGTGGGAGGCGTGGCAGAAACCGTGCCTACTGCAAGCATTCGATTCATTCCAGGGCATGTAGTGATGCCTACTGTAGTCGAACAGCTGATAGAGAATCCTACCACAGAGAGGATTTCTGGATTGTGTAACAATGCAATCAGAGGTTCATGAAGTAAGACAAAAGAAGCCCATGGTGAGGCCAGTAAGATCAGGTTATCTGATGCAATTTTAGCCAACTGAATGGCAATGGGACAGACACAGAGAGCGAGGCAGATATCTTCAATTCAAAGAGGTTGGTTGAATTACAACAGAGTTACTCGAAACTGTGTTAGGCGCACCCCTGAAAGCTAGATTCAGTGGGCCATGTTACATTGAAAGGAAAGCGAGCGAAGGAAAGTATCTGGGGTACGCACCACAGATTGATGCGAATCACACGGTGCGCCAAGTGAACATGTTTTTTAAAATGTGTTGAGTTAGAGGAAATGAAAACAAGCAGGGGGTCTTGTTAGTAATGAAGTCGGGGGAAGATGAGGGATTAACCTCTGACAGTGACTTCCCTTTATGTCATTGGACAATGAGGAAGCATGGAACGTTTGAACCAATGGTTAAGCCACCTCCCCGATAAGAGCCGGAGCAAACTGACAAAGTTACTACAGTCCTATAAACATATTGTTGAGAATAACCTGGCTAGAACGGGCGTAGCAATACATGCCATAGATGTGGGAGATGCAATTCCAATTAAACAACATCCATCCAGGTTGAATCCAGCTGGGTTATTGCAGGTTCAGAAGGCATTTGAGTATATGCTGAGGACTGACCTTATTGAATTGAGTTTCAGCGATTGGAATTTCCCTATTGTCATGGTATCCGAACTAGATAGAACCCAGAGAAATGAAACATCTCTCAAAATAGTATATTTCATTTTTAAAAGGGAACTTGTCATGAATCTGCCTGGAGATAGCAGTAGACGGTATTCAAAGGGCTTCAATTGGTATGCATCTCTCCTGGTAACAAGTTTAGAATGGCAGTTTAGATAATAATCAAGTATGAATAGCTAATGGAGAGAAACAGATTTTAGACAATTGGGAAGGTCCATTAGATCTACAAAATGTTAATGCATAGTCAAGAACGTTGATCGGGGCAGACAGCCGAATATACAGAAACATAATTGAAGAACATCAAAGGTATAATTGCCCAGAACCTGAGAAGTGAGAGAGGCAGTTACCATCTAGCAGTCTCAGAAAGTGGGCAAGCCAGTTTCCAGCCTCCAAACCTGAAGGCCAAGTTTACAACAAGCAAGCTTCTAAGTCTTAGAGCCAAGGCTGTGCAGAAAACATTTGTAACAGCAGTTTTAAAATATCTTTGCTGGACAAGGAAAAAGACCGTTCCTAGATATGAGTATCACCCCTGTACTGCGTGGTAACTATAGCTGGTTATTCAATCTGGATGTTGTTTGGGGAACAGGGGAAGTCTTACAGAGTTGAGGTATCATAGATATATTTTGTAACATGGGATAAGTTCAAACTAAACTGCGAGTGTTTAGTAATTCATACATCTTAATTGCGTGAATAGAGTAGTCCTGTTTGTGTGTATTTGTCTTTTCTTTACATTAATAAATAGTCTTTAATAATTTTTGCATAATGGCTGCGCTATTTATTCTCACTGGGGTTTCACTTGTCTCCTCACACCAAAACAGAACAAAACTATACACTCCCAAAACAAATGTGTTCCACATTGGAATGCGCTCATAGATAATATTAGTGTGCTTCGGGGCACCTCTGGAAACTTCCCTCTCCTTGTCAGCATACATAAACGGGTACAGTGATTTTGTTGCCCTCTATTTTTTTGCTTCCAACCCTGTATGCCCTTGGTGGAGTTCCAGGGTGGAGCGAGATGGAGATGATGAATCTCTGTCCATGCAGTATCAGTCCATCCTGTACAGTTAGTTAACTGATGGTGAAGAATGTGCGGAGCTCATAGCGATGCTTCCTTGAGGACCCGGGTCAGCCCCTCATTTGGATTTTTTTTATTGTCACGAGTACCAATGTACAGAGAAAAGTAATTTTCAGCTCAACAGATCATTAAGTACACGAAAAGAAAAGGAAATAAAAGAAAACACATAATAGGGAAACACAATGTACACACATAACAGCATCCCCGAACAGGTGCCGGAATGTGGTGACTAAGGGCTTTTCACAGTAACTTCATTTGAAGCCTACTTGTGACAATAAGCGATTTTCATTTCATTTCATTTCATTCATAACACCGGCATCGGATGAAGCATACAGGGGTGTAGTGTTAATGAGGTCAGTCCATAAGAGGGTCATTTAGGAGTCTGGTAACAGCGGGGAAGAAGCTGTTTTTGAGTCTGTTCATGCGTGTTCTCAGACTTCTGTATCTCCTGCCCGATGGAAGAAGTTGGAAGAGTGAGTAAGCCGGGTGGGAGCGTTCTTTGATTATGCTGCCTGCTTTCCCCAGGCAGCAGAAGGTGTAGTGCAGTTGTCTGCATGTGATGTCCACCTGTAAGGCATCTTTGACTTCCGGGATTTTAAGAGAGGACAGCACCTCTATGGTCAAGATGTCTATGTGTTCCTCATGCTCAGACTATCTGTAGTGGGTAGCAAGCTTCTGGAAAGGGTATCAACCAACTAGCGCCTCTTATAGTGTTGTAGCTTTTGCATCATGGGCTGCAATCATGCAGATGCAGTGTGAAGAGACTTTTTAAAGATAGTTACGTGCTGGTGATCTGTTGCAACAATTACAGGACAACCATAGATGAAGTTATGAAATTTCTGACAGACAAAGATTAGACTGAGGAGTTCCTTTTCATTCTGTGCATAACAAGTCGCAGTGTCAGTCAGGGTGCTTGATGCAAAGACTATTGATCTGCCGTTCTGGAATCACACTGTGCCACGTCCTGGCTGGGAGGCATTTGTTGATGTGAGTATGGGTGCTCAAACGTAAACGTATTGTAGCATCCGTGGGGTTGCAACTGTCTGTTTGAATCTGTTGAAGACCGTCATGTGGTGCTCTTACTAACATAATTTGGTGTCTTGGTAGAGGAGCTGACAAAAATGTCCACTGTAACAAGGAATGAACTTGGGAAGATAATCCATTGTACCCATGAAGTGCTGTAAAGCATGCTGGTCCACAGGGTTGGCCATCTGTTGTATAGCCGTTGTCCTGCCTGGATCAGGCCTTACACCATCGGCTGTGATAAGTGATCCATGCAGGGAACCTGGTTGACCCTGAATCTGCATTTAACAGGGTTGAACTTCAGGTGTATTGTCCTAATTCTGTCAAGGCTGAGACAAAGACGTGCATCATGTTCCTGCACAGTACGACCCCATACCAGGATGTCACGATTATGCAGGGTTGTCCTACAGAGATTCTCAATGCACCATTGGAAGACCTTGCTGCCAGTGGTGATCCCTCACGGCATGAGGAGGAATCTGTATCTTCCTATCGGAGACATGATTGTTGTGAGTTTCGAGAATTCTTCATCTCGCCAGATTAGCGAAAACCCACATTTTGCATCCACGATGCTGAAAATCTTGGTGTTATGCATGTCAGCTACCACCTGTTCCACTGTCTTCATAGGGTGATGAGCTCTGAGTATATAGAATATAGAACAGTACAGCACAGAACAGGCCCTTCGGCCCTCGATGTTGTGCCGAGCAATGATCACCCTACTCAAACCCACGTATCCACCTTATACCCGTAACCCAACAACCCCCCCTTAACCTTACTTTTCTTTAGGACACTACGGGCAATTTAGCATTGCCAATCCACCTAACCCCGCACATCTTTGGACTGTGGGAGGAAACCGGAGCACCCGGAGGAAACCCACGCACACACGGGGAGGACGTGCAGACTCTGCACAGACAGTGACCCAGCCGGAAATCGAACCTGGGACCCTGGAGCTGTGAAGCATTTATGGTAACCACCATGCTACCGTGCTGCCCTAAAGAGTAATTCCTTGTTTAAATGCACTGGGTTGTTTCAAATTAGAGTAACTCCTTGTTTAAATGCACTGGGTTGTTTCAAATCCTGACCGTACCATCTTTCTTTACTGCAGCCAGCATTGCTGAAACCCTATCTTTGCCTTGTCTATGGGCGTTATTGCATCCAGTGTCGTCATCCGATGCAACTCATTGACTACTTTCAGCTTCATGTCCATTGGCTCTTCACGGAGCACAGACTGTTGGTGGTACCAAAGTCTAATGTGACATACTACTGGTAGCTTACCAATGATGTCGCAGTTGAAGAGGTCTTTGTCCTCCATCATTTCTGGGGCCTGGTGTTGCAGAGCATGTACATCTGGAACAAGGTGGATGAGCCTCGGTGTTACATTGTCCTAAAGTCCAAACAGAGGCCTTATGTCCTGGTCCACAAAGTGAAACTAAAAGCTGCCTTGTTTGTTATGGCGGGTGGCCACACCTTCCGTGGGGATGGTTTGTCCGCCATAGGCCACGAGGCCCAGCTGAGTGTTCGGGTCTGGTGCTGCTTATGGGTCCACTTCCCGCAGCATTTTCCTTGGCAATATGTCGTACTTTGCTTCAGTGTCAATCTTTACTGAGAGTTTTGCATTGCTGCAGGTAATATTCAGGGTGATGACTATCCCTCCATTCTCTATGATGGCGTTGACACTCTCAGGTAGAGTATTGATGAAGGCTCAGTGGTTCGGTTGCCGCGACTGAGCTCCAGTACGTTTATCTTTCACACTCCGAACGTTGGCGGAGTGAACAGCTGCAATGTGGCTGGTGGCATAGGAAGGCGGCTGTGGTTTAGATGTGCAAAATGGTTCCATTTGCCACATTTGGTTCAGCCTTTACTAAACACCAAATATGCCGTTCTGTCCTGAGGGTGATGGCTACTGCAGGCGAGTGCCCTGTACCACAAAAACTTCAGTTTAGTTTCCCGCATTAACACCTTGCTGTTTTTTCTGACTGCTCATTCAGCATACGATACTGATGGTCGATTGCAATGTTAAATTTGTCTCACAACAAATCTGCTTGTGGACAAGTTAACTGTGGACCCCAAACACAATGCAATCCCTGACTAACTCATCGGTAAGGGTACCAAACACATCATTTTGCTAAGATTTTTAAAGCTTTAGTATAGATCTCTATTGATTCATCAGATCTTTGGTTTGTTATGTTAAGCGCATGCCTGTCGAGTATTCTGTTCTTCACTGGCAGGCAAATGTTCTCAAACTTTATCAGGACCTCGGGGCTCTCCCTCTTCTCCTCCATTTTGAAGATAAAAGATTCAAACTTCTCGAAAGCTTAGGACCTATAATTTCCTGCTTTCTGATTCCACCCTCTCTTGAATGGCAGTGTTAGGATTGCAGTTATCCAATCTGCTGGCACCTTTCCAGATCTAAGGAATTCTGGAAGATTACACGGAATGTGCCCATTATCTCTCCAGCCATTACTTTTAAGATCCTATGATGCTGGACACCAGGTCCAGGGAACCTCTAACCTTGAGTCTAATTAGTTTGCCAAGTGCTCTGCCTCCTGTGTTCATGACTGTTTTAAATCCTTTTCTCCCTTTTACCTCTTATTTTCTGCTATTTTTTAGTTGTCTCTTGTAAGTTTTACTGTGAAACAGAAAAAACATATTCATTCAAAGTCTCTGCTATTTCCTTGGTTCCCTTTGTTAATTTTCCAATCCCGTTCATTCAGGGGACAACATTTAATTTAGTTATACTTTTTAAAATTTATTTTTTTTAAAAGATTTTTATTGAAGCATTTGCAAAATATTTATAACAATAACAAACAAAACAATAATAACATAAACATCAATATGGTAAACAAGGCATTTCCCATATTTCTGTACATCCCTTAACCATATTGCACCTACCCCCCCCCCCCCCTTCAGAATGCTGCTTCCGCTGACATTTTAATGTTCCCCGAGAAAGTCGACGAACGGCTGCCACCTCCGGGAGAACCCCAGCATTGACCCCCCTTAAGGCAAACTTTAACTTCTCCAGCTTGAGAAACCCAGCCATGTCACTGACCCAGGTCTCCACACTCGGATCCCTCCACATTAAAAGGATCCGTCTCCAGGCGACCAAGGAGGTACTCTTTTTATATGTTTGCGGAGGAACTCACTGCCTGTGAAATTCTGTCATTTATGATCACTCATCCTGAGAAGATTCTTTACTGTGAGATCATTAATTCATCCTGCCTCATTCAATATTCCAGTTCTGTTCCACACCGAGTGGAGGACTAAAACAGACTTTGTCTCATTCCATAGATAGCAATTCCTGCATTAGGTTGCTTGTCAGGGGATTGTAGCTTGCTATTCCACATCAAGCCTGACTGACCAGGACTCTCTCCCGCTCTTAGCGCCAGCCATTGGCGCGTTTGGAAGGATTTGCAGGTTGATACTCAATTTGTTTGACCATGTTATAAACTGCCCTTCCTTAGCCATCAAGTCCTAGGGTGGGACTTGAACTCAGAACATCTGGCTCAGAGTCAGGGATGCTACCCACTGCGCCACAAGACCTCCGTTGTTGCATATTGCCAGATGTAAAATAGCTTGCTCCCTAGTTGGTTCCACAAGGTATTGTTTTAAGGAACTGCTGAACACACTCCATGAACTAGTTCTCAGGCTATTTTTGCCAGCTTGGTTTGTCCGCTCAGTGTGAAAGCCACATTCAACAAGATTATTTCAGTTCCTTTAGTACAAGTTCTCATTATTTCTTGATTTTTACTCTTTCCTGCGGTTTAGTTACCTTTAGGGGGTTTATAGACAATGACTCCCACCAATGACTTCATTCTCTGTTTATTTCTTATCACCACCCAGACTGATTCTACATCTTGATTCTCCAAACCAAGATCATTTCTGTCCACGATACTGACCTCATCCTTTATTAACAGAGCTACCCCACTCCTTTTCCTCCCTTCTAAAATGTCAAGTCCCCTGAATATTCAGTTCCCAGTGTTGATCATCTTTCTACCACATGTCCATAATGATCATCAGAGCATACACATTTTTATTTGTGCCGTCAATTCATCCAACTTGACACAAATGCTGGACGCTTTCAGATAAAAAGTCTTTACTTTTGTCTTCCACCATCTTTTCCTACTCTGACATAATTTGTCGATGCACTCTTATGTTTCTATGCTCTGTCCTTTCTTGCCACACTCTGGTGATCTTTATCCATATAGGTACCATGCACTTTTGCTATCTACTTACTCTTTAACTGTCTATATTTCCTCTTTCCTGAATCAGATCTGGTTTAGCACAGTGGGCTGGACAGCTGCTTTGTGATGCAGAACAAGGCCAGCAATGCAGGTTCAATTCGCGTACCAGCTTACCTGAACAGGCGCCGGAATGTGGTGGCTAGGGGCTTTTCACAGTAACTTCATACTTGTGACAATAAAAGATTATTATTATATTATTATCCTCCCCATCATTATTTAGTTAAAGTCTTATTGACAGCCCTAGTTATTCACCAAACACCGGCCCCAGCATGGTCCAAGTGAAGGCTGTCCCAGAAGAATAGCTATTTCCCAATATTAGCGTGAGTGCCCCATGAATCAACACCCATTTATCCCACATAAATATTTGGGCCACACATTCAACTTTCTGATCTTATTTACTCTCTGCCAATTTGCTCTTGGTTCAGGCAGTAATTTAGAGACAGTCACCTTTCTGATTCTTTTTAATTTAACCACCAGGTGCTCATATTCCCTCAGCAGGACCTCTCTCTTAGTCCGACCAAATGGACCATGACAACAGGATCTTTTCCCCTCCCCCTCCACGTGCCTCTCCAGCCTTGAGGAGGTGCCCTTAACCCTGCTATTGGGCAGGTGAAACAGCCTTCAGGACTTGCAATCTCAGCTGAAGATACCAGTATCTATCCCCACACATATACTGTCCTTTACCATTCCGACAGTCCTTTTTAACCTCCGTAACTTAAAAAGCCTCCTGCACCATGATGCTTTGGGAAGTTTGCTCATTGTCTGTGCAGTCCCTGTTCTTTGATATCAAGCCAACAAGAAGCTTGAACCCGTTGGGTAAGTGCAAGGGCTGAAGCTAGCTCCTCCATTGCTATATTTTGGATCCCGATATTGCCCCACTCATATAGTCACCCCCTCCTGGCCCTGACTGCAGACAAAGTCTGAAGTACATAACCTAAGCTTGAGGCAAACCAGAAGAGGACTTCTAAAGGGATGCTAGTGAACAAATTTCTTCAAGGAGCTGTTTCCAGTTTACATGTTCCACAATGGTTCCTAACCACCTGTAACCAAGCTGCCCATGGCATTGCACATCGTGCACTTTATCCTGTGTTGTTCTGCCAGAAATAAATATGTATCGATCTTCTAACTGAGTAAGATTAGTGCACGAGTGTGTGAACCAACAGTAATACTATGCCTCATTGAATACCATTCACCAGTGGGTTTACTACAGTAATTATTTGAACTTACATTCTAGGTGAGAAAACATTCTGCAGTTAAGACTCATTTTAGTAAATTAAAATTTTAATCTATTTGTTAGTTGTGAACCTGACATGCCAGATCCCCAGCATATCATTTCAAAATCATTAGGGTTAAAGTGACTGAGCATTTAAACAGATATGAGATGATCAGAGTGTGTTAAAACAGCTTTCTTCAGCCTAAGTCATACCTGACTATTATCGTTTCAATTTTTGAGATGGTGATAAATAACAGAGGATCTGTGGATCATATAATCATCATGGAATCTTACAGCTCAGACCAGAGGTCATTCAGCCCGTCACAGCCATGCTGGCTCTATGAAAGAGCTATCTAATTATTCCCTATCTTTTGTTCTTTCCCCATAGTCCCGTGAATTACTCATTTTGAAGAACAGATTGAATTCCCTTTTAAAAGTTAGAATGTGCTTCAATTATCATTTCAAATAGGTAATTCCCAATCATAACAACTTCCTACATAAAAATGTTTTCTAATTTCTCCTGGTATTTTGGCATTGATGTTGAATCTGCCAGTGGAAACAGTTTCTCCCTGCCAAAATCCCATAGGATTTTGAACACCAAATTTCCCCTTAACCTTCTCTTCTCCAAAGAGAGCAATCCCTGTTTCAATTATGTCTCCATATAAGTGCAGTCCCTTATCCATGATACCGTTCTGGTAAATGTATCAGTACTCTCCAATAACTTGTAACCTAATTTCACACAATTCATGAGCTGAGATCTAACCAGTGGTTTTTAAAGGTAGTACAAAAAACAGTCTCCAGCTATAAAGCCATGAATCCTGTACGTTTTGTTAGCCATTCTTACTAGCAACTTCATAGATGTGTATATATTCCCCTCTCTTCTCCAAAGAGAGCAATCCCTGTTTCAATTATGTCTCCATATAAGTGCAGTCCCTTATCCATGATACCGTTCTGGTAAATGTATCAGTACTCTCCAATAACTTGTAACCTAATTTCACACAATTCCTGAGCTGAGATCTAACCAGTGGATTTTAAAGATAGTACAAAAAACAATCTCCAGCTATAAAGCCATGAATCCTGTACGTCTTGTTAGCCATTCTTACTAGCAACTTCATAGATGTGTATATATTCCCCTCAACGTCTCTCTGCTCCAATATCCTTTTTTTTTATTGTGCCAATTAATTCATATTTCCTCCCCTCATTTCTCATTTCATTATGCATTATTTCACATTTCTCTGCATTAAGGTGGTTCACAAATGCCCATTTCACCAGTCTGTCTATTCCTTCCGAAGACTATTACCATCCTCCTCGCTGTCTTTCTCCATTTCCAAGCTTTGTGTCATCTAAAAACTTTGAAATTATTTTGTCCACCCACGTCCAGGTTATTGATGTACATCAAAGAGAGCAGGGGCTCAATGTCTGGGAATATCATTGAATACTTATTTCTAGTGTGAAAAACAGTGTTCAACGCAATTCTCTGTGTTGTTTCTTAGGCAATTTTGTATCCACGCTGCCACTGACCCAGTACTGAACCTTGGCAGAACTTCACTGTATACCTCCTTCCAGTCTGAAAAACAACAACTCACCATAGCCCTGTTTTCTTTCTCTTAAGCAATTTTATATCTATGTTGTTACTTAGACAAGCATTTATAATTAGGCAACCTGGCTGAACAGATGATTGCACATCAGTTCAACCTTAGTCAGTTGATACAGTTGACAGATAGTCTTATTCTAAACGTTTGAAAAAGCTCCAAGACTTACTAATGAACTGATCCTAATAGGAGATTGTTTACACAGCTGCAAGTATTGTTTATTTACAGTTTTATGAGCTCATTTTAACTTATTAAAAGTGATTTTCCAGTAGCTGGGTATTAATTTGTACAGGATAAGAAGTGCTAAGTCGATTAAATGTTTCTTAAATAAGAATTTCAATGGTTGTGCATGATTGACAGTTTTATGAGATTATAAGAGGGGCTGTTTGTCAAAGGGAGTGCTGGGTTCCTATTTTTTAAATTTGCATTTCAAAGACTTGTCAATGTTATTATATGGCTCATGTGTTCTGTAAATTTCTGAAAGAATGCTTCAAAGGCTCATCACATATCAGAACATTAAATCAACATGAATATCAAACTACTAGTCCTTTACACATATTCATATCCAATTCTCCATGTTTTAGAAGGCATGAGAAGAATTTATACCATGAAGAAAGTACTCTAATGCATTGGAACCCTTCCACAAAGCTGGTCAATTCATTGGCTTTTTACCTTTTAAGGGAATACACCTATGATCAATCACTGTATTGAAAAAAACCATTAAATCATTATTACCATTATATTTCGACTGTTGAAATTTAAACTTACCTGCCAAAATGTTTCCTGACTGCACAACACATTTTCCCAGGTGACTTACCTGGTGTTTCCACAGCCTTTAGAAACCGACTTGCATCCAGGAAAATAGAAATGAAAGAGAAAATTGAATTTAGAGCAGGCATTTTAATAGTGATCCTTTCACTTTCAGTGAGCATCCTGCTCCAACCCTGGGAAAATGAAGAGCAGGTGTAAAAATGTGGCTCCATACGCCTCCCATATCTTCCTCCCAACTTGGGTTTTCTCAACTTCGGGAGATGAATAGTCAGCTCCATATATCCATCAACTGCACAACCATCATCTGCACTGCCAGTTACTTCATCAAAGAGCTCAACCATGTCAATTAAACACAATTTTTCCTCAAGAAATCTGTGTTGGCTTTAATTTCTTAACCCAACCTTTCCCTCTGTCCTTTTCTATTCCTCATTTTCAGATACTTATGCATCCGTTTAAATTATTTTTTTGTCTCTTCCACAATAGACATGTCAATTGGAGCATTCCCAGTTATGATAACCTTCTGTATAAAATCATATCTTTTAACTTTACCCCCACCCTCAATTTGCTCTCGTGTTGAGTTAATTTATCCTTGTTAGCAATTTACCATCCTTTTCCGATTCAACTTCTCAAGTCCGTTCATGAATTTGAATGCTTCTATTGGGTCCAGCAATCCACCCTTTCAACCTGAACCTTCTCTGTTCAAGCGAAAAAATCCCAAATGATACAAAAGCAATTCTTCATAATTATAACTAATTTTACTGTTTTTTTTTTTTACTGATCTCTTACCAGGCCCTAACACATTCTCTAATGGGGTGTCTAGAACACCACACAATGATCCAACTGAAGCCTCATCAAAATCTTCTTTAAATTCAGCATCACCCCCTTAACTCGAAAACCTTTTATTCTAAAACTCTAAATCCTACTAACCTATTTAGTGCCTTTAATCTTTTCTCTTCTATATTTGATATTTGTTTATCTATGATAAATGACTCGCTGACCCTTTCCTCTGTTAAGAATCTTACTATCTGGGCGATTATGCTTTCATCTACTCCTTTAGGCTGGAATTCTCAGGTCCTTAGGAATCACCTCTTCTGCTGCAGCGCACCCCCACCAGTGGGTTTCATGGTGGCGTATGGGAAATCCCATTGACAAGTGGCAGGAAGATAGAATCATGCCGCCAGCGAATGGTGCACCGCCACCAAACTCGCGGCTGCGGGACCGGAGAATCCTGCTCTCCATCTGTTGTAATACTTCCAGGTTGCTATTCCTTGAATTGTGTATGGTGCTATATTTTCAAGCTGCTAATCTGGGCACACGTCCCCTCGATTGTTACTTTTCTCGTACTTACTCAAGCTGCCTCAATGGATATTGTCAACCAATTTCCATACCATCACTCTTTGTCCAAATTATTTACATCAGTGGAAAATCCGGGAGGTCCCAATTCTGCTTCCGGGCGCACATTCCAAACACTATGCTGTTATGATGTGGCAGGTTGTAGGTGCCAATCAATTCCCAAAGAGATACGTGTCAAGCTATTGTATTTTATTACGAGTAGATATGAATGCTGAAGCCAAGAGTCAAATTACAGTAACATTTTTGGAGATTTTAAATAGTAAATTAAAATATTTATTAATGAAAGGAAAGATAGCTTAAACACAGAAGATTACATTTACACAGCTAGAATTGCTATAGAAAAGATACGCCACAGGGCTTCTCTCACACTCTCTCTCAGCTGTAGAGGATTTTAACAGTTTTAAAACAAAACAGTTTTTGAAAACAATAGGGCCTTCTTGGGGTTTCTGGAGACAGCTCACTTTGGCTCTTTACACAAGAGCACACTTCAGAGTCTTACATGGTCACCCTTCAAAACAGTTTCCCATCTTTCCGTAAATATAACTTTTCTATTTTGTGTTTAAAACTATTATTCACAACATCTGTCTGAACTTAATTGTCTTCAAAATATGAAGATCTTTCATCTTCTCTATTCATGCCCCCACTCTTGCCCCCCACTTTTTCAAATATGACATTTGCCAGTTGTAAAACTCTGGGCGCGATTCTCCGCCCCCCACGACAGGTCGGAGAATAGCGGGAGGGCCTTCCCGACATTTTTCCCGACCTCCCGCTATTCTCCCCCACGGCTGCCCCACGACACAAATCGCTGCTCGCCGTTTTTTTACAGCGAGCAGCGATTCTCCCCTATCCAATGGGCCGATTTCCCAGGCCTTTACAGCCGTTTTCACGAACTCCAACACACCTGCTCTCACAGTTCGTGAAAACGGCCGCAAAGTGCCGTTCTGGAGAACCATGGCACCGATTGGCATGGGCCCGCGATCGGTGCCCACCGATCGCGGGCAGCGGGTCCGAACCCCGCGCACTCTTTGTTCCTCCGCCGCCCCGCTGGATCAGTCCGCGGGGCGGCTGAGGGGCATACCGGCCAGCGCATGCGCGGGTTTCACGCATATGCGTGATGACGTCATCCACGTATGCGCAGGTTGGAGCCGTCCAATCCGCGCATGCGTGGCTGACGTCATCGTGCGCGTCAGCCGCCGTTACCCTTGGCACGCGGGCTTAGCGAAGGTCGCTAAGCCTGCGATGCCGAGGTTCATGGGGCCCCGCTGCTAGCCCCGACCGGGGAGCAGAATCGGGTCCCGGGAGGGGGCGCAGAGGCTGCCGTGAAACACGGCCAGTTTCATGGCAGCCTTCATGACTCTTCGCATTTGCGGAGAATCGCGCCCTCTATTTTGTTCTCTTTCATTGAATCATAAAATTTACAATCCAGAGGGAGGCAACTCGGCCAATCGAGTCTGCACCAGTCCTTGGAAAGAGTACTCCACTTAAGCCCACACTTCCACCCTATCCCCATAACCCAGTAACCGCACCTAAACTGTTTGGACACTAAGGGCAATTGATCATGGCCAATCCATCTTTGGACTGGGGGAGTAAACTGGAGCACACAGAAGAAACCCATGTAGACACGGGGAGAACGTTCAGACTCCACATGGACAGTGACACAAGCCAGGAATCAAACCTGGGGCCCTGGAGCTGTGAAGCAACAGTGCTAAGCACTGTACTACCTTTAACAACTTAACACAAAGAAATCTTCCTATCTCATAATGCAAATCTCTATCTATGTTGTGTTTACACATAGCACATCTTAATTTGGATATCGCCACTTCAAATGCCTGCTTTTAAATCTAGCCCATTTTATGCTTTGAACCTTGTAGCCTATCTGTCTTCAGTTTAATTAGTCACAAATACACACCACAATCCTGATTCACAGAATGCCACAGATATATTTTAAAGATATATTTTCTTCTTCACAATGGTGTCAATCTGATTAACACCAATCACCTTTTTATAAATAGCTATTGAAATGGCTACATTGATAGAATTATGACGGTTATGTTAATGAAACAGTTAGAGGTCCGATGACCAAGAGGCTCAGTGAGAGTAAGCCTGTGGTATAGAAACCATGGGCGGTATTCTCTGACCCCCCCCCCCCCCCCCCCCCCCCCCCACAGGATCGGCGAATCGCCCGGAGCTGGCGTCAATCCCGCCCCCACCGTGGCCTGAATTCTCCGCCACCCGGGTATCGGCGGGAGTGGGAATCGCGCCGTGCCAGTCGGCGGGCCCCCCCGCGACAATTCTCCGGCCCGCGATGGGCCGATGTCCTGCCGCTGACAAGGCTTTCCTGCCGGCGTGAATTAAACCACTTCTGGTGCCGGTGGGATTGGCGGCGCGAGCGGGCCCCCAGGTCCTGGGGGGGGCGTGGGGTGATCTGGCCTCGGGGGGTGCCCCCATGGTGGCCTGGCCCGCGATCGGGGCCCACCGATCGGCGGGCGGGCCTGTGCTATGGGTGCACTCCTTTTCTTCCGCCGCTGACGCTCCGGCACATGCACAGACTTATGCCGGCCGGCGAAGGCCTTTCGGCCCCGGCTGGCGGGGTGCCTAAGGCCGTTCGCGCCGGCCGGCGGAGCGGAAACCACTCCGGCGCGGGCCTAGCCCCTAAATTGGGGAGGCCCGATGCCAGAGTGGTTCTCGCCACTCCACAATGCCGGGACCCCACGCCCCGCCGGCTAGGGGAGAATCCCGGCCCATATTCTTATGCTGAAGACTTGTAAAGAATGCAAATAAATATTTTCAGAGTTTCAGAGTAGAATGTGAACCCGCAAGCAAACAGAGCCATGGGGTTGTTCTGTGCTGTGCATCACCCTTACAAGCTTCAAGCTTCAGTTTGTGTTCAAAATAGCACACCTGCAAAGGACAATGCTCAACCTTCATACTTTCATTCTTCATTTCAGCCACTGGGTTAATTCCCTTGTTTCCTCTTTTTCTATTACCATCTTGTTTTTATCCATTATTCAGTTCATCTTTCACTATTTCCAATTTCCCTTCCTGGTTTAATCATTCACTCTCTGTCTGACACTATCTGTGTGATATCTTGGTGGTGAGCTGTGTGGTGAATGTGTAACCACTATAATTCACACTGTGTCCCTGTGGGCTCCATCTGTGAGCCGGTGCGCGGCTCTGCCCACAGGGGGAAATGAGGAGCATGTACAGGGCTCCGCCCTTGGCTCCACCCCCTTCAGGAAGTATAAGTGCTGTGGTCCGACGAGTCCGCCCTCAGTTGAGCACAGTCACAGGCAGGCTCAGTTATAAGCCGATTAAAGCCACAGTTTACCCAACTCTGTCTCGGAGTGAATTGATGGTCACAACAATTTAATCGGCTTAAAGAACTACTATAGAATCAGCCCTCAAACCTGATCCACAGGTCGCAGAAGCAAAAGGAATCTTTTCGCACTAGCTTCGGTGTTTCATGGCCTACCTGGCTGCGTCGACGACTTCCTCCGTCACTGCCGAACAGAAAGTAAGTCTCCTCCACGCACGAGGACTATCGTGCCACTTTTGCGGCCAGCCCCAGCACCCCCGACAGCAATGCCCGGCCCGCAATGCGAACTGCAGCAGCTGCGGGCGAAAAGGATACTTTGCCAAGGTCTGCCTGGCCAAGGCAAAAAACCCCAGCTAAAACTCGCACACTCGCTCCTCCGACCCTCAGGCTCGCAGACCCCATAACGGGCAGCGTGTCTGCCGATTCCGCCTCCACACAACATGTGCGACTCACAGGGGCCGCCATCTTGGCCATCCTCCCCCACGCGGCCGGCCACATGAGATCCATGGGGGCCGCCGTCTTGGACGCCATCTTCCTCGCCGCCCGCCGCGTGCGATTCATGGGTGCGGCCATCTTGGACGCCATCTTCCTCCCCGCCCGCCACGTACGATTCATGGGGGCGACCATCTTGGGTGCCATCTTCCTCGCCGCCCGCCACGTGCGATCAACAGAGGCCGCCATCTTGGCCATCACCCGCTGCACAACTCAAACAGTCATCGCGGGGCCGCTCCAGCACCGCCGACCACGCCGCCGTCTACCCTCAACTCAGCGCCGTCACCTTGGACCAGTCGCGGCCCAAGCACCTCAAGAGCTCCATGATGGCCTTCCGGATCAACGGCCATGAGACACCGTGCCTCTTCGACTCCGGGAGCACTGAGAGCTTCGTTCACCCGGACCTGGTAAGGCGCTGTTCGCTCCCGGTATTCCCAACACGGCAAACAATCTCTCTCGCCTCGGGGTCGCACTCAGTCCAAATACAAGGGCATACCTCAGCGACTCTAACGATACAAGACGCCAGTTACACAAATTTCAAATTGTACGTGCTCCCAGACCTCTGCGCCCCGCTCCTCCTAGGACTGGATTTCCAGTGTAACCTCAGGAGCCTCACACTCAGCTTCGGCGGGCCTCTGGGGGCCACTCACTATATGCAGCCTAGCAACCCTGAGAGTCGACCCCTCCCTCACTCTTCGCTAACCTCACCGCCAACTGCAAGCCAGTGACCACTCGTAGCAGGAGGTATAGTAGCAGGACAGGGTGTTCATCAGATCTGAAGTCCGGCGCCTGTTGCTTGAAGGAGTCATAGAGGCCAGTAACAGCCCCTGGAGGGCTCAGGTGGTGGTCTTCAAATTTGGGGAAAAGCTCCGGATGGTGGTTGATTACAGCCAGACCATTAACTGGTTCACGCACCTCGATGCGTACCCCCACCCCGGATGCGGACATGGTAAATCAGATCGCACAGTACCGCGTGTTTTCCACGGTGGATCTGAAGTCTGCATACCACCAGCTCCCAATCCGCCCTGAGTACCGCCACTACATGGCGTTCGAGGCAGACGGCGGCCTCTTCCATTTCCTTCGGGTCCCCTTTGGCGTCACAAACGGGGTCTCGGTGTTCCAAAGAGCAATGGACCGAATGGTGGACCAGTATGGGCTGCGGGCCACTTTCCCGTACTTGGATAACGTCACCATCTGTGGTCATGACCAGCAGGACCACGATGCCAACCTCCACCGATTTCTCCAGACCGCCCAAAAGCTCAACCTCACTTATGATAAGGAGAAATGCATTTTCTGCACCACCAGGCTAGCCATCCTGTGGAAAACAGAGTCCTAGGACCCGACCCTGATCGTATGTGCCCCCTCTTACACCCTCTCCCTCACTGTCCCAAGGCCTTCAAGAGGTGCCTCGGATTTTTTTCGTACTATGCCCAATGGGTCCCCCAGTATGCGGACAAAGCCCGCCCACTATTTAAGGCCACCCTCTTCCCACTGTCAGCCGAGGATCGCCAGGCCTTCAACTGCATTAAGGCGGACATCGTTAAGGCTGCCATGAGTGCAATAAACGAGTCTGTCCCATTCCAGGGGGAGAGCGAGCCTCAGAGGTCGCTCTCGCTGCCACTCTGAACCAGGCAGGAAGGCCGGTAGCGTTTTTTTCCCGAACCCTCTCCTCTTCCGAACTTCGACACTCCTCAGTCAAAAAAGAAGCCCAAGCCATTGTGGAAGCCGTGCGGCACTGGAGGCACTACCTCGCAAGTAGGAGGTTTACCCTCATCACCGACCAAAGATCGGTTGCCTTCATATTTGACAATTCGCAGCGGGGCAAGATCAAAAATGACAAGATCTTGAGGTGGAGGATCGAACTCTCCACCTACAATTACAATATTGTATATCGTCCTGGGAAGCTCAATGAGCCCTCAGATGCCCTGTCCCGTAGCACATGCGCCAACGCGCAAGACGACCTTCTTCAGGCGATCCACAATGACCTCTGCCATCCGGGGTCACCCGACTCGCCCATTATATCAAGGCCTGCAAACTGCCCTTCTCCACTGAGGAGGTTAAAGCCGTCACCAGGAATTGCTCGATCTGCGCAGAGTGAAAACCGCATTTCTATAGACCAGACAAGGCCCACCTGGTAAAGGCATCCCGGCCCTTTGAACGCCTGAACATCGATTTCAAAGGGCCCCTCCCTTCAACTAATCACAACATTTATTTTCTCAATGTTATAGATGAATTCTCCCGTTTCCCGTTTGCCATCTCTTGCCCCGATATGACCACCCCTACAGTTATCAGAGCCCTGCACAGTGTCTTCACCCTGTTCGGTTTCCCCAACTATGTCCAGAGCGACAGGGGTTCGTCCTTCATGAGCGACAAACTGCGTCATTACCTGCTCAGTAAGGGCATTGCCTCGAACAGGACTACCAGCTATAACCCCAAGGGGAACGGGCAGGTGGAGAGGGAGAACGCGACGGTCTGGAAGAACGTCCTACTGACCCTACGGTCCAGGAACCTCCCGACCTCCCACTGGCAGGAGGTCCTCCCCGATGCACTCCATGCTATTAGGTCCCTCCTTTGTACGGCCACAAATCAGACTCCTCATGATCGCCTATTTGTCTTCCCTAGGGGGACTACTGCGGAGGCCTCGCTTCCGTCCTGGTTGAGGACACCGGGCCCTGTCCTCCTTTGGAAACACATTCGGACACATAAGACCGACCCCCTTGTCGAGAGAGTCCAGCTCCTGCACTCGAACCCCCACTATGCATTTGTTGAACACCCCAATGGCCGACAGGACACCGTTTCCCTCCGGGACCTGGCACCCGCAGGCTTTACTACCACTACCGCCGATGTACCTCCCACACTATACCCCACCTGACCTCCCATGCCCTGTGCCCCTGCACCTATTTGCTCCCCACGCTCCCTTCCACCCGACACACCGGTCCGCATGAACGAAGCTCAGGAAGAACCATCCCCGGAGTCCACCCCCGGACCTGCACCGGACATCCTTCCACAGCCACCCAAAGCGGCTGCAACACCAGCGCTTTGCCGGTCGCTACGCACGATCCGGGTGCCGGACCGGCTGAACTTATAAACTCGTCACCCCCGCAGGGGGTGAATGTGTAACCACTATAATTCACACTGTACATTAATGTCCCTGTGTGCTCCATCTGTGAGCCATTGCGCGGCTCTGCCCACAGGGGGAGATGAGGACCATGTACAGGGCTCCGCCCTTGGCTCCGTCCCCTCCAGGCAGTATAAGTGCTGCAGTCCTGCGAGTCCGCCCTCTGTTCAGCACAGTCGCAGGTAGGCTCAGTTGTAAGCCGATTAAAGCCACAGTTTACCCAACTCGTGTCTCGGAGTGAATTGATGGTCGCATCAAGCTGTGGTAGTGCTGTCACTTTAAGGGATGGTTCCTCGCGGTCCACGTGACCAACTCAGGGCCGATCGTGCTTGAGCACGCATACCCCGACCAATGGTGAAAAAATGCAGGGCCCTCGGAGCAGGGGCCCCTGGCAGTGTGGACCGGGGAGTCATAGAGTAAAGACCTGTTTCTGAGACCTCAGTGCCTGTGTATGGATAATCTTTTTCTTCGTTCTCAATAAACGCCTTTTGGTTATACAAGAAGTGCCCACAATGTTGCCTTAGAACCACGATAGTGTCCCAGTCTTCATACTGTCATAATATACACACACAAGTATATGATGGTGCACAGACAGACATTGATTGACACAAAGGATGACCAATGAACACACAGAACACAGCAGCCAATCACCAGACAGGACACGGCCACTATAAAGCCAGAGGGCACTAGTTTTCCCGTTCACTTGGGATCCAGCCTCTGAGACAGTCAGAGCACATGAGAAACAACTAGAACTTTCACCATGTGGTAGTAAGATAGTCTGGTCAGGTTAGCCTCAGGTCTCCAGTCAACTCAGCACAGTGTTGACCCACAGTTTAAGTATGTATGATAGTTAACAGTTCAATAAAATCGAGTTGCATTTCTTCAAGTGTTGGAAGCCTGTCTCTCACTGCTGCAGTAAACACAGTCCTCGCAGACCCAGCTTACCCAACACATGATGTTCTAGTTTTACGGACCTACCTTGAGATAGTCTGCCTTTGACCATCGATCAGCCAATCGGTAACATGGACAGTATCCGTCCTCCCCCGCCACACCGCATCGCCGGCAACCTCGGTGCCAACTGGAAGATATTTAAGCAGAAGTTTCAGCTGTAGCTCGAAGCCACCGACCTCGAAGCCACATCGGATGCCAGAAAGATTGCTTTCTTCCTCTCTACAGCCGGAGACCACGCTATCCACATCTTTAACTCCCTCACCTTTGCTGAAGGTGAGGATAAGACCAAGTTCAAAACAGTCCTGCTGAAGTTCGACAGCCACTGTGACATCGAAGTCAACGAGAGCTTCGAACGCTATGTGTTCCAGCAAATGCTTCAGGGTAAGGATGAACCTTTTCAGTCCTTCTTAACCTGTATCCTCGTGCAATCCTGCAACTACGGCTCCACTTCCGACTCCATGATCCGCGACCAGATCATTTTCGGGGTCTACTCCGATCCCCTTCGCCAGCAACTCCTCAAAGTTAAGCAGCTCACCCTCTCCATCGAAACCTGCATCCTACATGAGCACGCTAATAACCGGTACTCCCATATCAAGGCAGCAGAGACGGCGCGGCAAGGCCCCCACGATGCGGAGCAGGTGCAGGCCGTAAAACAGCTCCAGGGCCTGAGTCTGGATGAGGGCAACCATTTCGCACTAATTTCCCGGGCTCCTGCGCATGCACGCAACAACCGTGGGGACGGCAAAGCCGAGGATCGAACTGCACATGTGCGCACATCTTTCCACCGCCCCGCACATGCGCGGTGGCACACAGAAATCCTGACGTTGGTGTGACGATGTGCAACAACTGTGGCCCCGCCACTTAAAGCGGCAATGTCCTCGAAATCTCTACGCTGTCTCCAGTGTGGCAAGCCTGGCCACTATGCAGCCCTGTGCAGATCTGCACAACTGCCCACCACACAGAGATCCCAGCTGCAGGGCAGGAATGTCCAGTCAGTGCAGCGACCCGTTGTAGACTCTGACTTCGACATGGTCCCAGATCCCGACACCGAGGATCTCAAATCCCCATTCCAGGTGGGCATCATCAAGCATATGATGCTTTCTGCAAAATAGGCTAAACCACTCCCGGTGATGAGCATTGATCCGGACGACGAGTGGTGTGCCACCCTTGAGGCAGTCAACCAGATTCGTCGACCACCACAGAGACTGAATTTATAGACTGAATGTTGCATTGCCTTGTGCTTCGTTTACACATCTGTACATATTGTTTCTTCCTAATTTGTGTATGCACTCTATCTGCACTAGACACCTTCCCATGTAAATACGTTCACGTATTTTGTATATAGTTTGACTCCTACTCATGTAAGTACGCTCACATACTTTGTACATAGTCAGGCTCATACACACACACACTATTTATTGACACATACACATTTTAAAAAAGGGGGTAGATGTCATAATATACACACAAGTGTATGATTGTGCACAGACAGACATTGATTGACACAAAGGATGACCAATGAACACACACAGCAGCCAATCACAAGACAGGACACGACCACTATAAAGCCAGAGGGGAGGAGTTTTCCCGCTATCTTGGGATCCAGCCTCTGAGACAGTCAGAGTCCATGAGAAACAACTAGAACTGACACCATGTGCTAGTAAGATAGTCTGGTCAGGTTAGCCTCAGGTCTCCAGTCAACTCAGCACAGTGTTGACTCACAGTTTAAGTATGTATGATAGTTAACAGCTCAATAAAATCGAGTTGCATTTCTTCAAGTGTTGGAAGCCTGTCTCTCTCACTGCTGCAGTAAACACAGTCCTCGCAGACCCAGCTTACCCAACACATCACATAGTACATCTTTCTACTCAGTGTGTTTCAATCTCCGTCTATGTAGATTTAAGATGCTCATCAGCTCTCATGCTTTCTCTCTCTCATTCACTGCATTCACTCACATCTTTGCCTACCTCCCTCTGCTGGTCTCCCTCTCCCTAACATTCATTGTACTCTTCATTCCCTCTGCTGATATCTCTCTCTTTCTATCATTCACTGCACTCAATTACACCTTTATCTCCCATTGCTGGTGTCTCTCTCTATTTCTCACTCCTTATACTCAAATCACATCTTTATCTCCCACTGCTGGTCTCTCGCTCTATCACTCATCCATATACTCAATCACATCTTTATCTATCTCCCACTGCAGGTCTCTTCACCCCCCACCCTCCCTTCTCTCTCTCTCTCTCTCTCTCTCTCATTCCTTATATTTAATCACATCTTCACCTATCTTCCACCACAGATCCCCATTCCCTTACACCTAACACCAGCCCACCTCTCTCTTTCTCTCTCTCTCATTCATTGTACTCAAACACTTCTCTCTTCATCTCTCTCTGCTGGTATCTCTCTCTCGTTCATTGTAGCCAATCACATCTTTATCTCCCACTGATTGTGTGTCTCTCTCTCTCTTTCTCTCATTCCTTATACTCAATCACATTTTTATCTATATCCCACTGTGGACCCCCCTTCCTCAGCACCCCCCCCCCCCCTCCCCCCCCCCCCCCCCCCCCCCCCCCCTTCTATCATTCATTGTATTCAAACACTTCTCTCTTCCTTTCCCTCTGCTGGTATCTCTCTCTCTCCATCATTCATTGCACTCAATCACATCTTTATCTACCTCTATTGGTGTGTCTCTCTCTCTCACATTCCTTATACTCACGTCTTTATCTCCCTCTGCTGGTATCTTTCTCTCACTCATTCATTATACTCAATCACAGATTTATCTATCTCCCTCTGCTGGTCTCTCCTTCTCTCCCTCTTATCATTTTGACTCAAACGCATCTATTCGTCACCCTCTGCTGATATTTCACACTATCATTCACTGCACCTAATCACATATTTATCTATCCCTGCCTATTGATATCTCTATGTCACCCACTGTACTCAGTCATACATAGATATTTACAGCATGGAAACAGGCCCTTTGGCCCAGCTTGTCCATGCCGCCCAGTTCCTATCACTAGGCTAGTCCTACTTGCCCGCATTTGGCCCATATCCCTCTATACCCACCCTGCTCATGTAACTGTCCAACTGAAATACCGAGATTCATAGAATCTTACAGCACACATCAGACTATTCGCCCATCACACCTGTACCAGCTCAATTTGAAATTCCAAGCAGTTCATTGCAAGGGTCATTTAGATCCGAGACGTCAACTGGGTTTCTCTCTCCACAGATGCTGCCAGGCCTGCTGGGTTTATCCGGCACTTTCCGTTTTTATCTCAGATTTCCAGCATCCACAGTATTCTGCTTTTGTTTGAAAGAAACGGCACGCTAATGAACAGAAAGTGGGTGCCAGTGCCAGTCATTATCTGTTAGCCAGCTCTAAGTGACTGCCTGAATAGATGATAATCACAGTGAGCAGGGAGCCGAGGCAACACTGGTAACTTGGTGGTTCAATAAGGTGTGTAAATTAAACAGTAGCTGCTGATGCACAGACACGAGAACAAAGTGCATTGAAAACTGTGTGTAAAAATTGACAATCCAGTAGGAAGAAGTTGCTGCTTTTGCCTCCATTATTTGTATTGTTTTGAGTATGATTGAGGCAATACATATGGTGCTCAGTAAAAATTAAAGTGTAAAACAAGTACATTAAAGTGAAGAGTAGATGTAGATCATCTGGACTATGATATGGAAGAGCAGGTTCCATGTTCAGATTGCACAATGTGGTGATTTGTGCACAATAGGATTGTTCCAAATAAACCTCATCTGCAATCAGCATCTCCATTTCCATCCTATCAGCAGATTGAACTGCATTGCAGCCCACACCTCCCTCCCCTTCACCTTGTAACTTTCCCTCCTTCACCCTCCCACCTTCCTTCCTCCATCCCCACGCCCCTCTCAACAACGCTTTCTTTACCTCCATCCCCTACTTTTTTTATTATTCATTCATTGGATGTGGGCATCACAGGCTGGGCCAGCACTTATTGCCCATCCCTAATTGCCCTTGCCCTTGAGGGGCAGTTAAGAGCCAACCACATTGCTATGGACCTGAAGTCACATGTAGGCCAGATCAGGTAAGGACGGCGGTTTTCCTCCCTAAAGGACATTCGTGAACCAGATGGGTTTTTAATGAAAATTGGCAATGGTTTCATGGTCATCATTAGACTTTTAATCCCAGATTTTTACTTTTATTCAAATTTCAGCACCTGCAGTGGTGGGATTTGAACCTGGGTCCCCAGAGCATTACTCTGGGTCTCTGTATCATTAGTTCAGTGACAATACCACAATGCCACCACCTTCACCATCTCCCTCCCCTTCACCCCCACAACTTCCCCTCCTTCATGCTCCCATCTCCCATCCTTCTCCCCCATCTCCCTCTCCTTTACGCCATACACAAGACAAGGTGCTGCTCTGTCTTGGCAGGTTGGGTGGAGGGAAGACGTTGGGAAGTCAAGGGCCTCAGCACAAGAGCATCACAGGAAAACCACCACAACTGAAAACCAAGCTGACACCACAACTGAGACCACTGACCAGCTTCTTAACAAATAACACTATCAGGTTCATGGGTGGCATGGTAGCACAATGGTTAGCACTGTTGTTTCACAGTGCCAAGGTCCCGGGTTCGAATCCCAGCTTGGGTCACTGTCTGTGCAGAATCCGCACATTCTCCCCATGTCTGCGTGGGTTTCCTCCGGGTGCTCCGCTTTTCTCCCACAAGTGCTAAAAAATGTGCTTGTTATGAGAATTGGACATTCTGAATTCTTCCTGTGTACCCAAACTGGTGCCGTAGTGTGGCGACTCGGGGATTTTCACCGTAACTTCATTGCAGTGTTAATGTAAGCCTACTTGTGACACTAATAAAGATTATTATAATTAATCACCAACAGTTGCTCCAAGTGATATATCTTTGCTCAGGCACAATAACCAAAACTGACCCAATCATTTAATAATTTTAAAGTAATGCGATGGATAGGAGCGGGGCCAAGTAACCCATTGGATGGGCAGGTGGTTTGTGATGCAGAGCGAGGCTAACAGCATAGGTTCAATTCCCATACCAGCTGAGGTTATTCATGAAGGCCCACCTTCTCAACTTTGCCCCTCACCTGAGGAGTGGTAATCCTCAGGTTAAATCAGCACCAGTCAGCTCTTCCCCTCAAAAGGAAAGCAGCCTCTGGTCATCTGGGATTATGGCGGCTTTAATTTAATTTAAACAACCCTGATTTCTCCTCTCACTACTTGTCTGTAAATAGAAAGGTGTTTGTGATTTCTGAATTCCCCATTTATAAGACCATCTGATATAGGAGCAGAATTAGTATATTCGGCCCATCAAGTCGGCTCTGTCATTCGATCATGGCTGACATGTTTCTCATTCCCATTCTCCTGCCTTCTCCCCATAACCCCTGATCCCCTTATTAATCAAAAACCTATCTATCGCTATCTTAAAGACACTCGGTAATTTGACCTCCGCAACCTTCTGTGGCAAAGAGTTCCACAAATTCACGGCTGAAGAAATTCCTCCTCATCTGTTTTAAAGGATTGTCCCTTCAGTCTTAAGCTTTGCCCTCGGGTTCTAGTTGTTCCTATGAATGGAAACATCTTTTCCACGTCCACTCCATCTCGGCATCTGAAAACTCTGTAAGCTTCAATGAGACTCCTCTCCTCATCCATCTAAACTCCAAAGAGTACAGACCCAGGGTCCTCAACCATTCCTCATCTGGCAGGCCCTTCATTCCTGGGATCATTCTTGTGAACGTCCTCTGGACCCCCTCCAAGGCCAACACATCGTTCCTTAAATACAGGGCCCAAAACTGCTCATAATATTCCAAATGGGGTCCGAGAAGAGCCTCATACAGCCTCAGCAGTATATCCCTGCGCTTGTATTCTAGCCCTTTTGAAATGAATGCTAACATTGCATTTGCCTTCCTAACTACCAACTGAACCTATGCGTTAACCACAAGAGAATCCTGAATTAGGACTCCTAAGTCAGAATCACAGAATAATACAGCACAGAAGAGGCTCTTCGGCCCATCGAGTCTCCACCGACGCATGGAAAACACCTGACCTGTCTACCTAATCCCATTTGCCAGCACTTGACCCATAGCCTTGAGTGTTATCACAGGCCAAGTGCTCATCCAGCTCCTTTTTAAAGGATGTAAGGCAATCCGCCTCCTCCACCCTCCCAGACAGTACATTCCAAACTCATCACCCTCTGGGTAAAAACGTTTTTTCTTAAATCCCCTCTGAACCTCCTACCCCTCACCTTGAACTTGTGTCCCCTTGTAACTGACCCTTCAACCAAGGGGATCAGCTGCTCCCTATCCACCCTGTCCATACCCCTCATAATCTCGTATCCCTCGATTAGGTCACCCTTCAGTCTTCTCTGCTCCAGGAAAACAACCCAAACCTATCCAACCTCTCTTCATAACTGAAATGTTCCATCCCAGGCAATCACATCCTTCCTATAATGTGGCGATCAGAACTGCACACAGTACCCCAGCTGTGGCCTCACCAAAGTTCTATACAACACCAACATGACCTCCCAGGTTTTGTAATCTATGCCTAGATTGAAAAAGTCAAGTGTCCCATATGCCTTTTTCACGACCCTATTAACCTGCCCTTCTGCCTTCAGAGATCTATGGATAAACACGCCAAAGTCCCTTTGTTCCTCGGAACTTCCCAGCGTCAGTCCATTCATTGAGTACTTCATTGTCACATTACTCCTTACAAAGTGTATCATCTCACACTTTTTAGGGTTAAATTCTATCAGCTACTTTTCTGCCCATTTGACCATCCCGTCTATATCTTCCTCTAATCTTTGAAATTTGTACAGACTGTATAGTTGATTGCTGGGAAGTATGTTTCCTGGGGTGTTTGTTTGTTGTAACCTGTTTTGACGCATGTTTGTAATAAAATACATTTAAAAAGAAAAATATTTCAAAGCAGTAATTCAGCCCAAAAGTGCCCAAACCTGAGGAGTTCAAAACTAATGGTTCCAACTGTATGCACATCAACGTGCTTCCATTGCTAACTCCTTTTTTCTAAGGCGGTTAAATATTGGAACAACTGTCACAAACTTTAATCTCAAAGCCCTCGGAGGGTTCATTGAAGAAAAATCTGCTGAACTTTTTCAATTAACACGATCATTGACTGTACTCATTGTGCGTCTCCTGTGAGAATTCCTTACCGAACACCAATTCCACACTTATTAATTCAATTTTAAACCTGGTGGGATTTGAACTCGTATTCCCAGAGCATCAGCCTGGACCTCTAGAGTAATCTAGTGATATTACCACCACACCACCACCTTCCACAACTGCCAATTGATGCCAAATCAATTGATAAATTTATATCTGATGTTTTTAATTTTTGTTAACCGAAGGTAATAAGGAATGTGAAGCATAGGATGCAGAGTTAAGAGCAAAAACAGGCATGATCCCATTAAATGGCTGAACATACTCCAGGGGCTATTTGATCTATTGCTCTTTCTATGTTCATCTGTCTGCTGGGGTCTCTCTGTATCATCCTTTGTAGAACCACAGCTAATATTGTCTGTACAATGCTCACAACTCTATTCAACTCCATCTGCTGGGGATTCTCTGTATCATTCCCTGTACAGTACCCAATCGCAGCTTTATTACTGGATAAAAGCAAATTACTACAGTACAAATGCTGGAATCTGAAACCAAAAGAGAAAATGCTGGAAAATCTCAGCAGGTGTGGCAGCATCTGTAGGGAGAGTCCAGATGACCCTTTGTCAAAGTTTTAATGTACAGTACTCACTCGCAGTGTTATCCAACTCCCTTTGCTGGTGTCTCTCTGTATCACTCAAAAACCTAGTCACATATTTAACATTCGGGAATAGGAAAAATAAACTTGAAAATTTTTTTTTTTAAAATAAATTTAGATTACCCAATTACTTTTTTTCCAATTAAGGGGCAATTTAGTGTGGCCAATCCACCTACTCTGCACATTTTTGGGTTGTGGGGGCGAAACCCACGCAGAGACGGGGAGAATGTGCAAACTCCACACGGACAGTGACCCAGAGCCGGGATCGAACCTGGGACCTCAGTGCCGTGAGGCGGTTGTGCTAACCACTAGGCCACCGTGCTGCCCCATAATTAAATAATAAGGGACCTTTAAATACAGAAATATGTAAACTGGAGTCAATGAGAATCAGGTGGAAAACCCTCCTTTGGTTGGAGCCATAAAGGGCACAAACGTTGTGGTAGTTGGACATCAATTGTCTCAGTTCCAGGACATCACTGCAGGAGTTCTTCAGGGGAGTGTCCTAGGCCCAACTATCTTTTGTTGCTTCATTAATGAACTTTCTTCCATCATAAGGTCAGAAGTGGGGATATTCGCTGCTCACTGCAAAATGTTCAACACCATTCGTGACTCCTCAGACACGGAAGCTGTCCATGTCCAAATGCAACAAGATCTGGACCCTATCCAGGCTTGGGCTGACAAGTGGCAAGTTACATTTGCACCACACAAGTGCCAAGCAATGACTATCTCCAACAAGAGAGAATCGAACCATCGTTTCTTGACATTCAATGGCATTACCACCGCTAAATCCTCCACTATCAACATCCTGGGAGTTACCATTGCCCAGAAACTGAACTGGACTAGCCAGATAAATACTTTAACCATAAGAGCAAATCAGAAGCTAGGAATTCTGCAGTGTTTAACTCATCTCCTGACTCCCCAAAGCATGTTCAACATCTACAAGGCACAAATCAGGATCCTCCATTTGCCTGGATGAGTGAAGCTCCAACACCATGCAGGACAAAACAGCCTGCTCAATTTGCTCCCTTCTACAAGTATTCACTCCCTCCACTACTGGCGAGTAAGATGTATATCAGGAACTCACCAAGGCTCCTGAGGAAGCACTTTCCAAACCCTTGACTGTTACCATCCAGAAATACAAGGGCAGCAGATACCTGGGAACACCACCACCTGGAAGTTCCCCTCCAAGTCATTCACTATCCTGACTTAGAAATACCATTCCCTCACTGTCGCTGGGTCAAAATCCTTGAACTCCACCCCTCTAATTGCAAAGTGGGCATACCAACACCATATGGACTACAGCGCTCCAAGTAGACGGTTAACCACCACCTTCTCAAAGGACAATTAGGGATGGGCAATAACTGTTGGCCTAGCCAGCGACGCCGATATCCTGTAAACGAACAAAAAATGTAACAAATGAAAATAAAGAAATGGCAGTTTTGTTGAATAATGACAATATAGACATTGTAGAAGAAGGGGACAATATACATGAAATTCCAGGCAAATTAATAAAAATCAAAGTCTGAAACAAGAACAAATAATATTTCAAAAAATAATGGCACTGAGACTGACAAATTGCCAGGAAGAAATGGTTCCTCGCCCAGAGTCTGAGAGAAATTGTATGAAGAAATTGACAAGAGTAGCTGTAGTTCTTAAAAACATTTTGATTCAACATTTGTGCCTTTAGTTTTCAAAATTGCAATTTTAGCTCCATTATGCAAGAAAGCTGAGAAAGAGAGAGAGAGAGAGAGAGAGAGAGAAAAGAGCAGGATATTTTATCTCCATTAGTCTAATGTTAGGATCTTCAATAAGAACTCAACTATTTTCAATTTGTAATATTATGAGGAAATGTACTGCATCACAGGAGTGATAACACTGACCAATAGGTATCTTTTATGTTAAAACAAACTTTAATTTAATCAGAGAATTAACCACATTAGCAACAAAGAAATAGCTCTACAGTTAACAGTCACAACAGTTCTTAAGTAAAAGAAGAAAGCTTAACTTACTTCCGAAACCTGCCATTATATTCCAATTAAACAAAACAATATGAAAAATGAAAATCGGTTTATTGTCACGAGTAGGCTTCAATTAAGTTACTGTGAAAAGCCCCTAGTCGCCACATTCCGGTGCCTGTCCGGGGAGGCTGGTACTAAATACCACCCATGAATAAAGTTAACAACCATGGCTTTATTTGCTTTTCTCTGTGCAGAATCTTTGGAGAGAGAACCTCTCAGGACCAAACTGAAATACCTCTGTTCAGATTAAAATTCTAGGACCTACTGTCTCTTCAGACAGTGCTGGCTCCTTCAATTAACTACATCATCTGTAACCATTCTTTTAACATGTTTAGCCAGGACCAAACACTCAAATTATCTCACCCCAGGGGACCTTAAACTTAAACAATATTTCATTAGGTAGCTGTCTGCAAACAAGTAAATGGTGAACATTTCACCTGCAAATTATTATTACCTCAATTTTATGACACCTTAATCACCGGTATCACAGTTATACTATCTGAATGCATCTTAACCCAGGTTTTTAATAACATTACTGCAAAAAATATAAAATACAACAATTTCTTACATTCATCACACTAACATCTGCTGTGGAAACATATTGGAATCTAAAATTAGCACATTTGACAGGGCATGTAGAGAAATCTAAGCTGATTAGGAGGAGCCAACATGGATTTGTAAATGATAGATCGCGTCTAACAAACCTAACCAAACCTTTGATGAAGTAACTTAAGCAGTAGACAGAGGAATGTCTATGGATGCTGTTTACATGGACTTGCAGGAGGCATCCAACAAGAGACTGTTAACTAAAATTAAACCATATGGAATTTAAAGTAAATATTAACCTTATTAGGAGGTTGGTAACATATTAGAGAACAAAGTAGCAATAAAAATGTAAGTCTTGAATTGGAAAAACTAACCTGTGGTGTGTCACAAAGATTTGCGACATCACTTCGAGTGGCAGTTATGCAGCAGTAAGCCACACATTTGGAAGCTCCCGTTTTAAAGAGATTTTTCGACTCTTTTGAGAGCCCAAAACGGAAATTTTTCGACGTCTCCCGGTGGGGGAAGGTGTGCTGAACGACTTTCCCTGCAGTCCATGACTCGAACTCGGAGTGGAAAGGTGGAAAAAACAGCAGCAGCTCCTCAGAAAAAACGGGGGAAGGGATCCAAGATGGCCACCGACAAAGCTCCAGAGGAATGGAGACTCTGGGCCCAGAAACAACAAACTGATCTCCTGCGCTGCTTTAAAGAATTCAAGGATGAAGTACTGAGCTCTCTGCAGGAAACAAACAGAAGGCTGTCAGAGATTCAGTCCACCCAGGGTGCTGCCATCAAGAAGTTGCAGACGCAGGCCATTGAACGAGAGGAGGAGGCCGTGGTCCTCGTGAGTAAGGTGGAGGGGCACGAAGCACTCCACAAGAAGTGGCAGGAACGCTTTGAGGAGCTGGATCACCGCATGAGGCGGAAAAACCTGCGGATCTTGGGCCTTGCAGAGGGGCTGGAGGGATCGGACCTGACAGCCTATGTGGCTGTAATGCTGAATTCGCTAGTGGGGGCCGGATCTCTCCATCTGCCCTTGGAGCTGGAGGGAGCGCACAGGGTGCTGGCCAGGAGGCCCAAGGAAGATGAACCCCCGCGTGCGGTGCTGGTGAGGTTCCACCGGTTCAGTGATCGGGAGTGCGTGCTGCGCTGGGCCAAGAAGGTGAAGAGCAGCAATTGGGAGAATGGGGTAGTGCGGATCTACCAGGACTGGATTGCGGAGGTGGCTAAGCGGCGGTCCGGATTTAATCGGACGAAAGACGTGCTTTATAGAAAAAAGATAAAGTTCGGAATGTTGCCGCCCGCGCGCCTGTGGGTAACTTATTCGGACCGGCATTATTATTTCGATTCCCCGGAGGAGGCGTGGGCCTTCGTGCGGACGGAGAAACTGGACTTGAACTAGGGGTTGGGGGTTGCGAGGTCGGCTGTAAGATATTAGTGCTGGATTCTGCTGTTGCTGTGTTCTCTTTTTCTTCTGTTGTTTTCTTCTTGTTTTAGTACTTTTGCAATTTCGATATGGTTATTTACGGAGGGGTTGTTCTGCTATGTTTTTGTTTTTGTGCTGTGGGACATTGTCTGGGCTGTGTATCTTGAGGGGAGGGTCAGGGGGGTATGTTGTATTCTATGCCGGAGTGGGGCTGATATTTGGGAGCTGCGTCAGAAGGGTGTGGTGGGGCAGTGCAAAAGCGAGGGCTTTCCTCTGGTTTCCCGTGCTGCGGGGCTGGGGAGTGGAGATGGTGACGGGGGAGGCGGGGCCTTAACTGGTTCTTCCCCGCGCTGGAGTGGTGCCAGGAGGGGGGATAGATTGGGGGATGATCCCACTTCGGGAGGGGTCGGGCTATTGGCGGGAGTTTCCGGGGTCAGCAGAAGTTAGCTGACCCACGGAAGTACAATGGAGGACGGTTCGCGGCTGGGAGGGTTCCTAGCCTGGGGGGGAAGGGAGGGGGGGAAAGGGGAATACCGGGTTGCTGCTGGTAGGGTCAAGAAGGAGCTGGTGGGGGCTGGGGGGACAGAGGTGAGGGGTTGTCGCTATGGGAACGGGGTCGAGCAGGGGGTGCTGGCCTGGGGCGGGCAGTCAACGGGCTATGGCTAGCCGACGGGGGAGGGGGGGCGGGACGCCCTCTGATCCGGTTGGTCACCTGGAATGTGAGAGGGTTGAATGGGCCGGTGAAGCGGTCGAGGGTACTGGCTCACCTGAAGGGGCTAAAGGCGGATGTGGCAATGCTTCAGGAGACCCACCTGAGGGTGGCGGACCAGGTCCGCCTGAGGAAGGGATGGGTGGGGCAGGTTTTCCACTCGGGGTTGGATGTGAGGAACCGGGGAGTGGCGATTCTGGTGGGGAAAAATGTGTTGTTTGAGGCATCGGAGGTGGTGGCGGATAAGGGGGGTAGGTATGTGATGGTTAGGGGCAGGCTACAAGGACAGAAGGTGGTACTGGCTAGTGTGTATGCCCCAAATTGGGACGATGCAGGCTTTATGAGGCGTATGTTGGGACGGATCCCGGATCTGGAGGCTGATCATAGGGGGGGACTTTAATACGGTGTTGGATCCTTCACTGGATCGGTCCAGCTCTAGGACGGGTAGGAGGCCGGCGGCAGCCAAGGTACTGAGAGGGTTTATGGACCAGATGGGTGGGGTGGATCCATGGAGGTTTGTAAGGCCGAGGGCACGCGAGTACTCTTTCTTCTCCCACGTACATAGGGTCTACTCTCGGATAGATTTCTTCGTGGTGAGTAGGGGACTGATTCCGAGAGTGGAGGAGGCCGAGTATTCGGCCATTGCAATCTCCGACCACGCTCCGCATTGGATAGAGTTGGAGATGGGAGAGGTGCGAGACCAACGTCCGTTGTGGCGGTTGGATGTGGGGTTGTTGGCGGAGGAGGAGGTGTGTAGGAGGGTCCGGGCAAGTATTGAGGGGTACCTTGAGGTGAATGATACGGGGGAGGTTCAGGTGGGGATGGTCTGGGAAGCCCTGAAGGCAGTAATTCGTGGGGAGCTGATATCCATCCGGGCACACAGGGAGAGGAGCGAGAGGAGTGAGAGGGATAGACTGGTGGGAAAGATGCTGGAGGTGGACAGGAGGTATGCAGAGGCACCAGAGGAGGGACTGTTGGGGGAGAGGCGCAGCCTGCAGGCTAAATTTGATTTGCTGACCACTAGAAAGGCGGAGGCACAGTGGAGGAAGGCACAAGGGGCAGTGTACGAACATGGTGAAAAGGCGAGTAGGATGCTGGCTCATCAGCTCCGTAAGCGGGATGCGGCTAAGGAGATTTCTGGAGTGAGAGACAAGAGTGGGAATGTGGTGCGGAAGGGGGTAGAGGTGAATGAGGTCTTCAAGGACTTTTACGGGGAACTGTACCGGTCGGAGCCAACGGGGGAGAGGGGGGGAATGAAGAGGTTCCTCGACGGGCTTTCTTTCCCGAAGGTGCAGGAGGAGAAGGTGGAGGGGCTGGGTGCGCCGATTGAGCTGGAGGAGCTAGTTAAGGGGATCGGGCAGATGCAGTCAGGGAACGCACCGGGGCCGGATGGGTTCCCGGTGGAATTTTATAAAAAGTTCGTGGACCTAGTGGGCCCCTTGCTGGTGCGGACACTCAACGAAGCGTGGGAAGGGGGGACTTTGCCCCCGACGATGTCACGGGCACTGATCTCGTTAATTTTAAAGAAGGACAAGGACCCCCAGCAGTGTGGTTCATACAGGCCCATATCTCTCCTCAACGTGGATGCTAAGGTGCTGGCAAAAATCCTGGCCACCAGGATAGAGGACTGTGTGCCAGGGGTTGTGCATGAGGACCAGACAGGTTTTGTGAAGGGAAGGCAGCTGAACACGAATGTGCGGAGATTGCTGAATGTCATTATGATGCCGGCGATTGAGGGGGAGGCAGAGATAGTGGTGGCGCTGGATGCGGAGAAGGCCTTCGATAGAGTGGAGTGGGGGTACCTATGGGAGGTGTTGGGGAGGTTTGGATTTGGTGAAGGGTTCATTAGATGGGTAAGGCTGCTATATGAGGCCCCGATGGCGTGCGTGGCCACGAATAGGAGGAGGTCGGAGTACTTCCGGCTTTACCGAGGGACCAGGCAGGGTTGCCCCTTGTCCCCCTTGTTGTTTGCACTGGCAATCGAGCCGCTGGCGATGGCATTGAGAGATTCAGAGAGGTGGAGAGGCTTGGTGCGAGGTGGAGAGGAACATAGGGTGTCGTTGTATGCCGACGACCTGTTACTGTATGTGGCGGACCCGGTGGGAGGGATGCCGGGAGTGATGGAGTTACTAGCCGAGTTTGGGACCTTCTCAGGTTATAAATTAAACTTAGGCAAGAGCGAGGTGTTTGTGGTGCACCCTGGAGACCAGGAGGAAGGAATTGGTAGGCTCCCGCTTAGGAGGGCAGGGGAGAGCTTTAGGTACCTGGGGGTGCAAGTGGCCAGGGACTGGGGGACTCTCCACAAGCATAACTTTACCAGACTGGTAGATCAGATGGAGGAGGAGTTCAGGAGGTGGGACATGCTGCCATTGTCGTTGGCGGGGAGGGTGCAGTCCGTCAAACTGACAGTGCTTCCGAGGTTCTTGTTCCTTTTTCAGTGCCTGCCCATATTTATCCCCAGGGCCTTCTTTAGGAGAGTGACCGCCAGTATTCTGAGCTTTGTGTGGGCACATGGGACTCCGAGAGTGAGGAGGGTGTTCCTGGAGCGAGGAAGGGATAGAGGCGGGCTGGCGCTGCCCAACCTTCTGGGGTACTATTGGGCAGCCAATGTGTCAATGGTGCGTAAATGGGTGATGGAGGGGGGAGGGGCGGCGTGGAAAAGAATGGAGATGGCGTCATGTAGAGGTACGAGCCTGGGTGCCATGGTAACGGCACCGTTGCCGCTCTCCCCCAAGAGGTATACCACGAGCCCGGTGGTGGCAGCGACCCTAAGAATCTGGGGACAGTGGAGACGGCATCGGGGGGAAACAGGGGGCTCGATGGAGGCTCCACTGGGTGGCAACCATCGGTTCATCCCGGGGAACACGGATGGGGGATTCAGGGGATGGCAAAGGGCGGGCATCAGCAAATTGAGGGACCTGTTTATTGGCAGGAGGTTTGCGGGCCTGGGGGAACTGGAAGATAAATTTGGCCTTCCCCAGGGGAACATGTTCAGATACCTGCAGGTAAAGGCGTTTGCTCGGCGACAGGTAGAGGGATTCCCTTTGCTGCCCTCGCAGGGGACGATGGACAGAGTGCTTTCGGGGGTGTGGATAGGAGAGGGGAAGGTGTCTGACATCTATAAGATAATGCAGGAGGTGGAGTCGTCAGTGGAGGAGCTGAAGGCTAAATGGGAGGAGGAACTCGGGGAGCAGATAGAGGACGGGACTTGGGCGGAGGCCTTGGAGAGAGTCAACTCTTCCTCCTCATGTGCGAGGCTTAGTCTCATCCAATTTAAGGTGCTGCACCGGGCCCACATGTCCGGGACTAGGATGAGTAGGTTCTTTGGGGGTGAGGACAGGTGCACCAGATGTTCGGGGAGTCCTGCGAACCACGCCCATATGTTCTGGACATGCCCAGCACTGGAAGAATTCTGGAAGGGGGTGGCGGGGACGGTGTCGAGGGTGGTTGGATCCAGGGTCAAGCCAGAGTGGGGACTCGCGATTTTTGGGGTTGGGGTGGAGCCGGGAGTGCAGGAGGCGAAAGAGGCCGGGGTCCTGGCCTTTGCGTCCCTAGTAGCCCGTCGAAGGATTCTGCTACAGTGGAAGGATGCGAGGCCCCCAAGTGTGGAGACCTGGATCAGTGACATGGCGGGATTTATAAAATTGGTAAAGGTCAAATTTGCCCTGAGAGGATCAACACAAGGGTTCTATAAACGGTGGCAGCCTTTTCTGGACTTCCTGGCTCAGAGATAGGTAACTGGGTCAATAGCAGCAGCAACCCGGGGGGGGGGGGGGGGGGGGGGGGTGCATTATTGTAGTGTTTATTCTGTAACTTTATAGTGTGTTAATTTGCGTTGTTGTTAAAATGCTGGGTTGTTCATGGGGATGGGGCGAATGTATATGATTGTTAATATTATTGTTATTTTCGGTATTTTACTAAGGTGCGTTATTGTTGTATAAAATCTAAATTTCTCAATATAAATTATTTTTAAAAAAAGATTTGCGACATCAAGAAAACATGAATAAACGTGCGGTATAGGCAGAAGAATACATTAAATAAAATAAACGTTCAGAAACAGCATATAATTGGCAAATTAATGTAAAAACATATACTGAGGTCAGAAAACTAAAGGTCCTGTGTTACTTGGAAAATAAGAATTTCAATGGGAACAAAGGGCTCTGGGAGTATAAATACACTAAAATAGTGATCAGATGCATTGACGCAAGTTAATGAGTTCATAAATATAGCAAACCAAGTACTCGGGTATACTTCAGCAATGGAATTGAAAAGTAGAGAAGTTATGCTGAACCTTTATCAAAACTTGACGGGACAACACCTGGATTACAGCGTAGAAATCTGGACGCCTCAGTGCAAACTGGATATAGAGGTATCGGAGAGAGGGCAATAAAGATCCACAAAGATCTTCCCAGTATTGTTGGAGGGTGGAGGGGATGGGGCACACCTATCAGAAAAAAGCTGGAGATCAGGCATCATACAGGAGATCAGGTGCAATGCCTGTCCTTATCAGCTTGGATCTTGTACGTCTCTTGTGGGGACCGTAAATTTGATTCTTGAATACAAAATGTTTTTTGGAGCAGAAAAAGGAGATACATCAAGGGCTTGCTCTGTTCATTCTGTGCATTAACCTTGTAAATCTGAGAAAGGAATAAAATTTGAAGAAAGATGGGTATACCTCCCTGGCAGGGGTTAAACCATGATCATGAAGGTGGTTCGCCCAGAATATTAATCCTGGTTCCCTCTGCAGTTGTTTTTTTTTAAACAATAGTTTTATTTTATCACAATAAAAGTTTTGTGAGGGTTACAAAGAATCCAGCACAAGTTGTCGGACAGAAAGTAATAACATTTATTTACAATAACACATATATACATAACAGCAGCAGCAACTCCCTTGCTGCTCAATTCTCTCTAGCTGGTTCCAAACTTGCCAGCTCTATTTATGCAGGGAGTCTGAACATAGAACAGTACAGCACAGAACAGGCCCTTCGGCCCTCGATGTTGTGCCGAGCAATGATCACCCTACTCAATCCCACGTATCCACCCTATACCCATAACCCAACAACCCCCCCCCCCCCCCCCTCCCCCCTTAACCTTTTTAGGACACTACGGGCAATTTAGCATGGCCAATCCACCTAACCCGCACATCTTTGGACTGTGGGAGGAAACCGGAGCACCCGGAGGAAACCCACGCACACACTGGGAGGACATGCAGACTCCGCACAGACAGTGACCCAGCCGGGAATCAAACCTGGGACCCTGTAGCTGTGAAGCATTTATGCTAACCACCATGCTACCGTGCTGCCCCTAAAGTCTGCTAATGATTTATCCCCCCCCCCCTCATTGGGGAACCTCATATTCCCTAAGGATTATGGGATTGCCATTAGTTCCCAGCCAGTGATAAGCAGGCAGGTTATAACATCCCTACCCCTCAAAGTCCAAGGAATCCACCGAAGACCCTGGCGGAGGAATGCGGAGGACTCGTTTTGCCGCAGCCCGGACACCATTTGCACAAGGCGTGGATCGGCGTGGCATGTAGCTAGATAGAGAACGGCGCTTCCATGATGAACGGCGTAACGGTTGTACATCCACGGCCTATGGGCCCGAGGACTCCCCCTCTGAAGCGTCCTGTTCTCCATCTCGGAGTCGGAGTCTGCTGCATCCGCCATCTCTATCTCCACGCCGCTGCCTCCGTCATCTCAGCATCCCTATCTCCACACGGTTCTGCAACGACCTGCGCAGACATTGACTGCGGCACCAGAGGAAGATTGTGAGGAATAATCTCCGCTGTGTCTGGTCTCTGTGGCTGTAGAAATGAGCTCCGGGGGCCGGGAATCTTTGGAAGAACTGGTCGTCTGGACCGAACGTGGTCCACATGCTTGTGCTGGAGACGACCCTGGGCTTGCACCTGGGAAGAATAACGCCAGGGACCCACTGGGCACCCCCAGCAAAATTTTGAATGAACACTGGGTCACCGGGCGCAAACTGCCGAATCGACCAATGCCGAGAAAGGCAATGTCCCCTGCTGTTCTTGAGTGCGGCGTACTTTTGCATCAATGTCCGAGAAAACCATGCTAAGGTGAGTGCGAAGTCTCCGGCCCAGACACCGCATGTGGAGTGGTCCTGTATGAAAACAAAAAACGAGCCAGTCTCGTGTCCATAGAAGACCGCTTCTTTAGGCCCCGTTTGAATGTCTGCCAACCCATTGGAAGCCGGGTGGTATGGGGCAGTGCGGATATGGCGTATGCCGTTCACCTTCATGAACCTCGCAAACTGCTCACTTGTGAACGGAGTGCCTTTGTCCGTGACCAGCACCTCAGGGAGGCCATGCGTACTGAAAGACAAACGCATCTTCTCCATTTTTAGCAGGACGTTGTGCCCACCGTCTTATGCACCTCTAACCATTTAGACTGGACATTGATTAATAGAAGGAACATGGATCCTTGAAAAGGATCGGTGAAGTCCTCATGCAAGTGCGCCCAAGGCCTCTCTGGCCATTCCCAGTGATGTAGAGGTGCAGCCGGCGGAAGCTTCTGATGCTCCTGGCAAATGGAGCAGTTTTGGGCCGCCTTCTCAATGTCGGTGTCGAGGCCTGGTCACCAGACATAACTCCGGGCCAACATTTTCATTTTGGTCACACCTGGATGCCCATTGTGCAAGTCTCTCAGTATCAGCTCCTGTCCTTGTTCTGGGACAATCACACGCGTCCCCCACAAGAAGATGACATCTTCCACGCTAAATTCTGACAGCTTGGAGGAAAAATGCCCGCAACTCGCCTGGGAGCTGTCTATGCTGCCCACCATACAGGACTATGTGCCGAACCTTTGACAGGACTGGCTCCATCTGGGTCCACTCACGGATCTGTGATGCCATGACAGGAAAGAAGTCCATAAAATTTAGTGTCGCAACCACCTCACCAGTCATGGGGGTCGACATGGTACTGGTTGACAAAAGCAATCGGCTCAGTACATTGGCATTTGCTATCTGGGTTCCTGGTTTATGCTCCAGAGAATACTCGGAGGCAGCGAGCAACAAAGCCCAGCGCTGGATCTGTGCGGAAGCAATGGTGGGTATTGGCTTATCCTCTCAGAGAAGTCTCAGCAGAGGCTTATGATCAGTCACAAAAGTGAAGTAGCGGCCATACACATACTGGTGGAAGCAAAGACCACCGCCAGGCCCTCCTTCTCGATCTGCGCATACTTCTTTTCTGCTGCAGTCAATGTGTGGGAGGCGAAAGCTATCGGCCGTTCGGCCCCGTTCTCCATCTTGTGGGACAGGACGGCTCCAATGCCATAAGGGGATGCATCACATGTGATGAGCAAAGGCTATCCAGGATCATAGTGATTTAGTAACCCAGACAACGACAATTGCTGTTTTACCCGCCGGAATGCGGTTTCTTGCGGCTGACCCCAACCCAGGTGTGATTTTTCTTTAGCAGAAGGTGAAACGGAGCCAGTGGAGTTCCCAGATTGGGGAGGAACTTTGCGTAATAGTTTACGAGGCCGAGAAACGAACGAAGATGCAAAATGCCAGTCGGGGTGAGGGTCTGTTGAATTGTGCGCACTTTCTCTGCTACGGGGTGCAAACCTTCGCGGTCCACCTGATAACCCAGGTAGACTACTTTCTTCGCTTGAAAGACGCACTTTGTGCGAAGTAAACGGACTCCAGCCTCTGAAAAGGACAGCCTCCAAATTTTCCAAATGTTCCTGCTCCAACGTCCCTGTAATCAAAACGTCGTCTAAGGAGACAGCGACACATGGTAAACCTCTCAAGATATCCTCCATGACGCGTTGAAAAATAGCACAGGCAGAGGATACCCCAAAGGACAACCGTGTATATTCATACAGGTCCCAGTGTGTATTAATAGTTACATATGGCCAGGAGTCAGGGTCCAGCTCCAACTGTAGGAAGGCGTGACTCATATCTAATTTCATGAACGCGAGTCCACCTGCAAGCTTCGCGTAGAGATCTTCTGCGAGGCATTGGATATCGGTCGAGCCAGGAAGCCATATTCACTGTAAGTTTATAGTCGCCACGCAAGCAAAATGTGTCATCTGGCTTCATTACAGGTACAATTGGCGCTGCCCAGTCAGCAAAACGGACGAGCCTGATAATACCCAAAGGGTCCAAACGAGTGAGTTCCCCTTCTACCTTCTCGAGCAAGGCATAAGGCACCAGGCGCGCCCAGAAATAGCGCGGCGTGGCTCCTGGTTTGACTTGGATATGGGCTAAGGCCCCTTTTATTTTCCCCAAACTGGGCTGAAATATATCTGGGTACTGTCCTGGTATCTCTGTCAACCCTCCAGAACCTGTTTGGAGGATGCGCTGCAAATGCAGCCGCAAATGGCGCAACCAGTCCCGACCCAACAGGCAGGGCCCGTGGCCGCGCACCACGATAAGTGGAAAACGCCTCTCCTGGCGTCCATGAACAACAGGGGTCATCGTAGATCCTGCAATGTCCAATGGTTCCCCCATGCGGTGGCCAACCTGGTCTGTGTGTCAATTAATGTAAGGGTCTGTATACCGTTCTTGATACGGTCGAATGTCCTCTGGGCGATCATGGAGACCGCTGAGCCAGTGTCCAACTCCATCTCAAGCGGATGACCATTGACTCATACTGTCACCTTAATGGGGGCAATACGGGTAGCTGCCACACAATGCAGCTGCAGGCATCCTCCATCTCCACGTCCTCGGGAGTAGTCACCGCAGGTTCATCCAAATGGAAAGTACGGCCCCCTAGGCTGGCCCCAGTTTCTTTCGTAATGATGGCGCCTCTGGCGCCCCCAGGACCGGAGTCCGTGACGGGGTCGGCGCCCACAAGTCCGACATTGACATGGCTCCTCATCCATTGGTTCTGGAGAAGGCTCCCTTCGGGGAGGAACGTTCGGCGGCCACTGGCGTCGATCCGGACGATGCCCCGCCCAAGGTACCGCAGGGGTGCGGGGATGCTTTTGGACGGAAGGGGTTTCCATTTCCTGTAGCTCCTGTATGCCCCATTCTGCGCTCTCTCAGGACAATACTATTTGGATGGCCTGTTGAAAAGTCAATGTTATCTCAGCTAACAACTTTGTTTGGCCGCATTGTTAATACTGCAAACCAAACAGTCACATAACATTTCTGACAAGGTCTCACCATATTCACAGTACTCCGCAATCCTGCGTCGCCTGGATAGAAACTCTGAAAGGGATTCTCCTGGGATCCTTTCTGCAACATTAAACTGGTAATGTTGGACTATCCGGTATGGGGTTGGGTTAAAATGTTGCACCACGGGACTTCCGGTTGCGGCTATGATGTGACCATCAATTCACATGACACGTGGTTGGAAGTGAACAGTGGTTTTAATAGTCTTACTGCGGCTGTGAGCCTGCCTGCGACGAGATGAACTGGCAGCAGGCTCACAACCGCAGATCTTTGGGCGAAATTCTCCCAAAACGGGAGAAATCGTAAAGCTGCCGTAAAACCCGGGCGGGTTTTACGGCAGCGTGCCCCTTCCCGACCGGGGACCGATTCTGGTCCCCGGTCGGGGCTAGTAGCCCGACGCCGTAGGCTCCGGCAAGACGGGCTTAACGAAAATCATTAAGCCCGCTTACCGGAGTTAGCGCCGGCTGACGCGTCATATTACGTCAGCCGCGCATGCGCAGTTTGGAAGACTCCAACCCGCGCATGCGCGGGTGACGTCATCGCGTTTTTGCGCGAAACCCGCGCATGCGCGGGCCGGGTTGCCCCTCAGCCGCCCCGCGAATGGCGGCGGAAGGACAAGTAGTGCGCGGGCATCGGGCCCGCTGCCCGCGATCGGTGCCCACCGATCGCAGGCCCATGGCACCCTTGGCACGGCCGTGGTACTGCCGTGCCAATCGGTGCCATGGTTATAAAAAGCGAGTTTGTGACGCCGTGTTTACGAACGGCAAGACCAGGTGTGTTTGCCGTTCGTAAAAACGGCGGAAAGGGCTGGGACTTCGGCCCATCTAACAGCTGAGAATCGCTGCCGGCCGTAAAAAAACGGCGGCAGCGATTCGGGTCGGGACTTCGGCGGGGGGGGGGGGAGAATAGCGGGAGGGCGGCAAAAATGTCGGGAAGGCCCTCCCGCTATTCTCCCACCCGTCGTGGGGGTCGGAGAATTTCGCCCTTTATACTTCCAGTTAGTGGGAGGAGCCATGGGCGGAGCCAAGGGTGGAGCCCAGTACAAACTCCTCATCTCCCCCTATGGGCAGAACCGCGCAACTGCTCGTATACCGAGCTTACATCAACACAACACATACCATATAACAACAGTGTGAATTACGAGGAATGTGATTCACCACAGGCTATGTGGAGCTAAGTCGCACGTTCGGTAGCTCCCGCTAGCATAGGACTTTTGGGTTCTTTTTAGGGCCTGCCACGGTGCTTGTTTGACTTTTCCCGGTGTGGAAAGGGAACAGCAACATTTCCCTGCTGGTGTACGGATTGGACCAGGAGCGGGGCGATTAAAAAAGTGACATTGGAGAAGAGAAAGGTGCGAGGGAGGAAGACGAAGATGGCGGCGGGCGGGGTTCAGGCAGCGTGGACGCAGTGGGCGCAGGAGCAGCAGGAGCTTCTCTAACGCTGCTTTAGGGAGCTTAAGGCAGAGATGCTGGAACAGCTAAAGGCCTCATTTGACAAGCTTCTGGAGACCCAGACGGCCCAAGGGGATGAGATCCTAGGCCTGGCGGTGAAGGTGGAGGCGCACGAGGCGCTCCACAAGAAGTGGCAGGCGAGGTTCGAGGAGATGGAGAACCGATCGAGGCGGAAGAATCTGCAGATCCTGGGCCTCCCGGAGGGGCTGGAAGGATCAGACATGGGGGCCTAGGTGGTGACCATGTTGAATTCGCTGATGGGAGCGGGGTACTTCCAAGGGCCCTTGGAGCTGGAGGGGGCCCATCGAGTGCTGGCGAGGAAGCAGTGCTGGTGCAGTTCCACTGGTTCGCTGATCGAGAGTGTGTGCTTAGCTGGGCCAAGAAGGAGCAGAGCAGCAGATGGGAGAATGTGGAGGTCCGAATCTACCAAGATTGGAGTGCGGAGTTGGCGAGGAAAAGGGCCGGTTATAATCGGGCAAAAGCAGTGCTGCACAGGAGAGGGGTGAAGTTTGGCATGTTACAGCCGGCGCACCTATGGGTTACCCACAAAAATCGTCATCACTATTTTGAGTCCCCGGAGGAGGCCTGGGCCTTTTTTCAGGCCGAAAAACTGGACTCAGGCTGAGGGTTTGGGGATGGTCAGAGATGGTTGTGTTGTGTTTCGAGGGGGTGTTCTTTCTTTGCTCCTTTGTTCTTTGGGGAGTTGATGGGGCATTGTTCAGGCCCGCCACATGAAGGGCTTGTGAAGGGGGGGTAGGCGCTTCGCCGGGGGGTTACTGATCGGTATCGGTAGGGGTTGATGGGGCCTCATGGGGGGGGGGGGGGGGGGGGGGGGGGGTGGCCTGGGATGGGGCTAGTGAGATTGGGCCTGAAAAGGGCTGCACCAGAGGAGGCGGGGCTGGCCGAGCAGGAAGGGCGGGCTTTTTCCTGCGCTAAGGGCTGAAGGGGTCGGGGCCGAAGTTGGAAGCGTGGGCTTTTTCCCGCGCTGGGATCGGAAGGGGAAGGAGTTGAGCCTGTTCGTGGGCAGGGAGGGGAGGAGCAGTGTTACACTGGGGGGGGGGGTCATTGGTGCGGTGGGAGTGGCCGGGGTCAGCAGGAGTCAGCTGACTCACGGGAGTACAATGGGGGGAGCAACGCAGCTAAGGGGGGCCTAGCTAGGGGGGAAGGGTGGGGGGAGAGGGGGGGGGGGTACCCAGTTGCTGCTGAGAGGGCCAGGGGGGAACAGGAGCTGTCAGAGGGGGTCGGGTCGGGGATCTGCCGATGTGAGGAACAGGCCGTGCGGGGGACGCAGGCACGTGGCTGGTCTAGGAAGGGCTATGGCTGATCGGTTGGGGGGGGGGGGGGGGGGGTGAATAGCCCCCAGATCCGGCTGATAACCTGGAATGTAAGGGGACTGAATGGGCCAGTCAAACGGGCCCGGGTATTCGCACATCTGAAGGGGCTGAGGACGGATGTGGCCATACTCCAGGAGACGCACCTAAGGGTGGTGGATCAGGTAAGGTTGAGAAAGGGGTGGGTAGGGCTTAGATGCGAAGAACCTGGGGTGGCAATTTTGGTGGGGAAGAGAGTATCGTTCATTAGGAGGCCGGGGGCGGCCAATGTGTTGAGGGGGTTCATGGACCAGATGGGAGGGGTGGATCCCTGGAGATTTATGAGGCCGGGGGTTAGGGAATTCTCGTTCTTCTCCCATGTCCACAAGGCCTACTCCAGGATTGACTTTTTTGTCTTGGGCAGGGCGTTGATTCTGAGGATGGAGAACGCGGAATACTCGGCGATAGCCATCTCAGACCATGTTCCGCATTGGGTGGACCTTGAGTTGGGGGAGGAGAGGGACCAACGTCCGTTGTGGCGTCTAGAGGTGGAGTTGCTGGCTGACGAGGAGGTGAGCGGGTGGGTCCGGAGTTGCATAGAGAGGTACCTGGAGACCAATGATAATGGGGAGGTGCAAGTTGGGGTGGTCTGTGAGGTGCTGAAGGCGGTCGTTAGGGGGAGCTGATCTCCATTAGGGTACACAAGGAGAGGGGGGAGAGGAGAGAGAGGGAGAGGCTGGTGGGGGAGATGGTGAGGGTAGATAGGAGGTATGCGGAGGCCCCGGAGGAGGGTTTGCTGAGAAAGCGACGTAGCCTCCAAGCTAAGTTTGATTTATTGACCACTAGGAAGGTGGAGGCGCAGTGGAGGAGGGCGCAGGGCGTGGTATATGAATATGGAGAAAAGGCGCATCCGCTTCGGAAGCGGGAGGCAGCTAGGGAGATCGGGGGACTTAGGGATGGAGGAGGGAGCATGGTACGAAGCGCGATGGGCATCAACGGGGTCTTTAGGAGCTTTTACGAGGAACTGTACTGGTCAGAGCGCCCAGTGGAGGAGGGAGGGATGGATCGCTTCTTGGACAAGCTGAGGTTTCCGAGAGTGGAGGAGGAACAGGTAGCGGGGTTGGGGGTGCCGGTTGGTCTGGAGGAGCTGGTCAAAGTGATAGGGAACATGCAGACCGGGAAGGCACCGGGGCCTGACGGGTTCCTGGTTGAATTCTACAAGACGTTTTCAGACCTGCTGGGCCCGCTGCTAGTTAGGACCTTCAACGAGGCAAGGGAAGGGGGGGCTCTGCCCCCGAATGATGTCTAAGGCGCTGATCTTCCTGATCCTGAAGCAGGATAAGGATCCCCTACAGTATGGGTCATATAGACCAATTCCACTCCTAAATATAGATGCAAAGTTGCTGGCAAAGATATTGGCCATGAGGATTGAGGATACCGTGCTGCAGGTCATACACGACGATCAGACGGGTTTTGTGAAGGGGAGGCAGTTGAACACTAATGTACGGAGGCTCTTAAATGTTATAATGATGCCGGCAGTGGAAGGAGAGGCAGAGATAGTGGCGGCAATGGATGCGGAGAAGGCCTTTGATAGGGTGGAATGAGGATACCTATGGGAGGTATTGAGAAGGTTCGGGTTTGGAGAGGGGTTCGTTAGGTGGGTGAGGCTGCTATACGAGGCCCCGGTGGCGAGTGTGGCTACGAATGGAAGGAGGCCGGAGAATTTCCGACTGTACCGGGGGACGAGGCAGTGGTGCCCCCTGTCGCCCCTGCATTTTGCGCTGGCGATTGAACCCCTGGCCATGGCGCTGAGGGAGTCAAGGAACTGGAGGGGGATAGTGCGGGGGAGGGGGGAGGAGCATCGGCTGTCGTTATACGCGGATGACCTACTGTTGTACGTGGCAGACCCGGTGGGGGGAATGCCAGAGGTGATGAGGATCCTTAGTGAGTTCGGGGATTTCTCTGGGTATAAGCTCAATGTGGGGAAGAGTGAGCTGTTCGTAGTACACCCAGGGGACCAGGAGAGGGGGATTGGGCAGCTCCCGCTGAAGAGGGCAGAGAGCAGTTTTAGGTACCTGAGGGTACAGGTAGCTAGGAGCTGGGGGGCCTTACACAGGCTTAACTTCACGAAGCTGGTGGAGCAGATGGAGGAGGAGTTTAAGAGGTGGGATGCACTGCCGCTCTTCTTAGCGGGTAGGGTCCAGTCAGTCAAAATTACGGTGCTCCCGAGGGTTTTGTTCTTATTCCAGTGCCTCCCTATCCTGATTCCCAATGCTTTTTACAGGCGGGTCAACAGGAGCGTTATGGGGTTTGTGTGGGTGCAGAAGACCCCGAGGGTGAGAAGGGTGTTCCTGGAGCGGGGCAGGGAAAGGGGGGGTTGGCGCTGCCAAACCTCTGTGGGTACTACTGGGCCGCCAACGTGGCAATGATACGTAGGTGGGTAATGGAGGGGGAGGGGCAGCATGGAAGAGGTTGGAGGTGGCGTCTTGTGTGGGCACGGGTCTGGAGGCTCTGGTGACGGCGCCGCTATCGCTTCCCCCAACGAGGTATACTACCAGCCCGGTGGTGGCGGCTACCCTCAAAATCTGGGGGCAATGGAGGAGGCATAGGGGGGAGGTGAGGGCTTCGGAGTGGTCCCCGATACGGGGGAACCACCGGTTTGTCGAAGAGAGAATGGACGGAGGGTTTCTGAGCTGGCACAGGGCAGGTATTAGGTGGTTGGGGGACCTATTTGTGGATGGGAAGTTTGCGACCCTGGGGGAGTTGGAGAGGAGGTTTGGCCTCCCCCCGGGAACACCTTCCAATACATGGAGGTAAGGGCGTTTGTCAGGCGGCAGGTGGCGGAGTTTCCACTGTTGCCGTCAAGAGGGGTTCAGGACAGGATGCTCTCGGGGACGTGGGTTGGAGAGGGGAGGATCTCGGCAACCTAGCAAGTGATGCAGGAGGTGGAGGAGGCTTCGTTGGAAGAGCTGAAAGCTAAGTGGGAGGAGGAGCTAGGAGAGGAGATCGACGAGGGGACGTGGGCGGATGCTTTGGGGAGGGTGAATTCCTCCTCCTCTTGCGCAAGGCTTAGCTTAATTCAATTTAAGGTGCTGCATAGGGCGCATATGACTGGGACAAGGCTGAGCCGGTTCTTTGGGAGAGGGGACAGATGTGTCAGGTGTTCAGGGAGCCCAGCAAACCATACCCACATGTTCTGGGCGTGCCCTGCGCAGGAGGATTTTTGGAGGGGCATCGCGGAGACACTGTCAAGGGTGGTTGGTTCCAGGGTTGAGCCAGCTGGGGGCTCACAATCTTTGGGGTAGCAGTGGAGCCGGGAGTGCAGGAGGCGAAAGAGGCCGGTATTCTGGCCTTTGCGTCCATGGTAGCCCGGCGCAGGATTCTTCTATAGTGGGCGGGAGAGGGTTCGTTTGTTTTCCTTTAATGGGCATGTATATTTGCTTTCATGTTAATTATTTCTGAATTTATTATTTGTGTATGGGGAGGGGGGGGGGGGGGGGGGGGGTTACTGTTCTTATTTCTTTCTGTTCTTGTTGGTAAAAATTTGTGAAAACTTGAATAAAAATTATTTTAAAAAAAATATTGCCCCACTAAGGTCACAAGTTCATCAAACGTCTTGGTGTCCGGCGCAGCTGGGTACGTAAGGTTCCTAATCACCCCAAACGTATGCGGGCTGTAGGCAGTGAGCAAAATCACCACGTGGCGCTCGTTTCTGCTGATGTTGTTTGCCTGGAAATAGTAACGGAAATAGTTGTGCGTACTGGTTCCAACTTTCCAGTGCTGCATCAAAGACATCCAATCATCCATACAGAGGCATAGTGTAACAGAAAAAATACTTCCAACCTGTATCCAACAAAAATCCAGGGAGGTGACTTCAGCAGCGTAGACAGCTATTCACTTTAACCCTCGTCGCCAGTTTTGTGAGGGCCACGAAGAAGCCAGCGCGAGTTGTAGGATAGAAAGAAATAACATTTATTTATGATAACATATATATAAAACAGCAGCAGTAACTCCCTTGCTGCTCACTCCTCTGTAGCTGGTTCCAAACCGGCCAGTTCTATTTATGTAGGGAATCTGCTAATGATTTCTCCGCCCCCCCCTAATTGGGGAAGCTCATACTCCCTAAGTATTGTGGGATTGCCATTAGTCTCCAGGAGTGGTAAGCAGGCAGGTTATAACAAAAAGGTACAAATACTGTCATGTGGGTGTACCTTAAAGAAATGGGTGTTTATCAGTGATGTCAGAGTGTGGGTAGAGCTGGGCTGTCTGTCTGCTTTTACTTTCGCTTTAGGCTGTTTGCTACAGGGTGTGTTTAGTTTTGTTTTAGATTTGGGAAAGCTGCAGTCACAGCAAGATGTGTATGAATCTCTGCAAGCTTATGAATGTTCATTTGGTGATTTCAAAGTGGTAACTGTTCTCAGTAGTGAATTTAAACCTGATCTCTGTGTTTAAAAGGGTCTTTTGTCTTACGGACGTTAATAAGGAAAGATTAAGGGTTACTTATAGAATATTGTATCTGTGGGGAGGATTGGTGTTGATAGTTGTTAAGATGTTTACTGTGGGTTTATAAAGTGTTAACTGGTTTCATAAATAAACATTGTTTTAATTTAAAAGCACTGTAGATTTCTGTTTGCATCACACCTGCAGAGTAGGGCCATGTGCTCCCCATAACCACAATCTATTCAAAGTTGTGGGTCAGGTGAACTCCATGATACACTTTGGGGCTCTCTAAACCCTGGCCCATAACAATACAAATGTAAACATAGTTCAGTGCATAACACATCCCTCGATCTCCCACTATTCCCACCTAATCTAGGCAAAAAATAGCCGGATTCCCCCCTACCTCCCCTTTCTCCCTAACTCCCCCTCCCTTACTGTATCTGCTGACAGTTTAGTTTTCTCCGAAGAAGTCGATAAACGGCTGCCACCTCTAAACGAACCCTCCGATTGATCCTCTCAGGGCGAACTTAATTTTCTCAAGACTGAGAAACCCGGCCATGTCGCTAACCCATACCCCTGATTTTGGGGACTTCGAGTCCTTCCATGCTAGTAATATCCGCCTCTGGGCTACCAAGGAGGAAAAGGCCAAAACGTCAGCTTCTCTTGTCCCCTGGACTCCCGGGTCTTCCGACACTCCAAAAATCGCCCCCTCTGGACTCGGTGCCCCCCCTCGTTTTTAGAACCGTGGGAAATGACACCCGCAAATCCCTGCCAGAATCTCCTAAGCTTCGGGCATGCCCAAAACATGTGGACATGGTTTGCAGGCCCTCCCACGCACCTCACACACCTGTCCTCCACCCCAAAAAACCTGCTCATCTGGGCCACCGTCATGTGTTCCCGGTGAACCACCTTGAATTGTATCAGACTGAGCCTGGCACATGATGAGGACATGTTGACTCTGCTCAGAGCAGCCTACCACAGACCATCCTCTAACTCCTTTCCCAACTCATCATCCCATTTACATTTTATCTCACCTATCTGGGTTTCCTCCCACTCCATAAGTTCTTTATAGATTTCCGATACCTTCCCCTCCCCCAGCTCATTCTAGAAATTACCTTGTCCTGTATCCCCTACGGCGGTAGAAGTGGAAAGGTCGAATCCTGACTTTGCACAAAGTCCCTTATCTGCAGTTATTGAAATCCGTTACCTCCCGGCAATTCAAACTCAACTTCCAGATCCTCCAAATGGGGAAAACTTCCATCAATAATCAGATCCCCCAGCCTCTCAATACCTGCTCTCTGCCACCTCCGAAAACCCCCATCCATCCTTCCTGGGACAAACCAGTGATTGCCACAAGTTGGAGCCCACATCAATGTTCTGTCCACTCCCATTTGCTTCCGCCACTGCCCCCAAACTCTCAGGGCTGCCACTACCACCGGGCCTGTGGAGTACTGGGCCGGCGAGAACGGCAGAGGAGCCTTTAACAATGCCCCCAAACTTGTGCCCTTACATCAGACCGGCTCCACCTGCTCCCACACTGACCCCTCCCTCTGCATTTGTATGAATGATCTTTTCTGTGGGTTTCATTTATTTAATTGGGGGTTGTCAGCAGAGGTTTGATGAAGGTAGGGCAGTGGATGTTGTCTACATGGACTTCAGTAAGGCCTTTGACAAGGCCCCTCATGGCAGACTAGTCCAGAAGATGAAGTCACACGAGATCAGAGGTGAGCTGGCAAGGTGGATACAGAACTGGCTAGGTCATAGAAGGCAGAGAATAGCTATGGAAGGGTGCTTTTCTAATTGGAGGGCTGTGACTAGTGGTGTTCTGCAGGGATCAGTGCTGGGACCTTTGCTGTTCGTAGTATATATATAAATGATTTGGAGGAAAATGTTGCTGGTCTGATGAGTAATTTTGCGGACCACACAAAGTTTGGTGGAATTGCAGATAGTGATGAGGACCGACAGAGGATGCAGCAGGATATAGATCAGTTAGAGACATGGGCGGAAGATGGCAGATGAGTTTCATCCGGACAAAATGTGAGGTAATGCATTTTGTAAGGTCTAATACAGGTGGGAAATATACAGTAAATGGTAGAACCCTTAAGAGTATGGATAGGCAGAGGGATCTGGGTGTACAGGTCCACAGGTCACTGAAAGTGGCAATGCAGGTGGAGAAGGTAGTCAAGAAGGCATATAGCATGCTTGCCTTCATTAGTGGGGCGCTGAGTATAAAAATTGGCAAGTCATGTTGCAGCTGTATAGAATCTTAGTTAGGCCACACTTGGAGTGCAGTGTTCAATTCTGGTCGCCACACTACCAGAAGGATGTGGAGGCTTCGGAGAGGGTATTGAAGAAGTTTACCAAAATGTTGCCTGTTATGGAGGGCATTAGCTATGAGGAGAGGTTGGATAAACTCGGTTTGTTCTCACTGGAATGACGGAGGAGCAACCTGATAGAAGTCCACAAAATTATGAGGGGCATGGACAGAATAGACAGTCAGAAACTTTTTTCCAGGGTGGAAGAGTCAATTACTAGGGGACGTAGATTTAAGGTGTGAGGGGCAAAGTTTAGAGAAGATGTGCGAGGGAAATGTTTTTAAACAGAGGGTAGTTGGTGCCTGGAACTCACTACTGGAGGAGGTAGTGGAAGCAGGTACACCAGTGAGGTTTCAGGGGCGTCTTGACAAATACATGACTAGGATGCGAATAGAGGGCTACGGACAGTTTAGACGAGCAGCATGGGCGGCACAGCCCTGGAGGGCCAAAGCACCTGTTCCTGTGCTGCACTTTTCTTTGTTCTTTGGCCTCTTGCCCTTTGGTGTTGGAAGCTCCTTGGTGGTTGTTTGTCCTCCTTGGAGGGGCTTCAGTGCCTAACATTGGAAATTTAAATAGGTGGTGGCTGCAACCAGTCAAACCCCAAACCTGGTATGCAACACCATTAGGATGGCTGTGAAAGACAGCTAGGAGGTACACCCATTGATCGTGCCTTCTTCATTAAGAGAATCCATCTCGATTCCTGTGGATTTGAAGCTGCTGATGTCTACTGTCTGCAGGACTTCCCCAGCGCTGGATATTTTGATGTGATCTCCAAGAACACTGCTGCCTGCATCAAGTCTCTGAAAGTGTTTGAGGTGCCACACCTGAGAATTCTCAAAGCTGCACCCATTCTTTACTCTGCTGTCTCAACGGGACCAAATGGTGACTGTGCACCTCTCCTGCCCCATGTTCTGGTGATAGATCAGCTCCACGTCCTCACCAGGTAACTGCAGCAAGGTCAAGGACGCCTTTGGGATCTAGATAGAAGTCTTACACGAATATTAATAGAAGACTTTAAAATAATCAAATGTTTTGTCAATGCAGACAATATGGGCAGCATGGTAGCACAGTAAGTTGCACTGTTGCTTCACAGCACCAGAATCCCAGGTTCGATTCCTGGCTTGGGCCATTGTCTGTGCGGAGTCTGCACGTTCTCCCTGTGTCTGCATGGGTTTCCTCCGGGTGCTCCAGTTTCCTCCCACAAGTCCCGAAAGACTTGCTGCTAGGTGAATTGGACATTCTGAATTCTCCCTCTGTGTATCCGAACAGGTGACTGGAGGATTTTCACAGGAACTTCATTGCAGTGTTAATGAAATTAAAAAATGAAATGGTAATCACTTATTGTCACAAGTAAGCTTCGAATGAAGTTACTGTGAAAAGCCCCTAGTCGCCACGTTCCGGCGCCTGTTCGGGGAGGCTGGTACGGGAATCGAACCGTGCTGCTGGCCTGCCTTAGTCTGCTTTAAAATCCAGCGATTTAGCCCTGTGCTAAACAGCCCCTGTGAGCACACTTGTCCTGTTAATTGTCCTGTGAGAGTACTTTTAAGAAATGGGGGTTTATAAAATAGCTGCAGTGGATGTACCTTTAGAAATGGGTATTCACCAGTGATGTCAGAGAGTGGGTGGAGCTGGGCTGTCTGCTTTTACTTTCACTTTGGGATGTCTGCTAAAGGGTGTATTTAGTATTGTTTTAGATTTGGAGAAGCTGCAGTCACAGCAAGATGTGTATGAATCTCTGCAAGCTAAAGAATGTTCATTTGATGATTTCAAAGTAGTAACTGCTCTCAGTAGAAAAGTTATGTCTTTCTGTAAAAAGGTTTTTTTTGTCTTATGGATGTTGCAAGGAAACATTAAGAGTTACTTATCGAGTACTGTATTCTTTGGGGGATTTATTGGTGTTGATAGTTGTTAAGATATTTACTGTGGGTTTATAAAGTGTTAACTGGTTTCATAAATAAACATTGTTTTAATTTAAAAGTACTTTAACCCTCTGTTGCACTACACCTGTAAGGTGGGCCCGTGTGCTCCCCATAACCACAATCTATTAAAAGTTGTGGGTCAGGTGAACTCCATGATAAACTTTGGGGTTCTCCAAACGCTGGCCATAACACAATGGAGATTATTATAATATAAACAGGAAGATGTCGCACAATAAGGAATGTCAAAACTAGAGAACATCAATATCAGATCTTTCCCTTTGTTTTTTTTGCTCAAAGGCAGGCCCTTGGCAACTATTTGCCAAACCTTTTATGACAGGTAGGGCAAGGAGGCTGGCCATGTGTCTACCTCAGCTAAAACCGGGATTAAATCCTGTGCTGTTGGCGTTAATCTTACCCATGTGGGGTGAGAATGTGGAAGCCACAACCACAGAGTAATTGAAGTGACTAATATAGATTCATGGAATTTACAGTGCAGAAGGAGACCACTTGGCCCATCGAGTCTACACCGGACCTTGGAAAGAGCACCCGACCTAAGCCCACATGCCATCCTATCCCTACACCACCCTATCCCCGTAACCCCACCTAAACATTTTCGGACACAAAGAGCAATTTAGCATAATCAGTCCACCTAACCTGCACATCTTTGGACTGTGGGAGGAAACTGGAGCACCCGGAGGAAACTCACGCAGACACGGGGAGAACGTGCAGACACAGCATAGTCACCCAAGCCGGGAATAAAACTCGGGACCCTGGAGCTGTGAAGCAACCGTGCCAGCTACTGTGCTACCATGCTGTCGTCGTGCAGCTAAATGTAAGTGAACGTAGAGAATCATTTGACGGATTACAAACTCTCTTTGTATTCTCTTCACAAATGCTGCACAACCTGCTGGGCAATCCCAACATTTTCAGTTTTAGTTTCAGAATTATAGCATTCACATTTTTTTTTTGTATAATCATAGGAGGGAGAAAGGAATATGCCAGTAGAGGTAAATGAGGAAGGAAGGGAAGAGGCTCATGTGGCACTTAAATCTAGCAAAAGTTGGTTGGGCTGAATGGCCTACTTCTGTGCTGTGTATTATATGTAATACTCTGCATATTTATTAATAACTTTATTAACACAGTGGAGAACCAAATATCCAAGTTTGTCAATGGCACAAAGATTAGTGACATTATGTAGATGGTAAGAATAAAATGACGAATAGACATTGAAAAGTGAAGGTCCAAAGAGATTGAAGGGCTTGTGTATACAGATCACTACAATGTAGTCGGCAGGTACAGAAGAATAATCAAAATTGTGAGGAGAATGTTAGGTTTTTTTACAACTAGAGGGTTATAATATAAAGGGGAAGAGGCTTTGGTCCAAGTTAGGCCACATCTAGTGTATTATGTATAGTTCTGGTCACCACATTTCAGATCATAGAATTTACAGTGCAGAAGGAGGCCATTCGGCCCATCAATTCTGCACCGGCTCCTGGAAAGAGCACCCTACCCAAGGTTAACACCTCCACCCTATCCCCATAGCCCAGTAACCTCACCCAACTCTGAGGACAATTTTGGACACTGAGGGCAATTTATCATGGCCAATCCACCTAACCTGCACATCTTTGGACTGTGGGAGGAAATCGGAGCACCCGGAGGAAATCCACGCACCCACGGGGAGGATGTCAGACTCCGCACAGACAGTGACCTAGACCGGAATCGAATCTGGGACCCTGGAGCTGTTAAGCGATTGTGCTATCCACAATGCTACCGTGCTGCCCTTGGATGGAATATCCCTGGGTGGTTTGCAGTGCACATTATCCAAAATATTACAAAGACTTCAAGCACGTCATTGTAAGGCGAGGTTATGTAACTAGGCTTGCATTCTCTTGAGTATAGATGTCAGGGAGTGATTTGGGGATTTGGGCATTTCAAAAGGAATTGATAGTGTACGAGAGAGAAATGTTTTCCATAGTAGGGGAGTCCTGAGAAAGGGGACGCAATCTTAATACCAAAGTCAGGAGTTAAGTAATACTGCTTTACATCAAGGGTGGGAAGAAAGATGGAAATGCCTCCCACATCAAGTTACTGATGCTGCCTCAATTAATCATTTTTAATCAGTGTTTGATAGATTTTTTACTAGTATTGAGGGGATATGGAGCCAGGGCAGGGGGACAAAGTTAGGATGCTGAACAGCCATTATCTCATTGAATTTTGGAGCCGGTTTGAGGGATTTAATGGTCTACACCTGTTTCTATGTTCTTATCTCCCTTTGCTGACACCTCTCTATATTACTATGCTTGGCTACATTTATCTATCTCCCTCCATTGCTGCCTCTCACTGTCAGTTAAATTGTGCAGCCAGAAGAAATGTGGGTCAAATTTCTGAGGAACTTCTAACCACCAGTTAGAACTTTGGCAGAAATTCCACTGAGCCCCGGCATTAATGGAGTAAAGTGCATTTAGACTTCCCCTGAGGTTTCTGCATATCATCCACTGAAGTCACAGCCGACAACCTTCTGCTTTAGTTGTGTTAGCATCACAGACTAATGACGGGATTGTCCCACTATTCATTTGAACATTGCTAGTTAAACCTATAGAAATGATTGAGCTTATTGTGGTGAGATAACCACTGTAGTTATGTGTACTGCAGTAGGGGGATGTATGCCTGTACCTGTAATACAGGTTCCTCCGGTAAGCCCCTGCCGGCTAGCTCCGCCCACAGGGAACTTGTGTATAAATATGCATGAGAGCAACTCAGACCCTTAGTCTACAGTTGCAGATGGAGGGACAACATCGTACAACAATAAAGCCTCTATTGAACCAGTCTCTCGGCTTTGAGTATAATTGTTAGCGCTACAATTTATTGTTGTACGATGTTGTCCCTCCATCTGCAACTGTAGACGGTCAGGCTTGATTCTGATGTCCATGGTGAATGGGAAATCGTACAACAATAAATTGTAGCAATAATCAAGCCTGACCGTCTGCAGCTGGATCCACAGTCGCCTCACGCCAGGAAAGACTTTGTTCACTGGCTTGCAGTCTTCAAGGCCTACATCTCCTCAGCGGACCCTCCCCCGACGGAGGCTCAGAAAAAGCAACTCCTGTACTCCAGACTTAGCTCTAGTGTCTTTCCGCTCATTCGAGATGCGACTGACTACACCACAGCTATGGAACTGCTCAAGGAGAACTATGCACAATCGGCGAACACCCTGTTTGCGAGGCATCAACTTTCTACTCGCGTCCAGCAGCCGGGTGAGTCGATTGAGGACTTCTGGAGGGCCGTTATACCTCTGGTACGAGACTGCGATTGCCGGGCCCTCACAGCCATGGAGGCATTGCATCGGACCCCATCCAGCAACGACTGCTGGAAGGGGCCGCCCCCGACCTCGCGGCCGCAAAGGCCCTGGTGCTTTCCATGACGGCCGCCTCCCGTAGTGCGCGAACTTACTCCGCTAGCCACTCGCCCCACCCGTCCTACCCCTCGTGGACCCCGCAAACGCCCCCCCAGGCCCATCCGTCCTACCCCTCGTGGACCCCGTAAACGGACCCCCAGCAGCCACCCCCGCACACTATGCCTGCACTGCCCGCCGCACCGTGCTCCCTGGGGGTCCCCACTGTTACTTCTGTGGTCAACAGAAGCACCCTCGCCAACGCTGCCCGGCCCGCACAGCGACCTGCAAAGCTTGTGGAAAGAAAGGCCACTTTGCAGCGGTGTGTCAGTCCCGGACGGTCGCCGCTATCGTGCCCCCGGTCCCCTCGCTTCAGCCGCTCCCTCAATGGGCCCCGCCGTCCGCTTCCCCCGACCCCACGTGCAATCAGTGGGCACCGCCATCTCTCGCCGCCCCCGCCACGTGTGCTCCATGGTCGCCGCCATCTTCATCCACCACCACCATGTGCGTTCCGTGGGCTCCGCCATTTTGTTCCGACCCCACAACGTGCGCTCCATGGATGCCACCATTTTACCCACAGGTACTGCAGATGCCGCCATCTTGTCTCCAGGTGCCGCCATTTTGTCCTCTCCCCGGGACGGGGCCACGGGACACGGGTCGCTACCGCTCCTCGTCGGACTCATCTGACTCAACCGCCGATCAACCGCTGCTCGCATCCGTTACGCTCCTACCAGTCCCGTCCTCGCAACCTGGCACCCTCTTCTACATCGGTGCTGGTCAACGGCCACGTGACCTCCTGCCTCATCGACTCCGGGAGCACCGAGAGCTTCGTCCACCCGGACACGGTAAGGCGCTATTCCCTTGCGGTCCATCCCGCCAACCGGCAGATCTCTCTCGCCTCCGGGTCCCACTCTGTCCCGATCCAGGGTTTCTGCCTGGTTAAACTTACTGTACAGGGCATGGAATTCGATCGTTTCCGTCTGTACATTCTCCCCAATCTCTGCGCTTCACTCTTACTAGTCCTGGATTTCCAGTGCAATCTCCAGAGCCTCACCCTCAAATTCGGCGGACCCCTACCTCCCCTCACCGTTTGCGGCCTCGCGACCCTCAAGGTCGAGCCTCCCTCACTCTTTGCTAATCTGACCACAGATTGCAAGCCCGTCGCCACCAGGAGCAGACGGTGCAGCACCCAGGACAAGGCCTTCATCAGGTCCGAAGTCCAGCGGCTGCTTCGGGAGGGTATCATCGAGGCCAGCAACAGCCCTTGGAGAGCCCAGGTGGTAGTGGTTAAGACCGGGGAGAAGCACAGGATGGTCGTGGACTACAGCCAGACCATCAACCGGTACACGCAGCTCGACGCGTACCCCCTCCCCCGCATTTTTGATATGGTCAATCAGATTGCACAGTACCGGGTCTTCTCTACTATTGACCTGAAATCCGCCTACCACCAGCTCCCCATCCGTATATCGGACCGTCCCTACACTGCCTTCGAGGCGGACAGTCGTCTGTACCAATTTCTTAGGGCTCCCTTCGGCGTCATGAATGGAGTCTCGGTATTTCAGTGAGAAATGGACCGAATGGTTGACCGGTATGGACTGCGGGCCACCTTCACCATCTGCGGCCATGACCAGCAGGACCATGATGCCAACCTTTATAAATTCCTCCACACCGCATCTCTCCTTAATCTCACGTACAACAAGGAGAAATGCGTGTTCCGCACAGACCGCTTAGCCATCCTTGGCTACGTAGTCCAAAACGGACTACTGGGGCCCGATCCCGACCGCATGCGCCCCCTCATGGAGCTCCCAATCCCCCACTGCCCCAAGGCCCTCAAACGCTGCCTTGGGTTTTTTTCTTATTACGCCCAGTGGGTCCCACAATACGCGGACAAGGCCCAGCCACTTATCCAGTCCACACATTTTCCCCTCTCGGCCGAGGCACAACAGGCCTTCGCCCGCATTCGATCTGACATAGCCAGGGCGGGGATGCACGCAGTAGACGAGACACTGCCCTTCCAAGTAGAGAGCGACGCTTCAGACGTCGCCCTTGCCGCCACCCTCAATCAGGCAGGCAGACCCGTGGCATTCTTTTCACGCACCCTTCACGCCTCCGAAATTCGACATTCCTCTGTTGAAAAGGAGGCCCAGGCAATCGTTGAAGCGGTGCGGCACTGGCGGCATTACCTGGCCGGCAGGAGATTCACTCTCCTCACTGACCAACGGTCGGTAGCCTTCATGTTCAACAACACGCAACGGGGCAAGATCAAGAATGCCAAAATCTTGCGGTGGAGAATCGAGCTCTCCACCTTTAACTACGAGATCTTGTATCGCCCCGGCAAGCTCAACGAGCCCCCAGACGCCCTCTCCCGAGGTACATGTGCCAGTGCACAAGTGAACCAACTCCGTGCCTTGCACGAGAGCCTTTGCCACCTGGGGGTCACTCGCTTGTACCATCTGATCAAAGCCCGCAATCTGCCCTACTCCGTCGAGGAAGTACGGACAGAGACTGCCAGGTCTGTGCGGAGTGCAAGCCGCACTTCTACCGGCCTGATCACGCGCGCCTGGTAAAAGCATCCCGCCCCTTTGAACGCCTCAGCGTGGACTTCAAAGGGCCCCTTCCCTCCACCGACCGCAACACCTACATCCTTAGTGTGGTCGATGAATTTTCTAGGTTCCCATTCGCCATCCCATGCCCGGATATGACGTCTGCCACCGTCATCAAGGCCCTGGATTCCATTTTCGCCCTGTTCGGTTTCCCCGACTACATCCACAGCGACAGGGGATCCTCGTTCATGAGCGATGAGCTGCGTCAATTCCTGCTCAGCAGGGGTATCGCCTCCAGCAGGACGACCAGCTACAACCCCCGGGGTAACGGGCAGGTAGAGAGGGAGAACGGGACGGTTTGGAGGGCCGTCCAGCTGGCCCTATGGTCCAGGAACCTCCCAGCCGCTCGCTGGCAGCAGGTCCTCCCTGATGCGCTCCATTCCATTCGGTCGCTACTGTGTACCGCAACTAACAGTACACCCCATGAACGTGTTTTTGCCTTCCCTCGGAAGTCTACATCCGGGGTGTCGCTCCCGACGTGGCTCACGACTCCGGGCCCAGTCCTTCTCCGTAGGCATGTACGGCACCACAAGGCGGAACCCCTGGTGGACAAAGTACGCCTTCTCCACGCCAACCCTCAGTATGCCTACGTGGAGTTCCCCGGCGGCCGCCAGGACACAGTCTCGCTCCGGGACCTGGCTCCCTCAGGTGCCGATCCAATGCCCACGCCCCTTTCTCTTCCTGCGCCAACCCCGGCGCCCCCTATTCATCCCCACCAGGTCCATCCCTCATCCCCCTGCCCACCCTGGAGGACACGGAAGATTTCGGCCTGCTCGCGGAGTCATCCCGCCAGCAGCCAGCACCAACACCGCCAACACCTGCACCATCGTTGCCATCACCGCCTGTGCCGACGTCACCACCACAGCTACGCCGATCACAGCGGAACGTTCGATCACCGATTCGGCTCAACCTGTAACCTGCTAACCGGATGGACTCTTGATTTTCCTTGTTTGGACCCTCTTGTAAATAACATCCTTTGTATTAGAGTTACATGTCACCCCCGCCGGACTCATTTTTACAGGGGGTGAATGTGGTGAGATAACCACTGTAGTTATGCGTACTGCAGCAGTCGGGGGATGTATGCCTGTACCTATAATACAGGTTCCTCCGGTCAGCCCCTGCCGGCTAGCTCCGCCCACAGGGAGCTTCTGTATAAATATGCATGAGAGCAACTCAGACCCTTAGTCTACAGTTGCAGATGGAGGGACAACATCGTACAACAATAAAGCCTCTATTGAACCAGTCTCTCGGCTTTGAGTATAATTGTTAGCGCTACACTTGTAATAAACATTTTTCAATGAAAAAAATCTCAAGATGTGTCCTGAAGATTTCTAGTGATGGGGCTGTGACTATTCCCTTTGACCGCTTGTTTCATTGTGGGATTGTCCTTGGAGTGAAAGGTTGTTGATACAGTGCCTTGGTCTTTGCAGTTTGTGTTGAAAGTACCTTGGTACTTATTTCTGTCAATTCCCACCAATCCACTACTTTCTGGGGAAGGGAACTCCGCAGACTAACGGCCCTTTGAGAGAAGCAATTTCTCCTCATCTCTGCCTTAAACATTAGACCTCTTATTCTTACACTGTGTGCTCTGGTTCCAGTCTCTCCCACAAATGGAAACATACCTCTGGTGTGTTGCCTATCAAGTTTCCTCAGAATCCCATGTTACCATGAGATCACCTCCATTCTTCCAAACGCCAATGAGTATCGGCCCAGCCTCTCTTCCGAGGATAAGCCTCTCAGTGCAGAAATGAATCAAGTGAACATTTCCCATTAATACCCCTCCTCTTCACAACTCCTTTGAGCGCTTGAAATGGATTTCCACCCTGAACGTGTGACCGGTACTGAGCCCTAACCAAGACTGTGACTTCCAGCGTTTCCCTACAGAACTCTACCCCCTCCCCCAATGCCTTCTGTCTCCTCTCCATCCCCCTTCCTTCCGCCCGTTCATCATTTCCATCTTTTCTCTCCATCCCATCATCACATATCTCCCCTCCTATCCTTCCCCTTTACCCTAACCCTTTCCCATCCCACACAGTTTGCCCAATTCCACATCCCTTCTCCCTCTCCCCATCACAAGGCTTCCAATTTATCACCATCATCTCTCCCTCCTTTACCCTGCTTGTCTCTATCCCATCAACCACATTCCAACCTGTCAATCAGCAACTTCCCAGCAACCTGGCAAATGTCCAACGATGATCAAAATCAGTGCAATCCCAATGCTGCAGAACATGAAGCAATAACCACACCTACTCACCACATCCTGTTTCTAATCAAGGAAAGATGTACATTTATCTAGCACCTTCACATTCTCCCCGTGTTTGTGTGGGTTCGCCCCCACAACCCAAAGATGAATCAAGTGAATATTTCCCATTAATACCCCTCCTCTTCACAACTCCCTTGAGCGCTTGAACTGGATTTTCACCCTGAATGTGTGACCGGTTCTGAGCCCTAACCAAGACTATGACTTCCAGTGTTTCCCTGCAGAACTCCATTCCATGCCCCCAAGGTAGGTGGATTGAACACGCTAAGTTGTCCCTTAATTGGAAAAAATGAATTGGGTACTCTAAGTTTATCCCAAAAAAAATTATATCGCACCTTTCACAACCTCAGGATGTCCCAACATGCTTTCCAGCCAATCAAGTAATTTGATGTGTAGATACGGTTGTAAAGTAGGAAACGCAGCAGTCAATTTACAAACAACAAGCTCCAACAAAAAGCAATGTGATACTGATCAGATAATCTGCTTTTAGTGATGCTATTTGGGAATAAATATTAGTCAGGAAAGCGGGGCTAGCACTTTTATGGAGTCCAGTAGAGTCTTTAAAGTTCACAGGACCTCAGTTCAACATCTCATCAAAAGACAGCACATTTGACAATGCAGCACTCCCTCAGGGCTGCACTGGAATGTCAGCCGGATATTGTGCTCGATTCCCCTGGAGTAAGACTTGAACTCATGACCTGCTGACTCGGAGGCAAGAGCACAACCACTGAGTCAAGGCTGCCAACAAATATCTTCTTAAGATCCAGGACGTACACTTAGATTTCCATGCCCATAGCTGATGTCAGATCAGTCGCACAAACCATTTGCAATTGCAATACCTTACCATCTTCTCGGGTTGTCTGCCCAAAGGCAGGTCTGAACCCACAGCACCATGACCTCCATTACAGGCAGATAAGGAGGCAGGTCCTGAATCCATGCCAGCCGGATCAGGTACAGACACTACGGGTAGTGATGGGAGAAACCCCAATTTGTTTCCATCTCATGGCTGACCAGGAAACTTTCCCCTTCTTATTGCGCCATGGGTGTCTATGGGGAGCATTTCCAAGTGGATACTCAACCTGTTTGGTCATATATGTTGGCCCATAAAGTCCTGGACCTCGAACCTTTGGCTCAGAAGCAGGGACACTACCCACTGCGCCACAGGACCTCCTCACTAATACCCACTACATCAAGGAAAAGGACGCTGTCACATTTCAGGGCATTAGACTAGCCACTCAGGCTCAGCACCATCCACCGCTCCAGTGTCCGGTCCTCAGGGTCCCAGATCATATGATCTGGATTATGTTGTTCACCACCCAACAGCTGGTTGACCGATAGTGGGATGCAGGAATTGGACCAAGAACACTTTCACTTCACCAGAATGTATGTACAGACATATAGACAGGGATTCTACGAGCACGCGCCGCCTCGGAGAATCAGAGTTGACAGCGAGACGGCCCGCGACGCCAGTCCGACGCCGGGACGCGACTCTCCAGTGAATTCCCACCAGCGTGGTTCACGTATGGTTCCACTCGGCGGGAGCTCGGCATCGCGGCTGTGGTGGCCGTTCTGGTGGGGGCGGGGGGATCAGACTCCGGGGGAGAGCCTCCACAATGGCTAGGCCCGCGATAGGGGGTGCTCCACGCTGCTCCAGCTGCCGTATGCAGCCGGCAGCCGCGAGCAGTGCAGGGCCGCGTACGGCAGCTGGAGCAGCGCGGAGCACTCCAGCGTCCTGTGGGCAACAGAATCACTGGGCCAAGAGGCCCTTTGACATCAGCGTGAAACACTCCAGTGTTTACACCGGCGTCAACACTTAGCCACGTTTTCAGAGAATCCTGGCCATAATGTTCCTCAATCTCAGTGTGTGCGTTCAATATGAGACAAGGGATAATTCATATTAAACAGTGAAGGGGACTATGTTCAGTGAAAAATGCAGTGCATTTGGAATAGTTCCAGCACCTTGCTGTTTTCTTTGATTGACTCTCTCCACGCAGTGAAGATGCCGCGACCTGGGTTATCTCTAAGTAAAAGTATTGATATTTGAATATCGATGTTCATTTCTTAAGTGCTGAAAGTAGTTTCATTTCTCCCAACAAGCCTGATTGATTATCTGATGACTGACTGATGAGATAAGTGCAACTACCCTGATAACATTCCAAAATATACCATTTTAATTTGAAACCCCTGGCAACAGAGCTGACTGTCTATATGGACTGCAGCCAGTGCCCCTCCCCCAACTATTTGTGAGCAGGTCGCGACCTCAGCTGTCAATCAATGTTGTCTTTCTTAGATGGATTCTTTCATCTATAACAGGAACCTTGACCAATTCCCATGATGCTGAGAGGATATGTTGGTACAAAATAGCAAGAAAAATCTTGGATTCCTAAAAACTGAGAAGCTGTCCCTTTATTACCCTTCGGATGACATATATTCCTGAGAATTATAAAATGACGCTCTGCCCAATTAGAAATCATAAGATGCTTCAGAACAGGTTTAAATCAATGACTTCACTAGGGCGGCACAGTGATTAGCATTGCCGCCTCACAGCGCTTCTACCCGAGTACGATTCCGACATTGGGTGACTGTGTGGAGTTTGCACGCTCTCGCCGTAACTGCGTGGATTTCCTCCAGGTGCTCCGGTTTCTTCTCACGGTCTAAAGATATGAAGATTAGGAGGATTGGCTATGTTAAATTGGCCCTTAGTGGGGTTACGTTAGGGAAAAGGTCTAATGACAACCATGAAACCATTGTCAATTGTTGTAAAAACCCATCTGGTTCACTAATGTCCATTAGGGAAGAAAATATGTCATCCTTACCTAGTCTTGCCTACATGTGACTCCAGATCCACAGCAATGTGGTTGATCCTTAACTGCCCCCCCCCCCCCCCCCCCCCCAAGGGCAATTCGAGATGAGCAATAAATGCTGGCCCAGCCTGCGATGCCCACGTCCCATGAGTGACTAAAAAAAGTAGCCCATCTTCTGCATTGTTCGTCTTTCACATGACAACGCTCGGTCCGCAGGCCTTGAGCTCATGATCCAGGCTGTCAGCTCAGTGTAACAACAACTTGCATTTACTTAGCACGTTTAATGAAGTGAAACAACTTCGCGGGGAGCATTGTTGCTCGTTGTGCTTTACTCAATTTGCTCCCAAGCGCAGGACAACCTTTTTAAAACCCATTTTTCGTCGTGGGCCTCATCTGAGGGGTCATAATTAGCACAAGCTCTTTGTCCTGCCTCTGTGGCATGGGAGATAAAGGTTCGGGTCCATTTGGCCATGTTGTCTGTGGACAAATGGGCGCGGTCTAAGTTTCCGAAAACGGCTGTAAAATGGATCCACAGGCGTCCAGCAAACGCAGGCCTTCTATTATATCCGATTGCATCTAGGACCGCCGTGTGCATCTCTGCAAGGGTGCCTCCTCCTACATTCTGGGGGTCTGGAAGGACTGCTACAACAGAAGGGTCTAGGCTTAAAACTGTGAGCTTCACTTGCTGAGGCTCATCCAGGCCGTACATGTTGCTTCACTCTAGCAAAAAATTGGTGGGGGTCTGAGGTGGGGAGGAATGGTGTCATCTTTTCGCATGCGTCCCGTAATTGGTTCACGGTTAAGGGGGTCGTGTAAAGGAATTCCGCGACTCTGTCCAATGCGGCTCTGCTGTGCGTGGTCACCAGATTCATGGGTGTGTGATCTATCTGCTCTATGGGGGGTTGGGGTGCTTTTCTCTTTTGGGGCTTTTCCTGCGCACATGTTCCCTGTACATATCTATGCGCTGTCTCATTTAGTTTTTGCCAATCAGGGCCATCTTCTTCATCTGATTGGGATCCAAATGTGCTTTGGAATCCGTTTTGGACTGAAAGCAGAGACTGCAGTTCTGCAATCTGCTTCCGGCACTTTGCGTGATCTACTGAGCTTTGTCTCTGCTCTGTGGTGGCAGCATGGAGTGCTCGTAACGCTGCTTTTAGATCGCTGCACTGCTTTTGCAATGCCCCTACCTGTTTCTCTGTCTCTTCTCTTACCAGGACTGCACATTGTGTGTCCTGGTAGGCCTTATCGTATTGGGTTTGGAAGCTGCTCAGGTGCACTAGACAAGACTGGTGTTCCCTCTTGGCATCATCCACCTCTCTGTCCTTTGCTGCCAACTTCCTTTTTAATTCTACATTCTCTTTCTCGATGTCACTAACATTGACCTTACTCATTCGATTCCTCTCATCTATCTCTTTGCGGAGCGTCCGAACGATCTCCTCTGTACCTCGCAATTGTGCCAGACAGGACACAATTGCCATCGGCTTGCGAGCTTTCCCTAAGCTCTTCTTATGGATTTCGCTCAGGTTCTCGCACCAAGTATGTCCTATACTCCCGGGACCTGTTTCCTCATTTGAACAAAAGTCACTCCAAAGGGGCCATCCCTTCTGTTTGAGGTACCTTCTAATCTCAACTTCCCAACCGGGACACTGTCCAACTCTGCTGGTCGCTGCGACCACGAATTCCTGAGGGTTCATAAGGCGTTCCATTGCCTTCATTGCCATTTTTCCTATCTGTGTTCTTTTTTAATTTGGAACGAGGGGTACTAAGGTGGTGCTGCAAACACGGGTACGGCTTTCGCTAATTTTCGGAATACAAACTCCCGACAATTTATCGCAACAAAATCTATCAGTTTTACCTTATATCCCTGTTAGTACGCATGCATTAACACACTTCCGAATTCTGGAGGATTGATCAGCACTGCTTGAACACTTGTAGTTATTTCTGTTCCCAATTGGATTCTAATCAAATTTTTGGGTTCTCTCGGAGTGGGGGGGCCACTTCTAAGTCGAATCCCATCAGAGTCGCCAATAAATGTTGCTCGTTGTGCTTTACTTAATTTGCTCTGCTTAATCACCTTGCTCTAGAGTCCCCATTTATCTTTATGATACCACCACGAGGTTCAAGTTCAAGTGCTGATCAATAACTCAATACACCAGTTAGTAAGTTTCAAATCAAAACGCATCTATTATATACACAGTCAATCACTACTCATGCATAAAACTCTACTTACTAGACTATCTCTAATACTAAAAGGCCTATACTTAGCTTTGGAAATGGCCCACCAGGTCAGGGGAACAATGGCCTTTCGTTCGATTCTGAGTCTGCAGGCTTCAAGCTGGTATGGACTAGTAGCTAGGAGCGCCTATCTTGTAGTGTGGGTTGACTGGAGACTTACTTGGTTGGTGCAGCTGCTAGGCAGGTCTCACCTTGTTGAGAGTCATGGTCAAGAGTTGTTTCGAGCTGCTGAGAGACCCTGCCAAGAAGACCTGCCAAGAAGGACGAATTGAACTTGGGGGCTCTATTTTATAGCCCTCAGGGGTTTTGCGCCCTTTTGGGCAGACCCCGGACTTGGTTCTACTTGATTGGACTAAGTTCCGATCATTTGAATCGATTTCTCCAATACTGGAGCTGTTCCCTGATCGCTGGGCAGTTCCTAGGTGCCCGTTGGCCTTCCTTTGTCCTGGTGCCGGGGAGTCTGGTTTGGTCTCAATTGCTCTTAATGTTTCCAATTGTTCCCGGGGATCGCTCATTAATATGCAGATAGTTGCTGGTTTCAGTTCTATCTGGGTTTCTGCAAGTCCTAATACACAGGAAACCGTGCACTTGCTTGTTTCACTGTATCTGATCAGTTTTCCCTGCATTCTTAGCGGACATCCATTTTGGAATTGGGAAGTGGCCAACCCAGGTGGCTACAGCATTTATAAAACAGCATTCGACACTGAGGCGCATCAGGTGGGTGCGGTACGTTTCAGCGCCGCCGTTTCAGCGCCGCCGTTTCAGCGCCAGGACTTTTAAGCGCCAGGACATTTCAGCACCAGAAAAAAAAAATTCTCCAATGTTGTCATATAGTTATGACAGAATTTTTTTGGCACAAAGCAATTTACAAATCTGTAAGTTCATAAAATGAAATAAAACTCAAGTGTAAACTAAATGTTTTTATTGTAAAAGATCCACTTATAAAGATCCAAAAACAGTACATTAAAACAATTTACAAATCTGTAAGTTCATAAAATTCATCATTAAAAGGAAAGTTCATTGGACATTCATTGGATATTCATTGGAAAAAACTCATTTAGTTTGTTAAATTGTGCCCTATTGAACGAAGGTAGTCAATTTCATTCCTGCTACCATATTCGGAAACAATTCTCAATATCCTCTCGTCAGCTTTTCTATATTTAAGTAATTTTAATTGAGGTTCATTGCCAGCTAAAAGTTTCTCGAAGTGCTCGTCTCTTCCCTTTTGAACATGCTTAAGGACATCAATGAACTTCCAGATAGTTGGGTGTGACATTAACAGTTCACTTTTCAATCTCCTGTTGGCCGCCTCAGCATAGTTATTTGTTCTGTCATCCCCATCTAATGTTCTTTGATACATATTCCACATCTCGGTAGGAAATAAAGGACTTCGTCTGCCTGCTCCTCGGCGATTAGGACGGCCGATATAATTGTCTTCGAAATAGTTTAAAACCGGAATTAACTCCTCCGGTAAATTACCTGCTAAAGAATCCACGTGACTGTCAAGGCCGGCAACTGGCACAAAACATAGGGCAGTTATCATTTTCGAATGTAATGCGAAATCGGGATTGCTCTTATATAAACGCATGAGACCAAAACCAGTTATCTGCCTCAGTATATTTTGAGACAGATGAAAAAGGCAGCCTCTTACTTCTATGTTGGGGAAGGAGTCTTTCATGGCAGTAAAAGCAGCGCGTTCAAAATCACAATTGATAATGGCAGGTCCTGCATTTGTAATCACCTCTTTTACCATCGCAAATAACATCATATAGTTCGCATACTGTTTGTTTTGTAAAAGCGCGTACAATACAGGGTGAACTCCGTTATTTTTCCTAACCATGATGATATAAACTTGATAAAATAGGTGTGGTGCTACTGCAAATGTTCCGTCAGCATACCAAGTCGTGGAAGTTGCCATGTGTTCTAACCAACTCTCTCTCCCAAATATAATAATCCGTTCGTTGTTCGTACCACTATCCTTTAAACAGAAATTTTCCTCGGTTTCTGGGGTGGGTTTATAGATCATGTATTGATGAGGTAACTGAAGCTCTTGAATCGATCTTGGATTATCGGGGACCTGATTAACTTCGTCTCGTTTTCTACGAATAATTTTTCGCATTGCCTGCCTGTTTGGTAACTGTGCCATACCTGCCACGGACATTTTTTCAATGCACTTGTTGATAATCGTACTTGGAGGCTCACAAGTCTTTTCAGCCCGGTCTCTCGCATCAGTTATGACCTTTTCCACTTCGATAGCAACTGCAGATGGGGGATGAGTATGTTCGTTGATCTTTTCGATCACCTCTCTTTCTAACGTGTGAATGCGGGCCTTGCACCTACCATCCTCATGGCATCGCCAAAACTTAACTTGCTTTTGTTTCTTGCTTTCTTTGTCAAAACGATATATAAAACCTTCATGACAGAACTTCTCTCTGCCTCGCTTGCTTTTCACTGATTCAGCCATGGGTTTAAAGATATGGAACTTACCAAGTTTACCAAAAGAAATTTACCAAATAACTAAGTAAGTATAAAAACTTGTTAACAAAACTCTAACTTTATCTAAACAGTAATCATAATAAAACTCCAACAAAATCTAAAGACAGTTAGAACGATGAAACGACCAAATAACTAAGTGTAAAAGCTGGTATACCTGTGTCATACCTGTGACCATACTCAAGAATGATTTCTGAATGAATGAGCGCTGAAACGTCCTGCCGCTGAAATATTTGGCGCTGAAATATTTGGCGCTGAAACGTCCTGGCGCTGAAATGGCGGCGCTGAAACGGCGGCGCTGAAACGTCGGCGCTGAACTGTCCCATTCCCGCATCAGGTAGTACGGGGGCAAAGGACTGAAAGCTTTGTCAAGAAGATGGTTTTCCACAACGTCTTAAATGTTGAGTGGGAGAGGTTTAGGGAGAGAATTCCAGAGTTTAGGGTCAGTTGGGATTAAAATCCCGGATACAGCACCCGGGGGAATGCTGCTTGTCAACGTGGCCATGTTTCAGATGAGATGTTAAACAGATTTCCTGCCTGCCCACCCAGATGGATGTGAAATATCCCTTGGCTGTATTCTGAAGAAGAGCAGAGGAGTCTGCCACCGTTATTCTGATTACCATTCATCCCACAAGCCAATATCACTGGAAAGAGATGACCTGGTCATTTGTTGTTTTGCTTTTAGTGGGAGCTTGCTGTGCAGAAATTGGCTGCTGCGTTTTCACACTACAACAGTGACTGAACTTAAAAAAATGCTTCATTGGTTGTAAATCGCTTTGCTGAGGTCATGAAAGGTGTTTAATAAACATGTTCTTGCTTTTAATGTGGACTTCAAATCAATAACCTAAAATAATTAACATTAAAATACTGTCGCAAATGTACCATCAGTAAAAAATGTCTGTTTTAGCTTGGTGCATGCATTATGGGAACCATCTATTTATTAATATAAGATGTATTATATAGTTATGCTGGAGATGCAGGTAGCATTGTGATCACACCCAGTTATGTGACTGTGGGTGGAAACTATTTCCAAACTCAAACATGGCTCCTGCTCAGATCATGTGGTCGGAGGAATGAGAATCACAGAAACCTCATGCAGAGGACGGTGGGGGCTGGGCCTGGGGCACCGACGGTTGAACACAGCACCTCACCATCTCACTGGACTGGGGAAGCCAAACACCATTCACACTCTGGGCCGGTTGAGTTACTTAGTTGCAAAGCTGAGCTCATGTTTCAACAATAGTGCTTAAAGTCAATCGCTTGGAAGGGGAACATCTGCAATTAAAGAAGCCAGTTTGCGCCTTTGCAAACTATACATTGATGTTGGGGTTTCATTGCTGATTTGGTGGGAAACCCCACCTTGCATCACTAATGTGCAAACCATGGATGGAACTTGATGATTCAGTGCTGCACAATCTACTCACTATTCAGGAATGCATAATCGAATCTTCCTGCCCTTATTTCTATCCCTGAACAGCAGCACTCAGCTCAATGTCAAATTTTGTTCTGTAATGCTCCTGTGAAATGCCTTCGGACATTCTGCTCCTTTCAAGGTGTTATATAAATGCAAGTTGTTGTTGCACAGCAGTGCCATTCAAATACATTTTATGAGGTCATATTTCTCAAAAAAACTTGCGAATGAAAGTTCTCTGTTTGTTCAAACGCCTGTAACTAATGATAACGGCATTGAGAATCTGCTACAGAGACTCACAGCGCCAAGGACCCGGATTCGATCCCGCCCCCAGGTCACTGGGGTCCGTGTGGACATTCTCCCCTTGGCTGCGTGGGTCTCACCCCCCACAACCCAAAAACGTGCAGGGTAGGTGGATTGGCCACGTTAAATTGTCCCTTCATTGGGAAAATAACTAAAATTAAAAAAAAGAGAATTTGATATAGATGAGCGCTCCTTCCAACATCCCAGTAAAAGCTGTCATTTCTAACTGAACGAAACATCAGGACCTCGCCTAGGGAATGAACGAGTGAATAACTGGCCTGGCATTTGCCATCTGCTACCCCTATATTTGCAGCTATGGATGTCCCTGGTAAGACCCTGAACTGTCTGTTGTTTGTGTAATTTGCTCTTTAGTTCTTCGCTGTCCTTGCTGCCTGCTGCGTCTATTATTACAACATCATTTTACACACAAAACTATGAATAAAGTCCAAATGAAAGATGACCAACTTGCCATATTTGGTCTGTTTCTCTCTTTACAGAAGCTGAGTGTATCCGGCGTCATCTATTTTTATTTGTGATTACCAATATCTTGAGTATTTTACTTTTTTCCATATATCTTGCCTTGTTTGGTATTTCCTACCTGTTCGATGAATCGGGACTCATAACCTTCTGGTTTTGTTTTGTATGTTCTGGATATTTTATGCATGGCATTTGCAGCACAAAAACAAACCATTTAGTACACTGTTCTCTGCCGATGGTTATACTCTACACGCGTCTCCTCTGATCTTATCACTAATAGCACTTCTTAAACTAATTTTTTCTTTTTCTTTCACCCTCATGTTCTTACCTAACTTCCCTTGAAATGATCCTATGGTGTTCCTCTCAACCAATCCTTGTGGCAAAGGAGTTTAACCTAACTTTTAAACTATACTCCAGCCAAAGAAATCTCCCTGGAATGCCTTGTTAGATTTATTGGTGAATGTTGGTCTTGAGTTTTGGTGAATGGTGGTCTTGAGTTTTGGACCCCTTCAAAAGTGGAAACACCTTTTCTCTGTTCACCTGACTAACCCCCACATCCCCTCCCTTCCCTCATAGTTTTAAGTACCTCTCTCAGTTCACCCATCAGCCTCTTCTCTCGAGAAAGAGCTCCAGCCTGTTCAGTAGTCCCTGAAAGTTACAAACCCTCGGTTCTGCTCCCACCTTGGTAATAGTCTTGCATCTTCTCCAGTGCCTCCATTGCCCTTTCATACTATGGAGACCAGAGGTATGTGGTCTCGCCAATGTTATATACAAGTTAAACATAATTTCTCCGCGTTCCAATTCTGTTGGGCCGTTTATAGACCACTTAATAGTGTAAGTTCTGGCGTAAGCGGAAGAAGAAACATGTAAACAAACCATGGGAAATAAGGAAATAGAAACATGGAATGATCTTCATTGGTAATTTCCAATACTGCAACATTAATTAGCCAGAATAGCAGATAAAGGGATATGGGAATGGAGTTCCTAAAATATATCACCTTTTCTCTGCGGTTGCTGGGTCAACATACTGGAGTACCCCCCCCATAACAGCACTCCAGAATACCTCAGGGACTGCAAGTTCAAGAAGCCAGTTCACCACCACCTTTTGAAGGGAAACTAGAGATAGGCAATAAATACTGGTCCACCCACATCCTGTAAACAAATTTTAAAAATGAAAAATGTGTACAGGTCTCCATTTTTAATGTATGTGAGAAGACCAACCAGGAGGAATTTTCTACAAGACCTGGTGATGGAAAATGAATGAAAGCAGGTAAGGGAAATAATGTTAGCAGAACATCTAGGCAACAGTGAGCATAACATAATAGAGTTTAGGATAATAATTGAGTATGACAAAGATTGAGGCTAGTGAGAAGCTAATTTTGAGGGGCTCAGAATAGAGTTTGAGAATAGAAAGCTGATAACAATGTCAGCAAACAATGATGTTGTACAGCAATGGGAAATATTTAAATTGGTGTTCAACAGAGTCAGCAAAATTATATTCCACTGTAGAACAAAAGTTCTTCTGTAAAAGTAAAATGTGAGTAGATGAATAAAGATATAAGAGGAAAACTGAGAGTAAAACAAGAGGCAGACACATAGAAACATAGGAAATAGGATCAGGAGGAGGCCATTCAGCCCATTGAGTCTGCTCCACCATTAATTATGATTGTGGCTGATCATCTGACTCAATAGCCTGATCCCGCCTTCCCCCAAGATCTTTTGATCCCCTTTGCCACAAGTGCTATAACTAACTGCTTTCTGAAAACAACAATGTTTTGGCCTCAACTGCTTTCTGTGGTAGCAAATTCCACAGCCGACCTTCTCTGGGCAAAGAGAGTTCTCCTCACCTCAGTCCTAAATGGTCTACCCCATAACCTGAGACTGTGACCTAGGCACCCCCGCCATTGGGAACGTCCTTCTTGCGTCTACCTTGTCTAGTCCTGTTAGAATTTTATAGGTTTCTATTCGATTCTATTCGATCCTCCCCTCTTCATTCTACTGAACTCCAGCGAATACTATCTTAACTGACTCAATCCCCCCTCATAAATCAGTCCCGCCATCTAAGGAATCTGTCTGGTAAGCTTTCGATGCACTCCGTAGAGAGCAAGAACATCCTTCCTCAGAGGAAGAGGCCAAAACTTCACACAATATTCCATGTGTGGCTTCACCAAGGTCCAGCATAATTGCAGCAAGACATCCCTGCATGTACATCAACAGAGGGGAGAGTATGACAAGGGACCATTCAAAGAGAATGTGTGCAACCTATAACCATCCTGACATTTATGCAGAAATTGAGATTGCTGAGAATACAAAAGAAAGACTTGTATTTCTATCACATCTTTCACAACCCAATGCATTGCACAATCAATAAAGTACTTTCAAAGTGTAGTCAGTGTTGCAATGTAGGAAATACCAACAGTTAATGAGCACACAACAAGCTCCCACAAACAACAATGAGACAATGCTCTTCTTTGAAGAGTGTCATGAGATTCTGTCCCTCTAACAGTATATCACTACCTCGGTAGTGGATTATATACTCAGGCTTCTGAAGTAGGACTTCAAACCAAAGCCTTCTTATCCAAAGGTGAATATGCTCCCACGATAAACAGAGAGTATTTATGGCAGGAAAGGAAGTGTTTTGGCCCATGGTGTCTATATCTGCTGTATTAAAAAACGCTATCCGTGCTGTTCCCACTTCCCATCACGGTCTCAAGCCTATTAGATGATGGTATTTGAACTGCGTTTCAAAGTATTTTTTAAATGCAAGTGTTTCTGCTTCTGCCACCCTTTCTGATAGTGAGTTCCAGATTCCCAACTCCCTCTGCGTGAAAGTATTTCTACTCAACTTCCCTCTAATCCTACCGCCAATTTCCCTCAAACTGTGCCCCCTGGTTTTTGGACTCTCTGCTCTCTTGGGTCCTTTCAATTTTATACACTTCAAGGACATAACCCCACAGCCCCCTCTGCTGTAAAGAAAATAACCTTGGCCTATCCAATCCTTTCTTCGAACTAAAATTCTCCAGGCCAGCAACGAGTAGAACAGAACTTTTCTCTGTACACTCTCCAGTTGATCATATCCTTCCTGTAATGTGGAGACCAGAATGACATAACTAGTTTTGAACAATAACTTTTGAAACATAAAGAGAACTACCCAGGATGCCATTCTAGCCACCCTGTCTGCTATTTGTTGACAGGCGCTCCAAGATCCTTCAGTTCCACTAACACATGTCAATATCCTACCACATGGTGACTAGGGGCTTTTCACAGTAACTTCGCGCGCGATTCTCCCAGACAGGGAGAAATCGTAAGGCTGGCGTCAAAACCGGGCGGGTTTGACGCCAGCCTACCCCTCCCCGACCGGGAACCGATTCTGGTCCCCGGTCGGGGCTAGTATGCCACGGCCGTGAACTCCGGCATCGCGGGCTTAACGAATTTCGTTAAGCCCGCTTGCCAGAGTTTGCGCTGGCTGACGCGTCACATGACGTCAGCCGCGCATGCGCAGATGGGAAGACTCCAACCCGCGCATGCGCGGATGACGTCATCACGCATTTGCGCTAAATCCGCGCATGCGCGGGCCGGGATGCCCCTCAGCCGCCCCGCGAATTGATACAGCGGGGCGGCGGAAGGACAAAGAGTGCGCGGGAATCGGACCCGCTGCCCGCGATCGGTGGGCACCGATCGCGGGCCCATGGCACTCTTGGCACGGCCGTGGTACTGCCGTGCCAATCGGTGCCATGGTTGCCAAGATCGGGACTTTACGGCCGTTTTTACGAACGGCCAGACCAGGTGTGTTTTCCGTTCGTAAAAACGGCCGTAAAGGGCTTGGAATTCGGCCCATCGGCCAGCTGAGAATCGCTGCCGGCCGTAAAAAAACGGCGGCAGCGATTCGTGTCGGGAGTTGGGCGTGGGGGGAGAATAGCGGGAGGGCGTCGGACTAGCGTGGCCGTAAAAATTTACGACCCCCGCTATTCTCCGCACCGTCGTGAGTGCGGAGAATTGCGCCCTTCATTTGAAGCCTACTTGTGACAATAAGAGATTTTCATCTTCATAATGTGTGTTCCCTTGCCTGGTATTTCCTTACTAAATGCATCACCTTACACTTTCCCCTATTGAATTCAAACTAACATTTTCTACCACCCTCGCCCCCCTCCCTATCCCTGTTAGCTCCTCAAGCCTAACTGAGATCTCGCCGCTCCTCCAATTCTGGCCTCTTGTATCTCTGACTTTAATTGAGCAACTGTAGGTGGCTGTGTCTTTCGCCACCTGGGCCCTGAAATTCCCTTCTTAATCCTTTCTGGCCCCCTCTTTGGGGGTATTTTTTAAAACTTACTTCACCTCTCCCAATATCTCCTTATGGGCCTCAGTGTCAAGTTTTGCATGATAACATCCCACGAAATGCATTTTCCTGTGTTAAAGGTCCTGTACAAATGCAAAAAAAAGCAAATTACTGCGGATGCTGGAATCTGAATCGAAAGGGAAAATGCTGGAAAATCTCAGCAAGTCTGGCAGCACCTGGAGGGAGAGAAAAGAGCTTTGACAAAGAGTCATCGGACTCGAAACGTTAGCTCTTTTCTCCCCCTACAGATGCTGCCAGACTTGCTGAGATTTTCCAGCATTTTCTCTTTCATTTCTGTATAAATGCAAGTTGTTGTTTATTGTGCCGTAACTGACACAAAAATGATTGATACTCATATTGAGCTGCCTAAATGGGAAGTGTTATTTCCCTTAACAGTTATCTTCTTAATAATTATGAATAAATAAACACTTCCGATGCAGCATAGTTCGTTCCTGTTCGACAATTAATCATTGAAAATGTCAATTAACTTGGAAGATAATTCTATAAAATTCAATCTTTCGGCAGTGTTTGATTGAAGTTGATATTTTTGACTTGCTTCCTATTACGACCCAGGAAGTTGAGCGATAGGGTGAACGTTGATTTATTCACGGCCAGGATAGGTCGGCCTATGACAGGCTATTTATGAAGTACAGTCAGATCGGTACAACCTGCATGGCCGGTCCCTGTCCAGGCCGGCCTTGGTACTCAGTTCTTATGAGTCCCAGTTAGCCGGGCCTCCACCCATTAGTGGGAAGCTCATATTCCATGAGTCCCAAGTAAGAAGTCTTCATTCTCTTCATCTCTTCATTCACCTGAGGAAGGAGCAGTGCTCCGAAAGCTGGTGTTTGAAACAAACAAAGTTGGACTTTAACCTGGTGTTGTAAGACTTCTTACTGTGCTTACCTCAGTCCAACGCTGGCATCTCCACATCATGAGTCCCAAGGGCAGATGAATCAGGGTATCCCCAAGGGTCTTGTGGAGGTATTACACCCATCCCTGCCCCCCCCAATCTGAAAGTTCTCCCTCTGCTTCAAGCTGAGGAGACCGTCTGCACTTCTTTGTACGCGGTGGTGCTTCTTCGAGCAGCGGGTCTGGGTCGGGTGGCACATAACGGTTTGTAGAGACGATTTCTGGAGGGCTATTGCTCGGGGTTCAGCCCCGAACATGACACCGTCTGTGAGTGCAGACACTTCGGTGTCCATCTCTGAGCCAGAGTTGCCATTGTCTTCATGGACCGGGCTTTGGGCCACAGCTAGTTGCACACCTTGGCTAAGGAATGGTCCATGAGGAGGTGGAGGTACCGAAATTCCTGGCCAGGCATCCTCTGCGGCGAGCTGTCATCTTTTAAGGTGGTCAATTTGCGCAAGAACTTCCTTTGGGTCTTGACCATGTAGGATACGGGCCCTGTTTTCTTCAACACAATCCCTTGGAGCCAAAGAGCATCATCTCTGAAGTTCCGGACATAAACGTAGCCCCCGGTTGAAAATTCCTTCCCGGAGTGCTGTGTCATGATACTTCCTTTGCATGTCTTGCTACAGCTCGACTTTTCTGCCCAAACCTAGGAAGTCAGGCTTAAATGGGTTCAAAGGCACCCGCCCATCAGCAGCTCTGCTGGTGCTACCCCTGTCGCGACATGCAGTGTGGTCCTTTAGTGAAAGAGGAATCTCGTCAGTCGTGTGTCCAGGGAGCTTGTGGTTTGCTTTCACATGCCCCATTTGAACGTTTGTACCGCCCATTCAGCCGAATCATTTGAGGATGGGTGGTACCGGGCGGTCCGGATGTGCCTTATCCTATTCGTATGTGCAAATGTGGAGAACTGCGCCCTCGTGAATGGGGTCCCGTTATCAGTGACCAGCACCTCAGGAATCCCGTGGGTGCTCAACAAGAACCTTAATTTTTCAACGGTGGCTTTTGATGTGGTGGAGGTCTTCTTATCTATATCTAGCCACTTGGAATGGGCGTCCACAAGGATTAGAAATGTGGTCCCCATGAAAAGTCTGAATGTAGCCTTACCCAGGGATACCCTGGCCATTTCTAGGGTTGAAGAAAGGTTGAAGGAGGGGGTTTCTGGTGCTCTTAACACGGCGAGCATCTTCTCATGACCCATTCAATGTCACTCTCCATCCCTGGCCACCAGACATAACCTTGTGCCAGCATCTTCATTTTTGAAGTCCTGGGTGACCACTGCAAATCCTGCAGGATCAGTTCCTGGTCTGGCTGTGGGATGATCACACATGGTTCCCATAGAAGGATGTCGTCTTCGACACTCAGTTCCTGCTGCTTTTAGACATAGCATTGCAGGGGTCCCCTGTAATTCCCCATGCAATAACATGTGGTGAAGTTTCGCCAATGTGGGATCGCTTTGTGTCAATGTGTGTTTCTGTACGACTGTTACCAGCAGAGTGTCCATGAAGTTTAAAATTGCCGCGTCTTTGTCAGCCGCTTGTGAAGACCAGTGCTGCTCAAAGGCAGCAGGGATGGCTGAGGCATCGGTATGAGCTATCTTGACCACCGGGTGATGCTGAAAAGTATATTCATATGTGGCCAGCAGAAGTGCCCAACGCTCAATCCGGGCCGAGGCTATGGGGGAATCCCTTGTTCTCTTTAAAGAGGCCCAGTAGTGGCTTATGGTCAAATATAGACAAATATAGACAAATATAGACATAGAACAGTACAGCACAGAACAGGCCCTTCGACCCTCGATGTTGTGCCAAGCAATGATCACCCTACTCAAACCCACGTATCCACCCTATACCCGTAACCCAACACCCCCCCCCCCCCCCCCCCCCCCCTTTAACCTTACTTTTTTAGGACACTACGGGCAATTTAGCATGGCCAATCCACCTAACCCGCACATCTTTGGACTGTGGGAGGAAACCGGAGCACCCGGAGGAAACCCACGCACACACGGGGAGGAAGTGCAGACTCCGCACAGACAGTGACCCAGCCGGGAATCGAACCTCGGACCCTGGAGCTGTGAAGCATTTATGCTAACCACTATGCTACCGTGCTGCCCGTGGATGGAATATTTTTGTGAGAATACCACAGGCAAGTCTTTTTTTTTTCAATCTTAGTGTAGCGGTGTAGGAGCAGTTTCAAGACCCGTGTATTGAGTCAGCTTCAATGTGAGGTTATTCCCTGTGGTTCAGCTCAGTCCAGAGAGGAACAAACACCACAACCTGGACAAGGTGGCTTATTTAATTACATAGACATAGAATCTACAGTGCAGAAGGAGGCCATTCAGCCCATCGAGTCTGCACCGGCTCCTGGAAAGAGCACCCCACCCAAGGCCAACACCTCCACCCCATCCCCATAACCCAGTAACCCCACTCAACACTAAGGGCAATTTTGGACACTAAGGGCAATTTATCATGGTCAATCCACCTAACCTGCACATCTTTGGACTGTGGGAGGAAACCGGTGCACCCGGAGGAAACCCACGCACACAGGGGGAGGATGTGCAGACTCCGCGCAGACAGTGACCCAAGCCGGAATCAAACCTGGGACCCTGGAGCTGTGAAGCGATTGTGCTATCCACAATGCTACCGTGCTGCCCCTGTTCTGCCGAACAAAGACCAGGACACAGTACTTACACAATGTTCAAAAATCCCAGTTGGACGTGATCCAATCCCTCAAGCTGCTACTTTTAAATTTATCCAATAGAATTGCAAGCAATGTTTAAACTTCACCCTATAGAATCGCAAGCAGTGCATGATTGATCCTCATCCTGACAGCTGTGTACAATCCCAGCAGCTTGCTGACTGTGAGAAACAGAACAGAACCAGCAGCCTGGATTGTTTCACAAAGACAAGATGTCAGAAGTAATGTCCTTTTGGTCAGGATAGCTATCCTAAATCCCATTTGATTACTTATTACTGCTATGTCCTAAAAATTCATGTTTGACGGGTTTTTTAAATAAATTTTTAAAATAAATTTAGAGTACCCAATTCATTTTTTTCAAATAAGGGGCAATTTAGCATGGCCAATCCACCTACCCTGCACATCTTTGGGTTGTGGGGTGAAACGCATGCAAACACGGGGAGAATGTGCAAACTCCACACAGACAGTGACCCAGAGCCGGGATTGAACCTGGGACCTCGGCGCCGTGAGGCAACAGGGCTAACCCACTGCGCCACCGTGCTACCCTACATGTTTAATGGTTAATAATGATTACTCAGTCCTCTAATTCATCTCAATCCTTAATAAAATAACTTACGTAAAACTACTCTCTTGGCATGCTAACGATTCAGTTTTAAGAGGTATCATCGCTGAACCCCCCTTTCAAGCGGCATTCCTCATCAGCCAGGGTTTTGGAAGCAAATGCGATAAGGCATTCTGTGCCGTCATCCATCAATGGGACAACACCACCCCAATGCCATATGGAGAGGCATCACAGATGAGAACGAGTAGCCACGATGGATCATAGTGCATCAGCAGCTGGGAGGATGACAGCCATCTCTTGATTCCTGTGAATGCCTCATCCTGTGGACCTCCCCAACCCCACATCTGGTTCTTTTTCAACAAGACATGAAGAGGCGTCAGTAAGGTGGCCAAGTTTGGAATAAACTTCCCATAATAATTTAAGAGTCCCAGAAATGATTGCAATTCCGTGGCATTTTGTGGAATCGGGGGACCCTTTTATGGCCTGGACTTTCTTCACTGGGACCACAGGTGCGGCCATTCCGCGAACCACACAGGGCATATGATGTCCAAACTCCCCAGGCACTGCAACTCAGTATCCACCTTTATGAGCAAGTGCATTGGACTGGTTTCGCCTGAAGTATCTGAGCTGGCCAGCTTGGTAATTTTACTGAAACTCCTCAGTGGTGGCCTCTGAACGTTGAGCCGGACACAGTATTGACACCCTTGGTTGTCGATTTGCAGGTGACCTAGCCATTCGAGCATTGCCCAGGATACCACTGGAGTCGGTATGGCGATCAAGCAACGTTATGGGCATTGTAGTCCATGGAACATTGGAGTTCCTGAACCCGTTGTTTTGTGATTTCGCAGGACAGTGATAGCTGAATGGCTGTTTTTCAATCCAGCATATGCTTCCTCTGTGTGGCCATGTCATTAATCTGTGTGGCACACCAGCCGATCCCTCAGCATCTCTAAAAGGGATGGCCCAAGCTTGCAAAGCTCAGCCAGCCGTTGGAGTCGAATCCATAACAAATCCATAAATGACTCTCCCAGTGTTGCGAGATTACCGACGGTCTCAGGTCAAAATGATTGGACACCAGATCTACCAATTTATCAACGAATTTTGAATGGGGAGCAGTCGGGTACGTGAGGCTTTGTGTAATGCTAAAGGTTGGGACCCTCCAGGCAGTCAGGAGGATTACCTTCTGTCGGTTCTCTCCAGCGATGCCGTTGGTCTGGAAAAAGTGCCTCAGCATACTGAGCCCAATCTTCTAGGCCTGTGTCGAAGGCCTCCAGTTTCCTTAAAAGCATCATATTTAAACATCAGTTCCACATGTATGTTCCCTACATAAAAGATTATTAAAAATACATAAATGTAAATGTTTTTAAGATATAACTCACTTGCAATTAACATTTCCTAATCTTTTTGCGCAAGCTAGGTCGATTCCATTTGCATTGTCTTGATATTATCAGCACAAGTAAGTGGAAACTCTGCTTCATGTACACAATAATATATCTAGTAATTTCTTAACCAAAATGCACTGTCACAAATTCAGAAAATTACATTGTTTTACAGTCTAGGTGAGACCACTGACCCCAATGGTCAATGCCGGTGTTTTTGTTCCAAGTACAGAGATCAAACCAGTGGGAAAGCTGGAAATCTCCGAAAAACCTTCTATCAAACTAATTGAGCGATTTGACTGCTGAATTTTTATTTTTTCTGCAGTTAATGTGACAGCAATAGTGATCCTGTCCTGAGGAAAATGCGGTCTCTCCAAATGCATTTCTCATTATCTGGCGGCAATGGAAGTGTCAGATCTACTGGTCACCATCATGGCATATCATACTGAATCAGATCAACGGGCTTTTCTTCCCATTCAGTTTTCTGTACATTACTCCGCTTTGTAGCCTCAGGTCCATCTTGCTGTTCACAGCCAGAGACAGTTCAATCTGGTTAACAGTGGCTTTCAGCTTTGATTGCTATGTAGCCATTTGCTGTCCGAAGCTGAAAAGAAAATGCTGCACTAAAAAATGTGCTGCTGCTGTTATACTAACTGTCTGTGTGCTGTTCTGTTTTTAAAAACATGCCCTGGTACTTTGCATATACACCTAGCTACATAGGGGATGGTGCACCTTCATGCTGTAACTGAATAACAAACTATTACACTTCACAACTATGGATAGCTTTTGACTTAATCGATATAACGCTAAGCTCATTTGTTGCATTTGGCATGATTTTACTCAATGTCTTGACTGGGATATACATTTTAGTAGCCAGTAGAATTCGCTGGAGACTCCATGGAGACTTCATTGTGCCGCAAAATGGGAGAACCAAAGAAAATCCTTCATCTTACACTTCACTATCAGTACAAGTTTCATCATGTTGTGGATGATATATCTCATAATTTTCCTTTTACGTGCAGAACCATTATATCACCTCAGGTCCCAATGACCCTTTGTAACCTGCCCAAGAAGAAGCTTTCTTGCTTCAGCTCCTGAGTTGCTGCACCAACATGCATCTATGCAGCGACCCAAAGGAAATTCAGAGAAGAGGTGAAGAATGGGGTGAAATATTCACTGAAATAACATTTGTCAAAATGTTTATATTGCAAAAATGACTAAAATGTTTATCGTCCTACAACTAGGTTCCAAAAGTGAGATGGTGTAAAACTAAAGGAAATGTCTTGCAACAGTGCAAAGAACAATAGAGATCCCACAGATTGGGAGACATAAAAAAAGACAGCAAAGAGATAGGAACAGAGAATTTGGAGCAGAGATAGGCTATTCATCACCTCTAACCAAAGGACCTAAACATAGAACAAAGAACATACAGTGCAGAAGGAGGCTATTCGGCCCATCGAGTCTGCACCGACTCACTTAAGCCCTCACTTCCACCCTATCCCCGTAACCCAATAACCCCTCATAACCTTTTTTTTGGTCACTAAGGGCAATTTATCATGGCCAGTCCACCTAACCTGCCCGACTTTGAACTGTGGGAGGAAACCGGAGCACCCGAAGAAAACCCACGCAGATAAGGGGAGAACGTACAGACTTCGCACCAACAGTGACCCAGCAGGGAACATAAAAGGCAGAGCTGCAAAAAAGGATAAATGAGAACAAATAACTTGCCAGAGATACCAAGGACACTACACAAATATATTAAGAGAAAGAGGATGCCTAAAGCTTGTTAAGATTCCAGACCAAACCCTATCATTTGTCAGGATATCGGACGAGTACCCCAAACAATTTTCAGTATGTAAAACTGTAAGGAAAGGATATTTTCCCCAGGAATGATTACTCTGACCAATAAGTATATTTTATGTTAAAACAAACTTTAATTCAAACCACATTAACATCAAAGAAATAGCTTTACAATTAAACAGTTAAACTGTTCTAAAAAAAGGAAAAACTTTAACTTACTATCTACACCTGCCACAAGATTCCAATTAAGCAACCAATTAAGCCATGGCTGACAAAGGAAGTCAGGGAATGCATCAAGGCAAAAGAGAGAGCCTATAATGTGGCAAAGAGTAGTGGGAAGTCAGAAGATTGGGAAGGCTACAAAAACAAACAGAGGATAACAAAGAGAGAAATAAGGAAGGAGAGGATCAAATATGAAGGTAGGCTAGCCAGTAACATTAGGAATGATAGTAAAAGTTTCTTTAAATACATTAAAAACAAACGGGAGGCAAAAGTAGACATTGGGCCGCTCCAAAATGACGCTGGTAATCTAGTGATGGGAGACAAGGAAATAGCTGAGGAACTTAATAAGTACTTTGCGTCAGTCTTCACAGTAGAAGACATGAGTAATATCCCAACAATTCAGGAAAGTCAGGGGGCAGAGTTGAATATGGTTGCCATCACAAAGGAGAAGGTGCTAGAGAAACTAAAAGGTCTGAAAATTGATAAATCTCCGGGCCCAGATGGGCTACATCCTAGAGTTCTAAAGGAGATAGCTGAAGAAATAGTGGAGGCGTTAGTTATGATCTTTCAAAAGTCACTGGAATGAGGGAAAGTCCCAGAGGATTGGAAAATCGCTTTTGTAACCCCCCTGTTCAAGAAGGGACCAAGAAAAAAGATGGAAAATTATAGGCCAATTAGCCTAACCTCGGTTGTTGGCAAAATTCTAGAATCCGTCGTTAAGGATGAGATTTCTAAATTCTTGGAAGTGCAGGGTCGGATTAGGACAAGTCAGCATGGATTTAGTAAGGGGAGGTCGTGCCTGACAAACCTGTTAGAGTTCTTTGAAGAGATAACAAATAGGTTAGACCAAGGAGAGCCAATGGATGTTATCTATCTTGACTTCCAAAAGGCCTTTGACAAGGTGCCTCACGGGAGACTGCTGAGTAAAATAAGGGCCCATGGTATTCGAGGCAAGGTACTAACATGGATTGACGATTGGCTGTCAGACAGAAGGCAGAGAGTTGGGATAAAAGGTTCTTTTTCAGAATGGCAACCGGTGACAAGTGGTGTCCCGCAGGGTTCAGTGTTGGGGCCACAGCTGTTCTCTTTATATATTAACGATCTAGATGACGGGACTGGGGGCATTCTGGCCAAGTTTGCCGATGATACAAAGATAGGTGGAGGGGCAGGTAGTATTGAGGAGGTGGGGAGGCTGCAGAAAGATTTAGACAGTTTAGGAGAATGGTCCAAGAAGTGGCTGATGAAATTCAACGTGGGCAAGTGCGAGGTCTTGCACTTTGGAAAAAAGAATAGAGGCATGGACTATTTTCTAAACGGTGACAAAATTCATAATGCTAAAATGCAAAGGGACTTGGGAGTCCTAGTCCAGGATTCTCTAAAGGTAAACTTGCAGGATGAGTCCGTAATTAAGAAAGCAAATGTAATGTTGTCATTTATCTCAAGAGGCTTGGAATATAAAAGCAGGGATGTACTTCTGAGGCTTTATAAAGCACTAGTTAGGCCCCATTTAGAATACTGTGAGCAATTTTGGGCCCCATACCTCAGGAAGGACATACTGGCACTGGAGCGGGTCCAGCGGAGATTCACACGGATGATCCCAGGAATGGTAGGCCTAACATACGATGAACGTCTGAGGATCGTGGGATTATATTCATTGGAGTTTAGGAGGTTGAGGGGAGATCTAATAGAAACGTACAAGATAATGAATGGCTTGGATAGGATGGACGTAGGGAAGTTTTTTCCATTAGCAGGGGGCACAGCCTTAGAATAAAAGGGAGTCACTTTAGAACAGAGATGAGGAGAAATTTCTTCAGCCAGAGAGTGGTAGGTCTGTGGAATTCATTGCCACAGAGGGCGGTGGAGGCCGGGACATTGAGTGTCTTTAAGACAGAAATTGATAAATTCTTGATTTCTCGAGGAATTAAGGGCTATGGGGAGAGAGCGGGTAAATGGAGTTGAAATCAACCATGATTGAATGGTGGAGTGGACTCGATGGGCCGAATGGCCTTACTTCCACTCCTATGTCTTATGGTCTTATGGTCTAACCCAATACAGTTGAAATGCCACTTATAAAATGAAGTTAACAATCAGCGTTACTCTCTTATCTGTGCAGACCTTTTGAGAGAAAGACCATTTTTGGAACAATCTCAACATCCTTCTGTCTTCTCAAACTCAGATCCTAATGCAAACTGCTATTCAACATCAAATCTTCTTTCAGACTACAAAAGAACAGGCAGAACTGGCTCCTCTCATTAATTACATAATCTGTATCCCACTAAATTGTCCCATAATCTACTTAGTTATGACTAAACATCACTCCCTCATAAATTATCTATACCCCCCCGGGAATCTTCACCAATCAAAACAATATCCCATTAGCCATCGATATGTAAACAAGTAAATGGTTAGAAGCCATGATTGCCTTACCTTTTACACATCTTAATTATAGATTTAGTAGACACGCATTCTGTATGTATTTCAAACCAGGGTTTTTAATAAAATGACTGCCACATATATGAAATATAATATATATCAATTTCTACACTTATCACAAGCCAATAGAGGATTTTTGAAGAGGGATATGTGTAATATTGTAATTGAACATCAGAAAACACCAAACTAACTGAATACTTAACGAAAGGGAAAATGCTGGAAAATCTCAGCAAGTCTGGCAGCATCTGTAGGGAGAGAAAAGAGCTAACGTTTCGAGACCGATAACTCTTTGTCAAAGCTAACAGACAGAGAGAGTGGAAAATATTTATACTGTGGAGTGAGAATGAAAGATGAGTCATAGCCACAGAAACCCAGGGAAACGGGGTGCTAATGGCCACAGAAACCAAGGGGAAAGAGTGCTAATGGCAGTCCCCAGAGAGGACAAAAGATGTGAAAGGTCAAACAGCAGGGAAACTAACATCAGAGGATGAGCTGTAGGTGTGGGGGAAGGGGGAAGCAAAGAGGAGAAAGGTGCAGGAAAGAAAGAAATGGTAAAAGACAGTTAACATGAAATTAAAACAAATGGGTTGAGGTGGGGCTGATCATCTGAAGTTGTTGAATTCGATGTTCAGGCCGGAAGGCTGTAGCGTGCCTAACCGGAAGATGAGATGTTGTTCCTCCAATTTGTGTTGAGCTTCACTGGAATATTGCAGCAAGCCAAGAACAGACATGTGGACATGGGAGCACGGTCTTTTGTTAAAATGGCAAGCAACAGGAAGGTCAGGATCCTGAATGCGCACAGACCGAGGGGCAGCGCGGGGACACCCATAAAAGGAACGCCGAAGGCCCGCCTCCGCCACTTGGAACCGGAGGGGTTGGAGTGGCAAGAGGTGCAAGAAGCTGGAGGGTGCTAGTCTGTTTGGGGCCTAGTTGCAGAACATTGAAGAGCAGCCTTTTCTCAAGTGTAATCTGTAATTTATTGTGGGACACAATAAATCATCCTTAACCTAAAGACGACTTCGAGCATTCTTTCAAGAAGCATAACATGGTACAGGAGTGGATTCTCTGAACAGAGGGAACCAGCGCTACCAGCAAGACAAAGAAAGACAAAGACAGCAGACAAAGAAGAAGCACCAGCAACAGGCAGGCCACCAGACTTTGCAGCCTCTCAACTTCAGACGACTTTCTGCAACAATGGAACACACGGTACTTCCAGCGCCAATGAGAGCTACAGGTAATTTAAATTATAATTGGAAAATGTTCAAACAACAATTTGAAATGTACTTGTTAGCTCAGGACTTACATACAGCCACCGATGGAAAGAAAATTGCACTTTTAATCACATCGTGTGGCCAGCAACTGGTAGACACATATAACTCGTTCACATATGCGGATACTGAAGACAAAACTAAGTTTCAAGTGATAATGGCAAAATTGGATGAACACTATAAGTCTCAATCCAATGAAATCATTGAAAGATTCACCCTCCGTCACAGACTCCAAAAACAAGGGGAGACTATCACCCACTTGGTCACAGAGTTACGCTTGCTGGCACAAGGCTGCAACTTTGGTGATTTAACAAACTCACTCATCAGAGATCAGCTAATCTATGGTCTTGCTGACAAAAAACTAAGAGACTCACTATTACTGCAAAACGATTTAACACTAAAAACTACCATAGAAAAATGCTTGTTACAGGAGCAGAAAATGCAGCAGGTACAGGAGCTATTTGAAAAACATTCCTTACAAAACATCCACCACGAGGACGATATAAAGATGGTGAATTCCCCTCACAGGTCGTCTCTTCCGTTTTCCAGGCCGTCTCTTCCGTTCTCTGGCCCGTCTGCGCATGCGCACCGTCCTGAAAGACGCGATCCCGGAAGTGATCGGTCCGCGCATGCGCACTACTCGCAATACCGGCCCTGGTCTGAAAACCGCAATGCGCATGCGCGAACGCAGCATACGCATGACGTCATGACGTGTCATTACTGCGGCTCCTCCCACTTAAAAGGGCAATGTCCTGCCCAAGGAAAAAGGTGCAGAAAGTGTTCAAAAATGAATCACTTTGCCTCCCAATGTCAATCCACAGCTAAATTTCACTCGTCCACTCAACGGCATGGCAACCTGAAAGTCCGCACGGTTGATGTCACGAACACTCAGGCTCCCGGCGACAATTTTTCCGACCATGAAGAATTCAACTCCTGGGAGCACACGTACAGCATTGGCATTATTAATGCCACAGCGGGACCACAGGAGCTGACGACACAACCTCGACACGTGCATGCCATCAACTCTGCAAGTGAATGGACTGCCACGGTGCACGTACAGGACTTCCCCATCACGTTCAAACTGGACACGGGAGCTTCAGCAAACTTGCTAACGAGCAAAGATCTCGCATCGGTCCCAGGGACGCACGAGGTGTTACCTGCAGCATGCAAGCTCACTGACTACAACGGCAACCCGATCATCTCCAAGGGATCCTGCCACCTACAAGTTGCCAACAAAACTGTCGTAACAGGCCTACGCTTTGAGATTGTGGAAGACAACAGGTCCTCGCTGCTCGGCGCTCAAGCCTGCAAGGATTTGCAGCTCATTCAGCGGATTTTCATGCACACGGCTGCATCATCACGCATTTACGAGGACATACAGCTGCTACTCACCGACCACCCCGACGTTTTCTCGGGCATGGGTACACTGCCCTACACGTACAGAATCTTGCTCAAAGAGACAGCCATACCGGTTGTTCATGCCCCACGGAGGGTCCCGGCTCCATTGCGGGACAAGCTAAAAGCCGAACTTCAGCGTCTCCAGACTCAAGGCGTCATCTCAAGAGTCACACAGCCGACCGACTGGGTCAGCTCGCTGGTGTGCGTCAAGAAGCCGTCTGGTGAACTTCGGATCTGTCTAGATCCCAAAGACCTGAATAAGAACATTCGCAGGGAACACTACCCGATCCCCAAGCGCGAGGAAATCACGAGCGAAATGGCAAACGCTCGCATCTTCACCAAGCTTGATGCCTCACAGGGTTTCTGGCAAATGCAGCTCGATGAGTCCAGCCGCCTGCTATGCACCTTCAACACGCCGTTTGGAAGGTACTGCTATAATCGGATGCCCTTCGGCATTATATCTGCATCCGAAATCTTCCACAGAATCATGGAGCAGATGGTAGAAGGCATCGAAGGCGTACGTGTCTATGTGGATGACATCATCATATGGTCGGCGACGGAGAAAGACCATATTGCGAGGGTGAAGCAAGTCTTCCAGAGGATACACCACTTTGGACTCAAGCTCAACCGGGCCAAGTGCACTTTCGCACAGTCCTCTCTGACATTCCTGGGCGACACAATCTCAGAGCACGGGGTGAAGCCGGACGCTGAGAAGATCGCTGCAATTCAGAGCATGCAGCGACCACAGGACAAGAAAGCGGTTCTAAGGTTCCTGGGATTCGTCAACTTCCTTGGTAAATTCATACCCAACCTGGCAGCACGGACAAAGGCGTTGAGGAACGTGACAAGGAAGGACACGGAGTTTGCCTGGACCCAGGCTCACCAGGCTGAATGGGATGATCTAAGATACCAGCTGATGGCAGCTCCAACGCTTGCATTTTTTGACCCGGTGAAACCTACCAAGATCTCCACTGACGCCAGTCAACATGGGATTGGTGCTGTGCTACTGCAACAGGATGACCAGTTGGACTGGGTTCCAGTGGCTTACGCTTCACGGGCGATGACCGCCACAGAGTGCAGGTATGCACAGATAGAAAAGGAGTGCCTAGGGCTAATAACAGGAGTGACCAAATTCCACCACTATGTGTACGGTCTCCCCACTTTCATCGTGGAAACGGATCATAGGTCGCTGGTCAATATCATTGACAAGGACCTCAATGATATGACGCCGCGCCTACAGCGCATGATGATGAAGTTGCGCAGGTACGACTTCACGCTGGTCTACACCCCTGGCAAGGACCTTGTGATAGCTGACACGTTATCACGAGCCATGGACGCTGACAACCCGCCACTGGCGTCCATCAATGATGTGGAAGCTCATGCACAGTGGTGCAAGGAGACGCTCCCGGCAACGGATGAGAAGCTGCAGCAAATTCGTCAGGCGACACAGGAGGACGCCACCCTCCTTCAAGTCCTACACAACCTGCAGCATGGCTGGCCAAAGGGGCGGTGCCCACAGTTCCAGAATGTCAAGACTGAACTATCCGTGGTCGATGGCATTATACTGCGGAACGACAGGATCGTCATTCCAATGGCTCTCCGGGCGGACATCCTCCACAGGATTCACGAAGGGCACCTTGGTGCCGAAAAATGCAAAAGGAGAGCGCGCCAATCTGTTTACTGGCCAGGGATTAACGAGGACATCACCAACATGGTGCTCTCCTGTGACACGTGCCAAAGACATCGACCGGCACAATGCAAGGAGCCACTGCAGCAGCATGAGATGGCCACGTCACCATGGGACAAAGTGGGCATTGATTTGTTCCACTCCATGGGCCGCAACTATGTCCTGATCATTGACTACTTCTCCAACTTCCCGGAAGTCCTGCAACTCCCGGATCTCACAGCAGCAGCCGTCATCAAGGCCTGCAAAGAAACTTTCTCCAGGCATGGCATCCCACGGACGGTCATGTCCGACAATGGTCCTTGTTTTGCCAGCTGGGAGTGGACGGACTTCGCCAAGATTTACAATTTCCAGCACATAACGTCGAGTCCCCACTTTCCGCAATCGAATGGCAGGGTGGAGAAAGGTGTCCACATAGTCAAGCAACTCATCAGCAAGGCTGCGGACTCCAAATCTGACGTACACTTGGCCCTCCTATCGTACCGTTCGTCACCTTTGAGCTCGGGACTATCACCAGCTCAGATGCTTTTCAACAGGGATGTGCGGACAACTTTACCAGCGCTACACTTCACCAATCCTGATCACTCGCCTGTCCTGGATCAAATGCGTCAACAGCGCCAAGCGCAAAAGCAGCACTATGACAAGCAGGCCAAGGTACTGCCACCGTTGGCCATCGGCGACACAGTGAGGCTGCGAAACCCAGCTGGGGGTTGGTCCAAAATGGCGGTGGTCCTCCGCCTAACATCGCCACGGTCCTACGTCGTGCAGTCGGATGATGGAACAATGGTTCGACGAAATCGGCGAGACCTTCTGAAGGTCACACCTCGTCCACGGGTCCTTCCGACACTCGATCTGCAGGACACACTGGATCCACAGGACACGGTCATACATCTTCCTGACACCCCAGCAGCAGATGTCCGCACGGACACAAACGACCCTGGATCTCCAAGCCCACTCAGGAGGTCTACACGGATCAGACGTGCACCTGACCGTCTGAACCTGTGAACATGGACTGACAAATGCATCGCCCTGCCCTGTTCTGTGTATATACATATATAAACCTAACTCTTTACCTTTGTGTTTTACTACAGCTCTGCAACTACGAAAAAAAAAAAAAAAAAAAAAAAAAAAAGTGAAGAAGGGGGATGTGGTGTTCCTCGCCTGAGTCACCAGGGGGCAGCGCGGGGACACCCATAAAAGGAACGCCGAAGGCCCGCCTCCGCCACTTGGAACCGGAGGGGTTGGAGTGGCAAGAGGTGCAAGAAGCTGGAGGGTGCTAGTCTGTTTGGGGCCTAGTTGCAGAACATTGAAGAGCAGCCTTTTCTCAAGTGTAATCTGTAATTTATTGTGGGACACAATAAATCATCCTTAACCTAAAGACGACTTCGAGCATTCTTTCAAGAAGCATAACAACTGGAATATTGCAGCAAGCCAAGAACAGACATGTGGACATGGGAGCACGGTCTTTTGTTAAAATGGCAAGCAACAGGAAGGTCAGGATCCTGAATGCGCACAGACCGAAGATGCTCAGCAAAGCGATCACCCAGTCTGCGTTTGGTCTCTCCGATATAGAGGAGACCACATTGGGAGCAGCGAATGCAATAGACCAGATTGAAAGAGGTGCAAGTGAAATGCTGCTTAACCTGGAATGAGTGTTTTGGGCCTGGAATGTTAAGCATGGAAGAGGTAAAGGGGCAGGTGTTACACCTTCTGCGATTGCATGGGAAGGTGCCATGGATGATGGGAGAGGTACTGGGTATGGTGGAGGAGTGGACTAGATTGTCTCGGAGGGAACGGTCTCTGCAGAATGCTGACAGAGGGAGTGAAGGGAAGATGTGTTTGGTGGTGGCATCACGCTGGAGTTGGCAAAAATGGCGGAGGATTATGCATTGCATACGGAGGCTGGTGGGATGAAATGTGAGAACGAGGGGGACTCTATCCTTGTTCTGGGAGGGAGTGGAGGGGGCGAGGGTAGTGGCGTGGGAGATGGATCGCACACTGTTGAGGGCCCTGTCCACAACTGTAGGTGGGAAATCACGGTCGAGGAAGAAGGAACACATTTTCGAAGCACCATTTCGAAGCACCAGTGGCATCGTCGGAACAAATGCGACGGAGGCGAAGGAGTTGAGAGAAAGGGATGGAGTCCTTACAGGGAGTAGAGTGTGAAGAGCTGTAGTCCAGATAGCTGTGGGAGTCAGTGAGCTTGTAGTGGATATTAGTGGATAGCCTATTGCCGGAAATGGAGACAGAAAGATCAAGGAAAGGAAGGGAAGTGTCTGAGATTGTCCAGGTGAAAGTGATGGAGGGGTGGAAACTGGAAGCGAAGTTGATGAATTTTTCCAGGTCCGGGCGAGAGCATGACACCAAAATAGTCATCAATGTATCGGCAAAGGAGTTGTGGGAGGGGGCCCGGATAGGCCTGGAACAAGGAATGTTCCACATACCCCATAAAAAGGCAAGCGTAGCTAGGACCCATGCGGGTACCCATTGCTACACCTTTGATTTGGAGAAAGTGAGATGAGTTAAAGGAGAAGTTGTTGAGAGATAGAACGAGTTCAGCCAGGCGGAGGAGAGTGGTGGTGGATGGGAATTGTCCGGGTCTGTTTTTGAGAAAGAAGCGAAGGGCTCTCAGGCCATCCTGGTGTGGGATGGAGGTGTAGAGAGATTGCACATCCATGGTGAATAGAATGCGGTTAGGGCCCATGAACTGGAAGCTGTCAATATGACGCAGGGCATCAGAGGAATCCCGGATGTAGGTGGGGAGGGAATGGACCAGAGGAGTGAAGATGGAGTCAAGATACGAGGAAATAAGTTCGGTGGGGCAAGTGCATGCTGACACAATGGGCCTGCCGGGACAGTCCTTTTTGTGCATTTTGGGAAGTAGGTAAAAGCGGGCTGTCCGGGGTTGGGGGACTATGAGGTTGGAAGCCGTAGGGGGAAGGCATCCGGAGGAAATGAGGTCACTAACGGTGTTGGAGATAATGGTTTGATGTTCAGTGGTCTGGTCATGGTCCAGGGGGAGGTAAGAGGAAGTATCGGAGAGTTGGCGCTCAGCCTCTGCGAGGTAGAGGTCAGTGCACCAGACGACAACAGCACCCCCTTTGTCGGCAGGTTTGATGACAAAGTTGGGGTTAGACCTGACAGAGTGAAAAGCAGAAAGTTCAGAAGGAGAGAGGTTGGAATGGGTGAGGGGGGCAGAAAAATTAAGACGGCCAATGTCCCGTCGACAGTTCTCAATGAAAAGATTAAGGACGGGTAATTGTCCCGGTGGGGGGGTCCACTTGGAGGCAGAATGTTGGAGGCACATGAAAGGATCAGTGGAACAGGGGTAGGATTCTTGCCCAAAGAAGTGGGCACGGAGACGAAGGCGATGAAAGAAGAGTTCAACATCATGTCGAGCCCGGAATTCATTGAGGTGGGGACTGAATACTTACTTTGTTTTGGTCTTCACAGTAGAGGGCGATGACAAACTATTAGAGATACACAGAAAATTAAAAACAAAGAAATAGGAATGACTATCAATGCAGTATAAGTAAACTACATGACAATGAGATTAAAGCTAGGACCCCCAGGACCCAATGGTTTGCACAACACGTTGTTAAAAGAAGGAGGTGAATAAATTGTAGATGCTTCAGTCAAGATTGCTCAAAACTCCCTCGATTCAGGACTTGTCCCATGGATTGGAAAACTGCCAATATCACTCCATTATTAAAGACAGGTAGCAGGCACAATTATAAGCCTGTTAATGTGAAGGAGTTACTAGAATGTGTTAATTAGGACAGAGTGACTAAGAACTTAAACAAATGTTAACGAAGGCAGAGCACAAACAGGAATTGGAGAGGGTAAGTTATATTTAACAAACTAGTTGAATATTTTGAGCAGGTAATTAATATCCTGGATCAATAAGTGTCTAAATCGTATTTATATAAATTTCCAGGAGGCATTGAACAAGGTTCCACGGAAGAAACTGTTAATAATAAGAGTGCCTGTAATTATTGACATGATCAGCGAATTGGTCAGGAGGTAGAAGACAGAGAATAGGAATTACTCGGTGTGTGGTCAAATCAGCATGTGTCTAGTGATATATATGGGGCATCAGCTTTTCATTTTATTTATAAACGAATTAGACAAAGGAACAGCGAGTCATATGGCCAAGTTTTCAAATGACACTACATTAGGTGGTGCAGTCAATAATGTAGATGGGAGTTTTAGATTAGATTAGAACAGTACAGCACAGAACAGGCCCTTCGGCCCGCGATGTTGTGCCGAGCAATGATCTCCCCACTCAAGCCCACGTATCCACCCTATACCAGTAACCCAACAACCCCCATTAACCTTATTTTTTAGGACACTAAGGGCAATTTAGCCTGGCCAATCCACCTAACCCACACATCTTTGGACTGTGGGAGGAAACCGGAGCACCCGGAGAAAACCCACGCACACACGGGGAGGACTCCGCACAGACAGTGACCCAGCCGGGAATCGAACCTGGGACCCTGGAGCTGTGAAGCATTGATGCTAACCACCATGCTACCGTGCTGCCCCTTTTTTTTTTAACTTTAGTAATCAGTTTATTACACAGATTAATCATTTTGAACATACAAGCTCCAGGAGAGCCTTTGGGTCATTAAATATACACAAGTTCTGTCATGAATTTTTACCCTTACATCCAGATGAGGCTTCTAAGATTAGTTAACAAAAACAAAAAAAAATAATTAGAGCTATTAGCTACTCATTCACTGTAAGCCAAATATAAACCCAAAAAAGGTATAGGAAAATTGAATGACTGGCTAACTAATAGCTCCAATTCATTAACTGTTGAGGGAGACGATTCAAATGGCTATTCAATTTCATAGGACACAAGTATGCTTTCAACTTTCCATTCCAACATTTAACTAGAATGTAGATTTGCATTCTTCAGCGTAAAAATTGCAAAACATTAAACAAATTAAAGTTCTTCATTCTATTTTTCATAACCATTATGAGTTTAAAAGAATTCCAACATACATCTTATAAAAGGAAAAGTTCCCATCCCCGGAAGCACTTAAACCCTGAATTTTTAACAATCTTGTCACAATGACTAGGAATGCTTTTACTCTCACAAAAATGTTATGATCGAAGAACTGGACATTAACACTTGCTTTGTAAGTAGTCAGAATTTCAAACAATTGAGAAAGGGGCATTTCTATCAGCTGTTCCAAATATGTACACAAAACAACGCAGCTGTAAAGGGACAACATAGATTAAGTGTGTGGCCAAAACATTGGCAGATGAAGTTTAATATGGGAAAATGTGAGGTCAACCACCTATGAGAAATAGCTAAGAGTATTTTTCAAATAGTCATAGACTGGGAACTGTGGATGAGCATGGAGAATAAGGCGAGCCATGTCCATAAATCACTAAAGGCAGTGTTCAGGTACAATAATCTTAACAACAATGGAATGTTAGTTTCATCTCAAGGGGCAGAATACCAAAGGAGTAAAAGTCATGCTCTAGTTATATAAAGTTGTACCCCATCTGGTAACGTTTATCAGTTCTGGACACCAGTTCTCAGGAATCTTTAAAAATATGATCAAATCATCTCTCACCCTTCTCTTTTCCAGTGAAAAAATGCTTGATTTACATAATCCAATCCTTCCATCCCCATGTTCTGGTTCCTCTCCTTGGTAGCCTAACATATATTTTCACATCGGTTTTGTACCATTCTGACGAGTGCTGCACAAAGCTCTCCAAGGGCAATCACAACAATCATTTAAAAAGTGAGAGGGTTCTCCCACTGTTTCAGCTTAGCATTGGCCTTTTAACACATCCCAATGTCTGATCTACCTTATTCGCAGTCACAGAGTGTTAGTGGGGACATGAGGAAAAACTATCAGAGGGTACATGAGGAAAGACCTTTTCACCCAGAGGGTGGTGGGTGTCTGGATTTCACTGCCCAAGTTGGTGATTGAGGGGCAGCACGGTGACCCGAGGTCCCAGGTTCGATCCCGGCTCTGGGTCACTGTCCGTGTGGAGTTTACACATTCTCCCCATGTCTGCGTGGGTTTTGCCCCCGCAATCCAAAATTGTGCAGGTTAGGTGGAATGGCCACGCTAAACTGCCCCTTAATTGGAAAAAATGAGTTGGCTACTCTAAATTTATTAAAAAGAAAAGTTGGTGGTTGAGACTGAAATGCTCAACTCATTTAAAAGGTACCAGGACTTGCATCTGAAGTTCTGGAACCTGCAAGGCTACCAGAACATAGAACATAGATCTGTACAGCACAGTACAGGCCCTTCGGCCCACGATGTTGTGCCGAACTAGGCTGAAACTAAGATAAAATCAACCTACTCCCTATCATTCTAGTGCACTCCATATGCCTATCCAATAAATGCTTGAAAGTTCCTAAAGTGTCCGACTCCACTGCCACAGCTGGGAGTGCGTTCCACGCCCCAACCACTCTCTGAGTAAAGAACCTATCTCTGACATCCCTCCTATATCTTCTACCATGAACCTCATAGTTATGCCTCCGTGTAACAGCTACATCCACCTGAGGAAAAAGTCGCGAAAGTCCACTCTATGTATTTCTCTCATCATCTTATACACCTCAATTCAGCCACCTCTCATCCTCCTTCGCTCCAATGAGAAAAGCCCTAGCTCCCTCAACCTTTCCTCATCAGACCCACCCACCAATCCAGGCAGCATCCTGGTAAATCTCCTTTGCACCCTTTCCAATGCTTCCACATCCTTCCTATAATGAGGTGACCATTATGATCCAAATGTGGTCTAACCAATGTCTTGTACAGTTGCAGCATAACCTCACAGCTCTTAAACTCAATTCCCCTGTTAATCAATGCAAACACACTATAGGCTTTCTTCACAGCTCTATCCACTTGGGTGGCAACTTTCAGAGATCTATGGACATGAACTCCGAGATCTCTCTGCTCCTCCACATTCTTCAGAACGCTGCAGTTAACCCTGTAATCCGCATTCAAATTTGTCCTACCAAAATGAATCACCTCACACTTATCAGGGTTAAACTCCATCTTTCTCCAGCTCTGCATCCTATCAATATCTCTTTGCAGCCCACAACAGCCCTCCACCACATCCACTACTCCACCAATCTTGGTGTCATCAGCAAATTTACTAACCCAATCTTCAACTCCATCATCCAAGTCATTGATAAAAATCACAAATAGCAGAGGACCCAGCACTGATCCCTGTGGTACACCGCTGGTGACTGGGCTCCAGGATGAAAATTTATCATCTACCACCACCCTCCGTCTTCTATGTGATAGCCAGATGCTGAAAAATGGCATTAGAATGAGCAGCTACTTTCTTCTATTTCTCTGTTTTAGCCAGTGCGAACATGATGGGCTAAATATCCCTTTCAGCACCGTAACTTTTCTCTGGTTCTACAGAAGAATGTCGCAATAACTTCAATATATTATCAGTCAGAATCTCTTTCATTTTCCATGCTTTCATTCCATTTAAGTCAATGTGCCTTCCTGGGCTTCCTTGTGCCCATGTGAAACACACTGCATTGTTCCATCTTGAATCACTTCAGCTATTTAATTGCCTGATTCCCAATTCATCTTCAGATTTAGCCATTGCGTTTGTGGCTCCGATTTTATGAAGACATTCAATAAAAGAGGTCTGAAAACAGACCTTTGTGTGACCCTATTGTTTCAGGCTGATGACAATTCCCTCTCTGGGTTCTACTGGCCAACCAACTGCTAATTTTAGAATCTTAATTAGAGAGTGAGAACTAAACCTGGAAACGGAAGATTAGTCAGCCGAAATACAGTGACGGGATGAAATCGAGGTTAATCAAGGAGAGCCACTTTGGATTTGTTCAAGGTAAATCATGTCTAATTTGATTGAGCTCTTTGATGAGGTAGCAGAGAAGCTTGATCGATGTAGATGTATTTATGAGCATTTAGGATGCATTCAATAGAGTGTCACACAAGAAGATTGTTAAGAAGATGGAAGCCCATGAAATTTTTTTTTTTAAAATTTAGATTACCCAATTATTTTTTCCAATTAAGGGGCAATTTAGCGTGGCCAATCCACCTACTCTGCACATTTTTGGGTTGTGGGGACGAAACCCACGCAGACACGGGGAGAATGTGCAAAGTCCACACGGACAGTGACCCAGAGCCGGGATCGAAACTGGGACCTCAGCGCCGTGAGGCGGTTGTGCTAACCACTAGGCCACCGTGCTGCCCTAAGCCCATGAAATGAAGGGGAAAGTGCTGGTATGGATCTGGAATTAGCTCAGTGATAGAAAGTAAAGGCTGGTGGCGGAATTAATGTTTTTCAGACTTTGCGGGGGGGCTGGTTTGCAGCAGTGTTTCCAAGGTTCACTTTTGGGTCCATGCTTTACAATTTTGATGAATAATTTAGACACATGGGGGGGGGGGGGGGGGTTACATTATAACGTTATCCACACCCTGGACGTGATTGAAAAGCCACACTGCCCCTGAAAAGCAGCTTGCCGCAGTGCAACATGGCCAATAGAAGTTGGGAGACCCTGCACGCAATGCCTCACGTGAACTAATGTGATTGTGCAAGACGTTGTGATGTAAATCCCGCACATTGTGGCGGGATACGTTCTGGGCAAATCTGAATATTAGAGTGAGACAGCTAGTCTCACTGTGATATGCAGTTTCCCAAGGCACCCGAAGCGTTGAGAATCTATCCCCTTTGCTACAGAGTCCTCGGGCGAGCACTGTTCAGCACTGGAATTGTGACGTAAAGAGGTATATGTGTGTAATGTCATCCCAATTGAATGGAAGGAAGACAAGTGAACGTGTAACTTTGATGGAAATGTACAGTCAAGACAATTTGAAATGTTCTGTAATGTTTATTAGAGATTTCATGAATAAAGTATATTTTTTGAAAAAACAAAACTGGTTGCCACAAATGGAGACCAGAGGAACGGAACCCGTGGGGTCTCACAGGGGATTGGACGCCCTTGGGTTCATGCCCTTTGTGCAGGGTGGTACCCTGGCACTGCTGGTGCCACCTGGGTGCTAGCCTTGCACTGCCAAAATGCCCATGTGGCACTGCCAAGCTGGCATTTTTCACGGCCAGGGGTGCCCTGCGTGGGTATTGTTAGGAGTGTGTTGGGGCTTGGGGAGTGGTCGGGGATTGCGTCGGGGGCTCTCACTACACTGAGGGGTTCTGGCGAGCAGAGCTCCTAAATGAAGAAAAGGGGCTCTATGTAGCCTCGACCGTACTAATCCGAGTGGTGTTTAATAGCGTTGTGTTTCTCAGCGCTGTGAGCCCCAGGAAACACGCGGCTAGACACACTCGCTGTCTGACTTTGCTCGCATTTAGGTAAATCACGCCCCTCTATCTGGAGTTTGCACATTCTCTCCATATCTGCAACAGTTCTCTGGTTTCCTCCCACAGTCCAAAGATGTGAAGGTTCGGTGGATCAGCCATGCAAAATTGCCTCTCAGTGTGCAAAGCTGTACAGGTTAGGTGAGGTTACGTCCCTTCATCTTGTTTTCCATCTCCATTTACCTCGTTTCTCTTTCTCTTCAGCCTTTTTATTATGCGATGCTGCTCCATTTTATTTCCAATTTCCCTGTCAATCATTCTCCCATCACTGCCTCGCTCCTCCTTTACCCCAACCCCTATCTCCTAAATTTTCCTGTCCTTTCCAGCCTTCATCCCAATTTCTTATTCCCTTTCCCAATTATTCTGACATTTGTTTCCCTCCCTTTAATTACCCCTCTCCCCCTTTCCCAACCATCATCCCAATTGGATCCTTCTCATCAGTATTCATTGCGAATTCCCATCTGACTTATTTTCCAGTTTTAACTCTCTCTCCCAACCATCATCATAATTTCCTCCTTCCTTCCTTAGACACCATATGGGATTTCCTACTCCCACCCCTTTCGTTTTCCCTCTCCGATATTACCCTTTTCCAATATTCCCTGCCTATTCCCCCATTCACCTCCCACCTTTTCCATTTCCCAGCCCTTTATTCTCCAGTATTCCCTTCCCTTTATTCTCCAGTATTCCCTTCTCTTCCTGTGCAAAATCCATTCCCCAGCCCACAAGTTTCCTCTGAGTTTTCTTCTCGGATTTTCCCTTCCCCACTTTTCATTCCTATTTTGCATTCACTCGCCCTTCAATCCCATCTCCTACCCATCTGTCATCAACTCCCCATCCTAGGAGGAGTTTGAGTTGCCGGGCGGGAACGAGCTTCGATACCTCCCGGTATGGAATTTTGTCCGGAGGCAGGTTCCTGGTTTCCCTCGCCGCCCCCTGAGGGGGTTACATGATAAGGTGATGTCAAAAACAGGGATTGGAGAGGAGAGTGTCTTGGAGATATACAAGGAGTTGATGGTGGGAAGGAGCCCCTATCAGGGAGGTGAAGAGGAAGTGGGAAGAGGAGCTGGGTGGGGAGATAGAATTCGAGCTGTGGGAAAAAGCCCCGATCCTCGTTGTGTGCCAGACTTAGCTTGATCCAGTACAAGGTGGTCCACAGGGCCCACATGACGATAGCACGGATGAGCAGGTTCTTTGAGGAGTTGGAGGACAGATGTGGGCAGTGTGGGGGTAGCCCGGCAATCCATGTACACATGTTTTGAGCATGTCTGAAACTGAGGGGATTCTGGCAGGGGTATGCGGATGTTATGTCAGAAGTCTTGGAAGGAAGGGTAACTCCGAGTCCAATACTGGCAATATTTGGGGCGTCGGAAGATCTGGGGCCAAAGGGGGGGAGGGGGCAGGGAGGCTGATGTTCTGGCCTTCTCCTCCCTGGTGGCCCGGAGATGGATTTTGCTGGGATGGAGGGACTCGGAGCCTCCAAAGTCGGGGGTGTGGGTCAGCGCTATGGCAGAGTTTCTTTGAGAGGATCAATTCAAGGGTTTGCCCTGAGATGGCAGGCGTTCATAGACTACTTCAAGGAAAATTGAACGACAGCAGTAAGGGGAGTAAAAACGTTGGGAGGGTGGGGGAGAGCAAAATAGGAGGCATGGCAATGTTACAATGGGACAGAGAATATAGTTGACGGGAGGCGAGGGAATCGAGCGGGGGGGGGGGGGGTGGGAGTAGGGAGTGTTGTTCGGTAGGTTGTTTTCTTTCTTTCTTTACGTGTGCCGGTCTGCACGGTTGTTCAAGAGATGTTAATGTGTTAAACTGTGAAAATTACAAGTCCTTCAATAAAATATTTTCTAAAAAAAGATCAACTCCCCATCCTGCTCCACACCTCTTTCGAATTTCTCTTATTCAACAGATCTCCCTCCCATTATCAATAATCAAACCTTTCCCTCGGCTCCCTCTTCACCATTAAATGCCACCACCTCGCTCTAAACCCCTCCCCTCCTGATCCCTTCCCTTGTTTCAGTCTCCTCTTCTTCTAAAACCCAATGCTGCTTCTTCTAACCCCATTCTATCCCCATAACTCCCTCCGAATCCTACTAGCCCTGCAGATAATGGTTCACTATGTGCCCCAATTTCTCTCCCTTTCAGCTCATTATATCCCCCACCCACTGCCTCACCCCCCCCACAACTCCCCCACACCATCTTCGCCCCAATTATTCTTTTGCCACCAGCCACTTACTCTCCAACTCACATCCAGCCAAAGTCTCTATTCCACACACCCTCCCCAGGCCACCTATTACCCCACTCATTCTCCAGATAACTGATTTTCAACCTTCCTAGCCACCCATTCTCCCCACCCCCCGCACCATCCACTGCACCCTGCCTTTCCCACCATCCCCCCCCCCCCTGTAACAGCTACATCCACCCGAGGAAATAGTCTCTGAATGCCCACTCTATCTATCCAGCCTCACCATGTACAGGCTCGCCCCAATGCCACACACTGCGCCCAAACTACTTGTGCAACCCTTCATCCCATCCACCCACCCACTGCCACCCTCCGCTTATCCTCTTAACTCCTCTACCTCCCCACTTTTCTTCCAATCACATCCCTCTTTCCCTGCCAAGCCATCACTTTCTTCCCCCAATCTCTCTCCCTCTCTTTTCCATTTGGTCTCTCATTACTCACTCTAGGGTTTTCCGCCCTCCCCTCCTCACAACCTCCTCTCCCTTTCACCAGGTCTTTACCTCCTCCCCACATCTCTTTTTTTAAATCTCTCTCTCCCTGATTTGCACTGAAACGTGGGGGTGGGGGCACAATTGGGAAATTTTCAGATGACACAAAAAGGCCATGTAGTGGATCATGTAGGCAGACAATAGCTGTGATAAACTGAGAGATCTTGGCGCGTATGTAAAGGTAGCGGTACAGGTAGATAGGTTAGAACATAGAATAGAACAGTACAGTGATGTACCATCAATCGGACTCGAGTCGTGAAGAAGTTCCACATATCAGGCTTTAATCAACTAGTTGTGAGCCCGACAGTCGACTTACAGAGAAAGGCCGACTGCTGGGTCCTACGGGTTCTTATACCCCGCCTCGTAGGCGGGACTACTTGCCTCGCGGCCAATGGGTGAGCAGTCACATGACTAGCCTCAACCAATCAGCAGAGAGGCACACGACCGACCTGAGCCAATGGGCAGCGAGTGCTCTGCATCAATGGCAGATAGGTACCGTAAACCTCCTAGTTATACCACCACATTCAGCACAGAACAGGCCCTTCGACCCTCAATGTTGTGCCGAGCCTTGTTCAAAACCAAGATCAAGCTATCCCACTCCTGTCACTGGTATGATCCATATACCGATCCAATAACCGCTTGAAAGTTCCCAAAGTGTCAGACTCCACTATCACAGCAGGCAGTCCATTCCACACCCTAACCACTCTCTGAGTAAAGAACCTACCTCGGACATCCCTCCTATATCTCCCACCCCGAACCTTATAGTTATACCCCCTTGTAACAGCTACATCCACCCGAGGAAATAGTCTCTGAACGTCCACTCTATCTATCCCCTTTATCATCTTATAAACCTCTATTAAGTCGCCTCTCATCCTCCGCTCCAAAGAGAAAAGCCCTAGCTCCCTCAACCTTTCCTCATAAGACCTATCCTCCAAGCCAGGCAGCATCCTGGTAAATCTCCTTTGCACCCTTTCCAATGCTTCCACATCCTTCCTATAGTGAGGTGACCAGAACTGCACACATTACTCCAAATGTGGTCTCACCAGGGTCATGTATAGTTGCAGCATAACCCCGCGGCTCTTAAACTCAAGCCCCCTGTTAATAAACGCTAACACACTATAGGCCTTCTTCACGGCTCTGTCCACTTGAGTGGCAATCTTCAGAGATCTATGGACATAAACCCCAAGATCTCTCTGTTCCTCCACATTGCTCAGAACCCTGCTTGTTAAGGTATATGGAATGTTCTTCATTGGCAGAGGTGTAGAATATAAAAGTAGGGATATAATGAAGGAACTATATAAGACACTGATGAGGCCACAACTAGAATACTGTGTGCAGTTCTGGTCACCACAGGGAGGATGCCATTGCTCTGGAGAGGGTGCTGTGAAGACCAGAATGTTGCCAGGGCTGGAGAATTGTAGCTACGAGGAGAGATTGGAGAGGTTGGAGTTGTTTCCCTTGGAACAGAGAAGGCTGAGGGGGTGACATGATTGAGATATACAAAATTGTGAGGGGTAGAGATAGAGCAGACAGGAGGAAGCTGTTTACTTTGGCAGAAAGTTAAAAAAACCAAGGGGTCATAGATTCAAGGTAAGTGGCAGAAGGGTTAGAGGGGACATGAAAAAAACCTTTTTTACATAGAGGGTAGTGGGTGTCTGGAAATCGCTGCCCCAGTTTGTGGTGGAGGCAGAGACCCTGAACTCTTTTAAAAGGTAGCTGGAGTGGGTGCTGTAAGCCGCTGGGCTATGGGTTCAGGAAGATGGGATTAGAAAGGGCACCTGGGTGTCTTTGGGTCTGCATGGACATTACGGGCTGAATATGTTGTATTTTTTCTATGGCTCTTTCGTTCTGTGGTTCCCCAGGATCCTCTCTCACACACACACACACCCGGGTCTTTCTCTTTCTCCGTCTCCCCGGATCTCTCTTCCCCTCCCTCCCCAGGTCCATCTCTCTCTCTCTTCCCAGGTTGATCTGTCTGTCTCACATTCTGTCTCTTTTGGGTCTATTTCTCACTCCGTCCAAGTCTATCTCTCTCTCTCCCCTTCTCTCTCTCCCTCCCTCTCCCCGGATTTCTCTTTGCCTCTCCTCAGGTCTTTCTCTCTCCCTCGGTCTATTTCTCTCCTCTCCCCGGTCTCTCCCCGGGTCTCTCTCTCCCCGGGTATATTTTTCTCTCCCCACCAGGTCTCTTTCCCCTCCCGGGGTTTCTCTCTCTCGCCCCCTCTGCCCGGGTCTATTCCTCCCTCCCCCCGGGTCTCTCTCTCTTTCCCCTACCAGCCTCTCCGAACAGGCACCGGAATGTGGTGACTAGGGGCTTTTCACAGTAACTTCATTTGAAGCCTACTTGTGACAATAAGCGGTTTTCATTTCATCTTATCTTTCTCTCCTTCCCACTCCCCTGGACTCTCTCTCTCCTTCTCGCTGGTCTCTCTGTCTCTCTCTCTCTCTCCCCGGGTCCAGCACTCTCACACACTCCCTGGATGTCTTTCTCACCTCCCTGGTTTATCTCTCTCTCCCTATGTACATCTCTTTCTTGCTCTCTCCCTGATTCCTTCTCCTCTCCTTTCCCGAGTCCAGCACGCTCACCCACTTCCCAGATCTCTCTCCTCCCTGGTTTATATGGAGTGGCACGGTAGCACAGTGGTTATCACTGTTGCTTCAAAGCGCCAGGGAACAGGGTTTGATTCCCGGTTTGGGTCACTGTGCAGAGTCTGCACTTTGTCCCCGTGCCTGTGTAGGATTCCTCCGGGTGCTCCGGTTTCCTCCCACAAGCTGGGAATCGAACCTGTGTCCCTGGCACTGTGAAGCAACAGTGCTATCCACTGTGCTACCAAGCCTCCTTGTGACACTAATAAAGATTATTATTCCTCTCTCTCCCTCTGTCGATCTCTCTCTCTCATTCTCTCCCTGATTCTATTTCCCTCTACCCCTCTCCCTGGGTCTATCTCTCTCTGTCCCTGTCCTCAGATCAATCTCCCTGTGTCTCCCTCTCTCTGTCAGTCAATCAGTCTTCTCTCTCTCTCTCTCCCTCCCCTCCCTCCCTCCCTCCCTCCTCGGGTCTCTCTCACCTTCCCTTTCCTGGGTCTCTCTCTCTCTCCCCCTGGGTCTTGCTCTTCCTCCCTCGTTCTTTTGCTCTTTCCCTCCGTCTTTCTCTCTCTCTCCCCCTCGCCAGGAGTCTATTTCTCTCTCTCTTCTCTTCGGGTCTCTCTCTCTCCCTCCCTCTCCCTGGGTCACTTTCTCTCCCCCTCTCTGTCTCTCTCTCTCCCTCCCTTCCTCTCCCCAGGTCTCTTGCTCTGTCCCTTCTTCTCCCCGGGTCTCTCCCTCTCTCCCCGGGTCTCTCTATCACCCCATCTCTCTAGTCTCTCCCCATGCCCTTAGATTGCTGTCTCTTTCCTCTTCTCGGATCTCTCTCTCTCTCCATGGGTCTCTCTCTCTCCTTCTCTCTCCCCTGGTCTCTCTCTCCCTCCCTCTTGCCGGGTTTCTGCTTCTCCCCAGGTCTTTCTCACTCCCTCTCTTCCCTGGGTCTTTCTTTCCTTCCCACTCCCCTGGTCTCTCTCTCCTTCCTGCTCGTCTCTCTGTGCCTCTCCCCAGGTCTCTCCCCCCAGGTCCCTCTCACCCCGGGTCTCTCTCTCTCTCTCTGGGTGTATTTCTCCATCCCTCCCCCCCAGGCCTACCTTGCCTCGCCCATCTGTTTTAAACTTTTCCACACGCACTTTAAACCTATGTCCCCTAGTACTTGACTCTCCTACCCTAGGAAAGAGCATCTGACTATCCACTCATTCCATGCCACTCATAATCTTGTACACCCCTAACAGGCCGCCTCTCAACCTCTGTCGTTCCAGTGAGAACATACTGAGTTTATCTAACCTTTCCTCATAGCTAATGCCCTCCATACCAGGCAAAGTCCTCGTAAACCACTTCTGTACCCTCTCCAAAGCATCTGCATCTTTCTAGTAGTGTGGCAACCAGAATAGTACACACTATTCCAAATGAGGCCTAACTAAGATCTTGTACAGCTGCAACATGAGCTGTCAATTTTATATTTACTGCCTCGACCAATGAAGGCCAGTGTGCCGTATGATGCCTTCTTGACCACCTTATCCATATGCGTTGCCATTTTCAGTGATCAGTGGACATGCACACCCAGATTTCTCTGCCTGTCAGCACTCGCAAGAGTTCTACCATTTATTGTGTAATTCCTACATGCACAGGACCTTCCAAAGTGGATTATACTTGTCCGGATTAAACTCCATCTGCCATTTCTCCAACCAAGACTCCAACCAGTTTATATCCTGCTGTATCCTCTGACAATCCGCTTCACTATTCGCAACTCCACCAATTTTTGTGTCGTCTGCAAACTTACTAATCAGACCAGCTATATTTTCTTCCAAATCATTTGTATACACCATGAACAACAGAAGCCTCTGTGGAACGCTGCTAGTCACACCTTTCCATTCACAAAAGCACCATTCTACTGCTACCCTCTGTCTTCTGTGCCCAAGTGAGTTCTGTATCCAACTTGCCAGCTCTCCTCTGATCCCATGTGACTTCATCTTTTGTACCAGTCTATCGTGAGGTACCTTGTCAAAGGCTTTACTGAAGTCATCTACTGCCTTTCCCTCATCTATCATCTATGCCACTTCCTCGAAAAACTCCATCAAATTAGTGAGGCACGACCTCCCCTTCACAAAACCATGCTGTCCATCACTAATAAGTCCATTTGTTTCCAAATGTGAGTAAATCCTATCTCGAAGAATATTTTCCAATAATTGCCCTACTATTGACGTAAGGCTCACCGGCCTATAATTCTTTTCCTTCCCTCTTCCCTGATCTCTCTCTCCTTCCCTCTCCCCTGATCTCTCTCTCCTTCCCTCTCCCCTGATCTCTCTCCTTCCCTCTCCCCGGGTCTCTCTCTCCTTCCCTCTCCCCGGGTCTCTCTCTCCTTCCCTCTCCCCGGGTCTCTCTCTCTCCTTCCCTCTCTCCGGGTCTCTCTCTCTTTCCCTCTCCCGGGTCTCTCTCTCCTTCCCTCTTCCCTGATCTCTCTCTCCTTCCCTCTCCCCATGTCTCTCTCTCTCTCTCTCTCTCCTTCCCTCTCCCCGGGTCTCTCTCTCTTTCCCTCTCCCCGGGTCTCTCTCTCTCCTTCCCTCTCCCCGGATCTCTCTCTCCTTCCCTCTCTCCCTCTCCTTCCCTCTCTCCGGGTCTCTCTCTCTTTCCCTCTCCCCGGGTCTCTCTCTCTCCTTCCCTCTTCCCTGATCTCTCTCTCCTTCCCTCTCCCCATGTCTCTCTCTCTCTCTCCTTCCCTCTCCCAGGGTCTCTCTCTCTTTCCCTCTCCCCGGGTCTCTCTCCTTCCCTCTCCCCGGGTCTCTCTCTCTTTCCCTCTGCCCGGGTCTCTCTCTCTCCTTCCCTCTTCCCTGATCTCTCTCTCTCCTTCCCTCTCCCCGTGTCTCTCTCTCTCTCTCTCTCTCTCCTTCCCTCTCCCCGGGTCTCTCCTCTCCCTCTCCCCGGGTCTCTCTCTCCTTCCCTCCCCCCTGGTCTCTCTCTCTCTCTCCCCCGGGTTTCTCTCTCTTTCCCTCTCCCCGGATCTCTCTCTCCTTCCCTCTCCCCTGGTCTCTCTCTCTCCTTCCCTCTCCCCTGGTCACTCTCTCTTTCCCTCTCCCCGGGTCTCTCTCTCCTTCCCTCTCCCCTGGTCTTTCTCTCCTTCCCTCTCCCCTGGTCTCTCTCTCCTTCCCTCTCTCCGGGTCTCTCTCTCTTTCCCTCTCCCCATGTCTCTCTCCCCTGGTCTCTCTCTCTCTCTTTCCCTCTCCCCGGGTCTCTCTCTCCTTCCCTCTCCCCTGGTCTCTCTCTCCTTCCCTCTCCCCTGGTCTCTCTCTCTCTCCCTCTCCCTGGTCTCTCTCCTTCCCTGTCCCCTGGTCTCTCTCTGCTTCCCTCTCCCCTGGTCTCTCTCTCTCTCCCTCTCCCCTGGTCTCTCTCCTTCCCTCTCCCCTGGTCTCTCTCTCTTTCCCTCTCCCCTGATCTCTCTCTCCTTCCCTCTCCCAGGGTCTCTCTCTCCTTCCCTCTCCCCGGGTCTCTCTCTCCTTCCCTCTCCCCGGGTCTCTCTCTCCTTCCCTCTCCCCGGGTCTCTCTCTCTCTCCCTCCCACGGTCTCTCTCTCCTTCCCGCTCCCCTGGTCTCTCTCTCTCCTTCCCTCTACCCGGGTCTCTCTCTCTCTCCTTTCCTCTCCCTTGGTCTTTCTCTCTCTCTCTCTCTCTCCCTTTCCCCCCTCCCTGGGTCTCTCTCTCTCTCCCAGGGTCTCTGTCTCTCTCTCCCAGGGTCTGTCTCTCTCTCTCTCTCCCAAGGTCTCTCTCTCTCCCAGGGTCTCTCTCTCTTTCCCTCTCCCCGGGTCTCTCTCCTTCCCTCTCCCCGGGTCTCTCTCTCTTTCCCTCTGCCCGGGTCTCTCTCTCTCCTTCCCTCTTCCCTGATCTCTCTCTCTCCTTCCCTCTCCCCGTGTCTCTCTCTCTCTCTCTCTCCTTCCCTCTCCCCGGGTCTCTCTCTCCTTCTCTCTCCCCTGGTCTCTCTCTCCTTCCCTCTCCCCTGGTCTCTCTCTCCTTCCCTCTCCCCTGGTCTCTCTCTCCTTCCCTCTCCCCTGGTCTCTCTCTCTCTCCCTCTCCCCTGGTCTCTCTCCTTCCCTGTCCCCTGGTCTCTCTCTGCTTCCCTCTCCCCTGGTCTCTCTCTCTCTCCCTCTCCCCCTGGTCTCTCTCCTTCCCTCTCCCTGGTCTCTCTCTCTTTCCCTCTCCCCTGATCTCTCTCTCCTTCCCTCTCCCAGGGTCTCTCTCTCCTTCCCTCTCCCCGGGTCTCTCTCTCCTTCCCTCTCCCTGGGTCTCTCTCTCCTTCCCTCCCCGGGTCTCTCTCTCTCCCCGGGTCTCTCTCTCCTTCCCGCTCCCCTGGTCTCTCTCTCCTTCCCTCTACCCGGGTCTCTCTCTCTCTCCTTTCCTCTCCTTTGGTCTTTCTCTCTCTCTCTCTCTATCTCTCCCTTTCCCCCCTCCCTGGGTCTCTCTCTCTCTCCCAGGGTCTCTGTCTCTCTCTCCCAGGGTCTGTCTCTCTCTCTCTATCCCAAGGTCTCTCTCTCTCCCAGGGTCTCTCTCTCTCTCTCTCTCCCCCAGAGTTTCTCTCTCCCAAGGTCTCTCTCTCCCTCTCTGGGTCTCTCTCTCTCCCAGGGTCTCTCTTTCTCTCTCTCCCAGGGTCTCTCTCCCTCTCCCAGGGTCTCTCTGTCTCTCTCCCTCTCCCAAGGTCTGTCTCTCTCTCTCTCTCTCCCAGGGTCTGTCTCTCTCCCAGGGTCTCTCCCAGGGGCTCTCTTTCTCTCCCAGGGTCTCTCTCTCTCTCTCTCTCTCTCCCAGGGTCTGTCTCTCTCCCAGGGTCTCTCTCTCTCCCTCTCTCTCTCCCCCAGGGTCTCTCTCTTTCTCTCCCCCAAGGTCTCTCTCACTCTCTCTCCCAAGGTCTCTCTCTCTCTCTCTCTCTCTGTCCCAGGATCTCTCTCTCTCTCTCTCCCAGGGTCTCTCACTCTCTCTCTCTCCCAGGGTCTCTCTCTCTCTCCCAGGGTCTGTCTCTCTCCCACGGTCTCTCTCTCTCTCCCAGGGTCTCGCTCTCTCTCCCAGGGTCTCGCTCTCTCTCCCAGGGTCTGTCTCTCTCCCAGGGTCTCTCACTCTCTCTCCCAGGGTCTCTCTCTCTCTCTCTCTCCCAGGGTCTGTCTCTCTCCCAGGGTCTCTCTCTCTCTCTCCCAGGGTCTCTCTCTCTCTCCCAGGGTCTCTCTCTTTCTCTCTCTCCCAAGGTCTCTCTCTCTCTCCCTCTCTCCCAGGGTCTGTCTCTCTCCCAGGGTCTCTCTCTCTCTCCCAGGGTCTCTCTCTTTCTCTCTCTCCCAAGGTCTCTCTCTCTCTCCCTCTCTCCCAGGGTCTCTCTCTCCCAGGGTCTGTCTCTCCCAGGGTCTGTCTGTCTCTCTCTCTCCAGTGTCTTCTCTTTCTCTCTCCCAAGGTCTCTCTCTCTCTCTCCCAGGGTCTCTCTCTCTCTCCCAGGGTCTGTCTCTCTCCCACGGTCTCTCTCTCTCTCTCCCAGGGTCTCTCTCTCTCTCTCTCCCCCAGGGTCTCTCTCTCTCTCTCCCATGGTCTGTCTCCCAGGGTCTGTCTCTCTCCCAGGGTCTCTCTCTCTCTCTCTCCCAGGGTCTCTCTCTTTCTCTCTCTCCCCCAAGGTCTCTCTCTCTCTCCCTCTCTCCCAGGGTCTGTCTCTCTCCCAGGGTCTCTCTCTTTCTCTCTCTCCCAAGGTCTCGCTCTCTCTCCCTCTCTCCCAGGGTCTGTCTCTCTCCCAGGGTCTCTCTCTCTCTCCCAGGGTCTGTCTCTCTCTCCCAGGGTCTCTGTCTCTCTCTCTCTCTCCCAGTGTCTCTCTCTTTCTCTCTCCCAAGGTCTCTCTCTCTCTCTCTCAGGGTCTCTCTCTCTCTCTCCCAGGGTCTCTCTCTCTCTCTCTCTCTCTCTCAGGGTCTCTCTCTTTCTCTCTCTCCCAGGGTCTCTCTCTCTCTCTCTCTCTCCCAGTGTCTCTCTCTTTCTCTCTCCCAAGGTCTCTCTCTCTTTCTCTCTCCCAAGGTCTCTCTCTCTCTCTGAGTCTCTCTCTCTCTCTCCCCAGGGTCTCTCTCTCTCTCAGGGTCTCTCTCTCTCTCTCCCAGGGTCTCTCTCTCTCTCTCTCTCTCTCTCAGGGTCTCTCTCTCTCTCTCTCTCAGGGTCTCTCTCTCTCTCTGTCCCAGGATCTCTCTCTCTCTCTCTCCCAGGGTCTCTCACTCTCTCTCTCTCCCAGGGTCTCTCTCCCACGGTCTCTCTCTCTCCCAGGGTCTCGCTCTCTCTCCCAGGGTCTCTCTCTCTCCCAGGGTCTGTCTCTCTCCCACAGTCTCTCACTCTCTCTCCCAGGGTCTCTCTCTCTCTCTCTCCCAGGGTCTGTCTCTCTCCCAGGGTCTCTCTCTCTCTCAGGGTCTCTCTCTTTCTCTCTCTCCCAAGGTCTCTCTCTCTCTCCCTCTCTCCCAGGGTCTGTCTCTCTCCCAGGGTCTCTCTCTCTCTCCCAGGGTCTCTCTCTTTCTCTCTCTCCCAAGGTCTCTCTCTCCCTCTCTCCCAGGGTCTGTCTCTCTCCCAGGGTCTCTCTCTCCCAGGGTCTGTCTCTCTCTCCCAGGGTCTGTCTGTCTCTCTCTCTCCCAGTGTCTCTCTCTTTCTCTCTCCCAAGGTCTCTCTCTCTCTCCCAGGGTCTCTCTCTCTCTCCCAGGGTCTCTCTCTCTCTTTCTCCCAGGGTCTGTCTCTCTCCCACAGTCTCTCTCTCTCTCCCAGGGTCTCTCTCTCTCTCTCTCCCCCAGGGTCTCTCTCTCTCTCTCTCTCCCAGGGTCTGTCTCTCTCCCAGAGTCTCTCTCTCTCTCCCCCAGGGTCTCTCTCTCTCTCTCCCAGGGCCTGTCTCTCTCCCAGGGTCTCTCTCTCTCTCTCCCAGGGTCTCTCTCTTTCTCTCTCTCCCCCAAGGTCGCTCTCTCTCTCCCTCTCTCCCAGGGTCTGTCTCTCTCCCAGGGTCTCTCTCTCCCAAGGTCTCGCTCTCTCTCCCTCTCTCCCAGGGTCTGTCTCTCTCCCAGGGTCTCTCTCTCTCTCCCAGGGTCTGTCTGTCTCTCTCTCTCTCCCAGTGTCTCTCTCTTTCTCTCTCCCAAGGTCTCTCTCTCTCTCTCTCAGGGTCTCTCTCTCTCTCTCTCTCTCCCAGGGTCTCTCTCTCTCCCAGGGTCTCTCTCTCTCTCTCTCTCTCAGGGTCTCTCTCTTTCTCTCTCTCCCAGGGTCTCTCTCTCTCTCTCTCCCAGTGTCTCTCTCTCCCAAGGTCTCTCTCTCTCTCTCTCAGAGTCTCTCTCTTTCTCTCTCCCAAGGTCTCTCTCTCTCTCTCAGTCGGTCTCTCTCTCTCTCTCTCAGAGTCTCTCTCTCTCTCTCCCAGGGTCTCTCTCTCTCTCAGGGTCTCTCTCTCTCTCTCCCAGGGTCTCTCTCTCTCTCTCTCTCTCTCAGGGTCTCTCTCTCTCTCTCTCTCTCTCCCCCCTCTCCTGGGACTTCTATCTATTTAAATACAATATTTTTAAATAGTGTCCCCTGGTTCCAGATTCTCCGACAAGAGGAAACATCCTTTCCACATCCACCCTGTCAATTCCGCTCAGGGTACTTTACAATCAAAGTGCATCTTCCTCTTCCAAACTCCCGCAGATACAAGCCTAACCTGTCCAACCTTTCTTCATAAACCAGCCCATCCAAGTATTAGGCTGGGAAACCTTCTCTGAACAGCTCCCTGTGCATTTACACCCTCCCTTAAACAAGGCGACCAATACTGTACACAGTACTCCGGATGTGGGCTCACCGGGGTCCTGTACAATTGAAGGATACCCTCCCTACTCCTGTGTTCAATTCCCCTTGCAATAAATGAAAACCTTGCATTAGCTTTCCGAATTACTTGCAGTATCTGTAGACTAGACTTTTGCAATTCACACCTCAATAGTTCACCTGATTCTCTCGTCCTCCCTGTCACAATGGACCATTTAACTCACCGGGTCTCTTTCTAACCCCACGTCTGTCTCTCTCTCTCTCTCTCTAACCCCGCGTTTTGTCTGTTTCTCTCTTTCAGTTTCCCTGGAACATTCTCTCTCTCTCTTTGTAACTCCATGTCTGTTTCTCTCGTTCAGTTTCCCTGGGTCACTCTCTCTAACCGTCTGTCTGTCTCTCTCTCTTCGGGTCTCTCTCTCTCTCTCTGTGGGCGGGGTTTTGGGTGGAGCTCTCTCACTCTCTCTCTCTCTGTTCCGGATCTGTGTGTGCTCTCAGTGTGGTTCTCTCTCTAGCCCGGGATTATCTCCGCTCTATGGCTGAGGTTCGGAAATTCACCAAGCGGCTCAGTAAACCGGGGACAGCCGCCGAGCTGAGGCAGAGCGCATCCGAGGCGGTTCGCAACTCGCTGCTGGCGGTGAGTGTCCCACAGTATACCCCCCATCCACCGGGAACACCCTCCCATCCACCGGCACCGAAAATACCTCCCATCCACCGGCACCGGGAATACTCCCTTTCACCGGGACCAGCTCCCATCTGCCAGTCCAAAGGGAGTGGGAATATCATCCGGGACTGGGAACAGTAACCCATCACCCGGGACTGGCTTCCGAGCTGGGTCACTGTCTTTGTCTCTCTCTGTATCTCTCTCAGTCCATCTCTTTCTCTGTCTCCCCATCAGTCTGTCTTTCTCCTGGCTTTGTCTATGTATATCGCTCTCTGCCTCTCTCTCACTGTCTGTGTCTCTCTCTCCCTATCCATCTATCTCCCTGTGTGTTCCCCTCTCTACCTCTCTCTCTCTGTGTCTCCCTCTCTAGCTCTCCCTGTGACCCCTCTGTTCCTTGTCTCTGTGCCCCCTCTCTACCTCTCTCTGTGTCTCCCTCTCTAGCTCTCCCTGTGACCCCTCTGTTCCTGTCTCTGTGTCCCCTCTCTACCTTTCTCTACTTCTCTCTGTGTGTGCCCTCCTCTCAATCTCTCTCTCTCTGTGCCTCCCTCTCAATCTCTCCCTGTGTGACCCCTCTCTACCTCTCTCTCTGTGCCCGCCTCTCAATCTCTCTCTCTGTGCCCCCTCTCAATCTCTCTCTCTCTGTGCCCCCCTCTCAATCTCTCTCTCTGTGTGCCCGCTCTCTATCTCTCTCTGTGTGACCCCCTCTTGATCTGTCTGTGTGCCCCCCTCTTGATCTGTCTGTGTGCCCCCCTCTTGATCTGTCTGTGTGCCCCCCTCTTGATCTGTCTGTGTGCCCCCCTCTTGATCTGTCTGTGTGCCCCCCTCTTGATCTGTCTGTGTGCCCCCCTCTTGATCTGTCTGTGTGACCCCCTCTTGATCTGTCTGTGTGCCCCCCTCTTGATCTGTCTGTGTGCCCCCCTCTTGATCTGTCTGTGTGCCCCCCTCTTGATCTGTCTGTGTGCCCCCCTCTTGATCTGTCTGTGTGCCCCCCTCTTGATCTGTCTGTGTGCCCCCCTCTTGATCTGTCTGTGTGCCCCCCTCTTGATCTGTCTGTGTGCCCCCCTCTTGCTCTGTCTGTGTGCCCCCCTCTTGATCTGTCTGTGTGCCCCCCTCTTGATCTGTCTGTGTGCCCCCCTCTTGATCTGTCTGTGTGCCCCCCTCTTGATCTGTCTGTGTGCCCCCCTCTTGATCTGTCTGTGCCCCCCTCTTGATCTGTCTGTGTGCCCCCTCTCGATCTCTGTCCCCCTCCCGATCTGTCTGTGTGCCCCGCTCTCGATCTCTCTCAGTGTGCCCCCCTCCCGATCTCTCTCTGTGTGCCCCCCTCCCGATCTCTCTCTGTGTGCCCCCCTCTCGCTCTGTCTGTGTGCCCCCCTCTCGCTCTGTCTGTGTGCCCCCCTCTCGCTCTGTCTGTGTGCCCCCCTCTCGCTCTGTCTGTGTGCCCCCCTCTCGCTCTGTCCCCCCTCTCGCTCTGTCTGTGTGCCCCCCTCTCGCTCTGTCTGTGTGCCCCCCTCTCGCTCTGTCTGTGTGCCCCCCTCTCGCTCTGTCTGTGTGCCCCCCTCTCGCTCTGTCTGTGTGCCCCCCTCTCGCTCTGTCTGTGTGCCCCCCTCTCGCTCTGTCTGTGTGCCCCCTCTCGCTCTGTCTGTGTGCCCCCCTCTCGCTCTGTCTGTGTTCCCCCCTCTCGCTCTGTCTGTGTGCCCCCCTCTCGCTCTGTCTGTGTGCCCCCCTCTCGCTCTGTCTGTGTGCCCCCCTCTCGCTCTGTCTGTGTGCCCCCCTCTCGCTCTGTCTGTGTGCCCCCCTCTTGCTCTGTCTGTGTGCCCCCCTCTCGCTCTGTCTGTGTGCCCCCCTCTCGCTCTGTCTGTGTGCCCCCCTCTCGCTCTGTCTGTGTGCCCCCCTCTCGCTCTGTCTGTGTGCCCCCCTCTCGCTCTGTCTGTGTGCCCCCCTCTCGCTCTGTCTGTGTGCCCCCCTCTCGCTCTGTCTGTGTGCCCCCCCTCTCGCTCTGTCTGTGTGCCCCCCTCTCGCTCTGTCTGTGTGCCCCCCTCTCGCTCTGTCTGTGTGCCCCCCTCTCGCTCTGTCTGTGTGCCCCCCTCTCGCTCTGTCTGTGTGCCCCCCTCTCGCTCTGTCTGTGTGCCCCCCTCTCGCTCTGTCTGTGTGCCCCCCTCTCGCTCTGTCTGTGTGCCCCCCTCTCGCTCTGTCTGTGTGCCCCCCTCTCGCTCTGTCTGTGTGCCCCCCTCTCGCTCTGTCTGTGTGCCCCCCTCTCGCTCTGTCTGTGTGCCCCCCTCTCGCTCTGTCTGTGTGCCCCCCTCTCGCTCTGTCTGTGTGCCCCCCTCTCGCTCTGTCTGTGTGCCCCCCTCTCGCTCTGTCTGTGTGCCCCCCTCTCGCTCTGTCTGTGTGCCCCCCCTCTCGCTCTGTCTGTGTGCCCCCCTCTCGCTCTGTCTGTGTGCCCCCCTCTCGCTCTGTCTGTGTGCCCCCCTCTCGCTCTGTCTGTGTGCCCCCCTCTCGCTCTGTCTGTGTGCCCCCCTCTCGCTCTGTCTGTGTGCCCCCCTCTCGCTCTGTCTGTGTGCCCCCCTCTCGCTCTGTCTGTGTGCCCCCCCCTCGCTTTGTCTGTGTGCCCCCCTCTCGCTCTGTCTGTGTGCCCCCCTCTCGCTCTGTCTGTGTGCCCCCCTCTCGCTCTGTCTGTGTGCCCCCCTCTCGCTCTGTCTGTGTGCCCCCCTCTCGCTCTGTCTGTGTGCCCCCCTCTCGCTCTGTCTGTGTGCCCCCCTCTCGCTCTGTCTGTGTGCCCCCCTCTCGCTCTGTCTGTGTGCCCCCCTCTCGCTCTGTCTGTGTGCCCCCCTCTCGCTCTGTCTGTGTGCCCCCCTCTCGCTCTGTCTGTGTGCCCCCCTCTCGCTCTGTCTGTGTGCCCCCCTCTCGCTCTGTCTGTGTGCCCCCCCTCTCGCTCTGTCTGTGTGCCCCCCCTCTCGCTCTGTCTGTGTGCCCCCCTCTCGCTCTGTCTGTGTGCCCCCCCTCTCGCTCTGTCTGTGTGCCCCCCCTCTCGCTCTGTCTGTGTGCCCCCCCTCTCGCTCTGTCTGTGTGCCCCCCCTCTCGCTCTGTCTGTGTGCCCCCCTCTCGCTCTGTCTGTGTGCCCCCCTCTCGCTCTGTCTGTGTGCCCCCCTCTCGCTCTGTCTGTGTGCCCCCCTCTCGCTCTGTCTGTGTGCCCCCCTCTCGCTCTGTCTGTGTGCCCCCCTCTCGCTCTGTCTGTGTGCCCCCCTCTCGCTCTGTCTGTGTGCCCCCCTCTCGCTCTGTCTGTGTGCCCCCCTCTCGCTCTGTCTGTGTGCCCCCCTCTCGCTCTGTCTGTGTGCCCCCCCTCTCGCTCTGTCTGTGTGCCCCCCTCTCGCTCTGTCTGTGTGCCCCCCTCTCGCTCTGTCTGTGTGCCCCCCTCTCGCTCTGTCTGTGTGCCCCCCTCTCGCTCTGTCTGTGTGCCCCCCTCTCGCTCTGTCTGTGTGCCCCCCTCTCGCTCTGTCTGTGTGCCCCCTCTCGCTCTGTCTGTGTGCCCCCCTCTCGCTCTGTCTGTGTGCCCCCCTCTCGCTCTGTCTGTGTGCCCCCCTCTCGCTCTGTCTGTGTGCCCCCCTCTCGCTCTGTCTGTGTGCCCCCCTCTCGCTCTGTCTGTGTGCCCCCCCTCTCGCTCTGTCTGTGTGCCCCCCTCTCGCTCTGTCTGTGTGCCCCCCTCTCGCTCTGTCTGTGTGCCCCCCTCTCGCTCTGTCTGTGTGCCCCCCTCTCGCTCTGTCTGTGTGCCCCCCCTCTCGCTCTGTCTGTGTGCCCCCCCTCTCGCTCTGTCTGTGTGCCCCCCTCTCGCTCTGTCTGTGTGCCCCCCTCTCGCTCTGTCTGTGTGCCCCCCTCTCGCTCTGTCTGTGTGCCCCCCTCTCGCTCTGTCTGTGTGCCCCCCTCTCGCTCTGTCTGTGTGCCCCCCTCTCGCTCTGTCTGTGTGCCCCCCTCTCGCTCTGTCTGTGTGCCCCCCTCTCGCTCTGTCTGTGTGCCCCCCTCTCGCTCTGTCTGTGTGCCCCCCTCTCGCTCTGTCTGTGTGCCCCCCTCTCGCTCTGTCTGTGTGCCCCCCTCTCGCTCTGTCTGTGTGCCCCCCTCTCGCTCTGTCTGTGTGCCCCCCTCTCGCTCTGTCTGTGTGCCCCCCTCTCGCTCTGTCTGTGTGCCCCCCTCTCGCTCTGTCTGTGTGCCCCGCTCTCGATCCCTCTCTGTGTGCCCCCCTCTCGATCCCTCTCTGTGTGCCCCCCTCTCGATCCCTCTCTGTGTGCCCCCCCCTCTCGATCTCTCTCTGTGTGCTGCCCTCTCAATCTCTCTCTGTGTGCCCCGCTCCCGATCACACTCTGTGTGCCCCCCTCTCGCGCTCTATCTGTGTGCCCCCCTCTCGCGCTCTATCTGTGTGCCCCCCTCTCGCGCTCTATCTGTGTGCCCCCCTCTCGCTCTCTATCTGTGTGCCCCCCTCTCGCTCTCTATCTGTGTGTCGCGCTCTCGATCACTCTGTCTTTCTGTGTTTCGCTCTGTCTCTGTCTATCTGTGTACCTTTCTGTGTTTCTGTGGCTGCCTTTGTCTATCTCTCGCTGTCTCTCTTGCTGTGTCTCTTTGTCTTTCTCACTGGCCATGCTTCTTGCCTATGTGTGCCTATCTATCACTGTGTGTCTGTGCCTATCTGTCACTGTGTGTGTGTGTCTATCTGTCACTGCATATGGATGTGTGTGTGTCTATCTGGCACCCTCTGTGTTTTTTTTGGGGGGGGGGGGGGGGGGAAAGTATGGTATTGCCGGGACCACTTTGATTCCTACTTGCTGTAACTATCAGAATGTCACCCAGAACAGACACCAGATTTCATTTTTAAAATGTTTTCTCTACGCGCTAAAAATCAAATGCTTTACATCTGATGGGAATGTTTACACATCCAGCATGACTGCAAGGAACTGCAGCTCTGTGTAGTATGGAGTGAGCTGTAGGCCTGTCATTCATCCCACTTCATCAGACCCAAGAAAATAGGCCAATGTATTTTTTTGAAAACATCAGCTTTCAAGCCGTAAATCATCTCAAGAGTTGTTGCTTGTTGTGGTCTAAATAGATCACTTGTTTTGTTTCAGTTTCACTTAGAAGAATTTTCCATTAACGTGTTGCGACCCTTCGTAAAGGGAAGGAGCACAGATGTGACGGGGAGAGTGGTTATAAATCGACACTGCATTAAGCTAATGAGATCCACTGCCAGTGGGATGTGTACCAGGAGGGCAGCCCAGACTCGTCCCAGCAGTTCTGTGCTTTGCTGAAGCAATGCAGTGGTGTAATTTCCACTTCACACACAGCTGCTAAACTACTTGCACAGTGTGTCTTTCCTCGTTGACCAATAAAATTGTTCCAAGCCTTTGAAAGCATGATTCAGTTGAAAATAGTTTCTCAGCAAGTGGTTCAATGAAGCAGTGCTTAAAAACTCCATTCCCTAGCTACCGATTCCATCCCTCACCCTGGCAATCACCTGAGGTTGAATCAGACGGTTTGCAACCTCGGTGTCATGTACAATCCTGAGATGAACTTTGAGCACATTCCTCGCTATCACTCGAAATGCTTATTTCTGCCTCTGTAATATTTCCCGTACTCACTCCCCTGAAACTAGCATGCCTTCCTTAAGCCCAGGCTTTGAATCTTCCTACGCACTCCTGGCCGGCCTTCCACATTCTACCCTCAGCAAATTTGAGAGGCACGGCAGCACAGTGGTTAGCACTGCTGCCTCACAGGGATCCAGGTGACTGTGTGGAGTTTGCAATTTCTCCCCGTGTCTGCGTGGGTTTCTTCCAGGTGATCTGTTTCCTCCCGCAATTCGAAGATGTGCAGGTTAGGTGGCCATGCTAAATTGGCCATGCTAAATTGCCCCTTAGTGTCCATGGATGTGTAGCTTTTCGGTGGGGTTATGGGGATAGGGTGGAGGAGTGAGCATCTTTTGGAGTATCAGTGCAGACTCAATGGGCTAGATGGTCTCCTTCTGCACTACAAAGATTCCATGGAGATTGTTAAAAATTCTGCTGCTTGTGTCCTTACTCACACCAAGTCCCTGCTCACCCATCACCCCTGTGCTCACTGACCTATGCTGATTCCCAGTTAAGTAACACTCTCATTTTAAGATATCTTGCTTTCAGGTTACTGCATGCCCTCACTCCTCCATATCTCTGTAATCTCTTCCTGTCCCACAACCCTCCAAGATATCTGCCCTCCTCCAATTCAAGCCTTTCTTTTTCTTCCCCTGACTTCCATCACTATCCCGTTGACGGCCATGCCTTCAGCTATCTTGAGTGTCCCAAAGTGCTTTGCAGCCAATGACGCACCCCCTGAAGTGTAGTCCCTGTTGTAATGTAGAAAAATGAGACCATCACATTATGCACAGCAAGGTTCCATGGATTGTAATGAACAGATAATATCTTTTGGTTTTTTTGTTGAGGGAGTGGAATGTCAGCATGGATATGGGAACTGATTCCATGCTGACAGTAGGGGATATAAGGATAATATGTGGAGTCAGGAGAAGACACTGATTCTTCATCGACGGTTGGGACATCCTGAAGTGAGGAGAGGCTCTAAATAAATGCACTCTCTACATTCATTTGAAGGTAGTGTCTGCCATTAAGTGATCAAAACCGAGATGGAGCAGTCAATGTTGCAAATGGAACCCATTCATCAATTTGGGTTGTCACTTCAGAAAAGTACAACATGTGCTTGTTGCTTGTCTAATTAGTACTCTTTGGGCTTAAACTAGTTTCAAGGTCATTCATCTGGCACTGGAAGGTTGACATGAAGCCAGCTGTCCAGAGCAGACTCTGTAATCAGAGGCAGGGAAGTAACTCTCCATTCTCACTGTTAATCAGGCAGAGTCAACATCATTTTGAGGGCCAGCACAGTGGTTAAGCACTGCTGCCTCACAGCTCCAGGGACCCACGTTTGATTCCCGGCTTGGGTCACTGTCTGTGCGGAGTCTATACGTTGTCCCTGTGTCTGCGTGGGCTTCCTCCGGATGCTCCGGTTTCCTCCCTTCAGTCCAAAGATGTGCACATTAGGTGGATTAGCCATGCTAAATTGTCCCTTTGTGTCCAAAAGGTGAGGTGGGGTTACGGGGATAGGGGGGAGGTGTGGGCTTAGGTAGGATGCTCTTTCCAGACTCGATGGGCCGAATGGCCTCCTGAACTGTAAATGCTATGATTCTGTGATGCTATGAAAGGGAAATCATTTTTAATCAATTCATTGGAATTCTTTGAAGAAGGAATGTGTTGTGGATGAAGGAGAACCGTGGATGTACTGTACTTAGATTTCCAAAAGGCATTATATAAAAGTTGCCACATCAAAGGTTACTCAGGAAACTAAAATCTCGTGTTGTAGGGGTTAGCCATATTGACAAAGATTAAAGATTGGCTGGCTAAGATTGGTGGCACAGTAGCACTGTGGTTAGCACTGTTGCTTCACAGTACCTGGGACCTGTGTTTGATTCCTGGCTCGGGTCACTGTCTGGTAGGAGTCTGCACGTTCTCCCCGTGTCTGCATGGGTTTCCTGCGGGCGCTCCAGTTTCCTCCCACAAGTCCTGAAAGGCGTGCTGTTGGGTAATTTGGACATTGTGAATTCTCCTGTGTACCGAACAGGTGCCAGAATGTGGCAACTAGGAGATTTTCGTAGTTACTTCATTGCAGTGTTAATGTAAGTCTACTTGTGACACTTATAATGATTATTATTATTAACCGAAAAGTGAGAGTGGGCATAAATGGGCCATTTACTGATTGATACGTGCAACAAGTGATGTGCCATGGAGATCAATGTTGGGGCTCAACTTTTCACAAGGTACATAAATAACGTGGATGAAGGGACCAATGGTATGGTTGCTAAATTTGCTGGCGACACAAAGCCAGGTAGGAAAGTAAGTTGTGAAGAGGACGAAAGGAGGCCACAAAGAAATATAAATACGTTAAGTCAGTGGGCAAAGATGTGGCAAGTGGAGTATAATGTGGGCAAATGGAGTACAATGTGGGCAAATGTGAAATAGTACATTTTGTCAGGAAGAATAAAAAAATAAGCTATTCTAAATGGTGACATGGGTGGTGTTATGGTTAGCACTACTGCCTTACGGCACCGAGGATCCGGGTTCGATCCCAGCGCAGGGTCACTTACCATGTGGAGTTTGCTCATTCTCGCCATGTCTATGTGGGTCTCAGCCCCACAACCCAAAGATGTGCAGTATAGGTGGATTGGCCACGCTAAATTGCCCCTTAATTTTTTTTTTTTTATAAATGTTTTTATTCAGTTTTCATATTTTATATTGAACAAATTACAAATTGTTAGGAGAGAAAAAGAACAAAAAAAAAACAAACAAACACGCAAAAATTAACATACATATTTACAGGTAAGCATCTTCGTAGTAGTAACTGCGCCCGCCCCCCCCCCCCCCCCCCCCCCCCCCCTCAACATGTTTATTTAGTTTGGTTTTGGGCCTTAGCTAGCCATCGAACCCCCGTACCGAACCTGTAGCCCCCCCCCCCCCCCCTCCCGCTACCTTCCCCCGACTATTCTTCCTCTTGTTCGTTGGCCACAAACAGGTCCCGGAACAGTTGCATGAATGGCTCCCACGTTCTGTGGAAGCCGTCGTCCGACCCTCGGATGGCAAATTTGATTTTCTCCATTTGGAGAGATTCCGAGAGGTCGGACAGCCAGTCCGCAGCTCTGGGCGGTGCTGCTGACCGCCAGCCAAACAGGATTCTACGGCGGGCGATCAGGGAGGCAAAGGCAAGGGCGTCCGCCCTCCTCCCCAGGAATAGATCTGGCTGTTCTGAAACCCCGAAGACCGCCACTATCGGGCATGGCTCCACCCTCACTCCCACCACTTTGGACATAACCTCGAAGAAGGCTGTCCAGTACTCCACGAGTCTGGGGCAAGACCAGAACATGTGGGCGTGGTTGGCCGGGCCTCTTTGGCACCGTTCACATCTGTCTTCCACCTCCGGGAAGAACCTACTCATACGGTTTCTCGTTAAGTGGGCTCTATGTACCACTTTTAGTTGCGTCAGGCTGAGCCTTGCGCACGTGGAGGTGGAGTTGACCCTATGCAGTGCTTCGCTCCAGAGTCCCCACCCTATCTCCATCCCCAGGTCGTCCTCCCATTTCCTTCTTGTTGCGTCCAGTACGGTGTCGTCCCTATCTACCAGTCGGTCATACATGTCACTACAGTTCCCTTTCTCTAGGATACTTGCGTCCAGTAGGTCTTCCAGTAGTGTCTGTCGTGGCGGTTGTGGGTACGTCCTTGTCTCCTTTCGTAGGAAGTTTTTGAGCTGCAGGTACCGTAGCTCGTTCCCCCCAGCTAGCTGAAATTTCTCTGTCAGTTCGTCCAGTGTTGCGATCCTGTCGTCCGTGTATAGGTCCCTGACTGTCAGTGTCCCCCCGTCCTGCCTCCACCTTTTGAAGGTGGCGTCAGTCAGTGCTGGTGTGAACCTATGGTTGTTGCAGATGGGAGCCCTGTTCGACATTTTGGTCAGGCCAAGTTGCTGCCGCAGTTGGTTCCAGGATTGGAGGGTGGCTGTCACCACTGGGCTGCTGGAGTGTTTTTTGGGTGGGGATGGGAGTGCTGCCGTGGCGAGGGCCCGGAGGGAGGTTCCCATGCAGGAGGCCTCCTCCGCACGCACCCACTCAGCCTCTGGCTCCTGGATCCATCCCCTTACTCGCTCGGCTGTTGCTGCCCAGTGGTAGAATTGTAGATTCGGGAGGGCTAGCCCTCCCCTGGTTTTTGTTTTTTGTAAGACCTTCTTTGGGATCCTAGCATTTTTACCCCCCCATACGAACGCCATGATGAGTTTGTCCAGCGCTTTGAAAAAGGCCTTGGGGATGTAGATCGGAATGGATCTAAACAGGAAGAGGAACCTGGGCAGTACGTTCATTTTGATCGTCTGAACTCTCCCCGCGAGGGAGAGCGGGAGTGTGTTCCATCTTTGCAGGTCCTTTTTAACTTCCTCCGTCAGGCTGGTGAGGTTCCATTTGTGGATCCCTTTCCAGTCATGGGCTATTTGGATCCCCAGGTAGCGGAATTTATGTCGGGCTTGATTGAACGGCAGCCCCTTTAGTGCTGCCCCCCCCCCCCCCCCCCCCCCCTTGCGGGTGTACTGGGAAGATCTCACTTTTGCTCATGTTGAGTTTGTAGCCCGAGAAGGCTCCAAACTCTTTCAGGAGCGCGATGATTCCGTCCATGCTGCTTTGTGGGTCCGAGATATAGAGGAGCAGATCATCCGCATAGAGTGAGACTCTGTGCTCTCTACCTCCCCTTCGGATCCCCCTCCAATTTTTTGCTGCCCTGAGCGCGATTGCTAGCGGTTCAATTGCTAGTGCGAACAGCAGCGGGGACAGTGGGCATCCTTGTCTGGTGCCCCTGTGCAGCTGGAAGTATTGGGAGTTGGTATTGTTGGTCTGTACACTCGCCATGGGAGCGTTGTACAGGAGCTTTACCCAAGCGGTGAACCCTGTTCCAAGCCCGAACCGCTCCAGTACCTCTATGAGGTATTTCCACTTGACTCTGTCGAAGGCCTTTTCTGCGTCCAGGGAGACGATCACCTCTTGTGTTCTCTCCCCGGAGGGGGTCATTATCACGTTCAGCAGGCGCCTGATGTTCGCGGTAAGCTGTCTACCTTTGACAAAGCCCGTCTGGTCCTCTGTGACCACCTCAGGTACACAGTCTTCTAGCCTCTTGGCTAGGATTTTGGCCAGTATTTTGGCGTCTGCATTCAGCAGAGATATGGGTCTGTATGACCCACATTCCGTTGGGTCTTTGTCTTTCTTAGGTATCAGCGAGATTGAGGCCTGTGCTAACGTGGGTGGCAATGTGCCCCTAGCTAGCGAGTCTGTGAACATCTCCCGCAGGTGCGGGGCCAGCGCTGTCGCAAATTTTTTGTAGAAGTCCGCCGGGAATCCGTCCGGTCCCGGCGCCTTCCCCGCCTGCATGGAGCTAATGCTGTCCATGATCTCTCCCAGTGCTAGTGGTGCTTCCAGATCCCGTTTTCTGCCCTCTCCCACAACTGGTATGTCCAGTCCGTCAAGAAACCGGTTCATCCCAGCCTTCCCCGTTGGGGGCTCTGAGGTGTACAGCTCTTGGTAGAAGGCCTTGAAGGTTTTGTTAATCCTCTCTGGTTCTGTTTCCAACGTGCCTCTGGTATCTCTGATTTGCGCAATTTCTCTGCTGGCTGCCTGCTTTCTCAGCTGGTGGGCCAACAGGCGGCTGGCTTTGTCTCCGTGTTCGTATAGGGCCCCGCGTGCCTGGCGGAGTTGGTGTACTGCTTTCCTGGTGGAGAGCAGGTCAAAGTTCCTTTGTAATTCTTTCCTCTCCGCCAGGAGTTCTACGGTCGGGGCCTCGGAGTATTTATGGTCTACCTCCAGTATGGAGTCGACCAGCTTCTGCCTAGCCACCCTTTCCTCCCTATCTCTTTGCGCTTTGTAGGCTATGATTTCCCCTCTTAGTACGGCCTTAAGCGCTTCCCAGAACGTGGAGGGTGAGACCTCCCCGTTTTGGTTGATCTCAGTGTACTCCGCTATGGCCCGCGCTATCCTTTCGCTGAAGGCCTTGTCAGCTAGTAAGGCACCGTCCAGCCTCCATGTGGGGCGCTGGGCCCTTCCCGTCTCTAGCCGCACATCCATGTAGTGTGGAGCGTGGTCTGATATCACAATTGCGGAGTATTCCACCTTGTCTATCTCTGGAAGCACCGTTTTCCCCACCACAAAGAAGTCAATTCTGGTGTACACGTTGTGTACTGGGGAGAAGAAAGAGAATTCTTTCTCCCCCGGGTGGGCGAATCTCCAGGGGTCTACTGCTCCCATCTGCTCCATATAGTGACTGAGTTCCCTTGCCATGTTTGAGGTTTTCCCCGTTCTGGGGTTTGATCTGTCCGTCGTTGGGTCCTGTACACAGTTGAAGTCCCCCCCCATGATTAGTCGGTGCGTCGCTATGTCCGGGATTTCTGCCATGGTCTTTTGGATGAAGCTCGTGTCGTCCCAGTTGGGCGCATACACGTTAACTAGGACTACCGGCGCCCCATCCAGGGCCCCGCTGACCATGACATACCGTCCCCCTGGGTCCGTAACCGTCTTTGTCGCCCTAAACATTGTCCTCTTGCCAATCAGGATCGCCACCCCCCTGGCCCTTGCCCCATAACAGGAATGATAGGTTTGTCCCACCCAGCCCTTTCTTACCCGCAGTTGGTCCTGCTCCCTCAAGTGCGTCTCTTGGAGGAAGACTATGTCGGCCCTCATGTTTCTAAGGTGGGTGAGGACTCTAGATCTCTTCACTGGGCCATTAAGTCCCCTTACGTTCCAGGTGACTATTCTGGTGGGGGGCTTCTGCCCCCTTGCTCCTGTGGGGTTAACCATATTTGTCCGGTGGACGCGCCCCTGCCCTCTGGGGTTTCCCTTTGTTAGGGGGCCGTCCAGGATGTCCACTATCACTGCTCTCCCCATGCGGTCGGGTCCCTGCGCTCCGGGGTTCCCCCTTGTCCCGGGGACACCCGCCATGGCCGTCCACTGTGTGTCCGCCACGCGGGTAGTCCCCTGCACTCCGGGGGGCCCCTTCACCCACAGACCGTACTGGGTGGGTGTTTGCAGCAGTTCCCTGTTTAATTGCCCCTTAATTTAACAAAAATTATTCAGTACTCTTAAATTTATTCTTTAAAAACATCTAAATGGTGAGAGACTGCAGAGCTCTGAGATGCAGAGGGATCTTGGTGTCCTCATACATGAATGCTGGTTTGCAGATACAGTGGAGAGGGGTGGGTGGAATTCTCCCGGGGCTGCGATGCCCTGGGGGCTTTAAATACCCCCCCCCCAGCTGGGAATCCTGCTGGTGTGCAAGTACTGAGAAATGGGGACCTGTAGTTTGCACTCCAAAGGGTGGCAACGGAGTGAGTAGCCTCCTTACAATTACCGCCAGGGTGCCAAGGAGGCTAGTTCATGTGAGATGGGGGTCAGGGAGTCTTCTGCTGGGCTGGAGGGGTTCAGATCAAGGGTCTTTCCTGGGGTTGGAAATATATTGCCGTTCCCTCACCGTTGCTTGGTCAAAAGCCTCGAACCGCCTCCCTAACAGAACCCTGGGTGTACCTACACCAAATAGACTGCAGCAGTTCAAGAATGCAGCTCATCGCCATCTGCTCAAAGGCAATTATAGAGATGCTGGCTTTAGCCACCGATACCCACTTTTATAAAAAGTCAGCCTCCGTGTTTTGGCCGTCCATCAGCACTCCCTTTGAAAAGAAGTTTTGAATTCAGGGTATTTTTTTCATTACAGGCTAACGTCAGGCAGTAAGAAGTGATTGCCAGATTTTTCTTTTTAAAAAAAATTGTTATTGTAGGTTTTGGTCTGGAGTAGCGACTGCCAATTTATGATTTAAACTTGTGAACTTTCGGTGAAAGTAAATAACTCCTGCTTGGCTTTGATTTGAACTGAAGACTCGTGGCAATGGGTAGTGACTGAGCTTGTGTTTGTGGTGGGCTAGGCTAATTAGCCTTCAGAATTGGGACATTGACTGAACACACATGTCTCTGTCAATGTGTTGTGAGCAAGGAATCGTCCTGGATTGAATTTAGATACTGACTCCAGTGGAGTAGCTGTGCCCTTTTTGAATATGTGCAAGAGATGTTGGCCCTTTAATCATCTGTACAGATGTGCCCAGAAACAGTGGTTAGCTGAGGAGGTTATCTGTTGAATGTTGCCCTCGGGGAATCCTCAGATCTTACTAGATCTCTCCACAATGACTGACAGCGAGAATACTCAGGGGGCCAGCATGCGTGACGTCAGCAGTTGATGAGAGATTTAGTTTTACTTCTGGCTGCAAGTTTTATCTCTGGCTATTGGCCGTTCTTGCGGTACTTGATTACCCCGATGGCTGGGTTAGATGTTAGCTGTTGCCAGGAGAGTAGCTGCAAGACTTTCATAAATTAGTCTTTGGAATTACACTTACTATACTGTGGCTTCCGAGTGGGCCCTCTAATATGCATCAACCTCTCTACAGGCCGCGGAATGTCCGGGTAATGCACGGCCGCACAACCTTCTCTCCAGAGGGATTAATAAATTCTCTTTCCATTGAAGATAATCTTTATCAGCAGAAAATGCATTTGCCAATCAACAAATTGACTTCCTTTGATGGTATTCGGTTAGCAATTGCAGGAACGAAAGTGTATCCTTAGAGAGGGATGATTTTGGACCATATTTTTAGAGAGATAGCAATCTGATACCTTCACAGCCAGAATAAATTAAAAAGCAGTCTGTTACTTTGTTCTGTGGAAAATAAAGAGGAAACAGTGGACTCTCAAGAGCCCTTCTGTCACAATTGCCTTTAAACCCTCCCTCCTACCAGGGTAGCATATTATGAGCTGGTTGTTTTATGGAGAAAAGAGGCTTATGCTGGCCATGTTGACCAATCAAGGGCTCCAGAGATCTTACACAGTAAAACAAGTCGCGTGTCAGTGCTTCCCACTGACTGCGCAGAGGGGCTGACTCGAGCAGCATGTTAATACATAGCCACTTGACCTTTGGGTCAACGCCTTTTGAGATCAGCGAAATGAGCTTAACCTTTAGCTAACTGACCTACGTTGCGAAGCATCATCGAGACAGCTTTATTTTTAATAAACATTTGATTGAAGTATTTTTGGTATTACAACAACAAAATAAACAATGTACGTGAATCTATAAACAAAGTGCAAAAGCCGTCTCCCTCCCTTACAGGTCCCACCTTTATTAACCCCCTACTCTGAGCTAAACTAACACCACCCCCTTCTGCTGACGATTACTTTTTCGCAAAGAAGTCGACGAACGGTTGACACCTCCGGGTGAACCCTAACAGTGACCCTCTCAGGGCAAACTTGATTTTATCCAAACAGAGAAAGCTAGCCATGTCCGATAGCCAGGTCTCCGACTTCGGGGGCTTTGAGTCCCTCCAAGCTAATAGTTTCCGTCTCCGGGCTACCAGGGAAGCAAAGAACATCTGCCTCTTTCTCCAACTGGATTCCCGGATCTTCCAACACCTTGAAAATCTACTCAATGCATCCGCCCATAGACCATCCTCTATCTCTCCTCCCAGCTTCTCCTCCCACTTGCGTTTCAGCTCCTCGGTCTGCTTCTCCTCTGACCCCATAAATTCCTTGTAAATGTCAGAGACGCTCCCTTCTCCTACCCACCCTCTGGAAACTACCTGTCCTAAGCCCCCTCGGTGGTAGGAGTGGGAAGGATGACACCTGTCTACGTAGGAAGTCCCACACCTGCGGGTACCTGAATTTGTTTCCCCATATCAACCCAAACTTCTCCTCCAGCGCCCTCATACTGGGAAAGCTCCCCTCTATAAACATATCCCCCCATTCTCTCTGCCATATCCGGAACCCCCCATCCATACTTCCAGGGGAAAACCGGTGATTATTACAGATTGGGGACCAGACCGATGCTCCCTCTGCTCCCACATGTCTTCTCCATTGCCCCCAGACTCTCAGGGCCATCACCACCAAGGGGCTGGTGGAGTATCGTGCCGGCGGGAACGGCAGAGGCGCAGTTACCAACGCCCCCAGACTGGTGCCCTTGCATGAAGCCACCTCCATACGCTCCCATGCCGACCCTCTCCCCCCCCCCCCCCCCCACCACCCACTTCCTGATCATGGCGATATTTGCCGCCCAGTAATAGTTACTAAAATTTGGCAGCGCCAGCCCGCCCTCTCCCCGACTCCGCTCAAGCATTACCTTCCTTATTCGCAGGGTCTTGCCCGCCCAAACAAAGCCAGTGATCACTTTGTTGACCCGTTTTAAAAAAAGAACCGCGGAATAAAAATGGGGAGACATTGGAACACAAACAGGAATCTCGGGAGGACTGTCATCATCACTGTCTGCACCCTCCCAGCTGGTGTCAATGGAAGCGCGTCACATCTCCGAAAATCGTCCTTCATTTATCCTTAATTTATACATCCGGTCCCATTCCAGTGCCACTTGAATGCCTAGATACCTAAAGCCTCCCCCTACTAATCTAAACGGCAGCTCCCCCAATCTCCTCTCCTGTCCCCTCACCTGGACCACAAACATCTCACTTTTACCCATATTTAGCTTGTACCCCGAAAACTGGCCAAATTCTCCGAGAATCCTCATGATTTCTTCCATCCCCGTTATTGGGACCGATGCATACAGAAGCAGGTCACTTGCATAGAGCGAGACTCTGTCCCCCCTGCCCCCCCCCCCCCCCCCCCCAGGACCAGCTCCTTGAGGCTCTCAGAGCAATTGCCAATGGCTCTATAGCTAGCGTGAACAACAGTGAGGGGACATCCCTGTCCTGTCCCCTGGTGCAGTCTAAAGTAGTCCGATGTTGGCCTATTTGTCTGTACGCTTGCCACAGGAGCCTGAAACAGCAACCTGACCCAGTCAATAAAGCCCCGCCCAAATCTGAACTGTCCCAGTACCTCCCACAGATATTCCCATTCTATCTGATCAAAAGCCTTCTCTGCGTCAATTGCGACCACTACCTCCACCTCCCTACCTTCCGGGGCATCATGATCACATTTAACAGCCTTCTTATATTGGCCACCAACTGCCTACCCTTAACAAACCCCGTCTGGTCCTCACCAATAACGTCCGGAACACAATCCTCAATCCTGGAGGACAAACTTTTGGCGTCTACATTCAACAAGGATATTGGCCTGTAGGACCCACACAGCTCCGGGTTCTTGTCCCGCTTCAGGATCAGCGAAATCATGGCCTGTGACATCGTCGGGGGCAGTACCCCACGCTCCCTTGCCTCATTGAACATCCTCATCAATAACGGTCCTAATATCCCTGAGAACCTTTTTATAGAACTCCACTGGGTACCCGTCTGGCCCTGGGGTTTTACCTGACTGCACGGCCTTCAGACCCTCCACTATCTCTTCCAACCCGATCGGGGCCTCCAGCCCTTCTACTGGCTCCCTATCCACCTTTGGGAAATTCAGCCCCCCCAAGAAGTGCCTCATCCTCTCCAGCCCAGGTGGGGGCTCCGACCCATACAGCCTACTGTAAAAATCCCTAAATGCCTTATTCACCCTTGCTGAATCTCCAACCAGGTTCCCATCTCCATCATTTACTTTCCCTATCTCCCTGGCTGCTCCCTCTTTCTAAGCTGCTGTGCAAGCACCCTGCTGGCCTTCTCTCCATACTCCTAGATCACCCCCTCGCCTTTCTCAGCTGAAATGAATGAAAAATGAAAATCGCTTATTGTCACGAGTAGGTTTCAATGAAGTTACTGTGAAAAGCCCCTAGTCGCCACATTCCGGCGCCTGTCCGGGGAGGCTGGTACGGGAATCGAAACGTGCTGCTGGCCAGCTTGGTCTGCTTTAAAAGCCAGCGATTTAGCCGAGTGAGCTAAACCAGCTGCCCCACCGCCCTCCCTGTGGTTAACAAGTCGAACTCCGTCTGTAGCCTCCGCCGTTCCCTTAAAAGCCCTGCCTCTGGGGTCTCCACATACGTCCTGTCAATCTGAAGTATCTCCTTTACGGATGATCCCAGGAATGGTAGGCCTAACATACGATGAACGTCTGGGGATCGTGGGATTATATTCATTGGAGTTTAGGAGGTTGAGGGGAGATCTAATAGAAACGTACAAGATAATGAATGGCTTGGATAGGATGGACGTAGGGAAGTTATTTCCATTAGCAGGGGAGACTAGGACGCGGGGGCACAGCCTTAGAATAAAAGGGAGTCACTTTAGAACAGAGATGAGGAGAAATTTCTTCAGCCAGAGTGGTAGGTCTGTGGAATTCATTGCCACAGAGGGCGGTGGAGGCCGGGACATTGAGTGTCTTTAAGACAGAAATTGATAAATTCTTGATTTCTCGAGGAATTAAGGGCTATGGGGAGAGAGCGGGTAAATGGAGTTGAAATCAACCATGATTGAATGGTGGAGTGGACTCGATGGGCCGAATGGCCTTACTTCCACTCCTATGTCTTATGGTCTTATGGTCTTTACCAGTTGGTCCATCTCTGCCATCATCTGAGCAGAAACACCAGGCTGACCACATTCCAGTACTTTTGGCGATGTTTTCGTTCACATCTTATTGCAAACTGAGTTTCCCTCCTGAGGTGGGTGGACAAGATAACATGCCATGTACTTTGAAGAAAAGCAGGAGAGTATCCTCTGTGTCCCAGCCAATATTCATCCCAACAGGAACATGTTTATCTGGGCAGCATCATATTTCTTGTTTGTGGGAACTTACTGTGTTCATATTGGCTGTGACATTTTCTCCATTACAACGGTTGTTATATTACGATGTTGTAATATGTATATTGCTCTTTTTGTCTAGCCGAATTGTTGAAACGTAGACATAGTTATGTACTGGGAGTTATGTAATGGGAGTTATGTACAGAAATGGGAGTTATGTACAGACCTCCTAACAGTGGTCAGGACCAGGGGCGCAACATGTACCGGGAAATAGAAAAGGCATGTCAGAAAGGCAAGGTCACGGTGATCATGGGGGACTTCAATATGCAGGTGGATTGGGTAAATAACGTAGCCAGTGGATCCAAAGAAAAGGAATTCATGGAATGCTTACAAGATGGCTTTTTGGAACAGCTTGTCATGGAGCCCACAAGGGAGCAGGCTATTCTGGACCTAGTGCTATGTAATGAACCAGACTTTATAAAAGATCTTAAAGTAAGGGAACACTTAGGAAGCAGCGATCATAATATGGTTGCAGTTTGAAAGAGAGAAGGCAAAATCGGATGTAATGGTGTTACAGTTAAATAAAGGTAATTACGAGGGCATGAGAGAGGAACTGGCGAAAATCGACTGGAAGCAGACCCTAGTGGGGAAGACAGTAGAGCAAAAATGGCAGGAGTTTGTATGCATAATTGAGGACACTGTACAGAGGTTCATCCCCAAGAAAAGAAAGATTATCCGGGGAGGGATTAGACAGCCATGGCTGACAAAGGAGGTCAGGAAATGTATCAAAGAAAAAGAGAGATCCTATAAAGTGGCCAAAAGCACTGGGAAATCAGAAGATTGGGAAGGCTACAAAAACAAACAGAGGTTAACAAAGAGACAAATAAGGAAGGAGAGGATCAAATATGAAGGCAGGCTAGCCAGTAATATAAGAAATGATAGTAAAAGTTTATTTCAATACATAAGAAACAAACGACAGGCCAAAGTAGACATTGGGCCAATTCAAACTGATTCCGGAAGGCTAGTGATGGGAGACGAGGAAATGGCTGGAGAACTTAATAAGTACTTTGCGTCTGTCTTCACAGTGGAAGACATGAGTAATATCCCAAAAATTATAGAGGGTCAGGGGACTGAGTTGAGTATGGTTGCCATTACAAAAGAGATGGTGCTAAAAAAGCTAAAAGGTCTTAAAATTGACAAATCTCCTGGCCCCGATGGGCTACACCCTAGAGTTCTGAGAGAGGTGGCTGAAGAAATAGCGGAAGCGTTGGTTGAGATCTTTCAAAAATCACTGGAGTCAGGGAAAGTCCCGGACGATTGGAAGATTGCTGTTGTAACCCCCTTGTGCAAGAAAGGATCAAGACAAAAGATGGAAAATTATAGGCCAATTAGCCTAACCTCGGTTGTTGGTAAAATTCTAGAATCGATCGTTAAGGATAAGATTTCTAAATTCTTGGAAGAGCAGGGTCGAATTAGAACAAGTCAACATGGATTTAGTAAGGGGAGGTCGTGCCTGACGAACCTGTTAGAATTCTTTGAGGAGGTGACAAGTAGGTTAGACCAGGGAAACCCAGTGGATGTGGTCTATCTGGATTTCCAAAAGGCCTTTGATAAGGTGCCACACAGGAGGCTGCTGAGTAAGGTGAGGGCCCATGGTGTTCGAGGTGAGCTACTGGCATGGGTTGAGGATTGGCTGTCTGACAGAAGGCAGAGAGTTGGGATAAAAGGTTCTTTTTCGGAATGGCAGCCGGTGACCAGCGGTGTCCCACAGGGTTCAGTGTTGGGGCCGCAGCTGTTCACCATATATATTAATGATCTGGATGAAGGGACTGGGGGCATTCTAGCAAAGTTTGCCGATGATACGAAGTTAGGTGGTCAGGCAGGTAGTGCTGAGGAAGTGGGGAGGCTGCAGAAGGATCTAGACAGTTTGGGAGAGTGGTGCAGGAAATGGCTGATGCAATTCAACGTGAGAAAATGTGAGGTCTTGCACTTTGGAAAAAAGAATCCAAGCATAGACTACTTTCTAAACGGTGAGAAAATTCATAATGCCAAAGTACAAAGGGATCTGGGAGTGCTAGTCGAGGATTCCCTAAAGGTAAACATGCAGGTTGAATCTGTGATTAAGAAAGCGAATACAATGTTGTCATTTATCTCAAGAGGGTTGGAATATAAAAGCAGCGATGTGCTACTGAGCCTTTATAAGGCTCTGGTTAGGCCCCATTTGGAGTACTGTGTCCAGTTTTGGGCCCCACATCTCAGGAAGGACATACTGGCACTGGAGCATGTCCAGCGGAGATTCACACGGATGATCCCTGGAATGGCGGGTCCAACATATGATGAACGGCTGAGGATCCTGGGATTGTATTCATTGGAGTTTAGAAGGTTAAGGGGAGATCTAATAGAAACTTACAAGATAATAGATGGCTTAGAAAAGGTGGACGCAAAGAAACTGTTTCCGTTAGGCGAGGAGACGAGGACCCGTGGGCACAGCCTTAGAATTAGAGGGGGTAAATTCAGAACAGAAATGCGGAGACATTTCTTCAGCCAGAGAGTGGTGGGCCTGTGGAATTCATTGCCGCGGAGTGCAGTGGAGGCCGGGACGCTAAATGGCTTCAAGGCAGAGATAGATAAATTCTTGATGTCGCGAGAAATTAAGGGCTACGGGGAGAATGCTGGTAGGTGGAGTTGAAATGCCCATCAGCCATGATTGAATGGCGGAGTGGACTCGATGGGCCAAATGGCCTTACTTCCACTCCTATGTCTTATGGTCTTATAGTCTTCCAGTGATGATAAAATAATTTAATGAGTAATATAAAATGATCTCGTGATCTTTTTACTTAATACTGAACTAGTAAAACAAACAAATAACTGTAGATTAGACTATCAAATAAGATAATGCTCTATACTGATAACTAATAACTTCTTCTCTCTAGCTTTCTCACTTCTGTTCTCTCTGCACTCCTGACACACTCTCCTCTAGGAAGGAGCGGGAAAACATTTATATAGGTCCTGATAGTGTGGCCATCTAGTGTTCAATTGCCTGTACTTGCTTAACATAGTCTGATCATGTATTTCTACATACAGAGATCACTACAACAGTGACTGCACTTCATAAAGTACTTCATTAGTTCTAAAACACTGGAACATCCGAGACGTAAAAGACACTATAGAAGTGCAAACCTGTTTTGTGCCTTCTTTCCTTTTTCTACCTATCCTCTGTGATCTGTTTTGATCTTCAACTGTGCTTCAAACCTCATATCCTTTGTGTTACCAAAATCAGTTTCTACAGCATTGCCTGACTCCATCCTTACTGTATATGTATAACTGCGAAAACCTGCATCCATTATCTCCAGGTACCTTCTCCAACTATCTCCTCAGTTCTCTCAGAGCTCCATTCCATTCTAACTCTAACTCTGCAAACACTCTACTGTAGGGCATAGTGATTAGCACTGCTGCCTCACAGCGCCAGGGACCCGGGTTCAATTCCAGCCTTGGGTGACTGTGTGGACTTTGCACTTTCTCTACGTGAGTTTCATCCGGGTGCTCGGGTTTCTTCCCACAACCTAAAGAAGTGCAGCTTAGGTGGCTTGGCCATGCTAGAAGTATCCAAAGTTTAGGTGGGGTTACAGGAATAGGGCGGGGCAGTGGGCCTACGTAGGCTTGGTGCAGACCCAGTGGGCCGAATGGCCTCCTGCACTGTAGGGATTCCACAATTCTGTATAGTTTAATAAATCCTGACTATTTACAACCTCACTCCTCCCTACGCATTAGCTCCGGTTTCCCACAAGTCCCAAAAGATGTGATTGTTAGGTGAATTGGACATTCTGAATCTCCCTCGGTGTACCCGAACAGGTGCCAGAGTGTGGCGACTAAGGGATTTTCACAGTAACTTCATAATTGCAGTTAATTTAAGCCTACTTGTGACACTGATATTATTATTTTTAAAGTTTTTATTCACAGATGCCATTCCATTGCACCTCTGCAACCCCTTCTAATACCATACTGCTGCTTGCAGTCACTCTCTTGTCCAGCCTACCATTTATCACACCGTGTCAGTGGCAGATATCAGCCACTGTGTCCCTACACTTTACCATTTCTGTCCTAAATGGCTCCATCTTTCTCAGTCTTCATCTCTTTAAAAGCCCCTTCAAAGACTACCACCTCTTCAGTCAAATTCCCTCATATCTTACCCACCATCTCTATTCCGTTCCCCTCTGTGCACTTAACAAACTTCAAGAATTTTGCTATATTAAGAATGCATGATCTGTATTTGGACAAGTTCAACTCTCAGCCAGGATGGCGAGAATGTGGATCAAATGGATTGCTGGGAAAGGATTGTGGATTTTTCTCTATTTAGAGCAGAATAAATCCATTCATGGAGATATGTTTTAGGCAATTTTACTTCTTAATGAATATCTTTGGTCAACCGTATGTTAGTCTAGTTGTTGATATCTTTTGGGAACTCAATCTCAGGGGAGGCATTTTCAAAGATGGGGCCAAGAGCCGGCAGACTTTGGTTTAAAATTGGCCTCTTAATTTGTTGCTCTCTGTGGTCTATCTTGGAGATGGTGTGGTCGTTCAGGTATTCTGGGTAGCGATTCCTCCAGAGCAGCCAGGTAATACTTGGTGTTTTGTTTCAGTTTTCACGTTTGGGTGGATAATAAAGAGACAACCTCGCTCTTCCAAAAATAATGCAAACAGCGTTTCCACTTTCTGATGATGCATGGTATATTCAGCAGTGTGTTTCGGAAAAAGTTAAGTGCACAATTTTCATGTGAGGCGTGCCAAGAAGAGGCCCATATCAGCTCTTCAGAAACCCCATTGATTTTCATGAATGAAACACATATGCAGTCCAGCCTACTCTTTAGTGCAGGGTATGTTGCCACTGCTAACCGGCTAACACAGTTACTGATTTTCTGCTTCTCAGAGTGATTTCTTTTAAGAACGATTCTCAGCAGTTTTGAGTTTCGGCCCGTGGCACGAACCAGTGTGTATTCTGAGGTTTGTTAGTCATTGAGTGGTTAGACAGGATGTCCCATCTCTGCAGATAAAAGACTACAAAGTTCAGAGCAGTCAACACATCCAGAGTCTTGAGAGTAGAGTCTTTTTTCAATTGCTCTGGTGCTTCCAATGAAGGTACACTTTTTCTGTAACATTTCCCCATTTATTAAGAGGGACTTTGCATTATCGAGTTCATAATAAAAGCTTTGGGCATTCAAGCAGGCAGCTCCTATAAATATTAGATTTACCGACCGGGCTTTTCACAGTAACTTCACACTTGTGACAATAAGAGATTATTATTATTATTAGTCTTGAACATATTCTCCAAATTACGGTGGGAGATCAGTTTGTTCAGTATAAAATTCTGCAATTGGTGTCCTAATATTGATGGAAGAACCTTTGATAAATTTGCATATGTTGGATCTTGCTATCTTGAAGCTGGATTGACCGTTTGCAATGGATTAATACTTAAACTGGATTAATGGCTGAAGGGTTTTAACCCAAATGCTTCACTGCAAAAAAAAAAACGTTGTCACCAGTGAGAATTTCTTGGTAATTAGTACATAAGTATTTTGTGTGGATATAGTTTCCTTTAGCCATTGAGAATTCTGACCTGCCTCCATTATTTGCACCTCTCATTTCTTCTCTTTAACAAGCAGGGGCAGCAGGGTAGCATGGTGGTTAGCATAAATGCTTCACAGCTCCAGGGTCCCAGGTTCGATTCCCGGCTGGGTCACTGTCTGTGTGGAGTCTGCACGTCCTCCCCCTGTGTGCGTGGCTTTCCTCCGGGTGCTCCGGTTTCCTCCCACAGTCCAAAGATGTGCGGGTTAGGTGGATTGGCCATGCTAAATTGCCCGTAGTGTCCTAATAAAAGTAAGGTTAAGGGGGGGGGGGGTTGTTGGGTTACGGGTATAGGGTGGATACGTGGGTTTGAGTAGGGTGATCATGGCTCGGCACAACATTGAGGGCCGAAGGGCCTGTTCTGTGCTGTACTGTTCTATGTTCTATGTTAAGCATGTCAAAGGGGACGATTTTGCTGTGCACTGTTCATCAATAAGAAATAAACATAGAGACAGATTCAGCCAAGGGAGAGGGCCTATTGATTGTGACCATCTTGGAAACCTGTCATGGACATCTGACCTCATGTTCGGGCACACTCTCTGCCCATGCCTGAATGAAATGTGCAGGTTAGGTGGATTGGCCATATTAAACTGGCCCCTTAGTATCCAAAGATGTGCAGGTTAGGTGGAGTTCCGGGGATAGGGTGGGGCAATGGGCTTAGGTGCTGTTTCTGAGGGTTGGTGCTGACTCAATGGGCCAAATGGGCTCCTTCAGCACTGTAGGTTTTATGGTTTATGATGATGCCATAAGACTTATCTATCCCACATTGACTCATCCCCCTGTTCAAATTGCTTCTTTAATCCTGTGTTCAGGAATGGATATTCTTGAAATTTGTAAATTGTCCTGCAAGTTATGAGGTTTCAAAGGCATTTATTTTTTTTTTATAAATGTTTTTATTCAGTTTTCATATTTTATATTGAACAAATTACAAATTGTTAGGAGAGAAAAAAAAACAAAAAAAACAAACAAACACGCAAAAATTAACATACATATTTACAGGTAAGCATCTTCGTAGTAGTAACTGCGCCCGCCCCCCCCCCCCCCCCCTCCCCCCTCAACATGTTTATTTAGTTTGGTTTTGGGCCTTAGCTAGCCATCGAACCCCCGTACCGAACCTGTAGCCCCCCCCCCCCCTCCCGCTACCTTCCCCCGACTATTCTTCCTCTTGTACATTGGCCACAAATAGGTCCCGGAACAGTTGCATGAATGGCTCCCACGTTCTGTGGAAGCCGTCGGCCCTCGGATGGCAAATTTGATTTTCTCCATTTGGAGAGATTCCGAGAGGTCGGACAGCCAGTCCGCAGCTCTGGGCGGTGCTGCTGACCGCCAGCCAAACAGGATTCTACGGCGGGCGATCAGGGAGGCAAAGGCAAGGGCGTCCGCCCTCCTCCCCAGGAATAGATCTGGCTGTTCTGAAACCCCGAAGACCGCCACTATCGGGCATGGCTCCACCCTCACTCCCACCACTTTGGACATAACCTTCAAAGGCATTTATTAGCATTCTTTGGAGTTGCGGACACAGTGATAATCATTATTAACAATTTCACATCTATAATAATAACTTTTAATTAATGATTAGACACATACTTGAGATGCTAACCATACCAGATAGTGTAGAATTCATTGGGTCATGGATTTTAGCTGAAGGGAATTGACTGGCCAAACCTTGTTGATTTCTGCTGTAATCTTTCCTAACTCCTGTTTTTATACCTTTCACTCACTTTGGCTGCATGAGAATCCACAGAAAACAATTAGTCTTTGGAGTAAGTCATTTGGCCCATTGGGTTTTGCTGTGCCATTCAATGAGATCATGGCTGACCTAATGTGATAGTCCTTAACTTCACTTTCCCACCTTATCCCCATAACCCTTGAATACTTTACTGATTAAAAATCTGTCTATCTCGGCCTTGAACATACTTAATGACCCAGCCTCTACAGCCTTCTGAGGTAAAGAATTCACAAATTCACTATCTTCTGAGTAGAAATTGCTCATCTGTTTTAAATGGCCGATCCCTTATTCGGGATTCGGACGGCACGGTGGCACAGTGGTTAGCAGTTCTGCTTCACAGCTCCAGGCACAAGGGTTCAGTTCTGGTCTTAGGTGGCTGTGTGGAGTTTGCATGTTCTCGCCATGTCTGCGTGGGTTTCCTTCAGGTGCTCCGGTTTCTTTCCACAGTCCAAAGATGTGCAGGTTAGATGGATTGGCCATGCTAAATTACCCCTTAGTGTCCAAAGGTTAGGTGGGGTAACGGGGTTACTGGGAGAGGGCGCGGATTGAGTCTGGGTAGGGTGCTCTATCAGAGGGTCACTGTAGATTTGATGGGCTGAATGGCTTCCTTTTGCACTGTAGAGATTCTATGATTCCATGATTCTCATTAGCTGGTCTTAAGGGTTAACAAGAATAACTCCCCAACCCTTCACCTGACTGAAATCTCAGACAAGCCAATCGACTGGAGACAGTTGTCGAGAATAAAGGCCTTCCTGCAAGGGTGTTACATAGCTGCCCCGCGGGAGTTACCCATAACCTCCCAGCTAGGCCAGAAAATGTGCAACGGTCCTCACTGCTGGGAGATCTGGGGAGGTTCACAAGGCTGAGCGAATAAAGGCGGGTTGTGGCCGAGACTAAAACTCCTTCCCAGCCAAAACAGAATCCCTTCATCAACTCAACATTGCTGACAGAAACTCTCTTAAAAGCTAAATTCAATGCCACCCAAACCTTCTCCATTTCCTCATTCTCCTGATAACCAACCTCCATTATCCTCCTCATACTGAAGCTAGGGTGTTCCTATGTGAAGGAATTGAGTTCTTAGAATCTTACAGCACAGAAGGATTTGAGCCTTTGCTGGCTGTTTGAAAGATCTGTCCAACGAGCCCCTCAACCCTCTTCTCCAAAGTACTGTAGTTCTTCTATATCAATCATATGATAAAAACAGCACTTAAACTACTGTCACGACTGACACTTACAAATTATGAACTATAGCTAACCTTCAAAGCATTAAGTCCTTTTACAAAGTGGAACGTGAGAGTCCGTGCAAATGGTTTTTGTGAAATGAACCTTTTTTATAGAATGGGAGGTTCTTTGTCCAACATCCAGAAGAGCAGAGAAAACCCATTATCTCTGGGACTGAGTGCTTTCTGGCTTTCCTCTCAAGGTTAGAGTAATTTTCCTTCTGCTATGAATTCTAGGTAACAAATTCCCCATTTTACTGAATATACAACGACCAATTTGAAAATAGGGATATCTCCAAAAAGACACAGTACCTAAAGTAAATGTAATTTACATCTTTCCTGTATATTCAAATCCCTTTTTAGAAAATTATCGTTGTATCTGCTTCAATCGCTCTCATTCCAGGTCATAACAGCTCATTGTGTCAAAGCTTTGTCCACATCTCTGAATCTTTTTCAATTTATTTTCAAGCGTTGTTCTTTAGTTCCTGTCTGCCTTACCAGTGGGAACAATTTCTACTTTCGTATTGCTGAAAAAAAATAGATGTTTTGTCGAAGCTTTTTGCCCTGCACTCATCAGGACAGTTCGCAAGAATACCAGGAGTGAAGAGAACAATAATTTATACTGCATGAAAAGAGAGGGCTGATTGTTTGGCAGGTCAAATCTGATTGTTCAAGGCATTGCCATGGGGAATGAACCAGGGAATGGCTGTCTGCCAAGCTTGTGTTCAGTTGAAAAGGATGCAATGTGTGAACATGCTTCTTCTGTCTGCAGGACAGGGTCCCCCGTTTATGTTACTTGTAGCATTTGTAAGTGATTCACACTGCAAGCCTGACTGATAATCTTAAATTGGTTCTACAGTGTTAATTCTGAACATACTCAGGAGTTTAGCAAGCGTTGTCCAATTACAGAAACACATCTAATATTACACACTTTTGAGTTTTGCAAGCACGGGCTGGCTGGGTACGGCCTGTGCTTTGCCTGTTGCGAAAAGCTGAAGGGTTGTGCTGCTGGTTCCAATCCATCAGTCATCACGACATGCCACCTACATACCTGGCATTTCTACCTATTTGCCCTATGAAAACGTTTAATAATTTGAACGCCTATTAAACCTTGCCTTTAACCCTCTCTGCTGTAAGGTGAAGGATGCCACCTTCTCCAATCTTTCCACATAACTGAAGTCTCTCTCTCTCCTATTGCTATTCCAGTAGATCCCTTCACCTTCTCCAGATGTAAGTTATCATTGCTTTTGGGTGCTTTCCAATGCAGGTTATGCTGCTTTGAGTGATGCAACTTTGCAAACATACCAAACGTACTGCTTTTGCTGTTGGTATGAGGGGATATGATCTATGTTGCATTTTTTGCAGAAGAAAACAGGTGAACTTCGCTTGACCAAGAGAGGTAAATACCACATCCCGAACGAGGAATGGTCCCTCCTGCTTACTCGAATGGGTACCTTGGCTCTAAGAAGGACACTCCAGCTGTCCCTGTCCTCTCCTAAACCTATTGTCCCCATCAAAGTCAATCCTTCTGTCACTGTACAAGGGTATATAGGGAAAAGGCAAGAGAATGGCACTAAGTCACAATACTCATTTGGAGAGCAACTGTAGACATGATGGACTGAATGTTTTCCTTCTGTGCTATAACAATTATGTGACTTACTAGCTCCATGCTCACCGCAATGTCAAAATTAATGCTCTTATCTGTAAGTCCCTCCATGACCTCCCAAACCTGATCCCTCCCCAAAACCCCCTCCAGCTATGTTTCAGAATGTGTTCCATCTTCTATCACATTTCTGACTTTGGCCCTCTCTGCATTTTCTGCCTCTGCTGGCCTTGGTGTCAAGCCTTTCATGTGACCTGGAACACTTCACTTCCTCCAAACTTCCCTCTTTCAAAAGGTTCCTCTTGATCTGTATATCAGTAAGTGTCCTTAACCCTTCTCCAATCTGACCGTATTATGTTGTCTTTTGCCTCTTCAAAATACTTTGTGGGCCATGATCACCCTACTCAAACCCACGTATCCACCCTATACCCGTAACCCAACAACACCCCCCCCCCCCTTAACCTTACTTTTATTAGGACACTACGGGCAATTTAGCATGGCCAATCCACCTAACCCGCACATCTTTGGACTGTGGGAGGAAACCGGAGCACCCGGAGGAAACCCACGCACACAGGGGGAGGACGTGCAGACTCCACACAGACAGTGACCCAGCCGGGAATTGAACCTGGGACCCTGGAGCTGTGAAGCATTTATGCTAACCACCATGCTACCCTGCTGCCCCCTTGCAGATCAGTAGGGGGGGGGGGGGGGGGGGGGGAAGAAAAGAAAAGATATTACATCCTATTTTTGAAAAACGCCACGGGGCAGGAACATATTAGTGATTGAATGCACAGGATTGTTGCTGAAGTGGTTTGTCATTTCTGAAGAATTAAAAGTTCAAACGCACACATCAGCTTCTGAACCAAACTGCGCACTCAAACAAGAAGGTCTCCATTATTCTTTTCGACACAGAAGGGAAATGTATCAGAGACTCCATCACCAGCACACACTAAAGCCAGATTTTTATATTGCACTTCTTTGTAACTAAATTGCCCTTTTACAAAAGCACAAACTGGGACACAAACGTCACAGCTAGGTAGCAGAAGGAGGGCATTTGGTCCATACTATCTGCACTGAATGTTCAAATGAGCAATTCACCCAGGGCCAGTCGCCTGCCTCCTCCCACCTTTCACATTCCTCCTTTTCCGATAACAGTCTAATTCCCTTTTGACTGCTTCAGTTAAAGGGACGTGTGCTTTCTGCTGCAATCCCCTAACTCGGATTCCGCAACAACTGCGAAAATGTAGCAAAATGTACAAGATTACATTTAACATAGTTGGTACGGGAAAGCAGTAGATGCAACAATTAAAGTAGAGGGTCCTCGTTGGCTGAGTGGGTGAAGTGTGAGATGTTGAGCTGTACAGGTCAGCAAGGCCATAGGCTTTATTCCAATTCTCCTCCATGTTAGCTGCAGTCAAGTAAGGCCTCAACAAGGCGTCTTTTCAATCCTTCTGTGCTTGAGAAGGAACCGTTACCGGGTTTCCGGTTGGACACCCCGCCTGAAAGTGTGCCCGGTGCGTGGGCAGGGTTGAGGAGGAATGTGAGCAGCCAAATAATTTGGCAGAGCCCAATGCTGAGGGCTGCTGATTGCAAAATGATCAGTGGGCTGAAGTAATGAGCTGTCTCTCCCTTGTGAGCAGCGACTGTTGACATGAGGAAGGGAGCGGAAGAAAGTAAAAAGAGAATTATTACTAAACGCAACGTGACCCAGAGCTGTGTTTTTGTTTTGCATTCCTTCAGAGAAAAATAAAAACCTTGCATTTTAATAGCACCTCTCACGGGTTCAGGATATCCCAGAGAACTTCAAAGCCAGCGATTTGAGGTGTTGCCACTTTGCAATGTCGGAAATGTAGCAGGGAATTTACACACAGCAAGATCCCACAAACCACTATGAAAGAATGACTAGCTCACTAGTTTTTTTAAAGCGTCGATTGAGGCTTCGATTCCCGGGTCCGATTCCCAAAGGCTTGGGTCACTGTCTGTGCGGAGTCTGCACGTTCTCCCTATGTCTGCATGGGTTTCCTCCAGGTGCCCTGGTTTCCTCCCACAAGTCCCGAATGACGTGCTGCTTGGTGAATTGGACATTCTGAATTCTTCCCCTGTGTACCCAAACAGGCGCCAGAATATATCGACCAGGGGCTTTTCACAGTAACTTCATTGCAGCATTAATGTAAGCCTACTTGTGACAACAAAGATTATTATTATTAAGACTGCACCTCCAACAGTGCAGCGCTCCCTCAGTATTGCATTATTGTGTCAGCCTGAATTGAGGGCTGGGGAGGAGGCTGGGATTTCACCCCCTTAACCCCCAACCCGCCAGCCAGTGGTGTTGCGCCAGACGCAATGAGCCATTCAAATCTCCATTGATTTCGGCAGGACTGGAAGATCTTGCTGGTGTGAGGGGCCAGAAAGTGCTGTCCCAAGTCTTCAGAGTGGGATTCAACCCACAACCAAAACAGAAAATACTTGGCAATCTCAGCTTGTCTGACAGCATCTGTGGAGAGAAAAGGGAGCCAACGTTTCTAGTCTGGATGTCTCTTCTGGATGACAAAAGAGTCATCCAGACTCAAACATTAGCTCCCTTTTCTCTCCACAGATGCTGTCAGACCTGCTGAGATTGTGCAATGTTGTCTGTTTATGTTTCGGGTTCCAGGCTCTGCAGTAATTTGCTTTTAAACCCACAGCGTCCTGACTCGGGGGCAAGTTAATTATCCACTCAGCCATGGTGGACAGCTGAAATTTCCTTTCCAGTTCCTTGAGTTTCTACCTTTTGACATGGTGCATTGCTTTTTCCCAAGTTTATCTCACTGACTGGATGCGTGCACTCAGTCTATTAGCTGTGCTACTTTGGCGTTAATATGTAAAGTGATTGGACCAGAGCAAACCAACACAGAGGTGATTTTCAGCCACCTCCCATTGGTGATGTCGTGAGATTCATGCCCACAAAGGGTGAGAACCTCATTCTAATGGTTTGAGTAAATTTTCATGTCATTGCCCAACCCCCCTCCCAAACACATGATTTTACCCCCTTGCTCAATATTCATACCTTGCTGTCTTGACGTTTGCAACAGGTTTTTAAAAATGAGATTCAGTCAAATGAAATTTTAGCCCCTGAGGGATGGGACTGCCAGGTTGCCACTGCCTAGCCAGCATTGTGCCAACCTTGCAATGCCAACCTCTGCCAGCGTCACTTCCAGAGGCTGGACCACTGAGGAGCAACATGGGTGGGGGGGGAGGGGGTTCCGTTATGTGTAGTTGTGGGGAGAGTGCCAAGGTCATTGAGGGGGAAACTTGCAGGCACGGAGTGAGACAGAGGGGTTGGGTAGTGAAGTGGCGGGGGATAAGGCCGCCGATACTGCGGCAGTGGGGGCCCCATGTTTGGGGGAGGGTGAGGGAAGAGAGAGAGAGAGAGCCTGATGATTGGGGGGTGGGGGGGTAGGGGCTGTGGAGAGGAGGGAGAGACCAATAATTGGGGCGGTGGAGTTGATGTTCAGTTCTGATGGGGCCGCCCTTTAAAGATGGCGTCCCAAATTCTGTGCCGTCGGCCTTGCTGTCTGTATCAGGCGCTGCCCTGCCACAGTGATGGCGTAAACCGCACCCAGTCATTTTTTTTTTTCTTTAGAGAGGCTCAGATCTGGCGGGAAAACTGGTCTGTGCAGCTGGGGAGCAACACGTCCATTTTCAGTAAATATGGTCAGATTCCACCCCATGACTGTCAGCACTGTTTTTAGAAACTCTGTCTGATAAGTAAATTTGAATCTAATTAATTAGCGTGGTTTGGTGCCAAACATTGTAACTGTTTTTTAAAAAATTACATACCAGCACATGATGCTCATAGCATAGTATTCAAAATATTGAGTGTTTAGTCCTTAATTAGCTTCTGTTTATTTAACATAAGAGTGCTGATTAAATGCCTGGTGACGTTTCTGCTGTGCATGTTCAACATTGAATGAACTGCACTTTCTGTAGTGTTTTCTGTCCTCCGCCTTGTATTTCAAATCTGTTAAGATGTTATTCCCTTCTAACCTCAAAACCCCTGCCCCTCCGCCTTCCCCTCCTAAACTCTCCATTCCTGTGACAATACACTCTCCTGGTCTCCTTGCTCTACCAGTAACATTCTCCTCATTGAATCAGACGGTTGGGTGTTGAAGTCCCAGTGCAAGTCTGGAGCGCAAAAATTCAGGGTTGACGTTACAGTGGGGTACCGAGGTAGTGCTGCACTGTCAGAGGTGCAGCACGCCTTTCAATGAGATGTTAACCGAGGTTATGTCTGCCCCCTCCCTCCCCCTCTCCCCAGGCGGATGCAAAATACCCCATGGCACTATTGTGAAGAACAGTAGTTCTCCTGGTAACATTCATCCTTCAGTCAACTTCACAAGAGAAACATCCAATCATCCTATCATTATCACATTGCTGTTTGTGAGAGCTTGCTGTGTATAAATTGGCTGCTGCATTTCCTACCTCACAACCTTCAAAATTACTTCATTGACTAAAGTGCTGATGGTCATCCTGTGGATCCGAAAGGTGCTAAATATATGTAAATGTTTTTTTCTCGTCTCCAAGGACATCCTTGATACTCACTTTCTCCGAATACCACCATCTTTGCCTCCGCATTCATTTTGGTCTGACTGCACCCCTTTGAAGGAGTTAAATCCACTATATTAGGGCAAGTTGTTCAAATAGATGAAGTGCATCAAGTGAATAAACACACGGATGCATATTTCAGCATCATGGCTTGGGGATGAAAATAGCTGTGAAATAAGTTCAACTTCACTCCCCCATCACCATTCACACAGCAAGTGATTCACTTTGGAAAACAATGTTCAACTGTACGGAGTACTGTACACATTAACTCATATGTTGACATGCAGTTCTGTTCAGACAGTTTCCAGCAGGCGAGAGATTGAATGGACAATGAAAACCCTTTGACAAGAACAGAGGGAGTCCACTTGACCCATCCTGGGCATCTCGTTCATTCAGGAAGATTTTGCAGTCTCCTCTTAAACATGTCATTGAACTTTTTAAAAATGTTCTTCCAAGGGATGTGGGCCTCACTGACTGGGCCAGCAGCATTTATTGCTCATCCTTAATTACCCTTGAGAAAGCTGCTGGTGAGCTGCCGGGATGCGTCGCAGAGCGGAGAATCGCCGCCATTGGCGCCAGCGCAGTGCTGGCCAGAGGCCACTCTACACGAAGGCGCCAACACTTAGCCTCAGGATCAGAGAATCCCGCTCCCTATCTTTGTTTTCAAACCCCCTCATGGCAATGCACCCCCATCTCTGTAATCTCCTCCGGCCACAGAACCCTGTGAGGTATCCTATATTGATCAGATTTACTGTACAATTTGTGACATCCTCTTGATTTGGACTGTTGTTATCTTCGATGAGATAGCTCAATCAGATTGGCTCGATATGGGGTGTTGAGAGTATGTATCTCTTAAATCATTGAACTTCAACCATAGCTGTTCTAACACGAAACAAAAAATCAAAAACAGTTGACGCAACTCTCAGGGCCTGCCTGATGTTTGCGGTTATCACAAATTTTATTTGACCCAAAGAAATGGATTGAATTATACGGCCGTTGGGGAATGCAGCTTTTGGGTGAAGTGTTTTCTAGATTGTGTCGATTAATAATCATGCTGAATGAACAGTGGCAACCAGGGGCTGGCTTAGCACACTGGGCTAAATCGCTGGCTTTTAAAGCAGACCAAGGCAGGCCAGCAGCACGGTTCAATTCCCGTACCAGCCTCCCCGAACAGGTGCCGGAATGTGGCAACTAGGGGCTTATCACAGTAACTTCATTGAAGCCTACTCGTGACAATAAGCGATTTTCATTTTCATTGGAACAATTTGTACTCGCTGACCCACTGTCAGGTTATTGGAGGGTTTACCACATAATTCCATCTATTTTACTGAACTAAAGTGTTGCCGTGATTCCCTATGAACATGGAGATTTAATTGAGTATGCCAGCCTCATAGTTGGAAGTGAAATTTTTGGTTTCTCGATGAGAAGGCTGTTATTTTCCCCGATTGTTTTGAGTTTATCTGATCTAAATTGTTGATTCTGACTGATTTTACAATGTGACGAGGAGCGAGAGTTGGTAGAGCACAGCTCGCCAGTAAGTGTGACTGGCGGTGATGCCTGTAACATGCATGTTTGAGTCGCAGAGGAGTTCAGATTCGGCCCACAACTGGGACAAGTCCACCCATCTCATATTTACAATCATCCTAATCTGTCCCACCTCAGGTTTAGTGTTGAGGGAGATTTTAAATTGGCAACCCGGAATAGTTTGGGTTCCAATACCACCATGGCGGTTTGGGAGTTCAAATTCAGCTTCTAAAATGAAGAAATAAAAATCCGGGGTCAGTAAAGGTGGCCATGATCTGGTGTAAAAAAAAACCCCAACTGGTTCAATAACGCCCCGTCACTTGACCTGGCACACACGTAACTCCAGTTCCTCACCACCGTGGCTGCCTGTTAGTTGTCCTCTGAGGTAGCCTCACAAGCCCCTCTGTATTAATCTGTTACAACGAACTGGACTGGTAAAGCAGAATGTTCACCACCACCAATATCAACGCAACTAAGGATGAGCAATAATGAATAAAAGCCAGTGGCCAGACTGCAGGATCTGAATTACAATGACCCATGCACAAAACTAATTGAGTATATATACAGTGTCCGGAAGGGATTGACAGGCTGAAACTCTATTTTGTTGAAACAAAATATAGGGGGCTAGATTTGCTGATCCTGTGGCTAAGTGTTGTTGCCGTCGGAAATGCCGTTGTGTTTCTCGACGGTGTCAACATGGCCTCAGGATCAGCAATTCTGGCCCCTACAGGGGGCCAACACTGCCAATTCGGGCCCACACCGATCCAGCTGCTGATCCCGGTGTCAAGTGGGCACTGCGGGGTCCGCGCATGTGCCATGGACCAGCACCAACGCGTGCATGCGCAGTGGCTCCCTTCTCCGCGCCAGCCCTGAAGCAACATGGCGCAGGGCTACAGGGGCCAGCGCGGAGGAAAGGCGGCCCCCAGCCCAAGGGGCTGGCCCGCCGATCAGTGGGCCCTGATCACGGGCCAGGCCACAGTGGAAGCCCCCCGGTGTCGTGGCCAAACAACTCCACCATCCAAAAACATGCAAGACCCACAGTGCAGAATGTAATTGTTGTTCAAGGGTCCGCTTTAATGGGAATGAGACAGAGTCCCGTTTTGGGCTCGGTTAGTGGGGTGTTTCCCGATGCTTGTACGCTGAGATTGACCCTGCTGTTAAACAGGACTTGGCTTCATTTTTGGGCCTCGGGGAAGAGGAATGCCCGGCCGAGGCCACACTTAGGCTCATTTCCTGCAAATGAACTAATGAACTCCGCTCACCACTGTAGGAAGAGATGGCATCCCTAACTCTGGACCCCCACAGCGGCCTCCAGACCCCCCCCCCCCCCCCCCCACAATTTTCCAAATTGGGGGTCCGCGCACCCCACACTTCATAGGGGCAGGGCACGACCGGGCAAGATGCCACTTGGGAACCTTGGCACAGCCAGGGAGGAACTCTGTGGCAGTGCCAGGGTTCCCTTTTGGCATTGGAACTCCCAGGGTATCACCCAGCCAAGAGACTGACCACACGGGGCCCCCGATCGCCTGGGGCCAGTACGCCCGGTCCATGTTTGTGGAAACCACTGCTAAATGGTGCCCGCTTGGGTTTGTCAAGGCGAGGCCATTAGTTTCCGCATCTTGGGTAACTCCAGCGTGGACACATTCAAGAAGAGCTAACTGTTCACTGAATATGCAAATCTGGATCACACCCATTGAGGATGGGATCCTGACCGCGATGCCTCGCAACATCTCGGTAGATCTCGCGAGGCATAATTGGGGGGGGGGGGGGGGGGGGGGGGGGTCTGGAGGCCGCTGTGGGCATCTCGCAAGATGTACCGGCCGCGTCACGTGCCGAGTCGGGAGCGATGAGGCCGTTACGTTGACCCCAAGTCTCCTCTTCAGGCGGTTTCTTTGTCTTTAAGAATCTGGTTAATTCTGTGGTGCTACCATTTCAATTTCATCCTGCAGCAAGGTTCTCAGAAGTTATCTTTAACTCTGAACTGGTCGAATTGTTTCTTTTTGCTCCCTCTTAATTTGGTTCTGTTTTTAGATGCGTTGTTCCATACACAAACACTCAGCTCAAAATTGGCAATGTGTCCTGCTCCTAGGCACTGGGCAGTATTGCTTTTTCACCAGCTGTGTGTTGTTTCGTCATGGCCTCTGCTTTCAAAGGCATTCAAGATCAAAGCCTAGCTATAGAGGAAGGAGAACAGGCTAGTTAATTAGTGTCACTGCTTCAGTTCAACAGAAGTATTCATTGAGATGGACAGAAAACTGGTTGGCAGTCAGGAATCAATGAGTCGGAATAAACGGGTATTTTTTTGAATGGCAGGCAGCAACTAGTGGGGTCCATCAAGGATCGGTGATGGGATCCTAGATAGTCACTATATTTTTTATGTTTTCGATGAGGGGATGAAATGTAATATCTCCAAGTTTGCAAGTGATGCAAAGCTGAGTGGGAAGGTGAGCAATGAGGAGGATGCAGAGATCCTTCACTGTGATTTGGCCAAGTTGAGTAAGAAGGTAAATGAATGGCAGATAGGACAAAGAAAAGTACAGCAGAGGAACAGGCCCTCCAAGCCCATGCCGACCCGCATGCTGCCCGCCTAAACTAAAATCTTCTATACTTTCAGGGTCCATATCCCTCTATTCCCATCCTATTCATGTATTTGTCAAGATGCCCCTTAAACGTCACTATCGTCCCTGCTTCCACCACCTCCTTGGGCAGCGAGTTCCAGGCACCCACTACCCTCTGTGTAAAAAAAAAACTTGCCTCGTACATCTCCTCTTAGCCTTGCCCCTCGCACCTTAAAGCTATGCCCCCGAGTAATTGACCCCTCTGCCGTGGGAAAAAGCCTCTGACTATCCACTCTGTCTATGCCCCTCATAATTTTGTAGACTTCTATCAGGTCGCCCCTCAACCTCCGTCATTCCAGTGAGAACAAACTGAGTTTATTCAACCTCTCATCATAGCTAATGCCCTCCATACCAGGCAACATCCTGGGAAATCTCTTCTGCACATTCTCTAAAGCCTCCACATCCTTCTGGTAGTGTGGCGACCAGAATTGAACACTATACTCCAAGTATGGCCTAACTAAGGTTCTATACAGCTGCAACATGACTTTGCCAATTTTTATACTCAATGCCCCGGCCAATGAAGACAAGCATGCTGTATGCCTTCTTGACTACCTTCTCCATCTGTGTTGCCCCCCTTTCAGTGACTGTGGACCTGTACATCTAGATCTCTCCGACTGTCAATACTCTTGAGGGTTCTACCATTTATGTGTATTCCCTACCTGCATTAGACCTTCCAAAATGCATTACCTCACATTTGTCCGGATTAAACTCCATCTGCCATCTCTCCGCCCAAGTCTCCAAACGATCTAAATCCTGCTGTATCCTCTGACAGTCCTCATCGCTATCCGCAATTCCACCAACCTTTGTGTCGTCTGCAAACTTACTAATCAGACCAGTTACATTTTCCTCCAAATCATTTATATATACTACAAACAGCAAAGGTCCCAGCACTGATCCCTGCGGAACACCACTAGTCACAGCCCTCCAATCAGAAAAGCACCCTTCAGTTGCTACTCTCTGCCTTCTATGACCTAGCCAGTTCTGTATCCACCTTGCCAGCTCACCCCTGATCCCGTGTAACTTCACCTTTTGTACCAGTCTGCCATGGGGGACCTTGTCAAAGGCCTTACTGGAGTCCATATAGACAACATCCACTGCCCTACCTGCATCAATCATCTTTGTGACCTCCTCGAAAAACTCTATCAAGTTAGTGAGACACGACCTACCCTTCACAAAACCGTGCTGCCTCTCGCTAATACAATTTATATACCGTATATACTCGCGTATCATGCGACCCCTAAATTTTCGTCCCAAAAACATGATTTTATGCTATATCTCGTGTATCATGCGAGTCACTTTTTTGGAAATTCATGCCCAAACTAAAACTTCCAAATGGTATCATTGTCTGTGGATTCTGCAGAGTGGATTCTGTTGTGAAAGCTGTTCGTGAATCGAACAGCTTTCCAGCTGGCTTTACTAGCGTCGTTCTGCCACTTGACGTTTCCATTCATAAAAACGGCAAGTAATACACCCGTGAATTCTGTGAATACTACTCTTCAGATTTTGACCACAGCATTCTGATGGGAAGATGTTCAACCACTTGACGTTTCCATTTATGTTTTTATGAATGGAAACGTCAAGTGGCTGAACATCTTCCCATCAGAAAAAAGGCAAGTAAAACACCTGCGAATTTTGTATCTCACGTATCATGCGACCCCCCAAATTTAGGTTACAATTTAGGTCTTCAAAAGTCGCATAATACGCGAGTATATATGGTAATTTGAATAAATGTGAGGTTATCCATTTGGTAGCAAAAACAGGAAGACAGTCTATTATCTGAATGGCCAGGGTAGATGCAGGACGGATGCTCCTGATGATGGGAGTGTCCAGAACCAGGGACCACAGTCTGAGTATATGGGGTTGAGAAATGAGGAGAAATATCTTCACCCAGAGAGTGGTGAGCCTGTGAAGAAATGTCTCCTCATCTCTGACCTAAATGGTCTACCCCACATCCTCAGACTGTGACCCCTGGTTCTGGACATTCCAGCCATCAGGAGCATCCTTCCCGCATCTACCCTGTCTGTTCCCGGGCCTCGGGAGAATCAGACGCCGAGATTCAAATGAGCCTGACGGCTCACTTAAATATGTAAAACTGGATGGTGCTCACCAAGGGCAGTGCAGCACATCCTCAGTAATTCACTGGGAGCGTCAACCTGGATTATACGTCCCAAGTCTCTGGAGTGGAACTTAAACCCTCAAACTTCTGACTTCTACCAGAGTTACCACTGAGCCACACCAGATGGTGAACAGGTGTGGCTAGAGAATCAATAGATACGTTTTGGTTTAAAACACCTGATACTGCGCAGTGATGTTCAAGATTTATGTATTATTTTGAACTTGATTTTGCTTTGTATCAAACAATAGCAGAACACATTTCGCAAAGACAAGGATGGGAACATCCAAAAAAAAGCTAATTCTGACAATTGGAACCAGAAGGGAAACATTGTGAAGGCCGACAATTCAAAGTTAAACACTCTCACATGATGGATTTCTATGCTATTTAAGAAGTAGTTTGAACTGACGTGCTCCCCACCACATGCTTGTGGTTGTCAGCTTCCTGTATGAGGAGTAGCTGTGGAAACGTGAAGGGGTGTTGCAACTGTTTTGTAAGGGGAAGTTCACCCACATATCATTTCTTGAACGTTCCCCACACTGCACACTGACATGTGACAGGAAGCTGCTGGATATGCTCTATCTGGCACCCAGCAGATTTATACAGCTTAAAGAGTCAAGTGTTTGTTTTGTCTGCCTTGATGTTGACCTGATCCATCTTGTTAAAATGTAAGAATGAAGAGCAATCTGCATGTTCATGATTTATAACCTAGAAATGACTGCTGGTTATATGGGCAACAACTAGAGAGCAGTGCAGTGAGGGTTGGGGGTCTGGGTGAGTGGGGTTTGGATCTGGGTGGTTGGGGGGTCCCAGAGATTGAGTGTTCCAGAGAATGGGGTTTGGGGGTCACAGAGTGGGAGTTGGGGGTCCTGGGGTGTGGGAGTTGGGGGTCCCATAGAGTGGGGGTTGGGGGTCCCGGAGAATGTGAGTTGGGGGTCCCAGAGTGTGATTATTGAGTTATCGGAACAGCAAGACAGTGGTCAGATCCCAGTATTGCAACCTTTAAAATTGAACTCAGGAAATTTAATCAAATGATCATGAATGTTACCAGATCGTTGCTTAAAAGTCCAAATTTTTAACATTGTCCTTCAGAGACCTTTCCAAGAGCAAGTAGAGATTGATAAGGGCTGGCCTTGTCAGCAATCCCCACACACCATGAAAGACGTAAAGCAATAATCTCCTCAACATCTTTCCTGAGGTTTTGTCATCATTCCTGTGGTGTCCAGAATGGGACACAGTACTCAGGCCTGTGGCTTATAAACAATTGCTAAGACTGATTTGCTATTGTAGTCTTTGCCTCTATTAATACGTTCTAGGCACCCATATGCTCTTTAAAGCCTTGTCAACTAGTCCTGCCACCTTCACAAATTTGTGTACATATTGTCGTCCCAGGTCACTCTGTTCCTGCATTCTCTTTAGTTGACATTGCCCCTCCTCATTCTTCCTCCTAAAATGCATCACTTCTAAGATCGATTGAGTCTGCCACATTTTACCAGATTATCCATTCCTCTTGAGTTTGCGATTATCATCCTCACCTTTTGTTACATTTCAGGGTTGTTGCATCATCTACAAGCTTTGAAATTATGTGCCGTACATCTGAGACACAGTCATTCATAGGTGAAAAACTTTGGGCGCGATTCAACTAAACGGGAACCGTCCCATAGCGAATGCGTTTAGCCACATGTTTCCCGGTGCTCATAGCACCAAGAAACACATGGCTATAAAACGGCAACCGCATTAAATAAGGGGCCTCAGCGGGGAATACACGACCGAGACCGCACATAGCCCCGTTTTCTACACTGAGGAGCTCTGCAGGCTGGGATTCCTCAGTATAACGAGAGATCGGGACGCTACCTTTAAATAGCATCCCATCTCCGAGCTGTCTTGCTCTAATATGCAGATTTGCCAAAACGTTGTGGGGCTGGATGTACATCGCATCGTTTCACGAGATTGCGTTAAATCTTGAGAGGCATTGGGAGTCCGGTAGATCCCGGGAATGAAATGAAATGAAAATCGCTTATTGTCACGAGTAGGCTTCAATGAAGTTACTGTGAAAAGCCCCTAGTTGCCACATTCCGGCGCCTGTCCGGGGAGGCTGGTACGGGAGCGGGGTCTCCCGGATTCTATCGGCCTCGCTGCGCTGTGGCGAACTGCTTTTTGGGTGCAGCGTGGCCGTTGGACCACGCCCTACAGTTCACTCCTGCTCTTTGCTTTCTGTCTCCTAGCCAGTTTTATATCCATGCTGCCTCAGCCCTTTTAATCCCATGGTCTTCAGTTTTATGGATAGGTTTATTACATATTGTGGTGGCTCGAGGCAATACCAGATAGACATCAGTAAGGAAGAACAAAGTGTTTATTGGCAACTAACAAGGCTAACCTATGTACAGACACAGAGTTTCTGTCTAGATGTGCACACTCTGGCTTCTGGATTCACTCTGACCACGAACTAGCTCCCCAAGCCCCCACACCTTCTCCTCATTTGTTGGGGTTCGTGCGCTCCAGCATGATAGGCTCTGAATGGTTACATGGATCACGGGGGCATGCCTCTTCAAGGGGCTGAGCTACCACATCCCCCCCCCCCTTTAGGTTCCTCAATAACATATCTACAAATAAGCTATTTACAATAACTATGTATATGGCTGAACAACTAAAATGGGAAGAGAGTCCAAAACAGTCCATCACAGCATTAACCTATTGAGAGATTTCCTGGGTCTCATGGACTGCCTTAATCCCCCAATGGCTTCCCTCAACTCGGAGGTAATGATGTTGTTACCGAAATCAATGCCCCTGGGAGTCAACCAACCCACAGGATTTATTCCCTTCTGTAGCTTGTATCTGGATTATGGATGGGGCCTCCTCAAGACTCCTGGATCCCCTTTGTTCCAACTCCACCACAGGAGCACTGGTGCTGCTTGCTGGCTCTAACTGTTCTAAGATCGGGGTTGTGGTCCCTCGACTGCTTACATGATCAACGTGTTTCTGTGCTATTCTGCCATTCAAATCCACCACGTACCAGACTGGGCCTGACTTGGACACAATTCGTCCTGGTAAAGTTTCTGACCAGGATCGGGTTGTCCCCTTGAAATGATCTATCCCCTTTTTGTGAAGTGTGCTGTTTCACCCACCCCGCCGAATCTGGGAAAGCCAAGTCCAACCGGGTCCTTAGACGACGGCCCAAAGTAATTCTGGTAGTGTGACGCACATTGTGGCATGGGGATTGTATTACAAGACAAAAGAAAGTTGGCCAACCTCAGACGTAGTGGTCTGCTGGACTGCTTCATCGCTGCCCTGAATGTTTGCGCAGCTCTCTCTGCTAACCCATTTGAGGCAGGGTGATAGGGGGCTGTTCTGGTGTCGCGAATACCATTTTGTCTGACAAATAAGCCATGTTAACTTGCTCCTTGGTGTTCAGGGATGTGCAGGTTAGGTTACGGGGATAGGGCGGGGTGGACAGGTGTGTGGCCCTGGATAGAGTGCTCTTTTGGGAGGCTGGTACAGACCCACTGGGCCGAATAATCTCCTTCTGCACTGTAGGGATTCTGTGATTCTATAAACTGTGGACAATGCCCATTCCATTTACTGTGAGGACTAGTATCTCAATTGGGGCTGTTTTGCTCACTTTCACCATGTTTAATCTGTATGTTTCTGGTTCTTCATCTGAATTTCACTCCACTATGTTCATTGGTGCTATAGTTTGCTGATTTCCCCCCCCCCCCCCAAATTGGTGTGTTCTGATAGGTGCAGCAATGTGCCTGGATATGGCCCTTCCTATTGCACCGAAAACCCCTGCAGCAGCATGATTCCTCTGAGTGATCTCCCCCATACTGGTGACAGCCATCTTGACTTCTGGACTGGCTCCCACATTTCTTTCCTGGCCACTGACTACGATCCTGTACCTGAAATCATGGCTGAATTTGCTCTGTGCCTGTTGACCTGACTGCATGCCTTGCAGCCATACCGCCCAACAACTTGTCGACCTCGCCCTCTTTCACGCTTTGAAACCCTGACGGGCGCCTCCCAGCACACTTGGTTGCCTGAGCGATCTTGATCGCCTGGCCTAGTGTATTCTCACATCAACCAAAAGCTTCTTTTGCTCACTTGTGTTATTAAGTACCGCATGTTAAGCGATCACGGAGCATGTCAACAAGTGCGGTACCGAACTCACAATGCTCGACCATTTGCCTGAGACAGGCAACAAAGGCAGAGATCGTTTTCCCAAGATCCCTGACAGCTGAGTTGAACTTGTATCGCTGTAGCATTATCAAGAGTCTGGGGTTGAAAGAGCACAGTGGTTAGCACAGTTGCTTCACAGCTCCAGGGTCCCAGGTTTGATTCCTGGCTCGGGTCACTGTCTGTGTGAAGTCTGCATGTTCTTCCCGTGTCTGCGTGGGTTTCCTCCGGGTGCTCCGGTTTCTTCCCACAAGTCCTGAAAGATTTAGGTAATTTGGACATTCTGAATTCTCCCTCTATACCCAAACAGGTGCTGGAATGTGGCAACTAGGAGCTTTTCACAGTAACCTCATTGCAGTGTTAATGTAAGCCTGCAGTGATAATGTAGCCTACTTGTGACAATAAAGATTATTAAATGTTCCCTGACCATCTTCACCAACTAGTCATAGAATCTCTACGGTGCAGAAGGAGGTAATTTGGCCCATCGACCCTCTGAAAGAGCATACTACCTAGGCACACTCCCCCGCCCTATCCTTGTAACCCCACCTACCCTGGACATCCCTGGAGACTAAGGGGCAATTTTATCATGGCCCATCCACCTAACTTGCACATTTTTGCGCACGTGACTTTGCATCAGGAGCCTCTGGGGACATCAATTTTTAAATAATGTTGTAGGTTGCTAACCCTCGACCTGATAATAGAATAACCTTCTGGTTATCTTCCCCCGTTAATTCATTTGCCATGAAGAAGTAATAGAGCTCTCAATATACTGGCTCCAGTCTTTGGCTACCTGGCCAGTGGGTCTGACTTCCCAGTCATGGGCATTTTTCACTCATTATTCTCTGGTATTATCAATGCTTTCCAACCCTGCGTTTGTCTTGGAAGCTTCTCCCTTCCCCTACGAATTCAACGACTGTGGACTGATGTGTTGGGTAAGCTGGGTCTGCGAGGACTGCGTTTACTGCAGCAGTGAGTGAGACAGGCTTCCAACACTTGAAGAAATACAACTCTATTTTATTGAACTCTTAACTATCATACAAACTTTAACTCTATGTTGATACTATGCTGAATTGACTGGAGGTCTGAGGCTAACCTGACCAGACTATCTTACTACCACGTGGTGTATAGTCTAGTGGTTGCTCACGGGCTCTGACTGTCTCAGAGGCTGGATTCCAAGAGAGCGGGAAAACTAGTGCCCTCTGACTTTATAGTGGTCGTGTCCTGTCTGATGATTGGCTGCTGTGTTCTGTGTGTTCATTGGTCATCCTGTGTGTCAATCACTGCCTGTCTGTGCACCATCATATACTTGTGTGTATATTGTGACACGGACTTGTGATCGATCCTGTTAATACTTATCACCAATATGGTGGCTTAAGGAAACACCAGTTCGATTTCAGTAAGGCAGAGCAAAGTGTTTATTGGCAACTAACAAGTGTAACTTCTACACAGGCACAAGAGTCTATTAAGACTTCGCACTCTGGCTCTCGGGTTTACTCTGACCAGGTCCCCACTTCTGGACCCCACGCTTTCTCCTCTTTGGTCAGGGTTTGCGCGCTCCTGCACGATAGGCTGTCAGCCAGTCACATGGGCCATGAAGGCATGTTCCTTAAAGGGTTCACGCGCTACCACACGTAGTAATTTGGCAAATGCCTTTTGAAAATTCACACGCAGAACATCGACTACACTGTCATCATCAACCCTTTCTGTTACTTCATTGAAGAACTCAGTTAAATTGGTCAAACATGATGTGCCTTAAATTCCTGTTCGCAATCATTTATCAATCCTTACTTTTTTTAAGTGACAATTAATTTTGGCCCCAATTATTATCTTTGCAAGTTACCCCAAGTCTGACGGGTTGACTGGCTTGCAGTAGACAAGTTCATCCCTACTCCCTTTTTTGAGCTGGGTGTGTTATCATTTATAACCCTCACTAGCATCCTTCTCATGTCGAAGGGAGGTTGGCAAGTTGTAGCCAGAGACTCTGCTATCACAATCTAAGACATATCCCATCCAGAGTGGGTGACTTGCCTATTTTGAGCACTGCTAATCTTTTAAGTACTTCACCTTTATCTATTTGTGTCTCATCCAGGGTCCCTGCTCTCGCTCTCGCTTCATTTACTGCTACATGGGTAACAAGCCCTTATTAGCGAAAGGGAGGTGCAAAGACTTCATTCATTTCCTTAGCTTTATCCTCTGCACCCGCAAAATCAGCTTCCTGTTCCCAAATCGATCCTGCCCTTACTATGACTATCTGTTAAATAAAATAACTTTGCATTTCCTTTTATATTAGCTGCTAATCCATTCTTATGGACTCTGCTGTTCTTATTTCTGCTTTCACTACTTTTCATATTCTATTACCTCCAAATTCACAACATTCATAATGTAGTTATGGGGAAACATCCTCTTGACTAACACAGGCTAATTTTTCTCTCTCTTCACCACAGTGACTCAATGCATATTTGAGAATTTATTCTTTGGATGATGCCTCAATGACTAACTTGCGTAGAAGACGTCATGTCCTGGGCTGAATAACTTTGTGGTTTTTGGCATGTATGGGCATTGCTTTGGAAATGGATGACAGTGATGACTTTTAACCAAGAGGATGCACCATAATTAAAATTTACTCCCCTCACAATGTCATTGCTGAAGGCAAGAGAAAAGATTAATATCCAGAGTTCTGATCACAATCCTTAACTGTTAACTGTGAAGTAGTTCAAGAGCCTGTCAGAAAACTGTAGGAAATGTTAAATGCCTGAAGGGCTATGAACTCGCACTGTAGAGGACAGGTCCGGATGAGTGTTGTACTGAGTGCAGTATTGTGGGTGAGTCTGGAGCAGAGGATGAGAGTTATACTGAGCTTTGGCCCCAGTGTTCTAGTTCGACCATAACTATTACGTTCATGATGCAACTTTAGTGATGTGAGATTTCTTCACGATTGCATTATCTTTTTAAGAAACTAGATAATCCTGTGGTGTTTCACTGGTGATGTTAGCCCCCAGATTGTAGTCTCAGTTAACATACTCTGCACACGTGTTGCACAGCTATGTCTTTGAGCTCTGTGATTAGATTTACATCATTGTGTGAATTTGTATTGTAGGAAAGTGCATGCAATATGAATTCATAGACTGGAGGATGGGAACTGACAGGAGATGTACACATTATAGCAATAATGAGCATACATTTCTGTGGTAGTATGACTAGAGGTACTATGGTACCTGGGAGTGTGAGCTGCTATTGGTGCAGAAGGCTCACTGCCCATTGGCCCAAGTGTTGTCTTCTCATTGGTTGAGAGGAAGGTAGCTCCGCCTATGAGGCGGAGTATAAGAACCCGTGTTTCCCAGCAGCCATCATTCTTTCTGTAGTCAAGCTGCTGGGCACACTTCTTGTAGATTAAAGCCTTCGATTCGGACTACTCCTTCGTTTCTGTGTTCATTGATCACGCATCAATTTCTATCACACCATGCACAATCTGAGGACGTCCCAAAGCACTTCACACTCATTAAGCGACTTCTTTGAAGTGCAGTCACCTGTAATATCAGAAATGTGGTGGCCAATTAGCTCATACTGCCATGTGATCATGGCTCAGTTGTTTGCTTTTAGTGAAGTTGCTTGAGGGCTAAACGTCGGTCAGGACACCAGGAAAACTCCTTTTGCTTTTTGAAACAGCGCTGCAGAGTCTTCACATCTCATTCAAAAATGAATCACATAAGGTTAGTCTGGAGGTACAGCAGATGATTGCTAGGAGAATGGAATATAAAAATAGGGAAGCTTTACTGCTGCTGTACAAGACCACATCTGGAATAGGGTTTTAGTCTCCTTATTTGAGAACGTACGTAATTGCATTAGAAGTAGTTCAAAGAAGGTTCATTTGACTCATTCTGGGCTTAAAGGGTTCATCTTGTAGAAAGGTTGGACAGTTGGCCCTATACCCATAGGAGTTTAGAAGAATGAGAGGTGATCTGATTGAAACATAGAAGAAACATAGAAGGGGAGTTGACAGGGTGGATGCCCAGAGGATGTGGGGTAGACTAGAATCTTTAAGAATAAGAGGCCTCCCTTTTAAGACTTGAGATGTTGGGAAGTTGTTTTTATGAGGGTTGTTAGTCTGTGGAATTCTCCCAGAAGGCAGTGGAGGCTCGGGCAGAGAAGGCCAGATTTATGATAGGCAAAGAGTCGAGGGATAAGTGGGGGGGGGGGGGGAAGCACACAGGAGTTTGGAGTTGAGACCATAACAAGATCAGACATGATTTTATTGGATGGCTAAACAGGCTTGAAGGACTGCATGGCCTACTCCTGCCCTTCCGTCCAGTGTTCCAAAAGATGGTATCTCTGCCAGTGCTGCACTCCCTCGGTATTGAAGGGCTCATCTAAATTCTGAGCTCAGGGGTTGGATTCTCCGATTCCCCCAGCAGCATGTTTCTCAGTAGCGCAAAGTTTGCTGCAGGGGGTTTTATATTCCCGCCGCTTGTCAATGGGATTTCCCATTGAAGCCACACCACGCTGTTGGAAAACCCACGGGCGGGGGCTCACTGCCGGTGACAATAAAGAATCCCAACGACCAGACGTCTGTGCAAGGAGGCCAAACATCTTAAAATGTGCTTGCGTGTTGCGTGTTGTTGCATGCGTGTGTGTCTTAAAATAGCAGAGCAAGAAGTCTTACAACACCAGGTTAAAGTCCAACAGGTTTGTTTTGAATCACTAGCTTTCGGAGCACAGCTCCTTCCTCAGGTGCTTTAAAATAGCATGGCGCACGGGCACTGTGGGTTCAAGGTGGTGAAGGGCAGTTGTGGGCCAACATCTCGGGAGCTGAGCAACATCTGGAATGGGTCTCTGGACAGTCGGATGAGGCTGGGACAGTGGACTTGTAATATAATCTTTATTATTGCCCCAAGTAGGCTGAAAATCCCCTAGCTGCCACACTCCGACCCCTGTTCGGGTGCATAGAGGGAGAATTCAGAATGTCCAATTCACCTAACAAGCATGTCTTTCGGGACTTGTGGGAGGAAACCGGAGCACCCGGAGGAAACGCACGCAGACATTGGGAGAACGTGCAGACTCCGCACAGGCAGTGACCTAAGCAAGAATCAAACCTGGGACCCTGGTGCTGTGAAGCAACAGTGCTAACCACTGTGCTTGCTGGATGGGCACTCCATTACATCCAAGTTACTACATGGAAGCAAAGCCTTGACCCAATCAGTCCCCCAAATGGAGTATCAGTCCTATACAATAATATCATAATCCCATCTGCCTTCCCTGTTCCCGTACAACGCTTCTACACCTTTCCTTCAGTCGTGTCTTTAAAAAGATGAGATCAAGTGGGCTGACAGAATTTCCCCTCGAGGCAGCAATGGCTTCAAATCCCACCGTGGCTGTTTGAGAATTCTGATTTGATTCTTTAAAAATCCGCAATTTAAAAATGTTCTGGTGTCAGTAAAAGATGTCATGAACTAACCATTCTTGAAACGTAAACACCCATTTGTCTAAAGTCCCCTTGGGAAGGAAAGCTGCCCTCTTTATCTATTCCACCCCAACTTGATTAACATCACTAGCTTCTTGGGGCAACTAGAGATGGTCACATTCTGGATTGGATTGGATTGGATTTGTTTATTGTCACGTGTACCTAGGTACAGTGAAAAGTATTTTTCTGCAAGCAGCTCAACAGATCATTCAGTGCATGGGAAGAAAAGGGAATTAAATATATTCAAGAAAATACGTAATAGGGCAACACAAGATATACAATGTAACTACATAAGCATTGGCATCGGATGAAGCATACAGGATGTAGTGTTAATGAGGTCAGTCAATAAGAGGGTCATTTAGGAGTCTGGTGACAGTGGGGAAGAAGCTGTTTTTGAGTCTGTTCGTGCGTGTTCTCAGACTTCTGTATCTCCTGCCCAATGGAAGAAGTTGGAAAAGTGAGTAAGCCGGATGGGAGGGTTCCTTGATTATGCTGCCCGCTTTCCCCAGGCAGTGGGAGGTGTAGATGGAGTCCATGGATGGGAGGCAGGTTCGTGTGATGGACTGGGCGGTATTCACGACTCTCTGAAGTTCCTTGCGGTCCTGGGCCGAGCAGTTCCCACCAGATTGTGATGCAGCCCGATAGGATGCTTTCTATGGTGCATCTGTAAAAATTGGTAAGGATGAATGTGGACAAGCCGAATTTCCTTAGTTTCCTGAGGAAGTATAGACGCTGTTGTGCTTTCTTGGTGATAGCGTCGACGTGAGTGGACCAGGACAGATTTTTGAAGATGTGCACCCCTAGGAATTTGAAACTGCTAACCATCTCCACCTCGGCCCCGTTGATGCTGACAGGGGTGTGCACAGTACTTTGCTTCCTGGTCAATGACCAGCTCTTTAGTTTTGCTGGCATTGAGGGAGAGATTGTTGTCGTTACACCACTCCACCACTCTCTATCTCCCTCCTGTATTCTGACTCGTCGTTATTCGAGATCCGACCCACTATGGTCGTATCGTCAGCAAACTTGTAGATGGAGTTGGAACCAGGTTTTGCCATGCAGTCGTGTGTGTACAGGGAGTAGAGTAGGGGGTTAAGTACACAGCCTTGCGGGGCACCGGTATTGAGGACTATTGTGGAGGAGGTGTTGGTGTTCATTCTTACTGATTGTGGTCTGTTGGTCAGAAAATCAAGGATCCAGTTGCAGAGTGGAGAGCCAAGTCCTAGGTTTTGGAGCTTTGATATGAGCTTGGCTGGGATTATGGTGTTGAAGGCGGAGCTGCAGTCAATAAATAGGAGTCTGATGTAGGAATCCTTGTTTTCGAGATGCTCTAGGGAGGAGTGTAGGGCCAGGGAAATGGCGTCTGATGTGGACCGGTTGCGATGGTATGCGACTTGAAGTGGGTCCAGGCGTTCTGGGAGTATGGAGGTGATGCGCTTCATGATCAGCCTCTCAAAGCACTTCATTACAACTGACGTCAGTCCACCGGGCGGTAGTCATTGAGGCATGTTGCCTAGTTCTTCTTTGGTACCGGTATGATGGTGGTCTTCTTGAAGCAGGTGGGGACCTCGGAGTGGAGTAGGGACAGGTTAAAGATGTCTGTGAGCTGGTCTGCGCAGGCTCCGAGTGCACGACCAGGGATCCCGTCCGGGCCCGTCGCCTTCTGCGGGTTCACTTTCAGGAAGGCCGATCTGACTTCGGAAGCTGTGATGGTGGGTATGGGTGAATTATGGGCTGCTGGGGCACTTGACAACGGATTGTTGGTTATCTGCTCGAACCCGAGCATAGAATGCATTAAGTTAATCGGGGAGGGGTGCGCTGCTACCAGAGATACTGCTCGGCTTGACAATGCTTCTGACAATGTTTAAAGAAATAACACTTGCATTCCAGTAACCACTTCCCGGGAAATGGCATTGGTTGTGTGTTTTGCAATTGTACAATAAGGCAGTTCCATTTATTTAAGCAAAATGCATATTTCAGATTGTATGTCCTTCGCCCAGCCATAGAGTGCAGCCAATCAATACAGGTTTGTAATTTTCCATACTTTGCAGTCATGGTGAATGCTAAATCATTTTGTCAGTGAGGCACTTAAGTAATTATATATGCTGGGTCTGTTAAATTGGAAAATGGCACACTTAATGGCCCCACTTCCAGTATTACCTTGTTAGCACTGCAGCTCTGAGTTGATGGGTACGGTTATAGCTCACGCTGATTGACCAGAAAGAAACATAGGAACTGGAATAAGTCATTTAACCCCTTAAGCCTGCTCCACACAATTCAGTGAGATAATGGCTGACCTGTAACCTAATCCCACAGCCCGCCTTTGCCCCATATCCCTTATTAGCTTTGGATAACAAAAAAAAATGTATCAATCTCAGAGTTAAAATGAACAATTGATCTAGTGCCAATTACTGTTTATGGAATTTCTATCACTTTTTTTGTGTGGAAGGTGTCACTTTGACATTGTTTCCTGTCAAAGCTGAAAATGTGTTTTTCTTTAATTTTCCATTTGAGGGGCAAATTGAGGGGCAAATTAATGTGGTCAATCCGCCTCCCCTGCGCATCTTTGGGTTGTGGGGGTGAGACCCACGCAAACACGGGGAGAATATGCAAACTCCACACAGACAGTGATCGAACCCGGATCCTCGGTGGAGTAATGCAGCAGTGCTAACCACTGAGCCACCATGATGCCCAGAAAAAGCTAAACAATTTGTGATGGTTAATCTGTTGCATGTTTGCTTATCTGAAAGTAATTTTGTGCTTCACATACATTTCGGTTCATAATTTCTTCTTATCTGAAGACAGTTCAATCCTGAAATAATTGTCATGAAATAATCTATTACAAGTTTATGGTTTGAGGCTGTTATATCAGCAGAATATAAAATGTGTCCTGTGCAGCACCTTTAACAAAATGGAAGAATATCAGAGTATGATTCTATGCCTCACCAAGGCAATTCGTGCCAGAAGCTGAGCAACAATAGGTATGGAGATAGTGGCAGTGATTGATGGAAAATTAAAAAGAGGTGTGATTTACAGACGGATTTGGAATAGAGGGCTTTAAAGAGAGCTTCCAGAGGCTTTTGTTACATGTCCTCCCTAATTTATATGAACAAAGAAAGAACAGTGGAGAGGCAGTGAGAGCATTCAAGGAACAAACAGGTGAACCGGAAACGTTGTTTATTCCTATTTGGTGCTGGAGTGGAAAGGGAACTGTAGCTAAACCATGGTTTGCAAGGGAATATACGGATGGTATTAGATTCAAAGAAGAAGCATACGAATTAGCAAATAAATGCAATAGACCTGAGGATCGATGGGCCAAATGGCCTCCTTCTGCACTGTAAATTCTATGATTGGGAACAATTTAAAATTCAGCAAAGGCAGACCAAGGGATTGATTAAGAAGGGGAAAATACAATATGAAAGTAAGCTAGCAGGGGTCATAAAAACTGACTGTAAAAGTTTCTATAAGTATGTAAAGAGAAAAAGACTGACAAAGGCGAATGTAGGCCCCTTACAGTCAGAAACGGGGAATTCATAACGGGAACAAAGAAATGGCTGAGGAACTAAATTTGTACTTTGCTTCTGTCTTCACAAAGGAAAACATGAATAATGTACCAGAAGTTCTGAGAAAAACAAGTTTTAGTGATGAGCTGAAGGAAATCAGTATTTGTGAAGAATTGGTTGGGGAAATTTAATGGGATTGAAGACCGATAAATCTCCAGGGACTGATAATTTTCATCCCAAAGTACTTAAGGGAGTGGCCCTAGAAATAATAGATTCATTGGTGGTGTTTTTCCAAAGTTCTTTGGATTCTGGAATGGTTCCTACTGATTGGAGGGTAGCTAATATGAGCTACCAGACAGACCAAGCTCTTCCCGTGTCTGCATGTGTTTCCTTTGGGTGCTCTGCTTTCCTCCCACAGGCCACAGATGTGCAGGTTAGGTGGATTGGCCATGCTAAATTGCCCTTCGTGCCCAAAAAGGTTAGGTGGGGTTATTGGGTTACGGGATAGGGTGAAGGTGTGGGCTTAAGTTGTGTGCTCTTTCGCAAGGCCCCTGCAGACTCTATGGGCTGAATGGCCTCCTTCTGCACTGTAAATGAAAAAAAAAAGAAGCATATTCTATAATATGGTCAAAGGTAACCTGAGGTGGCAGAGAAGATTGTCATTGTGTTTGTTGAAAGGTTGAGGTGGTTGGCTCCTTTGAAGCTTGCTTGCTGGATTGTTGAATTCTTGAAAGGCCAGCCTTATTGCGAAAATCATTCATGAGATGTGGGATCTCTGGAAAGACCAACATTTATTTGCCTATTATTCCCTGATTGTTCAGTGGATCCCAAGCCAGATGGTAAAGTACGAAACTAGACATAATTTATTTTATTGGTAGTTGGTTTATTTACGGAATTCAGCTTTACATATGTGTGTCTCCTATCTATTAACACCCAGAATCCCAGCAGTCTTTCTTTATAAGTGCTCAATGTACTTAATACATCAAAGCACTTCACTTGTGTATGCTTAACCTTGATAATTTAGTTAACATTGACACGAACTGTCTTAAAGAAGGTAGCGATGAGCCGCCTCCCGGGACACAACTGAATGGTTTGCTAGGCTGTTACCACGGGAAGTTTAAAGTCATCCATGTTGCTATGGGTGTGAAATCATCCATAGATCAGACCGGGTAAGGACAGTGTTAAACTGGATGGGTTTTTGACAAGAAACCCAAAAAATGACAAGAAATTTGAATAACTCATGCTAGCTTTTTATCCCAGTTTTTAGTAACTGAGTGAATATTTAACTAAATGGGCAGTACAGTAGCACAGTGGTTAGATCAGTTGCTTCACAGCTCCAGGGGCTGAGGTTTGATTCCCGGCTTGGGTCACTGTCTGTGCGGAGTCTGCACGTTCTCCCCGTGTCTGCATGGGTTTCCTCCGGGTGCTCCGGTTTGCTCCCACAGTCCAAAGATGTGCTTGTTAGGTCAAATGGCCATGCTAAATTGCCCTTCGTGTCCAGACAAAGGTTTGGGTGGGGTTGATGGGCTGCGGGGATGGGATGGAGGTGTGGGCTTCAGTGGGGTCCTCTTTCAAAGGGCCGGTGCAGACTCAAAGGGCCAAATGGCCTCCTGCACTGTAAATTCTATGATAAATCCCCCAGTTGCAGTGGGAGGATTTCATCTCATATCCTCCAGACCGCTGGATTATTAGACCAGTAACATAACCGTAATGCTACTGTACCAAAGGCGATTGACTAAATGAGGCAAGGAGAGGAATGGAAACTCAGCAAAAACATAACAAATGCTTTCCCTTCGAGTTGGTGTGGTAGGTGTGAATGGAGTAGAAAGGCTCAGCAATCATGGAAAGTTCATTCAAAGCCTGAAGAAAGCAAAATGGAACAAACTCCAAGGCGTAGGTTTGACTAAATGCAGAGTCAGGTGATACTTTCAGCTATTCTGGCACCAGCCCTTCAGGGATTACATTTTGTGAATTGCTCAGTTATATTTTGTGTAGCTGACGAGCATATTCCAAGGTTCAACAGATCACCTGCGAATCTCCACTGGGGAGATCAGTGATGATAAAATTGGATGGCAGCCTCTAATATGCATTGCTCAGGCTGCCAACGGTAGACATGACTGCTCTTGATTATAGTTGTATCCATCTATCCAATCAGTAGCTTACCAGTGGGGAGGGGGTGGGGGGGGGGGGGGTGAACTGTGGGTCGGGGCTCAAGGGTATTTCCCGAAAATATCAATTTTTTTGTATTGATCTGCCGTTCTGTTCACTGGGATTTTTTTTTAAATTTAGAGTATCCAATTAAGGGGCAATTTAGCATGGCCAATCCACCTAGCCTGCACATCTTTGGGTTGTGGGGGCAAAGTCCATGAAAACACGGGGAGAATATGCAAACTCCACACAGACAGTGACCCAGAGCCGGGATCGAACCTACGACCTCAGCACCGTGAGGCAGCAATGCTAACCACTGTGGCACCGTGCTGCCCTGCTCACTGGGATGTTACCGTGAATCATAAATTCACTGCTAGATTAACAGCACATAACTGAGCCTTGGATTTTGTGCAATATGTTTTTGGACTGACAGGACGATCTCTTTTTACTTGCTTTATTTGAATAGTTAAAATAATGAAACATTGATGTTTATGTTTGAACCTCATTGTGAAATTCCTATTTGCAATTGGAGCACTTGAAGTTGTTTTGTTTGGTGTGGGGAACTTGTATCCAAACACACTTTCTGAATAATCTTTCCTCTGCCTCTTCCTCAGTCTCTATCACGGAGGCTTTTTCTCACACTATCACCCCAGTGATTAAATGTAATCTTTGCTTAACCAGAAGGTTCTTTGAATGTTGTAAATGGCCACGCCCCATTAAAATGGAGTATGAAATTTGAAAAATGAACTGACGCTGTATACATTTTCTTGTCTTCCGGAACTATCCGTGGGCTTGGTCCCGGAAGTCTCTGATAATTCAAGGGTTAAATAAAAATATAAAGGTATCGACGTTCACATGTTTCTTAAAATAGATTTGAACAGTTACTTCCTGTGGCGACGCAAACTGAAAGTATGATTTGGATTAGAAATTATTGTAGAAATGATTGTATCCGATCAACAGCTGAATTTTGTTAATTTGCTGAGAGTCTTTTATCTGATAAGTGATGTGTTGGGTATGCTGGGTCTGCGAGGACTGTGTTTACCAGAGCAGTGAGAGAGACAGGCTACCAACACTTGTAGAAGTACAACTCTATTTTATTTAACTATGAGCTGTTAAACATACTTGCACAGTGGGTTGACACTATGTTAGGTTGACTGCAGACCTGAGGCTAACCTGACCAGGCTATACTGCTTGCACATGGTAGATGTTCGTGTTACTGATCACAGGCTCTGGCTGTCTCAGAGGCTGCATCCCGAATGAGTGGGAAAACTAGTGCCCTCTGGCTTTATAGTGGCCGTGTCCGGTCTGGTGATTGGCTGCTGTGTTCTGTGTGTTGATTGGTCTTTCAGTGTGTCAGTCAGTGTCTGTCTGTGTATATTATGACTTGTGTGTATATTATGACAAGTTACAGACACTTCCAATGCCAAATTTCTGCAAACACTTGGCAACCAGATTTTTGTGCAAAGGAGATTAGGAGCACGATTTAATGCCCAGAAAACAGAGCCCCGTTTTGGATGCGTCTAGTGGGGTGTTTCTTGGTGCCTGCAGTGCTAATCTTGCTATCAAATGGGGCTTCTTTTTTGGCCTTGGCAAGGAGTGCCCCACCGAGGCACTTATCCTACTTAAGTTTACTAATCTGGATTTCGCCCCGTTGCGCGAGGTCCAGATTGTGACGACTTGTGCGATCACAGGGGAGTTTTCCACATGGCGTCACGAAATTCTGGCGCGACGAGGCCGTTTAATTGCACACGAAAAATCTGGGGCTATAGTTTTCTTCTCTCAGTTCCTTTCGAACGTAAAATGTGTTTTTGACAAGCGGCGATTCCCCCACCTTGTGTCCACTATTTGACAGTCAGATTCTTACAGCTTCTGCTATGGTCAGTCGGAACTGAAGCCAATGAGATGGTGCTTGAGATTGGCCAGGAGCTCGTTGCCTCTTAAGTTGTCTGTCAGAGAAAGAATATGAAATGCGATTGTGTTTCATTCGCATGCAGTACTCGGGACTCTGTTTAGTGTCTAAAAAACTGAGTCTTTTGATGACTGCTGAAGCTGGCAGTATCTGGAATATATCCAGATCCACTCAGACTCTCAGAGCAACCCTAACAAACTATTATGTTTTTGCAAGGTTTTCCGTGCTCTTCCCATCCTATTTAATTTGTCCAGGGCAACAGATCCATTTGTCCTTTTTTCATAAAGCAGTCCAGCTCAGTCCTGAAAAAAATAGATTCACCTTTGTATGGTGCTAGTCATGACAATCCCAAAGTGTTTTACAGCCGATAAAGTATTTGGAAAGTCTGACCACTATTGTAATCGTTAGAATGATGCAGCACAGAAAGAGGCCATTTGGCCCATCGCACCTGCGCTGGCGCTTTGGAAGAGCTAGAATCCCATTCCCTGCCCTATCTCTGAGGCCTTGCAACTGTTTCCCATTTGAAAGTTGGCATTGCATCTGCTTCCTTCATGCAGGAATTGCATAGAATCTTAGAAACCCTACAGTGCAGAAGGAGGCCATTCGGCCCATCGGGTCAGCACTGACCCTTCGAATGAGCACTCTGCCCATTGGCGAGTGACCACCTCGCTTTATTCCCGTAATCCCATAATATAACCTGCACATCCATGGATATTAAGGGGCAATTTAGCATGCCCAATCCACATAACCCGCACATCTTTAAACTGTGGGAGGAAACCCACGCAGACATGAGGAGAACGTACAAACGCCACACAGACAGTGACTCAAGGTCAGAATTGAACTGGGCGCTGTGAGGCAGATCAGAACAGCTAAACTGTGCAACAACAATTTCTCCTTTCTCTCAGCCTCTGGACTACTTACAATTACCTTGTATTTCTGTTCTCAAGTTGGCTGTCACCTCTGTCACTGGAAACCGTTTCATTTTATTAACACTACCAAAACATTTCATGACTTTGAATACCAATTTAAATTTCCCATTAAGTTTCTGTGTTCTGAGGAGAACAGCCCCTGTATGAAGAGAGATTAAACAGTTTGGGCTTATGCTTGCTGGAGTTTAGCAGAATGAGAGTGACCCTTACAGGGTCAGCAGGGTAGCATGGTGGTTAGCATAAATGCTTCACAGCTCCAGGGTCCCAGGTTCGATTCCCGGCTGGGTCACTGTCTGTGTGGAGTCTGCACGTCCTCCCCCTGTGTGCGTGGGTTTCCTCCGGGTGCTCCGGTTTCCTCCCACAGTCCAAAGATGTGCGGGTTAGGTGGATTGGCCATGCTAAATTGCCCGTAGTGTCCTAATAAAAGTACGGTTAAGGGGGGGGGGGGGGGGGTTGTTGGGTTACGGGTATAGGGTGGATACGTGGGTTTGAGTAGGGTGATCATGGCTCGGCACAACATTGAGGGCCGAAGGGCCTGTTCTGTGCTGTACTGTTCTATGTTCTATGTTCTATCTGATCGAGGTGTATAAAATACTAAATGGGATTGATGAAGTAAACGTAAACCACATGCTCCCCCTTGATAATCTTTATTATTGTCACAAGTAGGCTTACATTAAGACTGCAATAAAATTACTGTGAAAATTGAGGGCAATCTAGAACGAGAGGTCACATGTATATCGAGAGGCGGTAGATTTAGAACTGTGATGAGGAGGAACTACTTCTTGCAGTGGGTGGTGAATTGGTGGAACTCGCTGCCCCATAGTAAGGTGGAATCTGAGTGAGTAAATGGTTTCAAGAAGGAGATATATATATATATTTCTGATTAATAAAAACAGGTTAAAGGGATATGGAGAACAAGTAAGAGGTAAATTTGAGACCAGGAAGAGATCAGCCATGATCTGATTGAATGGCGGCGCAAGCTCGAAGGACTGGGTTGCCTACTCCTGCTCCTAATTCCTATATTCTAATGTTCCTTATCCCTTGCTTCCTTTAGTTTCCAAAAATCAATCCGTCTCTATCTTGAATGTACAATGTGGATTTCTCCCAGCAAATCTATATTTGCTTTTTGTAGGTCTCGCGTTCCAACACTAAAGATTTTTATCCTGTCCGTAAACTTGCAGATAATTCCCCAACATCTTTGCCTTTTACTGTTTTCATTAATTATTTAGACAATGATCTTAATACCGGTCCCATCAGAACATCATGAGTAACATCTCCAAGCAGATCCAAATTCATTAATAACCACTTTCTGGCGACAGCCAATTCTCAGTCCACCACCGCAGATTATTGCTCATTCCAGAAATAGTTGGGCAGCAACTTTGAGTGAGGACTGTGGATCCCTATCACAGAGACAGTGGGAATCTAGAAGGCTAAGCTAGTGGAGGTTAATGTAAACTAAAGGTACGGATCATGGAAGCGGCATAATGTGTTGATCGCTGGCTGAATATAATAACTTTACCATTGTAACAAGGGTTGGCCGCACCACTAATGTGCACAGCAGCTGTAGGTGAGGTCTCCCATAGACTTTAGTTCACTGTCTAACAGTGGACAAAATTGGGCGACCTGCCGGAGCCGAATTCCACCTCAGTTGCGCTCCTGCAATCCCTGATCCTTAGCCATGCAAACCTATGCATGGTGAGGATTGTGAGGGATTCCCGAGGGAATCCCACTATCGGGCTGCCATTTTGAGTGGGCAGCCCATTGATAGAGAGGTCCCACAGCTCGCCAACCCACTCCCGCATTGCAATTCAACCCCTGCCTGCGTCACATTTCAGCTCCCCACCCCTGGATTTTCTGCATTCTCCCACTCCTCCCAAGTACAGGGATAACCTTCCCCTTTCCCCCCCCCTTCCCCCCCCCCCCCCAATAGAGACCCCCTGAATAAAGAGACCCCCCCCCCCCCCCCCCAGAAAAGTGACACCTGTCAGGAAGCTGGAGATCAGTCCAGACAGAGGAAGTGAAAGAAATTGTTGCTTTAACACTCACCTGGACAATATATCTGCTGGCTCAGACACATGAAGCAGCCCCTGTCTGTTCCTGGAAAAACAGTGAGCTGTGTTTAACCCCCCTGCAGATCTTTGAACTGCAAACCATTCATTACTCTTAGATATTGATTTTCATAGGCTGTGATTGACAGCTTCCACACACCCACAGCTGTCAGTATTGCTCCATTCATCTCCCGTTCACAGATCAGTAACTTGAAGTGCTCTAACACAATGTTTATAAACATCCAGCTTTGATTAACAGCCCCTGGAGCACCAGAATCAGAGTTACGTGCTGTCAATTTCAAGCTGGCCACTTATAAATCACTTGAGCATGAAAGCAGGTGATTGGAAAGCACGCAATGGCTCTCATCAAGAGAGAGAAAGCGGGGCAGGTTGGGGGGCACAGGGCCAGGAGACGCAAGGGCCCGAACAGCATGAGACAGCAGGGCCTCTCAGGTCAAGATGCTGCCAAACGTGGACCACTGCATAGGCAGGATTTGAACCCTGACCCAGAAGTGAACTCTCCATCGCCCTTCCTTCTCATCAATAATTGTGATATATGCATATTTGCGGTTTATAATTGTTTTTTGTTGGTTATGCTGGGGAGGGATGAGGCAACTGCTCTTGACACTGTTAATAATTCCACTGTATTGCCATGGAAACAAAAACCATACTTGCTTCTTTAAGATGAGGCCTAACCTAATGGTCAGCAACCTGCGGCCCATCTGGGTACTGAATGTGGCCTCGGAGACATTTTGTTGACCGTTGCTCACACACAAGGTTCCACATTTCGCTAATTTTCATCTGTATCGTGTTTCTTCGTACCAGTATGACTGTCGTGATTCATGTGTAAAGCAAATGAGGTACGTGCTCACACAACATTGACTACGAGAGCCGTGTGCTCCCTCTGTCTCAAAAGTTTTATAATTCTTTTGTTTTTATCATTTGAAATCGATGAGCATTCTATTAATTTGTAAGTGATTATTTTAAGCATTTTATATAGCTCATTCTGAAATATTCAGTGTGCATTGAATGTATTTAATCTTATTCATGAGGTCAGGATTAGTGAAGAAGCCCGATTTCAATCTTGCAGCCCATTGAGATGAAAGAGGGCCACTCATGAGGCCCACCCGCCAGCCTTGGTTGCCCATCCCTGCCCTTAACTCTTGGATGTTCAGTTTGGTGAAAATCCAGCACCTGCTGTATATTTTATGTTGTATTAAATTCTTGATTTCTCGAGGAATTAAGGGCTATGGGGAGAGAGCGGGTAAATGGAGTTGGAATCAACCATGATTGAATGGTGGAGTGGACTCGATGGGCCGAATGGCCTTACTTCCGCTCCTATGTCTTATGGTCTTATGTTCTTATGGTATTTTATGTTATCCCTGAGGTCTCACAAAAACACAAAATGAAAAGCTAGCGCTGGGCTGTATTTTAATGAATTGATTACAGTTGAGTCTAACGTTTTTGGTAATGAGTGCCATGTCATTAGTTTTAATGTGATCTTGAACTAATCTCTCTAGGAGTCTATTCTACATGTTCAATAATCTTGTGAGAAAATGAAAAGCTTGCTAACCACCAACCTGCTCAAGGCTGATGAATTTTGTTATCTATTCCTGTGCTTGTTTAATTAGCTTTCTTATTTGCTTGTTTATGCCTTCAATTGAAGGACTTACACCATCATGTCTTCCTTCAGTTTCCTCTGCTTAACCACAAAGAATTCCAGTAGATCTGTAAGGAATGCGTCAGTCTTCCTGAAACCATTTGAATGGCTCCCTCTGTTTCCTGGCAGTTGGTTGTCCTGATGTCCTTTTATAATATTGCAAAACGAAGTAAGGGTCACAATCCTGTGTCGCTGTTCTGATCGAACGACCTTCAATGAACCTTTACCATTTGTCTCTCTGCAGGAAAAAACAAAAATTGTCGAGCCGTTGGATTATGAGAATGTCATTACGCAACGGAAAGCGCAGATTCAGAATGATCCTCTACGGGATCTACTGCAATTCCCATTGGACGAGGTTTCAGTAAGTACGCTCATACATGTGTTGGACAAATTCTAATAGTGCTTCCAGGCTTTCATCACTATGAAGCGTAGTCGTGGGTGAGGCACTCGGAGACGCTTGGATTAAAATCACGAGCAGGTCAGTTAGTTCCTTGCGTTTGCGGTTCATGTATACCTGGACTCCTTTTACCCATTTTCTCCCCCATACCTCTCAATATCTTTTATACAACAAAAATCCATCATTCTCTGCCCTGAAAGCTTCATATGTTGCCTAACATCCACAGCCATTTTTGTTGGGGGGTGGGGGTGGAGTCTGAAAGTCTGGAGAATTTCAGATTTTCACTACCCCTTGAATGAAAAAATGCATTCTGGTTTCCTTCCTGAATGGTTTGGCTCTAATCTTAAGGTTGTGCCCTCTTCCTCTTGGTCCTCTCACCAGAGGAAGATAGGCTTCCTCCATCACCTATCCTCTCAACTCATTTTATCCCATTGGCCAGAGCATCCCTCAACCCTCTCCAGGCAAGGGAAGTACAAGCTGCTTGCTGCTCCAGGAAAGTTATCCCCACATAAAGAACCTACAGGAGATGATGGGTGGAAAATAGAAGGTTCTGTCTCATTGGGTGAATAACTTGTGCCTTTATCACAATAAAATACCCCAAAGTGCTTTAGAGAGGTGACAACCGAAGGCTATTGGAGGAGAGCAAAGGCATGGCTGAGATGGAGCTTATTCATGAAGGAGGTGAAGAGAGGTGGACAGGGTATCGTGGAGCGGGAGTAAACCCAGTTGAAGGGGGTCTATGAAGCAAATCTGCAACTGAGAGGAGCAAGGGAGAGCTGAGTGGGTGACATTGGCTGACACAACAGTTTAGAGGTCAGTAGAAAGACGAAGAAAGGTGAAGCTGTGGGGCTTTTGAAAAAGAAAATGGCCGGGTTCTCCATTGTGAGCTCACCTGGCTGTGACTGTTAGGGAGGATGGAGAATTTGGCGCTCAGCCCAATCTCCCATTCATAGCAGCGGGACGTGAAAATCCCACCCAATGAATAAATATTTGACAAAGGTCAATTTAAAAGAACATCTAAATGGACAATGTAATGTAACATTTCCAAAGAACCTTTAGAGACACGATGGGCTGAATGGCCTTCTTCAGAGCTGCAGTGTTCTAAAATGCGTTTTATGGACGATGGACAATCTCATTCCAAAATTACTGTGCAATGAATACGAGAAATGACTCTGAAGTTTCTTTGAGATCCAGTTATGCAGTTAAATGATATCTTTACTGTTACATCTATTCCTCACATGCAATCATACTGAGCACTGTATTTTTCTTTTCCTGAATAGATCTCTACAATTCTGCGCCAGAGAAGAACCATCCAGTCTACACTGCCTTCAGATGCTGCAAAGCTAGCCCAAAGCCTTCTGGTTAAAGAGGTACACATGGATGTGTGATCCAATGCATGAATGTTTATTAATTCTAGCTCTAAGATTCCCTCCCCAGCCTTCCATTCCCCTCTCCTTCCTTAAGATGCTCCTTAGAACCTACAGCTTTGGCCAGGCTTTGGTTACCTGTTTAATCTCCCCTTTATTAGTTTGGTGTCGGTGTTTCTCTGATTCGGCCATGCCAAATGTCTTCAGACCATATACTGTGTTAAAAGCAATATATTCATGCATGTTTGGTGAGCATGTATCAAATCTGGAGATTGTAGATTAGCCTGGTTACGCTGTACTCTTCTCACAGTGACACTGAACATCTAACATGCAAAAACATTCACGATTTCTGGGGAAATCATGAAATTGGTGTGAAGAATGTTCCATTAAGTGTTTAATTAAGTCTTCCTTTTTCAAGTGAAGAAAAACTTGAGGCCAGCATTTGTTGCTCCCCCCCACCAATTGCCCTTGAGAATGTGGTGATGAGCCACCTCTTGAACCGCTGCTGTCCGTGAGGTGTAGGTACACCCACAGTGCTGTTAGGGAGTGAGTTCCTGGATTTTGATGAAGGAACAGCATTATATTTCCATGTCAGGCCGATGTATGATTTTGGAGGCTAAGATGGAGCTTATCATGAAGGGGTTGGAGAGGAGAGTGAACCCAGTTGAAGGGGCTCTACCAAGCAAAGTAGTAACCTGAGAGGAGGGAAGGAGGCCTGAGTGGGTGGCATTGGCTGATACATCAGGTTAGAGGGGAGTAGAGGGACGGAGAAAGGTGAAGCTGTGGAGCTTTTGAAAAAGAAAATGGAGCTGGTTTAGCATAGTGGGCTAAACAGCTGGCTTATAATGCAGAACAAGGCTAGCAGCGCGGGTTCAATTCCCGTGCTGGCCACCCCGAATAGGCACCGGAATATGGCGACTAGGGGCTTTTCACACTAACTTCATTGAAGCCTACTTGTGACAATAAGCAATTATTATCATTAATCTGAAGTGGTGGTGTTCCCATCCTCTGAACTTCTAGGTGCTGGTTTAGGAAGAGCCTTGGTGAGTTCCTGCAGTGCATTGTGTAGCTGATGAATATTGCTGCCACTGTGTGCCAGTGGTGGAGGGAGTGAATATTTAGTATGGTGGATGGGATGTTGAGTAGTACCTGTCATTTAGCACTAATGAGTGTAACAAATGAATGAGTGATGGCAAATGTCAGGCTTGTTAGGGATAGGTTAATAAATCCAGAGGAAATTCATACGTAGCCTATTAGGTAGCAGCTCTTTTAAACAGGAAGTTGTGGCCTGCCCATCTGACGTACTGATCTAAAATTTGTTATAACTACCACATGAAAGAGGAAGAAAGCCCTTCTGTCAGTGTGAACAATTTCTGCTTATTTGTACTATCAAAACCTATCGTAATTTTGCACACACTAATTAAATCTCCCCTTAACCTTTTCTGCCCTTAATATTGAACAGCACCAGCTTCTCTAGTTTCTACATATAACAAGTCTCTCAACGCTGATACCATTCTACTAAATCGCTTCTACATCATTTCCAAGGCCATGACCTCTCTCCTAAAGTGCCCAAAACTGAGCAAAACACTCCAGCTGTTATATAACCAATGTTCTCTCAAGGTTCAGAAAAATGTTCTTGCCTTTGTTCTGTTTCCCTATTTATAGAAAACAAACAAACTATCTTTTTTTTTGTTTTTAAATAATTTTTATTGGAATTTAAAAAAAAATATATCAACAAAACAATAATAACAATAATAATAATAAACACCCCCCGGCACCCGTAACAACGCATATAACAAACCCCCTCACCCCCCCCCCCCAATCCCACTAAACAACAAAATAAATTAACAATAAGCAAACTAACTTAAACACTATCCCCCTGAAAATCACCCCCCCCTTTCACTCCCTCCCCCCGGGTTGCTGCTGCTGCTGACCTAGTACCTTATCGTTGAGCCAGAAAGTCGAGGAAAGGCTGCCACCGCCTAAAGAACCCTTCTACCGACCCCCTCAGGGCGAATTTGACCCTCTCCAGCTGAATGAATCCCGCCATGTCATTAATCCAGGTCTCCACGCTCGGAGGTCTCGCATCTTTCCACTGCAGCAAGATCCTCCGCCGAGCTACTAGGGACGCAAAGGCCAAGGCATCGGCCTCTTTCGCCTCCTGCACTCCCGGCTCCACCCCAACCCCAAATATCGCGAGTGCCCAGTCTGGCTTGGCCCTGGATCCCACCACCCTCGACACCGTCCTCGCCACCCCGTTCCAGAACTCCTCCAGTGCCGGGCATGCCCAGAACATATGGGCATGGTTCGCTGGACTCCCCGAGCACCTGACACACCTGACTTCGCCCCCAAAGAACCTACTCATCCTAGATCCAGACATGTGGGCCCGGTGCAGCACCTTGAATTGGATGAGGCTAAGCCGCGCACATGAGGAGGAAGAGTTAACCCTCTCCAGGGCATCCGCCCATGTCCCCTCCTCGATCTGCTCCCCCAGCTCCACCTCCCACTTAGCCTTCAGCTCCTCTACCGACACCTCCCCCACCTCCTGCATTACCTGGTAGATGTCCGACACCTTCCCATCCCCGACCCACACCCCCGAAAGCACCCTATCCCTTACCCCCCGCGGAGGCAGCAAAGGGAACCCCTCCACCTGTCGCTTAGCAAACGCCTTGACCTGAAGGTACCTGAACATATTCCCCGGGGGAGCTCAAACTTCTCCTCCAGTTCACCAAGGCTTGCGAACCTCCCGTCGGTAAACAGGTCTCCCAACTTCCTAATGCCCGCCCTGTGCAAACAAACTATCTTGCCATAGATTTCAGCTACCATGTGTCTATCCATTTTGCCATTCTCTCAACAGCCTCCTGAAGTCTGTTGCTATCATTCTCATTTTGTATTGCATTTTTGAGATTGGTATCATTTACAGTCTTTGTAAACATGCCTTTTATGCCCGACTCCAGAATATTTATACTGCATTGGATCTATTTGATCCACCCAGTCCTGCCCAATATTTCCACGCCACTCAATCCTCTCCCTACCGTTCCTCATCTAACTCCATCAATAAGACCCTCTATTCCCTTCTGCTCAAATGTTTGCTTATGTTTACTTAAATACCACGGTGGCACAGTGGTTAGCCCTGGTGCCTCACAGCGCCAGGGACCCAGGTTCAATTCTAACCTTAGCTGACTGCCTGTCTGGAGTTTGCACGTTCTCCCTGTGTCTGCGTAGTTTTCCTCCGGGTGCTCCGGTTTCCTCCCACAATCCAAAGATGTGCCAGTTAGGTGGATTGACCATGCTAAATTGCCCTTAGTGGCTAAATATTACATGGAGTTACTGGGATAAGATGAGGGATTGGGCCTAGGAAGGGTGCTCTTTCAGAGGGTTCTTTTGACTCAATGGGCTGAATGGCCTCCTTCTGCACTGTAGAGATTTTATGATACTATTCGCTTCGCTCTCTGTGGTCGTGAGTTCCACATTCTCATGACTCTTTGTGTAAAGATTCTCTTGAATTCCCAATGGATTGCCTTGGTGCCTAGTTTATGGTGATGCTGTTTCATTTTATTCTTTGCCACAAAATTATTCGCTCTATCAAAACTGTTCAAAATTTTAAAGATATCTGTTAGGTCACCTCTCAGCCTTCTTCTTTCAAAAGAGACCCAGCCTGTCAATCCTTTCCTGATATGCGTAACCACATATTTTATATCATCCATGTAAATATTCTCTATCCTCTCCAGTATCTCTATTTTTTTCAATGTATGACGATAGAACTCGACACAGTAATTCCTGTGTAGTGTAATCAAGGTTCGATACCGGATTTGCAGAACTTATTGCTGTTCAATTCTAATGCTCCGGGGCTTTTTTAATGCCCATGTTAACCTGTTGCACCTTTTAGTGATTTGTATAATCCGTGACATCCTTATTTTTCTTGCCATAATATAATAACACATTCATTTAAGGAGAAATTAATTTACCAATTATAAGTCCAGTCTGCAAGTTTAGCAATTTTGTGTAATTTGTAGCCGTCTTCCTCAGTATTAGAAACATAGAAAATGGGTGCATGACTAGGCGGGGCAGCACGGTAGCATGGTGGTTAGCATAAATGCTTCACAGCTCCAGGGTCCCAGGTTCGATTCCCGGCTGGGTCACTGTAAACAAAAAAACCTGGGTTTCCTCCGGGTGCTCCGGTTTCTTCCCACAGTCCAAAGATGTGCGGGTTAGGTGGATTGGCCATGATAAATTGCCCTTAGTGTCCAAAATTGCCCTTCGTGTTGGGTGGGGTTACTGGTTTCTGGGGATAGGTGTTAACCTTGGGTAGGGTGCTCTTTCCAGGAGCCGGTGCAGACTCGATGGGCCGAATGGCCTCCTTCTGCACTGTAAATTCTATGTATTCGGCCCTTCGAGTCTGCACCATCATTCAACATGATCATGGTTGATCAATCAATTTCAGTATCTCACTTCCGCTTTCTCTCCATACCCTTTGATCCCTTTAGCTGCAAAGGCCACGTCCATATCCCTCCTGAATATATCCGACAAACTGGCCCCAACAGCTCTCTGTGTATAGAATTCCAAAAGTTCACAACTTCTGAGAGAAGAAGTTCTTCCTCATCTCAGTCCTGAATGGCTTACCTCTTGTTCTTAGGCTCTGACCCTTGGTTCTGGATGTCCCCAACACCGGGGGCATTCTTCCAGCATCTAGCCTGTCCAATCCCATCAGGATTTTTTATGTGTGGTAGTCACCACTAACTGTATTAGATGTATATTAGATGTAGTATGGTAAGACTCCTGTACTAGAGGTACATGGGTAAGTCCCTACCTGCTTGCTCTGCCCAGTAGGAGGCATATAATTGTGTGTTCTCCCCGGTGCTGCTCCCATTCTGGTGGCAGCTACAGGAGGCTACACATCTTTGCTCAATAAAGCCTTGATTATTCACTACTCTCGTCTTCGTAGTAATTGATAGTGCATCAATTCATTGAGCAAAGATGTGTAGCCTCCTGTAGCTGCTACTAGAATGGGAGCAGCGCCGGCGAGCACACACATTTATACGCTGCTTACTGGGCGGAGCCAGCAGGCAGGGATTTACCCATGTACCTCTAGTGCAGGAGTTGTACCGTACTACATCTAATATACATCTAATACAGTTAGTGGTGACTACCACAATATGTATCTATGAGATCCCCTCCCATTCGTCTAAACTCCAGTGAGTAAAAACCCAGTCAATCCAGTCCTCCTTCATATGTCAGTCCTGCCATCCCGGGAATTAGTCTGGTGATTAGTGTCAAGCCCTCTCCACCACCACCAACCCCCCCCCCCCCCCCCCCCCCCCCCCCCCAAAAGAAAATTTGATGTCATCTGCAAGTTTACAAATTATGGACGGAATTTTCTCAAAATCTGCAGTGCCAGGTTCATATTGAAAACCGACATGTATTTCTCCAGACGCACAGCCGAGTTTTCACTCCAGATTTTCTAGCACTTCTGCATAGATAGTACAGTGGTAGTGACTAGTGTCTTTTTCGAGAGAACAAAGGAATCCTGATTTTCTCTCGCCCAACAGTTCAGCACTCCCTCAGTACTGCACTGGAGTAAGTGTCAGCCTGGATTATGGGCTCAAGTCTCTTGAATTTTTGATATTCTGACTCAGAGGTGACATTGCTGCCCACGGAGCCAGCTGGAGGCATCTTGCATTATATTTTCGGCGAGTACTATTTCGATTTTTCCTTTGGGAATACAATATTCCAAATTCTGAAAATCTATTGAATCTCACTGTCACAAATAGAAATATCTCTGCCAGTGTTCTTCCCATGACTGCTTTATTGAAAACAAATGACTGGAGGACATTTTCCCCATAATACGTGCTTTGTTATGAAGCACATCACAGTCCTCCCAGTATAGAGATTTGCCCTCTATCATTCTGCATTTAATATAATGTGCCTTTCTCTATGTAGTCACGCAAAATATTGATTTCGTGAGCAGAAATTATCAGGCCATTTCCTGTTGCCTGAATGCGATGAGAGGCAACATTTGTGTCAGAGTTCAAAGTATTTTTTAAGGTCTTTCATTTGATTATCTCTTCAACCCCTGCAATTGAGCTGATAAAAAATCTTGCTTCATGACTGGGCGCACAGACTTTTGATCCTTTATACGGAGCATTTCGCCACCCTAGGATGACCCAGAGCTTTACAGCTGATGAATTCCTGTCATAGTGTAGGAAATAATCTGCGCATAGTAAGCTCCCACAAGCAACAATGAGAAAATGCCTAGCGAATTTTTGCTGGTCAGAATGTCGGGGGAACTCGCCTTGTCATCTTTGAAAAGTGCCTTGATCTCTAGAGAGGGCTGATAGAACCTCAGTTGAGCATCTCCTCTGAAAAGCAGCATCTTCGATAGCACTGCCACAGGGCTGTGCTGAATCATAAACTGTTCATGGCACAGAAAAAGGCCACATCGTGGCTGCCCCAACCTAATCCCACCTTTTAACCGCCTTCCACAGTCCTGCAGGTTACGGCACTTGAGGTGCATATCCAGACACATTTTTGATGAGTTGAGGTTTCTCCCTCTACTATCCTTTCAGGCACTGACCTCCAAATCCCCAACATCCCTCTGGGTGCAAAACACACCCCAACATCTCTTCCCTAATCTTCATATCAATTACTTTAAATTTATGCCCCCTAATCACTGACCTCTCTGCTAAGGTAGGTAGGCCATAGCAATCCATCCTATCCAGACCCCTCTCAACTTTGTACATATCAATCAAATATCCCTTCAGCTTCTGCTAATCCATGGAGAACAACGTCAATTTGCAGTATTGTGCACAGTTTTGCTCTGCTTATCGAAGGAAGGATACACTTGCCATACAGGGTAACTCTGGCGAGAATGGCAATCCGTTGGAGATTACCACTCTGCGGAAGTTACAGGTCATTAGTTTAGACATCCAATGTAAGGAGTTCTAATTCATTCACTTTAGCCCTGGCATCATCATAAGGATGTTGCTCTGGATCATATATGGCGAGGTGATTCATGTTGGTAGGAAACATTTGAATGCAGATTACAGGGTCAATGGCAGGGTTCTGAGGAATGTGGAGGAACAGAGAGATCTTGGGGTTCATGTCCATAGATCTCTGAAGATTGCCACTCAAGTGGACAGAGCCGTGAAGAAGGCCTATAGTGTGTTAGCGTTTATTAACAGGGGGCTTGAGTTTAAGAGCCGAGGGGTTATGCTGCAACAGTACATGACCCTGGTGAGACCACATTTGGAGTATTGTATGCAGTTCTGGTCACCTCACTATAGGAAGGATGTGGAAGCATTGGAAAGGGTGCAAAGGAGATTGACCAGGATGCTCCCTGGATTGGAGGATAGGTCTTATGAGGAAAGGTTGAGGGAGCTAGTGCTTTTCTCTTTTTTCTCTTTGGAGCGGAGGAGGATGAGAGGCGACTTAATAGAGATTTTAAGAGACTATTTCCTCGGGTGGATGTAGCTGTTGCAAGGGGGCATAACTATAAGGTTCAGGGTGGGATATATAGGAGGGATGTCCGAGGTAGGTTCTTTACTCAGAGAGTGGTTAGGGTGTGGAATGGACTGCCTGCTGTGATAGTGGAGTCGGATACTTTAGGAACTTTCAAGCGATTATTGGATAGGCACATGAAGCACACCAGAATACAGGGAGTGGGACGGCTTGATCTTGGTTTTGAACACGGCTCGGCATAACATCGAGGGCTGAAGGGCCTGTACGGTGCTGTACTGTTCTATGTTCTATGTTCTAATAGAGCTTCACCAAATTAATCCCTAGGGTGGCAGGATTGTTTTATGAGGAGAGATGGAGAAAACTGAAACTTAAAAATTCATCCAGGGCATGACATGGTTGATGTGGAGAGAATGTGTTTCCCCTGGCTGGTGTACCTAGAACCAGGGGGACACAGTCTCAGAATAAGGGGTAGGCCATTTAGGGCTGAGATGAGGAGGAATCTCTTCACTCGGAAGGTGGTAAATCTTTGGAATCTTCTACCACAGAGTGCTGTAGAATCTCAATTATTGATTAGATTTAAGACAGAAATTGATAGACTTTTGGATATTGTTGTCACTTATGGATATGTCGATAATGTGAGTAAGTGGTGTTAAGAGATAGACCAGGGGTGGGCAAACTTTTCCGTGCAAGGGCCACATTCAGAAATTCACAATTCACAAAGGGCCGCATAGTATATTAAGTAAAATAATTACTTCACCCGGTTATGATTCTGGGCGCCTCATATAGAACATAGAACAGTACAGCACAGAACAGGCCCTTCGGCCCTCGACGTTGTGCCGAGCAATGATCACCCTACTCAAGTCAACGTATCCACCCTATACCAGTAAGTAACCCAACACCCCCCCCCCCCATTAACCTTAAAAACTTTAAAAAAAAAAAAAAAAAATTTAAAAAAAAATTTTTTTTTTTTTTTTTTTAAATGACTTGGTGGGCCGCAGAAATACCTTTGGCGGGCCGCATGCGGCCCGCGGGCCGTAGTTTTCCCACCCCTGAGATAGACGATCAACTATGGTCTAATTTAATGGTGGAGCAGCATTGACAGGCAGAGTGGCCAATCCTGTTCCTTTTCATGGATCAAAAGGGAATTTGATGTATTACAGGCCTTGTGGAAAAGAATAGGCCCAGTTGGAGAGCTCATGGAAACAGGTGGCATACACACGGAAGAATGGTTGAAAAAATGATACGTGTTGCAGGGAACTGCTCCCACGCATCAAGTCTTAAAGCATCCATTCACTATCTGATTTTTGAATGTTAATTTTTCAAGAAAATAACCTATTTTTATGAGCTTTCATGGGTTCTACATTCAATTATGCTTTATTAAAACACCCTGGTAATGACATTGCTTAATGTTTTTCTTTATCTCTGTCGCACGGGACTCTCTGCCCCTTAATCAAAGCTTCTTGTGCCTGGTGTTGTCGTGGTGAATCTTCTATCTTTCTCCGCCGTGGCCCTGCCTTCCTTCCGTTTTTTTTTTTTTTTTTTTTTTTTTTTTTTTTTTTTTTTTAAATTTTTTTATTGGAATTTTTTGCAGAAAATATAACAAAAAGTATAGCAAAAAGCAGTAATATGCAACTAACAGCCCCATAACACCCACAATTCCCCCCATACCGTAACATCACATGTATCACATTCCCCCACCCCCCCCCCAAACAAGAGAACTTAACCATAAATTAAAATTAGATAAATCAAATTTAAATAAAATAAGCTAACATAATCAACGCCCCCCCCCCCCCACCCCCCCCCCCCCCCGGGTTGCTGCTGCTACTGTCCCAGTACCCTATCGTTGAGCCAGGAAGTCGAGGAAAGGTTGCCACCGTTTAAAGAACCCTTGCACCGATCCTCTCAGGGCGAATTTAACCTTCTCAAGCTTAATAAAGCCCGCCATGTCATTGATCCAGGTCTCCACGCTTGGGGGCCTCGCGTCCTTCCACTGTAGCAAAATCCTTCGCCGGGCTACTAGGGACGCAAAGGCCAGCACACCGGCCTCTTTCGCCTCCTGCCTGCCTTCCTTCCGTGAGGCCACTATTTTAACTGGAGGCCAACCAATGATTTGGTTGGATTCAGCATTATCTCTAGACTTCTGTACTCTGCTTCTAAACAGAACAAAGGCCTCAAGAACAAGGTTAACTTGACTGACCCAAAAAACCGTGAAGGCCTGTGGAAGGTGCTATATAAATGTGGCTGCTCTGAAATTATGATCAGGGTCAGTCACACATTTCATGACAGCATGATGGCCCCTGTGATGCAGCATGGTGCCTCATTTGATGATTTTCCTGTCACCACACCAGACAAGGCTATGTAATGGCTCCAGATCTGCTTGCATCTACTTTTTAGCCATGCTCTTGCAATTTTGGAAGATTGTAGCCAGTGCATCCATAGCCACTTAAAGATTATAGAATGTGACCTTTAGGTTCAGGGAATTCATCAGATCATAGAATCCCTACAGTGCAGAAGGAGTCCATTCAGCCCATCAAGTCTGCACTGACCCTCTGAAAGAGCACCTACCAAGGCTCACTCCACCACTCTATCTCTCTCACCCTGGGCACTAATTTTATCATGGCCAATCCAACTAACTTGCACAGCTTTGGACTGTGGGAGGAAACCGGAGCACCCGGAGGAAACCCATGCACACACAGGGAGAACGTGTAATCTCCACACAGACAGACAATCACCCAATACTGGAATTGAACACTGGTACCTGGCACTGAGACAGCAGTGCTGACCACTGTGCCACCGTGCCGCCCAGCGTTGGTCCCACTGGTTTTCCGAGTACTTTTTCCCTAGTACGCGCAATTATTTTACATTCCGCCTTCCCTATCGCCCCCTGGCATGTTTTTAAATGTTCAGGATGAAATGCTATCAGGAAATGAGGTAGGGCCTGCCTTTGGGCAGAGCACACCTAAATGAACAAAGTAATCTTGTTATCCACAAATTCACGTCACATCACAGCAGACTGACACCTTGTAAAGTTCCATGAAAAATTTTAATTTGGAATTAATCCCATAAAATTATTTTGTAAATATTAGATTAGTAAGTAGTATACTTGTTTGCCAAAAGGATGACAGCGTAAGTGATCTATTAGCTTTGCAGGAATGGTAAAATCTCATGGGATTGTTCCATGTTGTTTTTGCTGATTGTGTCATTATGTCTGATCTATTGGTATGGTCATTTGTTTACAGTGCATCAGGACCTATAATTCAGACTGGCACCTGGTAAACTTCAAATACGAAGCTTATGCAGGGGATTTCAGAGCATTGCCAAGGTAAGAGTTTTACTTCAGGTTGTTGTCGATAAGCTCTTCCAGAGGTGGCCCATGGGTCTGGGCATTATAAAAGGGCTGTTACGTTATTGGTAAATAATTCCTAAATAAATGTGCAGGAATGTTTAATTTAAGCAACTTGCGATATGTGCGTGTTTGTGTATATACACACATACACCGTTTTTTCTCTCTCTTATCCAGTGCTCTGTCTTTGCTTATCTTTTCCATTGTTCTCACTTTGCCTCCCTCACTCCCCTTTTCTCCCTTGCCCTCCTTTCCCTCACTCGTCCTCATTCGCTGTGTCTAGCTCACTATTTAAATAATTCTTACATGGGATGGGGGCATCATTGGCTAGGCCAGCATTTATTGCCCATCCCTAATTACCTTTTGAGAAGATGGTGGTGAGCTGCCTTCTTGGACTATTGCAATCCCTGTAGTGTAGATGCACCCACAGTGCTGTTTGGGATTTGACCCAGTGACACTGAAGAGATGATATATTTCCAAGAATGGTGTGTGATTTGGAGGGGATCTTGCAGGTGGTGGTATTCCTGTTCACCTGCTGCCCTTGTCCTTCTTGGTGGTAGAGGTCACAGGTTTGGAAGGTGCTGTCTCAGGAGCCTTGGTGAGTTCCTGCAGTGCATCTTGTCAATGGTGCACATGGCTGCTCCTGTGAGTTGATGGTGGTGGGAGTGATTGTTGAAAGTGGTGGATGAGGTAGCAATCAAGTGGGCTGTTTTGTTATGGATTGTGTTGAGCGTCTTGAGTGTTGTTGGAACTGTACTCATTCAGGCCATGGAGAATATTCCAGCAGACTCCTGACTTGTGCCTTGTAGATCGTGGACATGTTTTGGGGAATCACAAGGTGAGTTAGTCGCTGCAGGATTCCCAGCCTCTGATCTGCTCTTGTAGACACAGTATTTATATGGCTAGTTCAGTTCAGTTTCTGGTCAATGGTAAGTCTCAGGATTGTGATAGTGGGGGATTCAGCAATAATAATACCATTGAATGTCAAGGGGCGATGCTTAGATCCTCTCTTGTTGGAAATGGTCGTTGCCTGGCACTTGTGTGGGACGAATGTTACTTGCCACTCCTCAGCCCAAGCCTGGATATTGTCCAGGTTTTGCTGCATTCAGGCATGGACTGCTTCAGTGCCTGAATGATGCTGAACGTTGTGTAGTCATCTGCAAACATCCCCACCTCTGACCTTATGATGGGGGGGGGGGGAGGTCATTGATGAAGCAGCTGGTTGGTCGGGCCTAGGACGCTACCCTGAGGAACACCTGCGTTGATGTCCTGAAACTGAGGAAATTGACCTTCAACCACCACAATCATCTATGCCAGGTATGATCCCAACCAGTGGAGAGTTTTCCATTGGCTCCAGTTTTCCTAAGGGTCCTTGATGTCACATTTGGTCAAGCGTTGCATTGACATCAAAGGCAGTCACTTTCACCTTACCTCTTGATTTCAACATTTTTGTTCATGTTTGGACCAAGGCTGTAATAGGGTCAGGAACTGAATGATAGGTGGAACTCAAACTGAACACCAGTGGGCATATTGCTGAGTATTGCATCTGTTGCCAACACTTTCCATCACTTTGCTGATGAGCAAAAGTAGACTGACACGGTGATAATTAGCTGGGTTTGATTTGTCTTACTTTTTGTGGACAGGACATACCTGTTCAATTTTCCACTATTCTTCCAATGGCTATTGACAAATGTTGAACCTTCCTTATAAATTTTTCCTTTTGAGATGGCTGTGGGGAGGAATTGCTGCATCGCTGTAACAATGTGCACAAAGTAATCAAAAGGAACAGTCAAAAGTGATTGTGGCTCCATCAAGTGTGTCCAGAATATTAGGGTGAGGCATTTCCTACATTCCCTTAGTCCTCTCCTCCTCCCTCTTCCTCTTTTGGCTCGTCTTATGGTCTTATGGTCCCTATATGGGGCATTTTGAATCCAGTGAGGAACTCGTCTGGCTGCCTCTTAAGGAATCTGCATCTACCCAGTAATAACATAGAATCATAGAATCCCTACAGTGCCGAAGGAGGCCATTTGGTCCATCGAGTCTGCACCGGCCCTCTCCCCCGTAACCCCACAAGAGGCAATTTAGCAGAACCAACCCACCTAACCTACACATCTTTGGACTGTATTCCAGAGTCTCAATAACCTCTGTGAATGGAAGAATCATCTGATATCCAATCTGTTCCTAATCTTTCATAGTTTCAACCTCTCGACCTTTTCATCGAAGGCGACGTTAACAGATGCAAGACGGGAACTGTTAGTGAGAACGTTGTTCAAAAACAGGATTTGCCCCTCTAATTTAATTAAATTTTTCTGTGTTTTTCAAATATTTCCTCTGTAAAGCAAAGTTTCTGTGTTTGGGTTCCCGTTTCTTTTAGCAGAGTGCATCAGCCAGAAAAGTTACCTGTCCAGCTGTTTGAAGTTGATGAAGATGTGGATAGAGATGAGGTAGGTGTTTACATTTCTATAATGGAGTGCAATAGGCAATTGATCAATGTATTTGATGAATTATTCAATATGTTTAATGATGAGCTGCTAGCTGGAAAGGCACGGTGGAATTGAACTTGTGTAAACTGAGTAATTATTAATACTAATAATCTTTATTGTCACAAGTAGGCTTACATTTAATACTGCAGTGAAGTTACTGAGCCACGTTGCGGCGCCTGTTCAGGTACACGGAGGAAGCATTCAGAATATCCAATTCCCCTAACATTAATAAAGCCCAAGGTCCTGTTAACTCTCTATGATGTGCAAACAATTTACAATTATACATACTTGGAAGCTGCATGAAGCAGCCCTCCGTTGAGTGGGACCTGGAATGGGAAATGTGGTTAAGAAGTGGTGCAAGTTTGTGGAACAGACACTGCTGGAACCACCAAAGGCAATAAAACAAGACATGAGGGGCGGAATTCTCCGCAGGGGGCCAAATTCGTGAAGGCCGTCGTGAACTCGGCCAAGGTTCACGACGGCTTCGGAGCCCGCTCCCCGCACCTAATTCACCCCCACCCGGGGGGCTAGGAGCGGGCCTCCGTCTTTCCCGGCCGCAACCTCGGAGCGGATGACTTCATCGTGCAGACGGCACGAACCCGCGCATGCGCGGTGCCGTCTTTCTCCGCCGCCGCCCGGCAAGATGTGGTGGTTTGATCTTGCCGGGCGGCGGAGGGGAAAGAGTGCATCTGTTTTGGACGCTGGCCCGACAATCAGTGGGCACCGATCGCGGGTCTGTCCCCTCCCGAGCACAGTCGCGGTGCTCCCGTCCAAATCGGGCCCCTAGATGCCCCAAACGTGCATCTGGCGCCCGTTTCACGAATGCAGCGACCAGGTGTGATTGCTGCCGTGGTGAAACGAGCGTGAAGGGCCGGCCGCTCGGCCCATTGGGCTCGGAGAATCGCTGTTCGCCGTGAGAAACAGCGAGCGCCGATTTTTCCAAGTCCGGGGAGGGGAGGGAAGGGGGGGGGGTCGCAGGGGGCGCTAGGGGGGTGTAAAAATGTCGGGAGGCCCTCCCACGATTCTCCCACACCACGTGGGGAGCAGAGAATTCCGCCCAAGAGCATTGTAGCGAGATAACGGGTAACATGGAATGGAAGATATGAATTTGAAATGCACCAGTTGTTACACTGAAGTGAAGAGTATTGCAGATTGGGAACATGAAGGGGAACAGGTGAATCTTTCCATTTCCCCAGTTTTTGGCCTTTCATTTCTGCTCTCTGTCCTTGGAGGCTCTGTGCCCCTCTGCTATCCATCCCCCACACCCTATGTTACTGTCCACAAATACACAGTGAGATCACTCCCTTCCTAACTGGCACCTCATTAATAGCTAGTTCCTTACGATCTGCCTGCATACAAATCGCTGTGTGTATGTTGGCTTCCACCTAATTGATGCCCCATCTCCTCCTGAGAGCTTCCATGCGCCAGGTTTCATGTTTCTCTGTAGACCCCCGACAAGGACAGGAGCTGAGCTTTTGTCTATGATTTTGCAGCTTGGATTCTATGCTTCATTGGTGTCCCTCTCTGAAGGGGGGAAAGTACAATTTAGTTGGTGGTTTGATGCTGAAGTGCTCTATCCTATTCATCCCTGCCTCCTGTGAAATGAACTGAAATGATGATGATTAATTTTTGACTGCATATTATGACTCACTATGATTGTCATGTTACGAGAGTGTATGGTGTATTAAGTTCAATCGGCTGAGTTCACTAATCTATGCGGGAACATGAGGGTTCAGTGAGTGGAAAACAGCAATGGTCAATTGACCTTTGCAAACAAACCCATGAAGAGAAACCTGTATTAAGTGTCTTGCAGCCTATATGTGTGAAATTCTTGAGGCTTGATTAAAAAAAACTTAATCTGCTAATTATAAGAGGCCAGGAGACATTCCAATGATACGAATACCTATAATTGTCAGGAATAAAAGAATGACTAGGGTAAGAGTAGGGCCAGTCAAGGACTGTAGTGGGAAGTTGTGCGTGGAGTCTGAGGAGATAGGAGAGGTGCTAAATGAGTATTTTTTATCCGTATTCACACAGGAAAAACACAGTGTTGTCGAGGAGAATACTGAGATACAGGCTACTAGACTAGAAGGGCTTGAGGTACATAAGGAGGAGGTGTTAGCGATTCTGAAAAGCGTTAAAATAGATAAGTCCTCTGGGCTGGATGGGATTTATCCTAGGATTCTCTGGGACGCTAGGGAGGAGATTGCTGAGCCTTTGGCTTTGATCTTTAAGTCATCTTTGTCTTCAGGAATAGTGCCAGAAGACTGGAGGATAGCAAATGTTGTCCCCTTGTTCAAGAAGGGGAGTAGAGACAACCCCAGTAACTATAGACCAGTGAGCCTTACTTCTATTGTGGGCAAAGTCTTGGAAAGGTTTATAAGAGATAGGATGTATAATCATCTGGAAAGGAATAATTTGATTAGAGATAGTCAACATGGCTTTGTGAAGGGTTGGTCGTGCCTCACAAAGCTTATTGAGTTCTTTGAGAACATAGAACATAGAACATAGAACAGTACAGCACAGAACAGGCCCTTCGGCCCTCAATGTTGTGCCGAGCCATGATCACCCTACTCAAACCCACGTATCCACCCTATACCCGTAACCCAACAACCCCCCCTTAACCTTACTTTTATTAGGACACTACGGGCAATTTAGCATGGCCAATCCACCTAACCCGCACATCTTTGGACTGTGGGAGGAAACCGGAGCACCCGGAGGAAACCCACGCACACAGGGGGAGGACGTGCAGACTCCACACAGACAGTGACCCAGCCGGGAATCGAACCTGGGACCCTGGAGCTGTGAAGCATTTATGCTAACCACCATGCTACCCTGCTGCCCCAGGTGACCAAACAGGTGGATGAGGGTAAAGCAGTTGATGTGGTGTATTAACAGAGGGACATAGATAAGCTGCAGAGCTGGGCTGTCAGGTGGCAAATGGAGTTTAATGCAGAAAAGTGTGAGGTGATTCATTTTGGAAGGAATAACAGGAAGACAGAGTACTGGGCTAATGGTAAGATTCTTGGTAGTGTGGATGAGCAGAGAGATCTCAGTGTCCATGTCCATAGATCCCTGAAAGTTGCCACCCAGGTTGAGAGGGTTGTTAAGAAAGTGTACGGTGTGTTAGCTTTTATTGGTAGAGGAATTGAGTTTCGGAGCTATGAAGTCATGTTGCAGTTGTACAAAACTCTGGTGCGGCCGCATTTGGAGTATTGTGTGCAGTTCTGATCGTCACATTATAGGAAGGATGTGGAAGCATTGGAAAGGGTACAGAGGAGATTTACAAGGATGTTGCCTGGTATGGAGGGAAGTTCTTACGAGGAAAGGCTGAGGGACGTCAGGCTGTTTTCGTTAGAGAGAAGAAGGTTAAGAGGTGACTTGATTGAGACATACAAGATGATCAGAGGATTAGATAGGGTGGACAGTGAGAGCCTTTTTCTTGGATGGTGTTAGCTAGCACGAGGGGACATGGTTTAAATTGAGGGGAGATAGATATAGGACAGATGTCAGAGGTAGATTCTTTACTCAGAGAGTAGTAAGGGTGTGGAATGCCCTCCCTGCAACAGCAGTGGACTCGCCAACACTAAACGCATTCAAATGGTCATTGGATAGGCATATGGACGATAAGGGAATAGTGTAGATGGGTTTTAGATGGGTTTCACAGGTCGGCGCAACATCGAGGGCCGAAGGGCATGTACTGCGCTGTAATCTTCTATGTTCTAATTATCAAAAGACTGGCAGCTAAGGGAATTTTGAAACTTTCTGGTTTGATGGGATCATCATTGTGGTCAGGTGAGCCTTGAAAGCATGCACACCTGAATAATGCTTACCAACTGTGTGGAAATCTAGGGGCGCGATTCTCCGCTCCCCATGCCGCATGGGAGAATCGCGGGAGGGCCCCCCGACAAGTCTCACGCCCCCCTCGCGCCTCCTGCGATCCCCCCCCCCCCCCGCTTTGGAAGAACCGCCGCTCGCCGATCTTCATGGCGACCGGCGATTCTCCGACCCGGATGGGCCGAGCGGCCTGCCGTTTGCGACAGTTTCACGACGGCGCTGGTCGTTGCTGTCGTGAAACGGGTGTGGAGAGATGCCCGTTTGGGGCCTGTAGGGGGCCTGGTGGGAATGAGCACCACGACTGTGCTCGGGAGGGGACAGGCCCGCGATCGGTGCCCACCGATCGTCGGGCCGGCATCTCAATCGGACGCACTATTTCCCCTCCACTGCCCCGCAAGATCAAGCCGCCCCGCAAGACGTGGCAGCTGAGGGGAAAGACGGCCACCGCGCATGCGCAGGTTCGAGCTGTCAGCGTCGTGACGTCAGCCGCGCATGCGCGGGTTGGAGCCGGCCAACCTGCGCATGCGCGGCTGACGTCATTAGGCGTGCCGGCCGCGTCATTCTCAGCGCGACTCCCCCACGGCCGACATTTACGGAGCACCGCTCCTAGCCCCGCCAGGAGGGGAGAATAGGGGACGAGGAACGGCCTCCGAGGCCGTCGTGATACTCGGCCGATTTCACGACGGCCCTCCCAGGAGCAGAGAATTCCGCCCCTTTCTGAGCTCTCTAACAAACACAAAGAGCATTTTGAAACAGCTGCTAGGTTCTCTGTCCATGATGGATGACATGACCCTTTGACAACTCATTATGCAGGGAGTAACTAATTCCTGATCGTCATAGTTTCTGGACACCATTGCAGAGGTGTATAAGAAAGGTACGCCTTCTTTTGTTCCTCACTGTACAGCCAGACATTGGTCAACATATCAAAAGTTGCATCTTTTCCCCTGAGCATCTAATCAGCTGTCGAGATGTGAATGGGGACCCGCTGGGTTGATTACTGTGATCAGCATTCAGGGAAAGTGTAACCTTTTATTCTCCTGATTGAGTTAAAGCAGGACGAGAAGTGGGTTAAAGCCAGAATTCCTGGGTAAAAAAGACAAGTACCTTTCTGTGGCCTAAAGCAAAGAGTTTGAGCGGCTAGGCTGAGGACTGGATGGAACAGTTAACTTGGTGAATCTCATTGTTCATATCGTAAGGCAGGGAGCTGGGTGAAAGAGGCAAGTTGTTCTGTTGTTTAAAAGGTAAAACTGGATCGGGAGGATTCCGTATCCGTGGGGCATTTCTAAAATGAGGACATAACTGAATTGAAAGAAATTGGTTTGTTAGTATTGATACCTCCTGTTCATCGCTCATTAGTGTGCTCTTCATATCCCTGTGATTTTGCAACATAGTTCAATAAAGTTGGTTTGAGTGCCTAGCCCTTTAGCAGTGTCATTATTTATTCATTCAAGTCTGACTCCTCGTAACAAAAGTCACCCCCCCCCCCCCTCCCCAAAGAACGACAACCTTGTATTTATTCATCATGTCACTCCAAGATCATTCAAAAATCTCTTCTTGCTGAAGTGGTTTTACAGGTTTTGAGTTGGCAAAAGACCCTGTACAGTATAAATTATATTTCTTTTTCAATTAACAATATGATGGTTCCTCTAAAATTCAGCTTCAAAAGGATGGGGTGTGTCTGTGCGCGTGTAAATGCTTGTGCGGTATGCCCGTGCTCAACTTACAAATTATGACTCTTCAGACTCGCTGCATGTTTGTTTATTCGTGATGCTTCCTTTCCAGGACACTGCATCGATATGCTCACAAAAGGGAGGAAATATTAAGGAAGGCTGGCTGTACAAAGCCAACATGAACACCACCATTACTGTTACAAAGAGGGTAAGATGACGTTAGAGACGAGAGGCAAAAACCAGAAATGGTGAAGAAAATAAATTATTTCAATCTCTTCACAGGACTGATGTATATACAACAAGATAAATTCCTGACTGTTGAGAGGGGGGTGGGAAGGAGGGATTGTTTAATATTATACGGTTTCTGTTCCTTGCAGTTGGGTGCAGAGTGCATGCGGCTAATTCTGCTGCCACATCAGTTGTGAAATTATTTATGTACAAAAGCCACATAAAAACAGCAGTCACAATATCTCGCAAAATGCAACTAGTTCAAAAGAGGAAATGAGACAAATCTAAAATGAGCATGTATTTAATAGGAGGGTGTGGGCTGTGGCAATTGTTGACCATTTTTAAACATTGTGAAGTTATAAACTTTAGTGGTTGTATATATTGGGCTTTTCTTTCATGCAAGGTCTGTTCTCCTGGTATTATTGACTGGGGTTAAAGCTGTCTGTACTGATTTATTCATTCCTACATTACTCTTAATTTAACTGACATACCACTGCTCCAACTGAAATACTCAGAGACCTGAGAAACCAAAGTGCTGCATGAAGTTGATGTCTTTAAATGTCACAATTGTTCCATGAATTGGAATCATTTTCTTTTCTCGTCAATAGTAAAAGATGTTTGGGTTTGAACACGATTAAAAATAGAGACCCACAGTGCATCCACAACAACTTGCATTTCTACAGTGTTCCTCACGTGAGGCAATGTCACTGATGGTTTAACATAGAGGAGGACAACTGGTGACAAGCAAGGAGGGATAAAGGAAGGCAGAGAGTTAGGATTGGCAGCAGAAGGCACGGCCCATAAGGAGAGGTTTTCTGAAGTCGGGAGTAAGGAGGATGATGCAGGAGACTGAGGGGCGGAGAACAAGGCCCAGCAACTAGCAGTAGTGGAACAGAGAACCGGGGGTAAACTGATGACAAAGGGCAAAGCTGCAGGTGACACACACGTATGCTCACACGTGCAGAATAGCACTCTCTCATGCAACAATGTGGAACAATGGCTGCATTTCATAGAATTATAGATCATAGAATTTACAGTGCAGAAGGAGGCCATTCAGCCCATCGAGTCTGCACCGGCTCTTGGAAAGAGCACCCTACCCAAGGTCAACAACTCCACCCTATCCCTATAACCCAGTAACCCCACCCAACACTAAGGGCAATTTTGGACACTAAAGGCAATTTATTATGGCCAATCCACCTAACCTGCACATCTTTGGACTGTGAGAGGAAACCGGAGAACCTGGAGGAAACCCACGCACACACGGGGAGGATGTGCAGACTCCGCACAGACAGTGACCCAAGCTGGAATCGAACCTGGGACCCTGGAGCTGTGAAGCGATTGTGCTATCCACAATGCTACCGTGCTGCCCTTATGTTTCTTCAGAAACGTCTCCGCTTGCCTTCTAGACACAAAGTAAAATTGAACCTACCTGACTCCTTCAGCCCCTGGCTCCTCCCATTAACTACATCATCTTCCTAACTGAACACATTGGGTGCGATCTAACTGAACTGCAACAGAGTCCCGTGTCGAGTGCATTTGGCAGGCGTTTCCCAACACACGCAACGCGGAAAAAGACCACGCTATCGAACAGGACGCTATTGCAATCCTGGGCCTCAGCGGGGAACGTTGAGGCCACACTTAATCCCGTTCCCTACACTGAGGAGCGCCGCTCGCCAGAACTTCTCATTTTTAAATGCCGATCTGATCTGTCAGCAAACGCCCCTCCTCCCTCCCTCCAACAGGAACCTCAGACACCCCAAGTCCCCACAGGGGGGTCCTCCGAGGGGGGGGGGGGTCCTCACACAGATAGGGAACCCCCTGGCCTGATCCCTTGTGCGGGGAAAATGCTAGCTTGCCACTATGGCACTGCTGGTCTGGCAGCCTGGTGCCACCGGGGCACCTTGTCAGGGCCAGGTTGGCACCCGAGTGCCAGGCAAAAGGGCAGGATTAGCACTATCACTGCAGAAAGTATTATTTTGCAAATTCGACAGAGTATATGAAATTATGTGCTGGTAAATCACGAAATGCAGGAAAAGAAAGATAAACAGGAAACGCAACACCCGGTCGTGGATTCCCATCGTGAATTCCAGTCTCCTGCAGAGTCTGGGAAACTTTTTTCCAAGCCTAATCTGCGGCTGCAGCATTACAAACTACCAGGTCCCCAGCATTCAGATGGGGGATGGAGAAGAAAGCTAGGAAAGTGACTGACTGAGCAAGTGTTCAACTTCCATCTGAATATTTGTCATCTTTGTAAATAGAGAGCGTAACGCCATGGAAGAGTTCCAGAGGACTGACAGGCAGTGAATTGGTCTATTTACTTTAGCCTGTTACAGTTACAGAGGACTACATTATAGGGATGTAAAATACATTGATTTAGACGCATACATCTCAATATTTCACCTTAATTTACCTTAAATTGTTGTATCTCGACCACAAAGACCTTATCTAATCTGGGTCTTTGGCAGGAGTTACAAAGCTGAGCAAGCCCATACTGCAGGACTTTTATTGATGGAATAGAGATACTATAATTAGGGATCTCTTTAATTTGTTAAATAGTTGTGAGAGGCAGGAGTACAGTTATCGCAACAAAATGGGACATTTGACTCATGTTTTCCTTCCAGGTGTTCAAGAGGAGATTCTGTTACCTGACCCAACTTTCTGATGGCTCCTATATACTTTATTTTTGTAAAGACGAGAAGGCCTGTAAGGAGTCCAAAGGATCGATTTACTTGGACTCTTGCATTGATGTTGTACAGGTATGACTTTTTTATATGCGCTGGTCAGTATTTGAGCCCATCTATTGTACAATGAGACCATTCAAAGCACTTAGCTGCAAAATTGAGAACGTTTGCCCATCTCCATCTTCAGCTAGTTTAAGGGTGCATGGGCTAAGAGTCGGGCCCTCACCTTGTGACACTTAGATTCTCCTTTGTTATTTACTTTTCCAATCATTCCGGTTTAGGGTCTCCATTTAATCTTCCACTTTCCCATTACACCCTATAGTTGCTTTTGATCTAAAAGGAATTGCAGTCCCCAGTGATTCACCCACCAGAGGAAATAACTTATCTCCATCAACCCCATTGAAGTATTAATCCTTTTAAACCCCTCAGTGAGATTGCACCTTAATCTTCTAGGTTCGAGCGATAACAAGCCAGTTTTATATGAACTACATTCAGAATATTACCTCAAAGTCCTTGGGCTGGATTCTCCGATTTTGAGGCTATGTCTGGAGGAAGTGTCTAGTTTTACAATGAAAAAGTCGGTGCCGCCCCCGTACCGATGCTCTGCCTGGTGGGGGTCCAGCAGCCATGCCACGTAAAATTCCCGACCTAAACGGCCAGAGAATTGCCGGGTTCGTGGCCGCGCATGTGCACGGCGGCGACCTGCAGTGCCGCTCGCAGACCCGACCTGCCAGATAGTGTCCCCCTGGAAACACCCTCGTACACTCCCTGGACACCCTCCACCAGTCTCCCCAGCTCTCGCCGGAGAGTGCCGGGCAATGGAGAATCCCACCCCTGGTATCGCTCTGGTGAAATTTTGCTGCAGCCTCTCTGAGGCCAGTAAGTCCTTGCTGAGGTGCAGAGTCCGGAATTGATTGCAATGTACAGGTGGAGTTTGTCTTTATAACCGTGACAGACTAACAACAGCTAATGAGCTGGTTTTAAAACTAAAGTCATTTGGCCACAGAAGGAGCATGAAACTTTCCGAATCTCTCTTTTCAGTCAACGACAAAATAAATTTATGAATAAAACTTAAGAGATCCCATAAAATGAAAGCTGCAACAATTTGGTGGCTGGTGCATCACGCATAGAATTTAATAGACTTTACAGCATGGGAAACAGGCCATTCGGCCCAACACATCATAGTTCCTGCTACATACTAGTCTCTGCCCACCTTAACTTCCTCCAGTCCAGGAACATATCCCTCTACTCCTCTTCTTCTTGTCTAGTACTCTTGAAGACATCTGTGCTACTCACCTCAACCACTCCATGTGGTAGCAGGTTCCACATTCTCGCCAATCTCTGGGTAAAGAGTTTCTCCTGAATTCCCTATTGGATTGATTAGTAATGACCTTCTATTGATGACTTGTCATTTTGGATGCTACGCACTTACCTAAATTGACCCATTAAAACCCTTAATAATTAAAAAAACCTAATGGGGGCGGGATTCTCTGACCCACCCCCGTCGGGTCGGAGAATCGCCGGGGGTCAGCGTGCCTTCCCTGCCATCCTCCGAATTCTCGGCCCCCCCCCAAAAAAATGCCCCGGCGTGAATCGCGCCGACCGCCTCGGAGAATGCCGGGGATCGGCGCGTCTCAATGCGCCCCAGGGCCGCCCGAATTCTCCGGGCCACGATGGCCGAAGTCCTGCCCGTTTAACGAGAGTCCCGCCAGCGTAAATCAAGGTAGGTCCCTACCGGCGGGATCCAGCTCCGTGGGTGGCCTCTGGGTTTCTCGGGGGGATCTGGCCCTGGGAGGTGCCCCCACGGTGGCCTGGCCCGTGATCGGGGCCCACCGATCCGCGGGCGGGCCTGTGCCGTGAGGGCACTCTATTGTTCTGCACCAGCGGCTGCAGCAGTCCATTGCCGGTGCGGAAAGAAAGCACTCTGCGCATGCGCGGGGATGACGCCAGCACACGCTGGCACTCCGCGCATACGCCAACTCGCGCCGGCCGGCAGAGGCCCTTCGGCGGCGGTTGGCATGGCGCCAAGCCCCTTCCCCACCGACCGGCTGGGCGCAAACCTCTCCGGGGCGGGCCTAGCCCCTGAAGGTGCGGAGGATTCCTCACCTTTGGGGCGGCCCGACGCCGGAGTGGTTCACGCCACTCCGTCCCACCAGAGTTGCCCGCCCCGTCGATTACGGAAGAATCCCGCCCCTGGTCACTTTTCAGCTTTTCTTTGCAAGAATGCAGGTCCAATGTCCAGAAGCCAGCTCTCGGAACACCAGGAGTGTCTGAAAGCCGGGACTGTTTTCTCTCTCGAGATCTGGGTGCTGCTCCCGGAACAGAATAAGTGTGGGAATTAAAGGACTGTTCGGGCTGATTCCAGAAGACCGGATGAGCGAGTAATGTGCACACACACCGGATTGGAGTCTGCTACAGCACTTCTAACCCCCTCCCCCCAACCCCAGCATTCTCTATTCGCAAGACACAAAAGTACCTGTTCGATGGGCAGGTAATCCAAAATCTGTGACGATCTGAAATCCGGAGTCTTGGTCCCAAGTATGCTATATTTTGGACACAGGGGCTGTATCCTCTCGGTTATAACATCACGCTTGGAAATCTATTTTGCACTTTCCCCAGTGTGTGCCCAGCCCATTCGTAATATGGAAAAAGAAAATTTGCATATGACCTCATCAAAACTTTATATAGGTTTAACTAACTTTTCTGCTTTTAAATTCTACACCTCTTTAAATTAAAAATTCCTTTCCAGATTAAGTAATTTTTAATGTTTACTTGAAATACCTTGGTGATGGCCAAGATGTCCCTATCTGAGTAAATACTACAGTATTTAGGCCCAGGAACTGGTTGCATGGACAACATGTCCAGGCAGGTGGTCAATACAGCAACTCTTAAATGGAACAGTTTATCACATAGATCTCTCCATTAACAAACATTGAATTTGATTGGATGTTTAGCAGAGGCAAAAGAAAGGCTTTTTATTAATCTTACCGCAAGACGTGCCAGTCCCATTTCTGCTTTGTATTTATTTAATCAGAGTGTGCGCTGAACCTGGTGGAACAGCCACTAACCTGTGCAATTGCCATTTCCATTCCTAGTGTCCAAAGATGCGCCGTCATAGCTTTGAACTGCGAATGCAGGAGAAGTGCAGCTGGCACCTGGCAGCGGAGAGCGAACTGGAGATGGAAGAGTGGATAATGACCCTGAAAAAGATCATTCAGAGCAACGTCGACAGTGTGCTGTCTGAGAAGCGGAATGGTGAATCCTCTGAATCAGGACTGGGTAACTAAATCTTAAAGTATCCCATTTAATGAGCCAATTGTTTGAGGGCACAAGCAAGCAAGTGGGACAACATAATTCTGTAGTTAAAAATACGTCGGTAAGACGCAGCAGGTCTGGCAGTACCTTGTGGAGAGGAGGGAAGCAGAGGGCAGAATTCTCCCACCTGGAGACTAAGGGCGGGATTCTCCGGCTGCATCCGTCCAGCGACCAGAGAATCCCATCCGAGGTCAATAGACTTCTCCATTGTCCGCGTCTCGTCCGTGGCATTCTTGCGGCGGGCATGATGGAAGAATCCAGTCCTAGGTCCTGTGGCAGGTTTGGGAACGTGGAGTGTTTCCCATTGCGGAGGCCGGCAGGATAACGTGGCAAATCTCCTGGGTGGGATTCTCCGCTTGCCGAGGCCGAAATCTCATTCGGCAATCGGGCAAGAATCCCTTTTGACACCGAAACCGTGGGTGGCATCTGTTTTCGGATGCTCTGCCCCTGCCAAAACGGCGTCATTGGTGAGAACGCCGCACACTGTTGGGACGGCCTCAGGACGTCACCTGAAGGCCGTCACCCGATGCTCCGCCCCCGATGGACCGACTTCCTGACAGTGTGGATCACTTGTGCTCTCAGTTTTTGTCAACCTCACGTGGAGGCTGCGGACTGTGTCCATCGCCCCCACAGTCGGGAGGGGGTGGGGGGGGGTGGTCCGGCGGTGGCGAGAGAGGTACGGGGGACACTATCTGGCAGGCCGGGTCCCTGCAGCGGTTGCACGGTACAACATGGAGAATTGCCGGGTCTGTGGCAATTCTCCGGCTGTATCTGTCGGGAACGGTGGGGATTTTATGTGGCGCGGCTGTTAGTTCCCCACCGAGCGGAGCATCGGTGTCGGGGTCCCAACCGACTTTTTCACCGTATAACTAGATACATTCAGGTGGGTCCCGACCTCTGCACACCACGTTGTTCCAGACGTGTTTTGCACCAACGTGCTTTCTTGCTGGCGTCGCAGAGAATCAAGTTTGGGTGGTCAGGCCTTTATCTGCATCCTATACGCAGGGTGCTAATGAGCTTCTTGCCAGCCTCCGATGGGTATCCCGATCTACCATGGCAGGACCAATGGGAGGTCCGGTTGTAAATTCGAGCCGGTATGCAAACCAATTTCTGGCCCTTCCGCCACATTCGCCCTACCCCCGCACCACTGAACCCGCTGGTAGGGACTTGAGAGAATTCCATTCAGAGTTAAAGTTTTGAGTCAGTATGACTCATCTCGCAGATGCTGCCAGACCCGCTGAGGTTTGCCAGGTTGTCGGTTTTTATTCCAGATTTCTAGCATCTGCAGCATTTTGCTTTTAATTTAGCAAAATGTAGTGGATGGGAAAAGGTGGGGAAGCAAAGTATCCGCTTCACACATTGTCACACCCCCTGGACCACTGTTTCACCTACAACTAGATGCTGGGCAATAGAGGTGATCTCCTGTGCATAAAGGATATGAGGTCCAATAAAAGGAGAGGCTAAACCCGTGAACATCGGCAGTAACTCTGGAATATATAACGACAAAGCAAAAATACTGAGGCATTGAGTAGATCATCTTTTGAAGGTGGTGTTTATTGAGGGAGCAATATTGAAATATTGCCTTGAGACCTAAAATGCATCAATATTGGAATTTGTTTAATATCTCATTTATAAACTGATTTTTCTGACAAAGCAGCCCAGCAAAGTGTCAGAAAACACACTGCAGTCTTGAAGCATGTCTTAATAATTATCTATGTCACCAGTTCTTGCTGCTTTGTGAGGTTGATTGTCCACTTGTATATTGACAGGTGCAAATGTTGTTGACTGAAACGTTCATGTCACTTTAAAAAAAAAAGAGAATCCCACAATGCAGAACGAAGCCATTCAGCCCATCGGGTCTGCACCGGGCCTCCAAAAGAGCACCCTACCCAGACCCACTCCACCACCTTATCCCCAGAACTCCACATAACCTTTGGACACTAAGGGGCAATTTAGCATGGCCAATCTACCTAACCTGTGGGAGGAAACCAGAGCATCTGGAGGAAACCCACACCGACAGGGGGAGAATGTACAAACTCCACAGTCATCCATGGCCGAAATCAAACCCGGGTCCCTGGCGCTGTGAGGCAGTAGTGCTAACCACTGTGCCACCTCTCGACAGTATTAATCAAACAACCTAATAAAATGTCCATTTTGTACTAAAATGCAAAGTGATTTCCCATGAACTTTTGGCAGGCATGTTGGTTGTCCATTGTCCATGAAAAGTCAGTAGTGGTAGGAATTCTCTCACCCACCTGCAGCCATCTCAGCCTGGTGCATTGGTGGGGATGGGATTTTCATCTATATCGCCTGGTGGGGAAGGGATTGAATCTGCTATATGTTTTACGCCCTCCCAGTTTTTGAGCTAGTGGAAATTGGGCAGGTGATCCAATCCGGAGCAGTGTGGGAAGTTACCTCATAAGGTTTGTTATTAACTATTAACTTCTAAGCCACTTTGCAGGACACCGGTGAACTAGATAGTGTAGGACTGAAGTCAGGTATGGGTCAGACTAGCTAATATTAATGAATCTGTTGAGTGTTTTTAAAACTTGGCATTCGTTGGTATTTTATTCTGGAGTCGGCCCAATTTATTAATTAGGAGGCCAATTGTTTTGGCAGGAAGAATAGAAAAGCAGCACTGTATTATTTAAATGGAGAGCTATTGCAGAACGCTGAGCTATAGAGGGGTCAGGATGTCCTGATGCATGAATCACAAGCAGTTAGTCTGCAGACACAGCAAGTGGTTAGGATGGCAAATGTTGTCATTTACTGCAAGGGCAATGGAATATAAAAGTAGGGATGTTTTGCCACAGTTGTCCAGGCCTTGGTGAGAATTTGTCTGGAGTATTGTATACAGTTTTGATCTCTTTACTTAAGAAAAGATACAGGGCTGAATTCTCCGTTTCGCAATGCCGGAAACGCAAATCGTGATCGGGCGGAGAATTGCGGGTAATTCAAAAATCGATGTTTGCGCCTGGAGCCAATTCCAACACCATGCCCTGATCCGTTGCTGGTGGAAATATTGATGTTGGTGCGCTACGCTGGAAGATCCATGAAAAACTGTCATGTGCATGGATTTCAATCTCATTAGCAGCTTGGACACAGTATGCTCCACTCTTCCGTGATGTTCCATCCCACTTCGGTGGAGGTCCAGCGGGTCTGGGTTATTGCAAGTATTGACCAGCAGGGCCTGGGTGCCATGGCTGTGGAGGGGGAGCAGGAGGTTTAGAAAAAACACTGAAAAGCACTCGCAAATTGGCTGGACTTGCTGGGGGGTGGCTGCCTGGGCCGGGGGCACAGTGGAGCACAACTTGCTGCCAATTACGTGGCCTCGGGGTGTCCCCCTCGGGATTACAGGTGACCTAGCTCAGATTGTCATTGCTGCAGTATGTGTTTTAAACGCAACCCTTGCTACTACTTACAGGCCCCTGTCTGGCTGTACACTTGGCTGAGTGCTGCCTGTGTCCTTTGAATTCTCAAAAGGCCTCTGGTCATCTGGGAGCCCACCCAGGCTGTCCCTCCGGGTACCCTGATACATCGTCTGTTTCATTCAGGGGATTGGTGTGGACAAGTTCAATCAAGGGGCCACCCGGTGTTGACACTCCTCAGAAGCATTGCCCCACTGCAGAGGAGGCAATGGATCATCAGAGCTCACTGCTACCAGAGGACACCTACACCGTGGACTTTGGAGCCCTCCCTGCTTCTCTGCCCCCCTCAAGGCAGAGGCCTCACCAGTATCCCCCATCCCTCCGCATTACCAGTTGACTCCTCCTGGTGAGACTGGCAGCATTGACTGCCTCTCTCAGCACATCCCAGGCAGTGTTTAGGAGAACCGGCTTGAGTCTGAGGCCTAGCATGGGGAAGAGAGTGTCCTTCTACTCTTCACTGGCATGGAGCTGTGGGTCCACGTCGGACTCCTGACCTCGGGGACAGGTCTTCTCTGAGCCATCTTGGTAGCTGCAGTGATTGTGTGGTGTGTGGGATATTTAAAAGCCGCTCCAGCTGCCAGGCTCTTTTGTGCTAACTCTGGCCCCAGCAGTTAGAACGCCCGCTGGGCCAGGAATTGCTCTGAATTTGCGCTGGCAGAATGCTAGCCCCATTTGCATGGCCTGACTCATTTTTTGAATAGTGCTCCCAACGGAAATGGAAACACATGCAATTCAGTCCCGGCATCAACACTTTCTCACCAATGGAGAATCCTGCCCATAATTGCATGAGAAGCAATTCAGAGTAGGTTCACGTGACTGATTCCTGGGATGAAGGGGTTATCTTGTGAGGAAAGGTTGATCAATTTAGGCCTGTATCAATTGGGGTTTAGAAGAATGAGAGGTGACCTCATGACCTCTCCAAAGACGGCGACTCTCTGCGAGCTCTCCCCAACAGATCTACTTTTTACTTAACTTATACTCGTTCTAATCTTTTAAACTTCCCATGTACTTAATGATCTGTTGAGCTGCTCACAGAAAAATACTTTTCACTGTACCTTGGTACACATGACAATAAACAAATTCAATCCAATCCGACCTTATTGCAATATACAAGACCTTGAGATGACTTGACTGGGTGGATGTCGAGAGGATATTCCCCCTGTGGGAGAGAAGAGAACTGAGGGACACAGTTTACAAATCAAGAGATGAGGGGAACGATTTTCACTGAGAGATTTATTAGTCTGTGGAATTCTCTTTCCCCAGAGAGCAATGGAGGCAGGCTCATTGATTATTTTTGAGGCAGAGTTAGATTGATTCTTGATTGACGAGGGAGTCAAAGGGTACAGGGGGTAGACCGGAAAGTAGAGCTGAGGCCAGGATTAGATCAGTTATGTTCTTACCAAATAGCAGACTAGACTCGAGGGGCCGAATGGCTTTCTTCTACTCTTAATTTGTATGTTTGTATTCGTCCCATTTCTGTCTTTGTGGGGTTAAAAAGAGCAGCCTAACCTAATCCCACTTTCCAGCTCCTGGTCAATAAACCCAATAGGTTCTGACATTTGTATACAGTATTCAAGTATTGTTCAAATGTTACGAGGGTTTCTGCTTCTACCACCCTTTCAGGCTGTGAGCACCAGACCCCCTGTGGGTAGGAAGATTTTTCTTCAAGTCCCCTCTAATCCTTCCATCAATTACTTTCCATCTATGCCCCTTTGTTATTGACCTCTCTGCGAAAGGAAATTGGTCCTCCCCAAGCCACTCTATCTAGGCCCCTCGTAATTTTCAGCAGCTCAGTTAAATCTCCCCTCAGCCTCCTCCGTTTCCAAAGAAAACAACCCCAGCCTATCCCCAATCCTTTCTCATAGGTAACATTCTCCATTCGTGGCAGTTAATAACTAGAGGGATTTGTCAAAGTTAATACAGGAGGGCAAAAAGAGGTTACAACATAAGATTAGCAAGCAACTTTAAGTTGAACCATAAAAATTTCAGACAAGTGTGAAGTGTAAACAATTCGGGGAAAATGTTGAGCCTATTAAGTACCCAAAGGGAAACCTTCATGTAGAGGTAAAGGAGATAGTGAAAGTGGTCATAGAATTTAGTGCAGAAGGAGGCCATTCAGCCCATGGAGTCTGCACCGCCTCTTGGAAAGAGCACCCTACCCAAGCCTACACCTCCACCCTATACCCATAACTCAGTATAACGCGACCCAACACTGAGGGCAATTTTGGACACTAAGGGCAATTTAGCATTGCCAATCCACCTAACCTGCACATCTTTGGACTGTGGGAGGAAACTGGAGTACCTGGAGTAAACCCACGCACTCACGGGGAGAAGCAGAAACCCTCGTAACATTTGAACAATACTTGAATATACAAATGTCCGCACAGACAGTGACCCAAGCCGGGAATCGAACCTGGGATCCTGGAACTGTGTAGCAATTGTGCTAACCACTATGCTACCGTGCTGCCCATGGTAAATGACTACTGTCATCATACAGTAACTGGATGGTGTGAAGATTACGCGAAGAGAGGGAGTTTATAGACAGCATGGTAATAGAGGAGCAGTACTAAAAGGCCAGAGCTATATTATTGAGAGTCAATGAGTCATGTTGCCACTGAAAGAAGCAAACGTAGCAATAGCAAAGGCATTGGTCATAATCTTCCAACCCAGGAGTGGTGTCCGGGGACTGATGGATTCCTAATTTGAGAGCATTATTCAAGAAAGGGGAGAGGGATACATCCAGGGAACGACAAGCCAAGGTAAAAGCAACATATTATCTAAATGAAGAGAGATTGCAAAACTCTCCAGTGCAGAGGGATCTGGGTGTCCTGGTACATGAATCAAAAAAGGTTGGTCTTGAGATACAGCATGTGATTATGAAGGGAAATGGAACATTGGCATTTATTGTAAAGGGAATGGAATATCAAAGTAGAATGTTTTGTTACAGTTGTAGAGGACCTTGGTGAGACAGCATCTAGAGTACGGAGTAGAGTACGGTGTACAGTTTTGGGAGAGGATATCATTACATTAGAATAAGTTCCGAGAAGGTTCACTCCACTGATTCCTGAGTTGAGGGGGTAATCTTATGATGACAGGTTAGGCCTTTACCCATTGGGGTTTAGCAGAAAGATGTTGGATGCTGACGGATGTTTCCCTTTGTGGGAGAGATTGGAAACTGGGGGATACCGCTTAAAGATAAGTTGTTCTCCCACTTGAGACTGAGGTTAGGAGAATTTTTCTGTAGAATTCTCTTCTCCACAGAGCATTGCAGACAGGATCATATTCTCCCCGTGTTTGCGTGGGTTTCGCCCCCAAAACCAAAACGATGTGCAAGCTAGGTGGATTGGCCACGCTATATTGGAAAAAAAAATGAATTGGGTACTCTAAATTTTAAAAAAACGTTCCGAATAGTCACTGCCCTTCACTGCTGTCACGTTTTCTGAAGCACCCTGATGGCATGATAGGTGTGGTCCAAATGACAAGTGTGTTCTTGCTCAGCACAGGAGTTTGCTGCATCTTGGGTTACCTAAAAACCTGTGTTTTGAATTCCAGATGAAGATTCCATCAGCCAAGGGAAGTCTGAAAGCATGATGGAGAGTTTAGAGAAAAGCATGCACCCTGAGTTAATGAAGGTATTCTCACATTTAATTCTTTACCTGGCTCTGTTAGGAATGTGCTCTGATTCCTATTGGATGCATTGGGCAAATGATCACCTCATGTTGCCTGGAATTGTTGGGGTAGATTTTCAGCTTTAAAAGCCATTCTCAGATCATTGTTCCTTACAGAAATGGTCAGATAATGGATGGAGAAGGGAACCAGGGAAGCAAATCTCGAGGGGAAGATAGTTTGTGCCTATGTCACCTGATTCTCATTTCTGATAATAATAGGCGTGGTTTATGGCAACTTGCCAATCTACCACTGCCCAAATTGTGCCCCTGTCAAATTTGATCTCTGTCCCGTTGAATCATTGTAGATTCTACACTGTTGTAAATGAGAGTCTGAAACTGCATCAGAAATGGTGGGTTCACATTGCAGGTGTGTCACCTTCTCCAGGAAAATAAGCACTTTCGGGACAATCCAGGTATAACTCCCAATTAGAGCTCGCAACAGAATAAATAGCATAAAGAAAACATACAAATAATAGCTGTAGCAAAAGTCACTGCGTGTTTGGGTGAATGAGAGGAGCCATAATGTCACATTATTACTGACCCCTTACACCGCTATTGGCCCTTGGAAGAGTTTGGGTGTCGGAGTTAAATACTTTTAAAGATGCTGACACATGAACTTACTTAGTTGTGGACTGATGGGCAGAATATAACCGTAGCTTTAAAAAAGGTAGTGCGAATAGGCCCAACCTAGGACTGTTAGAATATCAGAGACTCTGTCGACTGATCATCCAAGACAACATTCCTCCATCTTTAAACCCAATGTCAGTTTGTATGACGCTAGACGGAATTAAACTTTCTCTCTCTTGTTTCAACCTTGTCTGAGGTTTGTTCATTATGGATTACTGGCCGTTCCCAATGCAGTCTTTAAGCAATGGACTTGAAATGAGGTGAACTGTGTTATGAACAAGCAGGGTAACATTTGTATCTTGTTTTGTTTTTAGTATGCGCGAGAATCGGATTACCTCAATAAAGTCAACAGAAGTGAGAACCGATGCAAACTGTTTGCGATGGATCCGGAGGCACAGGTAGAGTTAGGCACAGATTACCAATATGTAAAATGTGGGGGTTTAAGGGTCCACCTTGCATGGTTTTTTTTTTGGTTTGCTTGGGTTTCTTGAATGACGGTGTTTATAAGAGATAGTTTGATCATTATGACACAGAATTTTGCAGTGTTTATTGTTGCACCCTACATAATTTAACACACCCATAGGGGAGAAAGTAATAACGGCTTATCTGGTATTTCCCAGCTCTTTATTGTGCACGATTAGATCAAGTTAGTCACTCTGGTCCAAGAGACTTATAAACATTGCTTAGAAAAGTAACGCTGAGCAGCTTTGCATGTAATATGTGAGGACGTTGTAATTCTCCAATTCCTTCACTGAAAACCTGTTAGAATGGTAGCTTTGATAAATGTTGCTTCTTTGCTGTGCATCTCGATTCATTACTGGTTCAACATTTATTTTTACAGTGACTTTTAACAAAAACAAAATCAGTGGACTTCAATAGATCTGCCTCACATCTTTATTTTTAAAAAAATTTAGAGTACCCAATTAATTTTTTCCAATTAAGGGACAATTTAGCGTGGCCAATCCACCTAGCTTGCACATCTTTTGGTTGTGGGGCAAAATCCACACAAACACGGGGAGAATGTGCAAACCCCACACGGACAATGACCCAGAGCCGGGATCGAACCTGGGACCTCGGCGCCGTGAGGCCGCAGCCCCAATCCACTGCGCCACTGTGCTGTCCTGCCCACATCTTTGTAAACGCAGCCTGCGTATGTGGAAGCTTTTGACAATTATGCCTTTGTAGATTGGGTTAATTCAATTTATTTATTTTTGTGTTTTTCATTCGAGTCCATTTGTGCCATGAGCTATTTTCCACATGTGGGTCTGATTGGGAAAAGATGAAAAATAAAAGGCATGAAATCGATTCTTCACGTGAAAAAATAATTTATTGAGACAATCCGAAATCCTTTATTCGGTCAGAGGATAGTATGTGTTTTGCAGCGGCTATTCGAATTTGATCAATGTTATGCAAGTACTTTTGGTCCCCATTTTTTTTTCCAGTTATTGGAGCCAGTGCATGTAGGCTCCATAACAAGCCATAATTCCCAAATTAACAGTCAAAATAAGATCATGGACGGAATATTCCTTAATCCCTTCCACGGTGTCTTTCATGGCGGCGCATCATTGGCCGGCCGTGGGATCTTCTAGTCCCACTGCTTTTGATGAGATTTCCTGTTGTTTGCACCTCCTGCCACCGGGGAACAGGCGGATGGGGGGTCACCGTTGACGGGACAAGGAGATCCCACTGGCAGGAACAGCCGGAGAATTCCAGCCCATACATATATATCCTAAGGATAAATCCTAACGATAAATGGTTAGTGATTCCAGAACTATATATCACTTAATGAGCTACTTCATGCCTCATGTCATGACCACAGAGTTTGAAATGGCCCCTCTATCCCTCTTTCAACAGCTCTTTGGTTGATTGGTGCTGAGCACTGGAGATGAGTAACCAGCTTGGACTGGTTAACATGTCAGTTGATGTAGACATGGCAACAAGAGGTCATGCTGTCAATACAAGGGAAAGAGAAGATGCCTGTTACATTACACCCAACATCTGTATGAACACTAGGGTAGGAAAAGCCGTGACAATCAGATGTAGTACCTTGAAAGTGAAAGAACAAGCGTGATAGAGGTAGATTACACCGGCACCAAGCTTTTAAAGGAGTAAGCTGCGGGACATTCTAACTTGAGTATCTCCCTGCAGATGTCAGCTATCTTATTTTTTTGTGCGTTTTTCATTTCAGAAGCTGGATTTTTCAGGCATCGAGCCAGATGTGAGGCCATTTGAGGAGAAGTTTGGCAGGCGCTTCATGGTAAAATGCAACAACTTGACTTTCGCTCTCCAAGGCTGTGTGAATGAGCAGGCAGATGGCACACTGACAAATGTAAGTTATATTCAGAGTTTGTACCCTTGTTTACGTCCATCTATTTCAGTCGATAATACTTGATTTAACACGGGATCCGATGCAAGAAATCTAAGAGTTCGGTTTGTATATAGTGAAGTGCAGCTTGTGGTCATATAAATACTCTTATTTAAGTAAATGGGCACAAATGGAAGAACAAACTTTCCTTCAAATAGTAACTTGTTATCTCATCAATGTGCCTCACAGTTGGTGATTGTATTTCAGCTGCTGCCACACTTGATATGTAGATGAAAAGACTGCCAAGTTGTACAGCAAGATCCCACTAACAGCTTTGTGACGGATAATCAGTTATCTGCTTTTCACGTTAATAAAATCTTACAGCACACTAAGAGGCCATTCAGCCTATCATACTCTTTGACAGAGCTATCAAATTAGCTTCACTTGCCTTCTCTTTTCCAATCGGCCAGGCAATGTATCATCTACCCAATTCCCTTTTGAATGCTATTGAATTTGCTTTCAGGCTGTGCATTCCCAATAATCACAGCTCACTGCCTTTGAAAGTAAACATCCTTATCTCCCCGTCTGGTTCTGAAATCTGTGTTCTCTATCTACTGACCCGCCTGCTAGTTGCAGTAGTTTTAGTTCTCCTTATTTACTCACAATTAAAACTTCTTATGATCTTGGAAAATCTCCTCTTTACCTGATTCTAAATGTCCTCGTCTCTCCACAAATCTGAAGTTCAACATTCCTGGTAGGATTCTAGTAAATCTCCTTTGCATTCTCTCAAAGCCCTTGACTTTCTTCCTGAAGTGTCCAGAATTAAACATGATACCCCAGCAGTGGCCCAATTGGTGAGTTATAAAGGTTTAGCCCAATGTAATTGCTTCTGTAATCTATACCTTTATTTATACATGCAACAATCCCATTATCAGTTTGTACCAGCAGAATCATCAACATCAGGGACAAATGTTGGCCAGGACATTGAGATGTCCAATATTGCTTTGAGATCTTTAATCCAAGGAGGAACTCAGCTTAATGTAATGTCCAAAGGAATGGTCATTACATCAGTACTTTATCAAACCTGCACTTCAGTATCATCTCATATCATGAAGTTCCTGGATGCACAATCTTTGTACTCTGGGGTGAGAGTACTGGTAACAGAGCCAAAGTTGATGCCCTAATTGCTCATTGTGATTGAGGAGGGTGTCATGTTAAGCGTACTGAGCTAACACGGCTGCAACTGGATGCATCTATAACTGAAACACACACCAGACCTTGAAGTTAGTTCAATTTGATTTATTGAACCTGTCACACAGTTAGCTCAGTTCTCTGTGAGTTTGACTCTCTGCTAACCTAAGTGTGATTACTCTGTCTGACTGAACCAGACTCGCTCTTAGCCACGTGCTGTAGGGGTTATGTGATATATACACCCTGACTCACACTGTAGATGTCCCCAGTGAAAGAGGCGGAATGTGAGTGCCTTGTGCCTTTTATAGTGGGAAACCACCCCCAAGTGTTCTGCCTGCTGATTGGTTATGTCCTGTTCTCTGTGCTCATTAGCTGCCTGTCTGTATCTCATTATGTGCATGTCTGCATATCATGACAGAGAGAACCAACCTTGTATCATGTTTGGTGAGGTAGCAGTTCCGATGGCCTTTCTATAATGGAATTTCAATCAGTGACTATCGTCTTAAACTTCCAGACTGGAATAGAATGGGGTTTAACACATGTGACTCCCATTTACATCCATTGATGTTTTTAGTGGATTTGATCTGTTTTGCTTTATGGAGATTTTGTTGCTGCAAATACCTGGTCTGGCAGTGCTGCAGAAATATAATCACAATGTGCTCCTGGCCTGTCAAAACGTATCCCCCCCCACCCTGCATGAATTGCTGAAACACTCAGTAAGGCTGCTTGCCCTGTCGCGCTACATCCACAGTAAAATAAGAGCATTATACAGGGTAACCAGTTTAGAACATAGAACAGCACAGAACAGGCCCTTCAGCCCTCGATGTTGTACCGAGCAATGATCACCCCACTCAAACCCACATATCCACCCTATACCCGTAACCCAACAACCCCCCCACCCCTTAACCTTACTTTTTAGGACACTACGGGCAATTTAGCATGGCCAATCCACCTAACCCGCACATCTTTGGACTGTGGGAGGAAACCGGAGCACCGGAGGAAACCCACGCATACACGGGGAGGATGTGCAGACTCCGCACAGACAGTGACCCAGCCGGGAACCGAACCTGGGACCCTGGAGCTGTGAAGCATTTATGCTAACCACCATGCTACCGTGCTGCCCACGTTTAATACAGGTGAAGGGTGTCATCTCAGCTCCCTTCTGTCAGGTCACCTGACAATGACTTTTCCAAGTTTGGTTCCTGACAGCCATCTTGTATTGTCATTCGCCAGTTTTAACCTGAGCCTTTTGATTTTTTTTTTGCTGAGGATGTGTGACTGATTTGCCTCTGCCATGGAATACCTTATTTACCTCGATTAGTTCTCCTCTTCATCATTCCCCCTTTCAAATTGATGATGGCAGTATGGACGGACGAAGACAGTTATGGATCCTAAGTTGACTGCTGATTGCGTTATGCTGCCAGTGAGACTGAAAGTGATCTCTGCATTCTGTTGCCTCTGTTCAAAGCTAAGAAAAGCCCCAAGTCATCCTTCACTATTTTTAAAATACTCTTTCATGGAATGTGGTCATTACAGGCAAGGTCAGCATTCATTGCCCATCCCTAATTGTCCTTTTTATAGAGTCAACTACATTTCTGTGGATCTGGAGTCACATATAGGCCAGACCAGGTGAAGGCAGAAGATTTCTTTCCCTAATGGACATTAGCAAACCAGATTAGTTTTTACAACAGTTGACAATGGTTTCATGGTCATCGTTAGACTTTTACTTCCAGAATTTATATCAAATTCAAATTTCACCATTTGTCCTGATGGGATTCGAACCTGGGTCCCCGGTGTCTGGATTGCTAGTCCAGTGACACTCCCACTACGCCATTGCCTCCCCACAATGTCAGCCTTTTAACTGCAGGGATCGGCTCAGTGGCTATTTATCCTCATCCCTCCATACTTCGAAAGCTTCTCTCAGAGCTTGATCAATACTGAGGCCAGTACTCCAGGGTGGCACGCTAGCACAGTGGTTAGCACTGCTGCCTCATAGCGCCAGGGACCTGGGTTCAATTCCGACCTCGGGTGACTGTGTGGAGTCTGCACGTTCTCCCTGTGTTTGTGTGGGTTTCCTCCGGGTGCTCCGGTTTCCTCCCACAGTCCAAAGATGTGCGGGTTAGGTGGATTGGCCATACTAAATTGCCCCATGGTGTCCAAAGGTTGGGTGGGGTTACTGGGATAGGGCTGGAGATTGAGCCTAGATAGGGTGCTCTTTCGAAGGGTCAGTGCAGACTCAATGGACTGATGGCCTCCTTATGCACTGCAGGGATTCTGTGATTCTAGTCTATGATAAGATTCAATAAACAGGATAGGGAGGAACTATTTCCGCTGGTGGAGGAATCCTGAACAAAGGGACTTCGGATCCAAACCATTCAGGAGGGGAATCTGGTTAATTTGTTACCTCTGAGCTTGACTATTCCTTTAGTCTCCTTCCCAGCTTTCTGCTTTCACCCTCAATGAACATGAGCTCATCCTAAATTCTGCCGTCACATTGTAACATGCATCGAGTTTGGTTCAACGTTCACTCCATTTTCACTGCCCTACAGTGGCTTTCCATTAAGTAATGGCCCGATTTTAAGATTATCATCTTTATTTTCACATCCCTCCATGGGGATCTCCCCTCCCTATCTATGTACCTGCCATCATCCCTACAATCTGATTTATCTCCACTCCTCCAATTCAGTTCTCCTGTGCATCTATGATTTCAATCGCGAAGTCATTGGTTGCCATGCTGTCAGCTGCCTGGGCCCAAATAGCCTGACTAAAACCCCGCCCCCCTACCTCTCTGCACTCCTTTAAGACACTACCTAAAACCTACCTGTTTGAACACATCTAACATTAGGGCAGCATGGTAGCATTGTGGATAGCACAATTGCTTCACAGCTCCAGGGTCCCAGGTTCGATTCCAGCTTGGGTCACTGTGAGGAGTCTGCACGTCCTCCCCGTGTGTGCGTGGGTTTCCTCCGGGTGCTCCGGTTTCCTCCCACAGTCCAAAGATGTGCAGGTTAGGTGGATTGTCCATGTTAAATTGCCCTTAGTGTCCAAAATTGCCCTTAGTGTTGGGTGGGGTTAATGGGTTATGGGAATAGGGTGGAGGTGTTGACCTTGGGTAGGGTGCTCTTTCCAAGAGCCGGTGCAGACTCGATGGGCTGAATGGCCTCCTTCTGTACTGTAAATTCTATGATATGATATCCCTTTGTGTGGCTTGTAAGTGCAGATCAGAGGCAGGGGGGAAATGCAAGGGGAGGAAATCCTGAGCCACCAACACATCCAAAACTCAATTGTCTGCAATATCCTGGCTGATTTGTGGCAGCACCTTCGAGGGATAGATCAGCCATAGCAGTAACCACCCACCCAAAGGAATCCTAGCCATCACCCCAGGTGGTGAATGTGGTTACCTTCACTGAAAGAACAAATAAAAAAGGCATGACCTAATATTATTGTAGAACAGTTTCAATGGCCTACCCTGGCTTTTACGTTCCTGCATACAGTGTTAGCAAGATGTTCTCTGCTTCTGGCCTGATTTTGCAATAGAATCCAGAAATTCTGGTGCTCTACAGTGTATGGATGGATCAAGTCTGAACCATTGTCAATCTGCGTATGCGAAACTTTCAAACCCAATGCCATGTGTTGGAAAACAACTTCAAGACTCCCACAATTAAACCTGAGTAGAATAGGTCCACTGTATTGGTGACATTCATTAAAGAATTTAAAGAATGACTGTGCCTACATGCAAAAGCTGGATTACTATAAAACCGAGCAGTCTGTATTATTGCCACAGTTTTTGAGACGAACTGTCAATTTTTATCCCACTAATTCTGTAATGTCAATCATTATTTGGAGTCAGCAGATTGTTCCGCAGTTGGTCGGGGAGTTACGTTGGCTGATGCTACAAAGGTTAAGTCACACTTGGTTTCAAGTGTCTTTCAATTGATTTCTGCTGATGGAGGTTAAAACAATAAAGTAAATCATCTCATCTTTCTCGGGGTAAAAAGAATTAAATTATGAGACAAATCAGAAAATATTGGACAATCGCAGCAGGCCTGAAAGACTCTGGAGACGAAAAGGAGCTAGCATTTTGTGTCTGGATGACTCTTTATCAATGCTTTGACAAGAGTCTTCCAGACTCAAAACTTTAGCTCCCTTTTCTCTCCACAGATGCTGTCAGACCCGCTGAGATTGTCCAGATTTTTCAGTTTTTGGTTCAGATTCCAGCATCCTCCATTATTTACTTTTAATTAAATGATGGGAACAGGTTGTATCAATGAAGCTATCCTATAAATCCTAATTTTGTGTAAATACCTCTTATGTGGCACCTTATCGAGTGTTTTCTTTTTTAAAGTCCAGCTACATCATATCAGTTTCCCCTACCCCGCAGTCTACCCTGCTAGTTGCAATGTAAAAAATCTCTAATAAATTTGTTAAGCATCATTTCCCTTTCATAAATCTGTGTTGATTCTGTCTACTCTCATTCTGAATTTCTAAGTATTCTGTTAACACAGCCCATATACCCCTGAATCTAGCATTTTCCTGACCATTGATGACAGACTAACTGGCCAAGAGTTCCCTGTATTCGCTGCTGCTTTGTCCAATGCTCGGATTATGTTTGTTACCTTCCAATTCATGGAGACGATTCTAACATCAATGAAATTCTGGGAAATTAAAACCAATCCTCTACTTCTGTGCTACCTCTTTTGAAGCCTTACGATGAAATCCCATCAGGTCCAGGGGATTTGTCAATTTCAAATCTCTTGAAGTTCTCCAACGCTACTTCTTTACTTATCCTGCTCATCATTCCCGCTAGGCCCTGGGCGTAACCACTTGAATTTTTTTTTGTTTCTTCTACCTTGAAGGTAAGTGTCTTTGCCATACTGTTTACATACCCAGTCTTCAGTGGTAGCTCTTTTCGACTCTGAGTCGAGAGGTCGAGGGGCGGGGTTTTCTGGCCATACCCGCCGACAGGATCTTGATTTCTGGACCGATGGTGACACCCACCGACGGTTGCCTGGCGGTGGAGGGTGCGAACAACAGGAATCCTCATTGATAGTGGCGGGACTGGAAGATTCCTAACCTGCCAATGGTGGGCCACTTCTGCCGCTGGGGGTGGGAAAGTCCTACCCCAGGGTTTAAGTCCCCACTCAAGAATTTTGAGCACATAATCTTGACCAACATTCCAGTGCATAGAGTGGCAGTGCTGCACTGCCAGGGGTGCTGCCTTTCCGAAAAGGCATTAGACTCTAATTTTTTTCTTCATGGGATCATTTAAACTACTTTAAAGAAGAACAGGGAACTTCTCCCTGGTGTCCTGGCCAATATTTAGTCCTCAAACAACGTTACCGAGTTGATTACCTGCTCACCATCCCATGGCTTTGTGTACACAAAATGGTTACCTCATTCCCTACACTACAACAGTGACTTTACTTCATTGGCTGTGAAGCACTTTTGGGTTGCCCTGAGATTATTCAAGTTGTTATAAACGCACGTATTTCGTGGCTAGCACGGTGGCACAGTGGTTAGCACCGCTGCCTCACGGCGCCCGAGTTCCCAGGCGTGATCCCGGCCCTGGGTCACTGTCCGTGTGGAATTTGCACATTCTCCCCATATCTGCGTGGGTCTCGCCCCCACAACCCAAAAGATGTACAGGTTAGGTGGATTGACCACGCTAAACTGCCCCTTCATTGGAAAAGAGAATTGGATACTCTAAATTTATTCGAAAAAAAAAACTAAATGCAAATATTTATTTGCTGGCATAGCTTAAACGAAATAGTTAGTAATGGACAGTAGCCTACAGGTGACCTGTCTTGTAGGTACTAGCGGATTGGCGTCAACATAATCGTAGGTTCGTTGGAACAATAGAGTCTGTGTACAGTAATGTTCAAATAGGGACAGTATTACTCTGTGTGGATACAAATACAGTACACAGTTGAAAGAATCCATCAAAATGATTAACTTACATTGTTGACAGGCCACATTCCTGATTTCACCGTGACCTTGTGTCTGATTACCAGGTTGAACCTTTCTTTGTGACCCTTGGGCTGTTTGACACAAAAGCTAACTGTAAGATCTCGGAAGATTTTCACGTGGATTTGAACCCTCAAGCTGTCCGGCAGATGTTACTGGGAAGCTGCGAGGGTGGAGTTGGAAATGGCGGAACAAGTGCAAACTCTGTCACTGATAATGACAGTCGTCTTAAAGGAGTCGCTGAGAGGTTTCTTCGCTACCCAAAACAGGTAGGGTTCCTGAGACAGCATCAGGTTTATTGCCCAAAATAATGGATAGCTTTTCAACTCATCAACACCCTTAATTCCTTTACCACTAAAGATGCATTTTACATTTTTCGCCTGAACGTTCAGGCACAGGGAAGACACTCGGGACCAGACCAGGAATGTAATAGATCAGGTTACATTGAGTGTGTGCACTGAATCAATTAATATCCACTTTGGACTGTTATAAAGGCTCTCTGGTTAATAGGGTGGTGAAAAAGGGATATTTTATAGAATACTTGCCTTTATCAATCGAGGCATAGATTACAAAGGCAGCAAGGTCATGTTGGAGCTGTATAGAACTTTGGTGAGGCCACAGCTGGAGTACTGTGCAATTCTGGTCGCCACATTATAGGTAGGATGTGATTGCACTGGAGGGGGTGCAGAGACGATTTACCAGGATGTTGCCTGGGATGGAACATTTAATTTATCAAGAGAAGTTGGATAGGCTTGGGTTGGTTTTGCTGGAGGAGAGAAGACTGAGGGGTGACCTGATCGAGGTGTACAAGATTATGAGTGGTATGGTCAGGGTGGATAGGGAACAGCTGTTTGTCTTGAAGGGTCAGTTACGAGGGGATACACATTCAAGGTCAGGTGCAGGAGGTTTTAGGGGCTATTTGAGCAAAATCTTTTTTACCCAGAAGGTGGTGACGGTCTGGAATGCACTGCCTGGGAGGGTGGTAGAGGCAGGTTGCCTCACATCCTTTAAAAAGTGCTGGATGAGCACTTGCACGTCATAACATTCAAGGCTATGGGCCAAGTGCTGGAAAATGGGATTAGGTAGGCAGGTCAGGTGTTTTTCATGCGTGGGTGCAGATTTGATGGGCTGAAGAGTGAATGTTGATGGGACTGGTGGTACAGTGGTTAGGACTGCTGCCTCATAGCGCCAGGGTCCCGGGCTCAATTCTGGCACGGGTGAATGTCTGTGTGGAGTTTGCACATGATCCCCATGCCTGCGTGGGTTTCCTCCGGGTGCTCCAGTTTCCTCCCACGGCCCAAAGGTGTGCAGGTTAGGTGGATTGGCCATGCTAAGTGTCCAAAGCTTAGGTAGGGCTATGAGGGTAGGGTGGATGATTGGGCCTTGGTAGGAATCTCTCATGGGGTCGGTGCAGACTCAATGGGCCAAATGGCTTCTTTCTGCCACAGAGATTCTATGATTTCGATATCCGTAACAATTGACAATCAGTTTATTAATGAAACTGAATAAATGGAAAAATACAGAGCCAAGTGTACCAAGTGAATTTTTAATTGTGAACCGATGCCCTATATGATATTTTAACAGTAAACTATACCGCAGAGAAAGTAAAAGGAGCCACGTAAGGATTTGCATTATTACCACAAGTGCAATCACACCGATGTATGAAGTGTAGGTAAGCAATGAAGTGAATTAATATCTGTCCAAGAGTTTACAGCACAGAATAACATGAGGGTTAAAACAATACTGGAAAAGAGCCTTGTTTCACCAATTGTCACAGGTTTATACATTATTTCATTGAATTGCTACATGCAGAAGGAGGCCATTCAGCCCAGAGTCTGCGCTTACCCTCTGAAAGAGTACACCACCGAGACCCACTGCCCTGCCTTATTCCCATAATCCCACCTAACCTGCACATCTTTGGACATTAAGGGGTAATTTAACATGGCCAATCCACCTAGCCTACATATCTTTGGACTGTGGGAGGAAACCGGAGCACCCAGAGGAAATCCATGCGGACACAGGGAGAATGTGTAGACTCCGCACAGGCAGTGACCCTAGGCCGGAATTGAACCCGATGTCTGGTGCTGTGAGGCAACAGTGCTAACCACCCTTAATTTCTCCCAATTGCTTTTATTCTTCACCTTCGATAATGTTTGTCTTTGGTTTTCAAGGGGACTATTTTCAGGGTGAAGGGGAAAGAGCAAGGAGTGGGGTTCATTGGATACCTCTTTCAAAAATGGCAGTTCAAACATGATGGGGCAAATGGCCCCCTTCAGTGTTGTGTGATTCTGCAAAATAAGTCCCTTGGTTGAATATCGTGGAGGTACACTCCCATTGCACTCAGTGAGCAGCTAGTCATCACTTTGGTTCTAATGTTTTTATATGTGTGTGTGCTTTTTTTTTGCAGGGGATCTTTTCAGTGACTGCCCCTCACCCAGATATCTTTCTGGTTGCGCGAGTGGAGAAAGTGTTGCAAGGAGGGATTGCTCAGTGTGCTGAACCATATATAAAAAGTTCAGATGCAAACAAGGTACTTCAGAAGGCTGCACCACCTCGACTCCTCTGTCAGATAGACAAATCCTTTGCTAATTACTTAATGCTCCATTTATTCACCCTTCTATGAGACGGTGTATATTTTCAAATGTTAAAAAGCTTTAATACTATCGTAGCACAAAGCTACTTCTCGGATGGGGAAAGGTGAGAACAAGGGAGGGCAATTTTATAATTAGAAACAGACTCTTCAGCGGCGAGACCAGGAAGCAGGGTCTTGCACAAAGGATAGCGGAAATCTGGAATTTTCTCCTTAAGGCTGAAGATGGAATGAGTCAATTGGGCCAATCAGGATTTAGTTTGATAAATTTTAGTTGGATAACGGTATCAAGGGGTATAGAACTGAGGTCCGGATCAGCCATAATCCTATTGAAAGGCATAGCAGGCTCAAGGGGCTAAATGGCCTCATCCCATTCCCATATTGCTCTAATTTCTGTCTTTGTTTGGTCATGATATGGAAAGTGCTTAACTCGGGGATTTTAAAAGCGCCTCTTCATTTGTTCACAATCTGCGTAGAGATGCATGTTGTGTCATGAAGGTATTCTGTGAAAACATGAGCATTGAGAATGAAAAAATAAAAGGGAGTATGCACTTAATATTGTTTGGGTGTTTCAAGTTGTAGTTATCTGCATGCCTGCTACATGGCTCTGTAAGTGGTGCCTTGATTATAGAAAGAAAGATTTTAATTTTTATAGCTCCTTTCATGACCCTGGGACATCCTAAAGTGCTTTACAGCTAATGAATAACTTCAGAAGTGGACTCACTGTTATAGTATAGGACATATAATATGTCAAGAGGCAGGTAATCTTGCTCCATGGCATTGCTGACCTATAGATTGGATGCTACGAGCGATGTTGTGATTCAGAGTTTACCTCAATTTTCAATTCCCTCTGAGACCTCCCCGCTGTAGGTGCTCCTCCGATTCTGGCTTCTTCAGCATCCACAATTTTAATGACACCACCATTGGCGATCGTGCCACTGCCTGAAAGGGCCCTAAGCTCTGGAATTCCCTCCCTACATCTCTCCACCTCTCTCCCTCTTTCTTTCATACTTGCTCCCTCTCTCTCTCTCTCTTCCTTTAAGATGATTCTTAAAATCGAACTCTTTGACCTATTACGACCCTGGACTCCGACCAGACTCCAACACTTGCTCGGAGACTGGACAGAAACCTCCATATTTTATTTTAATTTGTAAGACTGTGAGGAAAGGATACTTCATTCCAGAAATGATTCCATGCATAAATAGGGATATGGTATATTAAAATCAACTTTATTATTAGCACAGTATTACTAATTTTAACATCATAAAGACAATTGGGTGGATTCTCCATTTCTGAGACTGAGTGTTGACCGACGCAGAAGTCGTGGACTTTCACGAGAGTAAAACTGGCAGCGAACCTGGATCGGTTCAGCAACTGTGGAGGGGCCAGCACCGGCACCACGTGGAACACAATCCATTCCAATGGGAAATGGTGTGGGATTCACCGGGTTGGTGATTGATACTCTAGAGGCTAACAAACTACAGCCACATGTACACATTACAATCCCCACGCACACTCATCCCAGCCAACAAGATGACACTGGTTATGGTGGAGCGTGCCTAAACAGCGGCCCTGGCAGAAGTCCACCAGCCGGCGGCACAACTGTCAGCAAACTATGACACATTCCACACCCTCTCTCTCTCCCTCAGCATCCACAACACTGGTTTCACGATTTTTAAAAGCACAAGTGAACCGCACTGTCGGGAACTCGACTCATCAGAAGCGGAACATCGCGGAGGCCCCGGAGAATACCAGGTCGGGCCCGCTAATGAAATGCAAACAGCGTTTACTGTGCATGTGTTCTGGACTGCATTGACTCTGCTGTCGAGGAGATGGAGAATTATGATTTGGAGTCAAATCAGCGCCCGCTGCAAGTTTAGCGTCGGAACCTATTCTCCGCCCAATCGCGTTTCAGCGTCAGCCAAAGGAGAATCCCGCCCAATAGCTTTCAATTACCAGTTAAACAATACTTATCAATGCAATGAAATAATAACCCTTAACTGCTATCTTTATCTCCACTCAAATGACACCCATCTTTGGGTGTCCGGGTGGCACTACCAGGCTGGCAGGGGCACTGCCAGGGTGTCAGTTTGGCACTGCCAGGGATCAGGTCTGGTGGGCCATACCGGGTGGAGCTGGGTGTGTGGGGGGGGGGGGGGGGTGTTCCCGGGGTTCCCTGGGATCCCTGGGAGGTTGGGGGTGAGGCACAAATTGGGGGCTGAAGGTGGGGGTGGTGGCAGGAGAACAGGGCAGAAAGACAAAATAGAGCCCCGATCTGCGAGGTGACTTTCCTGCTGGGCTTGCCAGTAGGAAATTACTCTTAAGTGCAGCCTCAGCAGAAGTTGACTCATTGAGGCTAAGAAAAATGGCAAAATACCGTTGGAAAGCGGGTTGTTTCTCAGCCCTTGAGCCGTCGGGAAACACCCCGCTAAATGCACCCAAAATCGGAATTTTTTTTTTGGTTGAATCGTGCCCAATATATCTGAAATTCCTACATTCATCACAGATCAAGATTTTGGCAAATTTGGCCTATTTTACAAAAGGATTTGAATACAGGAGGCAGCAAGTCTTGTTGCAATTATATAAGAGCCTTGATGAGACGGCAATTGGAGTATTGTGTGCAGTTTTGGTCTCCTTATCTAAGGAAAGATTATACTTGCCACAGAGCCTGTGCAGGTTCACTAAATTAATTCCTGGGATGGAGGAATTCACAATGAGGGAAGATTAAGTAGACTGGGCCTTTATTTTCTGCGGTTTTGAAGAATGAGAGGTGATCACATTCAAACATACGACATTTTCTACAGGCCTCAAAGGGGTAGATGCAGGAAGGATGTTTCCCCCTCCTGGGGAGGGGGGGGGGTCTAGAACCAGGGAACAGTCTCAGAATAAAGTGCAGGCCATTCAGCACTGCGATGAGGCGGAATTTCTTCACTCAGAGCGTGGTGCATCTTTAGAATTCTCTGCTTGAGAAGGCAGCCGATGTTCAGTCACTGAATATGCTCAACACTGGGATCGATAGAAAGTAATCACCATCAGAGGATCTCACGGCCAGCCCTTGTATGTTGGAAAACAGATGTTCACTTTCCACTATTCCTGATAAAAATGCTGGTGGGTTCAGGCTTCCCGTCAGCTGCATCCATTCATAAAATCTATCCCTCCCTTCACCATGAAAGTATTTCACGGATCCAGGAATCAGAATATTTGCAGCCTCCGACCGACTTCAGCAATCGTGCATTTTATTTGGAGGGAAAAGTTTTAGTGAGTCAAGGATTTTGCGCTGCATCCTGACCAGGAACTGGAAACTTGTAAGGGGCTTTCATTGGACAAAACGATTTGACTGAAGAGGGATGAAGCTCTGACAGACCTCACTTCTTGTTCGCTTCATAGCAATTTCCTTAGACATTTTCACCTTCAAGGTAGACATCTCATCTAAGTTTCAGAATCTTTTATTGTGTGTTAAATAGCATAGCCCAACTGAGATTGTGTACTCCTGATCATTGGATTTACCGAGCAATGTCATTGGAGGACTATTAGTATGTAATATAGAACAAAGAACAAAGAAAAGTACAGCACAGGAAAAGGCCTTTCGGCCCTCGAAGCCCGTGCCGACCATGCTGCCTGACTAAACTAAAATCTTCTACGCTTCCTGGGTCCATATCCCTCTATTCCCATCCTATTCATGTATTTGTCAAGATGCCGCTTAAATGTCACTATCGTCCCTACTTCCACCACCTCCTCCGGCAGCGAGTTCCAGGCACCCACTACCCTCTGTGTAAAAAAAACTTGCCTCGTACATCTCCTCTAAACCTTGCCCCTCACACCTTAAACCTATGCCCCCTAGTAATTGACCCCTCTACCCTGGGATAAAGCCTCTGACTATCCACTCTGTCTATTCCCCTCATAATTTTGTAGACCTCTATTAGGTCGCCCCTCAACCTCCGTCGTTCCAGTGAGAACAAACTGAGTTTAGAACATAGAACATAGAACATAGAACAGTACAGCACAGAACAGGCCCTTCGGCCCTCGATGTTGTGCTGAGCAATGATCACCCCACTTAAACCCACGTAACCCGTATACCCGTAACCCAACAATCCCCCCATTAACCTTACACTACGGGCAATTTAGCATGGCCAATCCACCTAACCCGCACATCTTTGGACTGTGGGAGGAAACCGGAGCACCCGGAGGAAACCCACGCACACACGGGGAGGACGTGCAGACTCCACACAGACAGTGACCCAGCCGGGAATCGAACCTGGGACCCTGGAGCTGTGAAGCATTGATGCTAACCACCATGCTACCGTGAGTTTATTCAACCTCTCCTTGTAACTAATGTCCTCCATACCAGGCAACATCCTAGTAAATCTCTTCTGCACCCTCTCTAAAGCCTCCACATCCTTCTGGTAGAGTGGCAACCAGAATTGAACACTATACTCCAAGTGTGGCCTAACTAAGGTTCTGTACAGCTGCAACATGACTTGCCAATTTTTATACTCAATGCCCTGGCCAATGAAGACAAGCATGCTGTATGCCTTCTTGACTACCTTCTCCACCTGTGTTGCCCCTTTCAGTGACCTGTGGACTTGTACATCTAGATCTCTGACTGTCAATACTCTTGAGGGTTCTACCATTCACTGTATATTCCCTACCTGCATTTGACCCTCCAAAATGCATTACCTCACATTTGTCCAGATTAAACTCCATCTGCCATCTCTCCACCAAAGTCTTCAAACGATCTAAATCCTGCTGTATCCTCTGACAGTCCTCATCGCTATCCGCAATTCCTTTGTGTCGTCTGCAAAGTTACTAATCAGACCAGTTACATTTTCCTCCAAACCATTTATATGTAGTACGAACAGCAAAGGTCCCAGCGCTGATCCCTGCGGAACACCACTAGTCACAGCCCTCCAATTAGTAAAGCACCCTTCCATTGCTACTCTGTCTTCTATGACCTAGCCAGTTCTGTATCCACCTTGCCAGTTCATCCCTAATCCCATGTGACTTCACCTTTTGTACCAGTCTGCCATGAGGGACCTTGTCAAAGTCCTTACTGGAGTCCATATAGACAACATCCACTGCCCTACCTGCATCAATCATCTTTGTGACTTCTTCGAAAAACTCTATCAAGTTAGTGAGACATGACCTCCCCTTCACAAAACCATGCTGCCTTTCACTAATACGTCCATTTGCTTCCAAATGGGAGTAGATCCTGTCTCGAAGAATTCTCTCCAGTAATTTACCTACCACTGACTTAAGGCTCACCGGCCTGTAGTTCCCTGGATTATCCTTGCTACCCTTCTTAAACAAAGGAACAACATTGGCTATTCTCCAGTCCTCCGGGACATCACCTGAAGACAGTGAGGATCCAAAGATTTCTGTCAAGGTCTGAGCAATTTCCTCTCTAGCCTCCTTCAGTATTCTGGGGTAGATCCCATCAGGCTTATCTACCTTAATATTTTTCAAGATGCCCAACACTTCGTCTTTTTGGATCTCAATGTGACCCAGGCTATCTACACACCCTTCTCCAGAATCAATATCCACCAAATCCTTCTCTTTGGTGAATACTGTTGCAAAGTATTCATTTAGTACTTCACCCATTTCCTCTGGCTCCACACATAGATTCCCTTGCCTGTCCTTCAGTGGGCCAACCCTTTCCCTGGCTACCCTCTTGCTTTTTATGTACGTGTAAAAAGCCTTGGGATTTTCCTTAACCCAATACTAATATTAAGTGTAAATGATTTAGAAGTTTGAAGTGAACACATTGCCCATGATACTGTAGGGGTTCAAGTGGATACCTGAGTTTGACTTGTTTCCAACACTGTATTGATATATTCCTTTCCATCTACTCCATGTACAGGCTACTCAGAAAGTGCTGAAAGCTGCCAAGCAGATATGCAGCAGACTTGGAGGATATAAAATGGCCTTTGCTTGGGCTGCGAGGTCAGTTTTTATGCATCACAACCAATTGTAGATGGACATTTTTTTCTGAAATATCTATAAGCTAAAGATTGTGTAAAAGTGCCTTTTTGGAACAGGAACTCGTACCAGTAAAGCCCCTTTCCATGTTATTACTGGGCCTATCCCAGTGAATGTCACATCCAGTTACTTACTTTACATCCACAGTTTTGTGGAGAATTGGCAGCAGCTAATTTGTGTAAACAATAGATGGTTTGAATGTCCGGGCGATCACTTTTTATTAATGCTGGTTGAGAGGGGACTGCTGACTAAGACACTGGGAGAACTCTCCTGTTCTTCTGGAAAATACTGAGTTGGGATCTTTAGCTTCCTTTTAAACCTTCGGACAGGTTTAACATTACATTTCCAACACCTCCAATTATGTGCCATTCCCTCGGTTCTGCACTGTAGTGCCAGCCCTTAAATCAAGACTAATGTGACTATCTCCCCAGATTCTATTTCTAGCCAACAGTTCAATATTACAATAAGAAGGAAAATACTTGCATTTATTTCAAGTCCTTTGCCCCCTTTGGATGCCCATTGGCCGCTAGTGGGATCTTCTGGTCCCGTCGATGCCTCCAGTGTCTTGCGTGGCTGGCCCATCCCTCTGCCTGGGAACACGCCGTGGGGGATTGCCTCCGGCGATCTGGAAAAATCCCACCTGCAGGAAGGGCTGGAAGGTCCCATCCAATTTTGAAATTAGGTTTCAGGTCCCGTTAAAGGTAGAATTGATTCTGGGAACCTTTGTTTTTCATTCTCGCAGGCCTGTTTTTAAGGACACTGAAGGCTCCATCGATACAAGTGGAAAGTTCTCGCCTTTTTACAAACAGGACAGCAATAAGCTATCGGATGAAGACCTACTGAAAATGCTGCCAGACTTCAGAAAGTGAGTACTGGGTCCTTTGAGCAAAGGCAATTGTGAAACTTCTCATTATTCTGAAGAGGCACCTTGAGGGTAAATTTACTACTCCGCCCTCTTGAGCAGTAAAAGGAGTGAGGTGGGGGGGGGACTAGGCTGCAGTGCTGAATCTCTGTCTCTAACCTCTCCCTGCAACCATCTCCGCACTCACATGTTTAACTTCATCTTTTTTTTGCAAATGGCCAGAGTTTCAGAACTGTTGTCTTGTCCCTCTTGAGCTCGGTGCTGTGTTTACTGAGCAGGATGAGAAAGGTGGGAGGCAAGTTTCACCTGTTGGACGGGCATATTCAACGTGATTTCGCGCAAACTATGTCGGTTTGGGATATCTACACCTGCAGTTTGTCTGTTTTCGGAGCCACTGAGATGGCGATTGCCTGAGCTGTATAGGGTTGTATTCCTTATTGATCCATGTAGGCTTTGTAAAAGCAGCTACAACTGCACAGGAGTTGTGGTTATATTGTCAGGAGTGAGAGTTTTTGGTGATGTGTGACTGATTCAGGTTTTCACAAGCCAAGTGGATTAATTCTGTGACTGCAAAATATGAGTGGCAATCTCGGCAAGACATGACATGGGTACCACCATTATATGTGAGAACACCATCCACCAGGTACGTGGTACATACTCATGCGACGCGGCCAATGTTGTCGACCTCATACTCTGCAAGAAAGGATGTCCCGAAGCGTGGTACGTTGGCGAGACCATGAAGACGCTGCGACAACTGATGAACGGAAATCGTGCGACTATCGCCAGGCACGAATGTTCCCTTCCAGTCAGGGTACGCTTCAGAATTGACTTCTGCATTCAGCTTCTGATCTTCGGGTAAGCGTTCTCCAAGGCGGCCTTCAGGACGCGCAACACTGCAGAATTGCCGAGCAGAAACTAATAGCCAAGTTCCGCAAATGTGAATACGGCCTCAACCAGGACCTTAGATTGATGTTGCATTACATTCATCCCCCACCATCTGGCCTGGGCTTGCAAAATCCTACCAACTGTCCTGGCTTGAGACAATTCACACCTCTTTAACCTATGGTTATCCCTCTCTCCAGTTGCTCCGTCTGGGCCTGTAGACTTAATTATATGCAAAGACACGCATTCAAAGTATCGTCTTGCTTCTTTGACTTTGTCTATGTTTCTGGAACCCACCTCTTCTTTCACCTGAGGAAGTAGCAGTGCTCCGAAAGCTAGTGATTCGAAACAAACCTGTTGGACTTTAATCTGGTGTTGTAAGACTTCTTACTGTGCTCACCCCAGTCCAACACCGGCATCTCCACGTCATGCAAAATATGAAATTGCACAAAGTGGAAATAATGATTGCCTGACTGGGCTCAAAGCAGAGCGAATATAAAGGCGACCCCCTGTTTCCTGGCGGCAGGATCACCTGGTCCCACCATTGTCAATGAGATGTCCCATTGAATCCATCCCACCTAGCCTTTGGACAGTAAGGGGCAATTTAGCATGGTCAATCCACCTAACCACAGTCTTTGGACTGTGGGAGGAAACCAGAGCACCTGGAAACCCAGATAGACTCAGGGAGAACATACAGACTCCACACAGATGGCCGCCCAGGGCCGGAATTGAACCATGGTCCCTGGTGGTGTGAGGCAACAGTGCTAACCACTGCGTCAACTTGCCGTATACTTCTATTCATCAAAGAACTGGACAAATGAAAGGGAATCTTTCCTCACAAGGTTCAATAAATTTTCCTAAGGAAAAAATATAGGGTGGAATTCTCCCAGTTTGAGAATAAGTCTAGTGGAGGTGGGGGCGTGGGGACGTGGAGTGTGTCCCGCTGTGGAGGATGGCGGGAAAACGCACCAAATCTTTTGGCCCTGACCTAATTAATTATGCACCCGGCTGTTTTAAATTGTACTCCATTGTGGGGCAGGCCTGGATAGCGCATAGTCCGCCGTTTGTGTCCAGGTGTCATTTATAAAAGGCACCCAACATCAATGACCCACAATTCAAGAAAGAAAATGGACCTCCTGAGATTAAAGGAGGATCTGCAGAAACATTCTGAGACTGGAAGATAGACATCATCCAGGACACTGAATCTGGAATGTCCACCTGCTGATCCTCCTCTAACCCACTCCTATGGTATTCTAGGTTCCAGGGTATCATAAAATCATAAAATTTACAGTGCAGAAGGAAGCCATTCGGCCCATCGAGTCTGCACTGGCCCTTTGGAAAGAGCACCCCAGTTAAGCCTACACCTCCACCCTATCCCCGTAACCCAGTAACCCCACTTAACCTTTTGGACACCCAGGGCAATTTAGTATGGCCAATCCACCTAACCTGCACTTTCGACAGTGGGAGGAAACACCTGGAGGAAACCCATGCAGACAGGGGAGAAAGTGCAAACTTCTAACAGACAGTAACCTGAGGCCGGAATTGACCCTGGAGCTGTGAGACAGCAGTGCTAACCATTGTGCCACAGTGCCGCTTCCTAATGGATAGCCTCCATCCTGAACTCTGGAGGCAGCACCTGGCATTGTTCAGATGAGTCCTGATATCTGCATGCCATGTTGTGCAGACGTGTTTCATGCTGGCATTGCAAAAATCTGGCGTGGTGGGGGGAAGCGGCCAGGCCTTCCCCTTGTATTTTATTAGCACGATGCAAATGGGGTTCGCAACGTCCTCTGGCAGATTTTCCGACCCACCATGTGGACATCAGTGGAAGATTCACACTGGTATAAAACCGATTTCTGGTCCTGCTAAATTGTCCCACCTCACCCACCATCAAACATGCCACCGGTGCTTGGAGAATTCCCCACAATCCACTCTTGCATGGTTTGTGGACATAATGATCTTGGTGGATCAAATGGCATTTTTTTATGCTATGTTTATTGATGTTGCTGGAATGTTTCATGATGGTCTTAAAGGTCCAGTCCTCTGCCAGTCTTTATTTAAATGTTGACACCCACAACTGACCAAGCTTCACTCCTGTCAGACCTGTGCAAGTGGTGTTGTAACTGGGTTGATGGCATTATTGGCTGTCCCCCAATTTGAGGATGACGTCTACTGGGGTCACTATTTTCTGCCAGGTGACTGAACAGGTTGATTATCAGTTCCAAATCTTTGGCCACATGGGGCGGGTCGTCCCAAGAGGTAGGGTCCACGTAGGGTGCTCTTTTGGAGGGTTGGGGCAGACACTATGAATAGGGCAGCATGGTGGCGCAGTGGGTTAACCCTGCTGCCTCACGGCGCCGAGGTTCCAGGTTCGATCCAGGCTCTGGGTCATTGTCCGTGTGGAGTTTGCACATTCTCCCCGTGTTTGCATGGCTTTCACCCCCACAACCCAAAGATGTGCAGGCTAGGTGGATTGAACACGCTAAATTGCCCCTTAATTGGAAAAAAATAAATTGGGTTCTCTAAAAAAAATTTTTTAAATGAATAGCCTTCTTCTGTGCTGTGGGAACTCTATAATTCTGCCTACACTTTTTTCAAATAAATTTCTAGTTGTCTCACTTCCTTGCTCTTTCCCCAAAGCCCTGCATTTTCTTTTCCTTTTTGAGTGCGTGTCTAGCTCCCATGTGAAAAGTCCGCCTAATTCTTTGAGGCAGTGCATTCTAAATCATTTTCCTTTGCTGCGGAGCCAAATTTCTCATTCTCCCCTGGTTCTTTTATAAATAATCCTAAATCTGTGTCCTCTGGTTACCTACGCAGCTGTGAGCCTTGTTTTTAACATGAACTTATCGACCTCGGATTAAAGGGACGCCTTGGAAAAGATTCCTTTCAAACTCAAAGCTGTCCACTTGAAATCCATAAACTGATGGTGGTTCAAGTAAAATTCCTCTGATACGGTTTCTCGATAGATTGCTGAAAGGAAGGAAAAGACTCGAGTGGTGTCTCCCCTCAAAACTATTTTTCTCTTGAATAGTAATAACCGTAAATGACCTGGAATAGATCCTTCTGGAAGCAACCTAGCTCAATCCTGGCAAAGCATTTCACATTTTCTTTTCTCAATTCCTTTCCGTTGCTTAAGCCAGAATCTTCCCCAAACCAATTAGTTTGCCACTAATTACTTGAGCTTTAATCGTCTTTTGAACCACCACCCATCTGGCTCCTGATCAAATATCTGCTGAAAACCTAAGTAGATTATATTTGCTTCCTTGACCACATGAACCTATTTGATTAACCCTTCAGTGGTTTCTCAGGTGAACTATTTTACAGAAGATTGTTCATTATTGGTGTTCTGTAACTTGCTTGGTCTTCCTCACACCTCTGTTAAGATTCTTGGAAGTTTTGTCCAGCTTAAGATGCTCTAGAAATACCTGTTGACAATTGTTATGATGATGATATTAATGTCGGCTATGAAGATGGCTGCTCTATTAAAATATTACAGAAAATTACATTAGTACTGCTGTTAGTGTGTGCGTCAGCCCTGGTCATTGTTTTATACTTAAACGTATTTTGAGTTGTGTGGATGAGTCTTTGCTTATTCTACGAGTAACAGTCAGTATATCGGATTTCTTGAAGTTGTTTATTTCGAACGACCAACAAAGACCTCATGGTAAGTACATGGCTCTCCGAACATAGTTCTGCATGGTGCTCTCCTGGAGCCTTTTAGTCATCTGATTCTTGATGTCATACTAAAATCATCATAAATATCATTGTCTCATTAACGTAAACCATTGACCCTTTACTTTACGATGGCAGTCAGTAAAGGTCACTTGTCCCTTGGTGCGATTCTATATCACTAGCTTCAGCGAAACTGTGGATATTAATCGTTCGTGATTTAAGAACATAAGAACTAGGAGCAGGAGTAGGCCATCTGGCCCCTTGAGCCTGCTCCGCCATTCAATGAGATCATGGCTGAACTTTTGTGGATTCAGCTCCACTTTCCGGCCCGAACACCATAACCCTTAATCCTTTTATTCTTCAAAAAACTATCTATCTTTATTTTAAAACATTTAATGAAGGAGCCTCTACTGCTTCACTGAGCAGGGAATTCCATAGATTCACAACCCTTTGGGTGAAGAAGTTCCTCCTAAACTCAGTCCTAAATCTACTTCCCCTTATTTTGAGGCTATGCCCCCTAGTTCTGCTTTCACCCGCCAGTGAAAACAACCTGCCCGCATCTATCCTATCTATTCCCTTCATAATTTTAAATGTTTCTATAAGCTCCTCCCTCATCCTTCTAAATTCCAACGAGTACAGTCCCAGCCTACTCAACCTCTCCTCGTAATCTACCCCTTCAGCTCTGGGATTAACCTAGTGAATCTCCTCTGCACACCAGTATGTCCTTTCTCAGGTAAGGAGACCAAAACTGAACACAATACTCCAGGTGTGGCCTCGCTAACGCCGTATACAATTGCAGGATAACCTCCCTAGTCTTAAACTCCATCCCTCTAGCAATGAAGGACAAAATTCCATTTGCCTTCTTAATCACTTGTTGCACCTGTAAACCAACTTTTTGCGACTCATGCACTAGCACACCCAGGTCTCTCTGCACAGCAGCATGTTTTAATATTTTATCATTTAAATAATCCCTTTTGCTGTTATTCCTACCAAAATGGATAACCTCACATTTGTCATCATTGTATTCCATCTGTCAGACACTAGCCCATTCACTTAACCTATCCAGATCCCTACAGACTTCCAGTATCCTCTGCACTTTTTGCTTTACCACTCATCTTCGTGTCGTCTGCAAACTTGGACACATTGCCCTTGGTCCCTAACTCCAAATCATCTATGTAAATTGTGAACAATTGTGGGCCCAACACTGATCCCTGAGGGACACCACTATCTACTGATTGCCAACCAGAGAAACACCCATTAATTCCCACTCTTTGCTTTCTATTAATTAACCAATCCTCTCGCCATGCTACTACTTTACCCTTAATGCCATGCATCTTTATCTGATGCAGCAACCTTTTGTGTGGATAACCAAAAGGCTTTCTGTAAATCCAGATATACCACATCCATTGGCTCTCCGTTATCTACTGTATTGGTAATGTCCTCAAAAAATTCCACTAAATTAGTTCGGCACAACCTGCCCTTTATGAACCCATGCTGCGACTGCCCAATGGGACGATTTCCATCTAGATGCCTCGCTATTTCATCCTTGATGATAGATTCCAGCATCTTCCCTACTACCGAAATTAAGCTCATTGGCCAATAATTACCCACTCTCTGCCTACCTCCTTTTTTAAACAGTGGTGGCACGTTTGCTAATTTCCAATACACTGGGACCACCTCAGTGATGTGCGCAGTTCAGCGGCGTGCAGAGGGGGGGGGCGACAGTGCATTGACCCCGGGCATCCATTGGATGGGGGCATCAGCAGATCTTCCTCAAGGCTCCCCTTCCTCCCGTTCGCTTCTACCCGCAGCGTGTGGGGAGGCTCCTCCCCCCCCCCCCCCCCCCGCCCCCTCCAGGCCCGCAAGTCTCTCCTTCCTGGAGTTTCCAGCTGGAGATGTCTTTGAGTTTGTCCACACCAGGACCGTGAAGCCACAGCCACAGGTCATGTATCCCTCCCCAATTATTTTGCTCCCAATATACAATCAACGTGAAACAAATAATGGGTGAAGGTCACAGGATGGCAGAAGACTGACATCCACTAATGAAAAATAAAAGTTGCACTCGGTACTTGTTGGAATTGTTTGGCATGTCGCTGCTTGTTCCCGGCCTTTCAATTTCCATTTTCTATTTGCAAGTCATGAAGAGCTAGACAGGGAAGAGTTTGTAATCCACCATCCCTCCATTTAATTTCCTGTCAGCCTAATCAGGTTGCTTTCACCCACAGCTGCCTTGGTGGTTTGCTTTGCAATGTTTCTGGAAGAGTGGGGAGGGAGGAGATTAATCACTGCAAACAAATATCTTCACTTTCATCACTGGTTTTCTTCTATACAGACAGAGAGAAAAGGGGGCCGGGCTTCAAGCATTTTATTGCTGCTTAATATGGGGTTAGGTTTTAATAAAAGTTAAACGGTCTCTGACCAAATTGATTTTGTGCAGTTATCCATGTCACAAGGAAACACGTTTGCCAGTGTAACTGCCTGAAGGATTTTGCTCTCCCTTGGCCCCAGTGAGAGCATTGTGAAATGCATTCAAAAGTGTGGCATCGGAGGAACGGGGGGTGGGTTGGTGCTACTTGAGTCTTTGGGGCATACAATCAAGATTTGCCCCGGGCATCACCAGACCTCTGCACGCCACTGGCGCAGTTTCCCACAAATGAAAGAGTAAAATGGTGGCTGTGGGTGAAGCTGAAGAGCACAAAGATAAATTTCACAAAACTTAACTATATGTGTCAGATCACTGAATTAAACCTCTGAAATGTGTTAATGCCTTGTGTGTTTTGTATGATAGAGGTAAGATTAGCTAGTCCACCGGGCTTGTTCCATAATTATTTTACAATGGAGCATCATGACTCACCACCACCGAATCTGAGATAATCGTCTTCATTAGTGTCACAAGTAGGCTTCCATTAACACTGCATTGAAATTACTGTGAAAATACCCTAGTCGCCACACTCCGGCACCCTGTTCGTATACACTGAGGGAGAATTTCAAAATGTCCAATTTGTAATGATGTGCAGACATGTAGCCATGGGTAATCAGAACACCCAGCTGTGGCATCACTACTAGAGGGCATTACATGACCACTATAAAACATGACACACACAGGCTCTCTGCCTCACTCACCCAGCAGAGACTGAAGTAACAACAGGAGTGTAGCATTGATGTCAATCATGCCGCCACATGTGGCTGAGATACAGTTTGGACAGCTAGTCAAGTTTACTGTGTTACTAGAGTTAGATCAACAGAGTGTCAAACTCAACTAATAGCTTTGTCGTTACTAAATAAATACTTTCAACTTACTTCGAGGACTGGAGCATCTTTCAACATTGTCCACGTTTAGCATCGACTTATGTTACTCAAATAACATAACAATATACAATTCACCGAACAAGCACGTCTTTCAGGACTTGTGGAAGGAAACCAGAGCACCAGGAGGGAATCCATGCAGTCACAAGGAGAATGTGCAGACTCCACACAGACAGTGACCCAAACCGGGAATCAAACCCGGGTTCCTGTCTTTGTGATGCAACAGTGCCAACCACCATGCTACCGTGCTGCCCATCTGCTGCTAACACACCAATAGCCACACTGAATGAAGCAAAAAAAAGAGAGGCGAATACATTGCAAAGAATTTGTGTCGGTCCTGTCTGATCTCAACCCTCCGTTACCGTGAGGCACTTTACTGGATGACCCAAATGATTTTCCATGCTGATTTCACCCTCAGACAGGAATTGCTTCAATTTCCATATGCTAGTGGCAATCACTCATTGCTCTAGTCAGCAACTTGTCCCAAAGGTTGATGACCCTCTGCAAATGAAGAGCCTCACAGCATCTAACCCAGTTCTATGCTTAAGTGGCTTATATTGCCAAGTCCTTGGTTCACCCTAAACCTTCTCATTCAATGGACAGTCTTGTCCACAAGCTGCACTGCGCAAATCAACAAGGCTCCTTCGGCAGCACCTCCGAAACCCATAACCGTTACCATCTAGAACAGGGGTGGGCAAACTACGGCCCGCGGGCCGCATGCGGCCCGCCAAAAGTATTTCTGCGGCCCACCAAGTCATTAAAAAAAAAAAAAAAAAATTTTTTTTTTTTAAATTCTTTTCTTTTTTTAAAAATTTTTTTTTAAGGTTAATGGGGGGGGGGGCTGTTGGGATACTTACTGGTATAGGGTGGATACGTTGACTTGAGTAGGGTGATCATTGCTCGGCACAACGTTGAGGGCCGAAGGGCCTGTTCTGTGCTGTACTGTTCTATGTTCTATATGAGGCACCCAGAATCATAACCGGGTGAAGTAATTATTTTACTTAATATACTATGCGGCCCTTTGTGAATTGTGAATTTCTGAAGGTGGCCCTTGCACGGAAAAGTTTGCCCACCCCTGATCTAGAAGGATAAGGGCAGCTGTTGCATGGGAACAGCACCACCTGCAAGTTCCCATACACGTCACGCACCATCCTGACTTGGAAATATATTGCCGTTCCTTCACTGTCACTGGGTCAAAATCTTGAAACTCCCTCCCAAACAGCACTGTAGGTGGACCCTCACCACATGGACTGCAGTAGCTCAAGAAGATAGCTCATCCACCGCCTTCTGAAGGACAGTTAGGGATGGGCAATAGCTTCTGGAACATGCCAGTGACACACAAATCCCAGGAACAATTTTTTTTTAAAACCTTCATTATTTTAACTAATCTCCCCATATTCTAAGAAATAAGCAAATTACTGTGGATCCTGGAATCTGAAAGAAAAACAGAAAATGCTGAAGAATCTCAGAAGGTCTGATAGCATCTGTGAAGAGAGAAGGGAGCTAACATTTTGAATATGGATGATTCTTTGTCAAAGTTTCGACCATTTTCCCCACATTCTATCTTTTTCTAGATGAAAGGATGCAGCTCTTTGTGCCTTTTATAATAACTAAGGGTGTTTCCAGAAGATGTCATTCTTTTTAGCCTTTGGAACCTGTTCCCATGTTCTCAAAAACTGATGTTGCTCTGTTTCTTTGGTTCTAAATATGGCAGTCAATACGGTCGCCTTCCTTAATCCTAATTACGTTTGCTTTAGAGTCGCCGGGTATCTTTCGATACCACCACAAGGTTCAAACCCGAATACTGATCAAAGAACCAATGCACCCGTTAGTTAGTTCAGCGTCAATACTATTTATTTAAACACACAGTAATATCTACTCATGCACAAAATATTACAAACTAAACTATTTCTGATGCTAACGCCTATACTTAGCTTCGGGTGCCCACTCAGTCAGAGGAACAATGGCCTTTGTTCGGATCTGAGGCTGTTGGGTTCGAAGAGGTACAGGAGAACAGCTAAAGTCGTCCGTCTGGTAGCGAGCGTTGACCTTGGACTTTCTTGCTTCTGGTGCAGCTGGTGGACGGGTCTCTCCGCTTTGAGAGCCGAGTCCAAGAGCGTGATTCTCTCGCGGGGGTTTCTTCTTATACCCGAAGGGGCTTTGCGCGCTTTTGGGCGGGCCTTGAACTTGGCCCCAATTAATTGGGCCGCATCTTGATCACTGGTATTGATCTTGACCAATAATGGGGTGGGTGCCCTGATGGATGAGCGTGTCCTAGGTGGCCGTTGGCCTTGCTTTATTTACGCTTTTGGTTTGGGGAACTGGCGCCGGGGTGTCTGGAGTTAGATCAGTTGCTTGAGTGTCTTTCTTTTGTTTCCAGAGATGGGCCATCAATATGTTAATTGACCTACAGTTTCAGTCTCGTCTGGGAGCTGCCTTCTCAATACACATACAGGCTCTTTGCCTGCTTGCTTTCTTAACATTGTCCATAGTTCCCTACAGTCATTGCGATCATCCATTTTGTATTCTGAAAGTGGCCATCCCAGATGGCTACACTGGACTGGGTTTTTTCTCAAAAACTGGACATACTTTTATATTGAAATGACCTAGCGATACTCTATTTGCCTTTATGATGACCATTTTGTGGCATTGATCATTAACATTGAGCGATTCATACAATAACCTCTTGATCCCTTTCCTGTTTGACAGATTTTAGTTCAGAGATTTCTGTCTAATATTGGCCCTACCCACTTGCATAATACATTACATTCATCGGCAACATCTGCCTGGCACAGGCTCATTCCCCCGGCTGTAATCTTCCTGACAGCTCACTGCCTCACATCCGCCTTCCTTTAAGAGCATGACTGTCTTCACAATTCACCTCAAACGCACAGTGAGAGGCAAGTTCCAACTGAGCAAGTTACATGACCCCGAGGCACACGTGTTTAACTGACTGGAATCTCTGAGATGTTTTCAGGAATCAAACTATTCAAGCTGTTTAAAACCTTCAAAGTCAAATTGATTTTAATATCCCATAGCATTTGCTTTCATTGAAGGTGCTGCTGTTTAACGAGATGCAGTATTATTTGACAAAACACACAGAATTGTGGTAGTGGAATTGGACTGGCAAACAAAGGGCTGAAAGTTCAAATCTCAGTGCATCTCTGATATCAAGCTTGATTTAAAAAAAAATAATCAAATTGAATCTCTGCAGTACAGTTTATGACCTCATTGTTTTACAACCAATAAAATGCTTTTGCAATGTATTCACTATTGTAATGTGGAAACCCACAGCTGACAATTCATGCACAGCAAGCTCTCAAAAACGGCATTTTAAAAAATTATTCATTCTTGGGATGTGGCTAGGCCAGCATTTAATTCCCATCCCCAATTGCCCTCAAGAAGTTGGTGGTGATCTGCCTTCTTAAATCGCTGCAGTCCATGTGATGTATGTACACCCACAGTGCCGTTTGGGAGGGTGTTCCAGGATTTTGACCCAGCGACAGTGAAGGAGCAGTGATGTATATACTTTCTAGGGGTATAGTTCTCACTTTGGGTATTTTGGGCAGCACAAGTGGTTATCACTGTGGCTTCACAGCGCTAGGGTCCCAGGTTCGATTCCCCGCTGGGTCACTGTCTGTGCGGAGTCTGCACATTCTCCCCGTGTCTGTGTGGGTTTCCTCCAGGTTCTCCGGTTCCAAAGACATGCACGTTAGGTGGATTGGCCATAAATTGCCCTTAGTGACCAAAAAGGTTAGATGGGTTGAATGGGTTATGGGGATAGGGTGGAAGTGAGGGCTTAATTGGGTTGGTGCAGACTCGATGGGCCGAATGGCCTCCTTCTGCACTCTATGTTCTATGTATTTTCATGTCAGGATGGTGAGTAACTTGGAGAGGAACATGCAGATGGTGGTGATCCCAGGTATCTGCTGCCCTTGTACCTCTAGGTGGTAACAGTCTTGGGTTTGGAAGGAGCCCTGGTGAGTTCCTGCAGTGCACCTCGTAGATGGTGCACACGACTGCCACTGTGCATCCATGTTGAAAATGGTGAATGGGGTGCCAATCAAGCGTGCTGCATTCTCCTGGATGGTGTTGAGTTTCTAGTGTGTTGTTGGAGCTGTACTCAGTGAGGCAAAGTGAAAGTGTTCCATCACACTCCTGACATTTGGCTTGTAGATAATGGACCGGCTTTGGGAGTCAGGAGGTGAGTTCCTCATTGCAGAATTCCAGCCTTTAGCTGGCTCTGGTAGCCACAGTATTTATATGGCTAGTGCAGTTCAGTTTCTGATCAGTTATAACATCCAGGATGTTGATAGTGGGAGATTCAACAATGGTAATGCCATTCAATGTCAAGGGGCAATGGTTAGATCCTCTCTTGTTGGAGATGGTCATTGCCTGGCACTTCCGTGGTGTGAATGTTACTTGCCACTTGTCATCCCAAGCCTGGATTGTCCAGGTCTTGCTGCATTTGGACGTGGTTCGCTTCAGTATCTGAGGAGTCATGAATGGTGCTGAACATTGTGCAAACATCAGCCAACCTCCCCACTTCTGACCTTAAGGTGAAAGGAAGGTCTTGATAAAGCAGCTAAAGATGATTGAGCCCAGGATACTCCCCTGAGGAACCTGTCAATGACTGCAAATAATTGTTTCGGTGTTTAAAATGTATTGGGATGGGCAGTACGGTGGTGCAGTGGTTAGCACTGCTGCCTCATGGCGGCAAGGACCTGAATTCGATCCCGGCCCTGAGTCACTGTCTGTGTGGAATTTGCACATTTATTGTCCTCGTGCCTGCGTGGGCCTCATCCCCACAACCAACAACCAAAAGAGGTGCAGGGCTGGTGGATTGACGCAAACTCGACCCTTATTTAGAATTATTTTTAAATTATATTTTATTTAAAATTAAAAGTATTTGGTACAGCAAGGGTTTAAAATAAATAAATAAAATGTATTGGGTTCATTGATATCCTTCATAGAATATAGAACATACAGTGCAGAAGGAGGCAATTCGGCCCATCGAGTCTGCACCAACCCACTTAAACCCTCACTTCCACCCTATCCCCATAACCTTTTTTGGACAGTAAGGGCAATTTAGTATCGCCAGACCACCTAACCTGCACATCTTTGGACTGTGGGAGGAAACCGGAGTACCCGGAGGAAACCCACGCAGACACTGGGAGAACGTGCAGACTCCGCACAGTGACCCAGCGGGGAATCAAACCTGGAACCCTGGTGCTGTGAAGCCACAATGCTATCCACTGTGCTACTGTGCTGCCCACAGGGAAGAGAAGCTTCCACCCAAACCTGCCTGACCTATATACCCCACACTGTCATTGCCCTCAGAAATGGTCTTGCGAGCCTCTCAGTTGTGATCAGTTGCTGTCAGTTTGGATCATTGATGGATAATGTGTAGTTATAGTTACATACGTTTATATTTTTCTCTTTAGGGCAGAGAAGATGTCCAAACTTCAGGTTATTCCAGGAAATTTTGACGTTACTATTGAATGTGTTCCTCCAGACATTTCCAGTGAGTACAGTGAGTTCCATTTTAAACTGTGGCGTGACAATTTTTGAAAGCCATATGGCTATAAAGTCTAACTCTCTTGGCTTGTTTAGATTGTGTAACATCGTCCTACGTCCCTGTAAAGCCATTTGAGGAGAGCAGCTGTGTATCGTTTGAAGTTGAAGAATTTGTTCCAAATATCGCAAAATACATGTACCCCTTCACAAGCTTCAAGAACCACATGTATGTTTACCCCCTCCAGCTGAAATATGACAACCAGAAGACTTTTGCTAAGGTATTGTGGAGCAAATAATTCTTAGCTGATTTTTTTAAAAGCCCAAAGCCTTCTCACTGATGATGTTCAAATAATTGCTTTTTGAGTGCAATTGATGTCAAATAATAGCTGAATGATCGCTTTTTGAGCGCAATAGGGGCCAAGTGAGTGCAAATGAACACCGTTGAAGGCAAATGATGTCAACATTTTCGGGTAGGGAAATACTAGTGTACTTAGCTGACTGCTGATGTTTCTCTCTCTCTCTCTTTCTCTCTGCCCAGGCAAGGAACATTGCAGTCTCTGTCGAGGTCAGGAATTCTGATGGAGAAAAATCACATCCATTGAAGGTGAGTGAGTCTATGGCCAGTGATCACAGTCAAAGCCTCTGATGCAATGTCTGTGGGTGGAGTGAGTGGGACAGATAAGACCATGAGACATCGGAGCATAATTAGGCCACTTGGCCCATCGCGTCTGCTCCACCATTCAATCATGGCTGATATTTTCTCATCCCCATTCTCCTGCCTTCTCTCCATAACCCCTGATCCCCTTATTACTTAAGAACCTATCTATCTCTGTCTTAAAGATATTCAGTGATTTGGCCTCCACAGCCCTTCTGCGGCAAAGAGTTCCACAGATTCACCATCCTCTGGCTGAAGAAATTCCTCCTCATCTCCTTTTAGTCTGAGATGGTGTCCTCTGGTTCTTGTTGTTCCTCCAAGTGGAAACATACTTTCCACGTCCGCTCTATCCAGGCCTCGCAGTATCCTGTATGTTCTAATAGGATCTCCACTCATCCTTCTAAACTCCAACGAGTACAGACCCAGAGTCCTCAGCCGTTCCTCATACAACAAGTTCTTCATTCCAGGACTCATTCTTGTGAACCTCTTGTTTGCAGGAGACTGATGGAAGCAAATTGAATTAAGGACCATGATCCCTAAAACATCAATCGTGTCAACGTCAGGCAATCCTGGTGGAGTTTGCTTCAGTGGAGCCCATTCACTTATGATAATTCTCTGACTATAAATGGATAGAACTGTGGAATATGATCAGGAAATCTTTGGTTTCTTTAACTCCTATGTTTGCTGCAAACATAGCTAAAAGACATTAATGATTTTTTATGGCTTTTGCGCCATGTTTGCCCAAATGCTGTTATCCAGTCGGGTGCCAGAAAGGCATTTAATGAGACAGACCGAAAAAATAGTTCTCCAGCGGACAGCTTTATGAAATAACACCCCATATGGCAAACTGGTGCAAAATCCTGGATTGCAAAAGGCAGATATAATGAGCCTATTTCAGTCGACGAGCAAATCTGGAGTAAGGGGGCCTAACCCTGAAATTTAAACTAATTCATGTAGGCATGAAATTGGGAAGCATTTTTTCTCACAAGCAGTCGCTGAAATATAGAATGGCCTTCCATATGGCTGTAGTTTCTGGGGCACAAGATCAATTAGATTCTTATTTCAATTACTATAAAGCTAATATGGGTAAATAAAATTGAGGGTACAGAACAGCGATGATCTAATTAAGTGATGGGACAGGCTCCAGGGACGGAATGGCCTCCTGTCCCTGGTATTTTGGCCAGGTTTATACTAGTCCCCTGAGCTGGCTAAGTGGGACAGAACAAGGTTTATGATTTCAGTTTTGTATCTCACATGGACAACATTTCAAGTTGAATTATTGTTTGACTATTATAGTGTTGGTGTGCAACGTGCTTGAATTTTTGTTGAACAATTAATGTGCCACACGTGGCGTTTAGATTGTTTGTTGTTGTAGTATGTCTCAAAGAGACTCAAACTGAAAGATGGAGCACTAAACGTTTAACAATTTCTCTCAGTGTATCTATGGAAAGCCAGGAGAGCATGCTTTCACGACCAAAGCCTGTGCGACAGTTTTGCATCATCAACAGTGTCCAGAATTCTACAATGAGGTACAATGACTCCGGTTTTATTTTCTGGTTAATAAGTGAGTTAGTAGCTTCTCTATAACTTCTTAAGTTGCGTGTCCTATTGTTTGGTGTTTCAATATCTTTATAGATTAAAATTGAGCTGCCTGTACATCTCCATGAGAAGCATCACCTCCTGTTCACATTTTACCACATCAGCTGTGACATAAACACCAAAGGCACAACCAAGAAACGTGAAAGTATTGAGTCACAGGGTAAGTATGTGGACAGTCATTAGATACAAGTAATAGAGATAGTGATTGATGCGTTGTGGCTGCATTCTCCTTATTTGCCAACTTTAATATAGTTACATTGCTAACTTTGTTTTAAATACTGCAGACGTGGTAGCTTAGTTGGCCAGAGGTTGTGCTCGAGTTGTGAAATTGGAATTAAGGAAACCAGGAAAATTAAGGAAAATATGGACCGGTGAATCTGGTGAATCTCAAAACTACTGTTGTGTTGTTAAAAACACAACTAGCTCACTACTGACCTTCAGGAAAGGGAATTTGTTACCCTTCAGTGGATAATCTGGTAATTGGTAAAAACATTTGCAAGGCTACAGGAAAAAAGCAGGAGAGTGAGATGAGGTAATTTGCTTTGTAGACAGCTGGCACGGACATGACGGACCAAATGGCCTCCTCCTGTGATGTAATAATTCCAGGGTTTGCGGGCTAAGACCACTAAAAGTGACCACAAAGGTGTCAGTTTGTAGTGGAAAAACCCAACCAGTTTGCTAAACGTCCTTTAGGGAAGTGAATCTGAGGTCCTTACTTGGCCTGAAGCTGCAAGTGACTCCAGTCCCACGTACTATGCAGTTCAGTTTTGATGGGGAAGAAGGCAATAATGCTCCCTTCCCAAGAACAAATAGAACAAGGTGCCAAACCGGGTATGTTACATTTAATGATAGCAAAAGCATTGATTGTTGAAGAAGTGTACTGAGTCTGACAGAGCAGTAAGCTAGCTTATTTCAGCTGAACTCATTGTGGGGCCAGTATAGGTTGCTCTGTGATACACCCATGGTTAAAGAGCACCCTCCCAACATTTTTTTTTTAGATTTGGACATGAGGTGTGAAAAGGCTTGGATGTGATGGAGGCCACTGTCCAGTGACAATAGCAATAGGACTTTATTTCCTGTGTCTGATCACTATGGGTATACCAACCCAAAAACAAAGAAATAACAAAAAAATATATGCAAAATACAGAACACAAAATCCCCCAAAACTCCTTCCCATAAACAATCATAACACAGAGCCCATTTAACTCGACCCCAGTCCGTGCTCTGTAACAACAGCTTCTGCCTCCTCTGAAGTATCAATATAATGGTCCTTTTACCAGAAGGTAACATACAGCCTCACAGGGTACTCCACTCCAAATCTCACTACTCTTGTATAAAGCTGCTTTGGCCTTATTAAAGGCTGCTCGCTTCTTTGCCAGCTCTGCGCCAAGATCCTGATATATTGTAACATGGCTCCTTTCCCATCTCTGGTCCCGATTCTCCTTGGCCCACTTTAGGACCCTCTCCTCCTGGAAGCTGTGGAATCTGGCTATCACTGCTCATGGTGGTTCATTCGCCCGAGGCTTCTGCCGGAATGCTGGATGGGCACAGCCCAATTCTGGAGGGGATGTCTGTGTGCCCCAGCTTCACCCTGAATATATGCGAAAAGTACGCAGTTGGATTCTGGCCCTCTACACCCTTCAGCAACCCTGAGGTATTGACTCCTTGACTGATTCTCCAGGTCATCCATCTTCGCCTTCAGATTCTTATTTTCTCCGACATCTCAGCCTCCTATGAGGCGATTTGGTTGCTGTGTCTTGACAAAGCCTTTGAACACTTCGCCATTCTTCGTTACAGCTTCCGAAGTGCTCTCTAACTCCTCATGGATAGAACCCAGTACCGCCTCAATCAACGTATGGAGAGTGCCGAACATCGCTCTGCATTGTCTCTTGAAATGTATCTCCAACTGATTTTCAAACTCAGTGGCCAGTACCACAGTTAGCATAGCTGCCATGATCAGGGAGGCCCCAACTGCCAGACCCGCCGCTGCCATCTTCCCTGCTGAAGCACAACACGAAGCCTCCGAGCCATTTGAAGAACTTCCACCTGCAGACTTCTTGGTTGTGGTCTTTTTTCGACCACTTCCACACTAGGACCCTTCTACTTCCTCATAGGAAGACATTGTCCATCAAAAAGCCCCAGGGACCCGGCAAAGAGGACCAAAAAACAAATATCCTGCAGACTGTGAGGATTTCATTAATGGTCTCCAATACCACACAGCAGTTGGTTCAAGCCCCACAATCAGAGACGAGGGCAAGATTCTCTGCACCCCCCACCCCAGCCGAGTGTTTCTCGGGGTGACGCGCCATTTGCTGGGGACAGGATTCTCTGCTCCTGTCGCTGTAAATGGTAGTTCCCATTGAAGCCACCCCACACTGTCGGTAAACCGGCGGGCGGGGGTGTGTTGCTGGCAGGAACAGAGAATCCCAATGGCTGGAGAATTCCGGCCTTGAACACTTAAGCGGATTCTCTGGTGGGGTTCTGAGGAAGCACTGCGTTGTCAGAGATGTCTTCTTTCGAATGAGGCCTGCAACTCAGTCTGTCCTCGTGAGATTGACAAAGATTCTGTGGCACGATTGTGAAGAAGAACAAAGGCACTTTCTTGGTGTCCTGGCCGATATTTATCCCTCAAACAATATTTTTATGAAGAGGTTATTTACTCAATATCCTATTGCTCTTTGCGGGGCCTTGCTGTGTCAAACTCTGTTGCCTTGTGTTCTACATTACAGTTGTGGTTGCACTTCAAAACAACAGCATCATTAGTAAAGTGCTTTGGCACATCCTGAGATTGGGAAAGGCGCTATAGAAATGCATTGAGTCCAAAACACTATTTGAAAACACATCCAATTAAATAAATAGAGAACTGAAATACAATAGTTCCCTGAGTGGTTGTCGAGCTCAGTACACTTCTCTATCAATCTGTGATTTTGCTGCTATTTAATGCAACCAACTTAGCTTTATTTTGTTGTCATTTAATGTAGAATTTGTTCATGGGAAGTCAGTTACTTATTGTCTATTCACTGTTGCTCATTATGCTTGCTAATTGCCTGACTGTACGGTGCTGTAGGTCCCCTGTGGTTTGGAGGAAGTTAACCAAGTTTTAGAATGGTTGAAGCTGTCCTCTTTCTATATTGTCTGTTCTTTCAGTCAGGTAAGCCTCATACAAATTAAACTGATGGTGGAAAATAAATATTGAGGTTTAACAAGTTCAGAATAAGGTTACATTTGTTCTGTAAATATTAACTCACAATGCAAGTACGGATTGCTAAAGGGAACTGCAAGTTTGCATTTTTTTCTTTGCAAGTTCACCACCATTTAGCTTCAAATCTAACTTTCAAGCCTGTAGCATAGTTAAAGACTTGCATCATCTTTATTAAAGGTTAATCAGATTGGCTCAGTTCTACTAAACTGCTCTCTAATATTTACACTTCTCAGTAGTCTGAAAATGAGGGTAAAGTCACATACTTGTATTTTTGCTTTGTCACGTGGGTATTTATTGAGTGACCTTTGACACTTTTTCAGTCAGAGCCCGAGTGTAAGAAGGTGACTTGGATTTTGTAGTCTATTGATTATGTTACATGTTATGACATGGAACCCAGTGTCTGAATGCCATGTTCCTTGTGACCAAATTATTTTCTATCTTGCTCAGTCGGTTATGCTTGGCAGCCATTGATGAAAGATAGCCGAATGGTTACATCTGAGCAGCAGTTGGCCGTATCGTCTAATCTTCCTCCTGGATACCTGGGCCACCATGATTCAGACAGCAAGAAGGTGAGATGGGCAGTGATATACAGGCAGTCCTGGACAATGTTCGAATTACCACGTTTATAAATTGACACCCTGCTTTCACTTTCCGTTGGCGGTTTCGACTTCCAGATGTTCGCTCTGACGCGACGCTGGCGAACAAGCTCACATGTGCACATTGACATTCCGCAACGCCCATCTCCCTGTCTCGGTGTATAGTGTAGTACATGTACTTGTACATGTATGTTTAAATTACAGAAGATACACTTGTCAATGGACTTTAGTGCCCCCACTGATACCTATATGAAGCATCTAAATCAAAGCTGACACTTCAGTGAAGCACCTAAGGAAGCTTACACTGTAAAGATGTTCTCTTTGTGTGTTCATAGAATTTACAGTGCAGAAGGAGGCCATTCCGCCCATCGAGTCTGCACTGGCCCTTGGAACGAGCACCTCACCCAAGCCCATGCCTCCACCCCATCCCCTTAACCCAGTAACTGCACCGAACCTTTTGGACGCTAATATAATGGCCAATACACCTAACCTGCACATTTTTGGACTGTGGAAATCGGAGCACCCGGAGTGGGGGGGGGGAATTGAACCAGGGTCCAGGGAGTTGTGAGGCAGCAGTGCTCACCACTGTGCCACCGTCTTACATCTGAGTTATAAAGGTTGCACCCTGTCTAGGTAAGAGACATTAGGTGATGAACTAAGGAATGTTCCTGCTTAATGTTTACCCCTCAACAGATACTGCTAAGTACAGATCAACTGCTCACTGACTTGCTGTTTGCATCCATCAAGCATTATTCAGTCTCACAGACAGTGGGATTGAAAGGCTTTAGAGTTGCAAACTGAACTGGCGCGATTGGATTTATTAAATCTTTTCTAGTCCAGTGAAAGACCCAAAGTCCTTGATGACATTTATAACCTGATTGCAGCATTCCAGTATTTAATTCCTGCTCTAAAAGCCTGGGACCATGCTTGTCTTTACTATAGGTCCAAGTGCATCTCCATAGTGTGTTCATTTTCTCACTCGGTCTTCTTCCTTGAACTTTGAGGTGAATTTTGTTAACAGTGTAGCCATCTGGGATGGCCACTTCCAACTAGGTACAGAGCAACTCGCAAAGACTGATGGGTAAAATGGACAAGCCAAAAGTCAGGCAGGGTCAGAGCCTGAAATGCATATTTGTCAGCAAAGTCCAGACGGCATTGAAACTCTGTCCCATTAGCATGTTAATCAGACCGATTAGCACGCGATGGCCCATCTCCCCCAACACAACGGACTGTACTCCAGCAGCAGGGACAGTCCCAGACATTTCGGCGCCACTCCCTGTCCAAGGGAAATGCAAACAACGGGGTCAATGACCGTTTGAGACACGCCCAGTCATCCAGATCCCCGCCCACTTATTGGCTAAGGAATCGAACAGAGTGATTAGGGATCACCCAATTAGTAAGGCCCAAATCAAAGGACCGCCCAAAAGAGCACAAAAGCCTCCCCCCCCCCCCCCCCCACCACCACCCCACAAGGTATATAGGAAGAGTTTGCCTTATGTTCACTCTCTCTTGGCCTTGGTACCCCGGTCACGGCCATCGCCAACTGCAGCAACACCAGAAGCAAGTTCAACGTTCGCTACCAGACGGATGAGCCCAGCTGAGCAGCAGTTACCCCTTCGAACCCAGGAGGTCCAGAATTCACAGCGGCCACTGTTTCCTGACCTAAACCCGGTGCCTGTAGTTACGTACAGGTTGTCTTAGTAATAGGTGTAGTTAACTAGTAGTGTTCATGTTACAAGATTGATTGTCTGTAAATAAAGTACCCTTGACGTTGAACTAACTGGTGTTTGGCTCTTGAAATGAAATGAAATGAAAATCGCTTATTGTCACTAGTAGGCTTCAATGAAGTTACTGTGAAAAGCCCCTAGTCGCCACATTCCGGCGCCTGTCCGGGGAGGCTGGTACGGGAATCGAACCGTGCTGCTGGCCTGCTTGGTCTGCTTTAAAAGCCAGCGATTTAGCCTGGTGAGCTAAACCAGCCCCTGGTATCTTTGATCGATAGCCGGTTGAAACTTGTGGTGGTATCATTCGATACCTGGCGACTCTAAGCATTCGGACGTAGACAATATAGAAAGAAGGCTAATTCACTAATTGCCCTAATTGGAACAGAGCCACAGAAAAGACCAAGTAGTAGAGATAAATCGAACAACAATCTTATAAATAGTGCTATGAAGCACTGCACCAAGTGAAAGAAGGAATGATTGTACAAGATTATGCTGAAATCAGCCACGGTCATATTTAGGTTGACTACCAGGAAAAGTAGTGGCCTTCTCGAAACTCTCCCGTTCCTGGGGAACACTGATACTGCATTGACTAATGCCGCTAATTCAATTACATGTATAAGTTAAAGTGTTCCAAAGTGGAGCAGTTCTCTCAATGCCGCTTTAAACTTGGCTTTGCCTATTTCAGGAGCCTCAATTTCTTGAACTGCAGAGGCGACGAGAAAAAACTCTTGAGATTCACACCAGTTACGACATAAACCGCTGATTGGAGACTTGGCAGATTACTAAAATCAAACACCTTCTCAGAGAACTGTGTTTGTACTCCAAATCGTAGAATTGTAACTTTTATACTGTCTAAAATAACTGTTGACATTCAGTAAGTCACATAATCTGGGTTTGGCATGGCTTCTGTCCAGAGTATGTGAATCATCCTGGCCTGTTTATGTGGTTGTTGCTGCATGGATCTGGGTGCATAACCATGAGTAGAATCTGTAGCATGGGGCAGTTCAGTTATGATCAGACTGCGGTGCTGCTAGATATGCTGGTCAAGGCAAGAATGAAGTATGTAGCTGCAATCAGAAGGGTAAAGTGAGCCGTTTTTTCAGCTGGTATGCTGCTCTGCAGCACAATGGTGTTCTGTTTCTTCCTGCTCACCAACTCTGTGCTTTATCTGTCATCTCAAAGAGGACAAGTCCTGCTTATGTTTAAGTTATGTAGTGAGGTTGACCTGCGGCTCCTTGTTTAAGGGGTTCAGTATTTATGGCCAGCGCCTGTCTCCCGGGCAGTTAACTATTGGGGGTAAGTGGGGAAATTTTGGCCAGAATAACCCATAGATTTATGGAACCAATACCAGGAACAGACGGATCGTCTTATGATGGAAGGTTGGAGGGGTTAAGTGGGGAGTTTAGAAGAGTAAGAGACGCCTTGATTAAAACTTTTAAGTTACTGAGGGGTATTGACAGGGTGGATGTGGAGAGGATGTTTCTTCTTGTGGGGTAATATAGAACTAGGGGTCATTATTTAAAAATAAGGCATCACCCATTTAAAACACAGATGAGGAGAAATCTTTCCTCTTGAGGGTTGTGAGTCCCTGGAACTGCCTCCCTCCCTCAAAAGGCAGTGGAAGCCTTTGAATGTTTTAAGGCAGAGCTAAATAGATCCTTGATTAAAAAAGGGGTGAAACGTTATCGGGCTGAGGCAGGAGTGAGCGGAACAGTGGTTAGCACTGCTGCCTCACAGCGTCAGGGATCCGGGTTGAATTTTGGCCTTGGATGACTGTCTGTGTGGAGTTCGCACTTACTCTGGGTTTTCTCCCACAGTCCAAAGATATGCAGGTTAGATGGTGTGGCCATGTTAAATTGCCCCTTAGTGTCCAAGGATTTGCAGGTAAGGGGATAGGGAGATGTGGGTGGGGGAGTGGACCTGGGTACAGTGCTCTTTTGGAGGGTCACTGTGAACTCAATGGCCCGAATGGCCTATTATTGCGCTGTAGGGATTCTATGATTCTGGTGGTCATCATAACCCTATTGTCCACACCTTTACAGTAGAGGTTACTATGAGAACTGGGTGGGTTTTTTTTTCTGTCAGTTCCCTGATCGAGGAGCGCTGAAACCATTTGTAATATATTTTTTAATTAATTTACTGGATTTGGGCGTTGCTGGTCAGGCCAGCATTTATTGCCCATCGCTAGTTGCCCTTCAGAGGGTGATGGTGAGTTGCCTTCTTGAACTGCTACTGTCTCTGAGGTGTAGGTACACCCACGGTGCTGTTAGCAAGGGAGTTCCAGGAATTTGCCCTAGCGACAGTGAATGAAGGACGATATATTTCCAAGTCAGGGTGGTGAGTGACTTGGAGGGAACCTCCAGGTGGTGGGATTCCCAGGTATCTGCTGCTCTTGTCCTTCTAGATGGTGGCAGCCGTGGGTTTGGAAGGTGCTGTGGAAGGAACCTTAGTTACTGCAGCACATCTTGTAGATGGTACACACAGCTGCCACTGTTCGTTAGTGGTGGAGGGTATGAATGTTTGTAGAAAGGGGAGCAATCAAACGGGCTGCTTTGTCGTGGAGTATGTGGTGCTTCTTGGGTGTCGTTGGAAATGCACTCATCCAGGCAAGTGGATTACACTCCTGAATTGTGCTTTGTAGATGGTGGGCAGGCCTTGTTACTCGCTGTTGGATGCCTAGCTTTTGACCTGCCTTGGTAGTCACAGTATTAATATGGCTAGTTCAGTTCAGTTTCTGATCAATGGTAACCCCAAGGATGTTGATTGTAGGGGATTCAGTGATGGTAATACCATTGAATGTCAAGGTGCGGTGGGTAGATCCTCTCTTGAAGGAGATGGTCGTTGCCTGCACTTGTGTGGCGCGAATGTAACTTGCTATTCCAAGCCTGAATATTGTCCAGGTTTTGCAGCATTTGGACACGGACACGGACTGGATCATTTTCTGAGGAGTCGTGAATAGTGCTGAACATTGTGCAGTCATCCACAAACATCCCCATTTCTGACCTTATGATGCAAAGGAGGTCATCAACATCTCGCGAGATCTGGTTATGTCCCACGAGGCATCATGAGAGAGGCCTCCTCCGGAATCAACCAGCCGCGTCTCAACCTGATTCCAATGGGACGCGGCCTGTAAAACACGCCCTCTGTCTCTGGGGAACAGTAAGGCTGGGATGGAGTGAACCTGTGATTGGAGGAGCTGGAGCAGTGAGCATGGGAGAGACATGATGTGGAGATGCCGGCGTTGGACTGGGGTGAGCACAGTAAGAAGTCTTACAACACCAGGTTAAAGTCCAACAGGTTTGTTTCAAACACGAGCTTTCGGAGCACGGCTCCTTCTTCAGGTGAATGGAAAGGCTTGTTCCAGAAATGTTTATATAGACACAGTCAGAGATGCCCCGGAATGCGAGCACCTGCAGGCAATCAAATCATCAAAGATGCAGAGAGAGAGGTAACTCCAGGTTAAAGAGGTGTGAATTGTCCCAAATTCACATTGGGACAATTCACACCTCTTTAACCTGGAGTTACCTCTCTCTCTGCATCTTTGATGATTTGATTGCCTGCAGGTGCTCGCATTCCGGGGCATCTCTGACTGTGTCTATATAAACATTTCTGGAACAAGCCTTTCCATTCACCTGAAGAAGGAGCCGTGCTCCGAAAGCTCGTGTTTGAAACAAACCTGTTGGACTTTAACCTGGTGTTGTAAGACTTCTTACCATGGGAGAGACAGAATTGGAGGACAAGTCTGAACACACACAGTCTCTCCCATCTCTCTCAACTTTTTATTTTATGTTTAGCGGGTTATTTGGGGTTCGAGGGCGAATTTGTCCTCTGGCCTTTGTGTTTGGAACCCTGCATCCTGGCCAATATTCCTCCCTCAATCAACACCAACAAAACCAGGTGAATTGATCTTTCGCCTTGTTGCTGGTAGGGAGACTATCTCTGTGCAAAATGGCTGCCATTCCCCGATTGCAATAGTGCCTGAAACCGATCCGAACCCATTGTGCTTGATGCCCTTGGGATATTCTAAGGCGAAGTGTGTTAAAACTTGTCCTCCAATTCAGTCTCTCCCATGCTCACTGCTCCAGCTGCTCCAATCATAGGTTCACCCCATCCCACCCACTGTTCCCCTGAGACAGAGGGTGTGTTTTACAGGCCGCCTTCCATTGGAATCAGGATATTCTAAGGCGCTATTTAAATGTTTATTTCATTATGTTTTTCTTTAATTCTGCAGCATACAATTCCCGATATTAAATGGGTAGATGGAGGAAAACCTTTACTGAAAGTTAAAAATCATTTGGTATCCACAATTTACACTGAGGTAAGGAACTTGAATGCTGAAGTCCATTTCAATGTGCAGATCCTGTGTCCACCTGTAAATGTTGTGTAACATCATTTGACCGCATGTAAATATTGTGTACCAACATGAGGATAGATTGGAGAGGTTGGGTGTGTTTTCCTTGAAGAAGGTTGAGAGGAGACTTGATAGAGGTGTTCAAAGTCGTGAGGGTTAGGGACAGGGTAAATAGTGTGAAACTGTTCCCACTCCAGATAGTATCAAGAACTAGAGAACACATTCACAATAATAGGCAAAAGGAGTGGAAGCGATGTGTTGAAAAAATGTTTTCAGCCGGAGGGTGGTTTGATTCTGCAATAATCATCTTGAGAGGGTGGTGGAGGTAGATTCACTCGAAGGGAATTGGATTGATATCTGAAAAGAAAGAAATTGCACGGTTATGGAGGTAAGGCAGGGAAGCGGGATTAGGTGGAACGCTCTTTCAGAGACCCAGTGCAGATACGATGGGCTGAATGGCCTCCTTCTGGACTGCAAAGATTCCATGAGTCTGTGTGTCTATGTGCGTGCTGTCATGTGCTGTTCCCGTGACAATTCTAACAATTATTTTCATGTGATTTCTGCTTTCCCCTCAGGACCAGTACTTGCACAGTTTCTTCCACCACTGTCAGATGAGTCAGTCTGCAGCAAAAGAGGTTGCGGGTGACCTTGTGAAATACCTGAAGGTAACTAATCCTCTGCACTGTGGGGTTAACAAACTGACCTCAAATTAGATATGAAGCTGGTTAAGCCCAGGATGTTAATGTGCAACATTGCCTCTCAAAACGAGCTGAGGAAACACCTGGATAATGTTATTAATGGGTAGCAGTGAGCCATTCGATTCTTCTTGTTGGAAAATGAAATGTCCCTCCCCTTGTAAGTTGAAATGTTGATAAGTGGTTGGAGGATTGCTGGTATTCCACATATTTGTGTTCCGTTCCAGAAAATGTTGTGTTCTATTTTTAAGAGTAGAAATGTTTTTCTCTGAGAACAAAGAATGAAACGTGCCTTGGAGGAAGATTAAGATCAGTCACTTCACACTGCAGTAGGTTCAGTTCAGTCCAGTCCTAGGAAAGGTGTGATTTCTGACAGACTGGTTTCTAGTTGGCTTCAGGTCAAGTGCCAGGAGGGGGAAGGGATGGGATATTTTCTGCTGATCACCTTACGACTGTTTTAACCGACAACCAACATTGACTTGAGGCATGTGGGAGGGGTATGTCTACTCTCTGTTCCAAAATACAACTTCTACGTCTTTTTTAAAAGAGTCAGGAATTTAAAACTTTCGAGGTTAGAAAAAATTGTCATCACGGGAATTGAATTTGTAATCCAATAATTAACTTGGGGAGTACTTGTGTCAATGAGAGCTGGGGCTTGATCAGACGCCCAAAAAATAGAGTTGGGAATCTGTATTTTTTTCCCTGCCCCAGTCGGGAATGCCCCATCGAGGCCGCACCTCCCTCATTTTCTGGCGCCATTTTTAAATGCTGCCCCAACATCTCGACCTTCCTTGGCATCCCCACCTCTCGCAACCCTCAAACGTACCTATTTGAGTGTCCTCGAGCCCACCCTCACCCTATCACATAAGGGCAGGGCATCTCGGGGCCCAATCCCTAGCCGGACACTTCTTGTCTGGCACCCTGGAAGTGCCCCTACCAGCCTGGCGGTGCCACTCAGGCACTATGGCTGTGTTTGGGCGGCAGTGCCAGGCTGCCAGTGTCAAGGTCCCTGGGTGGCGGCAGGAAGGCTAGGGTACCGCCCACCGCCCTGCCCAAAATTCAACCACCGGGGGGGGGGGGGTCTCTGATGATATGAGAGAACCACCCCCCCTCCCCCCAGTTAGAGCCTAACTGCTCACTTAAATGTGTAAACCTGAATCTGTTTCCGAGCATCACAAGTCTTGCAAGAGGTTGTTTCAGGCAAGTTGCTGTGTGAAAATTGTCTGCGGCATAAGAAAAAGGAGTACGCATTCTAATCCATCATTCAGTAAGGTCTACCACAACAGCACGTTCCTACTTCAGCACTTATCCCTTCATTCCCTTGGAATCTTTTGAACATAACATCTTTAATATACTCAACAATTGATTATCTACTGCTATCTGGTGTAGAGAATTTCAAAAATTTGCAGATGAAGAAATGTTTCCTCCACCTTAATCACAAATGGTCAACACGTTATCCTGACTCTTTTGTTCCCGGCCCGACCAGCAGAGGTGAGCATCCTCTTGGCCTCTGTTGAGCTGTCAAAATATTTTTGACAGTTCAGGAGGTCACTCTTCTTTCTTCCAAACTCTTGGAATAGGGACACTCTTCTTTATGTCCCCCCTTGAGACAAACTCCTCATCCCGTTTTTGCAAAATTGTTTGTTCATCCAAACAATTTACTTCATTTAATGGAAATCTGTTAGTTTTCTCGCATTTGTGATCTGAGAGTTCTGTTAGTATTGCAGTAACCGCTCCTTTACAATAATGACCTTGTCCTTCCGGCTTTCCTCCACACAATCTTTCATCTTTACAGCCAGTTTATGTTTCAGGCAGACTGTCTTACAGGCTGAAAGGCCTGACTTCTTTATCAGCCTATCTGGGTTAGCACAGCCCAGGGCCAAGAGTTTAAACCTTAACTACTGTGGTCCACACAATGGAGACCACAAGGGAAGCCCACCATTCCCTACTGACAGGGAGACGAAGATTAGCAAGCAACCATTCCAACTGAACTTTTCTGTTAAGTATTTTATTGGCAGGGCGGCATGGTGGCACAGTGGTTACCACTGCTGCCTCACGGCGCCAAGGTCCCAGGTTCAATCCCGGCCCTGTCATTGTGGGGTTTGCACATTCTCCCCGTGGCCGGGATTCTCCCCTACCTGGCGGGGCGGGGGAGTCCCAGCGTGTTGGAGTGGCGTGAACCACTCCGGCGTTGGGCCGCCCCAAAGGTGCGGAACTCTCCGCACCTTTAGGGGCTAGGCCCGTGCCGGAGTAGTTTCCACTCCGCCAGCTGGCCTTTGGTGCCACGCCAGCCGGGGCCAAAAGGACTTCGTCCACGCATGCGCCGGGGAGGGGGTCACTTCCGCCCCCGCATTGGTGAAGGCCATGGCGGGCGCGGAAGAAAAAGAGTGCCCCCACGGCACAGGCCCGCCCACCAATCGGTGGGCCCCGATCGTGGGCCAGGCCACCGTGGGGGCAGGACCCCGGAGCCCGCCTGCACCGCCAATCCCGCCAGTACCAGAGGTGGTTTAAACCACGCCGGCGGGAAAGGCCTGTCAGCATCGGGACTTCGGCCCATCGCGAGCCGGAGAATCGCTGCGGGGTGCCCGCCGACCGGTGCGGCGCGATTCCCGCCACCACCGAATCTCGGGGGGCAGAGAATTCGGGACACGCCGGCCCGCCCCGTGTTTGCGTGGATTTCACCCCCACAACCCAAAAGATGCGCAGGGTAGCTGGATTGGCCAGATTAAATTGTCCCTTAATTGGAAAAAATGAATCGGGCATTCTAAATTTGGAAAAGAAAGTATTTATTTGGCTGTGAACAACACAAAATCCAAATACGTTCTTCCACGTGTGTGAGAGTGCAGATGCACACCCTCAAGCAAGCATTGTTACATACGTTAAAAGTGCACACCCTATTGCGCTCACCCACATAAATGCACACAAACACGCGTAACCCAAAGTAGAAATAAACATTTCCAGCTGACTCATGTGAATGGACTAACCATGTGGCTTTGGTGGTTCTGAAAGGAAGTGAATATGGAATTCGGCATTAGGTGACAAAGAAAGCTGGTTAAAATTCATACGTGTTATTGAATAACAACCATTGTTTCTTATTAAATCTGAACATATTGAACAGACAGAACACTGAAGTGTACATCTCGAATATCCTGTGGTCCATATTTGGGAATTCCATGTGCCTAGCTCACTCAGCCTGACTGGGGGATTAGTGTCACTGTGCACTACCCTCTCACTGTTTCATTCTGCGGCAACTCCAGTTGGTCAATGGCTGCTTCAGGGTGAACCTCAGCATAGTCAGCATACGTGTCTGCTGCTTCCTCAATGCACTCTTTGATTTTGCTGTGACCACTACATCCAGTAACTGGTCCAAAGTAATTCGATATTTTAACGACTTGTTATTTCAATGATGCCATTAAAATCTCCCTTCACCACAACCCCATCCCCCTCCCCATGTTCCGTATGGTCAGTTGAAAATCCTTGTCCCTGGCTATGATTCTCCATCTTGACTCTCCACTCTGTTTCGGCTCCCACCTTCCCATGCTCTTTCCTTCCTGCTTGATATATGGATGTGGGAGATGAGATAAGCCATGAAATAAGTGGGCGGAGGTCACTTTTAAAATACTTTGGGTGAGATTTTCTCCGCTATCGGCACAGGCTGATGTCTGGCAGGAAAGGCGACATTATACCGCTGACGGCAATGGCGGCTTTTTCGACCATATAGTGTGGCATTAGAAGCAGACTGCAGGCGTCGGTTCCATGCCCTTTTGCTCAGATTCCCCAGCCCCCCCCTTCCTTCCCCATTACCTCATAATTTACGCTGTATTTAAAAGTTGCCTCTTACACAGCTAGCACGCTTGCTGCTGGGCAGTCATGACTGCGAAAGCTAAGAAGCATACTGCCTCGAAATTCACTGACGCCTTCCTCCAGTGCCCGATGGGTGCTTGGATACCCGGCGTGCTTTGCTACCCCCGCGCACTGGGCAAAGACCTGCCAGCAAGACCACAAATCCAGCATGGGAGGTGGTGACACCGTGCTAATGCCTTGCAGAAGAGGACAGCCAGCCAGTGCCGCAAGAGGATGAATGATCATCTCCGTTCTGCCCTCCTACATCCTTGTGGCGCAACATCCTGTAGAAGGTGGCAGATGTGACTAACCAGTTCCCTGGGCATGCATAATCTTCGGCAACACTAGTTCTCCATCATCTGGAGGTATATTAGACATTGCCTGTAGATGCTGTGTGTAGCACGGTGTCACCAAACAATGGCTCTCTGGGGTTTATCCTCTGTATGCAGAGCAAGCCCTGCCACTCCTTCCTCTTCACAGTTCTGCTCCTGCCTCTGGTGAGCCAGGCACCTATGGTTGATAATAATGACAGTGCGATCACCATGTTTCGTACGTTCTCCTCTCAGAGACTTGGCGGTTAGCTTCTGTCTGACCGACCGCGTCTTCGCCATTCACCGTGTGAAGCTGCCTCTCAAAACCCACAAGCCACCACATTGATACACAGTTCTTACTTTGCATTCTGATTTGTTAAGACCTCATACAACCCTTGTCCCACGCCACATAACCAATTGGCCACAGCTTTGGCCACTCAACTGCGTCCTGAGTGTCTTGTTATGCCCTAGGCTTCCTTGTGGTACACTTGATAAAGGAAGGTTCAGATGTGGAGATAGCTTCAACATGTTTATTAAACTATTTACACTTCTCCTACTCTGGTTCGCCACTACTGTTAATCCTTCTATAGCTACTCAGACTGACGAACCAGTCTGCTACAATCCACGTGGTGGGAGTGATATTGAATCAACCCTGTGTCTCTACTCACTGACTGTCTCCACTGGAAAGAGGAAGATCATGTGTGCTGTGTCCTTTATATATGGGTTGGTGTAATGCCCTCCTGTGGTCGTGTCACCTCTGTATGTATCGTGAATGCCCATTGGTTGTGTCCTATCTAGCTGTTCTAATGGTTGAGTGTCTGTATGTCATGTCTCTGGTGCTCCCTCTAGTGTCTAGCTAGTCTACATGTATTTACATTAACCCCTTGTGTATTTACAGTGATGCACATCACCACACTGATCTCTCGACTTGATGCAGGCATTGTCCAAGACTTCACTCCAAGGTCTTATGCTAAACGTGGTCAATGGGGGGGTACTTAACAGCACACAGCCAAGGGTTAGGAGTGCTATCTTTGGGCAATGCGCCATTGCCAACGTTCTATGGGAGTATAGTAGCTTGCCCAATTGGACAATGGTACAGCTCCACCATGGCAGTTATTGCTTTTGGAATGAGTGCACCAAGGGTTAAATGCTGAGCAGCAAGCAGTGGCACTCACACACATAAGTGGTGTTTGAGTGGGCATAATTGCATGACAAGTTTGACGTCAGGCATGTCAATTGAGTTACAGCTAAACAGTCTCATCTGCAGCAGCATAATGATCACTGGCATGTCTTTCTATTAACCTTTTGCTTGATAACAGCCCACCACCAGAAGCTCCCATCAAACACCCTGCCAGATTTTGGTGGAACGATCAGTCCAGGGGGCAGCAGGGTAGCATGGTGGTTAGCATAAATGCTTCACAGCTCCAGGGTCCCAGGTTCGATTCCCGGCTGGGTCACTGTCTGTGTGGAGTCTGCACGTCCTCCCCCTGTGTGCGTGGGTTTCCTCCGGGTGCTCCGGTTTCCTCCCACAGTCCAAAGATGTGCGGGTTAGGTGGATTGGCCATGCTAAATTGCCCGTAGTGTCCTAATAAAAGTAAGGTTGGGGGGGTTGTTGGGTTACGGGTATAGGGTGGATATGTGGGTTTGAGTAGGGTGATCATGGCTCGGCACAACATTGAGGGCCGAAGGGCCTGTTCTGTGCTGTACTGTTCTATGTTCTATGCTGACTCCCCACCAAACTGTCACAGGCTTCCCTTCCCTCTGTGATGCCCTTTTAAGAAGCTCGGGCCCGGCAGCAGAATGCAGCCTCAAGAACGGAGCTATTCACACTTGACAGTCACCCCTTCGCCTCCTCCTGGTCTCACTTGACTAGGCCCCTGGTATCCTCCCCCAGTACCCTGATCTTGCTTTGAATCTTATCTCGATCTCCCTTGAGTCAAACCGTGGTGACCCCCGAGTCAACTCTGGCAGCTTTGAGGTAAGCCTGGTGACCCCTGAGTCAAACCCTGGTACCCCCTCTCCCTCCTGAATACGCGGAGCAGCTCTGTGAGTACTGTGCTCACCACTGAGCTCTCCTCGGAGATCTGATTGGCAGGTGCACGCCTTTTGAAGCTATTCATGATTCGTGCCATTCTGATATCACGCCACCGTGGATGGATTATATGCTGTGACCACTGTGGATGGGTTATATGATGTGGGGCTTTGATTCCGGCATATAGACACAATAATGAGAAGCAAATGTATTCCAAGGAGGTTTCCAACGTTCAACAGTGGGAAAGACAGATTGGCACTAACAAAGGGAAAGGGCCGTTCATGGCAAACATTTAAGCTGACTTAAAATGTGGCTTTGCACTTCTCGTGATATTTTCCACTCCCATTGCCGACCCCACCCAACAAGAAGGGGACCAGAAAATGTCATCCTGAAAGTGCTGGTCACAGCAGCTGAGCGAACATAGCGTACACTCCCAGTCAGGTCCTCTGCATGCCTCAGGTCTCTTGAGAGACTCTGCGGCCTGATTCAGGTGACACTGCAGCCACTCTGAGATAGGCCAGAGAGAAGGTGGCATCAGCAGGAACAGGGCAACAGGTTCTACCCTGACATTTTCACCTTGTGACCATCCCACTTCCAATCGGTGGGAAATCTCTAAATCCCCACCTGCCTCATGATATTAGACGCATTAATCTCTTGGGTTAGCTTGCAACAGTGGCCAGGGGAATTAACCTACAATTTCAGAGCAATCGGAAGAGTTCGAACCCTTTGATAGATCATCCACAGTCTCAGGGAGCCGCTGACTAGGAAACTTATGGAATCGTTCCACAGAAATTCTTGCAAAACTCACAAACTCAATCTGATCCCTCTTTTACATCGGATCACCGAGGTTTTCAGTGAGGGAATGTGAGCTCAAAATAAAATCTGCCTGAGAGCATTGCACGCCAGAGACTCTGCCCAAATTTGGAGTGGAAATTTTGATTTTGTGAAGAGAGTGTTCGCACAGACGCAGCACTGAAATTCAGCTCATGGTTGCTAATGTAAGTCATATAAAGTAAAGATTGAAGTAGGTTACAGCTGCATAGATACATAGAACATACAGTGCAGAAGGAGGCCATTCGGCCCATCGAGTCTGCACTGACCCATTTAAGCCCTCACTTCCACCCTATCCCTATAAGCCAATAACCCCTCCTAACCTTTTTGGACATGAAAGGAAATTTAGCATGGCCAATCCACCTAACCTGCACGCCTTTGGACTGTGGGAGGAAACCGGAGCACCCGGAAGAAACCCACGCAGACACGGAGAGAACGTGCAGACTCTGCACAGACAGTGACCCAGCGGGGAATCGAACCTGGGACCCTGGAGCTGTGAAGCCACAGTGCTTGCCACGTGTGCTATCGTGCTGCCCCCTGCTATAAAACTCCTGCCACTTTCAACAAGCCACTGTCAACCATCCCAGCCTATTTTATATTTGGGTTCTGGGGATAGGGGCAGGAGAGTTGCAAGTGTGCGCACCTGACTCAGGCAGATTCCCTCATCCCAGCTGTGGGCTCGTAGGCTCTGAAGCTGAAGCAGTGGGTCTGCTGCCAGAATTAGTACTTTAAGCTCATAAGAGGGCCAGATCTTCACACAGCCATTTGAAAATGGCAGCTGGAGGATTCCAGGATTCCACCCCCCCCCCCCCCCCCAACAATTTGCATAGGTATGGGAGCGTGTGTATAGTGAGCCCACATCTTATACGATCAACCTGTTTGACTGCATTGCAGGATAGTCATCACCTAGCGTCCCCATTGCAAATTTCATGGAGCCAAGGCCGGAATCGAACCGGGGCCTCTGGCGCTTTGATTCAGCAGTGCTAACCATTGTGCCACCCTGCAGCCCATGTCTCTCTTAACATCAGAAAAACAGAGAATCAGATCATTATCACATTGCTGTCTGTGAGAGTTTGCTGTATACAAATTGACTTCCCGTTTCCTACATTACAGCAGTGACTACATTTCAAAAAGTACTTTTGGTTGTAAAATGTTTTGCGACAAACTGTGGGTTGTGAAAAGCATCTATCAACGCAAGTCTTTCCTTCTTTTCAAATGCCAGTGGATTCACAGATATATAGAATTGTAATTTAGAGCCGGTGTAAAACCAGCAGAGGGCCTGGAACTGTAAACATGGCCATTCAGCCCCTCCAGTGCATTCCACTATTCAATTGGCTTATGACTGACCTCGATCATTACCCCATTTGCATTCATTCTCAATCTAACCTTCATATGGTTATCCCTTGATATCCTGACCTAAAAAGAAAGTATCGATCTCAGGCCTGAGGCTTTTACCTGTGCCAGCAGCTGCAGTCTTTTAGAAGAGAGATTCCAGATCCCAACTGCCCCATTTGTGAAGGAGTGCAGCCTGATATTGCTCCTGAATGGCTGAGCTCTAAGTTTGATGTTTGCTGCCCCCTGATGTACACTATTGACATTTAAAGGAACTGCCATTGGGATTCTATGTGTGATTGCGTGGGACTATTGTAACCCGAGTTATAAATGACAAGACTGCGTGTGGAGGGGCTGGGCAAGGGGCAATGCTGGATTTTGGAAATAGCTTGTGTAGTTCAGAACCCAGTTACAAGTTGGCACAGTGAAGACCTGAATCTTTTTCAAGGTTGTCGATCCAACCCTGCTGCGCAAAATGTACACTGACATTCTCGGTGCAGTACTGAGGGAGTGCAGCAGTGCCGGAGGAGCCATCTTTCAGATGGGGGGGCAAAATTCTCCCCTACCCGGCGGGGCGGGGGGTCCCGGCTTATTGGAGTGGCGCCAACCACTCCGGTGTCGGGCCTCCCCAAAGGTCCGGAATTCTCCGCACCTTTAGGGGCCAAGCCCTGACATTGAGGGGCTAGGCCCGCGCCGGAGCGGTTGGCACCACACCGACTGGCGCCAAAACCGGCAACAACGGCCTTTGACGCCCGCCGCCCGGGCTGGCCGAAAGGCCTTCGCCGGTTTGTGCATGAGCCGGTGCGTCAGCTGCCGCTGACGTCACCACCGGCGCATGCGCGCTGGGGGATTCTCTTCCGCCTCTGCCATGGTGGAGGCCGTGGCAGCGGCGGAAGAAAAAGAGTGCCCCCACGGCACTGGCCTGCCCGGCGATTGGTGGGCCCCGATCGCGGTCCTGGCCACCTTGGGGGCACCCCTCGGGGTCCGATCGCCCCGCGCCCCCCCTCCCCGGGGGCCCGTCGCGCTGCCGATCCCGCCGGTACAGAGGTGGTTCAAACCACGGTGGCGGGAGAGGCCTCTCAGCAGCGGGACTTCGGACCAGAGAATAACGGCAGTACAAAAACCCGTAGCCTCCCGCCGGCCCCCGCCATTCTCCGAGGCGGGCGGTGGGATTGGCGGAACACCGACTTTGTGCGGGTGGGAGAATCCTGGACATAGCGGGGGCGGGATTTTCGGCGGCCCCGGGTGATTCTCCGACCCTGCGTGGGGTCGTAGAATTTCGCCCGAGATATTAAACTGAGGACCTATCGGGCCTCTCGGGATATAAAAGATTCCACATGTCAAAGAAGTGAAAGACTCTCTCGCCAATGTCCTAGGCCAGTAGTTGTCCTTCACCAACATTATTAAAATCTATTATTGACAAAAAGAGTACTCCGCTACTTGTCAACAATAACATATAGGATGCGATTCAGCCACCCTGTTGTTATCGTTTATCACATCTTCTAAAGTGTTTCTCACATTACAGCAGTGACGAGGGTTTTGAAAGACACGGGTGATTTTGTGCCCACGTTCGCCGTCAGCGAGAGCAGTGTCGCGGAGGGCAAAATCTCGTGAGAGTCAAGAAAAGAGATCCTCGCCATCGAGATCTCATTTCCCGATTTTTCCGACCCCTCGCTGGCGATGTGATGAGATTCCCACTTGCAAAGAGCGGGAAAGTATTGAAACTTCGCCGATGTGATGTCACATCGGCGAGGTTCACAACAGCTTTGTGAAGACGGGAAATAGTCGAGGGGATCCCACCAGGGCGCCAAGGTAAGTATATTCCCCGGGGTGAGGGGGACACGCCTGGGCAATGCCCTCCTTGACCCTACTACCCCGGCGCAGGTTGGTACTGCCAGGTTGGCAGTGCCAATCTGAGCCAGAGGGCAGTACTGGCACCCCATTGTGGCAGTGGTGTTCAAGTTGTAAGTCACGGTAAGCGGGAGTGGGGAAGACGAGGCAGTGAGGTGAGGGCAGGAGCAACCGCGATACTGCCGCAGTGGTGTAGTGGGTGGGGGGGAGAAGAAGCCCTGCTAATTGTCCAATTTGTGAGGTGAGGGGTTGCTGGGGGAAGTTTTAACTCTCTGCTGACTGGGTTTCCTGGAAAGGTGACGGCGTGGTCACTGTGGAGTTGGTCTGGCCAGCTCTATCAGGTCCCACTCCACCAGAGTGACGATGTAAATCACGCCCCCGATTTTTATTTTTGTCAGAGTACGGGAAAACCTGGTCTGAAAACTTGGCTGTGTATCTGGAGAGACACACGCTGGTTTTCAGTCAGAGCCTGACACTCTGCCCACTGAAATACAAGTCCCTTTGTTTTCTTTACTGGAGCAGCCATTTTTTTGGATTGTGAACTCTTTTTACTCCTCTACTTGTCAACAATATCATATAGGATCCGATTCAGCGACCCTGTTGTTCCCGTGAGGATCCGGGAGCAACAGGTGAATTGTGGGCGAGCTCCAAATCTAGGCCACCTAATAGTTCTAGGGATGTAGAGGAAAGGATGGCGAAGATGATTCTGGAAAAGAGCGAAAGTAACAGGGTAGTTGTTATGGGAGACTTTAACTTTCCAAATATTGACTGGAAAAGATATAGTTCGAGTACATTAGATGGGTCGTTCTTTGTACAATGTGTGCAGGAGGGTTTCCTGACACAATATGTTGACAGGCCAACAAGAGGCGAGGCCACATTGGATTTGGTTTTGGGTAATGAACCAGGCCAGGTGTTAGATCTGGAGGTAGGTGAGCACTTTGGAAACAGTGACCATAATTCGGTGACCTTTACATTAGTGATGGAAAGGGATAAGTATACCCCGCAGGGCAAGAGTTATAGCTGGGGGAAGGGCAATTATGATGCCATTAGACATGACTTAGGATGTGTTGGTTGGAGAAGTAGGCTGCAAGGGTTGGGCACACTGGATATGTGGAGCTTGTTCAAGGAACAGCTATTGCGTGTTCTTGATAAGTACGTACCAGTCAGGCAGGGAGGAATGGGTAGAGCGAGGGAACCGTGGTTTACCAAAGAAGTGGAATCTCTTGTTAAGAGGAAGAAGGAGGCCTATGTGAAGATGAGGCGTGAAGTTTCAGTTGGGGCGCTTGATAGTTACAAGGAAGCGAGGAAGGATCTAAAGAGAGAGCTAAGACGAGCAAGGAGGGGACATGAGAAGTCTTTGGCAGGTAGGATCAAGGAAAACCCAAAAGCTTTCTATAGGTATGTCAGGAATAAAAGAATGACTAGGGTAAGAGTAGGGCCAGTCAAGGACAGTGGTGGGAAGTTGTGTGTGGAGGCTGAGGAGATAAGCGAGATACTAAATGAATACTTTTCGTCAGTATTCACTCAGGAAAAAGATAATGTTGTGGAGGAGAATGCTGAGACCCAGGCTATTAGAATAGATGGCATTGAGGTGCGTAGGGAAGAAGTGTTGGCAATTCTGGACAAGGTGAAAATAGATAAGTCCCCGGGGCCTGATGGGATTTATCCTAGGATTCTCTGGGAAGCCAGGGAAGAGATTGCTGAGCCTTTGGCTTTGATTTTTATGTCATCATTGGCTACAGGAATAGTGCCAGAGGATTGGAGGGTAGCAAATGTGGTCCCTTTGTTCAAGAAGGGGAGTAGAGATAACCCCGGTAACTATAGGCCGGTGAGCCTCACATCTGTTGTGGGTAAAGTCTTGGAGAGGATTATAAAAGATACGATTTATAATCATCTAGATAGGAATAATATGATTAGGGATAGTCAGCATGGTTTTGTGAAGGGTAGGTCACGCCTCACAAACCTTATCGAGTTCTTTGAGAAGGTGACTGAACAGGTAGACGAGGGTAGAGCAGTTGATGTGGTGTATATGGATTTCAGTAAAGCGTTTGATAAGGTTCCCCACGGTCGGCTATTGCAGAAAATACGGAGGCTGGGGATTGAGGGTGATTTAGAGATGTGGATCAGAAATTGGCTAGTTGAAAGAAGACAGAGAGTGGTGGTTGATGGCAAATGTTCAGAATGGAGTTCAGTTACGAGTGGCGTACCACAAGGATCTGTTCTGGGGCCGTTGCTGTTTGTCATTTTTATAAATGACCTAGAGGAGGGCACAAAAGATTGGGTGAGTAAATTTGCAGACGACACTAAAGTCGGTGGAGTTGTAGACAGTGTGGAAGGATGTTGCAGGTTACAGAGGGACATAGATAAGCTGCAGAGCTGGGCTGAGAGGTGGCAAATGGAGTTTAATGTAGAGAAGTGTGAGGTGATTCACTTTGGAAAGAAAAACAGGAATGCGGAATATTTGGCTAATGGTAAAATTCTTGGCAGTGTGGATGAGCAGAGGGATCTCGGTGTCCATGTACATAGATCCCTGAAAGTTGCCACCCAGGTTGATAGGGTTGTGAAGAAGGCCTATGGTGTGTTGGCCTTTATTGGTAGAGGGATTGAGTTCCGGAGCCATGAGGTCATGTTGCAGCTGTACAAAACTCTGGTACAGCCGCATTTGGAGTATTGCGTACAGTTCTGGTCGCCTCATTATAGGAAGGACGTGGAAGCTTTGGAACGGGTGCAGAGGAGATTTACCAGGATGTTGCCTGGTATGGAGGGAAAATCTTATGAGGAAAGGCTGATGGACTTGAGGTTGTTCTCGTTAGAGAGAAGAAGGTTAAGAGGTGACTTAATAGAGGCATACAAAATGATCAGAGGGTTAGATAGGGTGGACAGTGAGAGCCTTCTCCCGCGGATGGAGGTGGCTAGCACGAGGGGACATAGCCTTAAATTGAGGGGTAATAGATATAGGACAGACGTCAGAGGTAGGTTTTTTACGCAAAGAGTGGTGAGGCCGTGGAATGCCCTACCTGCAACAGTAGTGACCTCGCCAACATTGAGGGCATTTAAAAGTTTATTGGATAAGCATATGGATGATAATGGCATAGTGTAGGTTAGATGGCCTTTAGTTTTTGACTTCCCATGTCGGTGCAACATCGTGGGCCGAAGGGCCTGTACTGCGCTGTATCGTTCTATGTTCTAATAGAATTCCTCGATTGGAAATCAGACTGCTTTTAAATGAGGGTAACTTAAGTTGATATTTTCTTGCAGTGTTTGCATGCCATGGACACCTGCGTGATGGTCAACTTCCTTCCAACAATCCTAAACCAGCTTCTCACAATCCTCACCAAAACCAGCCAGACTGATGTTGCAGTAAATTCTACCAGGTAAACAATTTGCATGCATCATCCCCGTCCATCTCCCTATCAGTTCCCCCACCTCTCATTCAATTTCAATCCTCCATGACCCCATCCAATGAGAGATGGAAGGTTACTTGTGTAGTGAAGTTTTGTCAATTTAGCAGTATGTGTTGCACGTGTGTGTATTGCTTTGTGCAAACCTGTGTGTTTGTTGCTATTTGTGTATATGCTGCTGTGTGTACACACATGTTCGCATGTGCGCATGCGTGTGTTTAAGTGTTGTGAAATGTGAAACATTGAGTTTTGTGTCTGTTTTGAGTAACAAGCCAACACACCCATCTGCTGTTTTGTTCATCGGGCTCTTATTTTACCTCTAAAATCCATGAACAAATTGTTTTGCATGCCTCTCTTTCAGGGTAATAATACACATTGTATGCAGATGTCATGAAGAGGGTCTGGGCCATTATCTGCGATCGTATATCAAGGTAGTTTACTTCTTAATGATGTTTCAAATTGTACAGAGGTTGGACATCGCTGTAATTGTGGTAGCTCAAGTTAACCTAGAATATGCTGTCAAAGCTTTTGGTCTTGTGGTCTTGTATCATCAGGACAGATGCAAGAAAACCAAATTTCAAAGGAAACAATAATTTCTACAGCACGAGTTGAGGGTGCTGATTGCAGGACACGGCCAGCTCAGTCAATAGTGGTGCTACCGAGCCACACTTGGTGGTGGACATTGAAGTCCCCGATCCAGAGTACATTCGGTGACCTTGCCACCCTCAGTACTCCCTCCAATTGGTATTAAATTCATCAGCTAGGGGCTGGTGGTGGGGGGGGGGGGGGAGGGTAATTGGCAATCGGCAAGTGATTTCCTTGTCCATGCATGACTTGATGCCAGGAGACACATGTAGATAACTAGGGAAACTCCCTCCTGATAATATACCACAGTGCTTCCACGTTTGTTGGGTTTGTTTTCTAGTGGACATACCCAGGGATGGTGATGGTGGTGTCTGGGACATTATCTGTAAGATATGATTCTGTGAAGATGACTAAGTCAGGCTTGTTGGAATCTGAAATGAAAGAGAAAATGCTGGAAAATCTCAGCGGGTCTGGCAGCATCTGTATGGAGAGAAAAGAGTGAACGTTTCGAGACCAATGACTCTTTGTCAAAGCTAACAGTCAGAAAATGAGGGGACTATTTATACTGTGGAGTGAGAATGAAAGATGAGTCATAGCCACAGAAACACAGGGAAATAGGGTGCTAATGGCCACAGAAACAAAGGGGAATGAGTGCTCATGGCAATCCCCAGAGAGAACAAAAGGTGTGAGAGGCCAAACAGCAGAGAAACACACATCAGAGGCTAAACTGTGACAGATAGAGATGTGGGGGGGGGGGGGGGGGGAGGAGAAGGAGCAAGCAAAGGGGAGAAGGGGTAAGGAAAGGTGGATACGATTGGGGAGGTGGGGGGTTAAATTTAAAATGTTATGTTCTGGAAGAACAACATCTCATCTTCCGGTTAGGCACGCTACAGCCTTCCGGTCTCAACATCGAATTCAACAACTTCAGATGATTAGCTCTACACCAACTAGACCCATTTGTTTTCATCCCATTTCATTTCATTTCAACTGTCTCTTAGCATTTCGTTCTTTCTCGTCTTCCTTAATATATATTTAACCCCCCCAATCTTATCCACCTTTCCTTACCCCTTCTCCCATTTGCTTCCCCCTTCTCCCCCCCCTCCCCCCACATCTCCATCTGTCACAGTTTAGCCTCTATGTTAGTTTCTCTGCTGCTTAGCCTCTCACATCTTTTGTTCTCTCTAGGGACTACCATTAGCACTCTTTTCCCTTGGTTTCTGTGGCTATTAGTGCCCCGTTTCCCTGGGTTTCTGTGGCTATGACTCATCTTTCATTCTCACCAGAGTATAAACATTCCCCACATTTGATACAATCGAGTGGCCTGCTAGCCCATTTCAAAGGGCATTGAAGACGCAAAAACGTTTCTGCATGCTTGGAGTCACACATGGGCCAGACCAGGTTAAGATACTAAATTTCATTTCCGAATCAGAAGGAAGCAAATGGGTATTTATGACAGTTGACAATGGACAAGGCTTTTGTGGTCACCATTACTGAGACTAGCTTTTAATTCCATAATTAATAGTTGAATTTAAATTCCACCCAGCTGCTGTGGTAGGAGGCCCAGGCCCTCTGATTACGAGTCCATTCATGTTACCACTAGACTGTTGTGTTGCCTCTGTTTGAGCCCAGCCATCATGTTTAAACAAGTTGCACCACAGCAGGTTTCAGGGTCTCAGAGGGCTCGCGCAAACCTTCACTGACTTATTCTTCACTCCAGTACGTTTTCAGGATGAGCCAGTACTCAAGCTCCGAAAACAAGACAACACACGAAGAGCTGGCAAGGTCAATCATCATAATCCTGAAACAATCTGCGGATTTTCTCACCATCAATAAATTGCTGAAGGTCAGTGCTCTCTTTGTCTGAACAGCCATTCGGCCATTTTGATTTACCTTCCTTGAAGCAAAAAGATAAATAAGGTCCAGCGTTAATAATTATCATGTTGTTTAATTATTCATTGCAGAGCTGTGGTTGCTGAGGTACCTTTTGCCATGCTACCCCTTTTAAGGGACTGAACTGCCTGTTGTTTAAGCTTTAGCCTCTACTACCTGTCTCCCTCTCCTGCGCCCTCCAGTGGCTCACAGGCTATGTTTCTACCATCCACCTCTTACTGATGACTCCGTCATGTAAGTCAGGGTGGTGGAGTTGAGGACATTATCTGGTTCAAAACAATGCAGAGTAAAGGCCATCCATTTTCTATCCTGCTTCCTCCCCTGTCATACAAGATTCTAGTTCTTATTATAGAATTTACAGTGCAGAAGGAGGCCATTCGGCCCATCGAGTCTGCGCCGCCTCTTGGAAAGAGCACCCTACCCAAGCCTACACCTCCACCCTATACCCATAACTCAGTAGCCCCACCCAACACTGAGGGCAATTTTGGACAGTAAGGGCAATTTGGCATGGCCAATCCACCTAACTTGCACATCTGTGAACTGTGGGAGGAAACTGGAGCACCTGGAGTAAACCTATGCACACACTGGGAGAATGCGCAGACTCCGCACAGACAGTGACCCAAGCCGGAATCGAACCTGGGACCCTGGAGCTGTGAAGCAATTGTGCTATCCACAATGCTACCGTGCTGCCCATAAAAATAAATTGCATTTTTGTAGCACTTGTCACAACCTCAGGAGGTCACTAAGCACAGCACAAGCAAAGGAGTACTTTTGAAGTACGGACACTGTTGTAATGTGGCAGCCAATCTGTGCTCAGCAAGATCCCACAAGTAGCAGGGAGAACCTGTTGGATAATTTGTTTGCCTGGTGGTGACTGAGGGATAATTATTGGTCAAGACATCAGAATTCTCCAGTATTTCTTTAAATAATGGGTGTGAGATATTTTGCATCCACCTATGGAGGAAAACAGAAGCTCAATTTTGCATCTCATCCAAACAACAGTATCCTGGTGCAGCACTACTTCTGGTGCAGCACTACTGCAGTGAGAGCCCTCAGAGTGTCAGCATGGATTTTGTGCTACATGGAGTCTGCGGTGAATGCACAACTTTCTGACTCAGCGGCAAAAAAGCTGCCACTTGGTCCAAGATTGTTACAATCAATTGTGGCTCTGTGGGGCATTCTGTTGGTCAGTGGTACTCGCATTGCCTGGAAACAGTGAAGCCTGACTCGGAAGGCCTATGAAAGACTAAATTCGATAACATTTCTGTTGCATTTTTATTTTTCTTATGGACATCGGGCAGGAAGGACTCTTCATGACTCTTTTCAACATTTTGAAGCAAGTAGTAACATGGCTAATTTAGAATATAGTCAAGATGAAAAATTACTGCCTTGATCGAAAACACGAGTGATCCTGAAATAGCAATGTAGCGGCATCATCCTGAGAACACATACTGGAATATTCTTCGCACTTTATTTCTTACTCACTTGTATTTTTGAAACCACGTCATAAAACATAGAACATGGAACATACAGTGCAGAAGGAGGCCATTCGGCCCATCGAGTCTGCACCGACCCACTTAAGCACTCACTTCCACCCTATCCCCGTAACCCAATAACCCTTCCTAACCTTTTTGGTCACTAAGGGCAATTTATCATGGCCAATCCACCTGACCTGCACGTCTTTAGATTGTGGGAGGAAACCGGAGCACCTGGAGGAAACCCACGTACACACGGGGAGAACATGCAAACTCCGCACAAACAGTGGCCCAGCGGGGAATCAAACCTGGGACCCTGGTGCTGTGAAGCCACAGTGCTATCCACATCAATGGCTATTTTCTCTCTGCATTTCTTGATTACTTGTGACAACTACAGTATTTCAATGTTTTAAAACTCCTTTTCCTTGTGCAATTTAGTTGCAAGTATTGCCAGCTAATGATCTTTTCAAACAATGTGAAGGATCGCTGTAACATTTGGATTTATTCTCAGGATGTAGGTAACACTGACAGGGTCTAATTTATTGCCCAACCTTGGCTCCCATGAGAGTATCAAGGATCAACCACATGACGTGTGATTGGTGCAGGTTCAGACTGGGTAAGGACAGCAGATTCCTTCGGTTTCCTCCCACAGTCCAAAGATGTGCAGGTTAGGTAGATTGGCCATGATAAATTGCCCTTAGTGTCCAAAATTGCCCTTCGTGTTGGGTGGGGTTACTGGGTTATGGGGATAGCGTGGAGGTGTTGACCTTGGGTAAGGTGCTCTTTCCAAGAGCCGGTGCAGACTCGATGGGCCGAATGGCCTCCTTCTGCACTGTAAATTCTATTCCCTTCGCGAAAGGACATTAATGAACCACTCACATTTTTACAACAAACGTTCCAGTCATTTTTTTACTAGTGTAAATTCTGGCCTTGGGTGACTGTGTGGAGTTTTCGCCTTCTGTGTGGGTTTCTTCCGGGTGCTCCCTTTTCCTCCCAAAATCCAAAAATGTGCAGATTAGGTGGACTGGCCATGCAAAATTGCCTCTTGGTGTCTAATGATGTGCAGGTTAGGTGGGAATTGGGTGGGCGAGTGGGCCTATATAGGGTGCTCTTTAGGAGGGTCAGTGCAGACTCAATGGGCCCAATGGCCTCCTCCTCCAATGTAGGGATGCCATGATTCCACGGCATTGTTTTATGCAGTGGAATGAGTTTGAACATTTGAGTGTAATCCGGTCTCGCCCAGTTATGATGGCCCTGCACTCAAATAGCATGCTAACTGCTTTCCTGTGAAGAGTGATTGCTTTGGAGAGTTACAAAGTAGCTGTGAAACAAAATGATAGTAGTTACTGATACCCATAGGGTTGAGAAATGACGTTTTGAGTAAGATTTCCAGTCAGAGAGAAGACTTGCTGAGCATTTATATTATTGCTTTGTTTTAATTTCCAGCATTCATGGTTTTTCTTTGAATTATTGATCAAGTCAATGGCCCAGTATCTGATTGAGAAGGACAAATTGAAGGTAAATGACATCACCTTTTCACTCTATAGAGTTAATGACGTATTGCCTCATATCTTGGGGGAAGAAACATATTTGGGATCCTCGCTTTATCTTCAAATGATAGAAAATACAGTGTTGGAAAAATTCATGTGATAATTGTGAAATTCTCATGTTGCCTGTTTTCCCGTTAGTATCAGTAACTCCCATTTCCAGGAGATGGTGTTTTAAGCTACATGGAGTGAAATCTGACAATATCAATATTTTGATACAACATTCATGGACTTGGGGTTACCACTCTAAGGTGTTGTGGTAGTCACCACTGTTGTATTATATTGTATATATGGGTATTGCGGTAAGGCCCCTGTACTACAGGTACAGGGGTAGATCCCTGCCTGCTGGCTCCGCCCAGTAGGCGGAGTATAAATGTGTGTGCTCTCCGAACAGCAGCCATTTCATCAGCTGCTGTAGGAGGCCACACATCTCTGTGTAATAAAGCCTCGATTAAATTCTACTCTCGTCTCGTCGTATTTTACAGTGCATCAGGGGTCAATGGGTTTAATATGAAGGAGCAATGAATGCAGTAAAGTGTGAATCTATACAAGACGTTGAATAGGTAACAGTTGGTGCACTGATGTACATTTTGAAACAATCCTGTAATTGGGACCAGTGAAGAGACACGATGTACATTTATGAGGAGCTACTGGAGATGAGTAGGATATCCTGCCACTGAGATTTTGTACATAAATAAAAGGCAGGAGAGAATGCCTTCCATTTCTATAACATCTTTCAGGACATCTCCAAGCACAATGCAACCAATGACATACTTCTGAAGTGTTGGTGTACTGTAGGAAATCGGCAGCACTAAATGTTAATCATCTGAGATACTGTTACGATCCCTGTAGAAACCAATAACTTTAAATAAGAAATGTGAACTAGCTGAAAGGATGCCATGACAAGATTCACTTTTATTGTAACAGACAAACCAAAAGCAACCAAAGCAACAGGAGGGCTGGTTTAGCACAGGGCTAAATAGTTGGCTTTTAAAGCAGACCAAGGCAGGCCAGCAGCGCGGTTCAATTCCCGAACCAGCCTCCCTGGACAGGCGCCAGAGTGTGGCGACTAGGGGCTTTTCACAGTCACTTCATTTGAAGCCTACTTGTGACAATAAGCGATTTTCATTTCATATTGACAAAACAATGCTTTTGCACACAACGTATACTTTAAACTACAGGTCAAAACTTTCGGACTTTACATTTAACACAACTGAAAATTTTACATTGTAATTAGATTTTACACTGGTCCCTTAAGTTGTCCAAACCAATCCAAAGGTTTTCTTAGCACCTAGAAGTTAATTCCATTCTTCTTCTTTCCCAGCCTGGTAACTTTTGACCTCAGAACTATCTTTCTGCTAACTCCATCTAGGCGAATCTTCCAGCCTTGCTTAAAATCCTGACAAATTTGGTCTTTTCAATCTAGGTCTCTCGCTCTCTCTCTCCTTGTCTGAGTTTCTGAATTCAGAGAAGGTTCACTAGATTAATACCTGGAATGGACGGTTGTCTTCTGAGGAAACGTTTGAGGGGCCAATCTTGTATCTGCTAGACGCTAGACCCTGTCAGTGTTACCTACAGTTTAGCAGAGTAGGAGGGACTTGAGGGAACCATATTAAATCCACGGTGGATGTGGAGAGGATGTTGCCTCCGGTAGGAGAATCAAGGGGTCTCAGAGAGTAGTGAGTCAAGAGGTGGTGGAAGCAGAGTATTTTGAAGGCTGGGCAAGATAGATTATCAATGAACAAGGGGGGGGGGGGTGGGGATAGGTTATCGGGGGTACGTGGGAATGTGGAGTTGAGATTGCAATCCGATCAACCATGACCTTATTGAATGGCGGAGCAGGCTTGAGGGATTGAGTGACCTACTCCTGTTCCTAATTTGAATATCTGTATCTTCATCTGGAAAGCATGTAATCCAATTCACAAATGGCTTCTTAGCAATCTTTCCCTTTCAAATCCCATCTCTATGGCACTGTGAATCACATGGTTCATGTATCCCGATAGAAATGCTGACTCCAACTCTATCTTGGATTCAAGTAGCCAATTTAAAGTATAACCATTTAACACATGACATTTGCATCACTTCTCTGGGACTTGGCGACTAATAGTCTATCTACTGTGAGCACGGATGCTTCTGCCATCATAAACAGGTGGGAACACCTTGCACCTTCTTCCCAGTAAAACAAGTTGGGCCCTTTAATCTTTAACAATCAAAACCCACGCTTCAGAATTTGCAACAGGTCACATGATTCTCCTTTGTTTTACCCTAAATTTAAAAATCCAGTCTCAAAACATAATCATCTAATAAAACCCCATAATTGTAGCAATATTTTTGTGTGAAGGAATCGTCCTAAATGCTTAAGTAATGTATCTTTAATTCTTTCTGTTCCAATGCTGATCAAACTTTGGTTGCATTCCTTTGCCCATGAATGTTCCACTGTCTCACTGTGAATGGTGTGATGATCTGTTTACAGCACCCCAGAGCCCAGAGATTCCCCGATTGCTACCAACTCACTGTGCAATCGCTGCTCCTTGCCATAATTCCACATGTCAACCTGAGGTATGCCGAAATCCCCGAGGAATCTAGGAATGTGAACATCAGCTGGGCTCATTTTATGAAGGTCAGTAGAGAGAAACATGCTCTTTTGTTGTAGCTGATCATCATACAACCTTCTTGAACTGTTTACAAGTGCCTGGCAATGAAGTTGCTCATGAAACTAAAAATAATGCTCTCCTTTCTTTAATACCGGCACCAATTATGAGTCTCCACTTGGGACTGTTGAATGCATCTTTGTTTGAATATATCAACATTTGCAACCTTCGCTCACTTGCTACATGATTAGAAGGGGCAGCACGGTAGCATGGTGGTTAGCATAAATGCTTCACAGCTCCAGGGTCCCAGGTTCGATTCCCGGCTGGGTCACTGTCTGTGCGGAGTCTGCACGTCCTCCCCGTGTGTGCGTGGGTTTCCTCCGGGTGCTCCGGTTTCCTCCCACAGTCCAAAGATGTGCGGGTTAGGTGGATTGGCCATGCTAAATTGCCCGTAGTGTCCTTAAAAGTAAGGTTAAGGGGGGGTTGTTGGGTTACGGGTATAGGGTGGATACGTGGGTTTGAGTAGGGTGATCATTGCTCGGCACAACATTGAGGGCCGAAGGGCCTGTTCTGTGCTGTACTGTTCTATCTATATAAGATAATTACAGGTGAGAAATACCTTGCAGTCCATCGTCATCATCCACCTGGATCAATATTATGCTCAACACCCTCTTTTCCTCATTGCTCCATTGGATTTTTAAGTTTTATTCTTTCATGGGATGTGAGCAAGGAAGTACAGAGGGCTGAGAGGAAACCTAATCATGCTGGGTCTACCTGCTGTCACATTGCAAGACTTATCAGTCCAACGGTCATGGTGCAAGTAGTAAATCATGAAGTGCAAATCTAAGTATGTGCTTGTATGTCTTAATAATACACATCTTCTTAATTCAACAGCGAAGTTTAACATTGATGAACAGAGGATTTATCTTCAACCTAATAAATGACTACATTAGCTGTTTCGCACCCAAAGACTCAAAGGTGAAATTTTCTCTTAATTTTCAGTATGTTTATCAATAAAATAGTCAGTCTAACTGGTTTCTGCATTCGGTTCATTAAAAGAAAAACACTTTGCCTCTTAGATGTACTCCACACTGAATGAAATATTTTTGAAGTATAATCAGTGTTGTAATGTAGGAAATGTTCCATCCAATTTATACACAAAGATTCCACGAACAGTGATAATGGATCGGATCATCTGATTTTGTGGTGATTGAGGAATGAATACATAGAATTTACAGTGCAGAAGGAGGCCATTTGGCCCACCGAGTCTGCACCAGCTCTTGGAAAGAGCACCCTACCCAAGGTCAACACCTCTACCCTATCCCCATAACCCAGTAACCCCACCCAACACTAAGGGCAATTTTGGACACTAAGGGCAATTTATCATGGCGAATCCACCTAACCTGCACATCTTTGTGACTGTGGGAGGAAACCGGAGCACCCGGAGGAAACCCACGCACACACGGGGAGCATGTGCAGACTCCGCACAGACAGTGACCCAAGCCGGAATCGAACCTGAACCCTGGAGCTGTGAAGCAATTGCGCTATCCACAATGCTACCGTGCTGCCACTATACTGGCCATGACACCAAGGAGAGCTTCCTTGCCCCTTTCAGAACAGATTCCTTTATTGCTACTCGAGAGGGAAGACCGCATCTCAATTTAACCAAAACCTAAAGACTGCACCTCCAACAGTGCAGCACTCCTTCAGTCCTGCACTGGGCTGTCAGTGTACATTACGTACTCTGACCTCTTGAGTAGGGTTTAAAGCACCACCACCACCACCACCCCCATCCCCATCTTCTGACTTTGAGGTGAGTGTGCTACTGTTGAGCCAAAGCTGAATCTTTAAGTTAATGAAGAGCAGATTGACTCACTGAAGGAAACATGGATGCTCCCCCAATGGATGTTCTGTGAGTGAGCCTGCTAGCTTTTTCCCCTTATTTTCACCCAGTGACGATGGTGCATGTACACAAACAACATCGCTGCGCAAGCATCTTGCCTTTCCTTTTTCCACATTCCCCTTTTATACTCTCTCTTCCTCCTTGCTGTTGAATTTATCATTTTATCCACTCACTAACATGTAGGTTTTTTCAACTTAAAAATATCTTGTTCAAAGGAGTGAAATTAGAAAACATTCCACACACAAAAGCTGGTAGAAGTTTGAATCACACTGAGAACTGATGCGAGGTCAATTGCAGATTTTAAATTTGACGTTGATAGATTTTTAGTAACTAGATTTAGTTACTCAATAGATTTAGTACAAGCAATGCGCAGTAATGGCTCATGTAGCGTTAATTTACAGATCAGTCATGATCTCTTTGGATGACGGAACAGGTTTGAGAGGGATTACGTGAACGACTCCTATTCCAATGTGCAATGTGCCCTGCAATTGCATTTTATCCCCAACCCCCCCTCACTCACATGCATGCTGGGAATACACTGGTGTCCTTTGTCATCATGGGTCCTTTTACATCCACTGGAGAGGGTAAGCTGGATCTTGCTTTACGATCCCTCTGATAGTGCAGCAGTCCCTCAGTACAGCACAGGAGCCTGACTGGACTTTGTGTTCATGTCTCCGGAGTGGGGCTTGAGCCTATAACCTTCTGCTTCATAGAAACCAACTGAACTGACATCTTGAACGGGGTATTTGCATGTATTGATTTGGGGGCCAATTCTAAGTATTACTGTCGAGCGTTCTGTACTGTTATACCCAATGTAAGCCTGCTTTCTTGCAATGAAGAAAAGTTCTTCCTCTGCTTGCATCAGTGAATTTAGAGGGACTTTATGAACCACATCCATTTTTCCCTTTTTAAATAATTTTCTCTCTTGTGAAGCAAACATCGTGGGCAGTTTTACTTTGTTAAACTATACTGTGTACAAAACCACACTGTTATTCCAATCACCCGGGAATGTATTTCAAAAACATCAGTGGATTAGAGAAGGTTTTTTTTTGATTCAGGGAAGTTAATGATCTCAACTTTTTTTGTTTTTGCATAAATACACTTTATTTGTAAAATATGTGAAAGAAGAACACAACAAACAATGGACATCACATAAAGTGTAATAATATTCAGGTACTCTACATACATCATGTTGCACTCTGAGGTACTTCAATGCAGTCAAAGAAATGTAAATACATTTCAAAATGGTCATTTTAAATAGTGCAATGATATTTAGGTTGCCGATACATTAATCAAGTTGCACTCTTGAGGTGCTTGAATACAATTGCGACACGTGTAATTTTCACTCTATACATTCAATGTGAGTCATACAGCTTGAGGGGCCCTTTATAATTCTCAGTTCACTATGGCTGAGTCAGGTACTGTTGTGTGAATGAAGATGAACTACTGATATTACTTCAGATGCCTCACCTGGTTAGACTGTCATTCCCTTAAACTCAGTGACATTAATGTCATCGTGTCTACACTGGCCAAGAAACAAGCCACCCAGCTGAATCCCATTTGCAGAATATGGTCTGTAGTCCTGCCGGTTACGCACTTGAGGTGTACATCCAGACACCTTTTAAATGACACCTTTTCTGCCGCTACTGCCCTTTCAAGAAGCAAGTTCCAGACCTCCACAACCCACTGGGTGAAAACATTTTCCTCCTCTCCCCTCTAATCCTTTTACCACTCACTTTAAATCTATGCCTCCAGGTCACTTGCTCTGTGCTGTTATCCTGGATTGTGTGCTCAAATTCCCTGGAGTGAGACTAGAGTTTACATCCTCTAACTCTGATGTGAGAGTGTACCACCTTGGAATCAAACCTGACTCCTTCAAGAGGCTGGTTTAGCACAGGGCTAAATAGCTGGCTTTGAAAGCAGGCCAAGGCAGGCCAGCAGCACGGTTGAATTCCCGTACCAGCCTCCCCGAACAGGTGCCGGAATGTGGCGACTAGGGGCTTTTCACAGTAACTTCATTTGAAGCCTACTTGTGACAATAAGCGATTTTCATTTCGTAAAGGCAAGGCTACACTGCAAGGACCGCACAGTCAGTGAGGGGAGCCCTCAACCTGAGTGGGACAGAGAACAAGCGAGTGTATTTGGGAATTTGGTTCCAAGAGGGAATTTGGTGTATCGTAGGGAAAGAGGTGCTTTAGGGTAAGATGTTCTGCAAGAAGTGTGACTTAGAATAGAATGTGGGAGTTTGGTAGTTAAGGGAAAGGAAGGAAAGAAATGTTCTTTTGCTTTTTGCTTACTCTGCTAAAAGAGATAATTTGGTGAGTATCTGGTGACCACAGTTTAGTCTATTCCTAATGTTCAAAATAGTCTAGCAACTGGTGGTAAGTTTAATAAAATATATAAAAGCAAAAGTGAAATATGGAACAAAGAATAACAAAGAGAAATTACAGCACAGGAACAGGCCCTTCGGCCCTCGAAGCCAGCGCCGATCCAGATCCTCTATCTAAAACTGTCGCCTATTTTCTAAGCATCTGTATCCCTCTGCTCTTTGCTGTTTGTTCCAGCTTATTTGAATGAGAGTGGGAGCTGCAGGGTGGATGAGCTGGCTGATCATAGCACCATGGTACAGGAAGCCATTCAAATGGGGGGGGCGGGGAGAGGGGAGAGAGCAGAAAGGAATGTAGCGGTACTATGGGATAGCATGGTCAGAGGGATTGAAACCATGAAGTCCATGAGTCCAGTGGCTGTGTTGCCTGCCCAGTACCAGGGCTCAGAAGATCTGCTTGCGACTGAGAGGAACTTGCAGTGGGAGGGGGAAGACTCAGTCATCGTGGTTCATGTAGGTACCAACGACATAAACAGGTCAACGAAAGAGGCTGTACATAATCAGTATGGGGACCTGCCATTGAGCATTAAGAAGCATAATCTCAAATATCATAGTCTCTGGATTATTACCTAAACCACATGCAAATTGGCATATGAAAAATGAAATTAGAGAGATGGATGGGTGGCTCAAAGACTGGTGGACTGGTGTGGAAGAAGTGGGTTCCGTTTCGTGGGCCATTGGCACCAATACTAGGGAAAGTGGGGCCTGTGGGGAAAGTGGGACGGCCTACACCTGAACCGCGCTGGCACCGGTGTTCTTGCGAGCTGCATAACTAGGGAAGCAGAGAAAGTTTTAAACTAAATAGAGGGGGCAAGTGGTCAAATTTGGGAAGGTGTGATAAATCAACGAGCAGAGAAAAGGCAAAAATGAAAGTTTTTATGGCGGGAAATGTAAAACAGACCATGACACGAGAGATAGAACAACTATAAGAGTAAATCAACAGATGAGACTAGAGATAAGAAAATGAATGGAAGGGTAAAACTAAAAGCTTGATGACTGAATACATGTAGCATTCAAAACAAAAGAGATGAACTGATCATGCACGTAAAATAAAGAAGTACGATTTGATAGCCATTACGGAGACATGGTTGCTGACGGACATGGATTGAGACCTGACTATTGAAGGGCACAGGATATTTAGGAAGGACAGACAGTCAAGAAATGGTGGAGGGGTGGCTCTGTTAGCACAATAGAGAGGGAAGACCCAAGTGCAAGAAAGGATACGAAAATGGTTTGTGCAGAGATAAAAATAGTGAAGGCAAGAGGTCACTTGTGTGAGTTCTAGACTGGCCTCCTAACAGTAACCACAAGACAGGCAGGAACATAACAGAATAAATAATTGGAGTTTGTCAGAAAGCTAGCCTCAATGAGGAGTTCATAGAATATTTTCAGGACAGTTTCTGAGAACACCAAATTCTGAAGAGCAGGATATGCTCGACCTGGTGTTCAACGAGATAGGATTAATCAATGATCTCACAGTGAAGGTGCCCTGAGGTAAAAGTGACCATTATATGACTGAATTATGCATTCAGTTTGAGGGAGGGAGGAGTGCGTCTGAGACTATGTTTTGAGACTTAGATAAAGGCAGTTCTGAGGACATGAAAGTTGGAGTGAGCCTGGATAATTGATAATGGAGAACTAAGAGATGGTAGAAGGAGCTCTAAACCAGGAAATAGAAAGGAAGGAGGAACTCCGGGAAAATTACGATCACCAGAGAAGTGATATTTAGTAAATTGTTGGAGCTGCGGCTGACAAGAGCTTGGGTCCTGATGGATTTCATCCGAGCATCTTAAAAGAAGTGAATAGTATTACGATCCCAGACCAGACCCCCTCAGTTCTTCGGATACTGGATAGAAAACCCCAATAGTTTATTAATTTGTAAGGTTGTGAGGAAACAATACTTTGCTCCAGGAGTGATTCCACTCACAAATAAGGAATTGGTATGTTATAATAAACTTTATTTACGAACACTGTATTGCTCACTTTAAAGACAAATAACTTTCAATAATTATTGGTTAAACAATGCTTACCAATACAATGAAACGATCCAAACTGCTATCTTTATCTCCACACTAACAAACCCCATCTCGGGTCACAATCTGCTTTTAAATACAGTTAGCAGACTCAGGAATACTTGTTGTAAAGAGGTGTCTAGGATGAACCACTATGCAAAAGAGAGATCCTTCAGGAACCAGCTGCAGATTCTTGCCCGAGTCAAACAACTGGTTAACATACCATCCTTTCCAGACATGGCTGTCTATTGATAGGAAAACTCTTTTGACTCACTGTTTTGAGAGAAGAAGCTAATCTGTTCACAGACGGATCCAAATTGACATGTATTGAGAGCACAGTCTCTTGTCTGTTCACATCTCAATCTAAAACTAAACTGCAACCCCAACACCTACCTGGTTGAACCCCTGGCTCCTCCCATAAAGTATATCATTTTACTAAGCTGAACACTATATCTCTAATTATCTACTCCCGAGGGAACCCTCTTAATTAACCCATTATCCCAAACGTTTACAATGCTTTAATTGCACCTCTCTCTCCAAAAGGTCTACTGTCTTACAAACCAGGATTTTAAAAACATGACTACATCAGTCACATACTAACCTAGGCTTTTAACCCTTACTGTACCAGATATATATAATACAATATATCTGAAATTCATGCACTCAACACACTAATGAGATAGTTAATGTATTGGTTTTAATTTTCCAAAACGCCCTAGATTCGGGGAATGCCCCTTCAGATTGGAAGTTAGCAAATGTAACTCCATTATTCAAAAAGGGAGGCAGAAAGTAGGAAACTTTAGGCCGCTCAGCTTAACATCTGACATAGGGAAAATGCTGGAAACTATTATTAATTAATCTTTAGCAAGGCACTTGGATAAGCTCAATGTTATCAGGCAGAGTCAACGTGGTCTTGTAGCTCGGCTTGTATCCACTGGAGTTTAGAAGAGTAAGACATGACTTGATTGAAACATATATGATCCTGAGGGGTCTTGACAGGCTGGATGCGGAGAGGATGTTTCCTCTTGTGGGACAATCTAGAACTAGGGGTCCCGCTCAAAAATAAGAGGTCGGCCATTTAAAACGGAGACAAAAAGAAATCCTTTCACCCATAAGGTCGTGAGTCTTTGCAACTCCCTGAAAAGGTGGTGAAAGCAGAGTCTTTGAATATGTTAAGGGAGAGATGGGTAGATTTCTGGTAAACAATGGGATGATAGATTATCAGGTGTTGGAGGATGCAGATTTGAGGTTACTGTCAAGTCAGCCATGATCTTATTGAATGGCGGAGCTGGCTCAAGGGACTGAATGGCTCCTGCTGCCTGTTTTTATGTTTCATGTTCAGATCCTGCAGCAGACACAGCTTGTTCCCGATAACTCTTCTAAGCACCATTTTTTAAAAGTTTAAATTATGCAATCATTTATCTGGCATCGCCTTGCGAGAAATAGGTTCATAACAAACTCCAACCTAAAGGCTCCTGAGTCGATTCGCCATTGTTGCAGGAGATTCTACAGATACTGTGTAGACACTGCCTCTTTAAACAAGAACAGCAGTAAAATAAAGATAAATGCAGAATCATTAATGCCGATATTGCTCGGCACAACATCGAGGGCCGAAGGGCCTGTTCTGTGCTGTACTGTTCTATGTTCTATTAACTTTAACCAGATGGGTCATTGTTTCAAACCAGGCTGTTATTGGGTTCATTCGCTCTTTAATACTCACCTGTCACCCTCTCACTCCCAACAGGCACTCACTGAATACAAACTGGAATTTTTGCAAATAATCTGCAATCATGAGCACTTCATTCCTCTAAATTTGCCAATTTCCTTTGTGAGGAGCAGACTTCTGCGTACCCAAGGTGCAGTAATACTCATCAGCATTAACTCTTTATTCATTCTCAGTGATGTGCTTTTTATTAGCTGTCCACTTCAAAGAAAGAACTTTGGATTAACCTTATCGCATTTATCTGTTAGATCAGTGTGGGTGGGAATATTGAGTGTGCCTCTGTGTACAATGTATAGGTTGTATATATAAAATGTGTGTACATGAGTGTAATATATATCAAGTGTGTTTGTGCATGCATGTATATGCTTGTGTGTGTGTATATATGCGTGTGTGTGTGTATATATATATATATATATGTGTGTGTGTGTATATCAAGTGTGCAAACCTTTATATATCAAGTGTGTTGTGCATATATGTGCGCATATACATATCGTGTGTGCATGTATAATAATTATTATTGTCACAAGTAGTGAAAAGCCCCTAGTCACCACATTTCGGCACCTGTTCGGGTACACTGAGGGAGAATTCAGAATGTCCAAGTTACCTAACAGCAATTCTTTCAGGACTTCTGGGAGAAAACCCACGCATTCACGGGGAGAATGCACAGACTCTGCACAGACAGCAAGCCGGGAATCAAGCCTGGGGCCCTGGCGCTGTGAAGCAACAGTGCTAACCACTATATTGTCTGTGCGGAGTCTGCACATTCTCCCCGTGTCTGCATGGGTTTCCTCCGGGGCCTGCTGTTAGGTAATGTGGACATTCTGAATTCTCCCTCAGTGTACCCGAATAGGCGCCGGAGTGTGGCGACATATACACACATACACATGATACATATACACATACACAATGTACATATGCAAACACACACACACGATATGCACATACACCATATATATATATGCTAATGCAATGCAGCACCCATCATACTGTAGAGCAGCAGTTCCAAATCAGCACTGATACGGTGTAAAGGACTCGATATTTGCTCAATGACAATTCTGTTCTAATTTAGCACAGTGATATATTCAAGAAAGGCAGTTGGTGAAAGATACAAGTGGAGATAATAGTTATTCAGTCTAACGTTTATTTGCAGAGTGAGACATTACAAGCATACACCCCCTAACTCAAACTCCACCTGCCTCTTTCCTGCCTTTTTTTTTAAAAAGCAAGTCTTGTCTGTTTGTCTCTGTGTAGATCTGCCGCTGGAGTGCACACTCACTGATGACTTCTGCAAGAATCATTTCCTGGTGGGATTTCTCCTGAGGGAATTAGCCATTGCACTGAATGAGTCTCGGGACATTCGGCACGAGGCTATTGCTATTGTCAAGAACCTGATGATCAAACACGCATCTGATGACCGTTACTCTCACAAGGTATGTGGGCACCAGCTATATTCACTGAACAACCTGCCATTGAAGGGGTGTGTATCCTGCATGCAGCAGATAGAAAGCCACTCTCAGGTTGGCATGTCCGAGTGGGCCGAGCCCCTGAAGGTGTGGAGGATTCCGCACCTTTGGGGCGGCCCGACGCCGGAGTGGTTCATGCCACTCCGTCCCGCCGGGACTCCCCGCCCGGCCGGGTAAGGGAGAATCCCGCCCAATGTCTCCCAGACGGAGAATCCTGTCCCTAGCGGTTTACAATGGGAACTACTGACTGAAAACATGACACCAGGAAGTGAGCTCGGTGGTTGGGATTATTAATGATATTTTAGATAAATAAAAATGCAATAATATTGCATGTAATAATCACATATTGTTAAAGAGACATCATAACATCATATACAGGGGTTTTGCTGTGCATATTTGTAACAAACTATCTGCTGCGTTTAAGTTGGCACACAAACCTAGAATCAAAAAGAGAATCCCACCATTGTTCTCCCACTGGAGCGGAATCGCGTCTCGTTTGCGCTCATGCTTGGAGCAGCGGCCTGAGGCGATTCACTGTCCCTTGCCATGCACATGTATATGTAATAACCTGCCTGCTTACCATTGGCTGGGGACTAATGACAATCCCACAATCCTATGGGAGTATGAGCTTCCCCAATGAGGGGGGCGGAGAAATCATTAGCAGACTCCCTGCATAAATAGAGCTGGCCAGTTTGGAACCAGCAGAGAGAGAGAGGAGTGAGCAGCAAGGGCTGCTGCTGCTGCTGTTGTATATATATGTTATTGTAAATAAATGTTATTTCTTTGTATCCTGAAAACTCGTGCTGGATTCTTTGTGGCCCTCACAAAAGTATACATGGAGGGAATCGTGAGGGCATGAATCCCACCATTAGACACCATTTTGAATGGGCAGCCCGATAGTGAGATCAGGCAGCTGCCCCCCACCCCCCACCCCCCCCCCCCCCCCCCCCACCCCCCCCACCCCCCCCACCCCCGCCAAGGATCTCAAAGTAGGATTCAACCGTGAGGGAAATTAAATTAAATCCAGATATCTGGCTGTCTGGAAGTTGTCAATTACACCTGGTCAGAGCTATTTCTATTTGAAGCGAATAGAAGCCTTGCAGATGAAAGGATCTGAGAGGGTTTGAACCCTAATCTGTCTGGACTGCTCCTTAGATTTTAGGCAGGGGTGACTGATTCGGGGGTGGGGAGGGACCGGGGGAAGCGGGGCTGAGGGTGGAGGAGGGGGGGGGGAAGCAGGGGTCACTGATATGGGGATGTTCTCTGTTAGTGGGGGTCACTGTTACAAGGGGGAGGTCTCTGTCACAAGGGGGGTCTCTGTTACAAGGGGGGTCTCTGTTATAAAGGGGGATCTCTGCGGGGCAGGGTGGGCTGGTGGGTGGTCTGGGCAAGAATTGCATTATGGGTGGCCTCAGTCAGTTGGGGACCTGAGCATTGGAAGGGGGCATCAATCCTGTTCATTCTGCATCGGGAACTCTGCTATTGGCAGAGGGCAGCGGAGGATCCTGCCCTATTCATTTTGCTGTCAATGTCATGGTGCAGTTGCAGGTTGTGACCACTAAGTGCCACTGTGGAACCATTACTTGAAATCCAAAGGCAGTTTACTGGCGCCTCAATGGCTTCAGGCTGGGTTCCCCAAACGTTTCAAACAAATACATTCACCAGCTCCATGACCCCCTCACATTAGCCCCTGGCCAAGGCCACCCTCCCATGGCCACTTCACATTAACCCCTGGAAGTAGTACTCACTTTAGGAGTGCGTCATCTAAAAAGTTATCTGATTAAAAAATAATTTAATTCTTACCTTTTTGTTGTTTTGAATGGGAGGAATGAGGTGAAAAGCTGACTCTCACATCAGGTGCACACAAACACACACACATCTCTCACTCTCTCCCCTACTCACACTCAGCCCCCCCCCCCCCCATCTCACACTCAGCCCCCCCATCTCACACTCAGCCCCCCCATCTCACACTCAGCCCCCCCATCTCACACTCGCCCCCCTCTCTCACACTCGCCCCCTCTCACACTCACCCCCCACACTCAGCCTCCCCTCTCTCACACAGCCCCCCTCACACTCAGCCCCCCTCACACTCAGCCCCCCTCTCTCTCTCTCTCACACAGCCCCCCTCTCTCTCTCTCACACAGCCCCCCTCTCTGTCGCACCCAGCCCTCCTCTCTCTCTCTCACACTCAACCCCCCTCTCTCACACAGCCCCTCTCTCTCTCACACACTCAGCCGCCCCTCTCTCACACACTCAGCCGCCCCCTCTCTCTCACACACAGCCCCCCTCTCTCTCTCACACAGCCCCCCTCTCTCTCTCTCACACTTCCACTCCCCCAACACACTCCCACCCCCCCTCAACACACTCCCACCCCCCCTCAACACACTCCCACCCCCCTCAACACACTCCCACCCCCCCTCAACACACTCCCACCCCCCTCAACACACTCCCACCCCCCCTCAACACACTCCCACCCCCCCTCAACACACTCCCACCCCCCCCTCAACACACTCCCACCCCCCCTCAACACACTCCCACCCCCCCTCAACACACTCCCACCCCCCCTCAACACACTCCCACCCCTCCCCCCAACGCACTCCCACCCCCCCAACACACACCCACCCCCCAACACACACACACCCCCCCAACACACACCCACCCCCCAACACACACCCACCCCCCCAACACACACCCACCCCCCCAACACACACCCACCCCCCCAACACACACCCACCCCCCCAACACACACCCACCCCTCCAACCAACATACTCTTTCCCCCACATACACATGCCCCCCACGCACTCTCACACAGTTACTCACCACCCCCACCACACACACACAGACAGAGAGATTCCCCTCATATTTTAGTCATTCCAGTGACCACGTGACCCGCTTGGTCTACATTTTCTAATGAGGCTAACTTGCTTATTCTTTAGGGAATGTAGATGTAAACAGTCAACAGCTTAGAACAGCCTCAGACACTGAGTTTGAGATCAATTTATAATCAGCAAAGTGGTTAATTGAGCTTTACTGATGCTATGAGACCCAGTCAATAGTAATTCCATTTCCGAGCAGGGGAATGACTAAAATAATAAAGGATGTTACATTGGGGCAAAAACATCAAGAGGAAAGTAGCGTTAAATGTGAACAAAGGGGATGAAGTACAGAGTACTAGAAATACACTGGGGGTGGGGGGAATTACAAGCAATTGTGTAGGAGGAAAATTGCACAAAGAATTTGATAAAGTTTCACACAGAAGATTAAGGATGATGGGATTATCAGGAGGTAGCAAAGTGGATTAGAGACTGGTTAGAAAGAAGTAAACACAGAATGGGTGTTCAGACCAGATTCCCCATCTCTCCCCCCCCCCCCCCCGAAGTAGATCAAAGTGGGAATTATTGTTCCGGAGTCCAATTCTCCAATTCTGTTTAGTGTCTACATCAATGGAATTGATCATCGGGAATGGGGGGGGGGGGGGGGGGGGGAGGTTGTGGGGAAGTATCCTGAGTTCGCTGAAAGACCAATGATCAAATTGCAGTTTGGTAAAATTTCGCTCAACATTGAACATTAATTTAAAAGGAATCAATGTCATTGCAGAATTTCAAAACCAGAGGAATTAGTAAAAATGTCAATTAACAAGAGCCGAGCTGCAGAGCTCACCAATCAAACTTTGTTTTACCTTTTTGTTTAAGAGACAGACACGGCCTCAAGTCCAGTCACCTGTAAAGTGGTGGGGGTCTGGGCCTGAGCGAAGGAATTGGGTTTAACTAACTTTGCATTATGTCTTTGGTGCCACACACAGTCGGTAAGGGCCTCAGCGGAATTCAGACGCAGACACGCACACAAACAGACTCTCTCGCTCACACACACCCTCATAGTCACCCAGACTTGCGCATTCAGGCACACATACAAAGATACACTCACACATGCACAGACACTGACAAGCACAGTCCCTCACACACGCAGACACTCTCTCTCTCACACACACACACACACACACACTCTCAAAATGCACAGACACTCTCACAGACTCTCTCGCACACAGGCAAAATGATACTCTATTGAAGGTCAGAAAGGAGGGAAATGGCTTCAGGCTGCATTAATTGCCATCTAGTGGCTGTGTTAGCAACTGCATCCTCCCATGGAGAAAACGGCCACTGTATTTGGTATTTGTATTATCATAGATTATCATAGAATTTACAGTGCAGAAGGAGGCCATTCGGCCCATCGAGTCTGCACCAGCTCTTGGAAAGAGCACCCTACCCAAGGTCAACACCTCCACCCTATCCCCATAACCCAGTAACCCCACCTAACATTAAGGGCAATTTTGGACACTAAGGGCAATTTTGGACACTAAGGGCAATTTATCATGGCCAATCCACCTAACCTGCACATCTTTGTGACTGTGGGAGGAAACCGGAGCACCCGGAGGAAACCCACGCACACACGGGGAGGATGTGCAGACTCCGCACAGACAGTGACCCAAGCCGGAATCGAACCTGGGACCCTGGAGCTGTGAAGCAATTGTGCTATCCACAATGCTACCGTGCTGGGTTATGTTGTAAGGGTAGGTTGGAAAGGCCGGCTTGTTTCCACCATATTATCTTGTAACACGCTTCAGACACTGCATTCAATGCCCGAAGCAATTTAAAATTAATATTACTGTGGAAACTTCCGTGAGCAGAAGATAATTCAATCTGTGTTCACAAGTGTGGGTAATGTTCATCGAGGCAGTCCCAGTCTGGTGTGGATAGTGGCACTCACCTCTGAGCCGAGTGGGCAAGGGTTCAAACTCCACTGACTCTCTAGTGCAGTACTCCAAGAGTGTGGCACTGTCAGAGGTGCCACCATCTGGATGAACCAGTAAACTGAGGAACTAAGTCCCATACAAGCAGAAGAGGTCTCCTGATATAATTTGAAGAGCACAATTCTCCCAATGTCCTGATCAATATTTGTACCTCAGCTGGTATTGGTTAGACAGATTATTTTGTCTTTATCATATTATTGTTTGTGGGATCTTGCTGTTCAGAATTGTATTGGGGCCTCACGGTAGCATGGTGGTTAGCATCAATGCTTCACAGCTCCAGGGTCCCAGGTTCGATTCCCGGCTGGGTCACTGTCTGTGTGGAGTCTGCACGTCCTCCCTGTGTGTGCGTGGGTTTCCTCCGGGTGCTCCGGTTTCCTCCCACAGTCCAACGATGTGCGGGTTAGGTGGATTGGCCATGCTAAATTGCCCGTAGTGTAAGGTTAATGGGGGGATTGTTGGGTTACGGGTATACGGGTTACGTAGGGTTTAAGTAGGGTGATCATTGCTCGGCACAACATCGAGGGCCGAAGGGCCTGTTCTGTGCTGTACTGTTCTATGTTCTATAATTCCATTTCCTACGTTAGGAAACGGAGGACAATGCCATGAGCTACTGTTGCTTCACAGAGCCAGGGACCTGGATTCGATTCCCGCTTGATTCACTCTCTGTGGGGAGTCTGTACGCTCTCCCCCTGTCTGCGTGGGTTTCCTCCTAGTTCTCTGGTTTCCTCCCAAGTCCTAAAAGACCTCCTTGTTAGGTGAATTGGACGTTCTGAATTCTCCCTCTGTGTACCCAAACAGGCGACGTAGTGTGGCAACTAGGGGCTTTTCACAGAAACTTCATTGCAGTGTTAATGTCCACCTACTTTGTCCGATCTTTAATGAAATGCACTTAAAATCTTTTGTTTCAGAATTTGCAAGCAAGGATAACCCTCCTGTACCTGCCACTGCTGAAACTGCTGTTTGAAAATGTACAGCGGCTGATTGGAAAGAATCTGTCTACTTCCAGCATGAACTTCTCCAGCAATGTGAGTTTCCAGCCGTTGATCACCCGGGGTCGGGGTGCCGTCGCCCGGGGGTCGGGGTGCTGTCGCCCGGAGTCACAGTGCCAGTCGTGGTGCCATTGTCTGAGGTCGTGGTGCCCGAACACTGCCCAGGGTTGCAGCGTCGTCACCTGGGGTTGCAGTGCCGTCTCCTGGGGCGGACAGCCGCTACCCAAGGGTCGCAGTGCTGTCTCCCAGGGTCACCATGCTGGTCTTGGTGCCATGCTTGGGGTGATGGTGCTGCCGCCTGGTGTCATGGAGCCGGCCACCGCCCAGAGTCGCAGTGCCGCCTGCCAAGGGTAACAGTGCTGCCCGCCCGGGGTCGCGAGTGGCGCTGTCTCCCTGACTCGAGCTGCAATCGCCCGAGGCTGTATTGCCACCGAGTGGTGTTCTCGCTTTGTTGGGGAAACTTTTAAAATGTTTCAAATGTAAAGGGAACCATTGAACTGGACTGAAACAAGCTCTCCTGAGCATTAAAGCAGAATTGTACTTTGTAGTCTCATAGAATGCAGGAGGCTTCACAGGGTGATTCACAGTTTGACTCATAATGACATGGACATTTCTTGCATGATCACAACTAACCAATAGATTATTTTCAAGCAAATTACTGCGGATACTGGAATATGAAACGGAAATAGAAAATCGCAGCGGTCTGACCGCTTCTGTGGATAGAGAACAAAGCTAACATTTTGAGTCTGGATGACTCTTTGTCAGAGCGAGGACCTTAAACCTTTTCATCAGGAGGCTTTCATAGGATCGCGCAACCCATGTAATGAGGAGAAGGGATGGGCTGTCCCTCCCCCACCCAACCTGTGTATCCCCAGTGGTTGTCAACAGTGCTAAGTCACAATTTTGGGGAGTCAGTGGTATTGTTGCTAGCTGAGTAATCCTGAGACCGAGTCAAGTTCTGCGGATCTGGGCTCGAATCCCGCCATGGCAGATGGTGAAATTTAATTCAATAAAAATAAAAATCTGGAATTAAGTGTCTAAATAATTACCATGAAACCATTGTTTATTGTTGTAAAAACCTATCTGGTTCACTAATGTCCTTCAGGGAAGGAAATCTGCCGTCCTTACCTGGTCTGGCATCATGTAACTCCAGATCCACAGCAATATGGTTGACCCTTAAATGCTCTCAGGGATGGGCAATAAATGTTGGCCCAGCCAGAGACACCCACATCACATGAACAAATTAAGACAAACAAAACTAATCCCCATTTCCTTCCCCTTAACTTTTAGTGTTCTACTGTTGACTGTTTCGATCCCAACAGCATCGCCAATACTGTTGCTAATATTAATGAACCACAAGCCTTCCCTTATATCGGTCAAATGACCACACAATCAGTTAGTTAGTTCAAAAGATGGTTTATTTACATACACAAAGGTTACCTCGACATGCAAACACAATATCTACTACGGGTTAAACTACACCTATCAGCTACAATAACCTATGCTTAACTTCAGGGCGACTGGGACCTGTGCAAATGGGTAAGGCCTTTATCTGGATTTCACTTGGCTGGTTTGAAGAAAGTGGCTCTGTCTCTGCTGGGCTCATCCGTCAGGTAGCGATCGTTGGTCTTGAACTTGGCTGGCTGTTCCTGCTGCAATTGGGTTGGCACAGACCGGATCCAAAAGAGACAGAACACATGGCTGTGGTCTCTTTTACCCTCTGGGAATTCGCGCTCTTTGGGGCGGTGCTTAACCTTGGACCCAATAGCTCGACAGGGCTCTGATCACTGTCTTCGATTTCGGCCAATAAAGGTGGGGGTGCCTTGGTGGCTGGGCGGGTCCTTAGCGGTCATTGACCTTGGCAGTTGGGCTTTCTGAGTAAAGGGAGTTACGCTGATCAGTCTGTGGCCCAGTGGCTTGATTGGAGTTCTATTGTCCTGGGAAAATGGGCCATTAAAATGCAAATGAGCGGGGGTTTCGATCAGGCCTGGTTACCTGTATTTCAGATAGACATAGGCTCTGTATATGTCTGAGTTCTGGGTTGGCCATAATTCCCCTGGTCCATTGCTGGCGGCCATCTTAGATGGCTGCACTATGGGCGGAATTCTCCGCTCCCGCGCAGAATCAGGAAGGCCGTCGTGAACTCGGCTGAGTTTCACGACGCTCCTCGCACCCTATTCACACACCCCCCCCCCCCCCACCCCCAGGGGGCTAGGAGCGGCGCTCCGTAAATCTCGGCTGCCGGGCCTTGACGCTTGCGTCAAGGCGGCACGCCGAGAATGACGTGACGGCAGCGCCTAAGTGACATCAGCCGCGCATGCGCAGGTTGGCCTGCTCCAACCCGCGCATGCGCGGCTGACGTCACGACGGCTGACAGATCCAACCCGCGAATGTACGGTTGCCTACTTCCCCTCCGCTGCCCCGCAAGACGTGGCGGCTTGATCTTTCGGGACGGGGGAGGGGAAAGAGTGCATCGCTTGGAGACGCCGGCCCAATGATCGGTGGGCACCGATCGCGGGCCAGTCCCCTCCCGCGCACGGCCGTGGTGCTCACTCCCCTCTCCGCCCCCCACAAGCCACAAATGAGCATTTGGCACCCATGTTCACGACGGCAGCGATCAGGTGTGGTTGCCGCCATCGTGAACCGATCGGGAACGTCAGGCTGCTCGGCCCACCCGGGCCGGAGAATCGGCGGTCGCCGTGATAAACAGCGAGCGGTGATTCATCCGAGTGGGGGGTGGGAGAATCGTAGGGGGTTCCAGGGCGGCGTGTCATGAGTCGCCCGGCCCACCCGGCCTGGGGAGCGGAGAATCGTGCCCTATATTCTTCCTTTTGAACTATGCATGTATTCAGATTATATAATCTCTATCTCAATCGCCACTTCTTAAGCATTTCCAGGTCAACTGTACATAACGCATTCTTCCCAATTCCCTAATTCATTCTTCACATTTGCAAACGATCTTTCTCGCTTCACTCGTTCAGAAGTTCTTCCTGTTTTGTCAGCTGTCCTCAGTTCAGTCTTAACCTTCTCCATCCCTGAGGAATAAAGAGCGCTTGGGCCTTTCCCCAGAACTGTAATCTTTTATCCTCTCATGCGCAGAGATTCCTAACTTTCCCTCACCCGACCTTACTCGAGTCAATGACTTCAGCAGGTCTCAGTGAAGGCCTTCCTTGCCCACCTGACTCTTGGTCCTTGTTGTCTTGACAGATTGCCAATGGAAGGTGATTCAATCACACAATTCCAAGATCAAAGCAAATTCAATTAAATAATTTGATTTTAGGAGCAGTAAATGAGAATGATAATAAAATTAATGGGGTTCATTTATGGCCCTTTACATAGACTAGTCTTTGATTCTCTTGGATATGGAAGATTCAGTGTCATCTAATTAAGATGAGTAGATGTTTTGATAGGACAGAGAAAGGAAGAGAAATATTTCCTTTGGTGGGGAAATCATAAAATTGGCACAATGCAGTTCAGGGTTCATGTCAGGAAATGCTTCTTCAGCACAAAGGGAATCTGGAACTGACTCCTTCAAATAGTAGCTAAGCTTAAGGGCCAAATTAAAGTTTTGAGATTGACAGAGTTTTGTTAGGTAGGGTGTTGAGGCTTATAGAGCAACGGTGGATAAATGGAGTTAAGATATAGATAAGTAATTGAATAGTGGTTGAATGGCCTGATCCTGATCCTGTGTTGCAATGCAACACTTTAATAAAACAATGCACCCTACACCTCTCACGGTGAGCAATGCCATAGAGGGTCTGCTAATTCACCTTAAGTTCTATGCTGCTTCAATTGCTTATTTGAAGGACAAAATCCTTGTATCGATGTTGATCCCCAACAGACTGCAGTGAACCAAGAAGGTAGCTCATCACCACCTTTATAAACCAATGAGGGATGGACAATAATTACCAGCGAATGACGCCGCATGTACCAAGAATTAATTTTTTTAAGGTTGAAGAATAAATTTTTCTGGTAAGTAGGAATGATAACTTCAGTGACGTCTGGTTACCATCCTTTGGTGTCCGATCCGGGAATGTTTAACTCAGTTGGCTGGACAGCTGGTTCGTGATGCAGAGCGAGGACAGCAGCACGGGTTCAATTCCCCTACCGGCTGAGGTCATTCATGAATGCCCAGCCTTCTCAACCTTGCCCCTCACCCGAGGTATGGTGATCCTCAAGTTAAATCACCACCAGTCAGCTCTTCCCCCTCAAAGAGAAATACAGTGTATGGTCATCTGGAACTATGGTGACTTTACTCATCTCACTATTTACCACCTTTATTTCAAAATGACTTTGCAAAATTTTATTACTCTATTTAAAATACTTTCAGTTGTCAGGATGATCGATACATCTGTCTCTTCTGGATAAAGTGGTTGGTAAAAACGCTGGGATGGGGGGGGGGGCGTTGGGGAAATGAAGATAAATTATTTTAAGCATGAATTGTCATGGTCGGGAAACACACTGCCTGGAAGACCAGGGAAAGCAGATTCAATTCAACCTTAAAGGGAATTGGAGAAACAATTGGGAAGTTAAGGAGAGAGTCGGGGAACGGGATTAATTGGACAGCTCTTTCACAAGTTTGTCTATTAGCGGCACGCGTTGAGAATCCGTGATACGTGACTTCTTGTTCCTTTTTAAAAAAAACAGAATGTTCGCGATGACCTGGCATTTAACTTCTCACCGGCAAGTGGGGCTTCAATCTCTCACAAGTCAGGCAGCTTTGTCGACAAGGAAGCCCTTTTAGGTAAATCCTCTACTCTTTTATTGGCCGTCTTGGTTCTTCGGAAGGTAGAAAAATATGACAATTTTATGCTGGTAATTTTTCCACACACATTAGATTGTGTCAAATAATCAGCAGCATAATTTAGTATAGCAACCGGTGTTGAATCTGTCTCCTCATGTGGAAGAAGTATGTCTTCTAAGGGAAAATTAAATATCACCATTCCCAACCCCGGGATGCTCCAAAACATCTTCCAGCTCCTGAGGCTCCTGGTAAATGTTGTCAGCTATTGTAATGTATTGTAAACACAGCAGCCTATTTGTTCACCACATTCTCCACACACAACAAATGGAAGCGTGGCCAGATGATAACTGTTGGATGAGGGATAAATATTGACCACGACACGGAGAACTCCCCTTTCCTCCTTCGAAACAGTGCCATGAAAATGTTTACATTCACCCGGAGAGGTCAGATGGGGATTTGGTTTAAAATCTGACCTGAAAGACGTGGCCACAAGGAGCCTCTCAGAACTGGCGTGTCAGCCTAGATTTTGCACTCAAATCTCCGTAGTAGGGATCGAACCCACACCTATTTGGCACAAGAGAATGAAATATCAATTATTTTATTAAATTTAATCTCCTGACACTCCAATTGAAGTGGCGGCATTTGAACTAATCTCCCTAGACTTACTAGTCCAGTATGTCAGTTGGCACAGTGGGCTGAACAGCTGGCTTGTAATGCAGTCCAAGGCCAGCAGTGCCGGTTCAATTCCCGTACCAGCCTCCCTGAACAGGTGCCGGAATGTGGCGACTAGGGGCTTTTCACAGTAACTTCATTAAAGCCTGCTTGTGACAATAAGCGATTATTATTATTATGAACGCCTAGTCAGCTCTCAACGGTGGCTAAAAAAACTGGACCAGAAGCCATAACTTTTTTTTAGTTTTAATGCGGTTCAGAAAGATCGATTCATTCAAGGAGTGATAATATAAGAAATAGGGCTTGGTTAATTTATAAATAAACTTTATTCAACGGCAGAAAGGAAAACAATATATAAACTTTCACTTCAGCTCTAACACAAATAGTTTACATGCAGTTTCTTAACCTTAACACACTAGTTCCCATTAAACATCACTTTCAATAACCATGCCACTCTTATGCCACTTACACAGACCGCACAAGGCAGTACTTGCAGTTACGAAGCAATTTTTCTTCTGTTAGAGACATTTGTTCAGAACACCTTTCCAATGCCTGTCTCGGTGACAACTTTCAAGTTCTCTGGTCGATTTCCTCAGTTTTCAGCCTTATAACTGTAAAAGCAGCATTTCTTTCTCTCTCTCACTCTCTCTCTCTCTCTCTCTCTCTCTCTCTCTCTCTCTCTCTCTCTCTCTCTCTCTCTCTCTCACTCTCTCACTCTCTCACTCTCTCACTCTCTCTCTCTCTCTCTCTCTCACTCTCACTCTCACTCTCTCTCACTCTCACTCTCTCACTCTCTCACTCTCTCACTCTCTCACTCTCTCTCTCTCTCTCTCTCTCTCACTCTCTCACTCTCTCTCTCTCTCTCTCACTCTCTCACTCTCTCACTCTCTCACTCTCTCACTCTCTCTCTCTCTCTCTCTCTCTCTCTCACTCTCTCACTCTCTCACTCTCTCACTCTCTCACTCTCTCACTCTCTCACTCTCTCACTCTCTCACTCTCTCTCTCTCTCTCTCTCTCACTCTCTCTCTCTCTCTCACACTCTTTGAGCTCTGTCCAGCCCCTCACACAAATATTCTCCCCTGAGTGGGCAGACATGAACCCATTATCATTACCTTGGCTGTCTGATTTTACACTCCCGTTTCTACAAAAGAACATAGCTATGCCATTCGTATGCAACTAACCTTCCATTGAAGGCCGAATAGGTCATCCGACTATGTGACAGGCTAATAGATGGTCAAACAAGGTTGTCCTGAATGACAATGAATCTTGAGTGGATCATCCTGGCTGAACGGGGGCATCCTGTGCACTAACAAGGTTAAGTCTCAATGAGACACGGTAACTCAGAATGTGGCATATCCCTCTGACACTGCTGTTAGCAGCCTTTCCCTCAGTCTGTTTAACCCCTATATTGCCTGCTACATCTTGGACCCCATTTCTGGATCCAAGTTCCTAATATCTCCCTATTGAGACAAGTAACATTACCAATGTGCTCCTGTCACACTTTCAAATCTCTCCATGGTCTCCCTAACTCCATGATCCCCTCCAGCCCCACAACCATATCTGTCCTTCTCTCATTCTAACCTCGTGCACATCCTCGAGTTTAATCGCTCCACCATTGACAGCTATACCTTCAGCTGCTGAGGTGCCAGGTTCTGGAATTCCCTCCGTCAACTTCATCATCTCCCTGATACCACACCGTCTTCTAAATGAGATGATGGAGCCAAAGAGATGCTGAGGTTTAGGGTGGAAATACTAGAACTTAGGGCCTCAGCGGCAGAGGGGAATAGCTGACCAAGTTTCTAATTTTCGACCATGGCATCTCCATATACGTCTCAATGTCAAATTCTGATGGTTAATGCTGGGACATCAAAGATGCTATATAAATGCAGGATGATGTAGAATATCACTCTTGTGCCTTGGTGACACAAATTGAATAGATTTGTCAAGGTGACATCTTGGAGCATAGTCCAGTTTGACGACGACTTCCACTGACATGTATTCTCCTGGTTTGGACAGGTGGTTCAGGGCTCCATTGACCTTGTTAGTTGCAACAACTGAACAAAGAAAAGTACAGCACAGGAACAGGCCCTTCGGCCCTCCAAGCCTGTGCTTTTCATGATGCCCTAACTAAAACCAAAACCTTCTTCCTTAGGTCCATATCCCTCTATTTCCTCCCTATTAATGTACCCATCCAGATGCCTCTTAAATGTTGCTAATGTGCCTGCTTCCATCACATCCTCTGGCAGCACATTCAAGGCACCCTCAACTTTCTGTGTGAAAAACTTGCCCAGAGCATCTCCCTTAAACTTTCCCTCTCTCACCTTCAACCTGTGCCCCTTTATAATTGACACTTCCACCCTTGGAAAAAGCCTCTGACTATCCATCTTGTCTATGTATCTCATAATTTTGTAGACCTCTATTAGATCTCCCCTCAGCCTCTGTCTTTCCAGTGAAAACAATCCTAACCTCTCCTCATAGCCAACACCCTCGAGACCAGGCAACATCCTAGTGAACCTTCTTTGCAGTCTCTCCAAAGCTTCCACATCCTTCTGATAACGTGGTTACCAGAACTGCATGCAATACTACAAATGCGGCCTAACAAAGGCTTTATACAGCTGCAACATGATTTCCCAACTCCTGCACTCAATTCCCCAACTCCTGCACTCAATTCCCCAGCTGATGAAGGCAAGCATGCCATATGCCTTCTTCATCACCTTGACCACCTCTGTTGCCACTTTTAGGGAAGCCTAGATCCTTGTATATGCCAATGTTCCTAATTGTTCTGCCAGTTACAGTATAATTCATACCTAGATTTGATCCTCCACAATGCACCGCCTCGCATTTGTCCAGATTAAACTCCGTGTGCAATTTCTGTGCCCAAGTCTCCAACCTATCTGTATCCTATTGTATCCTTGACAATCCTTGGCACTATCAGCAACTCCGTCAATCTTCGTGTCATCTGCAAACTTAATAATCAGACCACCTACATTTTCCTCCAGATCATTTATATATGCTGCAAACAACAGAGGTCCCCTGCAAAACATCACTCGCTACAGATCTCCATTCTGAAAAACACCCTTCCCCAGCTACTGTCTGTCTTCTGGAACCAAACCAGTTTTGTACCCATCTAGCCAGCAAACCCCATTGTTTCATTTTTAGTTGTTTCAGCACCAGCCATGGAATGCATGGCACTTTATTTTTTTTTCCTTCTGTGTATCATTTTCCACGAGCCTGTTTTAACTTCCTGATGTGTCATTATGATCATGTTCTGCACGCATACAAACTTTTGCCAGCTCATTTAGCAATTTCTAAGCCACTTCTGGTCCCTCCCTCACCACCCCCCACCCTCCGGCCCACACACACACACACACACACAAACCCCTGAAAGGTTGGTATCAGTTGCAAAATTGACGCACCGCATTGACTTTCTGAATCCAGCTCACCAATGTTGAAAGATTGACAACACAGTGAGGTGGCTGGCAAACCTCTCCTTTTTTGTACCTACAGCTTATGGTGTTCCAGGACTAAAGCGAGATGATTCCAGAAGCTCCTTGATTATGGAATTTAACCAATACCCACCCGAGAGGGCTGATGAAAAACGGAATTCTGTCGACTATGTAAAAGAACATCTTTCAACTCTTAGCATCTACGACGTTTAATATCCGCGTCTACTTCTGATGTCATAAAGTTATAGTAGAGCACATTCCAAACCTCCCATGGTTAGACCAACCCAATCCTAAGGGGCTGCTTTAGCACACAGGGCTAAATAGCTGGCTTTTAAAGCAGACCAAGGCAGGCCAGCAGCACGGTTCAATTCCCGTACTAGCCTCCCTGAACAGGCGCCGGAATGTGGCGACTAGGGGCTTTTCACAGTAATAAGACTACTTGTGACAATAAGCGACTTTCATTTCATTTTCATTCAAGTACCATAACTGAAGGTCTATGCCCAGACCAGGGTGCATGTGATGCAACATTGCTCTTTCCTCATGTTTGTGTGTGGCACTTTACATTTCTCTGCATCAATGGAAATGGAGGACCAATTTGGAAACCAGTGCAAGGATCTTGAAATGACTTCTCTGGGGGACTGGGAGTCATTGGCATTTGGTAAAAAAAAACTGGGTGATGGGGCAGCACGGTGGCGCAGTGGTTAGCACTACTGCCTTACGGAGCTGAGGACCCGGGTTCGATTCCGGCCCCGGCTCACTGTCCATGTGGAGTTTACACATTCTCCCTATGTCTGTGTGAGTCTCACCCCTACAACTCAAAAAGATGTGCAGGGTAGGTGAATTGGCTACGCTAAATTGCCCCTTAATTAATTGGAATAAAAATAATTGGGTACTCTAAATTTATTTTTAAAAGAACAAGGTGATGGGAGTTGGTACAAGAATGGAGAGCACTCCAATAAATATAGTGGAGAGAATGGGGCACTGAATTAGTTTGGAATTTTTCTAGCAAAGGCCTGGTGCAGAAACAAGGAGCCACGTGATATACTTTCTTGATAACGGGTGGGAAACAGAGAGAAGTAGACCTTGGAAAATAGGCAACAGGTTTAGATAAAGGATCTGGATCGGCGCAGGCTGGGAGGACCGAAGGGCCTGTTCCTGTGCTGTAATTTTCTTTGTTGTTCTTTGTTGATAAACAAGGGAGAAGGTGGGAATGTTTATTAATCCACTGGGCATGTTTATTAAGGTCACAATCAGATCAGTCATGTTCTTATTAGTTGGGGGAGCAGATGCGAAGGACATGTGCCCTCCTCCTGCTCCTAATTCATATGTTTGTGTACAAGTGGAATGCCTTGTGATGCAACCATCTCCAGTTACTTGTGGGGTCCAGGTTTAAATCTATCCCATGTTCAACAGATGCAATTCTCCTCCCTTGGCTGTCTGTACAGATCCAATATAAAATTGATGTAATGGGGGAGGGCGAGTGACTAGAACTGGAGAGTTCTTTCAAAGAACTAGCACAGGTATGATGGGTCAAATGGCCACCTACTGTGCTGTAAGGTACTATGGGTTCAGTGCCAATTGATATTCAATTTGATAATTGCATTCCAAGGCTTGCGTTCCAAGCTTCTTGAAGATGAGTTGGAGTAGAACAGAAAGAGCTTCAACCTGCGTCTGGCCTGGATTGTTCTGTGTGGACCACTGCAGATTTATCCTCGATGATGCCCAGAGGATTATAAAGAAATAGGTCTGGATGCTGGTGAATGTGATTGTATGCTGATTTTGTCCTCTTCTTATTTGTTCTTGAACATGTTTCTTAGAGTCACCATAGAAGGAGCTCAACCGAAAGCAGCATATCTCAATACAGCAAGCTGGATCAGTACGAAACAAGGAGTCTCCTTGTGTGTTTCCTTCACATTGTTAAAACTATCTCGGAAGGTACGTTATGTTCATCTTTGCGATGTATTCTGAGAAAGTACTGATTTTCAGTGTCATACCAGGAAATGAAATGTATAGGCAAGGAATGATGACCTGGACCATCAAACCTGGCCCATACCTCAAGATGGCTGCAGCATTGTGACCAGACACCTACCTCCCTTACCCATGTCGCCATCCCTCTCCCCAACCCCTGACCCCCATCCCGACAGCCATGGGGACATAAAGACAGAGGAAAACCCAGAGTCAATAAGGATAAGAAATGTGGTGATCCTCGCCTGTGTGTGTACAAGTACCACCAGGGGGCAGCGCGGGGACAGATAAAGGGAACGCCGAAGGTCCGCCTTCGGCCACTTGCAGCTGGAGGGTTGAAGAGACAAGGTGTGGAAGTTAACTGTGGAGATGCAAGTCTTTTGGGCCTAGTTGCAGACAAGTAAAGCAGTATATTTTCAAGTGCAATTCTGTAGTTTATTGTGGGGCACAATAAAGCATCCGTTAACCTAGAGACGACTTCGAGCATTCTTTTAAGAAGTCAAACAAGAAATAGTCTAGGAATGCTATCGGGTGATTGGGAGCATCCCTGGAGGTCACATGGAATGTATGTTATTCGTAGAGACACTTGCGTTCATATGGTTTACGTATGAGTCAGAAATCAGTCCCGCTCCCTCTTAAAGTGTTTATGCCATCCCCCTTGTGGTGATGCCACCTCTGATAGTCCTGACTGCCCATTGGTTGTGTCCTATTGAGTGTTCATTGGTTGCATGTTTGCATATCATGACATCTCTTTTTTCTTTTGTTGCGATGTATATACATGTGAATGTGCCTGCCTAATGTGACTGACAAAGGAATACAGAACAGAATAAACAAAACAAATGCTCATAAGTCCAGTCTCTGAGGCTTGCGTTTGATCCTCGTCGACCACTGGAGAGGTGGTGGAGGGGATGACGTTGTCTTGACAGGCGAGTGGGAGGCACGACTGGTGGCCTCGTGGTTCGAGGTGTCTGGAGTTGGCAATTCGACATGTGGAAATGGAGGGGAAAGTGGTTGTGGGCAAGTAACATTTTGCAGTGCCCTTCGATTCCTTCGCACAATGGAGCCATCAGCCATACATATGACATTGAATCTGGGCGGGGCCTGTTGAACAACGACAGCCGGAGCAGACGATCCACCATCCAGTATCTTGATCCTGACCGTGTCTGCCGGGAATAGCATGTCCAGATCGGTGGTATGTGCGTCATAGCCCTGCTTCTGGCTGTCGCGAAGCTGCTGCATCTTCTGCAGCACCGGGAGGTGATCAAAGTTGGGCAGGTCTATGGCTGGAAGCGTCGTCTGCAGATCCCTGTTCATCAGCAGTTGAGCTGGCGACATGCCAGTGGACAAGGGAGTCGCCCGGTACGCAAGTAGTGCAAGGTGTATGTCGGAAGCGGAGTCTGAGGCCTTGCGGATGAACTGCTTAACGATGTGCACCCCTTTTTCGACTTTGCAATTGGACTGCGGATAGTGCGGACTGGAGATGACATGCCTGAAATTGTAGCTCTTGGCAAACGTGGACCCTTCTCGACTGTGGAAGCACGGGCCATTGTCACTCATGACGGTGTTCGGGATGCCATGCCGTGAGAATGTCTCTTTACACGCTTTGATGACAGCCTGGCAGCTTCAGCACCTCAGGATAGTTGGAAAAGTAATCAATGATTAAGATTAAGACTATTCGCGTGGAATAGGTCAATGCCAACCTTGGATCATGGAGAGGTTTCTAGGTCATGTGGTTGGAGCGCCTCCTTGCTCTGTGCTGGTTGGAACCTCTGACAGGTTTCGCAGTTCAGGATCATGTCTGTGATGTCCTGGTTGATGCTGGGCCAGTAGACAGCTTGCCGGGCCTTGCGTCTGCACTTTTCTACGCCCACGTGTCCCTCATGAATCTGCCGCAGCACCATGCTCTGGAGATGTAGCGGGATGACTATCCTGTCCAGCTTGAGCAGGATGCCGTCATTCAGCGTTAGGCCATCCTTCACGTTGTAGAATTGAGGGCATTGCCCTTTCTGCCAGCCATTGCTGAGGTTGTGGATGACTCGCTGCAACAGGCCCTTTGGCCCTCTCTTCTTGGATGAGAACGATCTCATCTGTTGCCGGGAGAGTGCTTACACACAGTTGTACCTGCAATTCAATGTGCTGGATGATCTCCAGTGGTTCACTGGGTGAGTTGACGGAGCGCGACAATGCATCGTCGATGATGTGCCCCTTGCCAGGTGTGTACACCAAATTGAAATCATACCTCCAGAGTGTGAGCAGAATTCTCTGCAAACGCCATGTCTTTCAGGTCCTTTTGGATGATGTGGACCAGAGACCTATGATCCGTCTCAACAGTAAATGTTGGCAAGCCGTAGACATAATCATGAAATTTGAGGATGCCGGTGAGAAGACCTAAACACTCCTTCTCAATCTGCGCATACCTGGTCTCAGTGGGTGTCATTTCCCGTGACGCGTATGCTACTGGTACCCAGGATGACGTGCCGTCTCTTTGAAGCAACACTGCCCCGATGCCACCCTGACTTGCATCTGTGGATATCTTGGTCTTTCGGTCTGGGTCAAAGAATGCAAGGACGGATGCAGTGGTGAGCTTGGCTTTCAGTTCCAGCCACTCTGTTCGGTGCTCCGCCTTCAATTCAAAGGCCGTTGATTTTTTCACCAGGTTGCGTAGGGCCGTTGTGAGTGTGGCCAAATTCAGGATGAACGTGCCAAGGAAATTGACCATTCCCAGGAAACGCAGTACTGCCTTCTTGTCCTCGGGGACTTTCATTGCCTCAATGACTTGAATTTTGTCTGTGTCCGGGCGCACACCGTGTTGCGAAATCTAATCGCACAGGAACTTCAGCGTGGATGTCCCAAAACAGCACTTGGACCGGTTCAGCTTGAGGCCATGTTCATGAATGCGCCGGAACATTTTCTTGAGTCGCGACACTTGTTCCTCTGGGGTTGTGACCAGATCATGATATCGTCAACGTAGACACGAACACCTTCTATTCCCTCCATCATCTGTTCCATGATGCAATGGAAAATCTCTGATGCCAAGATGATGCCAAATGACATTCGGTTGTAGCAGTATCTGCCTAAAGGCGTGTTGAAGGTGCAGAGCCTTCTGCTGGATTCTTCAAGTTGGATTTGCCAAAATCCTTGGGATGCGTCCAATTTTGTGAAGAAGCGTGCGTGTGCCATCTCACTCGTGATTTCTTCCCTCTTTGGGATGGGGTAATGTTCCCGCATAATGTTTTTGTTTAGATCATTGGAGTCAATGCAGATGCCTAGGTCCCCCAAAGGCTTCTTTATGCACACCATCGAGCTGCCCCAGTCGGTTGGTTCCGTGACCTTGGAGATGGTGCCTTTTTGTTGTAGACTCGTGAGCTCTGCCTTCCGGCGCTCTCTCAGTGGAGCAGGCGCATGTCGTTGTGCGTGGACCACTGGCTTTGTATCAGGCCGCAATAGAATCTTGTACTCGTATGGCAGCGTGCCCATCACACTAAATATATCTGGGTACTGGGTTAGGATGTCGTCGATGCTGGCCTGAAGATCCGAATGGGATGGCGTTGTGGTGTAGACCCTTTGTAAGAGGTTCAGTTGCTTGCAGGCATGCGCACCCAGCAGGGACGCCCTGGCTGGTTTAATAATCTCGAAGCGTAAGCTTGCTTGTGTGTGGCGGCTGGACACCTGCAGATGGCTGGACCCCAGTGCCTTGATTGCGTTTCGATTGTAGTCCAGGAGTTTGCAGGCAGCTGGAAGGATTGTGCAGGGCTTCTTGAAGTCCACCTGCGAAATCAGGTTGGCGGAGGCAACTGTGTCCAGTTTGAACTGGATGGGGCAGTGATTGACCTTCATCACTGCATGTCATTCGTCCTCGGAATCCAAGGCCAGGAATGATTGGACTCGTGATGTGTCCGGTGTGACGTATTTGCACTTCGTAATAATGCCCACTCGGTAAGTATTGTCCAGATATTCATTATCTGGATCCGTCGCACTGCCTGGGTCAGAGTCATGCATTCGGTGTTGTACACTTCTGATGCGCCGCTGTCGGAATTGGGAGCGCTGGTTCCTGACTGGTGGTGCAGATCTGCACAGGGCTGCATAGTGGTTTGGTTTCCCACAGTTTAGACAGCGTTATCCTCTTGCAGGGCAGTTTTTTAAAAAATGGGCGGTGCCGCAGTTCGCACACGTCATGACGTCGGCATCATGACGCTCAGTGCGTCGTTGCGCATGCGCGGTGCAGTTCTCAGACGTCTGCACCTGCGCAGTACGGTTTTCGGCCGCTTCGTGTTCCCAATCGCATTACGCATGCGTCGGGCCCCGGGAAGAGCATGCAAAATGGCCGCTTTCGTCAATGTGGAGACACTGCATCAGGGTGATGGCCTGAACACACTCCACCTCGTGGGAGACTTGGTTTTTAGTTTCTGCCGTTTTGTACTGTGAATAGCAATTTTTAGAGCACAGTACACGTTTCAATTGCGACTGGCAGAGTCATATGCTTGATTTTCAACAAATGTTCTCGGAGCAGATCAGAGTGGACTCCAAAAACGATTTGGTCTCTGATCATGGCGCCAGTAATATCACCAAAGTTGCAGGATTGAGCTAGCAGTCTAAGGTTAGTTAGATAGTAGTTGAAGGATTTGTCTTTACCTTGCACCCTCTGCTTGAAAATGTAGCGCTCGAAGATTTTGTTGGTGTCCACCTCGCAGTGGCTGTCGAATTTGTCCAGGATGGTTTGGTACTTTGTTTTGTCCTGCCCTTCAGAAAAGTGAAAGGAGTTGAAGATTTCTATCGCATGGTCATCAGCAGTAGTGAATAGAAGAGCTATCTTCCGAGCATTGGTCGCGCCATTGAAGAAGAAGAAGAAGATCGCTTATTGTCACGAGTAGGCTTCAATGAAGTTACTGTGAAAAGCCCCTAGTCGCCACATTCCGGCGCCTGTCCGGGGAGGCTGGTACGGGAATCGAACCGTGTTGCTGGCCTGCTTGGTCTGCTTTAAAAGCCAGCGATTTAGCCCAGTGTGCTAAACCAGCCCTTGAGGTCAGATGCTTCCACGTATAATTGAAATTTCTGCTTGAATGATTGCCAGTTGGCACTAAGATTGCTGGTGGTCCTGAGCTGATGAGGAACCTGAATCTTGTCCATTGTGCCTGTATTCAGTAGCTGGTTCTCACAGATCTTGCTGAGTTGAACTAAATAGATTGAAAAGTAACTCCTGGTATCATATGTTATGCTGCTTCGGATAACACAGGCTGCTACTTGATGCAGTCTTAACTAAAGGATGCTCCAGACTCTGAAATGAGTTCAACGTGTTTATTGAACAATTAACACAATTCTCAAATAAGTTTGACTCTGCTAATCTAACTGTAGTAACTCAGTCTAACTTTACCAGCTTTCTCTAAGCCACATGCTGGGGTGTGATGCTGCTGATCGACCCTGTCTGACTCTCTAGATGTCTGTCTGTGGAAAGAGGCAGGGTGTGAGTGCCTCATCCCTTTTATAGTTTATGTCATGCCCCCTTGTGGTGATGCCACCTCTTGAGTGTCCTGACTGCCCATTGGTTGTGTCCTATTCTGAGTATTCATTGGTTGCATGTTTGCATATCATGACAGAGCGAAGAAGGCAGAGAGGTGACGTGATAGAGGTGTATAAGGTGATGAGAGCAGTGGATAGACAGAAACGTTTCTCCAGGGTGGAAATGGCTGTCACGAGGGGGCATAATTTTAAGGTGATTGGAGGAAGGTATAGGGGAGATGTCAGAGGTAGGTTCTTCACACAGAGTGGTGGGTGTGTTGAATGCACTGTCAGCAGAGGAGTCAGAGTCATTAGGGACATTTAAGTGACGTTTAGATAGGCACATGGACAGCAGTAAATTGAAGGGGTGTAGGTTAGGTTGACCTTAGATTAGGATAAATGGTCGGCACAACATCGTGGGCTGAAGGGCCTGTACTGTGTTGTACTGTTTTATGTTCTACTAAAACTGCTTCAGGCAATGAAAGTGCGTGAGAATAGAATCTGATGAGTATTTTGTGCACCTGCATGCCATCTGCCTCTGCGACAACTGGGAGGGCCCAGCCTGCACGCACATGATGCACTGTCTTTTCTCACGGAAGAAATGATCTTATCTGGTGAATCTGTCGTTTTTGGCACGGCTTTCAATATGTTGTGGGTGTTTTGTTGGCTGTGTTAGTTCCACAGAGCTGCCACGATCCTAGCTTCATCAGTCAGAAGTCAATCATGGATAGAGTGGTATTGCGCTGGACTAGGCTGGAAAATTAAGGGAGATGCTCGTGAAATGGTGAAGTGGTCAAAAAGTTGTAGCATCTGGAATTCAATGTGAGCAAGAACATTGTGATTTCACTGCTGTAGTGGAATGGTCAGGGCGCAGGGTTAATGTGGGACTTAGTACACTATCGTCCCACGCGCTGATATAAAAAGACACTTTTTTTTGCAAAAATATGCTTTACTCATAATATTTCTGAGGCATTACAAAACATTTCAAATTGTCATAGCAAGACAGTGAATGATACACATGTTTTCTCCAAGATCAGTCAAGATGCCCTCTGAGCTGCTTCAGTTCAGTATTGAGAACATTACAGATATTTCAATATTTTCGTTACAGAGAGTACAATTCTGTTCAAACTGTGTACATTGGTCATGTTAAACTCTGAGGTGTTTCTGTACAGTTACATACGGTTAGGGTTAGCCTTGGCAAGGGCTACCCCATGCTTGAGTGCGTCCCTCAGCACGTAGTCCTGGCCTTTGGAATGTGGCAGTCTGCAACACTCGGTCGAGAACAATTTATTGCCCTGAAATATCAACAAGCAGGCCAAAGTCTTTCACTGATCCCCCAGCAGCAGTTGATGTTTGTCTTGGTGTGCGTCCCGGAAAGCAGCCAGTAGAGCACAGAGTAGCCCGAGTCCTGCGTCACGGAGCTCGGGATGATGAACCTCAACAAGTATCACTGCATCTCTCTCCAGATTATCTTTTCAAAGCCACATTTCACAAGGAGGTGTGCGGCCATCTCTTTCCCCCTGCAGCTGCTTCAAGAGCAACTTTCTGTGGTGCTGAGACTTCGGGCATGCGTGAAGTATCTGGCAGGTAGTGCCTTTCTCACCAGCAGTCAAACTTGGTGCTTGTCCGTAAGAAGGCACATGACATAGACCCAGGGGTCAGTGTGAAGTTGAGCAGACAGGTTAAGACTTAAACATGGAGAATAGCTCCTAGCCTGTACCCTACACTGTAGTGTTTTTCAAAGTGCAGGTCATTTCCCGCGGTTTCATTCCTGGAAGGTTGCAGAGCAATTGGTTGCGGCATTCCTGCTGTGATCCCAATCGCAGGAGAAGCGCCCAGTGGCTGTTACCGCCGTTTAAATTGAGAATGGCGGCCATACCGGCTTTTAAATGAGGACAAATTGGGGCTGTGTGCAGTCTTTCAACCATAAGTGTCAATAGTGAGCAGGTCATGTGCCCTGCAGGTACACTTGATGTCAAGTTCCCTGTACGTACATGCTTTTGGTGCCAAATCACAAAGGAGAGCTTCTTCTATTTTCCAGCTACTAACAAGCAAAGCAAGAGAACGGTGAAGGTGAATTGTTTTGTTACAAGGAAGAGACGGCCAGAGACACAAATAGGCAGAGTACCTACTGGCCAAGATCTCACATCCGAACCTATTGGAGGGAGCTGCACGGGAGAATCTACAGCAGGGCTGAGCAGTGCTAGTGTTGGCTCTGTACAGAGCTCCAGGGCATCTGGTTAACAACCTACAAAGAAGAAATTTAACTCGAGAACAAAGCAGATTAAAGATGATTTCTTGAGATATGGTTTTGTGCCAATGCAAATAAGGTGCAAAGCTCATGTGTGATATATGCAGGAAAGTACTGGCAAATGAGAGCAGTTTCAGATTTTGAAAGAGAAGTGGTGGATGAAAAATTCCTTTTGAGGTTGAGACCCCAGAATCAGTTATTACCTTACAACTGACTCCAAATGAAAAGACTAAGCTGCTATACCTGACCTATGATAGCACATTAAAAATATGTCAAAAGTCCATGAGGCTGTCAGTGTTTTGCAGTAACATCACACAGGAGTATCCAGTGCTGAGCAAAACAAGCATTTTGTTGATATTGCCCTTCACAACGTCCCACATGTGCGAGATTGGATTTTCCGTTCTCCGAAATCTGAAGAATACACAAAAGGAACTGGCTGAACTCTGCACCTGATATGTGTTTTGCCCTCTCTTGTGAACCTGAATGGAGTGGAATCGTGAGGACGAAGCTGGCTGCCCTTTCACATTAATCGTGGCGTGGGTCGCTAAGGTTGGCTGATGTGAGTCCCGAAGTTCGGCCGGTTGGCAAAAGTGGGTCCCTGCAAAAATAAATTTGAAAAGCACTGCTTTAATGTACATATGTAAAGAGTTTTACTTGTGAATTTAAGACTTAACAGTCAACCTACTGAATACGAAAAACGTCTTTAAGGACACCGTTCTGTAACTAGCACCCTCCCAACACGCGTGAGTAGATATTTATGGCAAAGGGTCTTGCAAATTAGGGAGAGAAAGGTTAAAGTTCACAAGTGTGCCTTGTGCAGCTGGTCGACTTTGGTAATATGGCAGCGGATGAAGAAGGTGCATAGAAACACACGAGGTTAGGAGCACAGAAATAACGACTCCAACTAGTGAATCCAGGCAAGGGCCATTTGTATTGGGAACAACAGATTTTGATATTGGATCATTATAGTTGGATTGGATTGGATTGGATTTGTTTATTGTCACGTGTACCGAGGTACAGTGAAAAGTATTTTTCTGCAAGCAGCTCAACAGATCATTCAGTACATGGAAGAAAAGGGAATACAAGAAAATACATAATAGGGCAACACAAGATATACAATGTAACTACATAAGCATCGGATGAAGAATGCAGGGTGTAGTGTTAATGAGGTCAGTCAATAAGAGGGTCATTTAGGAGTCTGGTGACAGTGGGGAAGAAGTTGTTTTTGAGTCTGTTCGTGCGTGTTCTCAGACTTCTGAATCTCCTGCCCGATGGAAGAAGTTGAAAAAGTGAGTAAGCCGGGTGGGAGGGATCCTTGATTATGCTGCCCGCTATCCCCTGGCAGCGGGAGGTGTAGATGGAGTCCATGGATGGGAGGCAGGTTTGTGTGATTGACTGGGTGGTATTCACGACTCTCTGAAGTTCCTTGCGGTCCTGGGCCGAGCCGTTGCCATACCAGGCTGTGATGCAGCCCGATAGGATGCTTTCTGTGGTGCATCTGTAAAAGTTGGTAAGGATTAATGTGGACATGCCGAATTTCCTTAGTTTCCTGAAGAAGTATAGGCGCTGTTGTGCTTTCTTGGTGATAGCGTCGACGTGAGTGGACCAGGACAGATTTTTGGTGATGCGCACCCCAAGGAATTTGAAACTGCTAACCATCTCCACCTTGGCCCCATTGATGCTGACAGGGGTGTGTACAGTACTTGGCTTCCTGAAGTCGATGACAAGCTCTTTAGTTTTGCTGGCATTGAGGGAGAGATTGTTGTCGTTACACCACTCCACTCGGTTCTCTATCTCCCTCCTGTATTCTGACTCGTCGTTATTCAAGATCCGGCCCTGTTTGCCTTCTAATTGTAATAGATCCGAAACTTCTTAATGCAATATTTCAGCTGTTACCTATAACCCAAATATTCATCACATTTGAACCTTTATCAAGTTGTAATCCTGCTTTTGTTTTCCTTTGAAGATTCTCTGTTGGCGTATTGGAACAAAATGTCCTCTCAAGAACTCTTGGACTATCTCACAATTTTGGAGTAAGTACTATCTTGGCAATATTACAAGTGATGTGGTTTAATGTTTTTTCTCACAATTCCAGGCTAAAATGTGAGTGAGCTGTGCAGGAAGACTTGCATGCATGGAGGGTAATTACTGACACAAGGCAGACTATTACGGTGCCGAAACTTCATACAGATTTTTCATCCACTCACATCACTGCAACACAGACCCTCGGGATATTGGCGTTAAAGGCAACACGGGCGGTGGTACCACTCCGGTGCCAAGCGTTCTCGGGAACCGTGAGGCATTCCAATCAACCATTGATATGGATTGCAAGACGATTGAATCAATGGGGAGAATGACTAAAAGCGCTGCAGTCACTGTCATCTGACATTGTCCTATAAGCCAACATCTCTCTTCACAACTGTGACTCTCAGCCCAGCCTCTGGAGTTGGGAATGAGACATGATCTCATTGAAATGTTCAGGATTCTGAAGGGGTCTTGACCGGCCAGATATTCAGAGCATGTCCTGGCTGGGGAATCTAGAACAAGGGGGCACAGTCTCAGGATAAGGGGACCGATCATTTCGGACTGAGATGAGGGGAAATCTCTCTTCACTCAGAGGGCTGTTAGCCTTTGGAATTCTCTACCTCTTGGGGTTATGGATGTCCCATGGTTGGAAATACTTTAACCTGGTGTTGTAAGACTTCTTACTGTGGATATACTGAAGGATGCGATCGATTTTTCGTCACTCAAGGTATCAAGGGAAATGGGGAGCAGGTGATGAAGTAGAGTTGAAGCCTGACGTCAGCCATGATCATATTGATTGGTGGAGCAGGCTCGATGGGCCGAATGGACTACGTCTGCTCCTATTTCTTATGTGCTTATGCTAACAGTGTCACACGGTGCAGCCTCCGCTGTTGGTCATAGCGACTCACTCCTGTGCCTCCCGTTGGTCGCAATTAATTCCTGTTTCATACATTTCCTTAATGGCCGTGAAATGATTTTGATCCCCTTATTTGGTTCTGCCTGTGTTGAGATCTGCGAGTTAACGAGGTCTGTTATTTGTCTGAATTACAAATTATTGAGATTACTCAGATCGTGACATTTTTAATGACTGTATCAATTTCATCTGAACTATTTTGTGGGTGTGTGTATATATAAAAATATCTATAACTTAAACTGTTTGAATAAATGATACAATTATGTAACATGACAAATGTGACCAAAATAAACCATGAAACGCGAATTTTTGACTGCTCTCTCATTCCAGGGTGTGTCTTCATCAGTTCCGATACATGGGCCGGAGATACATAGTGAGGTACAGAAAACTGTTTAAATAAGAACGCCTGAGTCCTCAGTTAAAAGTGTGTTTGTTTAGAGTGTTCCGTCAAATTAAAACAAAATAAAAAGGTTGTTTTGCCCGCATATGATGCGGATGTGTTGTCAATTCCTAATGCGCAGTGACTTCAATGGTTGCTTTCATAAGAAGCATATTAAAGGATGTGGGGAGGTCAATGGCAGGTCATTCTCACTGCACCTGTCTTCCATTTAAATGCTCGATCTCATTTTAATGGCAACCCTTCAAACTCTGAGGCTGTGTCCGCAGAGGCGGCCCGTCATTGGCGGTGGGATCATCTGGTCCGGCTGTTGACAACAGGAATCCCCGTTGAATGCACCGCTCGCCGCCAGGAAATCCAACTGGAAGACCCTGCCAACGTGAACGACTAAAACATTCCAGCCTCTGTTCTAATGTCTCTGGTGGCTTTAGCTCAGTGGGCTAGGCAGCTGGTTTGTGATGCAGAACAAAGCCGGCAGCGCAGGATCGATTCCCATACCAGCTTACCCGAACAGGCGCCAGAATGTGGCGACTAGGGGTTTTTCACAGTAACTTCATACTTGTGACAATAAAAGGTTGTTATTATTATTATAATGTTCGAGATCACAGACGCAGCTGTCTCCAACAATTTTTTTCTATCCCTCATAATTTACACCTGATTCCTCTTCCTTCAGAGTCCACCCTACATGGATAAAACCTCCCCCACCTCACTTAGAACTGAACTTTACCACTCACATTAGCTCAGCCTTTGTCCTTTAAGTCGCTGTAAGGCTTCTGTGGCCAATTCTTCAGCTTAACCACTCCCTCACCTCTATCTTTAGATACCCTGTGTTGCCAGCAAACTCCTTGCTCCCACCCATCCCTGTTCTTACCCCTGGTCTGTTGCTCCTGCATTTCTTCCTCCCATCCAGTGGATGTACAGTAGAGCACAGCTGACATGCAACTGGATTTGCCATCCATCACCAGATCCTGCTCGATCACATCGCTGGATCACCCCAGAGAGCAGTAAAGATTACCTGAATTTCCATCCCCCTCTCTCCCTATTCATTCCACTCTCACTGCAGCAGGAAGCATGAGGAGATGATGGATTTTGACAGGCCTGGCCTGACCCCAAACCCCTCCTGTGCCCCATCCCCCCACCCCCTGGCCATGCTAACTCCGAAGCCACGTTTGTGCCTGGCTTTCACCCCATCACCCTCTTCACCCTGAGTCTATCTCGTCTAAGAATTCCACCTCCTTCTCCCTTAACGTTATTCCCATTAAAGTGCTGGCCATGAAACCTCCCTCCTATTCTTGATAATATTATGGGCAGCACAGTGGTTGGCACCTTCCAGGTTCGATTCCAGGCTTGAGTCTGCACGTTCTCCCCGTGTCTGTGTGCGTTTCCTCCGGGTTTCCTCCCACAAGTCCCGAAAGACGCACTGCTAGGTAATTTGGACATTCTGAATTCTCCCTGCGTGTACCCGAACAGACGCCGGAATGTGGCGACTCGGGGCTTTTCGCAGTAACCTCTTCACAGTATTAATGTAAGCCTACTTGTGACAATAAAGATTATTATTATTATTATTAAAACCATTCCTAATGCAATGATGCTCTTTCCTTTTGACACTGCAATCCATCCCAGCTCAAATAAAGCTGTCTGCTCTGACTAGCTCTCAGATCATATTGAGATTTTGAACGAGACCCGACCAAGGGGATGTAAAAAAAATCTCTCAACACTTCAGAAGAACTTAAACTGTAAAGTGTTTTTGATTATCCTGGGGACATGAATGATACGATACATTTTTTATATATAAATACATATATGTATATATGCAAGTTTGGTCATTCATTAATGCTGACAGTTTCTCAAACCGCATTGCACTGGCTTTTCCAAAAAACAGCATTGTTCATACTTGTAACTGTATTGTTTGGCCTCAGGCTGTGCTGAATGGCAGTTCAGAATATTGTTCTGATATATTTAGCTTTGCCCCAAGTAGTTTTAGCTTGCATACATAAAGCAGAAAAATGGCAGTGTCTAATGTAATACTCGTATCCGGCTCGAAGGGTTTGTTCCATTTTGAAGGAGATGATGATGGAGTTTACAATTACATCTGTCTTGTCAGGACCCGAGAAGGATCAGGCTCCAGATACTCTACAGCTGAGAGGAGGTCCCAGACGATGCCAGTTATTCGGAGCCGGGCAGGAGCGATGCAGGCCCGACTTCAGCAGATTGGCCATGTGGACAGTTCATTCACCCTTAACCACAGTAAGTACTCACACAGACACGCATACACTCTCCCACTCTCTCTCTCACTCTCTCTCTCACACACTCTCTCTCTCACACACACACACACACACACACACACACACACACACACAATGCATAAAATTCAAAATATTGAAAGAAAGCTCTTCCCCTGCATAAACTATGACCACTCCAGTCCAGAGCTTTGAAATCCAGAAAACCCAGGGTGGGATTCAGCATTGGCCGACGCCAAAATCGGGAAAGGCGATTGGAAGGAGAATAGGTTCTGAAACCAAAATCGTGGCTGGCGCTGATTTGACGCCAAATCGCGATTCTCCGTCACCGCGACAACATGAAACCGGCATCATGGCTGCTGAGGGAGAGAGAGGAGGCACGACACGGAGAGGATCAACACGGTAGCTCAGTGGTTAGCACAGTTGCTTCACAGCTCCAGGAACCCAGGTTCGATTCCCGGCTTGGGTCACTGTCTGTGCGGAGTCTGCACATCCTCCCCGTGTGTGCGTGGGTTTACTCCGGGTGCTCCGGTTTCCTCCCACAGTCCAAAGATGTGCAGGTTAGGTGGATTAGCCATGCTAAATTGCCCGTAGTGTCCAAAAAGGTTAGGGGGGGTTACTGGGTTATGGGGATAGGGTGGAGGCGTGGGCTTATGTTTCCAAGAGCTGGTGCAGACTCGATGGGCCGAATGGCCTCCTTCTGCACTGTAAATTCTTTGATATGTGACTGCGGGCTCCCGGGCTGGACATTGGCTGGGGTGGGGGACCTGCTGGGGAGCGACGGAGGGGAACGGGCCAAGTGGCCGAGGTGACCCCGTCATGGGACTGGGGCGGTGTCAAGTTATGGACCGCCATTGCAGTGGCCTGCAAGGTTGCCATCTTGCTGTGCACCCAACTAACCACCCACGCTTACCCTTGGTTCTACAGAGTGACACCAACCATATGGGCTCCCCCCGCCACACCCCACCCAGCCCCCATCCAGCAGCCATCTGCCGGCGACCCACCCAGGGCAACACCCACAGTTTCCCTACGGAGGCTGCAGTGCTTACCTCTGGCAGGGGCAGTGCCAGCCAGCGGTACCCTGGCATCAGGGATGGACGCCAGGGCCAGAGGCCTCCACAGTGCTGGCTACGGACGGGGCCAGGGGTGCGGGGATGTGGGTGGGGAGGTGGGGGTCATGCAGGGTCAGAGCCCGCAGTGCAACCAGGGCCACCATTTAGCCCGGTGGACCTGTTTGGACAAGGGTTCGCACCATTCTAACATGTCGGGCTTTCAACCCCTGCACACAATGGACATTGAAATTCAATCAGCAATGGTGGACTTCCTGCTAGTTGCCGCAGCCCTTGGCGATGCGACATTATACAAGTGTGAAGAGTTAATGTTATGTTAAGCCTAGCCACAAGAGGGAGCTCGGGGACAGTACTATAAATTGGACTGCCTCTTAAGCCAAGGGGAGGAGATTAGACATAAGATATAATAGTTAGAACTAGTAGGTAGAGATAGTGGGCGGAATTCTCTGACCCCCCTCGGGGTCGGGGAATCGCCCGGGGCCTTCGTACATCCCGCCCCCGCTGTGGCCGGAATTGTCCGCCACCCGGGAATCCGCGGGAGCGGGAATTGCGCCCCGCCGGTCGGCGGGCCCCCCTCGGCGATTCTCCGGCCCGCAATGCGCCGAAGTCCCGCCGCTGTCAGGCATCTCCCACCGACGTGGTTTAAATCACCTCTGCGCCAGCGGGAGCAGGAGGCGCGAGCGGGCCTCCGGGTCCTGCGGGGGGTGGGGGCGATCGAACCCCAGGGGGTGCCCCCACGGTGGCCTGGCCCACGATCGGGGCCCACCGATCGGCAGGCGTGCCTGTGCCGTAGGGGCACTCTTTTTCTTCCACCGCTGCCACGGCCTCCACCATGGCGGAGGCGGAAGAGACCCCCTCCACCGCGCAAGTGCAGGTGTTGACGTCAGCGGCCACTGACGCTCTGGCGCATGCGCGGACTCACACCCACCGGCGAAGGCCTTCCGGCCAGCCCCGACGCCGATCGGCTTGGCGGCAGTCGGCGGAGCGGGAGCCACTCTGGCGCGGGCCTAGCCCCTAAAGGTGCAGAAAATTCCGCACTTTTGGGGAGGCCCGACGCCGGAGTGGTTGGCGCCACTCCTCTACGCTGGGACCCCCCGCCCCGCCGGGTAGGGGAGAATTTCACCCAGTGTTAGTGAGTATAGTGCAGTTTAATTCTTACATGTATGTTTGCTATTCAGAATAAGTGGAGAACTCAAATTTAGCAGTGTTAATAAAATTAGTTTTGTTCTTCAGAAGAGCTTTGTGTGTCTTTGTGATCACTACGCCTTCCATCCTGGAAACACCTCACAAAGATCACCAGAGGGGAATGCTTTGTGGCTGTACGAGCTGGAGCTCGTACGAAAGAGGTGCCACTCAATGAACGTGCAGCTGATATGTGACCATCAGCTGTGCATCATCATACATGTCTGTGTCTGGTACCCAGGCAGTGTGCACGATGCCGTCATCCTGGCATACTCGGTGATTCCTGACATGTTCGAGCCCCCCCCCCCCCCAAGCTGGGGAGTTGGCTCCTGGGTGACAGGTGTCGAGGCCGATGATGCTCATCAGGAGGCCACAGACCGATGCGGAGACCCGCTACAATGAAGCCCATGCAGCGACCAGGAGTGTGATCGAGCAGAACTTTGGCCTCCTGAAGATGTGATTCAGGTGCTTGGCCCGCTCTGGAGGGGCCTTCCAGTATGATGCTGAGCGGGTCGCCCGCATCATGGTGGTCTGCTGCGTCCTCCACAACATCGCGCAACAGAGGGGCGATGTGTTGGAGGAGAAGGAACGAAGAACAATACAGCACAGGAATAGGCCCTGCAAGCCTGCACTGATCACGTATCCTATCTAGACCAACCGCCTGTATTCTTCTGTACCCATTCTGTTCATGTGCCTATCCAGATAAGTCTTAAAGGTAGCTAACATATCTGTCTCAACCACTTCACTTGGCAGTGCATTCCAGGCCACCACCACCCTCTGTGTAAAAAAAAATCTTCCCCCTCACATCTCCACTGAACCTGTCCCCCCTCACCTTTAACTTGTGCCCCCTTATAATTGGCATTTCCGCCCTGAGAAAAAGCCTCCAACTGTTCACCTTATCTATACCCCTCTTAATTTTATAAACTTCTATCAGGTTGCCCCTCAGCCTCCATCACTCGAGGGAGAACAATCCCAGTTTATTCAATCTCTTCTCATAGCTAATACCCTCCATACCAGGCAACGTCTGGTAAAGGTTTTCTGTACTCTCTCCAAAGCCTCCACGTCCTGCTGGTAGTGCGGTGACCAGAATTGGACACAGACCTATGACCATATGCTTTCTTTACCACCATTTCCACCTGTGCTGCCACTTTTATGGATCTGTGGACCTGCACACCCAGATCTCTCTGTGTCTCTATGCTCCTGATGGTTCTGTCATTTATTTTATTGCTCCCACCTGAATTGGATCTACCAAAATGCATCACCTCGCATTTGTCTGGGTTAAATTCCATCTGCCATTTCTCTGCCCAATTTTGCAGCCTATCTATATCCTGTTTTTTTTTTTGACCACCTTTATCACTATGCGCAACTCCTGCAATCTCCTGCGAGGAGGATGTTGGGGAGGGCAAGGATGGGAGACAGGCACGGGAGGCTACACGATGTGTGCGTCAGGGCCAATGGGCTCGGGGCTCTCTGATCACCTCCAGGTTCACTGACTGGGGGGGGCGGCTGACCCGGGGCTCAGACACTCCATCTCCCCCTCCTCCCTGGCCCCAGACCACCCCCTGTCTGCAGCTGCGTCACTGATACTGACCTGCTGAACTCCTCTGAGCCCTGCATGTGAGCTGACTATTCCATCACATGGTACCATCAAATCCCTGGGGCAGTGGTGGTGGAGACGGTCAGGGAGGCGGGAGTGTGGGGAGTCTGGGCCATCAACAGGATCTGCCCATTCCCCCCCCCCCCAACGTCCACCCATTTCAAACCCCCCACCCCCGGCAGCCAAGATCAGCCCACCTCTCACATCCATCAGATGGAGCACCAAGCCACGTGTTTTTATTGTGAAAGAATATATACAGATTTGTGCCCTGGGCCCTTATAATTAAACTGTGCTCTGAACCTGTGCCAACTTAACTATGTCTAGCTCCTGGCATTACAGGTCCTAACACTACATCGAGTTGACTCCCCAAACAGTACAGTAGGAGTGGAGGTGGTGTGCTGTGATTCCAGCCCTGCGACGAGGGTCACCGTTGCCGGGTGTCTTCTATTGCGACTGAGCCTGGATGGGCCCGGCTGCTGCTCGGGTGTCACGGGTGACGTGGTCCCACCCTGTTCTGCCCGCTGCTCACCAGATGCGCCAAGAACAGGCGGGGAGAGGTCTGAGGTGCTGCGGCGTTTTGGCACCTCCCCTGCGGGTGTCACCAGCACAGGCCCCTTCATCTCCTCTCTCGGCATGTCCGATGGCCCCCGGGCTACTTCATGGGATGGGAGTGTGAGGGGAGCTATCCCCTGAGGCTCCCCTGTCACCTGGCGCTGCCAGGCCTGGAGGCCCGCTCTGATCTTGACAAGGGTCTGCACGCCCGTGGCCATGGAGCACAGGGAGTGGACCATCTCCGTCTGGGATCACGCCACACCACGCCTGCGACTGTGCCACGACCTTCTGGGTTTGTGTCACATCTGCTAGTGACTGTGCCATCTCCCTCTGGGACTGGGCCACCTCCCTCTGTGTCTGCACCACGTTGGTCAGTGCCTTGGCAATACCATCGACGTTCCCAGCCATGGACTGCTGTGACTGGGTCACGCTCAGGGGTGCCGCTGCGATTTCCAGGTGGCTCTGGGATGGGCGCCTATGAGGCGGCAAACCCCATTCTGGACATCGATCCTGCACAGACTGGTCCAGGTCTTGGACATCCTGATCCATCCGTCACCCACAATGCCACCACTACGGACGCTACCCGTGCGATGTCGGCCTGGGTGGGACGCATTGTCGGCACCACCTCTTGCTCACCAACACCCCTCATGTAGTCCCTGACTCTGCGACTGCATCGCCACTATGGATGGAGCTGTTTCTTCCGGAAGGTTGAGACCCATCTGGACGGCAGCCAGTCCATGGGATCGGCCTGCCCTCCGACTGTCCGCCCCCTCGGGTGCTCCTATCTCCACCTGCTGTACCAGGTCATCTGTGTGGTGCACACCAGATAGCGTCCCCGGAGCCTCCTCACCAACGTGCCCAACAGAGGTGAACAACTCTGGGTAGTGGAGGGTGTTGGAGACAGCTGTGGTGGGAAATCACTGTCATCCTCCAACCCGATGTCTGGGGTTTCTGGAACCTCTGGCAGGGGGCTGTTGTTCGATCTGCTTTCAGCGTTACTGCTTGGCTCACAGGGCGGGGTGAGGGGGCTCCAGCTGTGGCACTGGCTGGGGGCGGGGGATGCCAGATGGACCCACCCCATCACCATCAGGTCCTGCAAGGTGCATGATGCCAGATGCGGGCTGGAGGTGGCGTGGGGGTGGACTTCTGGGTGGGGATGCGGTGGTGGTGTTGGTGTGAGGGTGGTGTTAGGTGAGAGTGGTGGGGGGGTGAGGGTGGTGTTGGAGGTGAGGGTAGTGTAGGGGTAAGGATAGTGTTGGGTGGGGTGAGGGTGGTATGGGGATGAGGGTGGTGTTGGGGGTGAGGGTTGGGGGTCGTGTCACAGGGAACCGCAACTAAGCGGGTTCTCACCCCTCACCCCTCGCCCATGGCTGAGGTCCATCTCAGCAACCTCCCTTTCCTCCGGGCCGCTGACCATGTCCATGCTGTGCCATGGTATGGGGCCGCAGGTCTGAGGGTCCCCCCTAACTTCTCTAGCTTCCAGCAGTTGTGCACGGCCTTCACCTGGTGGGTGAGGGGGTGGGGGAGGACAGAAAACAACAGTGTTAGACAATCCGACGCATGCAGCCCAGAGAATGGGTAGGTGGGGGCCTCAGTGGTCAGGGCACCCGGATATGGTGGCTGGTATGGGTACCGGCATGTGGGGCAGGGTGGGGATTCGGGCGTCCTCCAGGTTACAGGTGTGTGAGAGGCTGGTTACTACCAGGGGCACAGTGCTGCCTACTCAACCTGGCTGCCTTGAGGAGCTTGTGCAGTTTTTTCCAGGTCTGTTGGCCACGGCGCTCACGGCCTCTGCCACCTGCGGCCAGGCACAGCGAACGGCTGGCAGCCTCTCTCCCGGGCCGGGGTACAAGATTATCCGTCGCTCTCCTCCGCTTCCAAGAGGATCTCCAGCTCGGCATCAGTAAACCTCGGGGCTGCTCTCATTGCTACCATCTTGTTGCTTGGGATGGTGTGTGTGGGGAGTGAAGTGTGTATAAGAGGTTGCAACTTGTCAGCCTTTGAGTATGAACCGTGAAACCGGCAAACCCAGCACCATTTCTCATTAGAATCGATTGTGTTGCACGTAGGGCCGCTGCTAGCCCCTTAGCAGTAGCGGAATTGGTCCAGGTGTGGCGCCAGATTTTCAGTTGTGAAAGTTCACAAATTCTGCGTTGGCGTCAACACTTAGTCTCAGAAACAGAGAATGCCGCCCCCATTGTCTGGAACTTTTTCCAGTCAGCCCCGCAATTCTCAGACTTGCCACTTGTGATGCTGCAACACTCGTTTCCACTGGATTGATGCCAGGAAAGTGAGCCGAGGCTTCAACTTTGCTGCGTTTCTGCTCCTTGTGCTTTGCATGAGGATCCTGTGTTGGGTCTTCTCTAGGAATCTTTGCACTCTCCCAACCAGGTCGCTGTACTGTGATGCTGCTTCATGCATTTCCCTCCTCCCTTCCCAACTCTGCACTGTTTGTTGTTGCTGGTGCTATCATACCATTGTGAGCTGCTGATGGCTCCCTCTCTGTCACACACGCACACATAATCACCCACACTCTTCCTGGTTTGTTGCCAGGTGCGTGTAGGTGGCAGACAATGTAATTAACATCAACCATCACTCAAAGCACTGCTTCCTCTGTGGTAACGCAGAGAGCCAGACAAAGCCCAAGTTACAAATCCTCAATCTTATCTACAATCTTATCCTCCTCCATCTATGTATTGTATTGGGTGATGTTCCAGATCGACTGATAATGTGGAGCTCCAGTATAAAATAACCTCTTCCAAGACAATTACTTCCTTTCAGGACAGCGAGTCTATTAACTGATACAATTCGAGATATGGAATTGTACTCCTATTAAGGAAGGATTTTAAAATTTGATTTAAGCTATTGTTCATGCAATAACTAAATAACTAAAAACTCTTGACAAACGATCAGTAATATTTTTTAATATTCCATACAGTATTGCCTCAATGCAAAACACCCCTCCCCCTCCCACACTAGGCCGCCTGTCTTTTGTTCTTAAAGTTGCTTCTGTTGGTCGCAGTTTCTACATTTTCCCTCTTCTCCATTATGATGAAGAGTCAAAGGACTCGAAATGTTAACGCTGTTTCTCTCCTGATGGATGCTGGCAGACCTGTTGCAGTTTCGATGGGTGGTGTGGTGTCACAGTGGTTCGCACAGCTGCCTCACAGCACCGGGAACACAAGTTCAATTCTGGACTTGGGTGACTGTCCGTGCAGTGTTTGCAAATTCACCCCGTGTCTGCGTGGGTTTCCTCCGGGTGCTCCGCTTTCCTCCCGCAGACCAAAAGATGGGCAGGTTAGGTGATTGGCCATTGCTAAACTGCTCCTTGGTGTCCAAACTTGTGTAGGTTAGGTGGGGACGAGGGGATAGGGCGGGGGGAGTGGGGCTGGATGGGGTGCTCTTTTGGAAGGCAAGTGCAGACTCGATGGGCCGAATGGCCTCCTCCTGCCCTGTATGGACTCTATTTCCAGCACCCTGTGTTCTTGTCTTTTACCATTTCTTTCTTTATTAATATACATTTAAATTCCCCCCCCCCCCAATCATATCCACCTTTCCTGCACCTTTCTCCTCTTTGCTTCCCCCTTCACCTCCCCCCACATCTACAGTTCATCCTTTGATAGTTTCCCTGCTGTTTGACCTTTCACATCTTTTGTCCTCTCTGGGGTCTGCCATTAGCACTCTTTCCTCTTGGTTTCTGTGGCCATTAGCACCCCGTTTCCCTGGGTTTCTGTGGCTATGACTCATTTTTCATTCTCACTCCACTGTATAAATATTTCCCACTTTGTCTGTCTGGTAGCTTTGACAAAGAGTCATCGGCCTCGAAACGTGAGCTCTTTTTTTCCCTACAGATGCTGCCAGACTTGCTGAGATTTTCCAGCATTTTCTCTTTTGTTTCAGATTCCAGCAGCTGCAATAATTTTCTTTTATTCTTGTTTCAATAATCGCTATACTTTTTACACAGCTCAAGGCCCTCTGCCTCAAACCTTCTCTGAAGAGCTGTGTGATTGTTATTCCCTAGAAGCATTAAATGTTTAAATTCAAGTTATTGCTGCTCTTCCAGTTATTTACATAGATTTACAGTGCAGAAGGAGGCCATTCGGCCAATCGAGTCTACACCGGCTCTTGGAAAGAACACCCTACCCAAGGTCAACACCCCCTCCACCCTATCCCCATAACCCAGTAACCCCACCTAACATTAAGGGCAATTTTGGACACTAAGGGCAATTTATCATGGCCAATGCACCTAACCTGCACATCTTTGGACTGTGGGAGGAAACCAGAGCACCCGGTGGAAATCCACGCACACACGGGGAGGATGTGCAGACTCCGCACAGACAATGACCCAAGCCGGAATCGAACACTGGACCCTGGAGCTGTGAAGCAATTATGCTATCCACAATGCTACCGTGCTGCTCTTATTAGTTTTAGACTAATGTTTGGAGAGTGATGCACATCCGGCAGTCTGCAGTTAAAGGACCGACTGCATGTAGGTCTGATGAATACCTCTGTTGCTAGCCTGTGAACTTTTAAGTTGAATGGAGGACATATCGTAATTCTAAATTTTCCTTGTGGTCTGGTCTTAATTCCTGAGTTACACTGAAACTGTTGCATTTCTCAAGATGCAAAATTGCTGAGCACAGGGTTGCAAAATTCTTGCTCCACTCATTCTGTTTGATAATGCGCACACGTTATTTGATGGGGAGGGGGGTGCAAAACTTCAAATTAATTGTGCAGTCAGTGGAATCTTGTCTTAATTTGTTAATTTGCAGATTGTTTGATGAACAGTATTACTTCAGATAAACACTTCTTCCGATTTAATATTGACATACAGCCACAGACCGTAATAATGCAACGAGTAATGAAATTGGCTACAAACAAACATAGAGCTATTATCATGAAGCAGTCTATTTCTGACAGCTGATGTCTTCACTATATTCATCACCATTGTGATTCTGAATCTGGCGTGATTTGAGGTGTTAAATGTATTACAATCCCAGAGAAGACCCCAACCGTAGCAAGGGTACTGGACAGAAACCCCAATATTTTATTTTAATTTTGTAAGACTGTGAGGAAAGAATACCTCGCTCCAGGAGTGAGTTCATGCAAAATGGGGATATGGTAGATTAAAACAAACTTTATTACTAACAGTCATAGAATCATAGAATTTCCAGTGCAGAAGGAGGCCATTTAGCCCATCAAGTCTGCACCCACATAAGCCCACACCTCTCCACCTTATCCCCCTAACCCAGTAACCCTACCTAACCCCACCTAGTCTTAAAATATCTTTAAAATCACACAAGAAAATAACTTCCAATTACCCCTTAAACAATGCTAATCAATAGAGTGGCACAATAACCATTAACTGCTATCTTTATTCCCACTCAAACAACATTAAAAGGCACCTCGGCTCACGGTCCACTGTTAAATACAATTATCCCTCAGGAGTACCTGTTTTACAGAGATATCTGAATATTCTACTTTGAGAAAAAGAGATTATTTGACATTGTTTTAAATAAAAGACCTGAATGAATCCTATCAGAATCATGCAGAAACTCTGGCTGCTTCTCAGCTTGTTTCAGCTCACCTTCCAGCCACACATTTCAGAACTGCTTGAGAAGAAACTGCTAATTTGTCTACAGGCATATCTTTAACTGATCTGCACTGAGAGCAGAATGCTTGATTTTTACTCACAGCTCCATCTAAAACTCAACTCAACTGCTTTTCTACAAAATGCCTGATTCCGTAGCTCCACCTAGTAACTACATAATTTTACCAAGTTGAAAACAAACTAACTCCACAAGGAACTCCAAACAAAACTGCATTAGCCCAAGCTTTTACAATGCCTTAATTTCACCCCTGACACCCAATGTTTCAAACTAGGATTCTTTAAAAAACATTGTTGCAGCAATCATACACACACTACCCCAGGCTTTTAACCATTACTGCACCAAATACTTATAATACAATACATTCAAAATTCTGATGTTCATCAAAAGTGAAATGTTTCCTTCGATTTGAAATATTTTTTCCCCCCTCTCCCATATCATTATCTAGATTTTGGAACAGATGAAGCAGATGTTAGCCACCAGTCTTTGTTGGAAGGTAACTTGGCCACCGAAGTATGTCTCACGGTTTTGGACACAGTGTCGTACTTCATTCAACATTTCAAGGTTAGCACCAAGTCATTTTCTGATTGCTTTCAGAATCCTTGTTCAACTCCATTGTGTGTTCTTTCAGTGTCATATGGAAAGATCCGATGGCCTAATGGGTCATAATATTGGACGAACAACACAAGATGTCACGCACTGAGATCCTGTTTTTGTAACTCATTTGAATGGGGGGTGAGCCTCTGTGGTCGGAATGTTGGAGTCGACACGGTAGCACGGTGTTTAGCACTGTTGCTTCACAGCGGCAGGGTCCGAGGTTCAACTCCGGCTTGGGTCACAGTATGTGCGTAGTCTGCACGGTCTCCCTGTATCTGCGTGGGTTTCCTCCGGGTGCTCCGGTTTCCTCCCAAGAGTCACGAAAGACGTGCTTGTTAGGTGAATTGGACATTCTGAATTCTCCCTCTGTGTACCCGAACAGGCACCGGAATGTGGCGACTAGGGACTTTTCACAGTAACGTCATTGCAGTTTTAATGTAAGCCTACTTGTGACAATGATAAAGATTATTATTATTATTATCCACTATTTTGCAATTCGTTCCTCACTCAGAACCAACTCCTCGAAGATGACGGACACAACCCTCTGATGAAGAAAGTGTTTGACATTCTCCTCTTACTGACGAACGGCCAGTCTGAAACGGCCATGAAGCATGCATTTGCATCATTACGAGCCTTCATCACCAAGGTAATGATTTAGCCTTTGTTCCATTTCAAGATGGATCGGATCAAGTTTTTTTGGGTCGGTCTTCACAGTGGAAGACACAAATAACATGCCAGCGACTGATAGAAATGAGGCTATGACAGGTGAGGACCTTGAGAGGATTGTTATCACTAAGGAGGGAGTGATGGGCAAGCTAATGGGGCTAAAGGTAGACAAGTCTCCTGGCCCTGATGGAATGCATCCCAGAGTGCTAAAAGAGATGGCTAGGGAAATTGCAGATGCACTAGTGATAATTTACCGAAATTCACTAGACTCTGGGGTGGTCCCGGTGGATTGGAAATTAGCAAACGTGACGCCACTGTTTAAAAAAGGAGGTAGGCAGAAAGCAGGAAATTATAGGCCAGTGAGCTTAACTTCGGTAGTAGGGAAGATGCTGGAATCTATCATCAAGGAAGAAATTGCAAGGCATCTGGATAGAAATTGTCCCATTGGGCAGATGCAGCATGGGTTCGTAAAGGGCAGGTCATGCCTAACAAATTTAGTGGAATTTTTTGAGGACATTACCAGTGCAGTAGATAACGGGGAGCCAATGGATGTGGTATATCTGGATTTCCAGAAAGCCTTTGACAAGGTGCCACACAAAAGGTTGCTGCATAAGATAAAGATGCATGGCATTAAGGGTAAAGTAGTAGCATGGATAGAGGATTGGTTAATTAATAGAAAGCAAAGAGTTGGGATAAATGGGTGTTTCTCTGGTTGGCAATCAGTAGCTAGTGGTGTCCCTCAGGGATCCGTGTTGGGCCCACAATTGTTCACAATTTACATAGTTGATTTGGAGTTGGGGACCAAGGGCAATGTGTCCAAGTTTGCAGATGACACTAAAATGAGTGGTAAAGCGAAAAGTGCAGAGGATACTGGAAGTTAGCAGAGGGATTTGGATAGGTTAAGTGAATGGGCGAAGGTCTGGCAGATGGAATACAATGTTGACAAATGTGAGGTTATCCATTTTGGTAGGAATAACAGCAAACGGGATTATTATTTAAACGATAAAATATTAAAGCATGCCGCTGTTCAGAGAGACTTGGGTGTGCTAGTGCATGAGTCACAGAAGGTTGGTTTACAAGTGCAACAGGTGATTAAGAAGGCAAATGGAATTTTGTCCTTCATTGCTAGAGGGATGGAGTTTAAGACTAGGGAGGTTATGTTGCAATTGTATAAGGTGTTAGTGCGGCCACACCTGGAGTATTGTGTTCAGTTTTGGTCTCCTTACTTGAGAAAGGACGTACTGGCACTGGAGGGTGTGCAGAGGAGATTCACTAGGTTAATCCCAGAGCTGAAGCGGTTGGATTATGAGGAGAGGTTGAGTAGACTGGGACTGTACTCGTTGGAATTTAGAAGGATGAGGGGGCATCTTATAGAAACATTTAAAATTATGAAGGGCATTATGAAGGATAGATGCGGGCAGGTTGTTTCCACTGGCGGGTGACAGCAGAACTAGGGGACATAGCCTCAAAATAAGGGGAAGTAGATTTAGGACTGAGTTTAGGAGGAACTTCTTCACCCAAAGGGTTGTGAATCTATGGAATTCCTTGCCCAGTGAAACAGTTGAGGCTCCTTCATTACATGTTTTTAAGGTAAAGATAGATAGTTTTTGAAGAATAAAGGGATTAAGGGTTATGGTGTTCGGGCCGGAAAGTGGAGCTGAGTCCACAAAAGATCAGCCATGATCTAATTGAATGGCGGAGCAGGCTCGAGGGGCCAGATGGCCTACTCCTGCTCCTAGTTCTTATGTTCTTATATGTGTAATCTGCGCAGGGTATGTAAAAATATCCACCAGTTCTAATGAGAGCCTCAAATGACACCGAGACACTCGTATACAAATCTCAACTCTGTTGGTCTACTTTTGCAGAACTGTCGGCACATTTATGTTCCCTTGATCATTAAAGATTTAACGCTGATATGATCGATGTGTTGAACGTTGAAAGAATTTGATATAATACATACGGAGAAATTATTTCCTCTGGTGGATATGCCCAAAACCGATTGATACAATTTTAAACTCGAGCTAGGCCATTCAGAAGTGATTCAAGAATCACTTTTATGCACAAGGGGTAAATGGAAACTTTCTCCTGAAAATACTGCAGATGCTTGGAGTTAATTTAAGGGGATATGTTGGTGATATCACTGGACTAGTGATCCAGAGACGGGCTAGTGCCATGACAACATGGGTTCAAATCTCATTATGGCAGCTGAAGTAATTTAAAGTCAATCAATCAAATCAAACTGAGAAAATTTCCATCCTTCCAATATCTGATTTTGATGCCAAGATCACCATCGCGGAAGGGCACCACAGATCATAGTGGAGAAAAACAGGCTGCAGAGTGTTGGCCCTAGCACCTAGCCCTATCATGGATTGAGGATTGGCTAACAGGCAGAAAATAGAGAGTAGGAATAAACGGGTCATTCTCATGTTGGCACTGTGGCTAGTGGGGTACCAGAAGGATCAGTACTTGGACCCCAGCTGTTCACAACAAATAGCAATAGTTTGGCTGTGGGGTCCAAATTATAACATTTCCAAGTTCATGGATGATTCAAAGTTAGGCGGGAATGTGTGTTACGGGGAAGATGCAAAAGTGGCTACAGGAGGATTTGGACCATTTTAGGGGGTGGGCAGGACGATGGCAGATGGAATATAATGTGGAAAAACGTGAGGTAATCCATTTTGGTAGAAGGATCAGGTGTGCAGAGTATTTTCAAAATGGGAAGTAATTGGAGAGTTTAGATATACAAAGGGACCTGGGTGACCTTCTCCAGAAGCCACTGAAGGCTAGCATGCAGGTGCAGCAAGCTATTAGGGAGGATAATGGATTGTTAACCTTTATCGCAAAAAGATTTGAGTACAGGAGTAGTGAAGTCTTGCTTCAGTTGTACAGAAGCTTAGTTAGACCACACCTGGAGTATTGTGAGCAGTTTTCATCCCCTTGCCTCAGAAAGGATATTATTGCCATAGAGGGGGTGCAGCGAAGGTTTACCAGACTTTTTCTGAGGACAGCAGGACTTCTTCTCAAGCGAGGTTGGAATAATTAGGCCTGTATTCTCTATTCAAATAAAACCTAATTGAAACCTTCTTAAAGGAATAAACAGGGTAGATACGGGCGAGATGTTTCCGTTGTTTGGGGAGTCTAGAACCAGGGAGCACAATTTCAAAATAAGGGGAATGTCACTTAGAATGGAAATGATGAGAAATGTCTTCACATAGAGGGTTGTGAAACTTTGGAATTCTCCACCCCAGAGCTCAGTCTCATCAGTAGGTTTAAAACAGGGATTGATAGATTTTTGATTAAGAATAACAGAAAGGGTTATGGGGATAGTGGGTGTAAATGGCATTCAAATATCCAATCAGGCATGACTGCATTAAATGGTGGAGCAGGCTCGATGGGCTGAATGGCCTACTCTTGTACCTATGTTCCTATTAGCGACTGGGAATGGGTCAGAGGAGTCACCATCACCCAGGACATGCAGGAGCATGCCATCACAGAACTGTTGAATCATCATGATGAATTTCTCAGGGGAGCTAAATTTCTCCATTACCTCCCTAAAGGCCCTCATTGCTGACAGGTCAACCAATGTGTGGTATAGAGATCCATGTTCTGTCATTCCTATTTCTCCTGGACCTGTCTATCCAAGTACCATATCAGAGGTTCCTTTCCTGAAACCGGATCACCCGAAGGAAACCCACGCACACACGGGGAGAATGTGCAGACTCTGCACAGACAGTGACCCAGCGGGCAATCAAACCCGAGACCCTGGCACTGTAAAACAACAGTGCTAACCACTGTGCTACAATGCTGCCCTGTGGTTCAGATGGTTCAAAAGGATTCAGGCAAATATTTGGTTGGTGATGGAGATGTGCGAGATTCCTCTCTGATAGTCAGAGGATGGGTGAGTCCCCTTCTACATTGTACAAGTGGACAATGGGGTCATCTTTGTATCCTTGCAGGATGGCTCCTTGCTCTCACATAGACTGAATTCAGTGAGCTTCTTGACCACACGTTGACCTCCAGCCTCTGGATCTCAGCTCCTGAAGCTCTGCTGCGTGGCAGGGGTTGGACTGCATTTGTTACTTCTAACAGTGTGGCAGAGTCGTCAAGATGGCAGTTACACAGGGGAGTTAACATAGAGCATGGAACCCCCACAGTGGTTAGCACAGATGCTTCACAGCTCCAGTGTGCCAGGCTCGATTCCCGGCTTGGGACACTGTGCGGATTCTGCACGTTCTCCTCGTTTCTGTGTGGGTTTCCTCCTGGTGCTCCTGTTTCTTGGAGATTCTGTTACAATCCTGAAGCGTTTTCAGCCACAAGGTTAAATTCATTGCAGTGTAAATGTGAAAGGTTAGAGGACTTGGTCTCTGCCCTCTCTTGAAATGCAGAGTTATGCTTTGATATTTCTTTTTCTTTTCCACCCCTGCTCCCTTCACTGCAGTTCCAAGCCACGTTTTTTAAAGGGCGAGACAGCATCTGCGCCACCTTCTGCTACGAAATCCTGAAAGGTTGCACCTCGAAACTGAGCTCGACTCGAAGCGAGGCCTCCGCACTCCTCTACTTGCTGATGAGGAACAACTTTGAGTACACCAAGAAGAGGAGCTTCCTGAGAACCCACCTACAGGTCAGTCCCGGACTGAAGCAGCTTTATCCCAACGCGGTTCTAATGTGCAAGTGCTGTACCCAGAATCCCTGCCCTGTGACCTACTGTGAAAGATCCTGTCAGACGGATGGAGGCATTGTGTGAATGCATCGGTGTCATCATTTACCTGGAACACCGCTGTCTAATTATTCCAATTCGAGTCAGCTCCCCAGCTCAGCATCATGGGGAAGAGTTCAGTTACTCAAATTGAAATGTTCCCTGTTCAAAAACATAAACAGGGATGTGGGAAGATGAAAATGGTCCTCGTGCGTATGTTATAACCAATAGTGTGGAGTCAAAACACTCAATGGAGACGACAGGAAATACACTTGCCTAGAATGCAAACATTTTTCCTTCAGCTGATCAGGTTGACAAAGGTTTTGTTGCTTTGGGTTAATCTGTCCTAAATGCACAACTGATCAATAAAGGCAAAATGCTGCAGATGCTGGAAATCTGAAATAAAACCAGGAAACGGTGGAAATCCTCGGCATCCGGGCCGCATCTGTGGAGAGAGAGAAACAGAGTTAATGTTTTAAGTCCAATAGGACTCTTTAGAGCTCTGAAGCTTTTCATACATATTTATGGGCTTTGATTGTCGTGGTCCATTTGGTCAGGTCCCCAGTTGTATATCTGCTGTGGTTCAGTAGGAGCATTCTGTGTCACAGTGTTGCAGGTCCAGGCCCCACCCCAGAGATCTGTGCCCCAAAATCCAGACTGCCGCTCCTGTGTAGTATTGAGGGTTTGCTGCCCTGATGTATTGAGGGTTTGCTGCCCTGATGTATTGAGGGTTTGCTGCCCTGATGTATTGAGGGTTTGCTGCCCTGATGTATTGAGGGTTTGCTGCCCTGATGGAGGTGACTGGGTGTTACAAACCGAGGCCCTGTCTGCCCCCTTGGGTGAGCATGGAAGATCCGATGACACTATTTTGGAGAAGAGTAGGAGTTTTAAACCCACCATCCATCAGCCAACATGTTTTAAAACAGATTATCTGGTAAATGTCAGCTTGCTGTTTGTGGAATCTTGCTATGCACAAATTGACTGCTGTGTTTCCTGCATTGCAACAGTGACTAGACATGAAAGATTTCTTCACGGGCCGTAAAGTGCTTTAGGGTGTCCTGAGGTTATGAAAGCTGCTAAATAAAAGCAAGTTATTTCTTTCCGTCAAATGACCAATTCTATCCAACGATTATTACATTGTCAGATGGCAGCCCCGTAATGAATTATAGGATGGGTTTCGGCCTCACACAGTGCTTTGAGCTGAACACAACCCAGGCCTGGTACAATGTTAGTGCCAGGCACAGCCCAACCATTTACAGTACTGGTGAGCACCAGGCACTGTCTTTGCCCTCCCTCTCCTCCTGACTGAATCTCCATCCTACTCGCTGTTCTCCCACACCGTCTTTTCCGCACCCTCCAGACCTGATCTCCCTACCTCTCTCTCTCTCTCCCTCCCTCCCTCCCTCTCCCTCTCCACCCTGTCTTGCTCATTTTCCCTCTCCCATACTCATCCTCCCAGTACTCCCCACTGAATGCTGATGTTTCTGTGAACAGTGCCCTTACAGTTGACACCTCTGTAGCTCAGAAACTGGGAAGTTGATGCCCGTAGGTCAAAATCTCACATTTACATCGCTGAAGCCAACTCCCTCATCCTGGTTAGTCAACAGGTGAGGTGAGATCCACCAGTTTCCTATGAGCCAGATGATTGACTTATAAAATGTAAATATGTCTTCACCCAATCGACTCAGAGGGTTGCAGTTTAGTTTGCGGTGTTTAAATCAGCAGGGAAGTAAGCTGTAGTCTCTAACCTAACACTGACACTGCTGCTGGGGTAAAGCAGTGTCATCTGATTTAACCTTGGCTAATTCAGCTTGTGACGTCCCGTGGGTCAGAAGACAAATGAAGAGGCGTCTGAGTAGGGGCAGATAGTGGTGTAGTGCTAATGTCACTGAACTAGTAAGTAGAGGCCCAGTCTCACGCTCTCCACAGGTGTGTTGATTCAAATCCCACCACAGCCGTTTGAGGAATTTAAATTTAGTTCATCAAATCTGGAACTGAAAGCCGAGAGTGTAATGGTGACCACGAAACTCTGATTGTTCTTGTGACCCATCTGATTCACTAATGACCTTTAATGAAGGAAATCGCCTGTCCTTACCTGGTCTGGCCTACATGTGACTTCAGGCCCACAGCAATGTGGTTAACTTTTAACGACCCTCTGAAGTGGCCCAGCAAGTCACTCGGTTCAAAGGTACTTAGTGATGGACAATAAATATAGGTCCATATTTATTGGATATATGCGAAGACATCCCATGAAAATAAAATTGCAATAACAAAAAATAACTTTTTAAAAAAGTGACATTCAGGCAGTACTGCGGCGCAGTGGTTAGCTCTGCTGCCTCACGGCGCTGAGATGGGCAGCACGATAGCGCAAGTGGCTAGCACTGTGGCTTTACAGCGAAAGGGTCCCAGGTTCAATTCCTCACTGGGTCACTGTCTGTGCGGAGTCTGCACGTTCTCCCCGTGTCTGCGTGGGTTTCCTCCGGGTGCTCCAGTTTCTTCCCACAGTCCAAAGACGTGCAGGTTAGGTCGATTGGCCATGCTAAATTGCCCTTAGTGTCCAAAAAGGTTAGGAAGGGGTTATTGGGTTATGGGGATAGGGTGGAAGTGAGGGCTTAAGTGGGTCGGTCCAGACTCATTGGGCCGAATGGCCTCCTTCTGCACTGTATGTTCTATCCCAAATACGATCCCGGCCTTGGGTCATTGTCCATGTGGAGTTTGCACATTCTCCCCGTGTCTGCGTGGGTCTCGCCCCCACAACCCAAATATGTGCAGGGTAGGTGGATTGGCCGCATTAAATTGCCCCTTAATTGGAAAAATGAATTGGGTACTCTAAATTTATTTTTTTAATATATAATTTTTAAAAAGTGACATTCAGAAAAGAACAAGTCAGTATTAACAGCTGTTTGATCAGAGCTGAAAATAGAACATAGAACAGTACAGCACAGAACAGGCCGTTCGGCCCTCGATGTTGTGCCGACCAATGATCACCCTACTCAAACCCACGTATCCACCCTATACCCGTAACCCAAGAACACTCCCCCCCTTAACCTTACTTTTTAGGACACTACGGGCAATTTAGCATAGCCAATCCACCTAACCTGCACATCTTTGGACTGTGGGAGGAAACCGGAGCACCCGGAGGAAACCCACGCACACACGGGGAGGACGTGCAGACTCCGCACAGACAGTGACCCAGCCGGGAATCGAACCTGGGACCCTGGAGCTGTGAAGCATTTATGCTAACCACCATGCTACCGCGCTGCCCCTAATCTACAGACATCTCTTCTTGAGGGCAAGGTGGAGGGCCAGCAGAAAGTGGGGTCGACCTGAGCATAGTGAGATCACAGGGCGGTTACAGATGAGCGACATTGGGTGTGTGAGGATGGTGCAAAACAGACAAGTGTGACATGGCAGCAGATCGTCTGGTCGGAGCAGCAGCTACAGCATCCAATGGATTTCAGCTGGCATAAGATTGAAAATAACCTTCTTTCTATTGAAGAGTTTTAAATTGTTGGAGATTTTGTAGATAAATGATGTACAACGTATAGTTTTATTTCCTTTTCAGATTATAATCGCTGTGAGCCGGCTGATAGCTGATGTGGTTCTAACTGGAGACTCTCGGTTCCAGGACTCGCTCTCAATTATCAATAACTTTGCCAATAGCGACAGGGCTATGAAGGTATGTACAGGCTTCTCAGTGTTAAATGTAACACAGTGCGCCATGTGGTGGAGAGCAGAGTATTTCCTCAGCTCCTGGAATCAATGCTAGTAAAGTCCCCCCCTGATCCCTCACAAAAGAAACTTCGAAGTAAATTAGACCATAAGACGTAGGGGCAGAAGTTAGGCCACTCGCCCATTGAGTATGCTCCAGCATTCAATGAGATCATGGCTGATCTGATACAATCCTCAGAACCACTTAGGCGTAGTGTTAGGGCCCGTAAGGCCAAAATGTTAGACACCAATTAAATTGGCACGGGCACTGTGTATATATTTCTGCCATAATAAACACCTGTTAACCACCATTAAACCAGCCTCGGTGCTCTGACTGATGGGTGTGGTCTGGGCGGGGGTGGGGTACCAGTGCAGGCCCTGTGGGAGGACCGTGCTTCCTCATGGTGGCACATGCGCACTGGCCCTGATGATGACATCATGCGGCCTTCCCTGCCTGCCCGCACCCCATGTGCTGCGCTTCGATCCCCTTCCCCGCATCCTCCTCGTCGGACGAAGCCTGCCCTTCCTCCTCATGGGCAGCATGGTAGCACAGTGGTTAGCACAGTTGCTTCACAGCTCCAGGGTCCCAGCCTGGGTCTGTGCGGAGTCTGCATGTTCTCCCTGTGTCTGCATGGGTTTCCTCCGGGCACTGCGCTAAACCAGCTGCTTTCATTGGGAAAATATTAGAAAGACGATTGGTTCATCAACAATGGCAGACGTTTATAATAATAGTTCATGACTCACAACAAAAATATATCCTAGTCAAGAAGAAGGATTCCATGAAGGGGATGAATGAACCCTGTTAACCAAGTAAGTGAAGGATAGTATTAAACTGGAAGAAAAAAATATATAACGTGGCAAAGATTAGTGGAAAATCAGAGAATTTCCCAGTGAAAGAAGTTAAGCTGACTGACATGCTTTTTGTCTCCCTCCTTTTTTGAATAAAGATGTTACATTGGCAGTTTTCCAATCCTCTGGGACTTTTCCAGAATTGAAGGATTCTTGGACGATTAATACCATTACTTACTCCATCTCGCATTAACAAAGCTACCCACCACCCTTTCCTTTCTGCCTGTCCTCACGAAATTCACATACAACCCAAATATTTCTTTCCCAGTTTTGATCTCTCTGTAACCAAGTATTGATAATAGCTATAAGATCATACCCATTAATGTCAATTTGTGCTACTAGTTCATTTATTTTGTACTGAATTGTATGTGCAGTTAGGTAAAGAACAATTTATTTTGCTTTGTTACTGTTTTTTTCCCCTTTTTGACCCTATGTGTTGCTGTTTTATATTTTTGTATACTCTGCCCCTTCCTCTCGCTCTCTGGAAATTATTATCTAAATAGCTGCCTTGTAATGCTTTCATATCCTTTTGCTTTGTAGGCCTACATATCCCCTGTACAGAACTGGCCCCTCATCTATTTAGTTTAAAGGCCTCACTACTTCCTTAGTTATGCAGTTTCCAAGAAAGCTGGGGCGCGATTCTCCGTTCCCAAGCCGGGTGGGAGAATCGCCAGAGGGCCGCTCCGGCACCCCCCGCGATTCTCCCACCCCCTCCCCAAAATAAAACGCGACATGCCGCTCGGAGAATCGCGGGCCGCAGTTTTTCACGGCGACCCGTGATTCTCCGACCCGGATGGGCCGAGCGGCCTGCCGTTCCCGACCGGTTCACGCTGGCGGCAACCACACCTGGTCGCTGCCGGCGTGAACATGGCGCCGACGGCTGTTTATGGTTTGTGGGGGGGCGGAGAGGGGAATGAGCACCACGACCGTGCTCGGGAGGAGACTGGCCCACGATCGGTGCCCACCGATTGTCGGGCCGGCGTCTCAATGGGACGCACTCTTTCCCCTTCACCGGCCCACAAGATCAAGCCGCCACGTCTTGGGGGGCAGCAGAGGGGAAGGCGGCAACCGCGCATGCGCGGGTTGGAACCGGCCAACGCGCGCAGACGTCATTAGGCATGTCGGCTGCGTCATTCTCGGCGTGCCGGGCCTTGACGACAGCGACAAGTCCCGGCGGCCGGGATTCACGGCACGACCCTCCTAGCCCCCCGGCGGGGGGAGAATAGGGGGCCAGGAGCGGCCTCCGACGCCATTGTGAACCTCTCCGGGTTTCACAATGGCGTCGGGCCTGGCGGAGAATTCCGCCCCTGGTTCGAGAACAGTTCAGATACAGGTCATCCCATCGTTGCAGCCTCCATTTTCTCCAATACTGATGCCAGTGTCCCGCAAACGGAAACACATTTCTACCACACCAGTCTTTGACTCACATATTCAACTCTCTAATTTTCTGTCATGTTTTTAAAGTATACTAATTCTTTTTTTTTCCAATTAAGTGGCAGTTCAGCATGGCAGTCCACCTACCCTGTTCATCTTTTGGGTTGTGGGGGTGAGACCCATGCAAAAACGGGGAGAATGTGCAAACTCCACACGATCAGTGACCCGGGGCTGGGATCAAACCCGAGTCCTCAGCGCTGTGAGGCAGCAGTGCTAACCACTGCGGCACCGTGCTGCCCTCTAATTTTCTGTAATTGATCTTCAGCAGTCCATTCAAATTGGATCTCGCTCAATTATCTATTCAATTCTGCCATGAAGTTTCAACACCATCTCCCTCCTTGGCCAGCTTACTATTTACATTCATTGCCTTTGCATGAAGTGATTAAATTTAAACCTGTCCCACATCAAAAGAGCTTAAATAGTTTCAATTCATCTTTTTCACAGCAGAAACCATCTGCATCAAAGCAGAGTAATGGAGATGCATCCAAGCATGAAGGGAAATTGAATGGAAGATTTGCATTTCAAAGGCTGTCAGGGGATTTGAAGGCCTTTTAAGTGTTCTGGGCTTTCAAGGAAGCCCCTAATACTTGTAACAGTTGCTGATTTAAAGACTTTAGTCTGAGGCAGCAGATGGTAGGAAAGGGGAAGTGAAAATGCAGTGATTCTTCACTGGACTGCCTGGATTGCTCTTCGGCTTTCATGCAGGGTGACTGATGTGTCTGACGGGTCTCTAATGGGGGGGGGGGGCCTGGAGGGGGAACCCAACCCCCAAGACCACTGGGGGACCCCTTTACCCCCAGCCTGGCAGTGGCAGAGAACTCCACGCCTCTCGGGCTCTACCGGGGCAGGGCTGCGCTTGGCCAACCTTGCGACAAAGCCCATCCCGTGGAGTTCCCGACGAGGGGTTCGGAGTATTATGGTGGGGCGGGAAGACCCGGACTTCAAACCCATTAATTGTATGCATTTGCATGCTTTAATTTAATTTACATGTTCCTGCCAGTGGGGCTGGTAGAAGGTTGCCACTGCCGGCAGAGGATCAGAGCTTAGCAAAGGGTTTAGCACTCGGTACAAACCCTATTTATCGGGGGGACGCTCCATTCTCCACCCAATTGGGATCCCCGGTCAGATCAGAGGTTAATGGAGAATCCCAGACTTCATCACACAGTCTGCTGTGCTTTAAGCCCCCACCTACAACCACCATTATCTTCTCAGCAACATTAGGGATGGGCAGTAAATGCTGGCCTTTCCAGTGCTGTTCAAATCCAGAGAATGCTTTGAATACACTGGTATACACAAATCTCTTCCCAATGGCAAATGCTGGGGCTCTTTATTTTAAGTAGAACGTAAGAACTTGGGGAAAAGGAAAGTCTGTCAGACTCAAAAGCGTGTCACCGCTGTCCTTGCAAACCAGCGAGTGCCCTGACTTGATCCGAGCAGTGCCATGAGTTGCTGTCTGACACTTTCTGTACCATCATCTAACTAACCCTTGTCCCTGTTTCAGATTTTCTACTGCTGACACCCTCACCTGTTGTGTTTTCTACTGCTTCTTGACTTGATGGTTCCAGTGCTCTCCAGCACAGCCCCCATCATCTTCTCTCCACAAGACCTGAGCTCAGTCTAGCACTCTGCTGCCTATCCTAACTTACACAAAACGTTGTTCGCCCATCCCCCTGTGCTCGCTGACTTGCATAGACCCCCCCCCCCCCCCAGGTCCAACAATGCCTCAGCTTTAAAATTCATATCCTCGTGTTCAGATCCCTCCGCAGCCTCTCCCCTCCCTATCTCTGTGACATCCCTCAGGTCTCAAGTTCTCTGCAGTATCTATCCTCCTACAACTGGCTTCTTGATCGTTTACCACTTCCATCAGCCTATCGTTGAGGGTTACGCCATTAGCTGCTTAGCGGTTAAACTCTAAATCTTTCCGTTTCTTTCTTTCTTTAAGACACTCCTCAGAACCTACCTCTTTGACCAAGCTACCTAAAGGCAGCACGGTAGCATTGTGGATAGCACAATCGCTTCACAGCTCCAGGGTCCCAGGTTCGATTCCGGCTTGGGTCACTGTCTGTGCGGAGTCTGCACATCCTCCCCGTGTGTGCGTGGGTTTCCTCCGGGTGCTCCGGTTTCCTCCCACAGTCCAAAGATGTGCAGGTTAGGTGGATTGGCCGTGATAAATTGCCCTTAGTGTCCCTTAGTGTTGGGTGGGGTTACTGGGTTATGGGGATAGGTGGAGGTGTTAACCTTGGGGTAGGGTGCTCTTTCCAGGAGCCGGTGCAGACTCGATGGGCCGAATGGCCTCCTTCTGCACTGTAAATTCTATGATCTAATACGTCTTTATGTGGTTCAATTTCAAATTCCGCTTTCTAGCATTCCTGCGAATTGCCTTGTGACATTTTATTTTGGTAAAGACACAATATAAATACTTAGCATTTATCGTGTGTGTGTGAATAGGCCTGGTTCCAAAGAAGGACAAAAAGCTGGTTATACTTTTGGATCTTTATAACAGCCCATTTCTTTCATCCTTCCTCAGACAACTGCGTTCCCAGGTGAGGTGAAAGAACTGACCAAGAGAATCCGCACTGTCCTCATGGCCACAGCTCAGATGAAGGAGCATGAGAAGGACCCCGAGATGCTGGTGGACCTTCAGTACAGTTTAGCCAAGTCCTACGCCAGCACGCCTGATCTCCGGAAGACCTGGCTCGGCAGCATGGCGAAGATCCACTTGAAAAACGGAGATCTGTCGGAGGTGAATATCCCGCTCGTTTAAACAGAGCAGATGAATTAATTTAACCCCCATCAGGACATGTGCACAACATTTGGAAATGGGAAACTGGTATCAGTAAACGAGGCTGTGAAACTGCCTGATTCTTTGTGGGGGGAAAAAAAACAACTAATTGCCGCAGTTACCCAGTCTAGCCTCTGTGTGACTCCTTTCCTAAGCCAACTCCACAGATTGGCCACTTTTATACTGTACAAGTTGGACTAGTTTGAACTTCCCGGTCAGTTGCCAGGCAATCCCCGTGTCTGCGTGGGTTTCTTCCGGGTGCTCCGGTTTTCTCCTGCAGTCCAAAGATGTGCAGGTTAGGTGGGTTGGCTCTGTTAAATTTCCCTTGGTGTCCAATAAAAGGTTAGGTGGGGTTACGGGGATAGGGGTGGAGGTGTGGGGATAGGGGTGGAGGTGTGGGGATAGGGGTGGAGGTGTGGGGATAGGGTGGAGGTGTGGGGATAGGGTGGAGGTGTGGGGATAGGGTGGAGGTGTGGGGATAGGGGTGGAGGTGTGGGGATAGGGTGGAGGTGTGGGGATAGGGGTGGAGGTGTGGGGATAGGGTGGAGGTGTGGGGATAGGGGTGGAGGTGTGGTGATAGGGTGGAGGTGTGGGGATAGGGTGGAGGTGTGGGGATAGGGTGGAGGTGTGGGGATAGGGTGGAGGTGTGGGGATAGGGTGGAGGTGTGGGGATAGGGTGGAGGTGTGGGGATAGGGGTGGAGGTGTGGGGATAGGGTGGAGGTGTGGGGATAGGGGTGGAGGTGTGGGGATAGGGTGGAGGTGTGGGGATAGGGGTGGAGGTGTGGTGATAGGGTGGAGGTGTGGGGATAGGGTGGAGGTGTGGGGGATAGGGTGGAGGTGTGGGGATAGGGTGGAGGTGTGGGGATAGGGTGGAGGTGTGGGGATAGGGTGGAGGTGTGGGGATAGGGTGGAGGTGTGGGGATAGGGTGGAGGTGTGGGGATAGGGTGGAGGTGTGGGGATAGGGTGGAGGTGTGGGGATAGGGTGGAGGTGTGGGGATAGGGTGGAGGTGTGGGGATAGGAGGTGTGGGGATAGGGTCGGGGTGTGGGGATAGGGTGGAGGTGTGGGGATAGGGGTGGGGGTGTGGGGATAGGGGTGGGGGTGGGGGTGTGGGGATAGGGGTGGGGGTGTGGGGATAGGGGTGGGGGTGGGGGTGTGGGGATAGGGTGGAGGTGTGGGGATAGGGTGGAGGTGTGGGGATAGGGTGGAGGTGTGGGGATAGGAGGTGTGGGGTTAGGGTGGAGGTGTGGGGATAGGGTGGAGGTGTGGGGATAGGGTGGAGGGGTGGGGATGTGGGGATAGGGGTGGGGGTGTGGGGATAGGGTGGTGGTGTGGGGATAGGGGTGGAGGTGTGGGGATAGGGTGGAGGTGTGGGGATAGGATGGAGGTGTGGGGATAGGGTGGAGGTGTGATGATAGGGTGGAGGTGTGGGCCGTTGCAGACTCGATGGGCCAAATGGCCTCTTTCTGCACTGTAAATTCTATGATTCAATGAATCCTTCGCAGGGATTATCCTGTGGAGGGCGGGTATTTGAAGAAGAGGGATTCCCCAGTACATTTTTGGTGTCCCTCCCACCCTCAAGTTTCTAGATGCCCTGCTTCCAGTGCTGGGAATTATGGGCCATCGTTGACCTGGTTGTTATTGGTTTCATTTCCTGTCACCAAGAACACAAAGCGAGGCTGTGTATTGGCTCCAGCGTTGTTCGCCCATATTTTTCGACTATGCTACAGTGCTCACTCAGAGACCTTGACACAGAGATACACATTAAATTCAAGACAGACGGCAACCTCTTTCATTTGTAAAGGCTCTAGACTTGCGCAAAGGTTATTGAACAGATCCGAGTTAACTCTTGTTCGAAGATGACTGCACTCTCATAACACATACTCCAGGGGACATTCAGCTGCTTGTTGATTACTTTTCCCCAGCCTTCAGCTGCGGTGGATTTAGTGTTAAACTAACTTCAAATCCACCGCGGGCCTGAAGACACTTTTGCCTGACAAGTCAGAAAAACCGAGACCTTTTATCAGCCTGCCATGGCCACGTACTGCAAAACACCACAGATATAATCAAGAACACACTCTCTGTCCTTGAAATTTTGCCATCTTGGAAGTATCCTCTCCAATGACATTGCACTGCGTGCAGAAGTGTGGCATTTCCTGGCAAATGTAAGCTCGGTGTTTGTCAGGCTCATGCACAGCTTGGAAAAAAACATGGGGCTGTATTCTCTGATTTCCCCCAGCCACCTGTTTCTCGGTGATGCGCTGTGTTCGCTGGCGGCAAGATTCTCGACTCGCACTGCTTGTCAATGGGATTTCCCATCAAAGCTGCCCCACACCTCCAGGAAACCTGATGATGGCGGTGCGCTGCAGGCATTTAAAAAAAAATAAAAAAAAATTTGGAGTACTCAATTATTTTTACCAATGAAGGGGTAATTTAGCATGACCAATCCACCTATCCTGCACATCTTTGGGTTGTGGGGGTGAACCCCACGCAGGCGTGGGGAGAATGGGTAAACTCCACACGGACAGTGACCCAGGGCCGGGATTCGAACCTGGGTCCTCAACGCCGGAGGCAGCAATGCTAACCACTGTGCTGCCTTGCGCTGCAGGCATGATCAGAGAATCTCAACGGGCAGAGAATTCCAGTCATGGAGCCCGTCTCGGAACAAAAGGTCAAAGTCTACCAGACAGTAAATCCGACTTCTTCATGGTTACGAGAGTTGGACAAGCTACCTGCATCTCACAAAGCTAGCTGAACATGGGAACCTGTACCACAGGACGTCCCAGACTTGGATATGAAGTTGATAAGAAAGGCCAAGCTCCGAGCTTGCAAACTGGATTCCAATACATTGGGGGGAAAAACAACCTTGGACAGACCAAAACGGAGAACTCTCTGTTATCAACCCATTTCAACATTTGGGTAGAAAAGAGCCAAGTACCTTCCGGCATGGTGCAAAACCAATGCTTCCAACAGGGACTTCCAAGCACTGTAGCACAGTGTGGGTAGCACTTATTGCTTCACAGCGCCAGGGACCCGGGTTCGATTCCCGGCTTGAGTCACTATCTGTTCTCCCCGTGTCTGCGTGGGTTTCCTCCGGGTGCTCCGGTTTCCTCCCACAAGTCCCGAAAGACGTGCTTGTCAGGTGAATTGGACATTCCGAATTCTCCCTTAGTGTACCCGAACAGGCGCCGGAGTGCGGCGACTAGGGGATTTTCACAGTAACTTCATTGCAGTGTTAATGTAAGCCTACTTGTGACACGAATAAAGATTACTAATTATTATTATTTAATCGGGATTTGCAATCAGTTATGCAAATCAAGACTTGGCCCAATGTCATATGAAATGGCGTCAACCAAGACTGTAAGCTGCTCTTTTTTTCCACAGAGCACTTATCTATTGAAGCAAAAGGAGAATCCATCATCAATGCCTCACAAAAGCCTATAAATAATAGTTTTGAAATGTTCAGTTGATCCCTGACACCTGTCGGAGAGAATTCTAGATTACCATTGCCCTTTGTGTAAAGAAGTGCTTCCTGATATCACCCCTGAATAGGCTAGCTCTGATTGTCAACTTTTAACACCCACCTACTGACAGAAATATCTCTCTGTCTTCCCTCTCAAATCCTTCAATAATCTTAAACACCTCTATTAGATCAGCCCCTGCTCTTGTATATTCAAGAAACTACAAGCATTGTTTGTGCCAATGCACGTCAAGACCAATTATACATGTCAAGCTTTTTATATGGCCTTCATTTAACTCTTCTTAATTTGATAGCCAAAGCATTTAACTAGACCTAATCAGCAGGTATGCTGATAAAGGTAAAGTCGCTTTAGTCCCAGATGACCATCGGCTGCTTTCCCCTTTGAGAGGGAAGAGCTGACTGGTGGTAATTTAACACAGCAAACTCCCACACACATCAATGAGGTGATGACCAAATAAGCTACTTTTGTGCTGTTATTTGTGGGATAAATGTTGACCTGCAGTTCTCTCTGCAAATAGTGCCATCAGTCTGCTGAGAGGGGGCAGACGGGTCTCGCCCTCACATCTCAGCCCAAAGGTGACTTCTCTTTAACATCTCATTCAACAGATGGGCACCTTTGACAATGTGGCCTTCCCTCAATCCTGCATTGAAGTATCATGTGCTCAAGTTCCCCAGTCCTGGACTCCCTCGTCTATCAAAAATCTGACTAACGCTGCCTTGAATAAATTTAGTGACCCTGCCTCCACTACTCTCTGGGGTAAAGAACTGACTATCGACCATCTGAGAGAAAATTAATTATCATCTCCATCTAAAATGGGAAACCACTTATTTCTTAAACTGAGCTCCCTTGTTATCGTCTCTCCCAGACGGGGAAAACATCCTTTGAGCATCCATCCTGCCAATAAGGTCACCTCGCAATCTTCTAAAGTCCAATGGATACAGGCCCAACCTGTCCAACTTTCCTTGTAGGACAACCGCTTCACCCAGTAATTAGTCGAGTGAACTTTCTCTGAACTGCTTCTAATGCCATTATATCTTTTCTTAAATACTTAATTGTCGGGCAAGTTGTGAATGAGTCTCTGTAACATGTCTCTTCTCCTTTGCAGGCAGTGATGTGTTATGTTCATGTGACAGCCTTGGTTGCAGAATACCTTTACAAAAAGAGTAAGTGATATATTTTGTACTGAACTGAATGGCTCTTGTTAACAAATTAAAATAAGATGTTAGTTGAATATAAGAGCCTTTAATGCCTTGGGATGTTTCATTTTGTTAACGGTGTTACATAGACACAGCTTGTTGTTATTTACTTCACCAGGCTGTTCTATGTCTGTAACTGGATGTAAATATCTGCAGTCTCCTCATTGATAAAGGAAAGCTGTTCAGGAAGTTACTACTGGACACAATTCTGACAATGACTGTAACTTGGGGCTTCTCTTTTCCCCATCCCTGCCGACACATCAGGGGGAACCCCCTTCCCCCAATGAAGGAGAGTGGTACCCTGGCACTGCCCCTACCAACCAGGGCCCAATGCCCAGCTTCAGCCCACCATCCTAGGGCCTCCAAGCACCTCCACAGCCCAGGCATGGTCATCACGACTGGTTTCTGTTTCCGGAAATATCGCACCGCCGGTGATGGAACATTCCAAGGGTGGGGGAGATCTCAAACCGAGATCTCGCTGGCGCAGATCCCGTCATGGACCTCTCGAGTGATTTATCGGCCAAAACGGGATTTGCGCCTGTGGCTAATGTACCCAAAAAACCATGCCTAACATGCCCAGTCACACAACAGAAGCAGAGAATACTAGAACAAAGGGAGGAATCCATTCAGCTCATCGAGGTTGCATCGGCTCTTTCAAAGAACAATCTAGTTACCTCAACCTCGACTCTTTCTCCATATCCTTGGATTATTTTCCCACTTCAAACTTCCTCTTGGAAGCCACCATTGAATTTGTATCCACCACCCTATCGGGATGTGCATTCCAAATCCTTTTTTTTATAAAGTTAGAGTACCCAATTATCTTTTTTCTCCAATTAAGGGACCATTTAGCATGGCCAATCCACCTAACCTGCACATCTTTGGGTTGTGGGGGTGAAACCCACGCAGACACGGGGAGAATGTGCAAACTCCACATGGACATATACCCAGAGCCGGGATTCGAACCCGGATCCTCAGCGCTGCAGTCCCAGTGTTAACCACTGCGCCACATGCTGCACCGTGCATTCTAAATCCTAACCATTCACTTCATAAAATGATTTCTCCTCATGCCAAAGCTTGCTCTCTGGACAGCCAAATTAACGTTCAACGATTGGAAACTGTTTTTCTTTATTTACTCTATCTAAGCTCTTCATGATTTTCAGCATCTCTATCAAATCACTTAGCCTTCTATGGAGAACAATTCCAGCTTCTCCAACCTAGCTACCTAAGTGTAAGTGTTGATGCCTGGAACCATTCCAGCAACTCTCTAATGCATCCTCTGCATGTCCTTCTGAAGAAGTGCCCAGTTAGTCAGAACCAATTGGGAAGTATCCCAGCAAATTTGTTTTTTTAATGAGAAGTATGTGTGGGTGTATGTCTGCATGCCTGTGTGTGCTTGGGGTCTAGTTTGTGGGGTTGGTCTGTCAATGTGTCTGTGTGTGTGTGTGTGTGTGTGTGTGTGTGTGTGTGTGTGTGTCTGTGAACATATATATGAATGGGAGGATGAGACTTTGTGAGTGAGATCATAGGCATGCAAAAGTACCTGAGTGTGAGAATAAGCAGACAAGTGGCAGCATGTGTACAAAACTGACTGACTGAACATGGGCACTCAGTAATAAAGAGCTGAGAAACAAAGACTGTGGGCGCGATTCTCCGCTCCCCACACCGGGTGGGAGAATTGCGGGAGGGCCCCTCCAACTAATTTCACGCCCCCCTGGCGCCCCCCGCGATTCTTTTGCCGCTTGCCGTTTTTCACGGCGACCGCCGATTCTCCGACCCGGATGGGCCGAGTGGCCTGCCGTTCGTGACCGTTTCACGATGGCGGCAACCACACCTGGTCGCTGCCGTCGTGAAATCACCGTGAGATGCCCGTTTTGGGGTTTGTAGGGGGCCTGGTGGGGAATGAGCACCACGACTGTGCTCGGGAGGGGACAGGCCCGCGATCGGTGCCCACCGATCGTCGGGCCGGCGTCTCAATCGGACGCACTATTTCCCCTCCGCCGCCCCGCAAGATCAAGCCGCCACGTCTTGCGGGGCGGCTGAGGGGAAAGACGGCCACCGCGCATGCACAGGTTCGAGCTGTCCGCCGTCGTGACGTCAGCCGCGCATGCGCGGATTGGAGCCGGCCAACCTGCACATGCGCGGCTGACGTCACATAGGCGCCGCCGTCGCGTCACTCTTGGCACGCCGCCCGGCGGCCGTGAGTTACGGAGCGCCGCTCCTAGCCCCGCCGGGAGGGGAGAATAGGGGGCGAGGAGCGGCCGCCGAGGCCGTCGTGAAACTCGGCCGAGTTCACGACGGCCCTTCCGATTTTTCCCGGGAGCAGAGAATTCCGCCCATTCTTCCAGCTCCGATCTTATGGCTCGATTCGGACGCAACAGTTACTTATCAAGCAACATTGTGAATGCAGCCCTTATGCTCCTACTGTGAGAGCGATTTGTCATTTAAACCTTTCATTCTCAGTTGATATTTATTAGGGTTTCATTTAAAATCATTACACCCTCCATAAATGCTATGACTTCAGATTGTTTATGGACTACTTCTTATTTGAAAACTGGTTTGTCCATGTCGTAAATCAGAATAGGTAGTCTGTTTAAAATCCCAATCAAGGTAAGGAGAAATCTCAAAATCTGTCTAGCAGGCGGAATTTGAGAATGAAGCAAACCTGCCTTATCTTGTGTCTACACATCTTTTAGCAAATGTTCTTTTGATCAGATGATGACTAATGGGAGCAACAGGATGTGCCCTCTGAGAATGCAACCCTCGTGCTTAAAAGGGAAGTTGAAAAACATTTTTTTATATCTAAAAGTTCAAATGTGACATTCTCGGCTACACACCCAGTATTGAAGCCAACAATAAACTATTTTTAAAAAGCAATATGATTGAAATAGAGGACTTGCGAAATATATGGGAGTGACTGGAAGTGGGATTGGACTGGTGGGGCGAGTTATGAGAAGTGAGCAGGAGAGAAGGATTAGATTGAGTGGGATATTATTTTTTTTATAGTTTTTCCAATTAAGGGGCAATTTAGCGTGGACAATCCACCTACCCTGAACATCTTAGGGGTGAGACACACGCAGATGGGGAAGAATGTGAAAACTCCACACGGTCAGTGACCCAGGGTCAGAATAGAACCTGGGTCCTTGGCGCCATGAGGCAGCAGTTCTAACCACTGTGCCACCGTGCCGACCTTGAGTGGGATATTAAAGGGTATGGGGAGTGAGCAGGGAATAGGATTAGACTGCATGGTACAAATCGTCCTAAACCGGACAAACAGCAGATTGTTTTACAGTTTCTCTTTGCTGCTAGCAGCTTTAACTGCAGCCCAGCCTTACTCTCACAAGGTGACATGGAGGCTTCCTGACTTGTTATTGCCAACTTGTACTTAAAGGCCCTCAGCCTTCGGTAGGTCAGGCGTGCTGTCAAAGCAGGAGCATGTACCCTATATCGGGCAAAGAGCAGCTCTCTCGGTGAGGAATCACTGACAACCTGGTTTGGAGATTTTGGCACATGATTGCTTTTGGCACATGTTGAACAGTCGATCACTTCCCCCTTCATTGGTCACCCACTTTACTGAATGGCTAAGATGAGCTTGGGGGAAAAGGGGGGAATTGGGAAAAGCCGGGGACAAGAGAGTCTGAAGGCTCCATTGTGAGAGTTTGATGAGTATTTCTGCTGCTTCTGATCCACAAAGAAACCTGAAATAAAATGGATGGGCCTGTTTTCCCCCACTCCCGACCTGGGGTGGGAGGGGTGGTGGGCAGAGGTAAGGGACATCAGCACCCCAACTCAGGATCCAACTGTTAATGCAGTTATGGCCCAGTGGCATCATTAGACTAGATCTGCATATTAAACAGGATCCCTTCCTCTGATGTGCCGCATCCCCTCACCTGCTCCGGGCAGGCATCAGGACAAGAAGAGCTATGTCAGAGCTTTATTAACAGCTCTCTCATTGTACACAGCCACCTCCAATGATGTTTACACGTATACGCCCAGGTCTTTCGACTCCTGCATCCCTTTCAGAATTATACTCTGAATACTTACTGGAGAATGTGATGCCGCGAAGGGGCTCCAGCACTATCGGGCCTCTTCTTCTCGACTGCCTATTGGTCACCCATTCCTGCATGCCCTTAAGCTGCAGGGTGACCACATCAGTAAAAATGCTATCCACGAAGTTCACAACCTGACAGATTGGTGGCGGTGGTGCAACCTGCTGCTCAAGCTCTTGAACCCTGAGCTCAAGCTGCTGCAACTGGCCATAATTCCTGCATGAATGGTTATTCAGGAAGTAGGCAGCATCCCTGGCATCCCAGAAAGCACAGGATGTGCATTCTAGAGGTCAGAGCTATCCTACAATTCCTCTATGTATTCGATAACAAACCATACCAAAAGAAGGACTCACGAGCTAGCCCCTTCTCTTCTGTTGACATTCTTTAAATATAGAGAAGCTAAATGAATGTTTTAAGACTTTAAAAATTAGAAACAGGAGTAGACCGTTCGGCCCGCTTGAGCCTGCTCCACCATTCAATAGGATCTTGCCTGATCCGATATTCCTCATGCCCACTTTCCTGGCCTTTCCCATAACCCTTGAATCCCTGACTGACCAAGAATCTGTCTATCTCAGCCTCAAATAAGCACAAGGGCTCTGCCCCCACAGCTGTCTGCGGCAATGAGTTCCAAAGACTCTCAACCCTCTGAGAGAAGAAATTCCTCCTCAGCTCAGAGGCTAGAGCCACAGTATTAATCTGAGCTAGTTACAGTGCAGACTTTGTCTGCACTGAGTGCTGAACTGGTTGCATTTGAGTGTGACAGTGAGAGTTTGGTGACTGACGGAGTTAGGTGAGGAGGGAGTAAGGTGCTCCTTACATTTCATTTCCTATATTTATCAAAGAGCGTGAAGGGAGCCAGGAGTTTTGAGTACAGCTGACTGGAAGCAGAGTCAGAGGGCAGAGGTCCAGTTGGTCTACGGGGCAGCTAATTCTGTAAAGTAAGAGGGGATGGAGGCTAGGGCAGTTGCATGCTCCTCCTGGAGGATGTGGGTGGTGAGTGATACCACTGGTGTCCCCGCTGACTATACCTGCAGGAAGTGCACCCAACTCCAGCTCCTCAGAGACCGTCTTAGGGAACTGGAGCTGGATGAACTTCGGATCATCCGGGAGGCAGAGGGGGTTATCGAGAAGAGTTACAGGGAGGTAACCACACCCAAGGTACTGGACAAGAGTAGCTGGGTTACAGTCAGGGAAAGGAAAACTAACAGGGAGACAGTGCAGGGATCCCTCGTGGCCGGTCCCCTTCAAAACAAGTATACCATTTTGGATGCTGTTGGGGGGGATGACCTACCGGAGGAAGGCCCCAGCGGCCAGGTCTCTGGCACTGAGTCTGGCTCAAGGGCTCAGAAGGGAAGGGGGAGCGTAGAAAAGCAATAGTAATAGGAGATTCAATGGTTAGGGGAATAGATAGGAGATTCTGTGGGAGCGAGCGAGACTCCCGGAAGGTATGTTGCCTCCCGGGTGCCAGGGCCAGGGATGTCTCGGATCGTGTCTTCAGGATCCTGAAGGGGGAGGGTGAGCAGCCAGAAGTCGTGGTGCACATTGGTACCAACGACGTAGGTAGGAAAAGGGGTGTGGAGGTAATAAACAAGTTTAGGGAGTTAAGCTGGAAGTTAAAGGCCAGGACAGACAGAGTTGTCATCTCTGGTTTGTTGCCGGTGCCACGTGATAGCGAGGCTAGGAATAGGGAGAGAGTGCAGTTGCACACGTGGCTGCAGGAATGGTATAGGAGGGAGGGCTTCAGGTATTTGGATAATTGGAGCGCATTCTGGGGAAGGTGGGACCTGTACAAGCAGGACGGGTTGCATCTGAACCAGAGGGGCACCAATATCCTGGGCGGGAGGTTTTCTAGTACTCTTCGGGAGGGTTTAAACTAATTTGGCTGGGGAATGGGAACAGGATTTGTAGTCCAGCAACTAAGGAAGCCGATATTCAGGACTCCAAAGCGTGTAGTGATGCAGTGGTGAAGGTAACACTGACAAAGGAGAGTACTTGCAGGCAAGGAGATGGGTTAAAGTGTGTGTACTTCAATGCAAGAAGCATCAGGAATAAGGTGGGTGAACTTAAGGCATGGATCGGTACTTGGGACTACGAAGTGGTGGCCATCACGGAAACTTGGATAGAAGAGGGGCAGATATGGTTGTTGGTGGTCCCTGGTTATAGATGTTTCAACAAGATTAGGGAGGATGGTAAAAGAGGTGGGGGGGTGGCATTGGTAATTAGAGATAGTATAACAGCTGCATAAAAAGGCAGTTCGAGGGGGATCTGCCTACTGAGGTAATATGGGTTAAAGTCAGAAATAGGAAAGGAGCAGTCACCTTGTTGGGAGTTTTCTATAGGCCCCCCAATAGCATCAGAGATGTGGAGGAACAGATTGGGAAACAGATTTTGGAAAGGTGCAGAAGTCACAGGGTAGTAGTCATGGGTGACTTCAACTTCCCAAGCATTGAGTGGAAACTCTTTAGATCAAATAGTTTGGATGGGGTAGTGTTTGTGCAGTGTGTCCAGGAAGCTTTTCTAACACAGTATGTAGATTGTCCGACCAGAGGGGAGGCCATATTGGATTTGGTACTTGGTAATGAACCAGGGCAGGTGATGGATTTGTTAGTGGGGGAGCATTTTGGAGGTAGTGACCACTATTCTGTGACTTTCACTTTAGTAATGGAGAGGGATAGGTGCGTGCAACAGGGCAAGGTTTTCAATTGGGGGAATGCTGTCAGGGACAAGAATTGAAGTGCATAAGTTGGGAACATAGGCTGTCAGGGAAGGACACAAGTGAAATGTGGAACTTGTTCAAGGAACAGGTACTGCGTGTTTTTGATATGTATGTCCCTATCAGGCAGGGAAGAGATGGTCGAGAGAGGGAACCATGGTTGACAAGAGAGGTTGAATGTCTTGTTAAGAGGAAGAAGGAGACTTATGTAAGGCTGAGGTAACAAGGTTCAGACAGGGCGCTGGAGGGATACAAGATAGCCAGGAGGTTACTGAAGAAAGGGATTAGGAGAGCTAAGAGAGGACATGAAAAATCTTTGGCGGGTAGGATCAAGGAAAACCCCAAGGCCTTTTACACATATGTGAGAAATATGAGAATGACTAGACCAAGGGTAGGTCCGATCAAGGACAGTAGCGGGAGATTGTGTATTGAGTCTGAAGAGATAGGAGAGGTCTTGAACAAGTATTTTTCTTCAGTATTTACAAACGCGAGGGGCCATATTGTTGGAGAGGACAGTGTGAAACAGACTGGTAAGCTCGAGGAGATACTTGTTAGGAAGGAAGATGTGTTGGGCGTTTTGAAAAACTTGAGGATAGACAAGTCCCCCGGGCCTGACGGGATATATCCAAGGATTCTATGGGAAGCAAGAAATTAAATTGCAGAGCCGTTGGCAATGATCTTTTCGTCCTCGCTGTCAACAGGGGTGGTACCAGAGGATTGGAGAGTGGCGAATGTCGTGCCCCTATTCAAAAAAGGGAATAGGGATAACCCTGGGAATTACAGGCCAGTTAGTCTTACTTTGGTACAGACACCAAGTAAATGATGGGGCCTCAATGTATCCTCGCTACGATGCTCCCAATTCCTTCCAGGTCTACTCCAGCAGCCTAGTCACTCCTCGGGTAAGTGATGGGGATATTATGAACCAGAGGGGGCCATTCAGCCCTTTGAGTCCACCTCACTGTTTAATTAGATCATGGTTGATCCTTAGAATTCTGCCCATCGGGTCTGCACTGACCCTCTGAAAGAGCACTCTACCTAAGCCCATTCTCTTGTCCTATGCCCAAAACCCCGTGCACTGATGATGGCCAATCCGCATAACCTACATATCTTTGGACATTTAAGGAGCAATTTAACATGGTCAATCCATCTAACTGTCACATCTTTGGGCTGTAGGAGGAAACTGGAGCTCCCAAAGTAAACGCATGCAGACACGGGGAGAACTATAAAACTCCACAGTCACCCAAGGCCGGATTGGAACCTTGGTCCCTGGTACTATGAGGCAACAATGAACCACCAGCTGCCACAATGTATCATTATCTTTACCATTTACCTACTTTAGTTCCATATCCCTTGACACACCCAATAAAAATCTGTTGAGCTCAGCCTAGCAAACTCCTCTTGAAATATCCACTAACCTTTATGTGAATAAGTGCTTCCTGATTTCCCTCCTAAATGTCCTGTACCTAATTTTAATATTATGCCCCCTCATTCTTCACCCCTCCCACCAGAGGAATTTGTTTCTTCAGATCCATCCTATTGAATGCTTTCAATGATTCATTGACTCACAGGCCATCTCCAAAGGCTCTCTCACTGCTCTGGCATGATCGCTATTTCTCCTTGGTGATTTATTTATTGTGCACCTTTTAGTCCGTCTAAGATTTCTGAAATTGATCATATTGCAGTCATTAATTTTGCCTCGGCTGCCACGACTTGGATAGGCATGTCATGCCTTTGCTCAAAGTAGTCAGTCTGTGTATTTTTTACGCTTTTAATCCGTTCACTTTTTAAAAATAAATTTAGAGCACCCAATTATTTTTTTTTCCAATTAAGGGGCAATTTAGCGTGGCCAGTGCACCTAACCTGCACATCTTCGGGTTGTGGGAGTGAAACCCACGCAGACACGGGGAGAATGTGCAAACTCCGCACGGACAGTGGCCCAGGGCCGGGATTCGAACCGGGGTCCTCAGCGCCGTAGTCCCAGTGCTAACCACTGCGCCACGTGCCATCCTTCTCTTCACTTTTTTAATTGTTGAAATGCTAAAAATGTTTTGGTGTCATGTTTTACCTCAGCGGTGTTTTATTTCCAAAAGCCCGTCTCTCTGGTCACTCAAATAACATATATCTACATATCTGTGTTAACCCCACTGAATCCTTTCCCTGTTCACCCCGCAGAGTTCGGAGAAGCCGGAGAAGCCTGTTAACATATTTACTTGTTAGTTCACTTGATCTTTATTGAAGTAGTATTGAACACAGGGCCGGCTCAAGGCACCGGCAACTCGGGCTGTCGCCCGGGGCGCCATGTGCTCGGGGGCGCCAGAGACTCGGGTCCCGCGCATACGCAGTTGGGCCGGTGCCAACCAGCGCATGCGCGGTGGCCGCTCGCCCCCAGGGCGGTCCCCCCGCCCCCCTCGGGTCCGCCCCCCTCGGGACAGCCCCCCGCCCTCGGGTCCGCCCCCCCCCGCTCGGTACCCCCCGCCCCCCTCGGTTCCGCCCCCCCGCCCCGCCATCGGGTCTGCCCCCCCGCCCCGCCCTCGGGTCCGCCGCCCCGCCCTCGGGTCCGCCCCCCCGCCCCCCGCCCCGCCCCCCCCGCGTGCCCGCCCCCCCCCGCGTGTCCGCCCCCCGCCCCCCTCGGGTCCGCCCCCCGCGGGTCCGCCCCCCCCTCGGGTCCGCCCCCCCTTGGGTCCACCCCTCCTCGGCCCCGCCCCCCCCTCGGGTCCGCCCCCTCCTCGGCGTCGGCCCCCCCCCCCCCTCGTCGCCCCCCTCCTCGGCCTCGCCCCCCTCCTCGGCCCCGCCCCCCTCCTCGGCCCCGCCCCCCTCCTCGGCCCCGCCCCCCTCCTCGGCCCCACCCCCCCAAGGGCGCCGAAGTTCAGCTTGCCCGGGGCGCCAGCAACCCTAAAGCCGGCGCTGATTGAACAACCTTTTCCAATCAATCTGCTTCAGACAGAGCTGTAAAATAATAACGAGGGAAAAATAATACAAGGCTGGTGAAGTAATAATGACCAGGTGAGAAAGAAAGATAAAAAGCAAAATACTGCAAATGCTGGAATTCTGAAATAAAAGCAGAAAGCGCTGGATATAATCACCAGGTCTTACAGCATCTGTGGAGAAAGAACCAGAGTTAACATTTTGAGTCCATTGACCCTTCTTCAGTGATGAAGAGGGATCAAATTGTGATAAATTATATATGGAGAGGAGGGGCGGGGGTGGAGGAAGTAGAGCAGAATACGTCACGGATAGGTGGGCGCTTAGGAGAGATTGACAAAGATGTCATGAACACAAGGGAAATGGAGTGTTAATGGTCGCATTAAGGACGGAAGATGGTGGCTGATGCACAATCAATGGAAACGAAACGTAGATGAAGTCCGAACGATAGGTTTGAAGTGTACCCGGCAGCAGACGTACAGAAGAAAGGCCGACTGCCGGGAAGCACGGGTTCTTATATCCCGCCTCGTAGGCGGAGCTACCTACCTATCAGCCAATCGGCTGAGAGGCACATGACTTACCCGGGCCATTGGGCAGCGATTCCTCTGCACCAATGGCAGCTCACATTCCCAGGTACCGTAATACCCCTAGTCATACTACCACAGTGGCATAAAGATAAGAGAGCAGAATGGGTTAATAGGAGGTCAAAAGGTCAGTGCTCGGTGAAAGCAAAACTAAAGGAAAAAGTGACAGATGGCCGGGGGTGGGGGGGGTGTTGTGTTAGGCCAAAGGAAAAAAAAGGGTTAGGATGGAGAAGAAAGTTCACAGTTCAAAGTTGTGGTTAGCCCATCAGTGGGGGTGGGGGGGAGCTGGGTTGCGGGGGCTGCCGTTCCGTCTGGCTGGGACAGCGTTCCGGTATCTGTGGGTCCAGGTGGCATGGAACTGGGCGCAACTTTGCAAATTGCCTTACACCCGCCTGGCGAGCAGGGTCAGGGCAGATCTACAGAGGTGGGAAAGCCTTCCAATGTTGCTGGCTGGCCCGGTTGAATCTATTAAGATGAACATCTTGTCGCAATTCTTTTTTTATTTCAATGCCTACCAGTTTTTCCTCCCAATAATAATAATAATAATAGTCTTTTATTGTCACAAGTATGAAGTTACAGTGAAAAGCCCCTAGTCGCTACATTCTGGGTAAGCCGGTACGGGAATTGAACCCGCGCTGCTGGCCCTGTTCTGAATTACAAACCAGTTGTCTCGCGCACTGAACTAAACTGGCCCAAGTCGTTCTTCTGGGGGATGATAGCTGGTTTTCTATGGGTGGGGAGAACTCCTCGGGTTCGGAGGGGGGTCCTCCAGAGAGATAGGCAAGGGAGGGGCTGGCGCTGACAAATTTGATGTTTTATTATTGAGCAGCCAATGCTAGGAAGGTGGTGTGGTGGTCAGGAAGCTCGCTGGGTGTGACTGAAGTCGAGGTCGTGCAAAGTGTCTAGCTTGAGGACGCTGGCGACAGTTTCTCTGACGTTTGCTGCGGCGAAATATTTTGAACCCGGTACTTTAAAAATATGGCAGCAATTCCGTCAGCATGATGGGCTCCTATCTGTAGGGATCATTTATTTCAGCCGGCGAAGTTGGATGCCACAGTTAGAGGGGTGAAAAGATAAACGGGTTGGGAAATGTGGGTGGGTTCAGGTACTTCCAGGTACAGGATTCTGTTCGGTGGACATGTGGGAGGAAGAGCTGGGACCCATATTGGAGGAGGAGGTGTGGAGTGAATCCCTCTACAGTAACCATGTGCAAAGTTGAGCTTGATCCATCTCAAGGTGCCGTTTAGGGCGCGCCTCACCAAGGCCAGAATGAGTCAATTTTTTGCTGGGGTTGAAGATAGATACGAGCGGTGTTTGTGAACAAGCACCACGAACCACACACGCATGTTCTGGCCCTGTCCCAAATTGGTGGGATTTTGCTGAGCTGGAGACGGGCAATGCCAGCTGGTGCCTCAGCGTGGCTAGGTGAGTTGGTAAGAGTTTTTGTAGCTCGAGATGATCAAGTTTACAGTGAGGAGGTCGTTCTCTGGATTCTACCGTAGATGGCGACCTTTCATATTGTACTTTAAGGAATTGGTCACTGTTAGTTGTTCATGGGGGAGGTAGTGGGCGGTGGGCTTTTTGGGTTGTATTTCTGTTACTGGCATTATTGATACTGTTGTCATTTATAATCTTATGATACAAGTGTTTGTTTTGTTTTGTACATTTTTGATATAAAACGTTGAATGTTCATTAAAAATATTTTGAAAAAGTAAAACAAAAGGGAGTATGTTGACCCTTCCCTTGATTGGTGACTGAAATCTGATTAATTAATAATAAATTGTTGCAGCGGCCTGCACGTAACATCGTCGCGGCCTTACGGGGAAAGGAAATGTCAGTGTTGTTGGCAGAATGCCTCATCTGAACGTTCACAGAAGCACCAAAAACCTAGCTTGGCTGGTGGTGGGAAAGGTCCTCCCCATCAGATCCTTCCTACACACACACACACACACACACACACACACACACAGTCTCACCCCATCTGCATGTTGCCCTCGAGGTGACTGGTTGGGAAGAGACCATTGTCCACCTTCTTGTGGAATGTGCCTTTGCAAAGGAGGTCTGGAGAGAGATGGAGGTGGCTCGCCATTGGCCACCGGTTGGATCCTCCAGACCCGCCGATGTCTATGATGTTTTGCGTGGCTTGCCCATTCCGCCACTAGTGTGGGGGGGGGGGGGGGGGGGGCTCTCCTTCACCGTGACCAGAGGATCCCATCAGCGCGAAGAGCTGGAAAATCTGATCCATGTTTTTCTTTAAAAGTTGAGTGTCCTACCCTTGTCATAAGCACTTAATCTTGAGTTATTTGTAGCCAGTGCAAGTTGCTGGCTGCAATATGGCCTTAAAGGGATCAGGGGTTATTGAGCGAAGGTCTAAGAATGGGGATGATAAAATATCAGCCATAATTGAATGGCAGAGCAGACTCGATCGGCCGAGTGGCCTAATTCTGCTCCTATGTCTTGTAGTCTTATGGTGTTCTGGCGGCCTTACTTTAGATTATAATGAGTTGAGGAGCACAGAGTGTTGTTTGTCAACAAAAAAGTGACCGACTCCAGACTTTTATCAAGTAATGGAAAAGGAAACGGCTTGTGGAATAACACGGGCTGCTGGATAGCTACCAGCTTGATGTACACACCCAGTAAAGACTGATTTCACTCCCTGTTAATAGAGTTTCTCAGCAGAACATTGCAGATTTCGACAGATGGGGAGTACTCTCTGTTCCACCCTCCTGAAAACAATACTGCGGAAAATCCGATATAGAAACAGAACTTGCTTTAAAAAAAACACAATAAACAGGTCAGGCAACATTGCAGTGAATAAGAGTTTTGTCATTAAACGGTAGCATTGTGGATAGCGCAATTGTTTCACAGATCCAGGGTCCCAGATTCGATTCCGGCTTGGGTCACTGTCTGTGCGGAGTCTGCACATCCTCCCCGTGTGTGCGTGTGTTTCCTCCGGTTTCCTCCCACAGTCCAAAGATGTGCAGGTTAGGTGGATTGGCCATGATAAATTGCCCTTAGTGACCAAAATTGCCCTTAGTGACCAAAATTGCCCTTAGTGTTGGGTGGGGTTACTGGGTTATGGGATTTGGGTGGAGGTGTTGACCTTGGGTAGGATGCTCTTTCCAAGAGTCGGTGCAGACTCTGGGCCGAATGGCCTCCTTCTGCACTGTAAATTCTATGAAAAATTCCAGTCTGCTAGGTGTGAACAAGGAAGAGCTGCTCAGATATAATTCATTTTTAATATGTCTATGCTTAAAGTATTATTCTTCCTCCCCTCTCAGAATTGTTTCCCAAAGGCTGTGCAGCCTTCAAAGCAATCACTCCCAACATTGAGGAAGAAGCTGCAATGAAAGAGGATGCCGGAATGCAGGATGTCCATGACACTGAGGTAAGGGTTCAACATCGATTAGTTATTTTATCCATTCCTATAGGTATCCCTTCAAGTAAAAACACCTCAAGTGTGAAAACTACACCGTGTGGACTTTGGATGGTTTGGTTTTCACTCCTCATCACCTTGACATCTTCAACCTGGTGGACTAGTAGCACCCTCATCTCTTGAGTCTGAGATTCCCAACTCCAGAGGCTGGAGAACATAATGTTATGGTACCCAGATCAGATATCATGGAAATAGCTTTAGTTAAATAATTTTTAAAATAAAAGGAAATACTTTAACTACTAACTTATAACTTCTCTATCTTCAATTAAGCAAAGCTCATTACAGGTCAAAAGCCACTTGTAAATAAAGTTAGAGAAAATAGAGATACTTGCTGTACTCTGTGAAGAGCTTTTTTGGAAAAACTGCTTGGAGCAAGCGCGAGACCCTTTCAGCCTTCAGATCCTTCTGCCTTTGTCAGACTAAAGAATCCTACAGCCAAAACTGCTTGCTACAGATCTGGCTCTTCCCATTAATTACATCGTTTATATCCCACTCCGATATGCCATGACTGGCTTACCTAAGTCTAAGCACAATGGGCGTGATTCTCCACCCGTGGGATTCTCCATTTTGCCAGCGCCCGGGGGTTTCCCGATGGTGTGGGGCTTCCCACAATGGGAAACCCCATTGACCGGCCGGCGTAACGGAGAATCCTGCCGGCGGGTCGAGGCTGAAAAGTGGCGTGGTGGGGCGGAGAATCCAGCTCAATGTCTCAAATTATCTGCTATCCAGGGAATCTCCAGCAATCATAACAATGTTCCATTAGGTATCTCTTTGTAAACAAGTAAATGGTTAAAATGAATCATGACCTCACCTTTTATGACCTCTTAATTGCATATTTTGCAGACTGTCTATATGTTAAATCAGGAATTTCAAACATATTACTGCAACAGATATATATAACTTAACATAGGCTTTTAAAAACTTTACTGCAGCAGGTATATATATATATATAATACAGTCTATACAAAAGTGTCCTTTATTCATCACAATAATCCAAGTTTCACTTCATTGAACTACACAGGGAGTGCTTCACACTATCTGATTCTGCATGTTTCTGTATGACCACAAACCTCTTATCTATTCATAGACATTATAGATCCCAAAGCACAATTGGAAGGGGGAACAGGGAATTTTCCCAATGGCCCAACCAATCTCTTTCCTATTATTCACACCGATAAAATAGGTTAACTGCTCATTTGTTTCCATTATTGTTCCTGGGTGGTAATGTCTGCAAATTAGTTGTAGCTTTTGCCTATATGGCAGTGGCTAACTGCATGGTGGAAAAGGGAGGGCAAAGATAGGTTGTCTCTGAATGGCTGAACCAAGATGGGCCACATTTTTTTGTAGCGAATTTTCTTCTGGCCGATTATAAATGGAAATTCATTGCTCTTTCACCTGTGTTATTCCCAAGGATTGTGAACATGGGTATACAGAGATCACCCAAAAGCCTCCAAGTTACTTTTGTTTGTGGAAAGACCATTACATTTCTTGAAAGTTCAGTGAAAAACATCTGAAAGAAAGTCTTGTATTTATCTTTATCACCACGCTTGGTTTTCTTGATCCCAAACCAGTTGGTGAAGTATGAAACTGGACAATAAAACTTTTCTTTGTATTTGGTTTATTGACAGAATTCTGAAAAACAGAATAACGCCTGTTTCTTACCTATCAACCCTGTGACCCAGCAGTCTCTCTTTATAAGTGCTCAAAGCACTTAAACAATGCCCTTTATCTGTGTATTTCAACCAACATAATTAACATACCATTAACACTCAATTGTTTCAGTACTTCATGTCCAATGGATTATTTACAGGTATAGTGACTATTATAATTGTTAGTCTGAACAATTCATAGAATATAGAACAGTACAGCACAGAACAGGCCCTTCGGCCCTCGATGTTGTGCCGAGCAATGATCACCCTACTCAAACCCATGTATCCACCCTATACCCGTAACCCAACAACTCCCCCCCTTAACCTTACTATTAGGACACTACGGGCAATTTAGCATGGCCAATCCACCTAACCCGCACATCTTTGGACTGTGGGAGGAAACCGGAGCACCCGGAGGAAACCCACGCACACACGGGGAGGACGTGCAGACTCCACATAGACAGCCGGGAATCGAACCTGGGACCCTGGAGCTGTGAAGCATTTATGCTAACCACCATGCTACCGTGCTGCCATCTTCAAGTAGTGTCACTGGCTCTTCAACTTTCATCTATATCACTAGAATAGGCAGATCAATCCCCAGATTAAGAATGATGACTGCTCTGGAATAGACTATTCCCTCCTCCCTGCATTCAAGTTTCAGCCTGTGTTTTGTGCAGTGATGGGGGCAGTAAGCTCTGCCAGCTGGACCAAGCTGTTCTTTCATAGGAACATAGGAATTAGGAGCAGACTGAGGCAATTCAGCCCTTCGAGCTTGCTCCACCATTCAATCAGATCCTGGCTAATCTCTTCCTGGTCTTTAATCCACCTCCCTACCTGTTCTCCATCTTCCTTTAACCTGTTTTTTTTTTTATTCCTTTATTCCCTTTTACAAAAACATTTTCTCATAACCGCAAACAAAATATTTATCTTTTCTTACCTTCACGATTATCCACATTTTCCATGGGCTGGGAATTAATTCCAGGGCACTGTGCCTTGGATGTTTTCAGTCTTCAAGTACAAAACCATGCTTCAAGAATGGGCCTGGATGGTGGGGCCAGGCAGCTGAATTGATCATACAAGTACTTCCAGAAAGAACAATCAAGCTGTATGAAATTGGTTCAGCTTTTGTCAATTTGGACAAATCGGCAAAAATAAGACTTCTGTCGTGTCTTGTTTTCCATTCATGTTTGTTTCAAATAGAACATAGAACATAGAACAGTACAGCACAGAACAGGCCCTTCGGCCCTCGATGTTGTGCCGAGCAATGATCACCCTACTTAAACCCACGTAACCCGTATACCCGTAACCCAACAATCCCCCCCCATTAACCTTACACTACGGGCAATTTAGCATGGCCAATCCACCTGACCCACACATCTTTGGACTGTGGGAGGAAACCGGAGCACCCGGAGGAAACTCACGCACACACAGGGAGGACGTGCAGACTCCACACAGACAGTGACCCAGCCGGGAATCGAACCTGGGACCCTGGAGCTGTAAAGCATTGATGCTAACCACCATGCTACCGTGAGGCCCCAAAATCAAACCTGTCTGCATCCATGGCGTCCCTCCTTCTTTCAGAACACTGCATAATCTCATGCAAATGGTTTGGTTATACATTCCTTTTGTTATCAGAACATAACCTGCTGAAGCACTGGGCCACTCCCACCCTATCCCCTCCTTTAATAATTCTAAACACTCTTATCTAATTACCCTGTAATCCAAGTTCGAATGAAAAATGGTAGACCCCAATCCAGGTGCAACTTTGAGTGAATGTGAAGTACGAGCTGAGGATATGTGGTTTTATTTAAGATGCCTGTGTAATTTCCTACCTAGAACTGACCAGATGGTTTGTTCATGATTTGAATGGCTGTCCAACTGTACTTAGAAAGAAATAAAAATAGAAAATTCTGGAAAGACTCAGCCAGTCCGACAACATCTGTGGAGAGAGAAACTGAGTTAACAGTTCCAGTCCACTATGATGACTCTTTGGAACTTGTACATGGAAAGAGTTCGCCATGTCACATTGGAAAGTGTCATTCTTGTGCTTTTCTTCAGTTCAACTGAATCACATTACTAAAATAATAACAAGTTACACTGCTGTCATTTTAAACAGAAAAATAGTCTCCCTCACCCCAACCTCAATAAATTAATCCCTGAAGCAAGTTCTCTTGCAATCCAGAGGAAGACTTTACTCAAAAACAGCGATTGACTTCTAATTAATCTCAAAATATAGGGACCTCGGAACAGCGTGTTTTTAAAAAATTCTTTCATGGGTTATGGGTTTTGCTAGCAAGGCCAGCATTTGTTGCACATCCCAATTGCTGTTGAACCGAGAAACTTGCTCGGCCATTTCCGAGGGCATCTAAGAGGTCATCCACATTGCTGTGAGTCTGAAGTCAGATGTAGGCCAGACCAGATAAGGACAGCAGATTTCCTTCCCTCAAAGACATTAATGAACCCGGTGGATTTTTACAACAATCAATAGTTCCATGGTCACTATTACTGGGATGAGCCTTATAGTTTAGATATATTCATTAAATTTGAATTCTACTAGCTGCTGTGGTGGGATTTCAACCCACTCAGCTTGGGCCTCTGGATTACTGGTCTAGTGACATTGTCGCCACCTCCCCACGTTAGTCGGGAGTAGACCACACTCACATCGGTTTTGTCATTCAATCAGATCATGTCTGATGAATAGTTCCAGAAAATGGAGGAAAGTATTGAGCAGTACACTTAAAAGGCTGCGGCATTTAAAAACAGGCGCATATTAACAGCTGAACATGCAGACTGTGATCTCGACCCCAGACTGTTTGTGAACACCATTGTATCTTTTGGTAATGTTTCACCTTAACGATAATTGAACGTATGATTTTAAATCTGTACACCTTCAGCAGAGCAGACTATTTTTGTATTATAGAATTTACAGTGCAGAAGGAGGCCATTCAACCCATCGAACCTGCACCGGCTCTTGGAAAGAGCACCCTACCCAAGGTCAACACCTCCACCCTATCCCCATAACCCAGTAACCCCACCCAACACTAAGGGCAATTTTGGACACGAAGGGCAATTTATCATGGCCAATCCACCTAACCTGCACATCTTTGGACTGTGGGAGGAAACCGGAGCACCCGGAGGAAACCCACGCACACACGGGGAGGATGTGCAGACTCCGCACAGACAGTGACCCAAGCCAGAATCGAACCTGTGACCCTGGAGCTTTGAAGTAATTGTGCTATCCTCAATGCTACCGTGCTGCCCTAGATTGAGGAAGTTTGTTGAAACTTGCAGCTTTGTTCACTGATCCAGTTTCCACATAGCAATTATTGTTATTTCCCTTGCATGTCGTCACTGCCAGTATCCTATGTTGATACATTTCCCTGCAGCCTAAAGCAACTCTGTAATGGGGAGTTTAGCAATAGGTAGAGAGGCACAAAAAGGGAAACGAAAGTAAAGTAGCTGAACCAGTGCAGAAACAAAAGTAAAATGAAGATTGGTATTTCTACAGCATCGTTCACAATCTCAGGATGCGCAGAGCAGGTCACACTTGATAAACAACTTTAGAAGTGTTGACACTGTTGCAAAATAGGAAATACAGCAACGGATTTCTACACAGCAAGATCCCACAAGCAGGAAGGCCATGGTGACCACATTATCTAGAAACATAGAAAAAAGGAGCAGGAGGAGGCGATTTGGCCCTTCAAGCCGGCTTCACCATTCATTATGATCATCGCTGATCATCCAACTCAGTAACCTGTTCCCGCTTTCCCTCTATATGCTTTGATCCCTTTATCCCCAAGAGCTATATCTTACTGCATTAGAAGCATAGAATCCCTACCATTCAGTAGGAGGTCGGGTCCGCACCAACCCTTCGATTGAGCACTTTACCCATTTGCACTCACTGTCCACCCTGCCCTATCCCCGTAACCCTGAACCTTGTCTGCACATCCCTGGACATTAAGGGGCAAATGAGGTTGGCCAATCCAACTACCCTGCACATCTTTGAACTGTGGGAGGAAACCGGAGCACCCGGAGGAAACCCACGCAAATACTGGGAGAATATACAAACTCAAGACAGCCAGAGGCTGGAATTGAACCCGGGTCCCTGGCGCTGTGGGACAGCAGTGCAAACTACTGTGCCACCCTGCCATCCTTCTTGAAAACAAACTATGTTTTGGCCTCGGCTGCTTTCTGCGGTGGTGAATTCCACAGGCTCACAACTCCCGGGCAAAGAAATTTGTCCTCTTCTCTGTCCTAAATGGTTTACCCCATGTCCTTAGGCTGTGACCCCTGATTTTGGATTCCCCTATCATCGGGAACATCCTTCCTGCATCTATCCTGTCCAGTCCTGAGAGAATTTTATAGGTTTCCATGAGATCCTCCCCCTCCCCTTCATTCGTCTAAACGCCAATGAATATAATCTGAGCCGAATCTGTCTCATCTCATAACTTCAGTCCCACCTTCCCAGGAATCAGTCTGGTAAACCTTTATTGCACATTTTAAGAATGCCCTTCCACAAATAAGTAGTCCAAAAACTGCACACAATATTCCTGGTGTGGTCTCACCAAGGACCTGTATAACTGAAGCAAAACATCCTTGCTGTTGTACTCGACTCCTCTCGCTATGAAGGCCTACATATTATTTGCCTTCTTTACCGCCCGGTGCATCTGTATGCTTATCTCCAGCGACTGGTTTACAAGGGCACCCGGGTCTTGTTGCACATTTCCCTTTCCCAATCTATAGGCATTCAGATAATAATCTGTGTTCCTGTTTTGCTACAAAAATGGATTACCTCATATTCATCCACATTCTACATCTGCCATGCATTTGCCCACGCACTCAGGCTGTCTAAATCGCACTGAAGCATCTCTGCATCCTCCTCACAGCTCACCTACCCACCCAGCATTGGGTCATCTGCAAATTTGGAGATATTACATTTTGTTCTCCCATTTAAATCATTAATATACATTGTGAATAACTGGGATCCAAGCACCGATCTCCACTTGGAAAAAGACCCTATTTATTCCTACTCTTTGTTTCCTGTCTGCCAATCGGTTTTCTATTAATTTCAGTACACTGCTCCCAATCCCAAGTACTTTAATTCTACATGCTAATCTTTTATGTGGGTGGAAACTTGTTGAAAGCCTTGTGAAAGACCAAATAAACTGCACCCTCTGGCTCCCCCTCATCAACTCTACCAGTTACATCCTTGAAGAAATTGAACAGATTTGTCACATTTTCAAAATAGTGGGTTTGCCATTGCCTATCCACCGTCATCCCTTTAAGTAGCGTTCCCAGTCCATCATGGCCAACCCACACCTCAACACCATTGTAGTTTCCTTTATTTTGACTCAGGACCCAAGTCACAGAATCAACTACATCACTCACCAACTTTATGAAGAATTTGATCATATTGTGGTCACTCATTCACAAGGGTCCTCACTCAACTAGAATGCCATACCCAGCCTGGGATGGCCTCTTTGCGAATTGGGCTTCAGTGTATTGATCCAGAATCCCCTGTATACTCCAGGAATTCCTCCTCTGCGGTATAGTTACTAATTTGATTTGGCCAATCTATATGCAGATTAAAGTCATCCATAATTACAGATGTTCCTTTATCGCACGGATCTCGATTTTCCTGTTTAATGCCATTCCTAGCGTCATTACTACTGTTTGATAATAATAACCTTTATTATTGTCACAAGTAGGCTTACATTAACACTGCAATGTAGTTACTGTGAAAATCACCTAGTCGCCACATTCTGGCACCTGAGGGAGAATTCAGAATGTCCAATTCACCTAACAAGCACATCTTTCGGGGCTTGTGGGAGGAAACCGGAGCACCCGGAGGAAACCCACAAAGACATCTACGCAAAAACAGAATCTGGTCATGTGATTCAAAAGCATTGATTAGTGTGAAATTTCTGTTTTACACTGTAAAGATAAAGACTAAAGTCACCACACAAAGTTTTGATTTACCTGTTTAAGTCTAATTATTGTTTTTAACAATATGATAGATATTAATTACTGTCTAATAACCTCTGGGACACTGAAACTTAACTTTATAAGTGTGGAGCCACATGCCTTCAGATTTGAATTAATCCAATCTTTCTTTTTCTTCTCTTTATTTTGCTTTCCGTATCTGATTAGAATTTACTCATTTTGACTGGCACTTCTGTTATGTTCTGTAGCCTTGACTTTGCAATGACTCATACAGAACTGCTGGTGACTTAACTAGAAAGATGATTTATTGATGGGCTCATGAATGTTCTACAAACTAAGCTACTGATTGAGTTACATAGACTGTCCTGTAACTATCTATCCTTCTGTGCAACTGTCCTGGTGGATGCCTTACAACTTCTGGCGAGAGCCAGATGTGACATGATCGACGAAACCTGACACCACCTGCAGGTGGGAGGTCACATTGCTGAGTGTATAATATTCACAGGCATATCACCACAACTTACAACGCCTTTCATTCAACAATTGTCACAGAACGAAGGGCCTGTTCTGTGCTGTACTGTTCTATGTTCTAATTGTTAAATCTGATTTATTGAAGTGGCACGCAGTTTCTAGCCCAATTCCCACAGATCCCAGGTACCCTTTAGGTGTAGGATGTTGTGTAACTTGGACCTCTCCCTTCCTGTCCTCCAATGCAAACTGTCTTGGAAATAAAATGGACAAGTCGAACAAATGGTGCCTGGCGGCAACGGTAAATTCTGGCTCGCGGTGCTTCCTTTGCCTCAGAGCACCTTTTTGGGATTGCACAGTATGCTTCTGCACAGATAAAAATCAGTCAATTAGTTTTTGTCGTCAGGTTCTCAGCAGAGTTCCCCAGTGAAATGTCACCCGATGAAAGTCAGCATGAAGATCACAGGGAAAAGAAAAAGTCCCAGCCTGTCGTTTCAGCGTTCTGGGAAATGAGCAGGGGAAAGTGGGATGAATTGGGACAACTCTTTCCAAATGCTGGCACAGACACGGTGGACTCCTTCCACACTGTCCGATCCTAAGACATCATTAGGTGCAGATAACACACAAGGCAGCTAGTATTTATGAGAAAAAAAACAGATTTTAGAGACAGTTTATTGTCAGAGCGTTGGGAACCTTCCCCCCCTCCCCCCCCCGCCTCGCCCTCGCCCCGCTGAAATGTCGACCTGTGGGCGAAATTCTCCGCCCCCCACGACGGGTGGGAGAATAGCGGGAGGGCCTTCCCGACATTTTTGCCGCCCTCCCGCTATTCTCCCACCCCCCTCGCCGAAGACCCGACCCGAATCGCTGCCGCCGTTTTTTTACGGCCGGCAGCGATTCTCAGCTGTTAGATGGGCCGAAGTCCCAGCCCTTTCCGCCGTTTTCACGAACGGCAAACACACCTGGTCTTGCCGTTCGTAAAAACGGCGTCACAAACTCGCTTTTTATAACCATGGCACCGATTGGCACGGCAGTACCACGGCCGTACCAAGGGTGCCATGGGCCAGCGATCGGTGGGCACCGATCGCGGGCAGCGGGCCCGATGCCCGCGCACTACTTGTCCTTCCGCCGCCCCGCAGTATCCATTCACGGGGCGGCTGAGGGGCAACCCGGCCCGCGCATGCGCGGGTTTCGCGCAAAAACGCGATGACGTCACCCGCGCATGCGCGGGTTGGAGTCTTCCAAACTGCGCATGCGCGGCTGACGTCATATGACGCGTCAGCCGGCGCTAACTCCGGTAAGCGGGCTTAACGATTTTCGTTAAGCCCGTCTTGCCGGAGCCTACGGCGTCGGGCTGCTAGCCCCGACCGGGGACCAGAATCGGTCCCCCGTCGGGAAGGGGCGCGCTGCCGTAAAACCCGCCCGGGTTTTACGCCAGCTTTACGATTTCTCCCGTTTTGGGAGAATCTCGCCCTATATTTCTTATTCTGATAGCTGACTAGACCACAATGAAATTCCAGTCCTTTACACTTTTATTTGGGTTTTCGGCATTTGTGGTTTAAATTTCTATCTGTTCTGTAACTGGTTTCAGATCCTGTTTGCTTACATTTATCTTCTAATTAGACTTCCTCTTTGTGTGGGGAAATCTCAACCCATCGCCGCTTCCTCCAGTGTAACTTAACACCCTCTAAACCATAAAATCATGGTATTTCTCATTATTCAAGCTGCTAGATACTTCACCCCCGCTCTTAAGATTGCTGTCGGGTTGCTGGACACACCCTCAACAGGCTTTTGCCCCTCCTCCACCCACTCAGGCTGTGGGTCAACCGCCTTCCCCACCCCCATCCCCTCCTCATTCAACAGGCCGATGTAACTCTTTACCCCCCACTCCCCCCATCTTCCCCCAGTTTCTCAGCTTCCGGCCATCCACCTGCCCAAGAGGCTGCTGCCCCTCTGCATCCCAAGCTGCCTCCCCCCCCCACCTCCACAGGCTGATGCCCCCCCCCCCCCCTCCCCTTCTCAGCCCCTCAGACTGCTGCCTCCTTTTCCAGGCTGCACCCTCACCACCCCCGGCTGTCAGCTTTGCTTCGCCTCTCTGCCAATCTGCAAGCCTTTGAAATAAAGCCTTGCATCGTATAACCGCTTTGTTTTCTGTTCTGGCATTGTCCCCCGTGGTAATCCCGAACAAAATGTTCAACACGTTGAGTGGACTCATTATAATAATAATAATAATCGCTTATTGTGACAAGTAGGCTTCAATGAAGTTACTGTGAAAAGCTCCTAGTCGCCACATTCCAGCGCCTGTTCGGGGAGGCTGGTACGGGAATTGAACCCGCGCTGCTGGCTTTGTTCTGCATCACAAGCTAGCTGTTTAGCCCACTGTGCTAAACCAGCCCCATTAAGGTAGATACAGGGAACCTATTTCCTCTGTTGAGGGTATTAAGAACAAGGGGAATAGGCCCTTACATTAGAGCCAGACCGTGAGTGAAATCTGGAAGCATTTTTGACACAAAATGTGGTGCTCTCCCACAGGAGACTGTGATGGGGGTGGTTGGAGATCACCGAATTGTTACAGTGCAGAAGGAGGCCGTTTAGCCCATCGTGTCTGCACCAGCTCTCCAAACGATCATCATGACTTAGTGCCATTCCCCTGCCTTTTCCCCATCCCCCTGCACACTGTTTCTATTCAAATAATCCTCCGATGCCCTCTTAAAAACCTCGATTCCTCGAAAGCAGCGCATTCCAGACCCGTGCCACTCGCTGTGTGGAAGAATTCTTTCTCACATCACATTTGTCTTTTGCAAACCAAATCAGATTTTTGAGGTGAAAATCGAGAGATTTGTCCCAGGTAAGTGACCCAGTGTGATGGCAGGTTGAGCTTTTAATCATCCCTGATCTCATAGATTGGTGGAACATGTTCGAGAGGCTAAACTGACTGCCAATGTTCTGAATGGTTTCTCTTGGAATTACTGCTTGCGGGTTTTACACAACCAGGGCGAGGGGACAGATCAAAGAATCAATGCACTCGGTAAGAAATAAAACTGGTGGCAAGCGCTAGGATTCAGGAAAGAATCCATATTTTGATGGGTGTTTGGTGAAGTGAGGCATGCAGTCTTACAGAATAATACCTGATCCTCAAGTGGTTCCATTTTTCAAGTGAGAGAAGTTCCGTGTCAATTATAGCAACGAAAGGATTCAGTTCATGCTTTGCTGAAACAGGTCTGTGTTTCCAATCTCGATCCAGTTTGGTCTGAGCCCTAGCTCATGATTTGCAGTGAATAACTTTAACACTGGTGCAGCATGGCTACTATTCTGGCTTTGCGGCGATGGCTTTTCGGGGCCATATGGAGAGTGTGTAGCCATGGCTCAGTGCATCACTTTCACCTCGTGAGTCAGAAAATCACAGGCTCAAGTTTCCCTTCAGAAAGCTGGGCGCACCCCAAGTACGTTCTCCACTGTCGGGGTGCAGTCTTTCCAATGAAACATTAAACTGGGGCACTGTCAGCCCTCTCAGGCGTTTGTAAAATATCCTACGGTACTCATCGAAAAAATACACGAGAGTGGTGTTCTGGCCAATACCTATCCCTCACACGTCACCCAAACAAAATTATCTGTTGAATCTTTTTTGCTGCTTGTGGGCGCTTGTTCTACACAAATTTGCTGCACCGAAGCAGTGATTGAACTTCAAAAATAATTCCATTGGCTGTGAAGCGCAATGGGATGTTTGGGGATCATGAAAGGTGCTGCACAAATGTAAAAATTTTCCTTTATACCCTTCAGCCAACCTCTTAGATACACCGCATTGGAAATACCTTCTTCAATACGTAGCACCTTCTTCAAGCATACCTCAAGATCCTTAAATTCCATACTACCATCTCAAGCCACTCCCCTGGTCAAACAGTTGATCTGATATGACATTTTCGTTCTATGTACATTCTTATGGCTGAGTTCTCCATATCTGTGGTCCGGCTAAACCTCTTACCTAAGCTGTTGTTTGCAGAGCACTGACTCACGCGCACTTAGTTCCACAATCTTTGTTTTCTTCTGGTTACTGGAGTTCCCTTTACAGACTCTTTTCAGAAGTTACTTGCTGTAGCCATCCTATAAATGTATGGCATCAAGGAGACACAGTTGCCAGTCTAGACATTTCAAAGTTTAGAGTCAGCTTTACGAATGTACGAACAATGAGCGGGAGGAGGCCATTCAACCCTTTGAACCTGCTCCACCATTTAATAAGATCATGGCTGATTGGATAATAACCTCAGCTCGGCCTTAAAACTATTCAAAGTCTCTGACTTTACCACCTTTTGAGGAAGAGAGTTCCAAAAGCTCACAACTCTATGAGATAAATAATTTTGCCTCATCTGTGTTTTAAACGGGAGACTCCTAATTTTTAAACACTAACCCCTAGTTCTAAATTCTCCCACTGGAGGAAGCATCCTCTCCACATTCACCCTGTCAACACCCCTCAGGAGTTTATATGATTCAATCAAGTCACCTCTCATCCATGTCGGGGAATCGTGTGTATAAGCCCCAGTCACAGAATTTACAGAAGGAGGCCGTTTGGCCCATTGAGTCTGCACCGGCCCTTGGAAAGAACACCCTCTGCCTCCACCTGATCCCCGTAACCCAGTAACCCCACCTAGCCTTTTTGGACACTAAGGGCAATTCATCATGGCCAATCCACCTAACCTGCCCATCTTTGGACTGTGGGAGGAAACCGGAGTACCTGGAGGTTTATCAAGATTGGCAGTACTGAGGGGGTGCTGTTTTCTCAAAGCTTGCTGTGACATTATGTGAAATGTTCAGAATACAAAGGGTTTATGTAATATCATTATAAACCACTAGATGGAGCTAGATGTAGAACTATATCCAGCACTGACTCGCAGGCTTCTGGGAGAGGGCTGGAGAGAGTGCAGAGAAGAGGTCAGAGTACAGTTATAGATAGAGTGTAGAAACTAGTGTTAGTAGAGTGTAGATAGTAGATTACTAGATTATTGTTTACTATAGGAGTAAATGGTCGAGCTTTAATAAGTAGTGGAAATAAAAGTTAGCTTTGTTAATGAACTTAGCTTCTGTGGTCTTTGTGAACACTACAAGATCCATCTTGAGAACAAGAATCACAAAGAACACCACACTTGCCAGCTTTGGCATGTGATTTTAAACTGAGGTTGCATCTGCCCTCTCGGGGCGTAAAAGGTCCCATGACACTAGTTGAAAAAAGAGGAGGGCTTTAATGACCAGGAAACCAGGATGAACATAGAATTTATTTAAGGTAACAAATGTCTGACCACGGCAGCAAACTATGTACACTTCACAGTCCCCATGCGGGCCGGCTTGTAAGGTTGATCATCCGAGCCCCAGCTGGGTGTGCCTCCGGCCGATGGGGAAGCTCGTATTCCATGAGCCCCACGAGGAGATCAAATACGGTTTTCCCAATGGCCTCGTGGGGGGTTATTGTAAGTGCATTTCTTGGGTCCCAGGCAACATTTTCTTTGCCTCAACCATCATTATTGATAAGACAGATTGCCTGAAAAACTTTGTATCGTTGTTTGCGAAAGCTTGCTTTGTGTGTCCTACTTTATGACAGTGACTGTATTTCATCATGGAGACAAAGGGCTGTGAAATTCTGTGGCGCATCCTGAGATCAAAATATGCTTCATAAGTGCAAATCTGTTTGGTGGAATTTCTAATGCAACATATATCTATATCTGCGCATAAACATAGATCTGTATATAAAACTTTGAGGTGTTCCAGTTTACACTTGTTCCTCAATCAGTGTAAGTTTCCAGTGGTTAACACTGGTGCCTCACAGTTCCAGGGTCCTGGGTTCAATTCCGGCCTCGGGTGACCGTCTGTGTAGAGTTTGCACTTTCTCCCCACTTCTGTGTGGGTTTCCTCTGAGTGCTCTGGTTTCCTCCCACAGTTCAAAGATGTGCAGGTTAGGTGAGTTGGCCATGCTAAATTGCCCCATAGCATCCAAAAGGTTAGGTGGGGTTACAGAGATGGGGTGGAGTCGAGGGCTTAAGTAGGGTGCTCTTTGCAAGGGCCGGTGCAGACTCAGTGGGCCGAATGGCCTCCTGCCGCACTGTAAATTCTATGATTCTAGGAAATTAACTGAGGTTTGAATTGTAGTTGAGCTGAAATTTACCACTGATTTGGTGATTTTTCTTTAATTTCCAAGCTTAATGATATAGTCCCACCTTGATCCGCCATCATGTGTGGTTCTTCAATTCCATCTCACAATGGAAATATACAATGTGTGCTATTTCAGGCCAGTTTTTGGAACCCCCATCTTGAAGGGTAACCCAATAGTGTGATGTTTAAGGAACTTCAGGATGTAGAACTGGGGAACTAGGTGGCACGGAGAGTTAGACTCTGACCTTTCCCTTCTGACCCCTGCGTTCGAGGCCTGGATGGGCTGCCAGGATATTATGTGAGTTGGGTTTATGCAGTGCCCATCCTGCTCTGACTGGAGGAGATACCCTTAATTTGGTACTCGTTGGCCAACTCCCTCCACAGAATTACACAACTTTTACAGCACAGGAGAAGTCCATTAGACTCTTGTGACTGCACTCCCAAGAGGTTTGGATAATGGGAACTGGTGCAAAAGTGAGGCATGTTGCTAAGACAGTGTAGAGGAGGCTTTGTTGTACCTGCAATTTAGCAGGGAGTGCTTGATTTCCCTTTTTACGATCAAAATGGATAACCTCACACTTATCCAGGTTGAAGTCCATCTGCCAAATTTTGGCCCTCTCTCCTAACCTCTCCATATCCATTTATAAATTTATTATTCCCTCGTTGCAAATTAGATCCCACCTATTTTAATGTCATCTGCAAATTTGACTATGTACCTTCTATCCTACATTCAAGTCATCAATATAGATTGTAAATAGTTGGGGCCCAAGCACCAAATCCTAAGGCACCCCACTAGATACATCTTTTCAACCAGAAAAGGACCCATTTATCCCAACTATCTATCTTCTTGGTTAGCCAGTCTTCTATTCAGGTGAATGAATTACCCGAATACCATCTGATCTTACCTTATTTACTAACATTTTGTGAAGCACCTTATTAAATGCCCTACTTTGCTCATTACATCTTCGAAGAACTCTAGAAAATTAGTCAAACACTGTTTACCCTACCTAAAATCATATTTCAGATTGGGATGGGGCATCAGGATAGAGAGAGACACTGGTTCTGTAGTCACTAACAAGCTTGGAGTTAGTGTAATTTGGCTTGAAATTAACAGCAAACGTGCAGGGGACCAATGGGCAAATGTATTGAATCGGTTTTGAAAACATAAAAGGACTGAGCTACCCTGAAATGTGGACAGCTGACCACAAGACCTCATCCAACCACTAAATGCTTCACTTCCTGCTAAAACTGCAACAGAACTTATTAAACCCAGGCTAACTCTATTAGAATTAAACTCTAGTGCAGGACTGAGGGAGTGTGATAACTGTCAAATTAGATATTGAACCGAAGGCTCCCCTACTCTCTCATGTGGCCAGAAAAGATGCCACAGAAATATTTTCGGAGGTGTAGCGGTTTTCCTCTGGTGTCTTCACCAATATTTTTCCCTTAACCGTGTCACGAAATTACATTTCCTGGCTTTTATAAAATAGCTGTGTGTGTGGATCTTGCTGTGCTCAAATTGGTTGTGGTAATTTCTCGCGTAACAATGATAATTTAATTCAAAAGTGCTTTTGGACATTATGAAAGATAAATGTCCTTTTTAGCTTAGTGAGTATTAAAAGATTTAACACTGGTGCACCCAAAATGTCAGCTAAACTAGTTTAGTTACAGTTGGATTCAGTCAGATACAACACAGGCTTGGCTTTGTTCAAATACTCTGGCTGTCTCTGTGGTCGCATGGTGAATATTCTGTGTTCTCTGCAGGATGTGCTTGTGGAGCTATTGGAGAAGTGTGCAGACGGGCTGTGGAATGCGGAACGCTATGAGTTAATGGCAGTGATTTACAAGTTCATCATTCCTATCTATGAGAAACGGAGAGAATTTGAGGTATGTGCCCATTGTTCATTTAGAAGAGCTGAACCTGAGACTGTCCTGGTAATAGGGTTTCCTGCTCCAGTAAAACACTCCCAATACGTTGCATTTAGTTTCCACCCATTGGCAACAAGAGCTGGAGAACCATCGGCTCAGATTTTGTGGAGTAGACCCTTTAGGAAATGACCAATTCCGGGATTCCCATCCACATTCCAGCAGTTTTCACCGGCGTGGGATAAGGGTACAAGTAACGAACCTGCATACCGCACCCCTGCCCTTGCCCGTCCATTGCAAAGGTGGACAGTGCAAACACCCATCCTTTGGATGGAATTAAGCCCGTTCCATTAGTAGACATAGTTTATAGTTCAGAAATGTTGTGGACCATGGGGGAGCCCAGTCCCAAGTCAGCAACCAAAATAACATAGCCATCTGACATTTCCATTGAAATTAATTCCCCCCCCTACCAAGTCATAAAAATTCGAATCAATCATAGGCGTTCATAGTATCAAAATCAGATGCATCTCTCCACTGCACACCACTTAATCTTGGGTAAAGGCTCATACCGGCATTGAATAAAGCATATCAATAAACTAATTACTTACTACAACAGAAATGTCAGTCACGCAATGCTTGCACTCCTCTCTGTGGTTTTGTCAGCATTGCCTGCTGAATTAAGTGGAGTTGACATTCTTGGCACTTAGCCAAGCTTTCCAAATTAGGCCATCTGTTTTTTGGATATGGCTGCCAGGTGGCCTCATTATAATCATCTCATTTGAAGGGAAATGTTTGCATATCGGGAAATTAATTGACTCCAGTTTCATGTCACCAGGAATATTTGACCATTTTGTTTCAGTCCAAATTAATGAGTGATGATCATGGGGTCGGGGTCATAGCCACTCTTACCCCCCCCCCCCCCCCCCCCCCCCCCCGGCCAGAGCAGTTATATTCAAGAAAGCCTGCATGTTTACTGACATAACTGGAACCAATCTTTGTCAAACTAATATGTATTTACAGAGTGAAACATATCTTCATTGCCATACAGTGCAAAGCACAAAGGCACAATATTAAAAGTAAGAACATCAAACACAACATGAGACACACATATTTATAGAAATCACACTTTGGCCGGATTTCTCTGACCGTTTGTTGGCAGTAGGATTCTCTGTTCCCTCCGGCAGTACCACGCCCTCCTGCGGATTTCCCGGCGGCTTGGGGTTGCTTCACTGACAATTCCCATTGACGTCAGCGAGGACAGAGAATCTCGCCGCCAGTAAATGCAGCTGAGAAACACGCGGCTGGGAGGCCAGAGAACCCTGCCCTATGTTTCAAACAAATCTTCTAAAAGTCACCACATTTGCAGCATTCACAGAAAAAGCAGGCAAGTGTGCACCTACCTCAACCATACAGTTTCATTAAGTGTATTTTTATACCTGCTCAAATTAAACTCTCATTAATATTCTCCACCGGTATGTAATTAAATACAACTGATCTACTATTGACCACAGATTCCAAACAAACATAGGAACGTCTTTGAAGGATCCAGCTAGGTATAGGGCACTATCATAGGAGAGCTGAGCATGGAACCCATCCCCTGGGGGTCCAGTTCCCACCTCCAAAATATAGGTTCATGACACCTCTGAGTTGGCGATATTCATATTGCCAACCAAAAGTGACCCGATTCCAAGAAAACTGGGGATGGTCTGAATGTCCGCCTGTGTAATAATGCCGGCAATGGCGGGACATCAATGCGCAGGCCCCCAGTCCACCCGCTTATCCTGCACTGATGAAGCTTGCCATTGTCAGGCATGGGGGCAGGAAACCAGGTTTCTGCTGCCTTCCCATCATTTTTAAAGCCCACCCGAAACACCTCAAACCCTGTCCGATCAGGAAAATCTGGTCTCCGGTGTCGAAGGGGCGGTGTTGGAATTTTGCTCCTCCATTCACCTTGAGTGTAAATGTAGACACGTGTGCAAAATCCCGTGAGAGTTGTGACAGAAGATTCTCGCCGATGAGACCTCATTTCCTGATTTTCCCCAGCTCTCGCCGGCGACGTGGCAAGGTTCCCACCATACATTTCATTGCATTGGCATGATATTATAGGGCTTCCCAGCCACATGAAACCCCTCACTAAATATTTCTATATTCATACCTCACCAATGTGACGTCACATTGGCAAGGTGTACAACAGCTTTATCAGAATGGAAACCAGTTGAATGGAAACTGCTTTTTTAATAAATTAATTTCCGGGATTCGGACGTCGCTGGTTAGGCCAGCATTTATTGCCCGTCCCTAGTTGCCCTTCAGAAGGTCGTGGTGAGTTGTCTTCTTGAACCGCTGCAGTCCTTGAGGTGTCGGTACACCCACTGTGTTGTTAGGGAGGGTGTTCAGCAACAGTGAAGGAGCGGCGATATATTTCCAAGTCAAGATAAATATAGCCCCCAGGGAGGAAGAGGGACATCCCATGCCACAGGTTGGCACTGCCCCAGGATGCGTTTGCACTGCCAATGTGGCAGTGCCAACCTGGGTCAGGGGTCAGTGCCATTGGCGGACCCTCTGGGAGCCCCATTGGGGGGTGTTCACCTTGTATGTGGTTGGCAGGGGGGGGTTTCACTTTATGGGTGGCGATGCCTGAGAAGTAGGGCTGAGGAGGGGGAAGAGGGAGGGTGACACTGAACACTTGTGTGGTTGGAGGGGTTAGAGAATAGAGCCCCAATACCCCCACAGTGGGTAAGGGTGTATGCCCCAATGCTTGTGGCGGGGATGGGGGATGCCCTCCATGTCCATGTGGTAGTTTTTAATTCCAGCTGATTAGGGCACCTTTTAAAGATGACACCCCAACCTATCAGACCCACCCCAGCAGTGTGGTGGTGTAAACGCCGCCCACAGATTCTCTGCATCGAGTGCCTGAACATCTGGTCTGAAAACTCGGCTGTGCATCTGGAGATATACACGCTGGTGTTCAGTCTGAGCCTGACACTACTAGGTTTTAGTAACATTTTGCCCTTTAACAATCTCACCTTTTACAATATGTTTGGCTTGTGTCTGTGCAGCATCATTTGTGGCACATCTCCGAACCACATTTATAAACCTCTCTTTTATTTTTAGAAACTTGCTTTCATATATAACACACTGAACGAAGCTTACAAGAAAATCATTCATGTCCTTCACACTGGGCGGAGACTACTGGGAACATTTTTCCGAGTTGCTTTTTACGGTCAGGTGAGTAACCTGATGAAAGATGGAAGCCTGCACAATTTCACCCCACTCTGAGATCTTTCTCAACCTCAGTGTTCCAAAGTTCTTCGCGACAACAGACTGAATTTATACAGCACCCTTAATGTAATAAAAACATGCCAAGGAGCTTCACAGAATCAATGTGAGGCAAAATATTGCACCAAGCCACATAGGGAGAAGTTAGGGCAAATGACCAGAAACTTGTCCAAAGGAACAGGTTTTAAGGAATGCCTTAATGGAGAAAAGCCAGGTAGAGAGATTTAGTGTGGGAATTTCAGAGCCTGGGACCAGATCACTGAAGGCACCGTAAAACCATCGAATTTACAGTGCAGAAGGAGGCCATACAGCCCATGAAGTCTGCACTGGCCCTTGGAAAGAGCAGCCTACTTAAGCCCACGCCTCCACCCTATCCCTGTAATCCAGCAAATCCACCTCATCTTTTTGTATATTAAGGGTAATTTAGCACGGCCAATTACCTAACCTGCACATCTTTGACTGTGGGAGGAAACCGGAGCACTCGGAGGAAACCCATGCACACACTGGGAGGATGTGCAGACTCCACACGGACAGTGAACCAAGCCGGGAATCGAACCTGGGACCCTGAAGCTGTGAAGCAACTGTGCCAACCGCTGTGCTACCGTGCTGCCCTACCGATGTTGGGGCAATTAAAATTGGGATTGCACTAGAGTCTGGAATGAGACAAGTGGAATTAGACTGCCTTAAAAAACAGTGGGAGGAGATTACAGAGATAGGCAAGAATGATAATTTAAAAATGGAAGCATTTTATAGCCAGCCACCAATGTAGGTCAGTTATCTTTACAAAAAATGAAGTACTTTTGAAATGTAGTCACCGCTGTGACGTAGCAATGGTAGCGGCCTCAGCAAGAAGGGCAGCACGGTAGCATTGTGGATAGCGCAATTGCTTCACAGCTCCAGGGTCTCAGGTTCGATTCCGGCTTGGGTCACTGTCTGTGCGGAGTCTGCACATCCTCCCCGTGTGTGCGTGGGTTTACTCCGAGTGCTCCGGTTTCCTCCCACAGTCCAAAGATGTGCAGGTTAGGTGGATTGGCCATGATAAATTGCCCTTAGTGTCCAAATTTGCCCTTAGTGTTGGGTGGGGTTACTGGGTTATGGGGATAGGGTGGAGGTGTTGACCTTGGGTAGGGTGCTCTTTCCAAGAGCCGGTGCAGACTCAATAGGCCGAATGGTCTCCTTCTGCACTGTAAATTCTATGATAAATTCTATGATAATCTATGTTCAATTTGCGATACTAAGAGCAGGCTGATTCAACAACAGCAAGCTCCCACATACAGCGATGTTATTATGAGCAGACCGTCTGCTTTTGTGACATTGACAGAACTATTGGCCAAGGCACTGAGTGAGCTCCCTCAACATTCTTCAAACAGTGCCATGGTATCTTGTGGATTTGCCTCAGAGAACTGAGGTCTCAGTTTTAAATTTCATCCAAAGGATTGCAGGTTTGAAAGTGCGGCACTCCCTCAATATAGCACAGCTGTGCCAACTTAGTTTCTGTGTCAGCAAGTTGCTGCAGTGGTAATTTGAGCCTGTAACTCTCTGATTCAAAACCACAGCTGACCCTGTAAGTAAACATCTTGGACTGGATTCTCCCAAAATGGGACTATGTCGCCGGCGTAAAAACGCTGGCGTTTTACTCTGGAGATTCCTGGGAATAAGTTGAGCTAATTCACAGCCCTGAAGGGGGCTAGACCCAGAGTAATTCATGCAGCTTTACCTGCGGATACAGGCCCCCGCACTTCCATTAACACAAGATCATAAGAAACAGGAGCATGAGTGGGTCATAGAATCATGGCTGGTCTTCTCCATCAATTCCACTATACCTTGATTCCCTTAGCATCCAAATCTCTGGAGCAGAGAATTTGAGATTCACAACTCCAGCGAGAAATAATTTCTCCTCGTCTCAGTCCTAAATGATTGGCCACTCACTCTGGGAGTGTGCCACCATGTGAAACAACCTCTCAGCCTGTCAAGTCCTCTCAGATTATTTTTCTTCCAGAAATTATCTATCCTTCTTCTCAACTCCAGAAAATATAGTCCTCCCCACTCGGTCTTTCCTCAACCTCTCATGACAATTTAATGATTGGTCTTTGTACTGATCTGTATATATATATATATATATATATATACACAAGGGGTCAATGTAGATGCAATACAACTTAGCAAGCACTAGAGGGAGCACAGGAGAGGTATAAATAGAGTCAGACAGGAAGTTGAGGGACTTCTCAGGAACGGCAGCTGGGAGCAGGACACAGACAGGCAGCACAGATGTAACATAGTTTAAGCGCTGGAGAGAGAACGAACTCAAAATAAAGCATCTACTTCAACTGTAAGACTACAAGCTTTATTCAGACACAAGGAACAGCACATGGTACCAGGAGAGTTCAGAACGCTTACTGTAACATTACACAAGCTGCAGACACAGAAAGACCAAAATGGCAAGGAAAACTCCTACCGGACATTCGATGTGGGAAGACTTCGCTAATTCACTGATATTTGTTGGAAGCCCACCACAGCTGAACACAACCGGTAATTTAAGTGACGACTGGAAAATATTTAATCAAATGTTCGATATGTATATCATAGCTAATGATTTAGAAGCAGCCTCAGAAGAAATGAAAATAGCACTGCATAATTGCATTAAATACTTGAAAGGTGAAGACAGCACCAAATTAGAAGTAATACTGAAAAAATTGAAGAGTACTATATGGAATCTGAAGAGTACTGTAGGCTCAGAGACCAAATTGCACAGGGAATGAGTGATGCAAAATTCAAACAATCACTACCAGAACAGAAAGGGTTCAGTCTGGAAATTGCAAGTAAAAAGTCCAGATTCAAAGGAAAAAGTAACTTTAACTTTTTACAAAGAAAAAACACTAAAATCCACTGTAAAATGGCATCTGAGCACATTTTACAGTTTCCAGGGAACAAAAGATGAAAATCTGCGTATGCACAGGAAACAGAAGCCGTGCATGCACAGTTAGAAAAAGAAGTTTTTGTTGCGGATCATTCTGCACATGCTCAAGCCGCGCATGCCCAGTTGACAGAAAAGATCGCACCATTCGAAGGTGGTACAAAAAAACCGCACAGTAAAGGAAGATTGATTTGCGCATGCGCAATCGATTCTTACACATGACATCACGAGCGTCATGATGTCAGAGGACCCGGACCACGCCCACTTAAAAGGGAAATGCCCGAAAATTGAAAACAAGACACTTAAAGCTGTAACACCCAATTTTCTGACCTCAAAAGCCATAAAAATGCCTGAACTTATACCAGCAGTTGAAAATAACTTTCACAACATCCTGGAACAAGCAGTCTGCACCATCCAAAGTGAAGAGAACGATAACAACTCCGAAACAAAAACAAATGATTTGTCTATCGAACAATACTACTCAGACACGGCTGAGTTATTCGGATATTCTAATCACAACATCAGCAACACGATTGCAAAGTTCAACACCACTCTACTCTACTCATGGTAGATGAATACAATACCATGATGCCATGGCAGATCGTCGATACATTGGATGACAGCAATACCCAAGAAGAAGACAACGCCACATAGAGAGCACGGATCGACTCTACAGCGAGAACACTGCACGACTCCACAGAGAGAGCGATGAAAGACTCCACAGAGAGAGCGATGAAAGACTCCACAGAGAGGGCGATGAAAGACTCCACACAGAGCGCAATGAAAGACTCCACGGAGAGAGCGATAAAAGACTCAATAGAGAACGATGCAAGACTCCACAGAGAGAGTGATACAAGCCTCTACAGAGAGAGCGATGCAAGCCTCACGGAGAGAGCGACGCAAGCCTCCACATGGAGAGCGACGCAAGCCTCCACAGACAGCTCGTTGACAGACTCCAAAATGGAAGCAAGCAAACACTCCATAGCAAATGCCATGCATGAACAAGACCATGAAGGTCTACCCACCGCATCTGAGCAATCAAAAGCAGACTATGAAAGTCTACCAAGCTCACACAATCAACACGAAGACAACATAAGGCTACCCACTGCATGTGAAAACCGTGACAATGTGATCACAATCGAGATGCAGGATGAGCAGGATCACAGCGAGATTGACAGAACTCCGCTCGTCTGTACAGAAGCACTCAACAATCAGAGTAGGGCTACCCAAGAGTCCAGAGAGACCACGTCAATTGCAATCTTGAAGATTTCAACACCAGAAGAGGAACACCAAAACCCAGAAGAGAATGAAATCTTGAAGATTTTGACTCCAGAGAAGTCAAAAAGAAGAGTACCAAGAAAGCAAAGAAGAGGTATCAAATCCACCACAAATGACTCCAGAAGAGGAGCACCAAGAAAGCAAAGAAGAGGAATCAAATCCACCACAAATGACTCCAGAGGAGGAGCACCAAGGAAGCAAAGAAGAGGAATCAAATCCACCACAAATGACCGATGTGACCAACATCAATGCAACGTCAGATTATTCTCACCATTCTTGAGAAGAAACGCTCAATGTAAAAGATACCACAAAGGACACTGACACCAATAACTGTGACAATGACTCGAATTATCCACACGGAACACTCATTGAGCGCAACAAGAACAACAAAAACCACGAGAAGCACTGCAGAAACGAGAACAACAAGCACAACAACAAAAACTACAAGAACAACAACGAAAACTACAAGAAGCATATGAAAGACAACAACATGCATGACAAGAATAATGATGAAAACAACAAAAACAGAAACAACAAGTATGACAAAAACAACAACAAGAATGACAACGAAAACAACAAAGACAGAAACGACGGTAACACCAACAATGAAACAATGACCTGTACAACATGGTACAACTTTGCACATGAAGGACAATGCCACAGCACGCTGCAAAACAATGACAAGACTACAAACATGCCATGGCATGATAAAGAATCTCACGGATTCACATCTGCTCCAGAACAGGCAAGCACACCAGCTTTCAAGGCAGATGACTTACTAAATCAATACCACAAGCACAGAAAAAAAAAGTCCACGCAGTCAACATCAGTGGTTCGACTATTCAAACACCTCAGGATGACTTGTTGGTTACTTAACGCACAAGAACACTGACGACATTCACAAAGGAGTTGCAATATCAATATCACCATGTCATGCCCATCACCATGGGCAGCACGGTAGCATGGTGGTTAGCATAAATGCTTCACAGCTCCAGGGTCCCAGGTTCGATTCCCGGCTGGGTCACTGTCTGTGCGGAGTCTGCACATCCTCCCCGTGTGTGCGTGGGTTTCCTCCGGGTGCTCCGGTTTCCTCCCACAGTCCAAAGATGTGCGGGTTAGGTGGATTGGCCAGGCTAAATTGCCCTTAGTGTCCTAAAAAATAAGGTTAATGGGGGTTGTTGCGTTACTGGGATAGGTATACGTGGGCTTGAGTAGGGTGATCAATGCTCGGCACAACATCGAGGGCCGAAGGGCCTGTTCTGTGCTGTACTGTTCTAATTCTAATTCTAATTCTAACAACAAAAGAAAAAAAGAAAAAAAACTCACTGAACAAATTCAGAAAGTTTGGACTCATAAATGTTTTTATTCAGGTTGGACTCATAAATATCAATTGACTTTGTATAATCATTATCTTTCCTACAGATATACATATCATAAGTAAGCTAACTGTTTTGCACAAATTTCTTTACCACTGCACAGAAAATATGTAAAAGAAAAAAGGGGGATGTAGTGATCTGTATGTATTCAAGGGGTCAATGTATATGCAATACAAGTGAGCAAGCACTAGAGGGAGCATGGGAGAGGTATAAATAGAGGCAGACAGGAAGTTAGAGGGACTTCACAGAAACGCCAGCTGTGAGCAGGACACATACAGGCAGCACAGATGTAACATCGTTTAAGCGCTGGATAGAGAACAAACTCAAGATAAAGCATCTACTTCAACTGTACGAGTACGATCTTTATTCAGACACAAGGAACAACACAGCCTTATGATTCTGTCTTATGGTTTTATGTTCTTCATTGTACCTCCTCCCAGGCAGGTGTATCCTTCCTTTAGCTTAGGAATTTGCCTTGATAAATTCTTTATCTTATTGGGTGCTTTTTTTGTTTAATAGAGCTTCTTTGAAGAGGAAGATGGAAAAGAATACATCTACAAGGAGCCCAAACTGACCAGGCTGCCAGAAATATCTGAGAGACTCCTTAAGCTGTACGGTGACAAGTTTGGAGCTGAGAATGTGAAAATCATCCAGGATTCTAACAAGGTATGTTGTGCCATTGTTAGGGAATTGAGGTCCAGCTTTTCAACAGTCAGGGTGCTATTAGGAAGAGAGTTCCAGGATTTTGACCCAGTGGCAGTGAAGGACCAGCGATATAGTTCCAAGTCGGAATGATATATGGCTTGGAGGGAAATATGCAGGTGGCAGTGCACCTGCTGCCCTTGTCCTTCTGGATGGTTGATGTCACAGGTTCGGAATGTTCTGTCAAAGAAACTTTGATGAGTTCCTTGCAGCAAATTCCTGACTTGGGCCTGGTAGATGGTGGCTAGGCTTTGGGGAGTCAGGAGGTGAGTTACTTGCTGCAGGATTCCTCACCTCTGACCTGCTCTTGTAGCCACAGTATTTATATGGCTGTCCAGTTCAAATGCGGTCAATGGTAACACCCCAAATGTTAATAATGGCCGATTCAGTGATGGTAATGCCATTGGATGTCAAGAAGAGATGGTTAGATTCTCTCTTGTTGGAGATGGTCAATGCCTGGTACTTATTTGGTGCAAATGTTTCTTGCCACTTATCAGCACAAGTATGAATGTTGTCCAGGTCATGCTGCATTTGGGCATGGACAGCGTCAGTATTTGAGGAGTCGTCAATGGTGTTGAACATTGTGCAATTGTCAGCGAACAGCCCCACTTATGACCTTTTGATAGAAGGGAGGTCATTGATGAAGCAGCAAAAGATGGTTGGGCCTAAGACACCCTGAGAAACTCCTGCAGTGATGTACTGGAAGGAGCGGCACGATAGTACAGTGGTTAGCACTGCTTCCTCACAACATCAGGGACCTGGGTTCAATTCCGGCCTTGCATGTCTCTCTGTGTCTGCGTAGGTTTCCTCCGGGTGCTCCGGTTTCCTTCCCCAGTCCAAAGATGTGTAAGTATTGTGGATTGTCCATGATAAATTGCCCCTCGGTGTCCAGGGATCTGCAGGTTAGATTAGGGGTATTGGGCAGTGTGTATCGGTGCAGATTCAATAGGCCGAATACCCTCCTTCTGCACTGCAGGGATTCTTTGATGCAATGAACTGAAATGGTTGACCTCCCAACAACCACAATCACATTCTTTCCTTTGTGCTTGGCATGGAGATTCCCCTTTCTGGCCAACACAGCAAAAGAGGGTCACCTGGCTTGGAGGACCAACTTAGAATGAGTGTGCAATCACCTAGGGGGTAGAGTCCTCTCTGGGGCAGAAGGCATGTAGGAGACTGGGGCAGCTGGTGCGCTGTTGGCTTCTGTACAGTTTTTCTTATTAATAAATATCTTTTGTGTTTCTAATGAAGTCTGTGAATGTGCACAATTGCATCTGGCAACGGGGATAAAATTATCCTCACACTGCCTTTGGCCCAACATCTGCGAGCATCCTGTTTTAATCGAAGTCTGAAGGAAAAAATACTCACTCTCATGCCTGTCTTTGGACGGATGGGGCCATTTGAGATGTTGAGACATTGGCAAACGCAGACTGGTGTAGAGTCGAGGAGGATCTACCACGCCAAGCTGCATGGTCAACGGAGAGGGCCTGGCGGGACGCACTGTTCAGAATCCACAAGAAGGTCGAACAAGGTGCAGAGGTGAACCTCCAGTCACCTTGCTGACTAGGAGGCGAGGGGCAAACACAGAACAAACGTGAATTGGCCAGTAAAAGTTTAGAAATGTATAACGGGGCGGGGTGGGGGGGGGATCAGTGAAAGTAACCCTGGGAAGCAAGAGCTGAAATTTTGAGTTTGTGGAAAGTGGAACAGAAGATGAACAGAAAAAAAAGAGTTCTGCAAAGTTGTCCAAAAAAAAAGGAAAAGGAAGCACAAAAAACACGCTTTGGAAGAACATGAAAAATAATGGGGAAAACATAGAGAATGCTGGCAGCTACTTGCAGCTCAGTAAAAAAAGTGGTAATACATTTAAAATGGTAATGCACTTAAAGCAGCACCCACAAGGAGAAACAAGCAGCTAGCGAAGGAAAATTAGAGATGACCCCAGATAAAAGGTCCATAACCAATGAAGACCTCGTGGATGATGTAACGGAAGACCTCAAAAAAGAGGCAACAAAAACCCCAGACGGAGGGCAATGGAAGACCCCAGAAGGGTGGCAACCAAAGACCCCAGAAGGAGGTCACTGAGAGAATGGAAACAAGTCAATGCTTCATCGGAGATGGACCTGACCAACAGTGAAGCCAAGAGGGTCTGGTTGAAGTTAACACAGTAGAAATGAAGTTATGAAATGTATATGTCCTATAAGAACATGATGGATTGCTCTCGGAAGAAACACAGAAATGACTACAAAAGAAACTAGGAACGATGGAACATAAAGAGGAATCATCAAATAGCATGAAGCCCCAGGGAAGACATTAAAACTTCATGATGAAATGTGTGCTGATGAAAAATGCAATTTTCCAATGGGCATTGAAGCAATTCAGGGTCACAAATAGGCGAGGTAGATGTTAAAAGAAAGCAGAAGAGAGAGATGTGGGAACAGGGTGAGATCAGGGCATTAGGATACTCTTCATGTGTAGGATAAAGACCAACACTGACTGGGTGGAACAACTGTTTCTGCATCGTAATTGTGATAATAACTCTGTCTGAGGAGGCTTTCAGACATCAGGAGATTGTATATAAGCAAGTGCAGGTTTTTTTTTGTTAAGAGATGTTTGGAAGTGTTTTATTGCTGCCTTTGGTGTCACAACCAAAATCTATTGACCTGTTCCCCTAAGGTGCCAAAATGAAAAGATGAACGCGCTTGGAGCAATGGCCCAATGCCTTTTCCCTTTAGCCCTTTGATTGCATCCAACCATCATGGGCTGGATTCTCTGATTTTGAGACTATGTCCAGAGGAAGTGTCAAGCCTTACGATGAAAAAGTTGGCGCCCGGTTGGGGGGAGGGAGGAGGGGGGGGGGGGGGGGGGGGGGGGGGGGGCTACCAGCCACTCCATGTAAAGCCCCCTGATTCCTGACAGAAACGGCTGGAGAATTGCTGGGTCCGTGGTTGTGCATGGGCACAGCGACGGCCTGCAGTGGTCGCGCCATGGCGCCAGCCGCATGCGGGGCCAGCCTGCCAGATAGTGTCCCCCTCATCAACCCCGGACCACCCCCCCCCCCCCCCAATCAGTCTCCCCAGCCTCTGCTGAAGCCCCTCCCCCCCCCCTCCGACTGTGGCAGCGCGGGACACAGTCCTCAGCCGCCATGCGAGGTTAACGAAAACTCAGAGCACAAGTGATCCACGCCGTCGGGAAGTCGGCCCATAGGGGGCAGAGCATTGTAGGAGGTCCTTCAGGTAACGTCCTGAGGCCGTTCCAACGACGTGCGCTGTCCTCACCAATTATGCCGTTTTGGAGCATCCGAAAAGAGTTGCCGCTCCCCATTTCGGGGTCAAAAGGGATTCTCCGCCCGTTTGCTGAATTTGATCGACGGCGGCAAGCGGAGAATCACGCCCCATATCGTTTTCATTCCCAGAAGGAAAAATCACTAACAATTGGGGAAATAAAAATATAGGTCTGAACTGTTTTTGCCTATTGGGTTATCGGCCTGTGACAATGGCCTAGTCTTAATATATGCCCACAAAGATGGACATAGCCATTCCAAAAACCGTTCACCGAGGCTCAACCTTGAAAGCAACCTTGATAACATTTCTGGATTGGCAGGATCAAATGTTGCATAGGCTAGCACTGCTGGAAGCTCTTTGACAGAGGATAATTGCTGTATAAATGGTGAATCGTATTTGAAGGAATTACAGCTAGCGTGCAGAAATCAGAGGGGCATCTAGCTTAGATGCAGGTTGAGGCAGATATCTATTGACGCACGTACAAAATAGAATGCAGAAAGAGACTTGCAGAGTTGCTATCAGATTAGTGCTGTAACCCAGGATATGTTGCCAATACCACTAGGTCTAGTGTTTGTTATAATAGGGCCACGATCAGCCACGCTCAGTGGGTAACGCACTCACAAAAAACCTTTGTCAGAAGATCGTGGGTTCACTCCAGAGACTTGAGAGGATATTCCAGGTTTTCCCTCTCAGTTGGATATAAAAGATTCCTTAATATTATTTTGAAGAGGAGCAGGGAAGTTCTCCCAAGCCCTGGCCGTACCAGCCTCCCCGGACAGGCGCCGGAATGTGGTGACTAGGGGCTTTTCACAGTAACTTCATTGAAGCCTACTCGTGACGATAAGCGATTTTCATTTTCATTTTCATTCATAATTTAGCCCTCAAAAAGCATAATTAAAAGATCAGGTTTTTCGGCAACACTTCGGGTTGGGGGGCAGGGTCAAGGGAAATGCCGATTCGGGGGAACCACAAATTTGAGCCAGGGAGGAGGGATGGAAATTTTCAGAAATGGGGGGAGAAGGGGATTAAGACACTAAAAGATTTGTTTCTTAGGGGTCGGTTTGCAGGTCTGAAGGAGCTGGAAGCGAAGTATGGGCTGGAGCAGGGGGAAATGTTTAGATACATACAGGTTTGAGATTTTGCCAGAAAGGAGATACAGAGCTTCCCGGTAGAGCCGGCCTCCACATTGCTGGAGGAGGTGCTGACGACAGGGAGACTGGAGAAGGGGGTAATGTCAGCGGTTTACGGAGCTATTTTGGAAGAGGCGAAGGCTGGAAGGGATCAAAGCAAAGTGGGAGGAAGAGTTGGGAGAGGTTATAGAGGAGGTGTTCTGGTGTGAGGTGCTCCGGAGAGTGAATGCCTCCACCTCGTGCGCGAGGTTGGGGCTGATACAGCCTGAGGTGGTATACAGAGCACACCTCACGAGGGCGAGCAAGAGCCGATTCTTTGAAGGGGTAGAAGATGTGTGTGTGCGTTGTGGGGGGTCTCCGTTAATCACGTGGTCCTGTCCAAAGCTAGAGGATTACTGGAAGGTGGTTTTTCGGGTAATTTCTAAAGTGGTGCACGTGAAACTGGACCCGGGCCCCCGGGAGGCCATATTCGGGGTGTCGGACCAGCCAGGGTTGGAAACGGGTGCAGTGGCAGATGTTGTAGCCTTCGCCTCGTTGATCGCCGAAGGCGGATCCTGATGGGTTAGAGCGCAACCTCTCCATCCTGTGCCCTGGCGTGGCGGGGGGACCTGTTGGAATTCGTGACTCTTGAGAAGGTTAAGTTTGAACTGAGGGGAAGGATTGAGGGATTCTACAATTCATGGGCATTATTCATCATGCACTTACAAGAACTGGATAACATCTAACATTAATTGGTGTGGGTGGGTGGGAGGATGGGGGGAGGGGGTGGTGTGTGTTGATGGTGACTATGGGTGATTCCTGATTCCTTTTTGTCATTTGTTTATGTGAAAATGCGGGCGAATGTTTGGGGTTTGGTGGGAGGATGGGATTGTTGTTATTGATATGGGGATTGACATATTTGTTATTGATTATTGTTTATTGTTGGTGGGTGTAAATTTGGGAGAAAATGTGATAAAGGAGGAGAATATGAAATATTTTTTTAAAAATAAAAGATCAGGTTGTCGGGGCATTATCTCACTGCTTCTTGTGGAAGCATGCTGTGCATAATATTAGCTGCCACCTTCTGACGGAATGAGTATACTTCAAAAGCACTTTTGGATCATGGCTGGTGTGTTCAATTATTCTCTGAATCTAATCTGCTCTCTCTGGAGATTTTCTGGTGATTCACGAGTGATCAATACATCTGATGCTGACTTGTGGAAAGTAGATGCCTAGATATCTGCCCCAAGCGGGTACTGTTGACTCTCGCCCTCGTTTTCTTCAGAATCAAGGTGAAAACTTTCCATTGATGGCTCAGAGTGATAACTCCGATCATCTGTGGGCGGGCAGAATCAACTTGTGTTCCCCCACAGTTTCCGTTGTGTTTGATGTGATTAATTCAAGGTGCAAGTCATACCGAGAACAGTGCTAAACAGGTCCCTTCACACAATAGAGGGTAAGAGTATGCAACAAACACTGTCATCGTCGAGAAGAAAGAGAACCATCAGAGTAGCTTCAGCAAATCATTCAAATGTAGTAATACAGATTAACACGATGCAAGCGAAGCGTTGTAGCTCGTTTCTGGAGCAGAGAGGTTATGTTGAACTGAAGTAAAACCTCAGGTAGTCCACATTCAGTGCACTGTGTGCATTTCTGGTCTCCATATTATAAAAAGGATATAGGCTGGGATTTTTAGGATGGCAGGAGTTCCCTTACCAAAGAGTCGGCGCAGAACACATCCCCGCCGATACTCCCTGCCCCGCAGCCACTTAACGCTCTAACAAGTGTTAATCGACTTCAGGCGGGACCTTCGTCCCTCACTCAGATTGAGGGCCCAGTCAATCTGATGGGCCTGCAGTGCCAGAAGTTGCAGTGGTACTGGAAGTGATTCCCAGAGCCTGAGCCCCTGGAGTCCAGGGTAAGGTAAGTGGAGGGGGGTCTTAGTGTGGGATGGCGCGGTGGAAAGGTCATGGAGGAGGGAGCTCATGCTGGTGGCCATATGTTTTTGGGGGGATGCCCAGTGACAAAGGGAGACTGCTGGTGAAGGTACCCCCACCCCACACCATCTACCTTCCCACTGCAGGCCCATCAGATTGACCGGGCCCTCAATCTGAGTGAGGGAAAAAGATCCCGCCTGAAGTCGATTAACACTTGTTAGAGCATTAAGTGGCTGCGGGGCAGGTAGTATCGGCAGGGATGTGTTCTCCGCCGACTCATCACCGAGGCTTGAATAGGATTAACATTTGGGCTACTCGTCTGGACCTCTCCCAGCAGCCTGAAAATTGAGGCTGGGCAGGAAATGTCCCTTACGTGGTCAAGCATTGGTCACTTGAAGGCCTCAGTTGGGGCAAGGATGGTAGGAGGGCTGGCCTAGGAGCAGACAGGATGGGCGGGAGCCCAGTGGGAAGGCCAAACGAGAAACGTTATGGTCAGCCTCCCACCTACTACAAACCCACCAGCAGAAGGATGGACAATTCTACACACACACAGTCACTGGTGAAGGGAAAAAAAGATTTGCAAGAATGGTATTAGGAGTGAGAGCCTCCAGCTACCTGGGAAGACTGAACAGGTTCGCAGCTGACCTTCACTTTTAATTCTTTCATGGGATGTGGGCATTGCTGACTAGGTCAGCATGTGTGCAGCCCATCCCTAATTTCCCCTGAGAAGGTGATTGTGAGCTGCCTTCTTGAACTGTTGCAGTACATCTACAGTGCAGCTAGGGAGGGAATTGCATGATTTTGACTCCGAGACAGTGAAGAAACGCTGAAGAAGTTGCAAGTCGAAATGATGCATGACTTGGAAGGAAGCCTTCATGTGGTGGTGTTGCCATGAACCTGCTGTGCATGTCCTTCTATAGAATGGTACACGGCTGCTACATTGCGTCGATGGTGGAGAGAATCCATGTTGGTGGGTGGGATGCCAATCATAGAATCGCTACAGGGCAGAAGCAGGCCATACAGCCCATTGAGCCCCTCTGAAAGAGCACTCTACCTAGGCACATGCCCTCACCCTATGCCCACAGCCATATAACCCCACCTAACATTTTGGACAATAATCCCCGACCATCAGTACCCCCTCCTCACCCTCTCCTCACCCCCTCTCGTTCAGGCTGGTCTTGTCCCCATGCTCATTAAAGGTCCCCTGTGTCTGCTGGAACTGGTTCACTGCTTTCCCGGTGGAATTTTGTATTTTTTTCCTCTCCGCCAGTAGTTCCAAGGTCGGGGCTATGAAGTATCACCGATCCACCTCCAATATGGAGTCGACCAGCTGTTGCCTAGCCGCCCTCTCCTTCCTGCCCCTGTGCCATGTACGCAATTGTTTCTCCCCTTATCACCATCTTCAGTGCCTCCCAGATTGTGAAGGGCGAGACCACCCCATTCTGGTTGCAGGTTATGTATCCCTCGATGGCTTGTGACATTTGTTCACAGAACGCCTTGTTAGCGAGGAGGGCTATGTCCAGCCTCCATGTGGGGCGTTGGGCCCGGCCAGTCTCCAATCTCACATCCACATAGTGTGGAATGTGGTCGGAGATGACTATTGTGGTGTATTCCGCCCCTGGAAGCACGGATTTCCCAACTGTGAAGAAACCAATTTAGGAGTAGACTTTGTTAACCTGGGAGAAGAAGGAGAACTCCCTCTCACTCGTCTGTGTGAAACTCCATGGGTCCACTCCCCCCCCCCCCCCCCCCCCCCCCCCACCTCCCATCTTCTCCATAAAGGCCCTCAGTTCTCTCGCTATGGCTAATTGTTTGCCCGCTTACGGGCTGGAATCCCCACTTTGGGGCTGGATTTGTGCGTCCCTGGGTCCTGCACACAGTTGACGTTTCCCCTCATGATGAGTTGGTGGGAGTCTAGATCAGGGATTTCTGTTATGGTAATTTTGATAGCATTTGCTGCCTCAATGCTGGGGGCAGGCAGTCTCGCCTCGCCTCTTGAGTTCAGCTCTTTGTTTTGTCATGTGAGAGTACCTTTAAGAAATGGGTGTTTAAGAAATGTACCTTTGAGAAATGAGTGTTCAAGAAATGTACCTTTAAGAAATGTGTGTTTATCAGTGATGTCAAAGTGTGGGTGGAGCTGGGCTCACTGTCAGCTTTTTACTTTCGTTTTAGGCTGTTTGCTACAGGGTGTTTTTTAGTTTCGTTTTCAGTGTTGGAGCTGAAGCCAGACAGAGCAGGTGCACTGTTGATCTCTCTGCCATGAAAAGACTATCTCTTGATCATTTGGTGAATTCAGAATTATAAATGTTCTCAGTAGTGAATGTAAACCTAATGTGCTTCTTTTAAAAGGTGTTTCTTCTGTCTTCTGGATGTTGTTTGGGAAGTTATTAAGGATTACTTAGTGTTGTATTCTTTGGGGGTTGTATTTGAATTGATGGTTGCTAAGATGTTCACTGTATGTTTGAAAGGTTAACTTGAGTTCATAGAATAAACATTGTTTTGCTTTAAAAATTAGTTTTCCATTTCTGCTGTACCACACCTGTTGAGTGGGCCATGTGCTCCCCATACCACAATCTATTAAAAGTTGTGGGTCAGGTGAATTCCATGATACACTTTGGGGTTCTCTAAACTCTGGCCCATAACAGTTTGGACAAGGTCAGGAACTGAGTGGTCCCAAAGTGAACATCAGTCAGCAGGTTATTGCTGTGTAAGTGTCACTTGTGAGCACCTTCCATCATTTTTCAGATGATCGCGAGTAGCTGGGATGGTAGTTGGCTGGATTGGATGCTTAGGGGGGTAGACAGAGTGGATAGTCATAGGCTTTTTCCCAGGGTCGAGGGGTCAATTACTAGGGGGCATAGGTTTAAGGTGTGAGGGGCAAGGTTTAGAGAAGATGTACGAGGCACGTTTTTTACACAGTGGATAGTTGGTGCCTGGAACTTGCTGCCGGAGGAGGTGGTGGAAGCAGGGACGAAAGGGGCATCTTGGCAAATAGATGAATAGGGTGGGAATAGAGGGATACGGACCCAGGAAGTGTAGAAGATTTTAGTTTAGATGGGCAGCATGGTCGACACTGGCTTGGAGGGACAAAGGGCCTGTTCCTGTGCTGTACTTTTCTTTGTTCTATTCCATTTAGCATGGTGGATATCGTCAGTATGAGGATGGGTCTTAATCTCTAGAAGGACTGTGGGGTGAACATTCCTAACAATATTCTCATGGACGGATGCAAATGCAACAGAAAAATTTGTGAAGACAAGGCCCTCGCCTTGCTGTTTCTCCCACCACCTGATGCAGGCCCAGTCTGGAAGATATGTCCATCAGAACTTAGCTAGTTCAATCATAGTGGTGCTATTGAGCCACTCTTGGCATTGGACATTGAAGTCCCCCCAGCCAGAGTACATTCTGAACCCCTTCCACACTCAGTGCTTCCTCCATCTGGTGTTTAATATGAAGGAGGACTGATTCAAATGTTTAGGGAGGGCAGTCGGTAATAATCAGCAGGGGTTTCCTTGCCCATGTTTGACCTAGTGCCATGAGACTTTGAGAAAAGAGAAAGCTGAGGGTTAACCTAATCGATCTGTTGCAACCACAGAGATGTCATTTTCTGAGCAAGTCAGATCCCAGAGGGAAACTTGTGATAACCTCTTTTTCTATATATTGAAAATGACAAGGAAAAGCTACTGACCATAGAAACATGGAACTCCAGTAGCACCTTTAGGATTTTAAAAGTTAGGAGATTTATTAACAAGAAAAAAAACTTAAGCACATGAGATTTAAGTTACACAGTCAAAGCGGTCTCGCAGAACCCTCCCCTCCACCCCCCAAAAAAAACACTTGGTCATAATACACAGATAAACAACCTACTTGGCAACCACTCCCTTACTGATCTTTAACAATGACAATCCAATAATATTACCCAAAGCAAAGAACTGCTGTCACTTTACCAATGGACTATCACACCACTCTTCAAATACATTCACCCTGATGTGGAAATTCAAAAGAAAAGTTCAAAACTACTTTCTGAAAACTACAACTTTTCTGGCTTGACTGCATGGTTGATTCAAATTCATAACTTGAGCTCAACTTTTCCAAAATATAAAAATTCTTCATGTTTTCCTATTGCCTTCACTTTCTGGTCAATAAAATGTAATGTACCTGACCCTGTTTACCTAGGAAATCTTTGTAAGTTGTAGACGTTCCTTGTCACTTGGAACTTCCCAAGGTTGCAAACACAAGTCCCTACTTATCTCACAATGCAAATTCTAAATCCAACATCACATTAGCCTTCATTAGAAATGCATGAACCTAACACCTTCATGCGCACACACACACATACAGACATGTTTACGCAGACACACTCAAAAATATATTCTTTTTACTTAACATTCATCATCACTAAAATTATGAAAAGGTTTGATTGGATAAGTGTAGGCAAAATATTTCCACATGTGGGAATTTGCCGATGGATATAAGTTACTATTCAATACAACAGGAAATTCAGGAGAAACTTCACCCAGAGACTGATCAGATTGTGTAAGTCACTGTCACATTCAGGGGCTTGAGGTGCATAGTGTAAATGCAAAGAAAACTATTCTCAAACTATAGGCTCAATGCTGAGATTGGTAGATTCTTGTGTACTCAGGGAATCAACGTCGACAAGGAAAGGGAGAGAAAGTGGAATTGTGTTGAGGTTTAACCATGGTCTTCTTGAATGAGGAATCAACATTTCAGGGCCTATAGCTGCTCCTGTTTTTCTCTTACCTGCATAGTTCCCTCAGTAAACTAACCCTAATGGTTATAAAGCTCTGTCAACCTATTAGCTAGACCTCATCAGTTTAATGGAACATATATTCACCTTAGCAGCAGAATAACGTATTGTACATTATTGTTGTAGCATTGCTGTCTAGAAGTCACAGTTTGCAGTGAACAAAGCCACAGAAGGCCCACTAGAAAGGTCTTTATTTGTTGCTTCAAGGTCTGAGTACATTTATAATACTTGGTTTCCTTTTTCTTTTACTTTTACTTTTTAGGTAATTGCAAAGAATCTGGACCAGAAATTTGCATATATTCAGGTAACCTTTGTCAATCCTTACTTTGATGAAAAAGAATTGCCTGAAAGGAAGACACCTTTTGAGAGAAACCACAACATCACCCGATTTGTTTTTGAGACCCCGTACACGCAATCTGGGAAGAAGCAAGGAGGGATTGAGGAGCAATGCAAAAGGCGAACAATTTTAACAAGTAAGGCCAGGTTTATGCAAGTAATTGAATAACAATAAGCAGGATCACCAATCTATCAGTATGATTCCTGTTCCAAAGATCAAATAATCACACGTCAACTTTCACAGAATCATAGAAATGTTACAGCGCAGAAAGAGGCCATTTGACCCATCGTGTCAATGCTGGATCTCTGAAGGAATAATTCATCTAGTGGCATTCTCCTGCCTTCACACGTAATCCTACACATTGTCCCATTTTGGATAGTAATAACCCAATTCCCTTTTAAATGTCTCTATTGATTCAACCTCTTTCACGCACTCAGGCAGTACCTTCAAGATCCTAATCACTCGCTGTGTAAAAATGTTTCCTCTCCTGTTTCCATTGCTTCTTTTGCCATTAATCATAAATCTCTGCCCATTGATTCTTGAACCACCCACCAGTGGGAACAGTTTCTCCCTTTCTACTTTGTCCAGGTGCCTCATGATTGTGAATGACTTTATCAAATCTTCCCTCTACTCCAGGGAAAGCCTCTCCAACCTGTCCACTTAACTGGGGATTTTCATCCCAAAACCGTCCTTGTGTATCTTTTCTCCACGCTCTCCACTGCCTTCACATCTTTCTGAAAGTATGGTGTACAGAACTGGACGCAGTGCTACAGCTCAGCTTGAACCAGCATTTTGTACACGTTCTATGCACCAGCATTGTTTGGTTGTAAGCAACCAACAATATGTGTACTACTGCATCCCCATTCCAGGATTTAAGGCTCCCTGGTCCGGCACAGTACTGAAGAAGTCACTATCTGGGGGTTAATTTTCACCTTGTTTCCTCAGCATTGGGGTAACCTGGTCGAACAGAGAGCCTGCATTATGGAACCCATCTGATTTTAATTCCACCAACTCGGATATAGGTCAGGCAGGCAGGATAATGGGCTCTTTCATTCCATTGGGTGCTTGCTAACGGGTGCAGCTCAGTAACCTGTTGTTAATTGCCTCCAGCAACACACTCCTTCCCGTATGTGAAGAAGAGGATTGCGGTTATGCATGAGCACCAGGTCGAGCTGAAACCCATCGATGTCGCCATCGATGAAATGAATGATCGAACAACTGAGCTGCGAAAGTTGTGCACCTCGAACGGCCTGGACATGATCCAACTCCAGCTCAAACTCCAAGGCTGCGTATCAGTGCAGGTGAGAACCATGATCTTTGGAAAGTGAAACTTCCCTGCCTTATCTGATCGTTGCCTTTAGAAAGATGGCAATGACCTTTTATCACTGCCCCTAACCCTGGGTAATTGCAAATGCAGATTGAAAGAGCAAACACCCACTTGTGCGACAATATATTTTTGTATTTAGCTTGCCCCTCTGCTGGATGCCTCAGATGAAAAGCTTTCCATCATAAGGGTCAGAGGTGTTGGATGATCATTTTTATCTCGGTGTGCAGCAATGGAACAACATCCTTAATTCCTTATTGAGAAAGAACATCAAATCTTTGAGAGAGCCATTGTTCTGTGGCTGCTGGCTTTTCGCCACAAACCCAGTAATCATGTTGGAACTCTGGAAATTAACCTTTTGTAACCTGAACCAATAAGAGGTAAAACTCTTAAGAGGGTGCAGGAGCAGAGTGACCTGGGCATATATGTGCACAGATTATTGACGGTGGCAGGACAGGTGGAGAGAGCAGTTAATAAAGCATATAGTATTCAGGGCTTTATTAATAAAGCCATAGAATACAAGAGCAAGGGCAGCATGGTAACATAGTGGTTCGCACAGTTGCTTCACAGATCCAGGGTCCCAGGTTCGATTCCCGCTTTGGGTCACTGTCCGGAGTCTGCACATTCACCCCGTGTCTGCGTGGGTTTCCTCCCACTGTCCAAAGACGTGCAGGTTAGGTGGATTGGCCATACTAAATTGCCCTTTAGTGTCCAGAAAAGGTTAGATGGGGTTACGGGACAGGGTGGAGGTGTGGGCTGGAGTTAAGGTGCTCTTTCCAAGGGCCGGTGCAGATTCGATGGGCCGAATTACCTCCTTCAGCACTGTAAATTCAATGATGAAGGAGGTTATGCTTGTCATGATATGCAGACATGCAGATAATGATATACAGACAGGCACAGACAGGCAGCTTATGAACACAGAGAACAGGACATGACCAATGAGCAGGCAGGACACTCGGGTGGTATCTCACTATAAAAGGCACGAGGCACTCGCACTCCATCTCTTTCCACTGATGAACATCTACAGAGTGAGTCAGGGTGTATGTACAGTATCACACCTCCAGCACATGGCTAAGAGCTGGTCTGGTTCAGTCAGACAGAGTAGCCACACTTAGGTCAGCAGAGAGTCGAACTCATAGAGAACAGTGCTACTGGTTCAATAAATCAGATTGAGCTAACTTCAAGGTCTGGAGTATCTTTTGGTTAAAGCTGCATCCAGTTGCACCCTGTGTTATCCCAGAGTTCATAACACATCATGCTACCAGGAGACTGCTTAATCTAGGTGGTTTACCTCAGTCCGTTCCATGACGACCAGCGAATGTATCCCGGCACCATGGCGAAGATTCAGGCTCCTCACCAGCTCAGGACTTCCGGCAATCTCAGTGCCAACTGACGGACATTCAAGCAAAAGTTTCTGCTGTACATCGAAGCCTCAGACCTCGAGGGTGCGTCTGATGCAAGGAAGATCGCGCTTCTCCTCTCAACAGCGGGTGATCAAATATCAAACTCTTCAACTCTTTTCACTTCACCGAAGGCCAAGACAAGACAGTTTCAGACCATCCTGGACACGTTTGACAGTCACTGTGAAGTGGACACCAATGAAATCTTCGAGGGCTACATATTCAACAGCGTCTTCAAGGTAAAGATGATTCTTTCAACTCCTGAAATAACCTCTTCACCTTCGACAACAAGTTCTTCATCCAGGCCATCCTATCGTTTCCGGCAATGGGACCCTGTGTGAGAACATCTCTGGCTACATCGAGGGCATCTTGAAACCCATTGTACAAAGTACGCCCAGCTTCTGTCACGACACGACGGACTTCCTACAGAAACTCAGCACCCATGGACCAGTTGAACCAGGAACATTCCTCGTCACAATGGATGCCTCGGCACTCTACACCAGCATCCTCCATGACGACAACATCCTCAGTACTCAACACCGACAACTGCCAATCTCCAGACGCAATTCTGCAACTCATCCGCTTCATTCTGGATCACAACGTCTTCACCTTCGACAACAAGTTCTTCATCCAGATGCACGGAACAGCCATGGGAACCAAATTTGCACCTCAATATGCAAACATCTACATGCACAAGTTTGAACAAGACTTCCTCACCGCACAGGACCTTCAACCGACGTTATACACCAGATACATCGATGACATTTTTTTCCTTTGGAGCCACAGCGAAGAATCACTGAAACGACTACACGATGACATCAATAAGTTCCATCCCACCACCAGACTCACCATGGACTAGTCTCCAAAATCAGGTGCATTCTTGGACACACTCATCTCCATCAAGGACGATCACCTCAGCGCTTCGCTTTACCGCAAGCCCACAGACAACCTCACGATGCTCCACTTCTCCAGCTTCCACCCTAAACACATTAAAGAAGCCATCCCCTATGGACAAGCCCTCCGTATACACAGGATCTGCTCAGACGAGGAGGAGCGTAACAGACATCTACAGATGCTGAAAGATGCCCTCGGACGAACAGCATATGGCGCTCGACTCATCGATCGACAGTTCCAATGTGCCACAGCAAAAAACCGCACCGACCTCCTCCGAAGACAAACACGGGACACAACTGACAGAGTACCCTTCGTCGTCCAATACTTTCCTGGAGTGGAGAAACTACGACATCTTCTTCGCAGCCTTCTACACATCATCGATGAAGGTGAACATCTTGCCAGGGTCATCCTCACACCCCCACTACTTGCCTTCAAACAACCGCGCAACCTCAAACAAACCATTGTTTGCAGCAAACTACCCAGCCTTCAGAACAGCGACCACGACACCACAAAACCCTGCCGTGGCAATCTCTGCGAGACGTGCCAGATCATCGACATGGATACCACCATTACATGTGAGAACACCACCCACCAGGTACGTGGTACATACTCGTGCGACTCGGCCAAAGTTGTCTACCTCATACACTGCAAGAAAGGATGTCCCGAGGCGTGGTACATTGGCGAGACCATGCAGACGCTGCGACAACGGTTGAATGGACATCACGCGACAATCGCCAGGCAGGAATGTTCCCTTCCAGTCGGGGGCAGTCAAGGGCATTCAGCCTCTGATCTCCGGGTAAGCATTCTCCAAGGCGGACTTCAGGACGCGCGACAACGCAGAATTGCCGAGCAGAAACTTATAGTCAAGTTCCGCACGCATGAGTGCGGCCTGAACCGGGACCTGGGATTCATGTCGCATTACATTCATCCCCCACCATCTGGCCTGGGCTTGCGAAATCCTACTAACTGTCCTGGTTTGAGACAATTCACACCTCTTTAACCTGGGATTACCCATCTCTCTGGGTCTGTAAAGACTTGATTACCTGCAAATGCTCGCATTCTAAGCATTGTCTGGCATCTTTGAATTTATCTATATATATGTTTGGAACATACCTCTTCATTCACCTGAGGAAGGAGCAGTGCTCCGAAAGCTAGTGTTTGAAACAAAGCTGTTGGACTTTAACCTGGTGTTGGAAGACTTCTCACTGTGCTCACCCCAGTCCAACGCCGGCATCTCCACATTATGTTTGCCAAGTCATACCAGTTCAAACATGTCACTTCCAGCCCACACTATCCGCAGTCCAATGGGAAGGTTGAGAAAGGGGTGCACATTGTGAAACAGCTCATCTGCAAAGCCGCGGATTCTGCTTCTGACATCTACCTCACGCTGCTTGTGTACAGGGCGACCCCGCTGTCCACTGGCATGTCGCCGTCTCAACTCCTGAGGAACAGGGACCTGCGGACAACACTTCCAGCCATACACTTGCCCAACCTGGATCACCTCCCGGTGCTGCAGAAGGTGCAGCAGCTCCGAAACCAGCAAAAGCAGGGCTATGATGCTCATGCCACCGATTTGCCCGTGTTATCCCCGGCAGACACTGTCAGGATCAAGATACCGGATGGTGGCTGGTCTACTCCAGCTGTCGTTGTTCGACAGGCTGCGTCCCGCTCGTAGGTTGTACGTATAGCTGATGGTTCTGTTGTGCGATGAAACAGACGGGCACTAAGCAAAGTTGCCTGCCCGCAACCGCTTTCTTCTCCGCCTGTCAAGGCGCCGTCGTCCCCACCACCACCTCTCCGGCAATCGACAAGGATCAGACGCAAGCCCCAGAGACTGGACTTTTTCTCTTTTCTCACGTTAGACAGCTGTCTTCACATGTAAGTACATTCCCATATGCCAACAAAACATTTTTTAAAAAGGGGAGATGTCATGATATGCAGACATGCAGATAATGATGTACAGACAGGCAGCTAATGAACAACGAGAACAGGACATGACCAATGAGCAGGCTGGATACTTAGGGGTGGTATCTCACTATAAAAGGGACGAGGCACTCCATCTCTTTCCACTGATGAACATCTAGAGTGAGTCAGGGTGTATGTGCAGTATCACAGCTCCAGCACATGGCTAAGAGCTAGTCTGGTTCAGTCAGACAGAGTAACCACACTTGGGTTAGCAGAGAGTCGAACTCCTAGAAAACTGTGCTAACTGTGCTACTGGTTCAATAAATCAGATTGAACTAACTTCAAGGTCTGGAGTATCTTTTGGTTAAAGCTGCATCCAGTTGCAGCCTGTGTTATCCCAGAGTACATAACACATCAATGCTGAGTTTACACAAGACACTAGTTGGACCTCAGCTGGAATGTTGTGTCGGGTTCTGGGCACAACCCTGTCGGAAGGATGTTGAACACATTGGAGAGAGTGCAGAAGAGATTTACAACAAAATGGTTCCAGGGATGAGAAACTTCAGTTGTGAGGATAGATTGGAGAGCTTTGATTTGTTCTCCTAGGAAAGAAGAAGATTAAGAGGAGATTTGGGGGAGATTCACCGCCAGCAGCGGACTTCCTGTTGAGGCTGAGAATCTCACGAGCGATGCTCCAGTCCCACACTGACGGCAGCATTGATGTTCATACCCCGGGCCAGCGAAAGGCTGCAAATGGGTCATCTGAACCTATTTGCATCCTATTAACAGGCAGGACAGCGGATTCTCCATGGCTCCATGATGCTCTGGCCCTCTGGGCCGGGAAGCACATGGACATGGATTGGTGTAATTATTTGTCAGCATGGGCTGGTGGGCTAAGGGGATAGGTATTTAATATAGCTTCCCCCAAAGTCCATCGGAGGGCCACTCCCCCTACAATGCAGATCCTGCCCAGTTCCCCCGCCACCAGACCCCCTTCCTCCGCCACCAGACCCCCCCGCCACCAGACCACTCTGATGCGCTAACAATTGCACACAAAGACTCAAATTGGTACAAGAGAGGCTTTATTACCGTGAGATGTTATTCCTTCGACTGCAGCTGTAGAATGGCAGCTCAGGAGAACTCATGAATATTTATACTGCTCCCTGTGGGCAGAGCTAGCCGGCAGGGGCTTACCGGCAAACCTGTAATAGCAGGTACTGCTGTACATCTCCTAATACTGGCACACACATACAGTGGTGGATCACCACATTCACCCCCTGTTAAGAATGAGTCCGGCGGGGGTGACGTGAAACTATGTACATGATCCGTGATTTATTTAAAGAGGGGAGGGGAAAAAATAACAAGTGTCCATCTTGCAACCCGGTGCCCGTCATAGGTTGAGTCTGACCGGCAGTCTGACAGTTCGTTGAGAGCGATGCAGCAGTGGTGGCGACGTCTGCACAGGCGGTGTCGGCATTGACGGCATCGGTGGTGTTGGTGCTGGCCAGTGGCTGGACGACTCCAGGAACGTGCCAAAATCTTCCATGTCCTCTAGTGTGAGCAGGGGAACGAGGGATGGACATGGTGGGGATGGTGCTGGGAGTGTCGGGGGAGGGGAGGTTGGCGCGTGGGTGGGGAGGTGTGTGTGAGTGGGATCAGTACCTGAGGGAGCCAGGTCCCTGAGCGAGACTGTATCCTGGCGGCCGTCGGGGAACTCCACGTCGGCATACTGGGGTTTTGCGTGGAGCAGGCGTAACCTGTCCACCAGAGGGTCTGCCTTGTGGAGTCTGGCAAGGGGCAGCACGGTAGCAAGGGGCAGCTCGGTAGCATGGTGGTTAGCATAAATGCTTCACAGCTCCAGGATCCCAGGTTCGGTTCCCGGCTGGGTCACTGTCTGTGCGGAGTCTGCACGTCCTCCCCGTGTGTGCGTGGGTTTCCTCCGGGTGCTCCGGTTTCCTCCCACAGTCCAAAGATGTGCGGGTTAGGTGGATTGGCCATGCTAAATTGCCCGTAGTGTCCTAAAAAGTAAGGTTAGGAGGAGGGGGGTTGTTGGGTTACGGGTATAGGGTGGATACGTGGGTTTGAGTACATAGAACATAGAACAGTACATCACAGAACAGGCCCTTCGGCCCTCGATGTTGTGCCGAGCAATGATCACCCTACTCAAACCTACGTATCCACCCTATACCCGTAACCCAACAACCCCCCACCCCTTAACCTTACTTTTTAGGACACTACGGGCAATTTAGCATGGCCAATCCACCTAACCCGCACATCTTTGGACTGTGGGAGGAAACCGGAGCACCCGGAGGAAACCCACGCACACACGGGGAGGACGTGCAGACTCCACACAGACAGTGACCCAGCCGGGAATCGAACCTGGGACCCTGGAGCTGTGAAGCATTTATGCTAACCACCATGCTACCGTGCTGCCCCTAGAGTAGGGTGATCATTGCTCGGCACAACATCGAGGGCCGAAGGGCCTGTTCTGTGCTGTACTGTTCTATGTTCTATGTTCTAGGCCTACGCAGTAGGACCGGCCCTGGAGCTGACACCCCGGATGTAGACTTCCTAGCGAAGGTAAAAACACGTTCATGGGGTGTGTTGTTAGTCGCGGTGCACAGCAGTGACCGAATGGAATGGAGTGCATCAGGGAGGACCTGCTGCCAGCGAGCGTCCGGAAGGTTCCTGGACCGTAGGGCCAGCTGGACGGCCCTCCATACCGTCCCGTTCTCCCTCTCTACCTGCCCGTTTCCCCGGGGGTTGTAGCTGGTCGTCCTGCTGGAGGAGATACCTCTGCTGAGCACGAACTGACGCAGCTCATCGCTCATGAATGAGGATCCCATGTCACTGTGGATGTAGTCGGGGAAACCGAACAGAGCGAATATGGAATCGAGGGCTTTGATGACGGTGGCAGACGTCATATCCGGGCATGGCATGGCGAAGGGGAACCTAGAGAATTCATCGACCACACTAAGGATGTAGGTGTTGCGGTCGGTGGAGTGGAGGGGCCCTTTGAAATCCACGCCGAGGCGTTCAAAGGGGCGGGACACTTTCACCAGGCGCGCGCTGTCTGGCCGGTAGAAGTGCGGCTTGCACTCCGCACAGACCTGGCAATCCCTGGTGACTGTCCGTACTTCCTCGACGGAGTAGGGCAGATTGCGAGCTTTGACTAGGTGGTACAACCGAGTGACCCCTGGATGGCAAAGGCTCTCGTGCAAGGCACGAAGCTGGTTCACTTGTGCGCTGGCACATGTACCTCGGGAGAGGGCGTCTGGGGGCTCGTTGAGCTTGCCGGGGCAATACAAGATTTCGTAATTATAGGTGGAGAGCTCGATTCTCCACCGCAAGATTTTGTCGTTTTTGATGTTGCCCCGCTGCGTGTTGTTGAACATGAAGGCTATCGACCGTTGGTCAGTGAGGAGAGTGAACCTCCTGCCGACCAGGTAATGGGTCCAGTGCCACACCCCCTCAACGATAGCCTGGGACTCCTTTTCAACAGAGGAATGTTGAATTTCGGAGGCATGGAGGGTGCGGGAAATGAATGCCACGGGTCTGCCTGCCTGGTCTAGAGTGGCGGCAACGGCGACATCTGAAGCGTCGCTCTCTACTTGAAAGGGCAGTGTCTCGTCTACTGCGTGCATCCCGGCCTTGGCTATGTCTGAGCGAATACGGGCGAAGGCCTGTTGTGCGTAGGCCGTAAGGGGAAATTGCGTGGACTGGATCAGTGGGCGGGCCTTGTCCGCGTATTGTGGGACCCACTGGCCGTAGTAAGAAAAGAACCCCAAGCATCGTTTGAGAGCCTTGGGGCAGTGGGGGAGGGGAAGCTCCAGGAGGGGGCGCATGCGGTCGGGATCGGGCCCCAGTAGTCCGTTTTGGACTACGTAGCCGAGGATGGCTAAGCGGTCTGTGCTGAATACGCACTTCTCCTTGTTATAAGTGAGATTGAGGAGAGATGCGGTGTGGAGAAATTTGGCACGGTTGGCGTCATGGTCCTGCTGGTCGTGGCCGCAGATGGTGACATTGTCTCAGTACGGAAACGTGGCCCGCAGTCCGTACCGGCCAACCATTCAGTCCATTTCTCGTTGAAATACCGAGACCCTGTTATTGATGCTGAAGGGAAGCCTAGGAAATTGATAGAGTCGACCGTCCGCCTCGAAGGCAGTGTAGGGATGCTCCGATTTATGGATGGGGAGCTGGTAGTAGGCGGATTTCAGGTCAATTGCTGAGAAGACCCAGTACTGCGCAATCTGATTGACCATATCAGATATGTGAGGGAGGGGGTACGCGCCGAGCTGCGTGTACCGGTTGATGGTCTGGCTGTAGTCCACGACCATCCTGTGTTTCTCCCCAATTTTAACCACCACCACTTGGGCTCTCCAGGGACTGTTGCTGGCCTCGATAATGCCCTCCCGAAGCAGCCGCTGGACTTCGGACCTGATGAAGGTCTTGTCCTGGGTGCTGTACCATCTGCTCCTGGTGGCGACGGGCTTGCAATCTGCAGTCAGATTGGCAAAGAGGGAGGGAGGGTCACCCTTGAGGGTTGTGAGGCCGCAAACGGTGAGTGGGGGTAGGGGTCCGCCGAATTTGAGGGTGAGGCTCTGGAGGTTACATTGGAAGTCCAGGCCCAGTAAGAGTGTCGCACAGAGGTTGGGGAGAACGTACATGCGGAAACGGCTGAATTCAACGCCTTGTACGGTGAGAAACCCCGGATCGGGACAGAGTGGGATCCGGAGGCCAGGGTGATCCGCTGGTTGGCGGGATGGACCGCGAGGGAGCAGCGCCTTACCGTGTCCGGATGGATGAAGCTATCGGTGCTCCCGGAGTCAAGTAGGCAGTAGGTCGCGTGGCCGTTGATGGCCACCGTCGTTGAAGCGGTAGCCAGGTTGCGAGGACGAGATTGGTCGAGCGTCATGGAGGCAAGTAGCGGGCGATCGTCCTAAGAGTCCGACGAGTAGCGGCAGCGAACCGGGTCCCGTGGTCCAGTCCCGAGGGGAGGACAAAATGGCAGCGTCCGTAGTACCTGCGGGGAAGAAGATGGCGGCGCCCATGCAGCGCACGTTATTGGGGCGGGGCAAGATGGCGGCGACCATGGAGCGCACGTTGTGGGGGCGGGGCAAGATGGCGGCACCCACTGATCGCACGTGGACCCGGGGGAGGAAGATGGCGGCGCCCATGGTGCGCATATTGCGGGGGCAGCGAAAGATGGCGGCGTTCAGTGATCGCACGTGGACCTGGGGGGGAAGATGGCGGCGCCCACTGGTCGCACGTGGCCCCGGGAGCAGCAGACGGCAGGGCCCATTGCTCGATCGGCTGAGGAAAGGGGGAGAGGTCGGGCGCGATAGCGGCAACTGCGCGGGCCTGACACACTGCTGCAAAGTGGCCTTTCTTGCCACAGGATTTACAGGTCGCGGCACGGGCCGGGCAACACTGGCGGGGATGCTTCTGCTGGCTGCAGAATTAGCAGCGGGTACCCCCAGGGTGTGCGGTGTGGCGAGCAGCGCAGGCATACTGCGCGGGAGCGGCCCCAGTCAGGGGGGTCGGTTGCGGGGTCCACGAGGGGTAGGATGGGTGGGCCGCGCAGCGGGCGGGATAGGATTGCACGTTACGGGAAGAGACCGTCATAGAGAGCGCTAAAGTCTTTGTCGCTGCTAGATCGAGCGCGGCCCCTTCCAGCAGTCATTGCCGGATGGGGTCCGATGCAATACCCGTCACAAAAGCATCTCGCATGAGGAGGTTGGAATGTTCCGTATCCATGACGGCCTGACACTCGCAGTCCCGTACTGGAGGGATAAGGGCCCGCCAGAAGTCCTCAATCGACTCAACGGTTGCAGGACGCGAGTGGCGAGTACATGCCTCACAAACAGAGTGTTCATCAACTGGACGTAATTTTCTTTGAGAAGTTCCATGGCGTGGGCGTAGTTCGGCGTGCCCTGTATCAGCGGGAACACGCTGGAGCTCAACCTTGAGTAGAGGAGTTGAATTTTCTGACCTTCCGATGGTGCAGGGTCCGCTGAGGTGATATAAGCCTCGAAGCAAACCAGCCAGTGGTTAAAGTCTTTTCTGGCATTCGCTGATTGCGGATCCAGCTGCAAGCGGTCGGGTTTAATTCTGATGTCCATGATGTGGAAAATCTCACGGTAATAAATTGATGTGCTAACAATTGCACACAAAGACTCGGATCTGTACAAGATAGGCTTTATTACCGTGAAATGTTATTCCTTCGACTGCAGCTGTAGAATGGCAGCTCAGGAGAACTCATGAATATTCATACTGCTCCCTGTGGGCAGAGCTAGCCGGCAGGGGCTTACCGGCAAACCTGTAATAGCAGGTACTGCTGTACATCCCCTAATACAGGCACACACATATATATATATATATACAGTGGTGGATCACCACACACTCCCCACCAGACCCGTCCCCGTGAGAGAATCCCATCAGAGACCCCATCCACCATATCATAGACCCCCCCCCTATATCATTTAGTCCCACCTGGATGCCAAAGAGGAGTCCAGGCATAAATAGTGAAAAATCCTGCTTTTCACTCATCTGTCCCTTACACCTACCGCCTCATACAGAGATGTAGAAAGCAGCACCTGTTACATCATAGAAAGCCAAAGCTACATCGCAAGGCTTTAAACTCCCTCAGATCCTTTGATCTGCTAGACTTCTATTCGCTTTCGAAAAGAAAAAGCATTTCGATTTCAGCCTACGATATGCTTGGGGAAAGATGCCCTAACTTGTCAGCGGGCAGAGGGGGCCCGCTGCCGGACCTCGCTATCGGGCTGCCCACCCAAAATGGCAACCTAATAGTGGGATTCAGAACTGAATCCCTTGCGCTCTCCGCCATGCATAAATTTGCACAACAAGGCAGAGGGAATCGCTTCTGGGCGTCACTCCTAGCACCAGTGCAAACCAGCAGCGATTCAGCTCCAGCAGCGAAAGAACATAGTCACCCAAACGGAGAATCCAGCTCTTGACAGAGATGTTCAAAGTCATGGGGGGGGGGGGGGCTCAGAGAATAGATATGGAGGAACTGTTCTGGCTTGTAGAAGTATGCGAACAAGATGGCACAGATTTAAAGCGATTTGTAAAAGTAGCAGGTGTGATGTGAGAAAAAAACCTTTTCACAGAGCGAGTGGTTGGGGTCTGGAATGCACTGTCTGGAAGTGTGGTGGAAACATGTTTAATCAAGGCATTCAAGAGAGTATTAGATGATTATTTGAGTCGTAACAATATGCAGGGATATGGGGAAAATGCTGGGAAATGGCACTAAGGCATGTTGTTCATTTGGAGAGGTGGTACAGGCATGATGGGCTTCCTGCAGTCTTAACAATTCTAGGGTTATGAGGACATTGGAGAAATTCAGGCTTATGGTCTCAAAAGCGATGGAATGGCTGAGAAGGTTTTGAAGGTGGACGATGTCAGAGAGGTGGTAATGGAAGGGAGCTGGCTTGACACTTTTTGTGTGCCTTTCAGTCTGCGATGACAATATTTCACTGTCAGGCATCTTTTTCTAATTCATGTCCTTTCATGAACAGGGCAACTCTCCAACCGAAGATGCATTTAGATACAAAAAGGATTGATGAATAATTAAATTCCTTTGTACTGCCAACATGTGCGTGCCATATTTACAATTGGATTGTGGAGTGCAATGGAACTTTGTGAAAAAAATATTGAAATGAGGAATACGAAAAGGCCACTTGATAAAGGGGACCATGTATCAGCTGCCATGTTGCAAATTCTATATGTCGTGAAAAGTGGTTACATCACTCCCCAGAGATGAATCGTTGTAATATCTACTTATACCAGCCTCTGTCATTCAATATTCACTATGTGCTTTCTATTCCAAGATCCCTGTAGAATATGGCCAATTATATTCCAGGAAACATCTTTATCAACATCTCGCCCGATAACTTTCATTCCTCCAATGCTGCCAATACAGTCTTAACCAGGTCAAAGGTTAGGAATCCTGTGGCAAGTAACTCACCTCCTGACTCCCCAAAGCCTGTTCACCATCTACAAGGCACAAGTCATGAGTGCGATGGAATATTCTCCGCTTGGCTGGATGAGTGCAGCTCCATCTCGGGCAAAGCAGCCCTTTTGATGGCTACCATTTTCACAAACATTCGCTACCTCCACCATCGATGAACAGTGTTATCCATGTGCACCATCTATTGTGTGCACTGCAGGAGCTCAGCAATGTTCCTTAGGCAGCACCTTCCAAATCCACAGCCACTACCATCCAGCAGGACAAGAGCAGCAGATGCCTGGGAACCCCACCACCTGGAGGTTCCCCTCCAAGTCACTCACCACCCCAACTTGGAAATATATCGCCGTTCCTTCACTGTTGCTGGGGCAAAATCCTGGCATTCCTTCCCTAACAGCACTGTGGGTGCACCTGCATCTCCGGTACTGTAGCAGTTCAAGGAGCCAGCTCACCGTCACCTTCTGAAGGACAACTAGGGATGGGCAATAAATGCTAGCCTAACCAGTGACACCCATATCCCGTAACAAACCATCTCCAGAACCATACAAATTCAAGGTAGTGAAAAATCCAAGGAGTGCTGCACTGAATGAAGTGTTATCTCTCAATTTGGGTAAGAGTCCCTATCTGCCCACGCAGGTAGATGTAATAGATCACCTGAAAATATTTGAAAAAAGAGTTGTGGAGCTTTCTCTGGTGGCTTGACCAACATTCATCCCCCAACCAACATCATTGTTTAGTCACTTCTTTCATTGCTGTTTGTGGGAGCTTGCTGTGCGCAAATTGGCTGCTGTGTTTCTGATGGTCACTGCACTCCAGAAGTACTTCATTGGCTGTACAGCAGTTTGGAACATGCTGAGTTATGAAAAGCGCTATATAAATGCACTCATGTTCCCCCTCTATCCTCACTGTATCCAAACCAAGATGGACTGCACCGGTCATATCCCTAACTCAAGCATGTCCATAATGGTGACTACTTCTAATGTGAAAACTGTGTTTACTTCTCACCTGGTTCGCAGCCTGTAACTCGCTCCACAAGTAATCACATGGAGCATCTAATCTAAATAGTGATCTTGCAAAATTACAAAACACCACAATTTTAATGCTTGCATGTGAAACAAGCCTGTCTACAAAACCGCCGTTTGAAAATTTGAACAGAGTCCTCCTTTGACTGTGCCGAGAATGTTTACATAATTTCACTAAGTCTGATGAATCATTTAGCCTCTCCTCATGCCCTGAATTGATGCTTTGCTGTATGTTTGTCCTGAAGTATGAAGGCATGTGCTTTTGCCTCCAATCTGTTGTAGGTGAATGCTGGTCCATTGGCCTATGCAAGAGCATTCCTCGATGACAATAAATCGAGCAAGCTTCCAACCAAGAAAGTGAAGCGACTGAAGGAAATATTTCGGTGAGTGTATTGGAAGGATTACTTATCGGCTTGGTGCGTGGCAGTTATAGAGTTTACAGGCAACTCATTTGAGTAAAGACACTTGGGTTATTGGTAATACAAAAAAAAGTGGATTGTCACGAGATCGCTCATTGAGGCCAGCCAGCGCTGCCTGTTGTAAAAATTTTCATCAGTACAGAAACAGAACATAGTGTGATTGCTGAAATCAGCTACCTCATGCAATTTCTTCACTTCCACTTGACTCACTGCCCTCTATTTACCTTCCTCTGTGTCCCTTCCCCCTCCTGTTTCCCCCTCCCTCTCCGAGCCATTCGCTCTCCCTCTCCTCCCCCTTCCACCCCCCTCCTCCATTGCTCGCCTTTCTCTCCCCTTTCCCCCTCCCCTTCCCCCTCCCCTTTCCCCCTCCCTTTCCCCCTCCCCTTTCCCCTTCCCTTTCCCCTCCCCTTCCCCCTTTCCCCCTCCCCTTTCCCCCTCCCCTTTCCCCCTCCCCTTTCCCCCTCCCCTTTCCCCCTCCCCTTTCCCCCTCCCCTTTCCCCCTCCCCTTTCCCCCTCCCCTTTCCCCCTCCCCTTTCCCCCTCCCCTTTCCCCCTCCCCTTTCCCCCTCCCCTTTCCCCCGTCCCCCTCCCCCTTTCCCCCGTCCCCCTCCCCCTCCCCTTTCCCCCTCCCTTCCCCCCTCCTCTTCCTTGCTCCCCATCCCTTCTACCCCTTTCACTTCCCCATCTCCCCTTTTACCTCCCCATCTCCCCTTTCCCCCCTCCCCTTCCCCCTCCCCTTCCTTGCTCCCCATCCCTTCTACCCCTTTCACTTCCCCATCTCCCCTTTTACCTCCCCATTTCCCCTTTCACCTCCCCACCTCCCCTTTCACCTCCCATCTCCCCTTTCTCCCTGCTCCCCTTCCCCGCATCCCTTTTTCCCCCTCCCCTTTTCATCTCCCCGATTCCCCTTTCTATCTCCCCACCTCACTTATCCCCCTCCCCACTTCCTCGTCTGCATCCCCTACCCCTCCCTCCCCTAATTCTCTGCTCCTTTTTTAATGTTAACATGTCTTGATAATCTGGCCCCGTTCACTCATTTTCCTCCTGCAGAATAGCAGGTGATGAGGGATCATCTATTCACCGAGCGAGCAGAGCATGGTGAGGAGAAACTTGACATATAGAGTCATGGAGGGTGGCGCGGTGGTTAGCACTGCTGCATCACTACATTCGATTGCGGCTCCAGGTCACTGTCCGTGTGGAGTTTGCACATTCTCCCCGTGGCTGCGTGGGTCTTTCACCACAACCCAAAGATGTAACGGGTAGGTGGATTGGCCACGCTAAATTGCCCCTTAAAAAGAATGAATCAATAAATATGGTCATAGAGTTTTTACAGCATTGTGTCCAGCCATCAAGCACCTATTTACTCTAATCCTATTTCTAGCACTTGGCACATAGTCCTGTATGCTATGGTATTTCTAGTGTTCATCTAAATACTACTTAAATGTTGTGAGGGTTCCGGCCTCTACCACCCTTTCAGGCAATGAGTTCCTGATTCCAACCATTTTCCTCACATCTCTTCTTAACCTCCTGCCCATTATGTTAAATCTGTGCCTGCTGGTTATTGGCCCCTCCACTAAGGGAAAAATACCTTCCTGTCTACTTTATCCGTGTCCCTCATAATTTCATGCACCTCAATCGGGTCCCGCCTCAGCCATCCCTGCTCCAAGGAAAACAACCCCAGTCTACCCAGTCTATCTTGATAGCTGAGACACTCCAGCCCAGGCAACATCCTGGTGAATCTTTTCTGCATCCTCTCTCGTGCAATGTCCAGAACTGCACACAGTGCTCCAGCTGTGGCCTGACCAGCGTTTTATGCAGCTCCATCTCTGCTGTTACTTTATAAACCGAGGGATAGAATATAAGTATCCCATATGCCCTCTTAACCGCCTTAACTACCCGTCCTGCTATCTTCAGGGATCCATACACATGCACTCCAAGTTCCCTCCAATCCTCTGATGTTCCTAGCATTCTATCGTTCATTGTATATTCCCTTGCCTTGTTAGTCCTCCCAAAATGCATTACCTCACACTTTTATATACACTGAGGGTTCTCACAGAATCCCGACAAGTAGGCCATTCAGCCCATCAAGTCTGCACCGAACCTCACCCAGGGTACCTCACCCAGGGCCACTCCCCCAGCCTATCCTCATAACCCCACCTAACCTGCACCTCTTTGGACACTGAGGTAATTTTAGTATAAGCAATCCACCTAATCTGCACATCTTTGGACTGTGGGAGGTAACCGGAGCACCAGGAGGATATCCAAGCACACACTGGGAGAACGTGCAAACTCCACACAGACAGTCCCCTTCGGCCGGAATTGAACCCAGGTCTCTAGCGCTGTGAGGCTGCAGTGCTAACCACTGTGCCGCTTGGATCAAAGGATCACCTTTAAAAGAAACATTTCACCTCTTAAGGGAAAAATTGGATAAGTATTTGAGGCAGATTCGGATGTAGGGCTTTGGAGAGGAAGTTGCTCAGTGTGATTCGTTTCCACATTCTGTATAATTGTCGGATACTAAAATAGACCTTGTTCTCGAATCGCACACAGGGAATTTGTTTCAGCCTGCAGCCTGGCTCTAGATTTAAACGAGAAGCTGATTAAGGAGGATCAGGTGGAGTACCACGAAGGGTTAAAAGCAAATTTCAAAGACATGGTGAAGGAATTGTCTGAAATCACCCACGAACAGGTCAGTGACACATGACTGCTGAGAGCGGGTGACACTAGTTTACTGACTGACTGTATCCCTTTTGTGTAATTTGCACCTACTTTCATCATGCATTTTCCCTGTAGTGAACTTTTTGCACAATTTGCTTCAGCATACGATTTAAGTGGTCATGTAGGCAAAGCCGTCAGAGGACCTTCGCTCACTCTTATGGCCCAGTCCAACGCTCTGTACCTCATCACCAAAGACATTTAGTCTTTATACTAGGCTGGATTTTACAGTCACCTGGATTTTACGGCACTCACTGACTTTACGTAAATCTGCTCACAATGTGTTCGCAGGCTCCAGATTGTAGACTTCCTCTCATCTGGTGTCAGTTTGAATTTTGCACCTTCTGCAGGGGATCGGTGGCGTTCAGCTACAGGGCAGCCAGCAGGCAGACTGATTAACTAGTCAGATTATTGAACTCTCACAGACAGCAAAGCAGGAAATGTATATCACATTCACAGTACAATACAGAAAGTGAAATAAGAATCGGGACATGTACATGTGAGAGACAATGTGCAAGTTAGGTGGATCGGCCATGCTAAAATTGGCCCATGGTGTCCAAAGATATGCAAGTTAAGTGGGTTGCAGGGATAGGATGGGGAAGTGGGCCTAGGTAGGGTGCTCTTTCACATGGTCGGTGCAGACTCAATGGGCCAAATGGCCGCCTTCTGCAGTGTAGGGATTCTATGGAGAAGCAGAATGCAAGGATTTTAAAAAGTGATTCTTTTAAATATTTGCAACATGGCTTTCCTAAAGGGGGATTAGACTCCACACTTCTCCACATAGGGCAGCAGGGTAGCATGGTGGTTAGCATAAATGCTTCACAGCTCCAGGGTCCCAGGTTCAATTCCCGGCTGGGTCACTGTCTGTGTGGAGTCTGCACGTCCTCCCCCTGTGTGCGTGGGTTTCCTCCGGGTGCTCCGGTTTCCTCCCACAGTCCAAAGATGTGCGGGTTAGGTGGATTGGCCATGCTAAATTGCCCGTAGTGTCCTAATAAAAGTAAGGTTAAGGGGGGGATTGTTGGGTTACGGGTATAGGGAGCATACGTGGGTTTGAGTAGGGTGATCATGGCTCGGCACAACATTGAGGGCCGAAGGGCCTGTTCTGTGCTGTACTGTTCTAAAATTGTCTCCTTTTGGTGCAGACAGGTCGGTCAAATGTAAGTCTCGCTTCATATGACATTGAAAACTCAGTTACTCTTGCTTGAACAATGCTTAATATTATTTTCGTTAGTGCTTGCAGTGAGAATAGTGGGTTTCAGACAGAGTGAAGGAGAAAGCTAGGTTAGGGCAGAGAAAGAGAGATAGAAAGTGAGCTCAGGGCAGAGAGAGGTACAAAGTGAGCTCCGGGCAGAGAGAGAGAGAAAGTGAGCTCCTGGCAGAGAGATAGAAAGTGAGCTCCGGGCCAAGAGAGAGAGAAAGTGAGCTCCGGGCAGAGAGAGATAGAAAGTGAGCTCCAGGCAGAGAGAGATGGAAAGTGAGCTCCAGGCAGAGACAGAATGTGAGCTCCAGGCAGAGAGAGATAGAAAGTGAGCTCCGGGCAGAGAGATAGAAAGCGAGCTCCGGGCAGAGATAGAAAGTGAGCTCCGGGCAGAGAGAGATAGAAAGTGAGCTCCGGGCAGAGAGATAGAAAGTGAGCTCCGGGCAGAGAGAGATAGAAAGTGAGCTCTGGGCAGAGAGAGATAGAAAGTGAGCTCCGGGCAGAGAGAGATAGAAAGTGAGCTCTGGGCAGAGAGAGATAGAAAGTGAGCACCGGGCAGAGAGAGATAGAAAGTGAGCTCTGGGCAGAGAGAGATAGAAAGTGAGCTCCGGGCAGAGAGAGATAGAAAGTGAGCTCCAGGCAGAGAGAGATGGAAAGTGAGCTCCAGGCAGAGACAGAATGTGAGCTCCAGGCAGAGAGAGATAGAAAGTGAGCTCCGGGCAGAGAGATAGAAAGTGAGCTCCGGGCAGAGATAGAAAGTGAGCTCCGGGCAGAGAGAGATAGAAAGTGAGCTCCGGGCAGAGAGATAGAAAGTGAACTCCGGGCAGAGAGAGATAGAAAGTGAGCTCCGGGCAGAGAGAGATAGAAAGTGAGCTCCGAGCAGAGAGAGATAGAAAGTGAGCTCCGGGCAGAGAGAGATAGAAAGTGAGCTCCGGGCAGAGAGAGATAGAAAGTGAGCTCCGGGCAGAGAGAGATAGAAAGTGAGCTCCGGGCAGAGAGATAGAAAGTGAGCTCCAGGCAGCGAGAGAGATAGAAAGTGAGCTCCGGGCAGAGAGAGATAGAAAGTGAGCTCCGGGAAGAGAGAGATAGAAAGTGAACCTGAGGCAGAGAGAGATAGAAAGTGAGCTCCGGGCAGAGAGAAATAGAAAGTGAGCTCCAGGCAGAGAGATAGAAAGTGAGCTCCAGGAAGAGAGAGATAGAAAGTGAGCTCCAGGCAGAGAGAGATAGAAAGTGAGCTCCGGGCAGAGAGAGATAGAAAGTGAGCTCAGGGCAGAGAGAGATAGAAAGTGAGCTCCGGGCAGAGATAGATAGAAAGTGAGCTGAGGGCAGAAAGAGATGGAAAGTGAGCTCCGGGCAGAGAGAGATGGAAAGTGAGGTCCGGGCAGAGAGAGATAGAAAGTGAGCTCCGGGCAGAGAGAGATAGAAAGTGAGCTCCGGGCAGAGAGAGGTGTAAAGTGAAGGGGAGAAACTAATGAAGAGAGGTAGGATGGATGAAATCCAAGCATATTGGTCAAATAAAGAAATGAGAATATGCTTCAGGAGCATGTATGATTACAGTGGGTAATGATTGGCTGGTTAATCAAGAAGTGAAAGAAGGGAAAGGTATTTTAAGGTTGCAGCTGACCACAAAAAGTGAAGTTCATGCTGTGGACAATGTGATTGTTGACAGTTCTGAAGTCCAAATGTACCCAGCAAAATGTGTGGTGAAACAAACAGCCACGTTTGTTCAAGCTTGTTGGTCCTTCGCAATCGGCTCCTCAAGCCTGGCACTGCCTGGAAACCTCCGGGAAATGTACGTGATTTTTCACCTTCAAAAGCTGGTAGTCCAACTATGCAATTTTTCTTTTCACAAAGCTTTTCAAGCATATTTCTTATTCCTTACTATTCAGTCAGCTCACACTGCGCTTTCAGGCAGTGCATTCCCAATCACAGCAACTCACCGCAAAGAAAGAACCTCTCCCTTGGTTCTTCCAATTATCTTCAATCTGCGTCCGTTGGTTGCCAATTCCGCTGTCACTGGAAACAGTTACACACTATCATTTCTTATCAGCCTCGTCCTCATGTTGAACACCTCAATTCAATCTCCCTTTACGCATCTCTGTTCTTGTGGAGAACCACCTCAGCTTTTCCAGCCATTCCATATAACTGAATCTGCGCATTCTCAGTATCGTCATAGCAAATCTCTCCTCCACTCTCCCCAAAGTTCAGCAACACGTTATGGGTGGGATTTACCGGTCGCGTTGCTCATGAAAAGCAGCGTAGCACAGTGCAGCGTGACGAGTAGATGCCGGGAGATCCCACTTCCGGGATCGAACTGGTTTGCCACACCTCGAGAGATCTAATGGAATCCTGCGAAACGTCGCGATGTGAGTCCCGCCCATTGTGAGTGGGATCACTTCCTGGCAAATCTGCATATTAGAGTGAGGCAGCTAGTCTCGCTGTAATATGCGTTCCCGAGATCTAACAAAGGCATGGGATCTAGATCTTTCACATTGGAGATCTCGGATGAGTGCCGTTCAGTACTGGTCTCCACAAACTGGGGCCAGGCGGAACAGTACTCGTGGAGGTCTCCCAGGGGATTAGAGGCACCAAGGTGCGTGCCCTCTGGGAAGGGTGTTACCCTGGCACTGTTATTGCCACCTGGGCGCCCTGACATTGCCAGCCTATCACCCTGGCAGTGGGGGTCTCGAGAAATCGGGACGACATTTAAAAATGGCTTCCCGATCTCTACTGAGGGGTCCCAGCAAGTGGAGCTCCTCCATGCACAAAACGGGGCTAAGTGTCGAGGAGTTCCCCGATCTAACCGGCTGGGCGTTAAATAGCAGGTGTTTCTCGGTGCTCTGAGCGGCAGGAAACGCCCGGCTAATCACACGCAACATGACTCTGTCCTCCTTTGGGTAGATCACGCCCAATGTTTATTTGCAAAATGATAGTAGCATGTTGACTTTAAGCAGTGCACTTTCTAATCCATAAGTACACAAACTTCACGCAATGAATATTGCACACTACTGCCAAATCGGTTGAATTCAACTCACGCTGGATCATTTTGCTTTTCAGTTTGAGCAGCTCCTCTTCTTTCACCTCTCTCGCATAGAATTGTGGGCAGCACGGTGGCACAGTGGTTAGCATAGTTGCTTAACAGCTCCAGAGTCCCAGGTTCGATTCCCGGCCGGGTCATTGTCTGTGCAGAGTCTGCACATTCTCCCCATGGCTGCGTGGGTTTCCTCCGGGTGTTCCGGTTTCCTCCCACAGTCCAAAGATGTGCAGGTTAGGGTGGATTGGCCATGCTCAATTACGCTTAGTGTCCAAAAACGTTAGGTGGGGTTACAGGGATAGGGTGGAAGTGTGGGGTTAAGTAGGATGCTCTTTCCAGGGCCAGTGCAGACTGGGTGGACCGAATGGCCTCCTTCTGCACTGTAAATTCTATGTAGAATCACAGAGGTCTACAGCGCAGAAAAGGCCATTCGGTCCATCGCATCTGTGTCGGTCAAAAACAACCACCCAAGTATTCTAAACCCACTTTCCAGCACTGGGTCCATACCCTTGTATGCCTCGCCACCGTAAGTGCACATCTAAATACAGCGACCATCCGAAAGGAAAATAAATGAAAAACAAGAGTCAACCCAAACCAGCAAAGGAAAAGAAAAGTGAATGTCTGCTAAAGTCGCAGCTGAAATTGTTAATCTTCTGTCTCTGCCCCTGGAAATAATTCTCTCCACATTTACTTTACAAATTCCAACTGCCTAAACTTTGCTCCTCCACAATATTTCTGAACCATGCCGTCACCTCCATTTTGATGCCATAGCCCTTCACTTTCATCCCGGTTGTTCTTGCGGAAACACCATTAATCTCCGCCCCTTTTACTCCAGGTGCCTGGGCCACAAAAACAGCAGGTCCTGCCCTTGTCTGCTAAAAATGCTCACTATTCCAGTGCGATCCTGAAATGTAGAGATAACCCCCAAGTGAATTGATCTACGGCAAACTCCCTTCTTAAGCCCCTCTCCCCTGTTACCTCCACCCTCAACTCCAGGAATAAGTTTGAGGCGGCCATAGACTTCCTTACTACTAAAACGAGAATATCCAATCTGTTGCCTCCCACTCACCCATTGGGATAAACTTGCTTCAATCTCCACCACCGCCCACTCCACCCCGTTCGCCCTGAATTTGCATCTTCCTTTAATTTCTCCCTAATTTCTCCTCATGCCCTCTCTGAACTCATCTTGTCCATCTCCTGTTCCCTCGATTCTATTCACATCAAACTGCTGAATCAGTCAGGTTATTTTCCTGGCTCCCCGCTGATATTGTGAATGGTTCTCCTTCTTAAAATCCCCCATCATGGTCCCTTTTACCAAAGGGACATACTTTTCTTTTAAATTTAAAGTACCCAATTCATTTTTGCCAATTATGGGGCAATTTAGCATGGCCAATCCACCGAGCCTGCACATCTTTGGGTTGTGGGGGCGAAACCCACGCAGACATAGGGAGAATGTGCAAACTCCACATGGAGAGTGACCCAAGGCCGGTATTCGAACTCGAGTCCTCAGCGCCGCAGACACCAGAGCATTAGAAATACCATAGCATCCAGGATTATGTGCCAAGTGCTGGAAATGGGATTGGAGTAAATAGATGCTTGATGGCTGGTGTGGACACAGTGCTGTAAAAATTCTATGACCATATTTATTGATTTATTTTTTTTAAAGGGCAATTTAGTGTGGCCAATCCACCTACACTTTACATCTTTGGGTTGTGGTGAAAGACCCATACAGTCACAGGGAGAATGTGCAAACTCCACACACTGTCCCAGAGCCGGGATCGAATCTGGGACCTTGGTGCCTTGAGGCAACAGTGCTAACCACCATGCTGACCTTAAAGGGTCAGACTTTGACCGATCATCACTGCAAAGCACAACCCCATCTTAAACATCCCTTTTCTCTCCAAAGTGCTTGAACAGGCTGGCCTGGCTTTTCACAGTCGCAAAGACTCTGTGGACCGTTCAAAATTGTGGTGGGCTCCAGTTTCAGTGTCACATCCCCATTTTCTACAGATCCTACTTTCACCAGAGGTGAGGGAATGAAGCAGGTCATGACTCCCACATGTGGTGATCCTAAACTCAGCAGGGCCATTTTAATTCAATGCTGCGTCCAAAACAAACCCCAATTTCGATGGCTTTATCCTGCAGTGTGAGAGTTATGAATCTTTAGAGAATTGGTAGATGCCCTTGAAGACCAGTGAAGGTCTGTAGAACTGTCAAGCTCTCTAGCTTTATTTTTTTTTTATTTTAGAGTACCCAATTCATTTTTTCTAATTAAGGAGCAATTTAGCGTGGCCAATCCACCTATCTGCACAACTTTTGGGTTGTGGTGGCGAAACCCACGCAAACACTGAGAGAATGTGCAAACTCACATGGACAGTGACCCAGAGCCGGGATCGAACCTGGGACCTCGGCGACGTGAGGCAGCAGTGCCAACTACAGCGCCACTGTGCTTCTTGCTCTCTAGTCATTTAACTGACCAACCTTTCAGAAATTGGGAAAAAAATGCCTGAATCTTATCTGAAAAAAACTGTTCCAACAATTTCATTAGCTTTAATTTGACATATAAATGCATTCAATGTAGCCTGTTGGATTCCCTCAAACTATTACTACAGTGGTGGCTTTAATTTTGCCGTTTGATTGACAACTCAAAGAGGTTATTAAAGGATTAACTGTCTTTGATGTGGATAAGTAGGCGCAATCAAACGGCCACATTGAACATTGCACAAGCCGGGAGACCCTGTTCCCGGGATCTATCCGGCTCGCAATACCTCGCGAGATCTAATACGATCTCGAGAGACATTGTGATCTAAATTCCGCTCATTGTGGACAGGATCACTTTTTGGCAAATCTGTATAGTGAGACAGCTAGTCACACTGTAATATGCAGTTTCCCAAGGAGTTGAGATCTATCCCCTTTGCCTCGGCGACCTCGGGCGAGCGCTGTTCTCCACAAATGGGAACGAGACAGAACGGCACTCGTGGAGGTCTCCCAGGGGAACAGAGGCTACCAGGTGCATGCCCTCTGGGCAGAGTGGTACCCTCTCACGTCTGGTGCCATCTGGGCACCGTGGCAGTGCCAGTCTTCCATCCTGACAGTGCCATGGTGCCAGCCTTGTACTCACAAAGTGCCCAGGTGGCATTGCCAGCTGGCAGGGAAGTGCCAGGGTACCTGGTCGGCATTGCCAAGGTGCAAAACTTGTAATGCAGAACAAGGCAGCAGCGCGGGTTCAATTCCCGTACCAGCCTCCCTGAACAGGCGCCGGAATGTGGCGACTCAGAGCTTTTCACAGTAACTTCATTGAAGCCTACTTATGACATTAAGCGATTATTATTATTATTATTATTAATATTATTATTATGTTGGTCCTTGGTCAGAACTGGTGAATGATTTGCTTGCGGTAGTATGAAAACATCTTTTAGTTAGATCCTGAGGTGGGGGCATCACTGTGCAATTGCCATTTATTGTCCATCTCTAGTTACCATGAGAAGGTGGGGATTGAAGAATCCTACTTCAGACATCATGAAGTCAGCTTCACGGTCTCAAAAATTTTTAATATCAAGTGTTTATTAACGACTCCCTAACTATGTACATATTTACAGTCTGGGATAGAAATATGGAAATGATTCCAGTCTAGTTCTCAACCCTACTCTGTCCATCTGAGTCATGTCTTGTCTTACATCATTGTGTGGGCGATACTGTACTCAAACCCAACTTAAACTCTAAATAACAAACCCTTCTTCATCAACCGGCCAGAGTCCATGTGAAGTAGGTGCACCCACAGTGCTGCTAGCAAGAGAGTTTCAAGACATTTACACATCCTGAGGAAGGATCCAAGATATCTGTACAATTCAGGATAGCGTGCGACTTGGAGGGGAATTCAAAGTTGATGGTGGCCCCATGATATTGCTGATCTTATCCACAGAGTAGGGAGAAGCTATGGAAATAACTTTGACTAATTGTTGCAGTTACACTGCTGGTGAATGTGGTCTGGTTCACTATCAGTGGTACCAGTCAAATTGTTCTGTCTAGGATGGTGTAAAACTTCCTGAATGTTCCAACTCCACTGTGAATATTTTGGGTTGTGGTGGCGAAACCCACGCAAACACTGGGAGAATGTGCAAACTCACATGGACAGTGACCCAGAGCCAGGATCGAACCTGGGACCTCGGCGACGTGAGGCAGCAATGCTAACTACAGCGCCACTGTGCTTCTCGCTCTCTAGTCATTTAACTGACCAACCTTTCAGAAATTGGGAAAAAAATGCCTGAATCTTATCTGAAAAAAACTGTTCCAACAATTTCATGAGCTGTTATTTGACATATAAATGCATTCAATGTAGCATGTTGGATTCCCTCAAACTATTACTACAGTGGTGGCTTTAATTTTGCCGTTTAATTGACAACTCAAAGAGGTTATTAAAGGATTAACTGTCTTTGATGTGGATAAGTAGGCGCAATCGAACGGCCACATTGAACAAGCCGGGAGACCCTGTTCCCGGGATCTATCCGGCTCGCAATACCTCGCGAGATCTAATACGATCTTGAGAGACATTGTGATCTAAATCCCGCCCATTGTGGGCGGGATCACTTTTTGGCAAATCTGTATAGTGAGACAGCTAGTCACACTGTAATATGCAGTTTCCCAAGGAGTTGAGATCTATCCCCTTTGACTCGGCGACCTCGGGCGAGCGCTGTTCTCCACAAATGGGAACCAGACATAACGGCACTCGTGGAGGTCTCCCAGGGGAACAGAGGCTACCAGGTGCATGCCCTCTGGGCAGAGTGGTACCCTCTCACTTCTGGTGCCATCTGGGAACCGTGGCACTGCCAGTCTTCCATCCTGACAGTGCCATGGTGCCAGCCTTGTACTCACAAAGTGCCCAGGTGGCATTGCCAGCTGGCAGGGAAGTGCCAGGGTACCTGGTCGGCATTGCCAAGGTGCCAAGCTGGCACGGTGGCGATAGGGCCATGGATGCTCTGCCCGGGTGTTGGTGGGATGCAGTGGGTTCCTGGGAACCCCTCATAGTGAGTTGGAGCTTGTGGAGGTCGGAGATCACATCGGGACTCCAGATTAGGATGCCATTTAAAAATGGCGTCCTGATCTCTCCTCAAACTGAGGAGTGACTGGTGAGGGGAACTACTCAGTGCAGAAAACAGGGCTAAATGCAGCCTCAGCCACGCCTTCCCCGCTAAGGTCCCCTACCTAAGTCGAGTGATGTTTAATAGCGTTTTGTTCTCGCCGCTGCGAGTATCGGGAAACATGCGGCTCAACAGGCAACACGGTAGCATGGTGGTTAGCATAAATGCTTCACAGCTCCAGGGTCCCAGGTTCGATTCCCGGCTGGGTCACTGTCTGTGCGGAGTCTGCAAGTCCTCCCCGTGTGTGCGTGGGTTTCCTCCGGGTGCTCCGGTTTCCTCCCACAGTCCAAAGATGTGCGGGTTAGGTGAATTGGCCATGCTAAATTGCCTGTAGTGTCCTAAAAAGTAAGGTTAAGAGGGGTTGTTGGGTTACGGGTATAGGGTGGATACGTGGGTTTGAGTAGGGTGATCATGGCTCGGCACAACATCGAGGGCCGAAGGGCCTGTTCTGTGCTGTACTGTTCTATATTCTATCTTCAACATGCCTGCTATGGAACTTTATTCCCATTTATTTAAATCACGCCCATAAATACAACTCTATTTGTGTTGATGAGGACTTAAGAACATAAGAACATAAGAACTAGGAGCAGGAGTAGGCCATCTGGCCCCTCGAGCCTGCTCCGCCATTCAATTAGATCATGGCTGATCTTTTGTGGACTCAGCTCCACTTTCCGGCCCGAACACCATAACCCTTAATCCCTTTATTCTTCAAAAAACTATCTATCTTTACCTTAAAAACATGTAATGAAGGAGCCTCAACTGCTTCACTGGGCAAGGAATTCCATAGATTCACAACCCTTTGGGTGAAGAAGTTCCTCCTAAACTCAGTCCTAAATCTACTTCCCCTTATTTTGAGGCTATGCCCCCTAGTTCTGCTGTCACCCGCCAGTGGAAACAACCTGCCCGCATCTATCCTATCTATTCCCTTCATAATTTTAAATGTTTCTATAAGATCCCCCCTCATCCTTCTAAATTCCAACGAGTACAGTCCCAGTCTACTCAACCTCTCCTCATAATCCAACCCCTTCAGCTCTGGGATTAACCTAGTGAATCTCCTCTGCACACCCTCCAGCGCCAGTACGTCCTTTCTCAAGTAAGGAGACCAAAACTGAACACAATACTCCAGGTGTGGCCGCACTAACACCTTATACAATTGCAACATAACCTCCCTAGTCTTAAACTCCATCCCTCTAGCAATGAAGGACAAAATTCCATTTGCCTTCTTAATCACCTGTTGCACTTGTAAACCAACCTTCTGTGACTCATGCACTAGCACACCCAAGTCTCTCTGAACAGCGGCATGCTTTAATATTTTATCGTTTAAATAATAATCCCGTTTGCTGTTATTCCTACCAAAATGGATAACCTCACATTTGTCAACATTGTATTCCATCTGCCAGACCCGAGCCCATTCACTTAACCTATCCAAATCCCTCTGCAGACTTCCAGTATCCTCTGCACTTTTCGCTTTACCGCTCATCTTAGTGTCATCTGCAAACTTGGACACATTGCCCTTGGTCCCCAACTCCAAATCATCAATGTAAATTGTGAACAATTGTGGGCCCAACACGGATCCCTGAGGGACACCACTAGCTACTGATTGCCAACCAGAGAAACACCCATTTATCCCAACTCTTTGCTTTCTATTAATTAACCAATCCTCTATCCATGCTACTACTTTACCCTTAATGCCATGCATCTTTATCTTATGCAGCAACCTTTTGTGTGGCACCTTGTCAAAGGCTTTCTGGAAATCCAGATATACCACATCCATCGGCTCCCTGTTATCTACTGCACTGGTAATGTCCTCAAAAAATTCCACTAAATTAGTTAGGCATGACCTGCCTTTAACGAACCCATGCTGCGTCTGCCCAATGGGACAATTTCTATCCAGATGCCTCGCAATTTCTTCCTTGATGATAGATTCCAGCATCTTCCCTATTACCGAAGTTAAACTCACTGGCCTATAATTTCCTGCTTTCTGCCTACCTCCTTTTTTAAACAGTGGCGTCACGTTTGCTAATTTCCAATCCACCGGGACCACCCCAGAGTCTAGTGAATTTCAGTAAATTATCACTAGTGCATCTGCAATTTCCCTAGCCATCTCTTTTAGCACTCCGGGATGCATTCCATCAGGGCCAGGAGACTTGTCTACCGTTAGCCCCATTAGCTTGCCCATCACTCCCTCCTTAGTGATAACAATTCTCTCAAGGTCCTCACCTGTCATAGCCTCATTTCTATCAGTCGCTGGCATGTTATTTGTGTCTTCCACTGTGAAGACCGACCCAAAAAACCTGTTCAGTTCCTCAGCCATTTCCTCATTTCCCATTATTAAAACTCCCTTCTCATCCTCTAAAGGACCAATATTTACCTTAGCCACTCTTTTTTGTCTTATATATTTGTAAAAACTTTTACTGTCTGTTTTTATATTCTGAGCAAGTTTACTCTCATACTCTATCTTACTCTTCTTTATAGCTTTTTTAGTAGCTTTCTGTTGCCCCCTAAAGATTTCCCAGTCCTCTAATCTCCCAGCAATCTTTGCCACTTTATATGCTTTTTCCTTCAATTTGATACTCTCCCTTATTTCCTTAGATATCCACGGTCGATTTTCCCTCTTTCTTCCGTCCTTCCTTTTTGTTGGTATAAACCTTTGCTGAGCACTGTGAAAAATCGCTTGGAAGGTTCTCCACTGTTCCTCAACTGTTCCACCATAAAGTCTTAGCTCCCAGTCTACCTTAGCTAGTTCTTCTCTCATCCCCTTGTAATCTCCTTTGTTTAAACACAAAACACTAGTATTTGATTTTACTTTCTCACCCTCCATCTGTATTTTAAATTCCACCATATTGTGATCGCTCCTTCCGAGAGGGTCCCTAACTATGAGATCATGAATCAATCCTGTCTCATTACACAGGACAAGATCTAGGACCGCTTGTTCCCTCGTAGGTTCCATTACATTCTGTTCTAGGAAACTATCGTGGATACATTCTATAAACTCCTCCTCACGGTTGCCTTGACCGACCTGGTTAAACCAATCGACATGTAGATTAAAATCCCCCATGATAACTGCTGTACCATTTCTACATGCATCAGTTATTTCTTTGTTTATTGCCTGCCCCACCATCTCGTTACTATTTGGTGGCCGATAGACTACTCCTATCAGTGACTTTTTCGCCTTACTATTCCTGATTTCCACCCAAATGGATTCAACCTTATCCTCCATAGCACCGATGTCATCCCTTACTATTGCCCGGATGTCATCCTTAAATAACAGAGCAACACCACCTCCCTTACCATCCACTCTGTCCTTCCGAATAGTTTGATACCCTCGGATATTTAACTCCCAGTCGTGACCATCCTTTAACCATGTTTCAGTAATGGCCACTAAATCATAGTCATTTACGATGATTTGTGCCACCAACTCATTTACTTTATTCCGAATACTACGAGCATTCAGGTAAAGTACACTTATGTTGGTTTTTTTACCTCTGTTTTGAATCTTAACATCTCCAGTTTTATTCCTTTTGTTATTACTGGGCCTATTCACTGTGCTCCCCTCAGTCACTGTACCTTGTACTGTCGCCCTTATGGATTTCTGACTATGTCTTCTCTGCCTTGCACTTTTCCCCTTACTTCCTTTTGTTTCTGTCCCTGTTTTACTACCTTCCAACTTCTAGCATTGGTTCCCATCCCCCTGCCACATTAGTTTAAACCCTCCCCAACAGCTCTAGAAAACACCCCCCCTAGGACATCGGTTCCAGTCCTGCCCAAGTGCAGACCGTCCGGTTTGTACTGGTCCCACCTCCCCCAGAACCGGTCCCAATGCCCCAGGAATTTGAATCCCTCCCTCTTGCACCATCTCTCGAGCCACGCATTCATCCTATCTATCCTGACATTCCTACTCTGACTAGCTCGTGGCACTGGTAGCAATCCTGAGATTACTACTTATGTACTTGAGGGGATTTAAATGTTTTGAATTGGCTTTAATGAATGGGAGTGTTTTTCTTACATCGTGAACTCTGTGATAGATATTTAGAACTTTATTTTATTTCATCTCAACATGTCTCCCAAGGTAGCTACTGGGTGAGTTGGCATGGATGGTGCAAGAGTAAAGGGTGGTAGGCTCTAAGGAGCCATTAGGGTGGATGGTGGTATAGTTTGGCATGAGATAGCATTTCTGGGTATAGGAGTTGGGTGAGGGATAGAGGGCCTACTGTTGCAGAGAATTGAGGAGATCCTTTTAAGCAGCCTGGATTGGAACTTGGCCGCCACTGTGGCGGCCCCCTTTCAGGGAGTGATGGGCCCAACTTTATCCTGCTTCTCGGGATCTTCATCCCAAAGCGGGTGCAGTGAATCAGGAAATTTTCAGACCGGGAGCAAAAATCTAGGCTGTTGTCACCCACAAAACCAGTGTTCATCTTTTCTGAAACTCCATTGAATCCCTCCAATCAGGTTTACTCTCAATTTCCTACCCTTTCAAAGTACCAAAATGGCTCTTGTCCAAGTCACAAATGCAACTCTGACCGTGGTAAACTATCCCTCCTCCTTTTTCGTGATTTCTAATACGGTTGACCACACCATCTTTCTCCAATGCCACCCCATTGTCCTCCAGCTGGGTGGACTGTGCTCGTAGCCTTCCACCCTTATCTGTCAAGTTGTGGGCAGAGAATTACTTGCAATGGCTTCTTTTCCTCTTTCTGCAGCATTCCCTCTGAGGATCTCTTTACCTCATTCTTATTTCACATCTACATGCTACCCCTTGGTGACATCATCTGAAAACACTGCCAGATCTACTCACCATCACCTCAACCTCTCCACTGTCTCTACCCTGTCGGTCCGACGTCTGGTATCGGATGAACAGAAATGCATTACAGTCAATATTGAGAAAACCGAAGCCATTGTTTTCAATTTGTGCTCCAGTCTCTATTCCTCAGCCACCCACAGCACCCCCCTCCCCCCTGATTCTTCCCTAGATTGCTCAGCAAGCCACTCAGTTCAAGGGCAATTAGGGATGGGCAACAAATGCTTGCCCATCCAGCGACGTCCACATTCCAAGAACAATTTTTTTTTTTTTTAAATCTCAAGCAATACCTCAGGCTGGATTCTCCAATCGGCGACGCCGAAATTGTGTTTGGAGATCAGCCGGTGAATCCATTTTTACGCTGGAATCGAGGGCGCCGCTGCTTTTCCGATGCTCCGCCCCCTCAAAGACGGCGTACTCGAGTCGTACGCTTCATGTCATCGAGACGGCCTCAGTACGTCACCTGAGGCCCTCCCCCGATGGACAAAGTCCCCGACAGCGTGGGCAACATCTGCTCGCACCTTTTGGGGAACTGGTGTGGCGGCTGCGGACTGTTTCTAGCGCCGCCACAGACGGGGGGGCGGGGGGGGGGGGGGGGGGCGTTCCGCTGGCAGGGGGTCTTCGGCAGGGGCTGGGGGAACTGGTGGGGAGTTGTCTGGGGGTGGAAAGGGGAGTTACAGGGGGCAGGTTTTGGCGGGCTGGGTTGGCGCGCGTCTGGCACCGTACTGTATGTCGCTGCCATGCACACGCGCAGCCACGGACCCGGCCATTCTGCAGCCATATCCGCAGGTAAAGCCGGGGGCTTTACTTGGCGCGGCTGCTAGCCCCCCACTGGGTAGAGGATTGGTGCGGGGGCAGCACTGACATTTTGGTCGTAAGACCAGACGGACCCTGCGGACATAGCAGCAGAATCAGAGAACCAGCCCCTCAATTTTAAAGTTTTACCCTCTGTGGCATTGTCCTTTCCTATCTTTGTGACCTCTTCTAGCCTCACTACACTCGAAGATAAGTGTGCTCCTCTGAGTCCTGAGCATCGAGATTGTAATCGTTCTACCATTAGTGGCTGTGTCTTCAGCTGCCAATGGCTAACCTGTGAAATTCCCTCCCAAAATTCCTGTGTCTCTCTGGCCATTGTTCCGCCTTTGAGAAACATCTTTAAACCTGCCTCTTCGACGGGCTTTTGATCATCTACCTTAATATCTCAGTGCCAAATGTTGTCTAGTGATGGTTCTGCGGGGTACCTTGGAATTAGTTTTGACTCTGTTAAAGGTGCTCTGAAAATACAAATTGTTGTTGTAAACATGTTCCAAGAAGCTTTACAGGATTACTATCAAAGCGAATGTAACAGAAATAGGGCGGGGAGAGAACATGACTTATGATTATTCTCCATAGTTGCACTGAGATAACACTCCCTGTTATCTGTGCGTGTTTAAGGTAAGAGCTGCTCATGATGGATCTGTGGTAATGCAAAGCATACCTCAATGCACTGGCTGCTCCAGAAATTCCCCCCGCCCTGAACAATAGTCTTATTAACAAAGTGCACATTGAGTTTTGCATGTGGCTCTCTCCCACATAGTGTACTTTGGCCTGATGACTGTCATATTTGTTCAGTGAAACTGAATACTAGTGTATAGCCAAACATTGACCTGGCCTTTTTTTTAAAAGCATGTCTTGAATGTTTCAAGGAAAACTGTTTCTAATATATGTTTAAAAACACCTGAACCTTCGGCATGATGTATTGACTGAGGAACCCACAACAAAAAAATGAGATCTAAATTAGGAAGGCAAGGATGTTTAGGGCCTGGTTTAGCACAGTGGGCTAAATAGCTGGCTTGTAATGCAGAACAAGGCTGCAGCACGGGTTCAATTCCCGTACCGGCCTCCCCAAACAGGCGCCGGAATGTGGCGACTCAGAGCTTTTCACAGTAACTTCATTGAAGGCTACTTATTACATTAAGCGATTATTATTATTATTAATATTATTATTATGTTGGTCCTTGGTCAGAACTGGTGAATGATTTGCTTGCGGTAGTATGAAAACATCTTTTAGTTAGATCCTGAGGTGGGGGCATCACTGTGCAATTGCCATTTATTGTCCATCTCTAGTTACCATGAGAAGGTGGGGATTGAAGAATCCTACTTCAGACATCATGAAGTCAGCTTCACGGTCTCAAAAATTTTTAATATTAGAATTAGAACAGTACAGCACAGAACAGGCCCTTCGGCCCTCGATGTTGTGCCGACCAATGATCAACCCTACTCAAGCCCACGTATCCATCCTATACCAGTAACCCAACAAGCCCCATTAACCTTATTTTTTTTTAGGACACTAAGGGCAATTTAGCCTGGCCAATCCACCTAACCCGCACATCTTTGGACTGTGGGAGGAAACCGGAGCACCCGGAGGAAACCCACGCACACATGGGGAGGACGTGCAGACTCCGCACAGACAGTGACCCAGCCGGGAATCGAACCTGGGACCCTGGAGCTGTTTATCAAGTGTTTATTAACGACTCCCTAACTATGTACATATTTACAGTCTGGGATAGAAATATGGAAATGATTCCAGTCTAGTTCTCAACCCTACTCTGTCCATCTGAGTCATGTCTTGTCTTACATCATTGTGTGGGCGATACTGTACTCAAACCCAACTTAAACTCTAAATAACAAACCCTTCTTCATCAACCGGCCAGAGTCCATGTGAAGTAGGTGCACCCACAGTGCTGCTAGCAAGAGAGTTTCAAGACATTTACACATCCTGAGGAAGGAACCAAGATATCTGTACAAGTCAGGATAGCGTGCGACTTGGAGGGGAATTCAAAGTTGATGGTGGCCCCATGATATTGCTGATCTTATCCACAGAGTAGGGAGAAGCTATGGAAATAACTTTGACTAATTGTTGCAGTTACACTGCTGGTGGATGTGGTCTGGTTCACTATCAGTGGTACCAGTCAAATTGTTCTGTCTAGGATGGTGTAAAACTTCCTGAATGTTCTAACTGCACTGAATATTTTGTCATGTTCTTGAACTAGACCTTTTTAATTTGAAGAAACTCGACTACGTGGGCTTCCTCTGGGTACTCCGGTTTCCTCCCACAGTCCAAAGCTGTGCAGTTTAGGTTGATTGGCCATGCTAAATTGCCTCTTAGTGTACCAGCCCTAAGCCCGCACATGCCAGAAACAGGTCTATCTCGGCGATTTTACTGCATGACCACACAGGAACAAGAGTAGGCCATTGAGTCCCTCAAGCCTGTCCTGCAACTCAATGAGATCATGGCTGAACTGTGGCCGAACTCCACATACCTGCCTTTGGCCCATACCCCTTAATGTCTTTGCTTAGCAAATAGCTATCTATCTCATATTTCTAACATTCTAGCTATGTTTGCAGGAGAGAGTTCCAAACCTCTACCACCCTTTGCATGAAGATTGTTTCCTAACATCTCTCGTGAACGGTCTAGCCCTAATTTTTAGACTATGCTCCCTAGTTTTAGAATCTCCAACCAGTGGAAATAGTTTATCTTTGTCTACCCTGTCTTTTTCTGTTAATATCTTGAAGACTTCGATCAGATCACCCCTTAACCTTCTAAATTTTAGCAAAAACAGGACTAATTTATGTAACTTAACCACTGTAATCCAGTTATCATTTTTGTAAAGCAACCTTGCACTCCCTCCAAGGCCATAATATCCCTCCTTGGGTATGTATTCACTCTGTATCTCGTTAAATGTTTCTTTTAATATTCTCCACCGTTCTTCAGTCCTTTGACCATGAACAGGTTTTCCCAGTTTACAGTATGTGGAGATGCCGGCGTTGGACTGGGGTCCAGTTTATAGTAGACAGTCTCTGTCTCATCCCATTAAAGTCAGCTTTATAGACTCATAGAATCCCTACAGTGCAGAAGGAGACCATTCGGCCCATCGAGTCTGCACCGACCCTCCAAAAGAGCACCGTACCGATGCCCAATCCTCCGCCATATCCCTGTAACCCTACCAAACCATTGGACACTCAGGGGCAATTTAGCTTGGCCAATCTACCTAACCTGCACAAATTTGGTTGGTGGGAAGAAACCGGAGCACCCGGAGGAAACCTACTAGGACACGGGGAGAATGTGCAAACTCCACACAGACAGTCACCTGAGGTCGGAATCGAACCCGGGTTCATGGCACTGTGAGGCAGCCATGATAACCACTGTGCTACCTTGCCACCCTAAATTGGTGTGGTGGGGGAGTAGTCTGAATTGGGTTGAGAGACCTCTTACCTCACTTCGAGCTTACCAAGCCTTACCCAAGTCTGAAATTCCAGTAGCTGATTCGTGCTTTTCACTTTCAAACGCTACATTGAATTCGATCATGTTGTGATCACGGCCTTCCTCTGCAGGGCACAGAATCTTCAGCTCCAATGGCCACTATGGGCAGGCAAGGAGAGGTACCTTCATGAAGCTAGCAGTCTCCCAGGGTGACTAAGATAGGGATGCCACTGCCGAAATGCCACGGCCCCATAAATTGCACCTTAATAGGTGCTTTAATTGTGCAAATTGACTGCACCACCTCCGTGGAAGAAGCAGTCAGCCTACCTCGTAATCCACGGCTGAAGTTTTTCACAAGCGGTGATACAGCTCCCCTCTAGCTGCCCTCTGGTTTACATGCCCCTTTCCCCCAACACCTTTACCACCCCACCACCAATTGAACCCAATTGGTAAACCTGGCAGTGTGTTACTGGATTGCCATTCAGAAATTCTTCAGAAGGGTATGGCCTGCGGAAAGAGAGGGCTCTCATAGTTTCCTTTTTTTATGCCATGCTTCCTCAAGTTTGTAAGGCCCTGTTTTTGATCCTGGCTTCTGTAAAGATCAACGTCCTGTAATTTGACGCAGCTGGAATTCATCCCAGACTCACCAACAACAACTTGCATTCATTTAGCACCCTAATGCAATCAAAAGTAAGGTGCTTCACAGGAATAGAATCAAACAACGTGTTACAGCGGGACATGTGAGATATTAGGGCAGAAGACTAGTAGGGGTGCCTTAAAAGGAGGGGGGGAGAGAAATTGAAAGGCAGGTAGGTGGAGGGAGTGAATTCGAGCTTTTGAGGCTGAGGCAGTGGGGGGAGGTTGGCAGCTAATGGAGTGATGAAAATCACGCAGAAGGCTAGAATTGAAGGGGCATTGAGAACTTTGGAAGGAGAATTCAGCAATAGGGTGGGGCCATTGAATATTTGAAGACCTGAGTGCGATTATTCAATTCAGTGCATTGCTGGATCTCCTCACAATGGCGTTTCCAAAGTTACTGGCGTGATCCCAAAACACCTCGCTGGTCCAATGTAAAATGAACAGAATACCTTGCAAATGCAAGTCTCTGCAGGCCTTCATCACCGCGAAATCTAAATTGAGAGAAAATAACTTCTAACATGAATTGAAGACACTGAGGCCTTTGCCGCGGATAGCCATCAGAGAAGGGAATGTTGGAGAGTATTGTGAATACATGGCAAGGGATCTGACCGAAAAAAGAGATAGTCAGGGGAAAGTGAAAGGAGTATTGGAGGGGCATTGGTGCCTACAAATTGTTGAGAGTTTGCTACCCTTCACGCCTGAAATGAAAGCAAGAAAAGGTTTTTTCTGTCGAGGCGTCGAATGCGGTAAAGGATGAAATGAAATGGCAGAGTAGCACAGCTTTAAGATAGAACGAGTCAGTCAGTGCTGCGGAAGTGAGAGGCCGTGATTGTGTAACAGAAAATGCTGGAATGGCTCAATACAGGAAGACTCCAGGTCAATCAATAACCTTTTGTCAGGACGGGGAAAAGTTGAAGATGTAATAAATTCTAAACATGAACAGGAAAAGCTGGAAACGCGTTTCATCTCAAAAGAAGAAGCCTCTGTGGTTTCTCATTCCGAGTATTGACAGTCACAGATCTGTGGTGCTGGGATTTAATTTGTGCTGCAGTTCTTTGTGCGTGGTCTGTGCATGATATCAAGTAACTGAAATACCAAGAATTTATTTCCTTCTGTGTATTCACTGAAATGTCAGTATTCTTGGGCCACCAGTTGGCAATGTGTCAGGAAGTATGAGTAAGCTGGGCGTTTTGGACTACACCAGCACTTTATGACTTGACACCAAACATTTACTTGGTAAGAATTACTTTAAAATGTTGAATTATTTAAACTTTGGGTCAAAAGGGAGACGAATAAAATAACATGATAATATTGCGTGGTGCAATAATTGGTGATTGGTGTTGAGGTACAGATGAAACATGATCTATGTGAATGGCTGAATGATCCGCTCCTATTCCGAGAACCTTACATTTTCGCAAAGCATTTTCACTGACCATTCAGCGTCCTTCATATTTCTTCCATTCTTTGTTCAGCTGTTTCCAATGTGCAATGTTTATTGATCATTTGTTCTCTCCCTTTACTCCAAACATGCTTTCTTTTCGAGAAGTGCTGAAGGCTTTAATGGGTAAATGCACTCCACAGTTTATGCTTCAAACTGTATGTAATCTAAGTAAAAGCCTTGGTGTGGGTGGAGGTGATTTGGGCGTTTGCTCCCTGTGTGTTCCGCCCATGCAACAGATGGGAAGCTTTGGGCTGTGTGCACGTGACTTCCTGAGAGAAGAATGGTGCACATCGATTCAACCCCTCAAGCTGTTGCGGGTTGTCAAATCAGCCTTCAAACGTTGATCTGCATGCCTTTCCCATCCAACCCTAACCTTCAACCATTCCTGCATTTCCCTGTTGGAATAAAACACTTCTGCATGTTAGCAAGTAACAAGGATGTTTCTGTATTGACAGAGTACGTTCAGTACCTCCTGCCTGCATTATGTGAAAGCTGAGTTGGGCTATGGGCCTTCTTCCTTTTTTTCCAGGACAGCACACTCCCCAACTGGTCTTGGGCCTCATTTCATAACTTGGCAGCCAAATCTCAGTGACCATTCTCGTTGAATTCCTACATTGCAGAAGGAGGCCATCCAGCCAATCATGTCTGCACCAACCCTCTGAAAATGAAATGAAATGAACTGAAAATCGCTTATTGTCACAAGTAGGCTTGTGGAAAAGCACCTGACTAAGCCAACTCCCCCACCCTACCCTCGTAATCCACAAATAACATGCACGTTTTGATCCTTGCCCGACCTGAACAAATTGTGTTCCAGAGCTGAATGCTGCTCTAAATCTGCAATGTATTTATTTGTGGTTTCATTTTTAATAATGCAATGTGCCATTCAATGTTGTGCTTAGTTTGAAATGTCACTGCGTCCCAAGTAACTTCAACTGTTTTCCTTTTTTGTCTATTCTGTTTCTCAAGATTTTGACGGACGACGACATGGTGAAGTCCCAGCTGAGGAGTTCACTGCATGTTTTCAGCGCCATTAGTGGGACTGCCAGAGGCCTTCCCCTCGACACTTTGACAACTCACGCTTATGGACAAGGGCGGGGCGGGGGGGAGGGGGGGGTGCATATGAACATTTGATTTTAATTGGTTCTCAGGAAGGTTTTTTGTCCCCGGGGAGTGGAGTTACTTTTACCTTTGGCTAATGGCTATCGTAACGCAGGAGATCCCGCCCAGGCGTGCTGAGGAAGATGGTCATTGTCTGATTGCAGCAACTCAACCCTCTCCCAGAGTAAGCTTATTCTCGCAGTGACATTTGGGGGTACACCTATGGCCCATGGTGCAATTCTTGCATTCTTAACGAGTGATTATTATCAGCGTGCTATGAAGAATGAGATGCTCAGAATTCAGGATTTGAAAAATATTGAATGATTTGAAAGCCAAGTATTGTTTTCACAAATGGGATGTCAAAACTGTGCTTCAATTTTGCCAATTCTTCTCCAGTTGTGTATATATATATAAAAGAGTGTATAAAATAGGAACAGTTCATCTTAGCTCTATGCATCGGATTGTCGCCTCAGTATTGTACATTTAATTTGTAACTCCAAGTAGTGTTACACTGCGACTGCTTGTATACGAAAATATATTGGACTTCTTTTTTCAAATGGTACTTTGTTGGGGAAGGGGGGGGCTTTCTCGCTCTTGTCTGGTTGAGGGGGGGTTACTGGGTAGCCTCACACAGAAGGAAGTGCAGACCACTGAATCAATATGCTTGCATCACAAACTTCCTGCTTCTCTCTTTGTGTCAATGTCACAGCGTTTATAACGGAAATGCTAGCTGAATCGGGCATGATCGGCTGAATGTTGGGCCTGAGAATGAAAGCTTTTAAATGGAAGTAATCTGAAGACGGGTCGAGAAGATTTCCAGTGTTGGGGCTGTGAACTATTGCCTTTGGCAGCTTGTTCCACTGTGCGATTGCCCTTGGGGGGGAGGGGGGAAGAAAGATTGTTGAGACGCTGTCCAGGATGACTGACCATCACTTATTTTACAGAATCATCCCATGTTTGATTTCTGTATCCCGAGCTGCTGTTGGTCACGTAATTCACAACTTTAAATCTTGTGCCAGACCAATACGCAGTACCCGCCCTCTCCCTGTTAACCGTTCCCAGGAACTGAATCGTAGACTTTACAGTGCAGAAGGAGGCCACTCAGCCCATCAAGTGTGCACCAGCCCCCAGAAAGAGCACCCCATTCAAGCCCTCGCCTCAACCCCATCTCCCCAACCCAGAAACCCCACCTAATCTTTTCGATACTAAGGGGCAATTTATCATGACAATCCACCTAACCTGCACATCTTTGGATTGCATCGGATTTGTTTATTGTCACGTGTACCGAGGTACAGTGAAAAGTATTTATCTGCGAGCAGCTCAACAGATCATTAAGTACATGGGAAGAAAAGGGAATAAAAGAAAATACATAATAGGGCAACACAAGGTATACAATGTAACTACATAAGCACCGGCATCGGATGAAGCATACAGGGTGTAGTGTTAATGAGGTCAGTCCAAAACAGGGTCATTTAGGAGTCTGGTAACAGCGGGGAAGGAGCTGTTTTTGAGTCTGTTTGTGCGTGTTCTCAGACTTCAGTATCTCCTGCCCAATGGAAGAAGTTGGAAGAGTGAGTAAGCTGGGTGGGAGGGATCTTTGATTATGCTGCCCGCTTTCCCCAGGCAGCGGGAGGTGTAAATGGAGTCGATGGGATGGGAGGCAGGTCCGTGTGATGGACTGGGCTGTGTTCACGACTCTCTCTGAATATGCTTGCGGTCCCCTGGGCCGAGCACTTGCCATATCAGGCTGTGATGCAACCAGATAGGATGCTTTCTATTGCGCATCTGTAAAAGTTGGTAAGTTGGCCTTTGGACTGTGGGAGGAAACCGGAGCACCCGGAGGAAACCCACGCAGACATGGGGAGAACGTGTAGACTCCGCACAGACAGTGACCCAAGCTGGGAATCACACCCGGGTCCCTGGTGCTGTGAAGCAACAGTGCTAACCACTGTGCTACCATGCCGCTGACACCCCCAACCCCCATTTGAAGTCTCACAGCTCTGGCAGCACCACCTAACTATCTATTCCTAACCCTCCCCCCCCCGCCACATCAACATAATTTTTTCCACAAACGTTTATCGCCCTGATACTGCCTCGGAAAGAAATGGCCTTTGTAGTTTGTTTACCTGATGTTTTTTCATTGTCAGAAAGCACCGGATAGTTATTTCTGTCAATTCCCACCAGTCTATTCCATGTTTTATGGAACACGGTCAATGTATTTTTCTCTATCCTTTGCTGTAGTGATTCCGATTTCGGGTCAGATAAGGTGGGAGTGTTAGCCCTTGATATCAAGGCCATATTTGATCTGGTATGGCATCAAGGAGCCCTTGATGCCATACTCCAGAAAAACTGGAGTCAATAGGAATCAGAGAGAAAAACCCATTGGAGTCAATGGAAGATGGTGACGGTTGTTGGCAGTCAGTCATCTCAGCTCCAGGATATCACTGCAAGATTTCCTCAGGGTTCTGACCTAGGCCCAACCATCTTCAGCTGCTTCATCAATGATCTTGTTTCCATCATAAGGTCTGAAGTACAGATGCGCACTGATGACTACACAATGTTCAACACCATCCGTGACTCAGTTGCAGCATGGCCTAGATAGTATCCAGGCTTTGACTGACGAGCACACAAGTGCCATGTCATGACCATCTCTAACAAGAGAGGATCTAACGATCACCCTTGACATTCAACTGCATTACGATCGCTGAATCCCCCACTATCAACATTCTGGGAGTCATCATTGACCAGAAACAACTTGACTAACCACGTAAATACTGTGGCTACAAGAACAGGTCAGAGGCTAGGCATGCTGTGGTGAGTAACTCACCTCCTGACTCCCCCAAAGCCAGTCTATCACCTACAAGGCACAAGTCAGGAGTGTGATGAAATACTCCCACTTGCCTGGATGAGTGCAGCTCCAACAACATTCAAGAAACTTGACAACATCCAGGACAGAGCAGCTCCCTTGCTTGGCACACCATGCAAAAACAATCAATCCCTCCACCACTGACAAACAGTGGCAGCTGTGTGTACCATCTACAAGATGCACTGCGGGAACTCACCAAGGTTCCTCAGACGGCACCTTCCAAACCCATGACCACTGCCATCTAGAAGGACAAGAGCAGACGATACCTGGGAACTCCGCCACCTGGAAGTTACCCTCCAAGCCCCACACCATCCTGATTTTGAAATATATCGCCATTCGCTGTCGCTGGCTCAAAATCCTGGAACTCCCTCCCTAGCAGTACTGTGAGTGATCCCAGACTTCATGAACTGCAGCTATTCAAGATGGCAGCTCACCACTACCTTCCCAAAGGCACATAGGAATTGCCCATAAATGTTGACCTGGCCAGTGAAGCCTATATCCCTTGAATGATTTTTGTTTTTAAAGTACAGTATTTCCCACACTGATTCGTGCATGTCTTTGAATTGTTTAAATTTAATTTATGTCTTTCACCAAATAAGGATCCCACAGACAGTTTACCTACTCTAGGATTAGACAAACATATGTTTAGTAAGCTAGACTCTGATGTTTTTGCTGCAATTCTGAAGATGGCCCCTCGGGAATCCGAGAACACTTTGTTTTGGATGTGGTCCGCTGAATGTGGAATCCCCATTGAAGATTGTTTTTAAGATGAACCCCCAGGTAAGGTTGAATGTCGAGGGTTGTGCTCTCAAGACCTCGGTTGATTTTTCTGATATCAGTGGTATTTAAGAATTGCCCAAATGTTACCATCTTCCTGTTGAACGTTATCCAACCCCCAATGCATCATTTTCTATGCCTACATCAGGGTGGCACCATGGCAAAGTGGTTATCACTGTTGCCTCACAGCGTCAGGGACCAGGGTTCAATTCTGGCCTCGAGTGACTGTGTGTGGAGTTTGCACGTTCTTCCTGTGTCTGCGTGGGTTTCTTCTGGGTGCTCCGATTTCCTCCCACAGTCCAAAGATGTGCAAATTAGGTGGATTTTGCCATGATAAAAAGCCTCTTAGCTACAGGGATGTGTAGGTTAGGTTAAGGGGTTGGGGTGGGGGAGTGGGCCGAGATAGGGTGCTCTTTCGGTGCAGACTCGATGGGCCAAATGGCCTCCTGCACTGTAGAGGTTCTTTTTTTTTAAATTTAGAGTACCCAATTTATTTTTCAATTAAGGAGCCATTTAGCGTGGCCAATCCACCTACCCTGCACATCTTTGGGTTCTTGGGGTGAAACCCATGCAGACATGGGGAAAATGTGCAAATTTCACACTGAAAGTGACTCGGGGCTGGGATCGAACCCGGGTCCTCAGTGCCGTAGGCAGCAGTGCTAAAAACCTGTGGTCATCGTGCCGTCCTCACTGTAGGGATTCTATTTCCCTCTGTCTCTCCAAAAGCTATCCGAGTGGAAAAACCTGGATGCCAGTGTTACTCTTCAAACTGCCATTTGGAAGAAGCAGTCACAAGCTGTCCCAGGAACATATCCCATTCTTTAAATAGCTCGGCACTTCCCTGATTCCTGGAAAAGACATGTTCACACAGTAATGACCTTTCCATGAGAGAAAATAGGGAATGAAGCTGTGAAATTACAGTGTGGTAGTTATTAATATCTGTGTGCTTTCCTGTGACACAGGAGAGCTCCTCTGCTCTGTGAATTGGGGCGTGAGATTACTTTGGTCTACTTCAGAGGACAGCTGGGGCCTCCTTTTAATGTCTCACCTGAAAAATGGCATCCCTGACAGTGCTGCACTCTACTGGAGTGTCAGCCTAGATAACGTCACTCAAATCTCCAGAGTGGGACTTCTGCTTGCCATTTCTGTTCCTGGAGTGCTGAGAACAAGATGGAGTCAGACCCACCACCTTCCGAGGTGGGTGACTGCCAAGGCGGGCTGGTTAAGAAATCTTGCCTCGGTTCTCTGGGACTTTTTTTTTCTACATGTATTTTATTCCAAACGTATTCAAAGGTACAAAAACATAAATAAGTCGCAGAACATTCTCCACATCTCACGGTTCACAGTCTGTCAACGATTTTCCCCTTTCCACCCCCTCTCTCTTCCCCCCCCCCCCCCCCCCCCCACACACCATCCGCGATGAACAATTCCTCAAACATGGTCGTGAACAGTCCCCACCGTGCCTCAAAGCCATCCGCTGAAACCCTCAATTCAAACTTAGTCTTTTCCAATCGGAGGAAGTCGTCCAGGTCCCCGAGCCAAGCCGTCATCCCCAGCGGCATTATCGACCGCCGTTCCAGCAAAATCCTTCGCCAGAGAGGCGAAGGACACCCACATCGGCCTTCCTACCCTCCATCAACTCCGCCATTTCCGATACCCCAAAAATCGCCACCATAGGGTCCATACCAGCCTTTACCCCCACAATCTTTGCTGGAGTTCCGAACAACCCCTCCCAATATCTCTCCAATTTCTCACAGCCCCAGAACATATATACACGGTTTGCTGGTCCTCGCTCACACTTCTCACACAGGTCTGCCACCCCCTGGAATAACCCACTCATCCTCGCCCGAGTCAAGTGCACTCTGTGTATCATCTTAAACTGTATCAAACTCATCTTCGTACACGAGGAGGTCGGATTCACCCTACGCAGAGCTTCATTTCACACTCCCCATCCTATCTTCCCACCCCCCCCCCCAAGTCGTCCTCCTATTTCTTCTTGATCCTCACCACTTGCACTCCCCCCGATCCTCCAGCCACCCATATATGTCCCCGATTCTGCCCTCCCCTTCCACATTTAGAAGCAGCAACAGTTCCAATAGGGCATATTTTGGCAGCCTGGGAAACCCTCTCCAGACCTTCCATGCAAAATTCCTCATTGCATGTACCTGAATTTGCTTCCCTTCAGAAGCTCTACCTTCTCCCGCAGCTCATCCAGACTTACAAACCTCTCCTCCAGATATAGATCCCTTGCCCTCACCAGCCCCACCACTCTCCAGCTCCTATACATGGCATCCGTTTTCCCTGATGCTAACACCAACATCCCCTCCATTTTAAAGTGTGGACTGTACGACTGGGCTCTTAGTATACCTCCTCGGTCTCTGCACAAAGGCCGCCATCACCATGGTGCTCAGGCTGGACCCACTACAGGACCACTCCATCCTGACCCATTCTAACCCCTCTCTTTCCCACCACCGCCTCACTTTCTCCACATTCACTGCCTAATAATAGTGCAGCAGAGTTGGTAACGCCAACCTCCCTTTCTTTCTCTGCCCCTGTAGAAAGAGATCTCTTTACCTTAGGTACCTTTCCCGCTCATATAAACTCTGAGATTTCTGCGCCCAGCTTCCAGAAAAAGGTCTTTGGAATGAAGGTCAGGAGTGTCTGGAATGCTAATATGAACTTGGGCAGGACATTAATTTTCACCACTAGGACCCTACCTTCCCGTGTCAGGTGTAGCGGATTCCATCTCCTAAAGTCGTCCTTTACGTCCTCCACCAACTTTAACATAGAACATACAGTGCAGAAGAAGGCCATTCAGCCCATCGAGTCTGCACCAATCCACTTAAGCCCTCACTTCCACCCTATCCCTGTAACCCAATAAGCCCTCCTAACCTTTTATTGCCATCTGCAGGTTGATGGTTTGGTAGGCTTTCTCTCACTGGGTCTGAAAACTACCCAGATGTAGTAAGCTAGCCTGATTTGCTTGTCATCATTCGTTTAACTCTCTGTCCATGTCTACTTTTATTTACTCCAGCCTCTCCTGCTAATGTTCTTTTTGTCTCTTTATCTCCTCCTCTTTCCCCTCCTTTAACTTCCTAACCTCTTCCTCCCTTTCATCTTTTAGCTTTTTTATTTTCCTCCCCAAACTTTTTAATGTCTTCCTCCTTTTTTCTTTTAACTTCCTAATCTCTTCCTCCTGTTCCTTCTTTAGTTCTCTAATTTCTTCCTCCTGTTCCTCCTGCAACTGCTTTGATTTTTCTAATACCTTGCGAACGGTGTTTAATACCCGTTCAGTTCCTACTAGCTACATGATGGCCATTGCCTTCTCGCATTTGGTTAAATTTGGCCAGCTTTCCCTGGGCCTTTGTTAAATCATCCCAGTATTTCTGTCCTCGGGCTCCGGGTGCCGTTTCAGTATTTGCATAAAATTCTGCTCATTGGGGCCACCCTTTCTTTTTTATATACCCCCTTATCTTTTCTTCTCATATAGGACCATTCGCTGCCTGTGGACAATTCTCCGCCTGTGCACTATCACCTGTCATTCTGTACTCGAGGACAAGGAGCAGGGAGTTGATTGGACTGTGGGTACGGCTTTGGGCTATGTTCCGGTCCCAATCTCTCGGAGTTCTAATGTAAACAGATGAAGTTTACCCTATACCTGTTAGTAACAATAACATGCAATAATATATAATTTCCCGAAAAAGAAAAAAACATTTATATTTGTCCAAAACGGAGTACACAGCTGTGGGCTCTGATTTTTAACTAATCATTCAACATGGACCTTCTATTCCCTTCGATTTACTTGAAATTCGCACCTACTCGTGGGACATTTTCCTTCTTAATTAGGGCTCAGGTTAAGTTTCCAGGAACATTAGGTTCTGTGGGATTCAATATCAGCGCAACAAAGCTACGTCTTGTAGAAGTCCCACCAGAGTCGCCAATCTGTTGCGTCTGCTGCACAGTGTGTCTTTAACTCTTATACGGTGGACAAATAACTGAGTCAATTTTGTTTTAAATCAATAATCTTTATTCACATGCACACAATGTAAATGTAAATCAATCGCACCATCGATATAAGTTATCCTACACAAATACTAAAGTTCAACACGAGACCTTGACTTAAATTTGAGTCACTGACAAGTACCCTAACAGATATTGACCTGTTTCTGTCTTCCTCAATGCTTGGTTCTCGGTCTGGTCTAATGCTCTGACTCTTCTGTTGATCGCGTGATGGTCCTCCTCATGATGGTCCTCCTCGTGGTGGCCAATGAAGATCACTGTTGTTCTGTTCCTGTTGCTGACTTCTGCAGACAGAGTTTCTAGGATGGTGTGGCACCTTATAACCTTCCTGGATTTCGTGCTGTTTTGGGCAGTCCCTGGATCATCAATCAATTGATCCGGGTTCGATCACCCTGATCAATTAAGTCAAATCAAGGATTGCCACATCAATTTTGGGGTGGGCACTTAACAGGCTTTCCTGCAAGTGCTGGGGTAACGTAGACCCTTCCAAGTAAGGAGTTTAGGTACCGCTGTGTCTGGTAAACAAGTGTGATTACCGTGTAGCTTTATTGTCCCTGGGATAGCCTGGAGATGCCCTTTTTCCCGTGTATTGCAATGTCCAGGCTGCAGCCTGCTCATCAATATTCATTGAGACTGTAGCCTGCTTGTTCTTGCACTTGGCTAATTTTCCCAGTATAACCTTGCCACAGTGGTAGTTCCTGCCCGAAGGATCCTCCTATCTAACCCCCCCCCCCCCCACCCCAAACACACCTTCCCGCTTTCCTCCCTGGTCTATGTAAATGGCTCCCCGTGGACCTCCCCCACCCCCACCCAAATAAAGACACACCCAAAGCCACAAGTCACCTCCTCCAAAAACATTCCCCACCCAAGAAGAAAAAGCCTCCCATCCTCCGCATCTTCCGAACTGAGGTGGATAGTGTGCACAGGTCTCTACGTACCGATGGCTCTGTCAGACAGGCCTCAGGTTATGCCTTCTTGTTCTATTTTCCTGCTCCTCCACCTTTGCCCTTTGCAAATTATAAAGGTCCCCCAAAAATCCCATATCTGCCTCTAATGCCACAACCCGATCACTGGTCAGATATCATCCCCTCCATCTCTCTAGGCCTAGGCCTCCAAGCACTTCTCAACTTCCTCCATCGAGCCTTTCAAGGGTGCTACCGCTCTTTGAATGGCCTTTGATTGGTCTTCCTGCATATCCTTTCGTTGCTGGCGGAACTCCTCTCTGATGAACTCCATCTGCTGCTTCTCCTCCATACCTTCAGCTACACTTTCCCATTAAGAGTCCCTTGGTTTTGGGTAAAAAAGCTCAAATCAACACCTTCGATCCAGGGTTTCCCTGTGTGCGACCACTCACTCCATGGCCGCCATCTCAGTTCTCCGCGACTTTATATTTCATTAGAACCCTCATCCCTCACACCCCATACCCATTCCCCATGCTACCGCTATGAGTCCTCTATGCCTCTCTGTCCACATCAGGCCCCTACAGAACTACTTCGTTTAAGAGTCTCGAATTTCAGCCAAGCTTGCTTAATGAGGCCACCTGTGAAACAGATGACAGATATCTGTTTCTCCGATTATTCACGATGGCCTCGCCTTCTCAACCTTGTCACTTGCCTGAGGTGAGGTGATCCTCAGGTTAAATCAAGCATTGTCAAACTCGTAGGTCGCGGACAGGTGTCGGGAGGGTCGCGGCGCTCCCAATTGTGCAAATCTGCACGCCAGAGCCGGCTGTTAATAATGCTGGCTGCAAGCGGCCTTCAAAATGGCCGCACTGCGCATGCGTGCCAGATCATCGGCATGCGTGAGCAAAACGACGTGCATGCGCACCGATGATCGGGCACGCATGCCCAGTTCGCCCGCTTTTTTAAAACCGCCGCATTTTATTCTCTTACAAGTTCAGGGTGGTTTTAATCATTTTATTTTTATTTTCTTTTACAAGTTCGGGGGTGTTTTATTTGATAGAATTTTATGGGAAAAATTGCAGAACTTTGGTCAGATGGAGACGCCATACTTTCCGACACCGGAAGGCTTCACCTTCATCCAACAGGTTCCATTGGAGGAGCGTATACGAGGGCCAAAGGGACCCAAAAACCATTTCCTAAATTTCTGTCAGGAGCAAACAAGGTGAGAGAAAATGGTGGGTCGCTCGGTCGGCCGGCGTGTGTCGCGAAGGTCGGTCGGGTTGGGTCCCGAAGGTTGGCTGGTTGGTAAAAATGGGTCTCTGGAAAAAAAGTTTGAAGAACACTGGGTTAAATTCAGTCAGCTCTCCCCCTCAAAGGGGAAAGCAGCCTATGGTCGCCTGGTACTATGGCGACTGTAAAACCTGTTTCTCCAGATGCCTTCTGCTTGGCTGAGCTCCAAGACTCACTAATAAATTAATTTAGTGGGAGTCTGTGTTTACAGGTGGAACAGGAGCAGTTGCTTTAACAGTTTGATGCCGTCATAATTTTCTATTTGGACTCTTGCTTTCGATGCTTGTATATTTATTTGGACAATATAAAGAGGTGTGACCTGAGATGAAGCTTGTTTATTGATATTATAATGGCTCTGTCTGCATGTCACTTTGATAGGATTGAAAGAGCAGCATTTTTTTCAAAGCAGATTTCTGTGTTTTTTTAAACTTGCCTTTCAAGACTGGCTATTGTTATTATATGTTTGGTTCTTTGGTGTCAGAATTTCCAAGAGAGAGAATGGTGATGAAAACAATGCACACCCCATTTTCCAGTAAGGGTTATGCAATGCAAAGTTTGTCATCCCCTTAAATTATCTCGTGATGTCTCTCTGCTGATTGTGCTAAATGGAGTTGACAATTTCCTGAGCCGAAGAAAAGTCCGTTCAGAAGCTTAGGGTTAGTCACCGACCACTTCCTCAGTAATGCCCACATTTGGTGCCCTGGCCCGAAGGGAACTGGTTCCTCTACCGTTATCTACTCACAGAAGCTACTTCCACTCTCACTCTCACATTCTCATCTGCAGTGCCATCGTCAAGTTCTGAGTAGATCAGCAGCCTGGGTGATGCACAGTCTGATCCATGCCAACACTAAATGCAAAGCATGGTTCCAGTCACAATGTCAATGGACAACTTGTGCTCAAACAAGCTTGCTGCTCCAGAGACAGCCATTGTACTCTGTAGGCGGGCAACCATGTCTCCTGTCATGTAGGGGAGAAAGCAGGATTAGGCTATTGAATTGGATGATCAGCCATGATCATGATGAAAAAAGGCCTCCTCCTGCTCCTAGTTTCTGTGAATGAATTGAAAAATGAAAATCGCTTATTGTCACGAGTAGGCTTCAATGAAGTTACTGTGAAAAGCCCCTAGACGCCACATTCCGGCACCAGCGTGCTGCTGGCCTGCTTGGTCTGCTTTAAAAGCCAGCGATTTAGCTGAGTGAGCTAAACCAGCCCCGAATGTATCTATGTATGTCATTCTGGTTTTAGACTACACTTAAAGGAATGGAGTACCGGATTTTACCCTCAACTGCTCCATTGATGAAGGGGTCATGAGGATTGTTGAGATTTTACAAGAGCACTGGCATACCAGCTTGACAATGCTTTCTCATCCCAAAGGTTATGGCAGTGCCGTGCTTATGCTTCTATTTATAGAATTTACAGTGCAGAAGGAGGCCATTCGGCCCATCAAGTCTGCACCGGCTCTTGGAAAGAGCACCCTACCCAAGGTCAACACCTCCACCCTATCCCCATAACCCAGTACCCCCACCCAACACCAAGGGCAATTTTGGACACTAAGGGCAATTTATCATGGCCAATCCACCTAACCTGCACATCTTTGGACTGTGGGAGGAAACCGGAGGAAACCCACGCACACACGGGGAGGATGTGCAGACTCCACACAGACAGTGACCCAAGCCGGAATCGAACCTGGGACCCTGGAGCTGTGAAGCAATTGTGCTATCCACAATGCTACCGTGCTACCGTTCTGGACTACTAATCTAGAGAATTATTTTATGAATCATAAAGCATCGCTGACTAGGTCAGCATTTATTGTCCATCCCTAAGGTCGTGGTGAGTTGCCTTCTTGAACCACTGCAGTTCCGATGGTGTAGTTGCTGTTAGGGAGGGAGTTCCAGACCCAGCGACAGTGAAGGTACAGCGATATATTTCCAAGTCAGTGTGGTGGGGGAAACTTGCAGGTTCCCATGCACCTACTGCCCTTATCCTTCTGAATGGTAGATGTTGCTGGATTGGAAGTTGCTGTCATAAGAACATAAGAACTAGGAGCAGGAGTAGGCCATCTGGCCCCTCGAGCCTGCTCCGCCATTCAATGAGATCATGGCTGATCTTTTTTGGACTCTGCTCCACTTTCCGGCCCGAACACCATAAACCTTAATCCTTCTCAAAAACTATCTATCTTTATCTTAAAAATATTTAATGAAGGAGCCTCAACTGCTTCACTGAGCAAGGAATTCCATAGATTCACAACCCTTTGGGTGAAGAAGTTCCTCCTAAACTCAATCCTAAATCTACTTCCCCGTATTTTGAGGCTATGCCCCTAGTTCTATTTTCACCCGCCAGTGGAAACAACCTGCCCGCATCTATCCTATCCCCTTCATAATTTTATATGTTTCTATAAAATCCCCCGCATCCTTCTAAATTCCACAAGTACAGTCCCAGTCTGCTCAATCTCTCCTCGTAATCCAACCCCTTCCCCTCTGGGATTAATCTAGAGAATCTCCTCCGCACACCCTCCAGTGCCAGTACGTCCTTTCTCAGATAAGGAGACCAAAACTGAACACAATACTCCAGGTGTGCCTCACTGACACCTTATACAATGACCTCCCTAGTCTTAAACTTCATCCCTCTCGCAATGAAGGACAAAACTCCATTCGCCTTCTTAATCACCTGTTGCACCTGTAAACAAACTTTTTGCGACTAGCACATCCAGGTCTCTCTGCACAGCAGCATGTTTTAATATGTTATCATTTAAATAATAATCCCTTTTGCTGTTATTTGTCAACATTGTATTCCATCTGCCAGACCCTAGCCCATTCACTTAACCTATCCAAATCCCTCTGCAGACTTCTGGTATCCTCTGCACTTTTTGCTTTACCACTCATCTTCGTGTCATTTGTCAACTTGGACACATTGCACTTGGTCCCCAACTCCAAATCATCTATGTAAATTGTGAACAATTGTGGTCCCAACACTGATCTCTGAGGGAAACCACTAACTACTGATTGCCAACCAGAGAAACACCCATTAATCCCCACTCTTTGCTTTCTATTAATTAACCAATCCTCTATCCATGCTACTACTTTACCCTTAATGCCATGCATCTTTATTTTATGCAGCAACTTTTGTGTGGCACCTTGTCAAAAGCAATCTGGAAATCCAGATAAACCACATCCATTGGCTCCCCGTTATCTACCGCACTGGTAAATGTCCTCAAAAAATTGCACTAAATTAGTTAGGCACGACGTGCCCTTTATGAGCCCGTGCTGCATCTGCCCAATGGGACAATTTCCATCCAGATGCCACGCTATTTATTCCTTGATGATATATTCCAGCATCTTCCCTACTACCGAAGTTAAGCTAACTAGCCTATAATTACCCGCTTTCTGCCTACCTCCTTTTTTAAACAGTGGTGTCACGTTTGCTAATTTCCAATCCGCCGGGACCATCCCAGTCGAGTGCATTTTGGTAAATTATCAGTAGTGCATTAGCAATTTTCCTAGCCATCTCTTTTAGCATTCTGCATGTACTGTACGAAGCAAGTGTTGTATAGTTTCAGAACTTGAGATCCTGCCAATGTTCAGCAGCATTGACTTCATGATAATTGCCTGGGAAGTTTGAACTAATGATGGACAATTTCCCCCGTTGCCGGGATCCTCTGAAAAATCTCCGAATCTGAGGTAGAGTCAGAGAAGTGGGACAGTTCTCATTTAGTGGATAATTACCCATGAAATCTTAGACAGAAAAATACTGTTTTAATTCCTGGGTAACTGATGCCCCTAACTCCCCCCTCAACCACTCGACTCTCCCGCCCTGACTAGCCCCCATCAGCTGACCCCTGAACCCTGGGAAAACTCTCCACCTGCTGGAGTCACACCTAGCACAAAGGAAGATCGTTGTAGTGGTTGGAGACCAATCATCCTAGCTCCTGGATATCGCTACAGAAGTTCCTTGGAAGAGTACCTAATTCCCAGTTAGCTATAGCTGCTTCATTTAGACAAATATTCTATGACACAATTAATTTGTACTTTGTAGATGATGGGAAAAGGAGCTGAGCCATTGACCGTCCCTCCATCATAAGGCCAGAAGTGGGCATTTTTGCTCATGATTGCACAGTGAGTTTCTTCACAGCTTCTCAAATATTGGTTTGCACTGTTGCTTCACCACGCCAGGGACCTGGGTTCAATTCCTGGCTTGGGTCACAGTCTGTGCGGAGTCTGCATGTTCTCCCTGTGTCTGTGTGGGTTTCCTCCGGATGCTTCGGTTTCCTCCCTCAAGTCCCGAAAGACGTGCTGTTAGGTGATTTGGACGTTCTAAATTTTCCAAATGCTGGAATGTGGCATAATACTTCAATTATTTGCATGTCTAATGTCCATCACAAATTCAATCTGTCTGGCTTTCTTCTGTGACTTGTCGACCTTCTAAGCACTGGTTGAACTTGTGAGTTTGACTGGTTTGCAGCTGTTTCTGAAGATGGTTCTTGCTGTGTTTCTGTGCTTTGCACATCTTCAGCTTGTTCTATTTCTGTGTGCTTAGGTAGCGTTTGTTCAGTTGTCCTGAGATTGCTTTCAATATCATCCGGTGGTTCTGAAACAAGGGGTTGCTGAACCTTCAGCAAGGCTCTCTTCTTAGAACTTGCTCATCATCGGTGTCGATGATATATGACTGCTGACCTGATGGTTGTATTACCTTTTGCACACTTCAATCATCCACATCCTTCTACCTTGGCAGTGTCATTCTTTGCTAACTGTTGCAAACATCTTGTAGATCTATCGTAATATTTCTTCTGCCACCTTTTTTGAAATATGAGCTTCTTCACAAGTTTCTGATTGGTTAGTTCCTGTAAGGCGGTTCAATACGTTGTCGATTCATCAACAATTGTGAAGGTGATAACCCATTAATCAATGGTGCTGCTCTATAGCTAAGTAACGTGAGATATGGATCTTCCCGACTGTCCATTGCTTTTTTGAGGAGTTGCTTCACAATGTGAACACCTTTTTCAGCTTTCCCATTGGATTGCGAATAAAGAGGACTAGATGTAATATGTCAATCACAGCTCTGTGCGAACTCTGTCCATTCATGACTGGTAAAACAGAGGCCATTGTCACTCATGACAATTTGAGGTATTCCGTGACGAGCAAAAATGTCCTTGGTATGTTTGATGACACAACTGATTGATGAGTTGGCCAGTTGTACCACTTCCAGAAAGTTAAAGAAATAGTCGATCACCAACTGGTATTCTTTTCCCGGCAGATAGAACAGATCCATTCCCAATTTCTGCCATGGAATTGTTACTATGTCGCCCAGTTGCATGGGTTCTTTTCGTTGTTTGTATTGAAATTTCTGACAAGTTACACAGGTTTCCATCATGATCGTCTTGATTGATGCCTGGCCAGTATACCGTATCTCTACCTCTTTGCATTTTTCTATGCCTTAGTGCCCCTCATGAATCTTCTGTAGAATCATGGATCTTAGAGATTGTGATTTGGCAATCCTGTTTTGTCTGAGCAAATAAACATTGGCTGCACTTGGCTCTGCTCGAATGTTGTAATATTTGGAACAGGATTCTTTTGGCCATCAAATGAGTTATTTTATTTTCCATAAATTTAGAGTACCCAATTCATTTTTTCTAATTAAGGGGCAATTTAGCGTGGTCAATCCACCTATCTTGCACATACTTGGGTTGTTGGGGGGGGGGGGGGGCGAAACCCACGCAGACACGGGGAGAATGTGCAAAATCCACACCGACAGTGACCCAGAGCCTGGATCGAACCTGGGACCTCGGCGCCGTGAGGCAGCAATGCTAACTACTGCGCCACCGTGCTGCCCTCACTGAGATATTTTATGATCCTTCGTAGCACTTCACCCTTCTTGGTTTCTTCTTTGATCGACTATGATTTTGCATCGGACACTTGAAGTGTTTCTGTCACAAGATTCACGTGTACTTGCGCATCCTCATCTATGCGTTGTTTTTCCACCAGATCCGTAGCTTGTGAGAGTGCATCAGCAACTACGATATGTTTTCCTGGAGTATAAATGAGATTGAAGTCATACCTCTGAATTTTCATCATCATCCTTTGTATTCTCGGTGACATCTCATTTAAGTTTTATCTTATAATTGCTACTAGCAGGATATGATCTGTTTCAACCAAGAATGTTGGTAGGCCATATACATAATTGTGAAATTTGTCTAATCCATTGTTTAGACATAGAACAGTACAGCACAGAGCAGGCCCTTCGGCCCTCAATGTTGTGCCGAGCCATGATCACCCTACTCAAACCCACGTATCCACCCTATACCCATAACCCAACACCCCCCCCTTAACCTTACTTTTATTAGGACACTACGGGCAATTTAGCATGGCCAATTCACCTAACCCGCACATCTTTGGACTGTGGGAGGAAACCGGAGCACCCGGAGGAAACCCACGCACACAGGGGGAGGACGTGCAGACTCCACACAGACAGTGACCCAGCCGGGAATCGAACCTGGGACCCTGGAGCTGTGAAGCATTTATGCTAACCACCATGCTACCCTGCTGCCCCATAAGCATTCTTTTTCTATTTGAGCATATCTACGCTCTGTATCAGTCATTGACTACGAAGCAAAGGCAATTGGAAGCTAATTTTCATCATTGCCTTGCTGCAATAACACTGCTCCCAACCCATCTTTCGACACATCTGTCAATATTTTTATCTTCTTTGTAGGGTCAAAAAATGTCACCACTGGAGCTGTTGTCAATGCTTCCTATCAAACCATTGGAAAATATTATCCTTTTTGATTATTTCCCACAACCATGTCGTTTTTGCTGATAAATTAGGAATGAATTTACCTATGAAATTTATCATACTTAGCATCCTGAGGACTCCTTTTTTGTCTGTTGGGCGTGGCATGTTTAATATTGCCCTGATCAGGTTGTACACCTCGACCAGACAGCTTGTCTCCCAAGAATGTAATTTCTTCAACGCCAAACTGGCATTTGGCTTTGTTTAACCTGACACCATAGAAGCTTTTCTAACACAGTATGTAGATTGTCCGACCAGAGGGGAGGCCATATTGGATTTGGTACTTGGTAATGAACCAGGGCAGGTGATAGATTTGTTAGTGGGGGAGCATTTTGGAGGTAGTGACCACAATTCTGTGACTTTCACTTTAGTAATGGAGAGGGATAGGTGCGAGCAACAGGGCAAGGTTTATAATTGGGGGAAGGGTAAATACAATGCTGTCAGACAAGAATTGAAGTGCAGAAGTTGGGAACATAGGCTGTCAGGGAAGGACACAAGTAAAATGTGGAACTTGTTCAAGGAACAGGTACTGCGTGTCTTTGATATGTATGTCCCTGTCAGGCAGGGAAGAGATGGTCGAGTGAGGGAACCATGGTTGACAAGAGAGGTTGAATGTCTTGTTAAGAGGAAGAAGGAGACTTATGTAAGGCTGAAGAAGCAAGGTTCAGACAGGGCGCTGGAGGGATACAAGATAGCCAGGAGGGAACTGAAGAAAGGGATTAGGAGAGCTAAGAGAGGGCATGAAAAATCTTTGGCGGGTAGGATCAAGGAAAACCCCAAGGCCTTTTACACATATGTGAGAAATATGAGAATGACTAGAGCGAGGGTAGGTCCGATTAAGGACAGTAGCGGGAGATTGTGTATTGAGTCTGAAGAGATAGCAGAGGTCTTGAACAAGTATTTTTCTTCAGTATTTACAAACGAGAGGGGCCATATTGTTGGAGAGGACAGCGTGAAGCAGACTGATAAGCTTGAGGAGATACTTGTCAGGAAGGAAGATGTGTTGCGCGTTTTGAAAAACTTGAGGATAGACAAGTCCCCCGGGCCTGACGGGATATATCCAAGGATTCTGTGGGAAGCAAGAAATGAAATTGCAGAGCCGTTGGCAATGATCTTTTCGTCTTCGCTGTCAACAGGGGTGGTACCAGAGGATTGGAGAGTGGCGAATGTCGTGCCCCTGTTCAAAAAAGGGAATAGGGATAACCCTGGGAATTACAGGCCAGTTAGTCTTACTTCGGTGGTAGGCAAAGTAATGGAAAGGGTACTGAGGGATAGGATTTCTGAGCATCTGGAAAGGCATTGCTTGATTAGGGATAGTCAGCACGGATTTGTGAGGGGTAGGTCTTGCCTTACAAGTCTTATTGAATTCTTTGAGGAGGTGACCAAGCATGTGGATGAAGGTAAAGCAGTGGATATAGTGTACATGGATTTTAGTAAGGCATTTGATAAGGTTCCCCATGGTAGGCTTATGCAGAAAGTAAGGAGGCATGGGATAGTGGGAAATTTGGCCAGTTGGATAACAAACTGGCTAACCGATAGAAGACAGAGTTGTGGTGGATGGCAAATATTCAGCCTGGAGCCCAGTTATCAGTGGTGTACCGCAGGGATCAGTTCTGGGTCCTCTGCTGTTTGTGATTTTCATTAACGACTTGGATGAGGGAGTTGAAGGGTGGGTCAGTAAATTTGCAGATGATACGAAGATTGGTGGAGTTGTGGATAGTGAGGAGGGCTGTTGTCGGCTTCAAAGAGACATAGATAGAATGCAGAGCTGGGCTGAGAAGTGGCAGATGGAGTTTAACCCTGACAAGTGTGAGGTTGTCCATTTTGGAAGGACAAATCTGAATGCGGAATACAGGGTTAATGGTAGGGTTCTTGGCAATGTGGAGGAGCAGAGAGATCTTGGGGTTTATGTTCATAGTTCTTTGAAAGTTGCCACTCAAGTGGATAGAGCTGTGAAGAAGGCCTATGGTGTGCTAGCGTTCATTAGCAGAGGGATTGAATTTAAGAGCCGTGAGGTGATGATGCAGCTGTACAAAACCTTGGTCAGGCCACATTTGGAGTACTGTGTGCAGTTCTGGTCACCTCATTTTAGGAAGGATGTGGAAGCTTTGGAAAAGGTGCAAAGGAGATTTACCAGGATGTTGCCTGGAATGGAGAGTAGGTCATACGAGGAAAGGTTGAGGGTGCTAGGCCTTTTCTCATTAGAACGGAGAAGGATGAGGGGCGACTTGATAGAGGTTTATAAGATGATCAGGGGAATAGATAGAGTAGACAGTCAGAGGCTTTTTCCCCGGGTGGAACACACCATTACAAGGGGACATAAATTTAAGATAAATGGTGGAAGATATAGAGGGGATGTCAGAGGTAGGTTCTTTACCCAGAGAGTAGTGGGGGCATGGAATGCACTGCCTGTGGTAGTAGTTGAGTCGGAAAATTTATGGACCTTCAAGCGGCTATTGGATAGGTACTTGGATTAGGGTAGAATAAGGGAGTGTAGGTTAACTTCTTAAGGGCAGCACGGTAGCATTGTGGATAGCACAATTGCTTCACAGCTCCAGGGTCCCAAGTTCGATTTCGACTTGGGTCACTGTCTGTGTAGAGTCTGCACATCCTCCCCGTGACTGCGTGGGTTTCCTCCGGGTACTCCGGTTTCCTCCCACAGTCCAAAGATGTGCAGGTTGGGTGGATTGGCCATGAAAAATTGTCCAAAATTCTATGATTAACCTAGGACAAAAGTTCGGCGCAACATCGTGGGCCGAAGGGCCTGTTCTGTGCTGTATTTCTCTATATCTATATCATACTTTTTTATGCTTAACACTTTAATGAGCCTCTCGTCATGCTCTTCTTTCGTTGAACCCCAAACGATGATATTTTCTACGTACACACTGACGCCTGGAATTCCTTCTACGACGTGTTCCATTGCCCTATGGAAAGTTTCAGATGCTGAAATAATACCAAATGGCATTCTGAGTGGAGTGTTAAATGTGCACAGCTTTGTGCTTTCCACATCCAACTTGAGTTGCCAAAAATCCTGACCTCTCACACGTAATATCTTCTCTTTTCGGAATTGAATAATGTTCTTGCTTTATGTTGAGATCTTTGGGATCCATGCAGATCCTCAAGTCATTCTCAAGGACAGCACAGTGGTTAGCACTGTTGCTTCACAGCTTCAGGGTCCTAGGTTCAATTCCTGGCTTGGGTCACTGTCGGTGCGGAGTATGCACGTTCTCCCCGTGTCTGCGTAGGGTTCCCCCAGGTGCTCCGGTATCCTCCCACAGTCCAACAATGTGCAGGATAGGTGGATTGGCTATGCTAAATGGCCCTTAGTGTCTAAAAAATGGTTAGGTGGGGTTGCGGGGATAGGGCTTGGGTGGGGTGCTCTTTCCAAGGGCCGGTGCAGACTCGATGGGCCAAATGGCCTCCTTCAGCACTGTAAATTCTCCAAGGGCCGGTGCAAACTCGATGGTCCAAATGGCCTCCAGCACTGTAAATTCTATGATTATTATGTTTCTTTACACAAACATGGAATTCACCCCAATCCGTTGGTTCTTCAATTTGTTTTATCACGCCCAGATTTATCCTCTCCAGTTCATTTTTTTAGTTGATACTTTAATGGAGCTGGTATTTAATGGTGCATGTATGACTGGTTGCGCATTCTCTTTTAACTGGATCCGATAAGTGAATGGCAAAACTCTAAATCCTTGAAATATTTCTGGAAACACTTTAATGATTGAATCCACTGATGTGCATGGTTACAGCAGTCAGCACTGTATATATACTCTTTTTACCAATTCAAATGCTTCCCAGGCTTCCACTCCCAGTAGTGATTCACGCTCAGCTTCCACAATGGAAAATTTCACTTTATGCATCTTATTCTTCACACTGACATCCAGTTCGCATACTCCGAGAGTGTTGATTCTTTTACAGTTCTAATCCATCAAAAGTACCATTTTATTCAAAATGTGCGGTTTAACTTTCATTTCTTGCATATCAGATTAATTTAAGATTAGCTCTCACTCCCGTGTCGAGTTTAACATTGACTAATGTTTTATTAATCGTTAGAGGAACTGTCCAGTGATCTCTATGAACAATTGTATTTACATTACTGTTACTGCAGATTTGCTTCAAAGACTTTTCAGCTTGCGCACGTTATAATGCTTATCTTCACTAGATATAACATCAATAGAAAAATGTGTCTTCCAGACTTATCTCTTCAACGTTGATTGCTTTTTGTACTTCTGATCTTTCATTTGAAAAACATTGTTTTGCAAAGTGATTCTTGCCTTTGCATTTAGCACAAACTTTCCCAAATGCTGGCCATTGCCTTTGCAAATGCTTTTTCCGCATTGTTTGCACAAAATGATGGTATTGGGTATTCATTTAAAATGGCCACCATGTTGGCACATGGGTGTGTCACAACGTATGGTGTCGGCTGCATCTCCGAATTCCGCGCCAAAATTCTTTAAGTTTAAGGTGCTATTCTGCTGCGCAGCTAGCTCGCTAGCTTGACAAATTTTAGTGGCATCATCGAGCTGGAGTTCATTCTCCCTCAACAATCTTTCACAATCTTTGTCATTACTTACACCAAACACAATCTGATCTCTGATCATGGATACTTGCAAAGTTACATGTCTGAGCCTTTAACCTCAAATTTTTTAGGAAGCTGTCGAACAATTCGCCTGCTTGTTTTGTGCGTGTTCGAGAAATGAACCGTTCAAACGTTTTGTTCTTTTTGGGTGCACAGTGTCAATCAAATTCTTTTATGACTTTGGCAAAATTATTCTTTTCAGCTTCGCTATCAAATATGAAGGTATTAAAGATTCCTATCACCTGTGGACCTGCTACGGTGAGCCGAAATGCTATTCTCCGTTCATCAGACTGTGCCTGATGACCAAGGGCTGCCACATAGAAAGTGAATTGCTATTTAAAAGCATGGCAATTCGCAGCGACATTACCAGTGACTCAAAACTGGGTGTGGTGTCTTCAAACCTTCTATCATTGACTTTGATGACTAATAGTGCATTGAGCTATATCTGTCAATGCTCTTTGTTGTTAGTAGAATTTTTTTTCTTTTCCTTTGTTACCTTGATCTTTCGTCGTTTAGATCTTTGGAACAAAACCTGGTACCATGTTACATATTCTGGTGTTTGGCAGGATGGAATCAGTGCATTAGAGAATAGAGTTTGTAACTAGTTGAATGTTTATTATTAAACAATAACGTAGGTCAGATAACAATAAGAAAACTACTAAATTACTATTATAAATTATCTAAGAGCTACTACAAATGTTATTAGCCACTACGAGGACTATCTCCAGACTCCCTGGGGTAACAGTGTCATGTTGTTCTTTACTGCCACCTGCTGGTTGGAGGCCATAGCTGTTAATATTTACATGATTACTTATGCATATCATCACGGTGAGCACAGTGGGAAGATAGCAAAGTTTAGAGCACCCAGAGCTTGGATGCTAGCCAGCTTAAGGCATGGTCGCCAGTGATGGAGAGATAAAAGGTAGGGATGAGCAAGTGCCCATAATTGGAGGAGTGCAGAAATCTCTGAGTTGTATGACTTGAGGAAGGGACAGAGATAGGGGTGGGTATGGCGGTGCAGGGATTAAAACTGGAGGGTGATCATTTTAACATCGAGGCTTTTCTGGAGGGGGAACAATGAACGTCAGCAAGCACAGGGTGATACGTGAACGTATTGGGGCAGCAGGGTAGCATGGTGGTTAGCATAAATGCTTCACAGCTCCAGGGTCCCAGGTTCGATTCCCGGCTGGGTCACTGTCTGTGTGGAGTCTGCACGTCCTCCCCCTGTGTGTGTGGATTTCCTCCGGGTGCTCCGGTTTCCTCCCACAGTCCAAAGATGTGCGGGTTAGGTGGATTGGCCATGCTAAATTGCCCGTAGTGTCCTAATAAAAGTAAGGTTAAGGGGGGGGTTGTTGGGTTACGGGTATAGGGTGGATACGTGGGTTTGTGTAGGGTGATCATGGCTCGGCACAACATTGAGGGCCGAAGGGCCTGTTCTGTGCTGTACTGTTCTATGTTCTATGTCACTTAGTGCAAGTTAAAAGACAGACAGCAGGGTTCTGAATGAACTCTAGTTTGGAGATTCTCAACCTTGGGCCCGTGACCTTTAGGGGTCCACGAGGTTTTCAAAGGATCCACAAAAACAATTAGAATATAGTGCCTTATTTGAAAATAGAAATCTATAAAAAAGATAATTTTTCCAGATCATTATGTGCACGCATGTTGGTTCAACATACATTGTTGCATATTTTTAATAATAAAATCAAAAGCAATGCGTTAAGATAATCTAACCAAAGTAAGGTTTAATAAAACATCCTGTTAAACAGGTTGCATATATTGACTGTTTACATTCTGCAATACATGTAGATTTAGTAACCCACAGCAAGATTTTACAGTTCCACCACAGAATCATAGAGTCGCGACAGTGTGGAAGGAGGCCATTCGGCTCAGTGGGTCTGCTCCGACTGTCTGAAGGAGCACACTACCTAGGCCCAATCCAAACCCCCACCCTATCCCCATAATCCCACAAAGAGGCAATTTAGCATAACCAATCCACCTAATCTGCACATCTTTGGACTGAGGAAACCGGAGCACCCCGAGGAAAACCACGCAGACATGGGGAGAATGCGCAAACTCCACACAGACAGTCACCAGAGGTCAGAATCAAACGCGGGTTCCTGGTGCTGTGAGGCAGCAGTGCTAACCACCGTGCCGCTCCTGGGGTATTTTTATTGATGGAAGGGGGGGGTGAGGCACCAGTGCTAACCACCGTGTCGCTCCCGGGGTATTTTTATTGATGGGGGGGGGGAAGAAACACACCCACCATCTTCCCAACCACCCCGAGCTCTCCATCTTACACACTAGGTGGGCACGTACCAGAATTCCAGCCCGTCCATTATATTTATGTCAATAACGGTCAAGTGAGTTTGTTAATGAGACGATTGACTTGAGATATTATGCTGCCCACACCGTAATATAGTCGGTGTGGGTAGCTGGCACCAGTCCTCTGAAAGAGCACGCAACTCAAGCCCACTCCCCCACCCTCTCCCCGTAACACCACCTTACCTTTGGGCACTCGGGGGGAATTTAGCATGGCCTATCCTCCTAACTTGCACATCTTTGGATCGTGGGAGGAAACCGCAATGCCCAGAGGAAACCCACGCAGACATGGAGAGAACGCGCAAACTCCACAAAGACAGTCACCAAAGGTGAGAATCGAACCCGAGTCCTTGGCACTATGAGGCAGCAGTGCTAACCCCTGTGCCATCGTGCCGCTAATATGAGGGAAAACCTTTTCCCCAGTGAGTGTGGGCATTTGTAATAAAGGTGAAGGTAAGGTAAAGCCGCCAGATGACTATAGGCTGCTTTCCCCTTTGAGACAGAGAGCTGACTTGTGGTAGTTTAACCTGAGGTCACCACACCTCAGGCGATGGGAAAGGTCGAGACAGTGGGGCCTTCATGAATAACCTCAAGTCGGTACGCAAATTGAACCTGTGCTGCCTGCCTTGTTCTGCATCATAAACCAGCTGTCCAGCCAACTGAGCTAATCCAGTCCCTATGTGAAATACACTGCCTGACAGTATTGTGGAAGCATGTTCCATTGTGACTTCCATAAGGGAATTGGATCATTACCTGAAGAGAAATTTGAAACGCTGGACGATCAGGAAAGGCAGGGGAATGAGCCCAGCTGATTTTCTCTGGCAGAAAGCCACACTTGAGTTCATAAGATATAGGAGCAGAATTAGGGGCTATTTGGCCCATTGACCCTGCTCCTCCATTTACTCATGGTTGATCTCATCCTGGCCTTAACTCCACCGTCCTGCCAGTTCTCCAAAAACCTTCAACCCTTTACCAATTAAAAATATGTTTAACTCCTCCTTAAATGTACTCACTGTCGAGGACGGCACAATGAAGCAGTAGTTAGCACTGCTGCCTCATGGTGCCGAGGACACAGGTTCAATTCCAGCCCCAGTTCCCGTCTGTGTGGAGTTTTCACATTCTCCCCATGTCTATGTGGGTCTCAGTCCCACAACCCGAAGATGCGCAGGCTAGGTGGATTGGCCACGCTAAATTGCCCCTTAATTGGGGAAGGGGAAATGTACTCACTGTTCCAGCTTCCACCACACTTGGGGTAGAAAATTTAACAGATTTACAACCCTTTGGGAGAAGTAGTTTCTCCTCCGTTCTGTTTTAATTTTGTTACCCCCTTACCTAATACTACGACCTCTCATTCTAGAATGCCCCATAAGAGGAAGCATCAGCTCCACGTCTACTTTATCCTTTTAGCATCTTGTATACCTCAATTTGATCTCCCCTCATTCTTTGAAACTCTAGAGAGTATAACCCTAAACTGTTCAATCTCTCGTCATACGACAAACCCCATATCTCTGGAATCAACATAGTGAACCTCCTTGGAACTGCCTCCAATGCCACCACATCTTTCCTCAAACAAGAGGACCAAAACTGTGCACAATACTCCAGGTTTGGTCTCACTCATGCCTTGTATAGTTGCAACACCGCTTCCTTACTTTTATACTCTATTCCGTTAGCTTGAATGCTAACATTCCATTTGTTTTCTTTATTATCTGCTGTACCTGCATGCTACTTTTCTATGATTCATGAACGGGGACCCACAGATCCCTCTGCAATGCAGCACCCCAAAGTCTCTCTCCATTCAGATAATAAGTTGCCTTTCCATTTTTCCGATCAAAATGCATGACCTCACACTTATCCGTGGTAAACTCCACCTGCCACATTTTGGCCCACTCTCCTAACCTATCCATATCCATTTATAAGATTTTTATTTATATATGAAGAACCTCCTGATGTGCTGTAATCATTCTATGAATCTATTCGGTGATATTGTCAATTTACAGGTCACCACGATAATTGCTGGGTTAAGGCACTAACCCAATGTGATACTACAGCGTCTATTGGAAGATTAAAATGAAGCCTGTTGGACACCCACTCCTCCCCATCACATCATGACTTCACCCCCTACAGGAAGTGCAAGTGTGTGCTCATCACATCAGCAAGATCAGATGGTCCATGGTGCCATTGAATACAGCACAGATTCCTTGGCAGTATTGACCATTTTGGTGCATTTAATAAACTTCAATTATGTGAGACTGGGTTTCCATCGATTACAACAATGGAAACAAAATACTGAGCTAGAGTGAACATTTACCCATGACGTAGGTGCACACTTGACAAAGGTGTTTCCATCCCTTGGCAGAATTGTTGCTGAGCAGCAGTTAGACATTTTACCATCATCTTCTTCAACGATCACTCTCTAACGAGCATGACTGTCCGGCTAAGATACTCTGTCATCGATCATGGGTTCTATGGTCCTTGCATGGCTGATGAACCCGGTCCTAAAGGTGCATCTCTGACTGCACACAAGTCAGGTGTTTCCAGGAGGTGGGATCGGTCCATGGAGTCTGGATCGCTGGTATTCCTTTTCTCAGGCTGACCAGGGAAGTGTTTGAATCATTGAGCGTCATGTAACAAAAGCACGAACAAGGGTTTATTCAAAAGGGGTGTGTTTTAATTTTCACAACTGCAATGCCTCCAGTAATAAGCGCATCAGCCACCTTCACAAAGTAATTTTCCAGCATCACTGACGGAGATCACTTTACCTGATGTTTGCGATAGACCACATTTGAAGTCTACGTCTTTGTAACTTGTGGTATAATGTAGCTGAATGGGGAGAGGGTCCCGCAGTGTGTGAGATTAGCTGGGTGTTTCCCGGCACTCAGAGCACCGAGAAACACCCGGCTTTCTCACGCCCATCCGGATAGATCGGGGGCATCGGGGGAACTCCCTGCTGAGGCCGCACTTAGCCCTGTTTTCTGTACTGAGAAGATCCGCTCGGCAGAACTCCTCAGTGCAGCAAGATATTGGGATGTCATTTTTAAATGGTGTCCCAATCTCTCGAGTCCCCGACGTGACCCCCAAACCTCCCCCAAGCCCCAGCTCACTATGAGGAGGGCTCTCCCACACCCGCGCAGGGCACATCCCAGCCCGACCATCGCCGCACTGGACACTGGCAGTGCACCTGCCAGCTGTTAGTGCCACCTAGGCACCTTGGCAATGCCATCTTGCCTCAAATCCTCTGAGAGACCCCCATGAGTGTGGTTCCGAATGGTCCCTGTTTGTGGAGACCAGCATTGAACGGCGCTCGCCCGAGGTCTACAAGGCAAGGGAGTAAGATCCCACACCTTGGTTAAATCACGGGAACGCATATTAGGTGCCTCACGCTAATATGCAAATTTGACAGAAAATGATCCTGCCCACAATGGGCGGGATTCACACCACAATATCTCGTAAGATCGTGTTAGATCTCACTGGCATGGCGAGCTGGGAAGATCCCAGAAGTAGGATCTGCCGGTCGCGTTGTGCCGTGCCGCTTTTTGGGTGCAACATGACCGGTAGATCCTGTAATGATATGCATAAGCAATTCTATATGTTAACATATCAGACCTCCAACCAGCAGGTGGCATTAGAGATGGACCACATAATACTGCAGCCTCGAGGAGTCTGGGGTTAGGAGTCATTGTGGATAATCGTGGTTCATATTAGCTCTCGTATTCTAGTTGTTAACAGTTTGCAGTTCATAGTTCAGTATTATTAGTACTGTTTTCCTTACCACGTTATTGTAATTTATTAATTTTTTAACTAAATGAAATTAAATGAAAATCACTATTGTCACAAGTAGGCTTCAAATGAAGTTACTGTGAAAAGCCCCTAGTCGCCACATTCCAGCGCCTGTTCGGGGAGGCTGGTACAGGAATTGAACCCACGCTGCTGGCCTGCCATGGTCTGCTTTAAATGCCAGCTATTTAGCCCTGTGCTAAACTAGCCCCTTAGCATCAAAAGAACACATCCCAATGCTCAACTGGTGACTGAAGCAAAATATGGATAGTTTGAAAACACCACAAAGTCTTTGTGTAACTGGTAATGTAGATGCAAATTGGCGCAAATTTAAACAGCAGTTTACTTTATAAGTAGCAGCTCTAGGTTTACAAGCACAGCTTGAGGAGCAAAACATAGTGTTGTTGCTCAATGTAGCAGGACCACAGGCAATCAAAATCTTTAATACATTTGTATTTGAAAGAGAGGAAGATAGAGAAAACTTGAATGCCGTTGTTAAAAAGTTCGATGAGCATTGTACCCCGAAGAACAAAACTTTTGAAAGGTACATTTTCGGAACGCACACGCAGCAGGCATGGGAGTTGTTCGACAGTTTTCTCACAGATTTAAAATTAAAGGCTCAGACTTGTAATTGTGCCACATTGCAGTCATCAATGATCAAGTATCAAATTGTATTAGACATAAAAAACAATGAAGTGCATGAACGTCTTTTGAGGGAGAATGTGTTCCAGCTCAAAGATGCAATAAACATTTGCCATGCCAGCGAGTTAGCTGAGCAGCAAATCAACACATTAAACATGAGAAGTTTAGGTGCGAAAATCGAGAATGAAGCCCACGCCATAGACGTTGTGATGGTTCAATTACTAGGGGGCATAGATTTAAGGTGTGAGGGGAAAGGTTTAGAGGCGATGTACAAGGCAAGTTTTTTTTACAGAGTGTAGTGGGTACCTGGAACTCGCTGCTGGAGGAGGTGGTGGAAGCAGGGACGATATAAGGGGCATCTTGACAAATCCATGAATAAGATGGGAATAGAACAGTACAGCACAGAACAGGCCCTTCGGCCCTCAATGTTGTGCCGAGCCATGATCACCCTACTCAAACCCACGTATCCACCCTATACCCGTAACCCAACAACATTCCCCTTAACCTTACTTTTATTTGGAGACTACAGGCAATTTAGCATGGCCAATCCACCTAACCCGCACATCTTTGGACTGTGGGAGGAAACCGGAGCACCCGGAGGAAACCCACGCACACAGGGGGAGGACGTGCAGACTCCACACAGACAGTGACCCAGCCGGGAATCGAACCTGGGACCCTGGAGCTGTGAAGCATTTATGCTAACCACCATGCTACCCTGCTGCCCAATAGAGGGATACGGACCCAGGAAGTGTAGAAGATTTTAGTTCAGATGGGCAGCATGTTCGGCACAGGCTTGGAGGGCCGAATGGCCTGTCCCTGTGCTGTACTTTTCTTTGTTCTTATGCACCCTTGAGGAAAATGTGGTCTCAACAGCGATGCCATTTTAAGCGATTGCCAGACCGTATTTTTTGTACACGGTGTGGAAATAGGCACTTGCAGAGGCAATGTCCCGCCTTTGGAAAATATTGTGCGAAATGTTAAGGCAAAAACCACTTTGCTAAGCAATGCTTTTCAAGCAAGAATATCAAAGTGTAAAAATGTATAAATTCCATTAATTTAGAAGTTACATTCTTCATAGATATTGTCTCTAATGAAGTCAGGCCCAACATAGCCCAGCAAATTTAAATGTCTTCGACAAAAATCAGAAGCGATGATAATGAAGTTTTGATTATAAATAAAGATAACTGGGCAGTTTACTAATCAAGCAAACGTTGATAAATGTCAAACTCGACACAGGAGCGAGAGCCAATCTTATCAGTATCTCAGATATTGAAGCGATGAGAATTAAAGCTAAGATTTTGAACAAACCAGTTTTTGTAAAAGATTACAATCGTCAACGAAGTAATACTCTAGGCGTATGTGATCTTGAAGTTCAAGTCAAAGATAGAATCCACAAAGTGCAATTTTCAATTGGAGTCACAGATCGTGAATCGTTACTGGGTGTGGAAGTTTGTGAAACACTTTAATTAGTCAAAAGAGTATCCAGCGCTGACTTTCTTTTGACTGCGCACAGTGCATCGGTGGATTCAACAGTACAAGCATTTCCAGAAAATTTTCAAGGTTTCGGTGCCTTGCCATTTACTTACCGAATTCTACTGAATGATAACCCGCAATCCATAATACGTGCTCCTAGGAGAATACCAGCACCTTTAAGGGATCGGTTGAAAGCTGAATTTGATAGAATGACGAATCTGGGGGTCATTAAGAAAATCAAAGAACCAACAGATTCGGTAAATTCAATGGTGTGCGTGAAGAAATGCAATAACAAGTGAAGAATCCGCATAGATCCTAAAGACCTCAAGCGAGAACACTATCCGATATGCAAACTTGAAGAAATTACGAGCGAAATGTCAGGTGTGACATGTTTCAGTAAACTGGAAGCATCGCAGGGTTTTTGGCAACTCAAATTGGAGGAGGAGAGTACTAAACTTTGTACATTTAACGTTTCATTTGAGCACTACTGTTTTCTTCGAATGTCGTTTGGGATAATCTCCGCATTTGAAATCTTTCACAAGGCAATAGAGCACTCAAGGAGTTTGTGTGTATGTTGACGATATTATAGTATGGGGTTCCACGAAGGAAGAACACAACGACAGACTCATCAAAGTACTACACAGTAGCATGGGCTCAGGTTGAACAAAGCCAAGTGTCAATCTGGTGTTAAAGAAATTACATTTCTGGGGGGACAAGTTGGCTGCTCAAGGCATACAACCGATCAAGTGAAGATTGAAGATACAGGCAATACTAATATGCTACAACCATCAGACAAGAAAGGAGTTCAGAGGATATTTGGAATGATCAACTTTATAGGCAAATTTATTTCTAATTTGTCCGCCAAAATAACATGCCTGAGAGAAGCCATAAAGAATGCTTATATTTTTGAATGGTCAGAGAGCCATGAGCAAGAATGGCTTACTCTGACGACAGCTTTGACAACAGCTCCAGTGCTAACATTTTTTGACCTGATCAAGAAAACATAAATCTCGACTGATGCATTGAAAGATGGGTTAGATGCAGTGTTATTACAGCTGGAAGATGGAGAAGATTGGAAGCCAGTTGCCCATGCATCTAGGTCGATGACCGGATCTGAGTATTGTTATGGGCCAGGGTTTAGAGAACCCCAAAGTGTATCATGGAATTCACCTGACCAACAACTTTGAATAGATTGTGGTATGGGGAGCACACGGCCCACTCTACAGGTGTGGTGCAGCAGAAATGGAAAAGTATTTTTTAAAGCAAAACAATGTTTATTCTATGAACTCAAGTTAACCTTTTAAAACATAGTGAACATCTTAGGAACCATTAATTCAAATACAACCCCCAAAGAATACAACACTAAGTAATCCTTAATAACTTCCCAAACAACAGCCAGAAGACAAAAGAAACACCTTGTAACAGAAGCACATAAGGTTTACATTCACTACTGAAAACATTTATAATTCTGAATTCACCAAATGATCAAGAGATAGTCTTTTCATGGCAGAGAGATCAACAGTACACCTGCTCTGTCTGGCTTCAGCTCCAACACTGAAAACAAAACTAAAACGCACCCTGCAGCAAACAGCCTAAAACAAAAGTAAAAAGCTGACAGCCCAGTTCCACCCACACTCTGATACCACTGATAAACATCCATTTCTTAAAAGGTACATTTCTTATACACCCATTTCTTAAAGGTACTCTCACATGACAGTATCAATATGCTCAATTTGAGATGGAATGTTTCAGATTAGTTAATGGTTTGGAGAAGTTTCCCAGTTATGTGTATGGCCTATCAGCTTTTCTTGTAGAAACAGATCACAGACCATTAGTAGCCATTGTCAGAAGAAATTTCAGTGAGAAGTCACCGCAAATCCAGAGAATGATGAGGAAGCTTCAGTGGTATGACTTTGATCTCATTTACACTCCAGGTAAGCACATCGTAGTTGCAGATGCACTATCAAGAGCTACAGCTGTGCTGGAAGAAAACCATATTGACGACGATGTGCAAGTGCATGTCAATCTGATAACAGAGACACTGCCGGTGTCTGATGAAAAATCAAAACTAGTAATTGAGGAAACCAAAAAGGATAAAGTTCTGTAAACGATAATCAAAAATCTCAACGAGCGATGGCCAAAAGGGTCAAGCTCAAAGTATCACAGTATTCAAGTGGAGCTAAGTGTAGCCAATGGGTTCGTACTAAGGCAACACAGAATAATAATATCGCAATCTCTGTGAGCTGAAATTTTACAAAAAATTCACGAGGAGCACCTCGGAATTGAAAAGTGTAAAAGAAGAGCACGTGACACAGAATATTGGTCCGGGATCAACAAGGACATTCAAAGGATGGTGTCAGAAATACCAAAATCGATAAATGAAGGAACCGATGGAGATGGGTGGCATCGTCACATTTCCATGGCAGAAAGTAGGGATAGACTTGTTTCATCTTGAAGGAAAGGAATATTTGTTGGTCATAGACTACTTTTCCAACTTTCATGAAGTTATCCAGCTTGTCAGTCAGTGTGCCCTCACGCATACTAAATCTATCTTTGCTCGTCATGGTAGTCCACAGCTCGTCATGAGTGACAATGATTCATGTATCAGTTGTCAGGAAGGGAAGGAATTTGCGCAGAAGCACGATTTCAAACATAGCACATCCAGTTCTTTATATCCACAGTCAAATGGAAAGATAGAGAAAGGTGTACAAATTGTGAAAGAGTTACTTAAAAGTAACTTAAAAGCCAGAATGATGCTTATCTGGCATTACTCAGTTGTCGAGCATCACGGTTGGGCAATGGTTTATTACCATCTCAGTTATTGATGAATCGGAACATAAGAACAACATTGCCATATTTTTCGAATCATCCAACCAGTCGTAAAATAACAAATCAACTGAAGTTTCAACAGAAGAAACAGAAGAGATACTATGACAGGTCAACCAGGTATCTACAATCTTTAGAACAAAATGACGCAGTCAGAGTGGAAGATCCTGATGGCTAGTCAAAATGTGTGAAAGTCATGCAAAAGATAGGTCCAAAGTCATATACAGTCATCACAGAACAAGGACAAATACTCAGAAGGAACAGGAGAGCATTGTTAAAGATTCAGCAACTGTTACTCATCGCCAGCATGTATTATCTGCCTATCCAAACCAACACAATCTGAACAAGAAGAAAGTGAACAATCTGAAGATGCACACAGTAAGGTAATTCCACCAGAAACATCTTCAGAACTGGGCAGCATGGTAGCACAGCGGTAAGCACAGTTGCTTCACAATGCCAGGGTCCCAGGTTCGATTCCGGCTTGGGTCACTGTCTGCGCGGAGCCTGTAGGTTCTCCCCGTGTCTGCATGGGTTTCCTCCGGGTGCTACGGTTTCCTCCCACAGTCGAAAGATGTGCAGCTTAGGTGGATTGGCCATGATAAATTGTCCTTAGTGTCCAAAAAGGTTAGGTGGGGTGACTGGGTTACGGAAATAGGATGGAGGTGAGGGGTGTCTTTCCAAGGGCTGGCGCAGACTCGATGGGAGAATTGCCTCCTTATGCACTGTAAATTCTATGATTCACTCGAATGCCCAGCAGATTCAGTGAATCAACAACAGCCTAGATGGTCTACCAGACAACGAAAACAGCTGAACAGACTGAATCTGTAATGGCCACAAAAGTCGTAAATAATTGGATATGTTGTTATGTATATCATCTATATGATAATTGATTTAAATGATGTATGTTAATTTTGTTTAACTGTAAAGGAAAGGGGGTGTAATGATACGCACAAGTAATTCTAGATGTTAACATGTCAGACCTCCAACCAGCAGGTGGTAATAGAGATGTACCACGTGATACTGCAGACTCAAGGAGTCTGGGGTTAGGAGTTATCGTGGATAGTCGTGTTTTGTATTACCTCGTATTCCAGTTGTTAACAGTTTACAGTTCATAGTTTAGTAGTATTATTATTGTTTTCCTTCCCACATTATTAAAATTGAATAAATCTTTGACTAATCACGAACTAATGTTCTCTCGGGCACTGACTCATTCATTGCAACACACTAGAACGTAACAGATCCCACCCACAATACTGTCTTTAACAAACCTAAAACCAGTTGATCAGGTCACACCCACTGACTGTTCTTCATATCATTGAATGCTACTATTATTTATCTTTGGGTCTGTGTGTAGTAGAGTTGCCAGATCCAGGATTGGCACGGAGACTGCAGGGATCGAAGATTTTCAACCCTGGAGAAAATAATCACTGGGACATAGGGTGGCATGATAACACAGTGGTTAGCACTGCTGCCTCTCAGTGCCAGGGATCCGGTTCAATTCCAGCCTTGGGTGACTATGTGCAGTTTTTCCATTCTCCCGTATCTGCAGGGTTTCCTTCAGGTGATTTGGTTTCCTCCCACAGTCCAAAGAAGTACAGGTTAGGTGGATTGGCCATGCTAAATTGCCCCTTGGTGTCCAAAGATGTGCATGTTTGGTAGGGTTACGAGATGGCATAGACCGGTTGCTCTTTGAGAGAGTCAGTGCAGACTCAGTGGGCTGAATGGCCTACTTCTGCACTGTAGGCATTCTATGGTCATATTAGAAAAAATTGTTCTTTAACCAGTATCGTACATTTCTCTTTTACTGGAATCATGGAACAGAATCATAGAATGCCCATAGTGCAGAGGGAGACCATTTGACCCATCGGGTCTGCACTGACCCTACCCAGAGAACACCCTACCCAGGCCCACTACCCCATATCACCATAACCTTGCATCCCCAATTAACCTTTGGAGCGGGGAGGCAAGTCACGATGAAATCTCCAGGAATACATTTCATCACAGTAGGCAACCCTAATGTGCAGTGATGTTGTTCTCCATAATTAAGCATTGAACAACAATAAATAAGACTGACAGGGCAGCACGGTGGCGCAGCGGTTAGCACTACTACTTCACAGCATTGAGGTCCCAGGTTTAATCCCAACCCTGGGTCACTGTGCCTGTGGAGTTTGCCCATTCTCCCCGTGGTTGCATGGGTTTCACCCCCACAACTCAAAGATGTGCAGGGTAGATGGATTGGCCATACTAAATTGCCCCTAAAATTGGAAAAAAAATTATTGGGTACTCTAAAATTTATTTTAAAAAATAAATAAATAGGATTGATATGGGAAATGCAGACTTCAATTGAGTAAGAATTATTTCTGCAAGGAAGAATCTACATAGAAATCAAACACACGCAGTGGCGTGCAGAGGTCTGGTGATGCCCGGGGCAAATCTTGATTGTATGCCCCTAGGACTCAAGTATAAGGCCTAATATACTGAGAAATATTATGAGAAAGGAAAACATTTTGAATATATAAACACAGATGAAACATGAAATAAACGCTTTATTCGATTTTAATATAAATCAATCAAATTTATTAAGTTCTTTTCCCCAAATGATACCTCCTGTCACAAAACACCTGAACTACTTCACTTTTTACATCAGCTGTGAGAAATTCTTTTCAATGCTTATTAAAGCTAGGTTGGTCAGTCGCTCCTGTGACATAGAAGACTTCAAACATGTTTTTATTAATTTCAGTTTTGAAAATGACCTTTTTTGAAAATGTAAGCAGTAATCTGTATGAAACACACAGTGTCGGAAAGACATCCCTCCCATACTGCAGTAAAGACTCCAGAGCATCTTTAGGATCAGGGGGAACTCTATTCCCTCCAGCTCGAAGGAGCATCACAAAATCAATAATTTTGTCATATAACTGAATTGCAACCACATCATTGTCATAATAATTTGCAAAGTCTGAACATTCCTTTTTTAATTTCTCTCTTTCTTGTTCATCTTCAATCACCCCTGAATTCAAGTTCAGAAGAAAAGAAAATCGGTCACTGAGTCTTTGAAGACGGACACTGCGGTCTTCAAATTCAGTTTTTAATCTGTTCACAATCTCTACCATTACTCTATTCATTTCCTCTTGTGCCGTCAGTCCACTATCTCTTGCTGACTCTCCAGGCATTATTCTTCTTCTCCTTGTTCGTGCAATTGGTATTCCCCAATTTTGACAATATTCATTGGCTAAATCTATTGCATTGTGGATAATTTCGTCATTCTTCAAATTCAAGATATGAATAAGTCCTCTCAGATCACAAGAAGCTTCATGGAACCCCATTTTCGGATCCTGCAAACGTTTTGAGACTTTATCCACTGATGATAAAACTGAGTACCAAAAATTTAATAAAGCTATAAACGGGAACTGTTGAATAGAGTTCAGTAGCGATCCTGCATCAGATTTAGTTTCCCTTGAAAATTCTCCTTCCAGCAGGTGTTGAAGGCTTGCAATAACGTTGTCACACTCTTCGTGGATTACTTGCACAGCATCATGGCTGGAACTCCATCTTGTGTCACACTGTCTTTTCACAGTCCGAGTGACAAATGATTTTAACACTTCCCAACGAGAAGTAGATGAAGAAAAAAAAGTAGAGTTTTTCTAGAATGCCAAAAAATGTAACAACAACAGGTTGCACCTCACTTGCATGGACACAGGACAAATTGAGGCTGTGGTTCTCGCAGTTCACAAACACAGCTTTTGGGTTAACTTCAAGAATTTGTTGTTGAACACCTCCTCTCACTCCAGCCAAACTGCTGCGTTATCATATGCTTGACCACGACAGTCATTCATGGAAATTTTGTCTTCTTCCAATTTTTCCTGAATTTTATTTACCAGGCTGACTGCATCTTTCTTGTTGACTTGAAAAAATCCCAGAAATGTCTCCTTTATTTCTACTTTTCTGTTTTCATCAATATGAACGTAACGCAGAATTTCAGAAACCTGATCTTCATGGGCAATATCTGGAGTTGAATCCAACATTATGCTAAAATATTTTGCGTCCTTAATTTCGGAAATTATATTTTTCTTGACAGTTTCACCAAGAAGATTGATTATTTCGTTTTGAATTCTGTTGGACAAGTAGGTGACACTTTTTGGTTTCTCTTTCCCTCTCTGCAAGTGTTTTGCTAAGATGTCATCATATTTGGCCAAAAGTCTGATTGTTGCTAGAAAGTTTCCTCGATTTTCACTGACTGTCTCCCCTGGCTCTGATAACCCAGATATTCCTTCTCCTCGATGTCCACGATAGGCCAGATTCTGTTTTGCCAGAAAGGATATAACCTCGACAATCCGTTCAGTTATAGCTTTCCATCTTTTCTTTTCAGCAGACATTTGCTGTTGAAGTTCAGCATCTATCGTAGTTGAATGATGGAGTCGAACTACAAGGTTCAGGTATTCCCTCATGTGAGCTCTATGAGAAGGGCTTTTCTCATGGTCAGGTATTGTTGGATTTAATTTTCTCTAAGTGGAGAAACCGTCTTCCTTTCCAAAGTTTGACACAGACAACAAATGCTCCTTTGAAAACAAAAAGCAAACAAAACAGTAGCATGCTTTCCGATATGGAGAGTATAACAACCATTTTCTCTCCACAATTTCTCCGTTTGTGGAAACTTTATCAAACCACTGTTTGGAAAATGATCTCCCATCCTTCTCAGCAAATGGACCACTTTTATTCTGATATCTTTCAGGGCCATGTTGTAATATTGTCATCTTCAAATGATCTGGAATCGGTTTCTTCAAACAGCCAAAATCGCTTCTTTGCAAAAATATGCAAATATCTTCTTTATTTTCTTCACATGGATCATCATCCTGACAACGAGACTGAGGAGAGAGAGTATTATGTTCTGACCGAGCTGAATCCGTATCAGAAAAATCCTTCTCTGCACCCACATCATCTTTTACTTCTCCAGGTTCTCCTACTTCTTCTTTACTTCTTTTTATCCATGCATCTAATGCCCCTCTTTGATGGGACTCTTCTTCGACTCTGGCCCTCTTTTTTTTCCTGTTCTGTGCTCTACTCGGTTGTACACGAAATACTCGTAACATTTCATTTTCTATCTCAAAAACCGTAAGACGCATGAGAAAATGGGAAGAAAATGGTAAACAATCGGTCAGTTGCAGACGGATAAACCATATTTCATTTCTTTGTTCCTTTGTATCAAATTATTTCACACTGATTCTCCACTGATAATTTTGTGCAATTTATATCATAGACTTGCAAATTAGTGGTATCTGTATTCGAATATTAGCATGTTAAGGAATAAATGTCTCCTATTCCGAGATTAAATGCCATAGCATTCCTCTGATCATCCAGGCTTCACTCTTACTACATCCCACGTAAATATTTCATTAAATATCGCCAAAAAACCTATAAAAACCGTAGTTGCACCTGTTCTAGAGTTATTCACTGACCTGAGTAGGTAAAAGAACTAATCTAGATGCACAAAAAGCTGAAGAAAAGACGAGTTATAACTCGAGGAAACGCAGGAATGAACAGCCACGTCTGCTTGTTGCTTTTGATGGTTGCACCACGTACATCATGCGCATGCGTGTGGGGGGGATGGGGAGAAGGACCATTTTCTCTAGACAGAAAGGGTACACCATGTTAAAGGAATAAAGGGCTAACAACTGCCTCTGCAGTGTGGTGAGCCTCCAAAAATTGATTTATCACCGCTGAAATTTTAAAATTACTATCTTATTTCCTTCTCTGGGGCAGCACGGTGGCCTAGTGGTTAGCACAACCGCCTCACGGAACTGAGGTCCCGGGTTCGATCCCGGCTCTGGGTCAATGTCTGTGTGGAGTTTGCACATTCTCCCCGTGTCTGCGTTGGTTTCGCCCCCACAACCCAAAAAATGTGCAGAGTAGGTGGATTGGCCACGCTAAATTGCCCCTTAATTGAAAAAAATAATTGGGTAATCTAAATTTTTTTTTAAAAAAAATTTTTTTAAAAAAAAAATTTTTTTTTTTTTTCCTTCTCTGATTGGATGCCCCCATCCAATGGATGCCCGGGGCCAATGCACCGTCGGCCCCCCCCTCTGCACGCCACTGAACACACGCCCCAAAAGCGCCAATGTATGAGTAAGGTTTTGCACAAGTGCATCAGTAATAATCCACTACTTCACCAAAAACATCTGTGTCATGTTGCCCTTCCTGTTTGTTTTAATTAACATCAACTAATTGCCAAGTGTCAAGAGAACTGAAATAGAATCTGAATGCTCAGGAGAATGAACCTTGACCCCTGTAAAAATGCCTGACTAATTTTACACTTTCAACATTGGAATATTCTCCTTTTAGACCTACATTTACTTGTGCTGTTTTGTTTGTGCCAATATAAAGTAAAGCAATGTTTAACCTCATTTAAGTTATAAAGGTTGTGAAACGATTTGGTTTAACATGCAGCCATGAGATATTTGCAGGTTGGGTCAGGCCAATGCCATTTCAGTTGCTGGTAACTTTTTGATCATCTCCTCGGTTTGGCTTTCTGAGGCAATTCCAAGTTGTTGCTGTGGGTCCTCAGAATCCCCACAGGCATACTCTGCCGTCTCTGGCGGCATGGTGGCAGAATGGTTAGCACTGCTGCCTCAGAGCACCAGGGACCTGGGTTCAATTCCAGCCTAGAGTGCTCCGGTTTCCTCCCACAGCCCAAAGATGTACAGCGTAGGTGGATTGGCCATGCTAAATTGCCTGTTAGTGTCCAGGGATGTGCAGGTTAGGTTACGGGGATTGGGTGGGGTGGGTGGGGCAGTGGATCTGGGCAGAGTGCTCTTTCAGAGGGTCGGTGCAGACTCGATGGGCCAAATGGCCCCTTCTGCACTAAAGGGATTCTATGATCAGCCAGCTGAGGGAACAGAGTGTTATCTGTTTGGTGTGGAGTGCAATGGAGGTGGGGCAGGGGAGGTACATTGAGAATTAGTATTGAATTTTTATTAAACCTGAGGGGAAAGAACTGGTCCCAGTAAGTGCCCACCCGGCTTTAAAACATTTCTTTATCCTGTTCTTAAAGTTACAAATCCAATGCGCAGAGTGAACAGGGCAAGCCCTTAATCCATCTTCTTGTTTGCTCCAAAAAACAATTCAACTTCAAATTGAATCCAAATCATGTTCTCCACAAGACAGACATACTAGATCCGAGCTGACCTGAAAAAGCATTACACCTCACCTTGGGCTTCATCTGATGCTTGATCTTAGCCAATGACCGCAATTAATTAATTAATATTATTTATTGTCACAAGCAGGCTTACATTAATACTGCAATGAAGTTACTGTGAAAAGCCCCTGGTCGCCACATTACGGTGTCTGTTCGGGTACACGGAGGGAGAACTCAGAATGTCCAAATTACCTAACAGCACGTCTTTCGGGACTTACGGGAGGAAACCGGAGCACCCGGAGGAAACCCACATTGACACAGGGAGAACGTGCAGACTCCGCACAGTGACCCAAGCCGGGAATCGAACCCAGGACCCTGCCGCTATGAAGCAACAGTGCTAACCATTGTGCTACCTTGCCGCACAACCCCCACTGCAACAACGTAAAAATGTTACGTCCTTCAGAGAAGGAAACCCGCTGTCTAACCCACCGTATATGTAACTTCAACCCTGCCCTTAACCTGGTAGATGGTTAACAATCCATGGATGGCTCCCTTTGTATCAAAACAACTTCAAGTGATAGTCACGTACACCATCATCGCAGGGCAATAAATGCCAGAATTGGCAGTAATAAATCTGAATAACTAAGTTTTTAAAATATGCACAACAAGTTTGACTGCATTGTCGGAAGGGGCGGGTGGGGAAGGCCAGGTTATATTTGGAAACATATTTCGATTGGTCACGTTTTTCAACCTGGCATTTTGTGGCCAATCACTCTCAGATCCTGGAGACTATCCTGTGGGGACATGTTGGCAAACCTGATTTAATAACATACTATGAACAACAGAAGGAAATCATGTTCAAAACCGTCAAATTCCAGTAAGGAACAGTAACACAGGAAGTTTATTTTAAGGTACACAACACTGGGGTTCCAATTAAAGGTACACAGCACTGGGATTCCAGTTAAAGATACACAACACTGGAGTTCCACTTAAAGGTACACAATGCAGAAATTTCAGTTAAAGGTACACAACACTGGGGTTCCAATTAAAGATACACAACACTGGAGTTCCACTTAAAGGTACACAATGCAGTGATTTCAGTTAAAGGTACACAACACAGTGATTCAAGTTATAGGTGCACAACACTGAGGTTCCATTTAAAGGTACACAACACTGAGGTTCCAGTTAAAGGTACACAACACTGGGTTTCCACTCAAAGGTACACAACACTGGGGTTCCAGTTTAAGGTACACAACACTGGGGTTCCAGTTTAAGGTACACAACACTGGGGTACAAGTTTAAGGTACACAACACTGGGGTTCCAGTTTAAGGTATACAACACTGAGGTTCCAGTTAAAGGTACACAACACTGGGTTTCCATTTTAAGGTGCACAACACTGGGGTTCCAGTTAAAGGTACACAAAACTAAAGTTCCACATAAAGGTACATATCACTGGGGTTCGAGTTAAAGGTACACCACAGTGGGGTTCCAGTTCAAGGTACACAACACGGGTTCCAATTGAAGGTACACAACACAAAAGTTCCACGTAAAAGTACACAATGCTGGGGTACCAGTTAAAGGTACACAAGACTGGGGTTCCAGTTTAAGGTACACAACACGGAGGTTCCAGTTAAAGGTAAACAACACTAAAGTTCCACGTAAAGGTACACAACAATGTGGTTCCACTTAAAGGTACACGACACTAGAGTTCCATTGTAAGGTACACAACACTGGCGTTCCAGTTAAAGGTACACAACACTCGGGTTCCAGTTTAAGGTACACAACACTAGGGTTCCAGTTTAAGGTACACAACACTGGGGTTCCAGTTTAAGGTACACAACACTGGGGTTCCAGTTTAAGGTACACAACACTGGGTTTCCAGTTTAAGGTACACAACACTGGGTTTCCAGTTTAAGGTACACAACACTGGGGTTCCAGTTTAAGGTACACAACACTGGGTTCCAGTTAAGGTACCAACTGGTTCCAGTTAAGGTACACAACACTGGGGTTCCAGTTTAAGGTACACAACACTGGGGTTCCAGTTTAAGGTACACAACACTGGGTTTCCAGTTTAAGGTACACAACACTGGGGTTCCAGTTTAAGGTACACAACACTGGGTTTCCAGTTTAAGGTACACAACACTGGGGTTCCAGTTTAAGGTACACAGCACTGGGGTTCCAGTTTAAGGTACACAACACTCGGGTTCCAGTTTAAGGTACACAACACTGGGGTTTCAGTTTAAGGTACACGACACTGGGGTTCCAGTTTAAGGTACACAACACTGGGGTTCCAGTTTAAGGTACACAACACTAAAGTTTCACTTTAAGGTACACAACACGGAGGTTCTAGTTAAAGGTACACAACACTGGGGTTCCACTTAAGGTACACAACACTGGGGTCCCACTTAAAGGTACACAACACTGTGGTCCCACTTAAAGGTACACAACACTGGGGTCCCACTTAAAGGTACACAACAATGGGGTTCCACTTAAAGGTACACAACACTGGAGTTCCACTTAATGGTACACTACACTGGGGTTCCAGTTAAAGATACACAACAATGGGGTTCCACTTAATGGTACAGGACACTGGGGTTCCATTTAATGGTACACTACACTGGGGTTCCAGTTAAACGTACACACCAATGGGGTTCCATTTTAACGTAAACAACACTGGAGTTCCACTTCATGTTACATAACACTGGAGTTCCCAATACCGGTTGAGGTTATTCATGAAGGACCCGCCTTTCAATCTTACCCTTCACCTGAGGGGTGGTGGTCCTCAGCTTAAATCACCAGCAGTCAACTCTCCCCCTCGAAAGGAACAGCAGCCTATGGTCATTTGGGACAATGGTGACTTTACTTACTTTAAGGTGCACAACACTAGAGTTCCACTTAAAGGTACATAACACTCGAGTTGAGTTCCACTTAAAGGTCCACAACATTAGAGTTTGATGTACCATCAATTAAAACACAAGACGAGTAGTGAACGGAACTGTGGCTTTAATAAGCTAAACAGAAAGCCTCCTATTCACTGATCCCGAACTGGGGCAGGGCCGGAGGTCAGCCACCTTTATACCGAGCCCGAGGGAAGGCGGAGCCATCAAGCAGTGGTTTACCACAATACATGTAGTACAGTAACAGTTTACCACAATACATATTATACACTAACAGTGGTTTACCCCCTGTTAAAAAAGAGTCTAGTGGGGGTGAAGTGGAAGGTCGAGTCTGTCGGGGGATTTGACTTTCCGCCATGATCGCTTCAGTCCCGGCTGTGGTGTGTGCACTGGTGTTGAGACCTGCGCATCCGGGAGCGTGTCGTCCTCTTCTTCACCCAGTAGTTGAGTTGGTGGAGGGTGGGGGGGCAGTGTAGGGGCGGGGGTGGTAGTGATGGTCGCCGATGGGCCTGCGGCTGCCAAATCTCGAAGTAGCCGGGTAGTGGTGGAGGGAGACAGTGTAGAGTCGGGGGTGGTGATGATCGCTGGGGAACCTGCAGGTGCCAAATCCCGGAGGGAGACTGTGTCCTGCCGCCCGTCATGATGTGCCACGTAGGCATATTGTGGGTTGGCATGGAGGAGCAGGACCTTCTCGACGAGGGGATCTGATTTATGACTCCTCGCATGCTTCCGGAGGAGGGCGGGCCCTGGGACTGTCAGCCAGGATGGGAGCGAGACCCCTGAGGTGGACTTTCTAGGGAAGGCAAATATACGTTCGTGAGGGGTCTCATTGGTGGCAGTGCACAGGAGCGACCGAATGGAATGGAGCACATCGGGAAGAACCTCCAGCCAGCGGGAGACTGGGAGACTTCTAGGCCTTAGGGCCAGAAGGACGGCCTTCCAGACCATCGCGTTCTCCCTCTCCACCTGTCCGTTTCCCCGGAGGTTGTAGCTGGTCGTCCTGCTTGAGGCAATGCCCTTGCCAAACAGGAACTGACGCAACTCGTCGCTCATGAAGGAGGAACCCCAATCGCTATGGATGTTGGCGGGGAAACCGAACAAGGTGAAGAGACTGTGCAGGGCCTTGATGACGATGGCAGAGGTCATGTCAGGGCATGGGATGGCAAAGGGGAATCGTAAGTAATCGTCAACAATGTTGAGGAAGTACACATTACGGTCAGTGGAGTGGAGGGGCCCTTTGAAGTCAATGCTGAGGCGCTCAAAGGGCAGGAGGCCTTTCCAGGTGTGCTCTGTCGGGCCAATAGAAGTGCGGTTTTCACTCCGCGCAGACCTGGCTGTCCCTGGTCATGGTCCTGACCTGACCTTATTAAATTGATGTGCCATCAATTAATGTAGTGTGGCTTTAATAAGCTAAACAGAAAGCCTCCTGTCCACTGATCCCCAACTGGGACAGGGCCGGAGGTCAGCCACCTTTATACCGAGCCTGAGGGGAGGCGGAGCCATCAAGCAGTGGTTTACCACAATACATGTAGTACAGTAACAGTTCACCACAATACATATAATACACTTGTAGTGGTTCACCAGAGTTCCACTTAAAGGTACACAATACTAGAGTACCACTTAAAGGTACTTAACATGAATAAAATACGCTTTAAAAAAATAAAGGTACATAACATTAGTATTGAGTTCCACTTAAAGGTACTGGTATTGGGGAATGATCCCGGCCAGGTGGTTGAAGTTTCAGTCGGTGATTACTTTGGGAATAGCGATCACAATTTTGTAAGTTTTAGAATACTCATGGACAAAGACACGAGTGGTCCTAAAGGAAGAGTGCTGAATTGGGGAAAGGCCAAGTATAACAAAATTCGGCATGAGCTCGGGAACGTGGATTGGGAGCAGCTGTTTAAGGTTAAATCCACATTTGAAATGTGGGAGTCTTTTAAGGAAAGGTTGATTAGAGTGCAGGACAGATATGTCCCTGTGAAAATGAGGGATAGAACTGGCAAGATTAGGGAACCATGGATGACGGGTGGAATTGAGAGACTAGCTAAGATGAAAAAGGAAGTATACATAAGATCTAGGCGACTTAAAACTGATGAAGCTTTGGAGGAATATCGGGAAAGTAGGACAAATCTCAAACGCGCAATAAAGAGGGCTAAAAGGGGTCATGAAATATCTTTGGCTAACAGGGTTAAGGAAAATACCAAAGGAAAAGCAGAGGGTTAAGGAAAATCCCAAAGCCTTTTATTCGAATATAAGGAGCAAGAGGGTAATGAGAGAAAGGATTGGCCCACTCAAAGACAAAAGAGGGAATTTATGTGTGGAGTCAGAGGAAATGGGTGAGATTCTTAATGAGTACTTTGCATCGGTATTCACCAAGGCGAGGGACATGAAGGATGTTGAGGCTGGGGATGGATGTTTAAATACTCTAGGTCAAGTCGGCATAAGGAAGGGGGAAGGTTTGGGTATTCTAAAAGACATTTAAGGTGGACAAGTCCCCAGGTCCGGATGGGATCTATCCCAGGTTACTGAGGGAAGCGAGGGACAAAATAGCTGGGGACTTAACAGATATCTTTGCAGCATTCCTGAGCATGGTTGAGGTCCTGGAGGACTGGAGAATTGCTAATGTTGTCCCTTTGTTTAAGAAGGGTAGCAGGGATAATCCAGGGAATTATAGACCTGTGAGCTTGACGTCAGTGGTAGGCAAACTGTTGGAGAAGATACCGAGGGATAGGATCTATTCACATTTGGAAGAAAATAGACTTATCAGTGATAGGCAGCATGATTTTGTGCTGGGAAGGTCATGTCTTACAAACCTAATAGAATTCTTTGAGGAAGTGACAAAGTTAATTGATGAGGGAAGGGCTGTAGATGTCATATACATGGACTTCAGTAAGGCGTTTGATAAAGTTTCTCATGGCAGGTTGATGGAAAAGGTGAAGTCGTATGGGGTTCAGGGTGTACTAGCTAGATGGATAAAGAACTGGCTGGGCAACAGGAGACAGAGAGTAGTGGTGGAAGGGAGTGTCTCAAAATGGAGAAGGGTGACTAGTGGTGTTCCACAGGGATCCGTGCTGGGACCACTGTTGTTTGTGATATACATAAATGATCTGGAGGAAGGTATAGGTGGTCTGATTAGCAAGTTTGCAGATGATATGGAGTTGCAGATAGCGAGGAGGACTGTCAGAGAATACAGCAAAATATAGATAGATTGGAGAGTTGAGCAGAGAAATGGCAGATGGAGTTCAATCCAGGCAAATGCAAGGTGATGCATTTTGGAAGATCTAATTCAAGAACGGACTATACGGTCAATGGAAGAGTCCTGGGGAAAATTGATGTGCAGAGAGATCTGGGAGTTCAGGTCCATTGTACCCTGAAGGTGGCAACGCAAGTCGATAGTGGTCAAGAAGACATACAGCATGCTTTCCTTCATTGGACGGGGTATTGAGTACAAGAGTCGGCAGGTCATGTTACAGTTGTATATGACTTTGGTTAGACCACATTTAGAATACTGCGTGCAGTTCTTGTCGCCATATTACCAGAAGGATGTGGATGCTTTAGAGAGAGTGCAGAGGAGGTTCACCAGGATATTGCCTGGTATGGAGGGTGCTAGCTATGAAGAAAGGTTGAGTAGATAAGACGGAGGTTGAGGGGGGACCTGATTGAGGTCAACAAAATTGTGAGAGGTATGGACAGGGTGGATAGCAACAAACTTTTTCCAAGAGTGGGGGTGTCAATTACAAGGGGTCACAATTTCAAGGTGAGAGGGGGAATGTTTAAGGGAGATGTGCGTGGAAAGTTTTTTTACACAGAGGATGGTGGGTGCCTGGAACGCTTTGCCAGCGGAGGTGGTAGAGGCGGACACGATAGCATCATTTAAGATGCATCTAGACAGATATATGAACGGGAGGGGAACAGAGGGAAGTAGATCCTTGGAAAATAGGTGACAGGTTTAGATAAAGGATCTGAATCGGCACAGGCTGGGAGGGCCGAAGGGCCTGTTCCTGTGCTGTAATTTTCTTTGTTCTTTGTACACAACACTACAGTTCCACTTAAAGGTACACAACACTAGAGTTCTAATTAAAGGTACGCAACACGAGAGTTCTAATTAAAGGTACTTAACATGAATAAAATACGCTTAAAAAAATAAAGGTACATAACATTAGTATTGAGTTCCACTTAAAGGTACACAACACTAGAGTTCTACTTAAAGGTACATAACATTAGAGTTGATTTCTACTTAAAGGTACATAGCACTAGAGTTCTACTTAAAGGTACACAAGACCACTTCGGACACGTTGGACTGCATCCTTCATTCCCATGTTTTACTGGGTTTGCAACTTTTTCTTGACATGGATTTCTTTATTGAAAAGCAGATGTTGCTTTTTTTTGGCACTGTCTCGCGCGTTTCAACAGTCGGGGAAGTCCAGCGTCTGAAAGTAAAACAACAGCCGAGCCGGGAATATGTCCTGAGTGTGGTTTAAACCTCCCACACTCCAGTGACGTTGCTGGGTGACTAATGTTTGAAAACATTCTTCCGCTTCCATTGCGAAGGCTCAGAGCTCGGGGATTGAACGAAGGAGTGAAGCCTGGGGCAAACCCGCCCGTGTCACCCTCTGTGCCCACCGGAGGGGGGTTTTGGGGGAGGGGGAGGGGAGACTGAGGCAGAGCCTGACTGGAGAGGGTGGCTACAAGCTCGGTGGCCAAGGTGCAGGATGTCACATCCACTGCCCAGGCTCTTGTTGCTCTCAATGTCTTTGCTGCTGGCTGCCCGGACCCAGGGCAAGAGCTGCTGCACGAGGTCAGGTGAGTGCCTCTCTTCAACCCTTGTGTACTTTGTTTTTTAAGTATTTGTAAAACTCGGTTTCATTCACTCGACTTTCTGTTTTTTGAGGGGGGGGGGGGGGGGGTTGTTTGGCCTTACAGTGTCCTAGACTGGAAAGCATGTCCAATGCGCTTCACTAAGAGCACCATCCGGCAACACTGCACACCCTGCCGCATTGGGTGGGTGGTGGAAGTAAGGCAAACTTGCCTTTTTATAAGCACCAGACAGAACACCCGGGGCTGTTAGTTTGGATTATTTTTTTACATATTTTTTACACCCTTTGGAATTGCAGTCACTGTTTTAATGTGGGTGTGGGGGCCGAGGTGCACGCAGCAAGATCCCACAGGCATACGATTTGATAAGTGACCTGGTAATCTGTTTCTGAGGCGAGGGGCATCGTCCCCATCTTTTGAAAAGGGTGCCTTGGGATGTTTCACATCTGTCTGAGTCAGCAGATCATGGCCAGAATCCCGCCCCCCCTCCAAAAAAAAATACGGGATGGATTCTGCCGTAATTGGCGGGGCGGGCAGGAGTGGCGTGAACCACTCTGGCGTCAGGCCGCCCCAAAGGTGCGGAATCCTCCACACCTTCAGGGGCTAGGTCGGTCCCCGAGTGGTTTGCGCCGCTCCGGCTGGCGGGGAAGGGGCTTCGCGCCACGCCAACCGACGCCGAAGGACCTCCGCCAGCTTGTGCTGGCATCATCCCAGCGCATGCGCAGAGGGCTTAATCTCCGAACCGGCCATGGCGGACCGCTACAGCCGCCGGTGCGGAAGAATAGAGTGCCCCCACGGCACAGGCCCGCCCACCGATCGCGGGCCAGGCCACCGTGGGGGCACTTCCCGTGGCCAGGTCACACCGGTAAGGACCTATTCTAATTTACGCTAGTGGGACCGGCAAAAAAAGGGCGGCCACTCAGCCCATTGCGGACCGGAGAATCACTGGGGGGGCTGCCAGCGGCCGCCAACCGGCGTGCCGTGATTCCCGCCCCTGCTAAAACCTCGGCGCCGGAGAATTTGGCAGCTGGCGGGGGTGGGATTCACGCCGCCCCCCAGCGATTCTCCGACCCGGCCGGGGGGGGGGGGGGCGGAGAATCACACCCTAAGTGTCAGCTTCAGACTGAAATCCCGGTGTGTTTACGGGCGTGAATCTGATTACGTCGCGGCGCTCATTCCGTTAGGGCCTCTCGCGGGTGTTTCCGGAAAGGGATTTATGCCCGTGACAAACGGGGGTAAAATTGCCCCCCTTCCACCCCACCCTCCATACGCACACACACACCACCCACGTCTCAATTTAAGATCTCGTCTGAAAGACTGCACCTGTGCTGTACTCCCTGAGTGCCGCGTTCATGGGTTAGCCTTGATGTTTGTATCCAAGTCTCTGGAGTAGGATTTTAACCCGCGATTGTCTGACTTTGAGGCAAATGGGCCACGGCTGGCACATCAGAAGTCCTGTCTTTATTCTTCACCAATGTGTGTTTTGTATTTGCAGCACTTTCCTGATTTTTCTTTTTCAGTGTTGAGGTTCTCCCAGGCTGATGTCATAGGGAAGTCAGTGCCATTTCTTTAATATATTGCAAATAATCCAAACTAACAGAATGAGAGTGTTAAAGGGCACAGCCTCATCAGCACAGCCCGAGAAATATGTGGGGAACCCCAGAGATGTGTTGGGTTCAGACTGTGCATCCTTCTGATATCTGGTTATCGTTAGAGAGAAGAAGGTTAAGAGATGATCAGAGGATTAGATAGGGTGGACAGTGAGAGCCTTTTTCCTCGGATGGTGATGTCTAGCACGAGGGGGACATAGCTTTAAATTGAGGGGAGATAGATATAGGACAGATGTCAGAGGTAGGTTCTTTACTCAGAGAGGAGGAAGGGCGTGGAATGCCCTACCTGCAACAGTAGTGGACTCGTCAACACTAAACGCATTCAAATGGTTAATCTGATAGGCATATGGACGATAATGGAATAGTGTAGATGGGCTTTAGAGGGGTTTCACAGGTCGGCGCAACATCGAGGGCCGAAGGGCCTGTACTGCGCTGTAATGTTCTATGTTCTATGTTCTGGTTGTGTCACTTGAGGTATGTAAGATTCCAAGAGGGATGGTATGGGTAGATGGTGAGAGGCTGTTTTCCTTGGCCGGTCCACATCAGTTTCAGCATATGGATTCAGCTATTTAGGATCAAGATGAGGGAAATGTCTTCACTCAAGATCTGTGGATCTCTGGAATTCTCTAGCCCAGAAAGCAGTGAATGCTCAGGTTTTGAGTAATATTCAAGACAAACGTTGTTGGATTTTTGGAGGTGAAGAAAATGGAGGAATGTGGGAAAGTGGAGGTGGAAAGTCAGCCATGATCTTGTTGAGTGGACGGGTAGGTTCAAATGTCCAACTCCAGTTTCCTATGTACTTCGATCACAGCTAGCTGCTGGGTGGAGTTGCCTTCAGGTATAAAGGAGAGCAGCTACGTGCTGTCAACATGTTCTCACCTGCCCTCTGTATTCGAGGCTGTGAACAAGACCAGACTCCTCAGGTGAATGACATTTAAGATCTCAGGAAAAATCAGTCGATATGCATCTGCTCTGTAAATGCAGGCTGTTTGCCCCACTCAATTGCATCTTGTGGGGTCCATGCTGCAAGAGAAAATCTCAATGTGACCCCTCACCCCACCCCCCTCCACTGATTCTGAATCCTCACGTTATCCCGCACTCTGACATTTCTTCTGCTTCAAGGCACCTGAGACGACTCATTTCTTCCACTGACCTCACAGCCTTGCTTTTGCCCTGTAACATTACCTTCCTCCCATGAACGGATTATTTGACTTACAAATCCTCTCTTCCAGGTAGCCGACTAAATCCATTGTGAGGGAGAGGAAGGATTATCATTCCACCCCATTTAGACTGAAATACCTCCGCAGATCTCACTCCAGTATTCAGAGACCCACGTCCTGTGACCAGAATGGAGCTCAAACCTGTCATCTTAAATTTAGAGAATAAAAATCAGGAACTCTTGGAAGTGCTGGCTGTACACAGACAGGATACACCCATAAATGAAGGCAACATCAATCTGCATTTCGTAACTCTGCAAACTCATTAGTAATTGGAATGAGCATTTTAACCAATGTTAAAATTCTAACCCTTAGTTGGCTTCAATTCCCTCCCTGCCTCTGTAATCTCCACTTGCTGCTCAACCCAAGGTATCTGAACACTCCCGATTCTGGTCCATTTAGAATCCCCAATAGAATCCCCAATTTTAATGTCTCTGCTCCATTGTCTCTACTTTTCTTTCCTCCTTTAATTTAGCATCTTTCTTAAAACCTATGTTTTTGACCAAGTTTTTAGTTCCCTGAAATAATGGCCGGAATTCTCCCGCCTTTGAGATTCTCTGTTGCCACCGGCAGCGCACCTCGCCGTCCATGGGTTTCCCAGGGCATGTGACGGCTTCAATGGGAAATCCCATTGTCAAGTGCCGGAGGTAGAGAATCCTGCCACCTGCGAACGGCAGGCTGCCGAGAAACCGGCGGCGAACCAGAGAATCCAGCCCAATATACTCTTACGTGGTTCGGTGTTATGTTCTGTTTTAGAATGCCCCGTGAGTACCTTGGAAAGTTATATTCTGTTAAAGGTACTGTAAAAGGGTCTGCTAAAGGGGCAGCACGGTAGCATGGTGGTTAGCATAAATGCTTCACAGCTCCAGGGTCCCAGGTTCGGTTCCCGGCTGGGTCACTGTCTGTGTGGAGTCTGCACGTCCTCCCCGTGTGTGCGTGGGTTTCCTCCGGGTGCTCCGGTTTCCTCCCACAGTCCAAAGATGTGCGGGTTAGGTGGATTGGCCATGCTAAATTGCCCGTAGTGTCCTAAAAAGTAAGGTTAAGGGGGGGTTGTTGGGTTACGGGTATAGGGTGGATACGTGGGTTTGAGTAGGGTGATCATTGCTCGGCACAACATCGAGGGCCGAAGGGCCTGGTCTGTGCTGTACTGTTCTATGTATAAACACGAGTTATTGTTGTTTCAAAGGCTATGCGCGTGCAAGTTAGTATTGGTGATTACTGTGGGAAAGATTTGATTACAGATGTTGGAGATGAAAGGGGTGTTTGAGGTCTCTGTTCTTTCTCAGCCCCACACAGAACCAAATATGGAAAACTTTCTCCTTCAGCACTGTGTGCCATATGCAACCCCAGACAGCCCATTTAACCACTTCTCACTCATTCTTACATTGCTTTGGGTTTCACAAAGCTTTTAGTCCAGTAATTGGCAACCTAGACTGGTGAATCGGCCACATGGGTGACCCTCCACCTTCGTGAGCCGCAAGATTGAAATCAGGCTTGTTCACTAACTCTGACCCCATGAATTCGATTAAATACATTTAATACATGCCGAATATTTCAGAACCAGTTATGGAAACGCCTTATCATTTCTGTATTAATAGAACTGTCATCAACTTCAAATGGTAAAAACAAAATAAATGTTTACACTTTGGACGCAGAGGGAGTGCAAGGCTCTCACAGTCAATATTGTGAGCAGTCAGCATGCACCTCACTTAACTTGCCTTGGCTTTACACGCGCATCACTTCAGTCATACCGGTAGGAAAGAATCTACGCAGACAGAAACGAACGAAATTTGGCAACCCTGCACCTGGGCAATGGTCAACTAAATGTCCGGTGGGCAGCACTCCGAACCCAGAAGACTGCATGCATGCAGGTTGCTGACTGCTGTTTTAATCATTCACTCCTTCGCGGGGGGGGGGGGGGGGGGGGGGGGGGGATATTCTGCAGTTTTACAAAGCAGAGTGAGCTTCACTTTTCCACTCTTTTTGAAATGTACATAGTCCAGGCGAGAGGAGTCAACCATGTGTTCACCCTGGACATTCCTATATCTCCTCTCCTTCATGATCGGCAACCCCCGCATGGCTTCCCGGAGAATCCAAAGATTAAAGATAAATCTCTCGCGCAGCGTTACGAGGAAAAGGATATTAAAAATAAATCTGAGTTTAGGAAAGAAGGCTGTTTGACTGCCAACCATGAATCATCCAATCTGTCGACTTTCAGATTTGGAGACAAACCAGGTAGTTTGTGTGAGGGGATGGAAGGTCACATAATGAAATACATCCAATCAGAAATGGCAACCCTACAACCCTTTCCACCACCAAAGGCCTCACCAAACCTCCTTTAAAAGTGAGCAGGCCTCACAAGGGGCTTCAACCTACTGGTTAATTACACAAAGTCTTAACTACCTCTGTTTTTTGAAGCAATTTGTTTCCATTACTAACTGCTCAAGCAAAGGTGGTAGTGAGCCATCTTCCTGAACCCTTGCTGTTGTAAGGGTCCTTCCTGTTCATTCCCTTATTTCCCTGTTTATTTTTGCCTTTACATTTTTAATCCATGAATGGTTAATGGACATGTGCCTTTAAGGCAGCCCATATCTCGAATTCAAGCAGATCAATACAGCAGCAGGAGAGTCTGTGCTAGTCTGTGCTGGTTTAAACTAGAGTTGTAGACTGGCATCGATAACAGAGATTGGCTGGGACTTGGTTTGATTGATAGAGGTGGTGGCAAATAAATTGGCTCAAATGCCTAAATGGTGATTGGATTTTATCCCAGTGGGGTGTTTCAGAGTCCCGAGGTTTTCGGTTTGATTTCAGTTTGACTCTTTTTTTAATTTAAATTTTTTTTAAATTTCATTTTTTCCAATTAAGGAGCAATTTAGTGCAGCCAGTTCACCTAGCCTGCACATCTTTGGGTTGCGGGGGGTGAAACTCACGCATATATGGGGAGAATGTGCAAACTCCACACAGACAGTGACCCAGAGCTGGGATTGAACCTGGAACCTCGCCGCTGTGAGGCAGCAGGGCTATCAGTTTGACTCCTGGCAGCCCGGAAAGGTCCTGCTGCTTTTTCCTTCACTAAGGCTGTGTCTCTGAATTGGCAGGGATCCTGGATGAATCTGTTTACAGGAGAACCATTTACAGGCTGTGCAGATAATGTCCAGAATCTGCTAACTCTCCCCAGAAAAGATGGTGTGAGTCAACTATCTTTCTCCAGAAGGCCTGCTGCCTGTGAGTACGCATTTTCTAAACGACAGAGGCCGGAAGATGAGCCATGAACTGAAAGCAAAATTTAAGGAAACAAAGTCTCTGCCCCTCCAGGAAAGGTGCAAGGATGGTGCTTTTATAAATTGTAGGAAAACCAGTACAGGCTGCAAAACAAAGACTGCGATTTACAAGCCTAGAACATAGAATATAGAACATAGAACAGTACAGGCCCTTCAGCCCACGATGTTGTGCCAACCATTTATCCTAACCTAAGACCAACCTAACCTACACCCCTTCAATTTACTGCTGTCTGTGTGCCTGTCTAAGAGTCGCTTAAATGTCCCTAATGACTCTGACTCCACCACCTCTGCTGGCAGTGCATTCCACACACCCATCACTCTCTGTATAAAGAACCTACCACTGACATCTCCCCTATACCTTCCTCCAATCATCTTAAAATTATGTCCCCTTGTGACAGCCATTTCTACACTGGAGACAAATCTCTGGCTATCCACTCTATCCATGTCTTTCATCACCTTGTACACCTCTGTCAAGTCACCTCTCTGCCTTCTTCGCTTCAGTGAGAAAAGCCCTAGCTCCCTCAACCTTTCTTCATAAGACATGCCCTCCAGTCCAGGCAGCATCCTGGTAAATCTCCTCTGTACGCTCTCCAAAGCATCCACATCCTTCCTATATTGAGGCGACCAGAACTGGACACAATATTCCAAGTGTGATCGAACTAGAGTTTTATAAAGTTGCAGTAAAATCCCGCGGCTCTTAAACTTAAGCCTCCTGTTAATGAAAGCCAACTTAACAAGTTGGGTTCTTCACAACCCTCTCAACCTGGGTGGCTATTTGAGAGATCGATGTACGTGGGCCCCAATATCTCTCTGTTCCTCCACACTTCCAAGAATCCTGCCTTTAACCCTGTATTCAGCATTCAAATTCAACCTTCCAAAATGAATCACTTCACATTTATCAAGGTTGAACTCCATCTGCCACTTCTCAGCCCAGCTCTGCATCCTGTCAATGTCCTGTTGTAACCTGCAATAACCCTCAACACTATCCAGAACTCCCCCAACCTTCATGTCATCTGCAAACTTACTAACCCACCCTTTCACTTCCTTATCTAAGTCATTTATAAAAACCAGAAAGAGCAGAGGTCCCAGAACAAATCCTTGCGGGACACTGGTCACCGACCTCCAGGCGGAATACTTTCCATCCACCACCACTCACTGTCTTCTTTCGGCCAGCCAATTCCGTATCCAGACAGCCAAATTTCCCTGTATCCCATGCCTCCTAACTTTCTGGATGAGCCTACCATGGAGAATCTTATCAAATGCCTTACTGAATTCCATATACAGCACATCCACTGTCCGACCTTTATCAATGTGTCTTGTCACATCCTCAAAAGAATTCAGTGAGGCTTGTGGGGCATGACCTGTCCCTCACAAAGCCATGCTGACTATCTTTAATCAAACTATGTTTTTCTAAATAATCATAAATTCTACCTCTCAGCATCCTTTCCAATATTTTGTTCACCACAGGCGTAAGATTATTGGGTCTGTAATTCCCAGGGATTTCCCTGTTCCCTTTCTTGAACAGAGGAACAACATTCGTCTCCCTCCAATCATCCGATAGTACTCCAGTGGAGAGTGAGGACGCAAAGATCATCGCCAACGGCGCAGCAATCTCCTCCCTCGCTTCCCGTAGTAACCTTGGGTATATCCCGTCAGGCCCAGGGGACTTATCTATCCTGATGCTTTTCAAAATTTCCAGCACATCCTTCTTCTTAATATCAACCTGTTCGAGGCTATTAACCTGGTTCACACTATTCTCATGAGCAATAAGGTCCCTCTAGCGAATACTGAACCAAAGTATTTATTTAGGGCCTCCCCATCTCCTCAGACTCTGGGCACAAGTTCCCTCCACTGTCCCTGATCGGTCCTACTCTCACTCTTATTATCCTCTTATTTCTCACATAACTGTAGAACGCCTTGGGGTTTTCCCTAATCCTTCCCACCAGGGCTTTATCATGCCCCCTTCTAGCTCTCCTCAGTCCATTTTGGCTACCTTGTAACCCTCTGGAGCCAAGTCAGATCCTTGCTTCCTCAACCTTACGTAAGCTTCCTTCTTCCGCTTTACTAGAAGCTCCACTTCTCTTGTCATCCAAGGCTCCTTCATCTTACCGTTCCTTCCTCTTCTCACTGGGACAACTGAGCTAACTGTGCAGAAAGCATGCTAGGAACAATCATCTGAAGCAAAGACCCTTTTTGTCTTTCACTTACCTTGTGTTTACTCCTTTCCACCCCTCTGTGTTTGTCTATCTTGTTTGTGATGTGTGTGTGTGTTGCGGGTGGGAGGCCAGTTAAAATAGATTAATGAATAGTTAACCAACTGTATCTGTTGTGTGTTTCATTATAGGTCTTGTGATAAATAAACAATAATTGTATTTAAAATTACAAACCTGGTGACCTGGCCAAGGGCCAAAGACTTTTGTCTTATTTTATAAGAATCATTGGTTAATTGACTTGTGTTGTGACTCCAGGATGAAATTGACTGTGCACTTTCCCAGGGTGGCATCCAGTGTAGGTCTACCCATCATGCTTTTAGGGTGATTGTTTTAGGATTTTGATGCAGTCACGGTGAAGGAATGGTTCCAAGTCAGGATGTGTGGCTTGGAGGGGAACTTGCAAGTGGTGGTGTTCCCATGCATCTGCTGCCCTTGTTCTTCTAGATGGTAGAGGTCGAGGATATAGCTCCAGGGTCCCAGGTTCGATTCCCAGCTGGGTCACTGTCTGTGCGGAGTCTGCACATTCTCCCCGTGTCTATGTGGGGTTTCTCCGAGTGCTCCAGTTTCCTCCCACAGTCCAAAGATGTGCAGGTTAGGTGGATTGTGCCATTAACCCTGTAATCCACATTCAAATTTGTCCGACCAAAATGAATCACCTCACACTTATCAGGGTTAAACTCCATCTGCCATTTTTCAGCCCAGCTCTGCATCCTATCAATGTCTCTTTGCAGCCTACAACAGCCCTCCATCTCTTCCACTACTCCACCAATCTTGGTGTCATCAGCAAATTCACTAACCCAACCTTCAACTCCATCATACAAATCATTAATAAAAATCACAAATAGCAGAGGACCCAGCACTGATCCCTGTGGTACACCACTAGTGACTGGGCTCTAGGATGAAAACTTACCATCTACCACCACCCTCTGTTTTCTATGTGATAGCCAGTTACTGATCCAATCGGCCAAATTTCCCTCTATCCCACACCTCCTTACATTCTGCATGAGCTGACCATGGGCCACCTCATCAAATGCCTTACTAAAATCCATGTATACGACATCAACTACTCTACCTTCATCTATGTACTTAGTTACCTTCTCAAAGAATACAATCAAACTTGTGAGGCAAGACTTACTCCTCACAAAGCTGTGCTGACTATCCTGGATTAAGCTGTTTCTTTCCAAATGATCATAAATCCTATCCCTCTGGATCCTTTCCAATAATTTACCTATGACTGAAGTGAGATTAGCTGGCCTATAATTCCCAGGATTATACCTATTCCCTTTCTTGAACAAGGGGACAACATTCGCCTCTCTCCAGTCTTCTAGCACTATTCCTGTAGACAGTGAGGACATAAAGGTCAAAGCCAAAGGCTCTGCAATCTTATCCCTCGCCTCCCAAAGAATCCTAGGACATATCCAATCAGACCCAGGGGACTTATCTATCCTCAGGTTTCTCAAAATTTTTAACACAACTTCCTTCCGAATATCTACCTCCTCCAGCCTACCAGCCTGTATCGCACTATCCTCCTCAACAACATGGCCCCTCTCCTTTGTGAACACTGAAGAAAAGTATTCATTAAGGGCCTCTCTACATCTTCAGACTCCATGCACACGTTCCCACTACTGTCCTTGACCGGCCTTAACTTCACCTTGGTCATTCTTTTATTCCTGACATAAGTGTAAAAAGCCTTGCGGTTTTCCTTGATCCAATCTATTCAAATTATAGTGGTTCCAATAAATATTTGGAAAGTTAAAGTCACCCATGACAACTACCCTGTATTCTTTGCTGGGTCTTAAAATCTAACCAATCTTTTATTCGACCACTAACCTTTGCATCTTTGCACAATGTGGGGACCTCACGGTAGCATGGTGGTTAGCATCAATGCTTCACAGCTCCAGTGGTCCCAGGTTCGATTCCCGGCTGGGTCACTGTCTGTGTGGAGTCTGCACGTCCTCCCCGTGTGTGCGTGGGTTTCCTCCGGGTGCTCCGGTTTCCTCCCACAGTCCAAAGATGTGCGGGTTAGGTGGATTGGCCATGCTAAATTGCCCGTAGTGTTCAAAAAGGTTGGGTGGGGTTACTGGGTTGCGGGCATAGGGTGGAGGTGTGGGCTTGGTGCTCTTTACAAGGGCCAGTGCAGACTCAATGGGCTGAATGGCCTCCTTTTGCACTGTAAACTCTTATGATTCTATGATGCACCCTTCTCAAGAGTCTTTACTTGTCACTCAGATAGATCTTTGTGGATAGTTACTTAATATCTCCTTAAAAGTCATCCACCAAACATGTACTGTCCTACTTTTTAACCTAATTTCCCATCACTTTAGCTAGCTCTGTCTTCGTAACCTTACATTTACCTTTATTCGCATTTAAAACACTAGTCTTAAACCTACACTTCATCCTTCAAACTGAACATGAAGAATAACATGTTACATCAAATTTTTTTTGTAGAATTTACATGCCATTCGGACCATTGAGTCTGCACTGGCCCCTGGAAAAGGCACCCTCATTAAACCCACATCTCCACCCTATCCCCATAAGTCAGTAACCCCACCTAACATTTTTTGGACATGAAGGGAAATTTAACATGGCTATTCCACCTACCCTGCACAACTCCGGCGTCGGCTGTTTCTCTCCGTTTCGGAGAATCGTGCCCCATGTCTCTGTAATGGCTATCAGCTCCTACATATGTGTTTCTAGCTTTACGAACAATTCATCCATTTTGTTGCAAATGCTGTTTGCATTCAGATGCAGAAACTTTAACTCTGCCTTTTTACCTTATCTGCTGGTGAACTATTAACTTGTACCCTCTGCCCCTTCCTGCCACTCTATAGTTCTCATTTCCCAAATCGTTACTGTGCTCTACTACCTCATTGTTTCCCTTTGATTTATAACATCTCCTCTCACACGGTTCCCCCAATGCCCCCTAATTAGTTTAAAGCTCCCTCTCCATGTATTTAGCACAGGGCTAAATCACTGGCTTTGAAAGCAGACCAAGGCAGCCCAGCAGCACGGTTCAATTCCAGTACCAGCCTCCTCGAACAGGCACCAGAATGTGGCGACTAGGGGCTTCATTTGAAGCCTAATTGTGACAATAAGCGATTTTCATTTCATTTCATGTCGTCTTTTATGGTACAATTTGCTATCATCAGCAAACTTTGATTTTATTCACTCATTCAACATAATAAACAACAGTGGTGCCAATGGAAACTCCCGGCATTTACCAGTCAGACAGCATTGCTGGAACATCTACTGTTTGTGCCCACTCTCCCTGTGTCACCACATTTCCTTTAAATCTATGTTCTATTATCCCTGTTATAAGTCTCTTCCTTTATCGAATGCTTTGCGTTAGCTTCCTCAAAATCACAGCTACCCGTAGAAAACAAATTGCATTTTCTTGCATGACGTTTCTTCAAACAGTTATTCACAAACCATTTCCTTTTCAACACAGAGCATCACAAACCTTTCTACACTTATCTTAGATGCCTCTGATAGCCCCGGTTGTCTCTCCCATTCCTTTCACTACCCACTATAAACCTGCCTCCTTCATCTCTCGCCAAACTTAGCTGGACTATGGCCATCCTTTGCCGACTAACATGCCGACAGAAAGCCATTTTAATACCCTCTGTTTGTTTAGTTATTGTTTCTCTCACGCTTTCTCCCAGCTTTTGTAAGCTCCCTTTTGTGGTTTTCTAGTAATGTTTGCCCTTGTATTCATTTCATTGCCTACTCGCTGAACACAAGCTATTCCATGTATTAATTTCAATTGTATCCCCCAATTCAGATGTGCAAGCATACTTTCAACACCTTTTTTCCGAACTGTAACACATGAGATTTGTGATTATTTCTTCTGCTCTTTAAATAATAATAATAATCTTTATTATTGTCACAAGTAGGCTTACATTAACACTGCAATGAAGTTACTGTGAAAAGCCCCTAGTTGCCACAATCCGGCACCTGTTCGGGTTCACTGAGGGAGATTTCAGAATGTCCAGTTCACCTAACAGCACGTCTTTTGGGACTTGTGGGAGGAAACCGGAGCACCCGGAAGAAACCCACACAGACACAGGGAGAACGTGCAGACTCCGCGCAGTCCGTGGCCCAAGCCAGGAATCGAACCTGGCACTGTGAAGCAACAGTGCTAACCACTGTGCTACCATGCCCCAGTTCACATTGTTGCTCTCTGATTTCGATTGCTGCTGTTCTCTTCCAATTCATCCCTTTGCCTAACTAAAATTTGCTCTCTTTTTTTCAGCTGTATGCATTTGTTCCCATTTCTGATTTCCACCTATGGAATGAGATTGCTGGTATTCCTTTTGACTGTTCCTCTAATTCCGGTTGCTGACTTGCACAATTTAAAAAATAAAAAAAATTAGATTTGAATTTTTCCAAATAAGGGGCAATTTGGCATGGCCAAGCCACCTCTCCTGCACATCGTTTTTGGGTTGTGGGGGTGAGACCCACGTAGACACGGGGAGAATGTGCAAACTCCAAACAGATAGTGACCCGGTTCCGGTTATCGAACCCTGGTCCTCAGTGCCGTGAGGTAGCAGTGCTAACCACTCCGCAACGCTTCTGCCCCGACTCGTACAATTCCTGCCGCATCAAGCCATCTGTTTCTTCCTTTGCAATGGTAAGGGGAGGGGGGAGGGGGGGGGGGGGGGCAGGGGCAGGGGCAGGGGACAGCATATTGCCGGAAACCCTTACTTAGTGTCATCCCACACACATCATTTCACACTAACATTTGCTCTTCAATTAATACCCTGCATTCGCATTGTCACTGCCTCACGTTAACATCGCTTGCATGTCTGAACCCGTATAATGCTGAGCCTGTGAGAATTTGCTGTTTGGGGAGAGGTGAGCCGGCAATCATATGAGGTGGTTTTGAGCCTCAGACCGAAAGGAAGCAGCTGAGTTTTACCGGTGCCGAGAGCCAGGTTGCACCGTCCTATAGTGACCCCTATGAACAACACCTTATATAGATTGGAACAGTGTGCACCACACCCATTTTAACGTCGACGTTGCAATCAGGCAGACCACGCAAAAAAAAAAATGATATCTCCCATTGTTATATTAGAAGGCTTGAATTGTGCACCCAACCTGGGTGGGGTGCTCTTTCAGAGAGTCGGTGCTGACTCGATGGGCCAAATGGCCTCCTTCTGCTCAGTAGGTATTCTGTGATAACACCACATTTTCGAGGAACCAATGAATGATGTATGACAGTTACCCTGAACACATTGGAAAGAAAAAAAAAGCTTTTATTCACCATAATCTTCCGATATTTCAATTCAGAAGTACTTCATTGGCTGAAGAATTGCTTTCGGGATAGCCTGAGATCTTGAAAGAGGCTCTATAAATGCAAGAGCTTTCTTTTTTATTTATGGAATTTGGGTGTCACTGGCTGGGCTGGCATTTATTGCTCATTCCCGAGGGCATGAACATAGAACATACAGTGCAGAAGGAGGCCATTCGGCCCATCGAGTCTGCACCGACCCACTTAAGCCCTCACCCTATCCCTGTAACCCAATAACCCCTCCCTACCTTTTGGGCCACTAAGGGCAATTGATCATGGCCAATCCACCTAACCTGCACGTCATTGTACTGTGGGAGGAAACCGGAGCACCCAGAGGAAACCCAAGCAGCCACGGGGAAGATGTGCAGACTCCGCACAGACAGTAACCCAGTGGGGAATCGAACCTGGCGCTGTGAAGCCGCAGTGCTATCCACTTGTGTTACCGTGCTGCCCTTGGCAATTAAGAATCAACCACTTGATAATCTTTTTAAAAAAATAATAATCTTTTTATCGTCACAAGTAGGATAACATTAACACTGCAATGAAGTTACTGTGGAAACCCCCTAGTCGTCACATTCCGGCGCCTGTTTGGGTATACAGGGGGAGAATTCAGAATGTCCATTTCACCTAAGTGAACAACGTCTTTCAGGCCTTGTGGGAGGAAACTGGAGCAACTGGTGGAAACCCACGCAGACACAGGGCGAATGTGCAGACTCCGCACTGACAGTGACCCAAGCTGGGAATCGAACCCAGGACCCTGGCGCTGTTTACCGTTGCTCTGGGTCTGAAGGCACATTTAGGCCAGACTAGGTAAGGATGACAGGTTTCCTTCCCTAAAGGGCAGTAGTGAACCAAATGTTTTTTTTTAGGACAATCAACAATGGTTTCATGGTTATCATTAGACTTTTAAGATTCATGTTGAATTTGGTGGGATTTTAACCGGGGTCCCCAGAGAATTACCCTGGGTCTCTGGATTACTAGTCCTGCGACAATACCACCATGCCACTTCCTCTTCTCAATCTTCTTTTGAATACATAAAATAATTATAAATCTCCTGCTAATGCACAACTTAGACATAGACATAAAACATACAGTGCAGAAGGAGGCCATTCGGCCCATCGAGTCTGCACCGACCCACTTAAGCCCTCATTTCCACCCTATCCCCATAACCCAGTAACCCCCCTCGAACCTTTTTTTTTGGTCAATAAGGGCAATTTATCATGGCCAATCCACCTATCCCGCACATCTTTGGACTGTGGGAGGAAACCGGAGCACCTGGAGGAAACCCACGCAAACATGGGGAGAACCTGCAAGGCAAATCTAATGTTTCACAGAACTCGAAATCTTGACAGTAAAGGAAAAAATAAAAGATCTTTTCACTTACCAATCCATCTCCATCTTCTTCCCATCTCTACCTTCCTAATAAATATGACAAAAATCATGGGAGGTATACGAGTATGGGAAAAGTCTACATGGAAGGTTGGATTCTTCATTTGGATGTTCACTATTGTTTGGTTGGAAGTTAGCTTAGAAATCAAGCAGTTCTCTGGGTCACTGTCTGTGTGGAGTTTTCACATTCTCCCCGTGTTTGTGTGGGTTTCACGCCGACAACCCCAAGATGTGTAGGGTAGGTGGATTGGCCACGTTAAATTGCCCCTTAATTGGAAAAAATAAGTTGGGTACTCTAAATTTTCTTTTAATCAAGCAGTTGAATGTAGGGATTGATATTCAGTTTAAAATATCATTATCACGTGTTCCTATAAAGATCACATCATTCTTACTGTTCGACTATCCTTTTGGGCGGCATGGTAGCACAGTCATTACCACTGTTGCTTCACAGCACCAGGGACCCGGATTTGATTCCCAGCTTGGGTCACTGTCTTTGCGGAGTGCGCACTTTGTCCCCATGTTTGCGTGGGTTTCCTCCAGGTGCTCCTGTTTCCTCCCACAAGTCCCGAAAGACATGCTGTTAGGTGAATTTTACATTCTGAATTCTCCCTCTGTGAACCCGAGCAGGTACTGAAGTGTGGCGACTAGGGGATTTTCACAGTAACTTCATTCCAGTATTAATTTAAGCCGTCTTGTGACACTAATAAAGATTATTATTATTACTATACGATCTCTTGCTGAGTTGAGTACAAATTCCACTCTTTTTCTGCAACCTATAACACGTATTATCGAGAAAATTTGGCTCACTTCTCTGTTTAACATCTTGGGCGGAATTTTATGGCCATATTGAGGTGAGGGCTATAAATGCGGTGAGACGTACAAAGGTCCATTACTTTGACAGACAGGGGCGGTAACATTCTGCCCTCTGTCTTCTCGTGCTGTAACACTGCCTCACATCAATGCTGCTACCCTTCTGACCTTTTCTTCCTCCCCCTCCTCAACATTTTCCTACTATTCTTCAAATCGTTCTAACTCCTGTGTCATTTCCCTGTTTTTTTTCTTTATTCACATTCCATTTTGTGCGTTACTATTGAAATTGTTTCCACCATTTTCTTTACAGATCATAACGACTCACTGCATTATTAAAAAAAACTCTTCATCTACCCCTGCTGTTTTTGCCAACACTTTGCGTTTGTCTTCTCTGGTTATTGAACCTCCTGACAGCGGAAACAATTTCTGCTACATCAATTGCATCACTCTGAACAATTCTATTAAATCTCCGACGAGCCTTTTCTGCTCTCGGGTGAACAACTTCAGCTTCTCCACATGATTAAAGTTCTTCATCCCTGGCACAATTCAAGTGTTGTTGTTGTGTATCTACTGCTTTTTACACATGTTTTGAATAAAATACATTTTAAAAGAACAAAGCAATTCATATGGAGGCTCAGAAACCACATTACTGAAAGCACAAGATGCACATTGATCTGTGAACATTGTTGAGGAATTTAAATGTGTACAGGATAAATAATGATGTCATGCACATGGTGAAGAAGAAATTAAACTTATATAGCATCTGTCAAGGCATCAGACACCAATCCCCCTTCTCCCCCCCCCCCCTTTTCCCCCCAACCATATTGCGCATTCATTTCTAACGCAAGGAGCCACAGGAACCAATTTACACTCAGCAAAGCCCCAAAACAGCAAGTGACCATGACCAAATGGAATGATAGAATGGTCGCAATACTGGAGGAGGCCATTCAGTCCATCGAGTCCATATAGGTGTTCTGCAGTTCAGCTAGTCCCAGTCCCCGACCCTTTCCCTTTGGCCTTCAGCTGCTTATCCAACTCCACTTTGTAAGGCCCTATTCTATCACCCTTTAACACATCCTCAGCCAGTGTGATTCAAAACCCTGATCTCTTGCATAAAAAGGTTTATCCTCATGTCACCATTGGTTCTTTTGCCAATCACCTTACACTGTCGCCCTCTGGTTTTTGACATTTCCATTATTCACTGTCTACTCTGTTTCAATCCATCGTGACTTTGAACACTTCTGTCAAACCTCCTCTCGACCTTCATTTCTCTGAAGAGTATAACGCCACGTATCCAAGTGACTGCGAACCATTCCAGTGGATATTTTCCGCACCCTCTCCAAACCCTTCACATCCTACCTGAGTGTAAAGAATCTAAAGGGGGGTGGCAAGGTAGCACAGTGGTTAACACTGCTGCTTCACAGGTCCAGGTTTGCGGGTTCGATTCCCGGCTTGGGTCACTGCCTGTGCAGAGTCTGCACGTTCTCCCCGTGTCGCCGTGGGTTTCCTCCGGGTGCTCCGGTTTCCTCCTACAAGTCCCGACAGATGTGCTTGTTAGGTGAGTTGGACATTCTGAATTCTCCCTCCATGTACCTGAACAGAAGCCAGAGTGTGGCGACCAGGGGCTTTTCACAGGAACTTCATTGCAGTGTTAATGTAAGCCTGCTTGTGACAATAATAAAGGTTATTATTATTTGCGCCACCTTTCCAGCCATGCAGTCATTTTCTCCATCCTTTCAATTTTCTGCGCCCAATGGCAAGTGGCAACGGGTGTAATCCTCTTGCTCTTTACCTCCCCAAACTCTGCTGACAGGACCTCATCCCTCTTTCTACTGATGTAATTGGTACAGAGATGGACCTTGACCTTTGACCGCTCACTTTTTCCCCCCTCAGAGTGCTCATTAGGTGCTCAGTGACATCCTTGATCTCCAGCACCAGGGAGGCAACACAGCATCCTAGAATTACATATGAGGCTGCAGAAATGGCTGTCTCTTCCATTAGGGTGGAAGGTAGCACATCAGTTAGCAAGGTTGTTTCACAGCGCCAGGGACCCGCGTTTGATTCCCGGCTTGGGTCACTGTCTGTGCGAAGTCTGCATGTTCTCCCCGTGTCTGCCTGAGTTTCCTTTGGGCACTCCGGTTTCCTCATACAGGTCCCAAAATACATGATTGTTAGCTGAATTCTGAATTCTCCCTCTGGGTACCCGAACAGGCGGCATAGTGTGGCGATTAAGGGTCTTTCACAGTAACTTCATTGCTGTGTTGATGTAAGCTTACTTGCGACACTAATAAAGATTATTATTATTAAATATCGAGCCCACTATCATCATTGCTTTCCCAATTTTCCCGCTTTCCCCAGCTTTCTCAGGCTGTGGTACAGCCGGCTTTCCACTGGCTGCTCCCCTCAGATGCGCTGTAACTCTCACCTAAGCAAGGCGGAAGACTGGTTAGAGAGTGACATGCACTCAGGGGATTCCTGCGCTACCGGCCGGATCCTCCATGATGGGCTGTCACTTATCTCCTCTCTGCCTGCACACCCTCAGGCTGTAGGGTGACCCCACCGAGCAAGCTATCCACAGGGTTTCTCAGCTCTTGGATGCCCTGCTGTTATTCCATGTACAGCTCAAGCCCCGAGCCTCAGAGCCAGAGCTGCTCAAGCTATTGCTACTTCCTGCACGTGTGGTTTTCCAGGACTCGAGAATTCATAATCACTACTTTTTAACCACGATTCTGATTGAGGGATAAATATTGGTGAGGTCACCAGTCAGAATACCCCTACTATTCCTCAGACTAATGCAGATGGGGCAAATAATCAGTCACCTGACATGGCCTCTGGTTAATTACTGTTGTCTCTGGATGCATGTGTGTTGCCACTGAGCCAGCCTGGTATCTCTCAACCTGCCTCTCCCAATGTCTTAACTGGCCCAGAGCCGTGTCACTGTGGATACCACTCCCAAAGGAAGCTCATAGATCATTCAGCTCTGCTGCTGGCTGCGATCCTCTGATTGCTACTTCTGTGTCTGCTGCTGATTTAAAGGGGAAATACTCAGTGCTGATTGTGATTGCATTGCAGTGACTCTCCCGCCTCCGGTCAACTTGACTCTGAGGGAGATTGGTTTAACTTACTCCATCTGGGCCTGGGAAGCACCGAGTAATCTCAAAGATTTCACAAACGATTCCATCAAGTTTGAAAGCTCATTTAAGTACGATGGTGCTGTCTGGGAGGTAAGTTCAAATGTTCATTGCCCCTCTTTCCTGGTGTGTGGTGTGTAGTACCAACAGTGATCTATCTAAGGAGCGGTTCTCTCTTCCTTTCTCCTCTCAGACTTGCACCTTCCAATTCAGTTGCTGCTTGTCTACCATCATCTCAATGTCTCCCATTTTCGGTGGCAACTTGTCTACCATCGTCATTTTCTTTCCCTCACTTGGTGCACCTCTAATCTTCCTTCAGTCACCTCCTTCACCAAGTCCCTCGTGCATGAGGACATGGCCAGTCTATCCTTGTTGTCTTTGCTTGATGATATTGGCGAACAATCTTCCCTCTTCACTCTCCTCAGAACGTCTTCATCGCTCTGGCATTCTCTGTAACTGACCTATCATTCTGCAGAACCACTTTTGATGACTTTCTACACTGTGAATGTCTGTTTATTTGTTTCAAGGTGTACAGTGAATGTTATCTCAGTTGGGTATTCACATAGTGGATTTCGATGATGAAGCTCCCCATACCAATTAGATAACGTCCCACCAGAGAGTCTCGCAGCTGCTCCTGAAGGAACATGATGCCTCGCTCTCAACCTGGCATCCAAACCGCACTCCAAATAAAGAAATTCTTCTGTGATCAAAGCAAAATACTGCGAATGCTGGAGATCTGAAATAAAAACGGGAAATGCTGGAAAAACCCAGCAGGCCTGGCAGCATCTGTGTAGAAAGGAACAGAATTATCATTTCAGGTCCAGACTCTTCTTTGAAAATAAGTTCTTCTGATTGCCCTCTTTAACTTTCACAACCCTAGACCTGTACCCACTGGTGTTGCCAAATTGGAGTGCCACTGGATTCATTATCCAGGGACGCAGGGTAACGTTCTGGTGACCAGCGTTCAAATCCCACCATGACAGATGGTGAAATCTGAATTCAATAAAACAGAAAATCTGGAATTAAAAGTCAAATGATGGCCATGAAACCATTGTTGATTGCCGTCCAACCCATTTGGCTCACTCATGTCCTTTTAAGGGAAAGAAATCGGCCATCCTCACCTGATCTGGCCTACAAGTGACTCCAGACCTACAGCAAAGTGGCTGACCCATAAAAGCCCTCTGAAACAGCCCAGCAAACTCAGTTCAAGGGAAATTGGAGATGGGCAACAAATGCTGACCCAGCCAGTGATGCCCACATCCCATGAATGAATTTTTTAAAATACACAGATTTATTTGTTCATCAGTGAAATACAGATCTAACAGCCGAATCATAGATCATAGAATTTACAGTGCAGAAGGAGGCCATTTGGTCCATCGAGTCTGTACCGGTCCTTGGAAAGAGCACCCTACCCAAGCCCACACCTTCACCAACAGTAACCCTACCCAATAACCCCACCTAACCTTTTTTGGACACTAAGGGCAATTTAGCATGGTCAATCCACCTAACCTGCACATCTTTGGACTGTGGGAGGAAACCGGAGCACCCGGAGGAAACCCACGCAGACACGGGGAGTAAGTGCAAACTCCTCACAGACAGTGACCCAAGCCGGGAATCGAACCTGGAACCCTGGAGCTGTGGAGCAACTGTGCTAACCCCCAGGTGTGACTAAATCGTGCACGTTTCATCAGAGGGCACAAAAGTGGTTCAGTTCTGAGCTCGGCTCAATCGTCCAATCTTAAATCTCTGTCCCAACACACACCCCTTACCCAGATTTTGTACCCCTCCTATCCGCCAATCCATACATTTCCACATTAAATAATACATCTCCGTACAGGAAATGAGATGAGAAATTGCTGGAAATATTCAGCAGACCTGGCAGTTTCTGTGAAAAAGAGTTGAAGTTTCAGGTCTGTGACTATCCAGCGCCTCTATATATCATGAATTTGAGTGAGATTTGTACTTCATAATTTTTCTACAGACCAAAAAAAGTTCCCTACTTTGTTATTGATAGTTTCACAGTTGTTACTGTTCCACCAAATGAAACTCTTGATTACAAATCCGGGCCCTTCCTGAAAAATCGCCTGCTTCCTAAACAGAGTGATGCACTTGCAGGTTTATCCTGATTAATGAGGGTAATTGTCTAAACTGACCATCGCTTTAACAAGATGATTGTTACTGTTACTGTAGATGGAGTTATGGGACTCCGGACATAAGATGGGGGAGTGGGCTCTGTCAGAGGGTCGGTGCAGACTTGATGGGCCAAATGGCCTCTTTCTGCACTGTAGGAAGCTAGTACTTCAGGTGCGGTCGAGTCCGAACTGAACCCAGTATTCCAGGTGCTGTCTTACCAGCACTAGATCCAGTATTTTTAGTGCGGTCTGACCAGCAATAAACCCAATACACCTGGTGTAAATAGAACTTGACTCAGTTTATCCAAGTGTGCCCTCACCAGAAATTGATCCAGTACTCCAGGTGTATCCTGACTAAAACTAGATCCAGTATTCCAGGCGTGTCCTGACTAAAACTGGATCCAGTACTCCAGGCGTGTCCTGACTAAAGCTAGATCCAGTACTCCAGGTGTGTCCTGACTAAAACTAGATCCAGTACTCCAGGTGTGTCCTGACTAAAACTGGATCCAGTACTCCAGGCGTGTCCTGACTAAAGCTAGATCCAGTACTCCAGGTGTGTCCTGACTAAAACTAGATCCAGTACTCCAGGCGTGTCCTGACTAAAACTGGATCCAGTACTCCAGGTATGTCCTGACTAAAACTGGATCCAGTATTCCAGGTATGTCCTGACTAAAACTGGATCCAGTACTCCAGGTATGTCCTGACTAAAGCTAGATCCAGTACTCCAGGCGTGTCCTGACTAAAACTGGATCCAGTACTCCAGGTATGTCCTGACTAAAACTGGATCCAGTACTCCAGGTATGTCCTGACTAAAACTAGATCCAGTACTCCAGGCGTGTCCTGACTAAAACTAGATCCAGTACTCCAGGTATGTCCTGACTAAAACTGGATCCAGTACTCCAGGTATGTCCTGACTAAAACTGGATACAGTACTCCAGGTATGTCCTGACCAGAACTGGTTCCAGTACTCCAGGTGTGTCCATGACCAGAACTGGATACAGTACTCTAGATGTGATGTGAGCCGGTGTTTGTGCAGTTTCTGATTGTTATTGGAAGGTTTGAATTGACTTGGTCTGATGTTATAAAACCTGTTGATATGTTGTTTATTTAGCAAATAAAAATAAATCCGTATTTGACCCGTAAAGATGAGGTGTTTCTTCAGCGAGGCATCACTTTCAGAGTGAAGGCATTAACGAAGACTAAGAGCTGTGTCTGTCAACAAAGCAACTGGACTGAGTTATATATCCCTCCAGCAGAAGGTAAAGCAATATTTCATGTTCGGCACAACATTCAGCACAAAGTTGTAAAATTCATCTGCAAATAGTTAGCATCTCTGAGGCACATAAATTACACAAACCGGTTTCTAAAGTGGTCCGAGATGGACTTATATTAACATATCATTGGAATGAGGTTGCACAGTGGCACAGTGGTTAGCACTGCTGCCTCACAGCACCAGGGACCCGGGTTCGATTCCAGCCTCGGGTGACTGTCTATGTAGAGTTTGCACATTCTTCCCGTGTCTGTGTGGGTTTCCTTTGGGTGCTCCGGTTCTCTCCCACAGTCCAAAGATGTGCAGGTTAGGTGGATTGGCTAATGTAAATTGTCCCTTAGTGTTCAAAGATGTGCAGATAGGGTTATGGGATTACGGGCATAAAATGGGGGAGTGGGATCTGTCAGAGGGTCGGTGCAGACTTGGATTCTATTCTGTATTTCTCGTATGTTTCTTTATGTGTATCTATGTTTTTTATTGCTTCATGGGATCTGGGTCAGTGACAAGGCCAGAATTTGTTGTCCAACCCTAATTGCCCTTGAACTGAATGATTTCATAGAATCCTTAGAATCCCGAGAGTACATAAGGAGGCCGAGAGTGCATAAGGAGGCCATTTGGCCCATTGAGTCTGCACCGACCCTACCAAGTGCACCCTACCTAGGCCCATCCCCTGCCCTATCCCCATTACCCCACTTAACCTGCACATCTTTGGACTTGCTGGGCCATTTCAGAGGGCAGTTATAAGTCAACCACATTGTTATGGATCTGGAGTCACACATAGGCCAGGCCAGGTAATGATGGCAGATTTCCTTCCCTACAGGATATTAGTGAACCAGATAATTTGTTGCTGATGGTGGTTGTCAGGCTTACTATTACGGAGACTAATCATTTTCTTAAACTCCAGATCCGTTAATTTAATTTAAATTCCAACAGCTACTATGGCAGGATTTGAACATGTCTGCAGTACGCACTCTGGGACTCTGGATTACGAGCCCAGTGACATTAACCATTAGGCCACCACCTCCCCTTGCTACAGCCCTCATCTCTGCTCGCTTGAATCCATGGATTACAGACCTGAAAGGATAAGGATGAAAAGTGGTTTTGCTTTCTGTCCCCAGAACTGGCCAGAATAAATAAATCACTATCCGATCCTGCTCTCGTCTGCTAAAACTGCTCACTGCTCCAAGATTGTCCTTGAAAGACAATCCCAGCTGCAGAACCCTCACCTCCAGAAATAAATGTGAGGAGCTCATGGACTTCTTTCCTACAAAGATTGAGATCAGGCTACCTCTACTGTGTTCTCTCCTTCCCCTAGCTAATATGTCAAACTTACTCTAAATGTCCCTCCTGCCCTGATCGTCTACAGTGGAAAGGGACGATCGTCAGGTGTTTGAGCATTTATACCTCGTTAATAGAGGCGTGGTTAACTCAGCCTCTCGGCCAATCGGTCGAGAGGCACATGACCGACCAGGGCCAATGGTAAGCCGACATTCTGGCCCAATGGCAGACGAGTATGCAGATCATATCATCACACTGCCCTAGCCCTGAACTCACACATTTCTCTAGTTTCTCTCCTGTTTCCCTCATGCCCACTCCAAGCACTGCTTATACATGAGACCCACACCTTAATTCACCAATCCTATTCCCGCTAAACATCCCCTCCTGCTCTCCATGTTGACCAGTATTGTTAATGGCTCTCTCACTCGCTACAGGCCACTTTACAAAAAACAACAATTGTTCCCACTGCCCTTACAGTTACTGAACCATCTCCAACCTCCCTTTCCTCTCCAAAGTCTTTGGGCCTCCCAACTTCCCACCTATCTTTCCCAGAACTTCATGTTTGGGCCCCTCCAATCAGATCTGTGCCCCGTCACAGTGGTGAAAGGATTCTTGTGACATAGGTAAATTATCCCTCATCCAGCTCAACCGGTCTGCAGCCTTTAACATGGTTGTCGACATCATCCTCGCCCACTGTCATTCATCTGGGTGGAATTACTCTCAGCTGGTCCCATTCTTATCTAATTGTTCCCAGGGAATCACTGACAATGACTTCTCTTTTGCTCCCGCACCGTTACCATTCTATCATGCCTTGGTCTCCTGCCTCTACACCACAGCATTATCATACTAAAGCACATCCAACTCTACCTCACCATCACCTTTCTTCACTCCTGCACTGTTGCTAAATTATCAGACTTCTCATCGAACATCCAGTACTTAATGAGCAGAAATTATATGATTAAATTCTGTACCTTAGCCTCCTCCTTACTTCATCCATCTGCTTGGCAACAATCTGAGATTGAACCCATATTATCCACAATCTTTGGGGCCTCACGGTAGCATGGTGGTTAGCATCAATGCTTCACAGCTCCAGGGTCCCAGGTTCGATTCCCGGCTGGGTCACTGTCTGTGTGGAGTCTGCACGTCCTCCCCGTGTGTGCGTGGGTTTCCTCCGGGTGCTCCGGTTTCCTCCCACAGTCCAAAGATGCGCGGGTTAGGTGGATTGGCCATGCTAAATTGCCTGTAGTGTAAGGTTAATGGGGGGATTGTTGGGTTGCGGGTTACGTGGGTTTAAGTGGGGTGATCATGGCTCGGCACAACATTGAGGGCCGAAGGGCCTGTTCTGTGCTGTACTGTTCTATGAAATCTTGGTATCACGTTTGACCTCGAGGTGAGCTTCTGACCACATATTTGTGTCATCACTAGGTCACTTATTTACACCTGTGTAACATGGCCCACCTGCATCCCTGTTCTGGCTTATGTGCTGCTGAAACCCTCATTCCTTCCTTGGTTACTTCTGGGCCTGATTATTCAAACACACTCCTCACTGGTCTCCCACATTCTGCCCTCCTTAAACTTGAGGTCTTCCGAAACTCCACTGCCCGTGTCTTAACTCGCACCTAGTTCCTATCACCCACCCCTGCTCTTGTTCACCTAAACTGGCTCCATTTTAAGCAGGGTCTTGGTTTTGAAAGCATACCTGTTTTCAGATCCCTCTGTGGTCTCACCCCTCCCTCTCTCTGTGATCTCTCCCCCCGCCCCCAAACAAAATCCGATATATACACGCCACTCATTTAGGCTTCTGAGGATTTTCTGATTTTGATCACTCCCCCACTAGCCCTTGGCTGTCTTGACCCTAAGCTCTGGAATTCCCTCTCTAAAATTCCTACTCTTTCTCTACAATATTCTTTAAAACTTCTAACTCTGACTTCTGGTGCTTTTTAGTCATCTGTGCTCATACCTGATTTGTGTGATTCATTTGTCAAGTTTAGTCTGACTATGCTTCCGTGAAGTTTTTGAGGACAGTTTACTATATTCAGGGTGCTACATAAATTCAAGTTGTACTTAAATCCACCATGATAATGTAGATCAGAAGCATTAAAGCCACAGTTGTTGGGTCTTACTGAGGATACTCCTTACCCCAGCATTCTGACCGAGTACTTTTGGCTTCTCTCTTATCCACCTCTTATGTTATACTGTAGATACCCACTGCCTTAGATTGTGCAGCTGCTTCTCAAGTGAAACCTTGAAGGTTGTCTTGAACTCCAAGTTCACCATATTGTACAATGTAGCGTCAGCTGCGGGTCGGTGTGCAGCGTTCATGTCTCTGAATCAGGAGGTCTCGAGACTTAGATGCATCGTAATCCAGCCTGCCATTGCCAGTGGAGTACTGAGGGAATGCTACACCGTTGGGAATGCTGTCTTTTAGATGAGACGTTTAAACTGAGGCCTCTTTCATGGGATATGGGCACCACTGACAAGGTCAGCATTAGTTGCCCAACCCTAATGGTTCTTGAGCTGCGTGGTCTGTGAGGCCATTTCGGGTGGCAATTCAGGTTCAACCGCTTTGCTGTGGGTCTGAAGTTACATGGAGGCTGGGCCAGGTACTTCCATCCCTGAAAGGCAAATGCGAACCAGATGGGCTTTTACAACAAATCGATGATATTGCCAGTGGCTTGCTTCCAAACCAATGGGGCCTCCCCTGTCTTCGTTGACTTCCTCTTGATAACCATAAAAACTTCATGGGTTTTGTCCCTAGGCCATTTCTTACTGTGAGATTAGTCTGTTACAGCACTGATACAATGCTGGAATTCGCCCAAACCCCATGAACGGGTGCCAAAGAGGCAGTTTGCAGAAGCACCTTGAGTCTACTGGTAACTGAAAGTTGAGTTCCTTGTTATCTTACAGCACAGAAGGAGACCATTTGGGCCATTACACTGGCTGTTTAAAAGACATAGAACATAGAAAAATACAGCACAGAACAGGCCCTTCGGCCCACGATGTTGTGCCGAATTTTTGTCCTAGATTAAGAACAAATTAATCTACACACCATCATTCTACCGTAATCCATGTACCTATCCAATAGCTGCTTGAAGGTCCCTAATGTTTCCGACTCAACTACTTCCACAGGCAGTGCATTCCATGCCCCCACTACTCTCTGGGTAAAGAACCTACCTCTGACATCCCCCCTATATCTTCCACCATTCAACTTAAATTTATGTCCCCTTGTAATGGGTTTGTTCCACCCGGGGAAAAAGTATCTGACTGTCTACTCTACCTATTCCCCTGATCATCTTATAAACCTCTATCAAGTCGCCCCTCATCCTTCTCCGTTCTAATGGGAAAAGGCCGAGCCCCCTCAACCTTTCCTCATAAGACCTACTCTCCATTCCAGGCAACATCCTGGTAAATCTCCTTTGCACCTTTTCCAAAGCTTCCACATCCTTCCTAAAATGAGGCGACCAGAACTGTACACAGTACTCCAAATGTGGCCTTACTAAGGCCTCACGGCTCTTAAATTCAATCCCTCTCCTCATGAACGCTAGCACACCATAGGCCTTCTTCACAGCTCTATCCACTTGAGTGGCAACTTTCAAAGATCTATGAACATAGACCCCAAGATCTCTCTGCTCCTCCACATTGCCAAAACCCTTTAACCGTTAACCCTGTATTCCGCATTCATATTTGTCCTTCAAAAACGGACAACCTCGCACTTTTCAGGGTTAAACTCCATCTGCCACTTCTCAGCCCAGCTCTGCATCCTATCTATGTCTCTTTGTATCCGACAACACCCTCCTCACTATCCACAACTCCACCAATCTTCGTATCGTCTGCAGATTTACCCTTCAACTCCCTCATCCAAGTCATTAATGAAAATCACAAACAGCAGAGGACCCAGAACTGATCCCTGCGGTACACCACTGGTAACTAGGCTCCAGGCTGAATATTTGCCATCCACCACCACTCTCTGACTTATTTCATAGAATTTACAGTGCCATTCGGAGGCCATTCGGCCCATCGAGTCTGCACCGGCTCTTGGATAGAGCACACTACCTCCACCCTATTCCCATAACCCAGTAACCCCACCGAACATTAAGGGCAATTTGGACACTAAGGGAAATTTAGCATGGCCAATCCACCTAACCTGCACATCTTTGGATTGTGGGAGGAAACCGGAGCACCCGGAGGAAACCCACGCACACACGGGGAGAACGTGCAGACTCCACACAGACAGTGACCCAAGCCGGGAATCGAACCTGGGACCCTGGAGCTGTGAAGCATTTGTGCTAACAGCTATGCTACCGTGCTGCCCAATCGGTTAGCCAGTTTGTTATCCAACTGGCCAAATTTCCCACTATCCCATGCCTCCTTACTTTCTGCATAAGCCGACCATGGCTTACTAAAATCCATGGACACCACATCCACTGCTTTACCTTCAGTCACGTGCTTGGTCACCTCCTCAAAGAATTCAATAAGACTTGTGAGGCCTGCCCATTATGTCCCACTCGCTTACCGTTTCCACATACTCTTCTTTTTTCCCTTTTCAATTATTTATCCAATTTCCTCTTGATAAGATGAATCTATTTTGACCAACCTTTCAGGCAGTGGTTTCAAGATCAGAACAATGTACGGCTTAAAAGTTTTATACTTATCCCCCCCCCCCCCTCCCCCCCCCCCCCCCCCCCCCCCCCCCCCCTTTCATTTTATTTAACCAATACCCTTCAGTGGAATTAACCGGTCCGCCAGCGCGTTTTTGTGCGCGGCATGCCCTCGCAGACAGTGGAATCCTCCGTTCCAGCAACCGGCCAATGGAATTTCCCATTGTGGCCACCCCACACCATTGGGAACCCCGCCGCGTGAGTACAGAGGATCCCGCCGACGGAGAATTCCGCTGCTTATGTTTGTGTACTGCTGCCAGTCCTCCTTGATTTCTCCTTAATTACTCTCTCAAAGACGTTTGTCATCTTAAATATCTCGACCCAATATACCCAAGACCGCACCACCCCCACCCCCCCGTTCTAAGGAAAGCAATATAAACTTCTCTAACCTTTCCACATAGTGTTAATATTCCTCTTAATATTCCCTGCTGGTAAATCACCTCTGCTCCAGGCCTTGAGATTCTTTCTAAAGTGCGGTGCCAAAATTGAACACGATACTCCAGTTGAGGCATAACTAGTGAGTTATGAAGATTTAGCATAACTTAGTTACTTTTGTTCTCTGGGCCTCTATGTATTACGGTCCGGACCTTGCATGTTTTTTAAGCAGGCATCTCAGCTCATCCTGAAACTTCTTAAGTTTTGTGTATCTAAACCCACATCTGTTCCTACAGGCCCATTGATGTTGTAGCATTCAATTTACATTGCCCTCTCCTCGGTATTTCCTTAAATCTGTAATGCGACAGTGTTCCACAATAGTGGTTATTCTACACCGGAGGTTTGTAATCTACCCACAATCTTCTCCCGTCCATTCCAAAAAGCGATGAATGCCACACTTCCAGACGATGGAATTATTTACATTTAAAATGTATGCAAACACCCAAGGCATAACAGTGGCTAGCCACGCAATACTTGACTTAATTCATAAAGGCTCAGTGCTTCCGTGGGAGCTCTCAATTAACCGCCATATCTTTGAGGAAGTTCGACAGAATCTCCAGACACAATTTTCCGCTGAAGTATCAGTGGCTGTTTGCAAGAACCCAAAGGGAAATTCCAAGTGAAATTGTTCAGAAACCATAAGACATCTGAGATTCTGTTGGTTACATAAGCTCCTGACCAGGTCCCTGATGAAACATAACATGGCACACTTGGCTACCTCAAAATGGAATGATCCATGATGGATAAGTATATGGATGATAATGGAATAGTGTAGATGGGCTTTAGATTGGTTTCACAGGTCGGCGCAACATCGAGGGCCGAAGGACCTGTTCTGCGCTGTAATGTTCTAAATTCTAAACAGAGTCTTTAGAATTGTGGCCCCATTAAATAGTTGGTTTCTCTTTGAAGCACAACCAGGCACGTTTGAAGATCAAATGAATTCTTCTCGACAATTAAGATATTAACCACTTTTAACACTCAGAGAATTGCACAGTAATGCCTTTTCTCTCTGGTGCTTTGTTTGTTAATGCTACCGGATCACCTCTTGCTTTTTGTTTGGGGCAATCTTTTAAATATCAAGGCAACTTCGGAGTAGATTAATCTCTAAATTTTTGTACGTTCATTTTTGAACATCTCGTACATTGAACACGCTGATACGATGATGCCATCACCAAAGTCAATGTCTAAAGATAGGGTGTAGGGGCAGCACAGTGGCCTAGTGGTTAGCACAGCTGCCTCACGGCGCTGAGGTCCCAGGTTCGATCCCGGCTCTGGGTCACTGCCCGTGTGGAGTTTGCACATTCTCCCCGTGTCTGCGTGGGTTTCGCCCCCACAACCCAAAAATGTGCAGAGTAGGTGGATTGGCCACACTAAATTGCCCCTTAATTGGAAAAATAATTGGGTAATCTAAAGATAGGGTGGATCAGAAATCTTAAATTCACATCGCTCTGGTATCTAAAGTAAAAAGAAATATTGTACAGCCTAATTCCAATAATTCAGTCATATTTTGCATAATAAATCATTCGCAATCAGCAGCTAAAATCAAACAGTAGAGGGGGAATTTAGTGGCAGATTAGGTGAATTAAGTAACTTTGAATGAGGATTAGCTCATCCTCCGTCACAACAATTTTAAGTCAAATGGCGTGTGTATCCAAGTTTGAAAGAGGATCCCCAAGGGGAAGTGAAGCTGAAGAACATCACCAGAATAAGAACTAAATCGAGAATCGCAGCAGCGGTTTCACATTTCTCCCTTTCAAGAGCCCTGTTGATCGCTCTTGGATCAATGAACACTAACTGTTAGGCTCTCAACCAAATCTGGTCCATTACTCATTAGATTTAGTAACGTGGCATGCCCCTTGTTCCGATTTCAATTCAGCAAAATAGCCCCCTACATTGGAATGAAGATCTTTGCCTTCCCCAGCCTCCTGCTCATGATGAGCCTGGGGGTTTGGTTTTAACTAATAATCTGGACCCTGTGAGAGAACAAATAATTTTAGCTGCTTGCAAATTTCTGAGGCCAATTAGAAATTTGTGAATTACTTGCAGATTTCAGGCTGCAGGTTGGAAAAGACCCAGAGTGACACAACTAACATTGTTTTTTTCTAAGCTCATTTTGCGCTTGTAGCATGGTTCGCTACTGTTTAATAATAGCCTTTATTAGTGTTATAAGTAAGGGCAGCACGGCAGCATTGGGGATAGCACAATCGCTTCACAGCTCCAGGGTCCAAGGTTCGATTCCGGCTTGGGTCACTGTCTGTGCGGAGTCTGCACGTTCTCCCCGTGTGTGCGTGGGTTTCCTCCGGGTGCTCCGGTTTCCTCCCACAGTCCAAAGATGTGCAGGTTAGGTGGATTGGCCGTGCTAAATTTCCCTTAGTGTCCAAATTGCCCTTAGTGATGGGTGGGGTTACTGGGTTATGGGGTTAGGGTGGAGGTGTTAACCTTGGGTAGGGTGCTCTTTCTAGGAGCCGTTGCTGACTCGATGGGCCGAATGGCCTCCTTCTGCCCTGTAAATTCTATGATTCTATGAAGTAAGCTTACATTAACACTGCAATTAAGTTAACTGTGAAAACCCCCTAGTCGCCACACGACTGGCGCTGTGAAGCAACTGGTGTTGTGAAGCAACAGTGCAAACCACTGTGCTGTCGTGTCACCCAAGATGTTTACAAGATGCATGAGTTAGATGATGTTTGTCTATGTACATTTGATATGTACCTTGCAAAGAAAGCATGAGAAAGAGAGAGTCTTGGGGTGGCCTGTAATTTTGTTCTAATTCCCTATTATGTTATATTTCTTCTCTGTGATGTTCGTCTCCTTGACGTACTTTCTGTTTCTTCCCTTTCGTAGGTGATGCAGGTACTGCTGTCAGAAACTTTGAATGTATTCACTACAACTTTGAATACATAAACTGCACTTGGGACAAGGGAAGTGAAATACCATCTGACACAGTCTACAAGTTCAGCTACTGGTAACGTAGTATTGAGTCTTTAAACGGTGAGGATAAATTCACTTGGTTTATCTATAAACGCAGACTAAATATGCTTTATGATCACATAGGCAAGGCGAAATAGAGTTCATTCAGAACTGTACCAGTTACATATCAAAAGATGGCAGGTTGGATGCTGGCTGCCGCCTTCAACATGATCAGTTCGATGATCAAATGGACTTGAACATTTGTGTCTCGGGAATAAGTGCTCTTGCAAAGATAAAGCCATTCTTTTACAAGCTGGAAATAGCAAGTTTCGGTAAGTTACACATGTTGTATTATCAAATTCAACTAAACAGAATGTGATCAATTTCCTCAGTCACTGTCATTCGCATCAGCAAGGTTATAACTGAGGAATCTGGGAAGCAATTTTTAACCGTAGCTCAAATAACGATAGGATCTCTGACAGTGCAGTACTCTCTAACAGTGCAGCAGTCCCTCAATACTGTCCCTCTAACAATGCAGCAGTCCCTCAGTACTGTCCCTCTAACAGTGCAGCACTCCATCAATACTGTCCCTCTAACAGTGCAGCACTCCCTCAGTACTGTCCCTCTAACAGTACAGCACTGTTAATACTGCCCATGTAACAGTGGACCACCAAGCAAAAATTACCATGAACTTGTCAGATTGTCAATGCAATTTATTCTCCCCGTGTCTGCGAGGGTCTCACCCCCATAACCCAAAAAGGTGTGCAGGGTAGGTGATTTGGCCATGCTAAATTGCCCTTTAATTGGGGTGAAAAAATTTAATTGGGCATTTAAAATTTTTTAAGGAGAAAAAGAAACTCAGTTATATCAAACTGCTACAAAGAAGGTTCACCACCACCTTCTAAGGGCAATCAGGGATGGGCAATGGAAGTGCCAGCCTCGCTAGTGACACTGACATCCTGAACATCAATAACAAATCAAACGCGGAAGATGGGGGCGAAGCCAATGAGTTGGGGTGTTTCCAGTCAGTCAGTGGGATGCTGCAAGCAGTGCACAGTTAGCAGGCACAAATGCAGTGGCATGATTTGGTGACAGCTAGTGGCATTATCTGTGCTGTGTATTACACCCTGACCATAGAACCCAGTTCAAGCTGGCCTGTTGGTGTGAATTTTTTTTATAAAATAATTTTTATTGAGATTTTCAAAAAATATCAAAAACAGAAAATAACAACAAGAAAACAGTATTAACAACAACAAAAAGAAAAACACAATAACCCCCAAAACCACCCCCCCCCCCCCCCCAGTAACTACAAAAAGAAGAAATAGATAAGCACCCGGCATATTCAATAAACACATATACACATTTCTCCCCTCCCCCGAAACAATCCCCCTCCCCCCTCTCTCCTCCCGGCCTGTTTTCCTACCGTTCTGCCAGGAAGTCAAGGAAAGGCTGCAACCGCCTAAAGAACCCCTGTACTGATCCCCTCAGGGCAAATTTCACCCTCTCCAATTTGATGAACCCCGCCATATCATTGATCCAGGCCTCCACGCTTGGGGGCCTCGCATGCTTCCATTGAAGCAAAATCCTCCGCCGGGCTACTAGCAACGCAAAAGCCAGAACCCTGGCCTCTTTCGCCTCCTGCACTCCCGGCTCCACTGCAACCCCAAAAATTGGGAGTCCCCAGCCTGGCTTGACCCTGGATCCTACCACCATCGACATCATTCTTGCTACCCCCTTCCAAAATTCCTCCAGCGCTGAGCATGCCCACAACATATGGGCATGGTTCGCTAGGCTCCCCGAGCACCTAGCACACCTCTCTTCGCCCCCGAAAAACCTACTCATCCTCGTCCCGGTCATGTGGGCCCCATGTAGCACCTTGAACTGTATAAGGCTAAGCCTCGCACAGGAAGAGGAGGAATTCACTCTTTCCAGGGCATCCGCCCCCGTCCCCTCCTCAATCTCCTCGCCCAGCTCCTCTTCCCATTTATCCTTCAGCTCCGCCACCGAGGCCTCATCCACCTCCTGCATGACATGGGTACATGTCCGAAATCCTCCCCCCTCAAACCCACACCCCCGAGAGCACCCTGTCCTGTACCCCACCTGGGGGCAGCAGAGGGAACCCCTCCACCTGCCGCCTGGCAAACGCCCTAACCTGCATGTACCGAAACATGTTCCCCGGGGGGAGCCCAAACTTCCCCTCTAACTCACCCAGGCTCGCAAACCTCCCATCCACAAACAGGTCCCTCAACCTCCTAATATCTACCCTGTGCCAGCCAAGAAACCTGCCATCGATGCTCCCTGGTACAAACCGGTGGTTCCCCCGTATCGGGGACTCCATCGAGCCCCCCACCTCCCCCCTATGCCGTCTCCATTGCCCCCAAATTTTGAGGGTAGCCGCCACCATCGGGCTCGTGGTATACCTCGTTGGAGGGAGCGGCAACGGCGCCGTTACCAGCGCCTCCAGGCTCGTGTCCACGTAGGATGCCATCTCCATCCTCTTCCATGCTGCCCCTGCCCCGACCATTACCCACTAACGCACCATCGCTGCGTTGGCAGCCCAATAGTACCCACAGAGGTTGGGCAACGCCAGCCCCCCCCCCATCCCTGCCCCGCTGCAAAAACACCCTTCTCACCCTCGGAGTCCCATGCGCCCATACAAATCCCGTAATACTCCTATTGACCCTCCTAAAAAAGGCCTTCGGGATAAGGATGGGGAGGCACTGGAACAGTAACAAAAACCTCGGGAGCACCGTCATCTTGACGGACTGCACCCTGCCCGCCAGCGACAGCGGCAACATGTCCCATCTTTTAAACTCCTCCATTTGCTCCACCAGCCTAGCGAGCTTAAGTTTGTGAAGGGCCCCCCAGCTCCTAGCCACCTGGACTCCCAGGTACCGAAAGCTCCTCCCTGCCCTTTTCAGTGGGAGCCTACCAATCCCCTCCTCTTGATTTCCCGGGTGCACGACGAACAGTTCACTCTTACCCAGGTTGAGCTTGTACCCAGAAAAGCCCCCAAATTCCCTAAGAATCTTCATCACCTCCGGCATTCCCCCCATTGGGTCCGCCACATATAGCAACAAGTCATCTGTGTATAATAACACTCGGTGCTCCTCCCCACCCCGCACCAGACCCCTCCAATTCCTTGACTCCCTCAACGCCATGGCCAGGGGCTCAATTGCCAACGCAAAGAGCAAGGGGAACAGGGGACACTCCTGTCTCGTCCCCCGGTACAACCGAAAGTACTCCAATCTCCTATTCGTGGCTACGCTCGCCATCGGGGCCTCATATAACAGCCTCACCCAACTGACAAACCCCTCCCCGAACCCAAACCTTTCCAGCACCTCCCACAGGTACCCCAACTCAACCCTATCAAAGGCCTTCTCCGCGTCTAATGCTACCACTATCTCCGCCTCCCCTTCTACCGCCGGCATCATTATAACATTCAGAAGCCTACGTATATTGGTGTTCAGCTGCCTTCCCTTCACAAACCCCGTCTGGTCCTCATGAATGACCCCCGGCACACAGTCCTCTATCCTTGTGGCCAAGATCTTCGCCAACAGCTTGGCATCTACATTTAACAACGAGATCGGCCTATATGAGCCACACTGCAGGGAGTCCTTGTCCCGTTTACAGATCAAGGAAATCAGCGCCCGTGACATAGTCGGGGGCAAAGCCCCCCCCTCCCTTACCTCGTTAAAGGTCCTAACCAACAGGGGGCCCAGCAGGTCTGCGTACATTTTGTAAAATTCGACCGGGAGCCCATCCGGCCCCAGTGCCTTCCCCGACTGCCTGCTGCCTATCCCTTTGACCAGCTCTTCCAGCTCAATCGGCGCCCCCAGCCCCTCTACCTGTCCCTCCTCCACCTTCGGAAATCTCAGCCTGTCCATAAAGCCCCCCCTCCCCCCCCCCCCCCCCCCCCCCACCGGGGGCTCGGACCGGTACAATTCCCCATAAAAGACCCCGAAGACCCCATTAATGTCCACCCCCCTTTGCACCACATTGCCTCCCCTATTCATCACTCCACCAATCTCCCTAGCCGCGTCTCGCTTACGGAGCTGATGCGCCAGCATCCTACTCGCCTTCTCCCCATAATCATACACCGTTCCCTATGCCTTCCTCCACTGAGCTTCCGCCTTTCTGGTGGTCAGTAAGTCGAACTTGGCCTGAAGGTTACGTTGCTCCCTCAGCAGTCCCTCCTCCGTAGCCTCCGCGTATCTCCTGTCTACTCTCACCATCTCCCCACCAACCTCTCCCTCTCTCTTTGCTCTCCCCTCTCCCTATGGGCTCGGATGGAAATCAACTCCCCTCTAATCACCGCCTTCAATGCCTCCCAAACCACCCCCACCCATACCTCCCCATTATCATTGGCCTCTAAGTACGTCTTGATACACCCCCAAACCCGCCCGCCCACCTTCTCATCCACCAGCAGTCACACCTCCAGGCGCCAGAGCGGGTACTGGTCCCTCTCCTCCCCAGCTCAAGGTCTACCCAGTGCGGGGCATGGTCCGAAATGATTATGGCCGAATACTCAGCAACCTCCACCCTCGGAATCAGCCCCCTGCTCAGAACAAAAAAATCGATCCGGGAATAGGCTTTATGCATGTGGGAGAAAAATGAATACTCCCTGGCACTCGGCCTCGCAAACCTCCAAGGATCCACCCCTCCCATCTGATCCATAAACCCCCTCAACACCTTAGCCGCCGCGGGTCTCCTGCCCATCCTGGACATGGATCGATCCAATGGGGGATCCAGCACTGTGTTAAAGTCCCCCCCCCCCAGTATCAGGCCCCCCGTCTCTAGATCCGGAATGCGGCCGAACATGCGCCGCATAAAACCCGCATCGTCCCAGTTTGGGGCATAGACATTCACCAGCACCACCTGCTCCCCTTGCAACTTGCCGCTCACCATCACATACCTCCCTCCACTGTCAGCCACCACTTTGACGCCTCAAACGACACCCTTTTTCCCACCAGAATCGCCACACCCCCGCTTTTTTTGCATCCTGCCCCGAATGAAACACCTGGCCTACCCTGCCCTTCCTCAGTATAACCTGGTCCGCCACCTTCAGGTGCGTCTCCTGGAGCATAGCCACGTCCGCCTTCAGCCCCTTCAGGTGTGTAAACACCCGGGCCCGTTTGACCGGCCCATTCAGCCCCCTCACATTCCACGTTATCAGCCGGATCAGAGGGCTCCCTGCCCCCCTCCCCTGTCAACTAGCCATAACCCATCCCCTGCCCGCCCCAGGCCAGCGCCCCCCGCTCAGCATGTTCCTCACGGCGGCAAACCCCGGCCCCCCCTTCATACTCCAGTTCCTTCCTGGCCATTTCAGCAGCAACCCTGTACCCCCTCGATCCTCCCCCCCACCCTCCCCAGGCTAGGACCCCTCCCAGCCGTGTTACTCCCTCCGTAGCACTCCCATGAGCCAGCTAACTTCTGCTGACCCCGGCAGCTCCCGCCACACCTCCGACCCCTCCCAACGTGGGGCTACTTCTCCTCCCCCAGACCCATCGGCAGACCCTCCTCCTCCCCCTCCCGCTCTCGCGTGGGAGAAAAGCCCGCACTTCTCAGCTCCGACCCCACCCCCATCCACCTTCAGCACGGGAAACAGAAGAAAAGCCCGCGCTTTCCCCCTGCCCGACCCCGCCCAAGCAAAAAAGTCAGCACCCCACCTGCCCTAGAAACAACACACAACCAGCTTCACACAGCATGAAACAGCATAAAACAGAGACCCTTCCCACCAAAAGTTAACACAGTTATTTACAAACCTCCGACCCTCAGTCAGAGTCTAACTACTCAGCCTGCACAAAGGCCCACGCCTCCTCCGGGGACTCAAAATAAAAGTGCCGGTCCTTGTAAGTGACCCACAGACTGTAACATGCCAAACTTCACACTCTTTCTGTGGAGCACCGCCTTCGTCCGGTTATACCCGGCCCTCCGCTTAGCCAGCTCCGCACTCCAGTCCTGGTAGATCCGGACTACCGTGTTCTCCCACTTGCTGCTCCACTCCTTCTTGGCCCACCTAAGCACGCACTCTCGCTCAACAAACCGGTGGAACCGCACCAGCACCGCCGTGGCGGCTCATTCGGTTTGGGCCTCCTGGCCAGTATTCTGTAGGCCCCCTCCAGCTCCAGGGGCCCCTGGAAGGACCCAGCTCCCATCAACGAGTTCAGCAAAACGACCACATAGGTCTGACCCCTCCAGCCCCTCCGTGAGGCCCAGGATCCGCAAATCTTTCCGCCTCGACCGGTTCTCCATCTCCTCGAACCGCTCCTGCCACTTCTTATGGAGCGTCTCATGCATCTCCACCTTTACCGCGAGGGCCGCGGCCTCATTCTCTCTTTCGGAGGCTTGTTGTCGGAAGCTCCCGGATTCCCCCCCCCCCCCCCCGGGCTGTCTGCGTCGCCAGCAGCTTGTCCGTATTCGCCTTCAGCGAGTCTAGCAGCTCCATTTTTAGTTCCCGAAAACAGCGCTGGAGAGTCTCCTGCTGCACCTGGGCCCATTGCCTCCATTCCTCGAGGCCTCCGCCGGCCGCTATCTTGATTCTCTTCCCCCGCTTTTTGTTAGGCACTGCCACCGCTATTCTGCTGGCCCCACTCCTGGTCAAGACCATAGACCACTGGGGATCCGCGCCAGACACCTTCCCACATTGGGAACCGTCGAGCAAGTACCGCTGGGGGCCCTTAAAAGAGCCCAAAAGTCCGTTCCTGGCGGGAGCTGCCGAACATGGGGCTTAGCTCCGCATAGCCGCAACCGGAAGTCAGTCCTGTTGGCGTGAATTTAAGGGTGAAACTGAGCAATGCCACCAGCAAATATCCAATGGAATAAAATGCAACATTTGACCTTCCGTAAAACAGTGTTCCAATAATTGGAGCCTTGGGTTTCTGCAGCATCATGAAATTCTGGTTATATTTGTCTTCGGTCGGCAACATTGGACCTCATAATATCTGTTGATATGTTTCACTTTTTGCAGTAAAACTGTCTCCACCATGGGGTATAAACATTTCAAAGACTGGAAATATATTATGCATAAAATGGTTCCCAGCCCATTGGAACAAGCATTGTATTATGTATGAGTTACGAAGAAGAAGCAGCATAAGCAGTAACTGGTTAAAGTACGAGGTAAGGGTCTCTCCAATAGATTTGTGACTGGTTATTTTTAGAACATAGAACATAGAACAGTACAGCACAGAACAGGCCCTTCGGCCCTCGATGTTGTGCCGAGCAATGATCACCCTACTCAAACCCACGTATCCACTCTATACCCGTAACCCAACAACCCCCCCTTAACCTTACTTTTTAGGAGACTACGGGCAATCCACCTAACCCGCACATCTTTGGACTGTGGGAGGAAACCGGAGCACCCGGAGAAAACCCACGCACACACGGGGAGGACGTGCAGACTTTTGTAACACAACCTGCGTTTTAGAAAACAGGAAATGTTTGTGTGTTGTATCTTTTTTCATGTGATTTTTGAGAGCCATCTGGTAGTATCATAAACAGACGGCAGATTGGCTTTTGATCCATGGAACCCCTACAGTGCAGAAGGAGGCCATTTAGCCTGTCGAGTCTGCACTGACTCTCCCAAAGAGCACCTGACCGAGGCCCACTTCCTTACCCTGTCCCGTAACTGTGTAATCCCAGTTAACCAGCACAGAGTAACTGAAGAGGGGCCAATCCACCTAACCTGCACATCCTTGGAGTGTGGGGCGAAACCGGAGCACTGCAGACACGGGGAGAACGTGCAAGCCCCACACAGGCAGTCACCCAAGGCTGGAATCGAACCCGGGTCCCTGGCGCTGGGAAGTAGCATTGCTAAATTATAGTTATTTATACCTTTTGAAAAGGGAGGGTGGAGTAAAGAAGTGGCGTGCGATCCACGGCCGCACTGCACGCGAACAGCAGCTCGCCGCGGTTCAGCGTGGCTGATAAAATCCGGGAGACCCCGCTCCCAGGACCTATCTGCTCGCACCACCTCGCAAGAGACAATGCAAGGGGCAGCACAGTAGCATTGTGGATAGCACAATCGCTTCACAGCTCCAGGGTCCCAGGTTCGATTCCGGCTTGGGTCACTGTCTGTGCGGAGTCTGCACATCCTCCCCGTGTGTGCGTGGGTTTCCTCCGGGTGCTCCGGTTTCCTCCGACAGTCCAAAGATGTGCAGGTTGGCCATGATAAATTGCCCTTAGTATTGGGTGGGGTTACTGGGTTATGGAGATAGGGTGGAGGTGTTAACCTTGGGTAGGGTGCTCTTTCCAGGAGCCGGTGCAGACTCGATGGGCCGAATGGCCTCCTTCTGCACTGTAAATTCTATGTAAATCCCAGCCATTGTGAGCGGGATCACTTTTTAGCAAATCTGCATATTAGAACGAGACAGTTAGTGTGCGGGTTCCCGAAGTACCTGAGGCTTTGGGATTCATCCCCTTCACCTCGGAGATCTCGGGCGAGCGTCATTCAACACTAGTCCCCACAAACGGGGACCAGGCGGAACGGCACTCGTGAGGGTCCACCAGGGGATCAGAGGCCCCCAACTGCATGCCCTTTGGGCAGGGTGGTGCAACCTGGGTGCCCCAGCAGTGCCACCTGAGCAACTTGGCAGTGTCCCCTGACAGTGCTACCTGGGTGCCAGCCTGGCACTGGTAGTGTACCAGCCTGGCACTGCCAAGGTGCCAAGCTAGCATTTTGTTTGCGCGCATGGTCGAGGAGGGGGGTTAAATCCTCCCATAGTTCATGCTGGCTGGAGGGGGGGCAGCATCGGGGATCGCTTCAAGGGCCTCGGTGATCGGGACGCCATTTAAAATGATGTCCCAATCTCTAGTTACACTGGGAAGTTCCGGCAGGCTCCCCAGTGAACAGAATGGGGCTACGAATGGCCTCAGCCACGCGTTCAACACTGAGGCCTCTTCCCACATTGTATAACCATTTCTCGGCGCTGCGAGAGGCGGGAAACACGAGGCTAAACGCACTGACTATGGGACTTTTTTCCCCATTTAGTTGACTCGACCTTGTGGAGGGAGGATAGTTGTGAGGTGTAGAATCGTTGCAAGAGGTATAATGGTTGAATGGCCTACTTATATTGGAGGTGACATTGGAGGTGGTCCCTGAGATGAGTTATTGTCGGATGGTGAGAGGCTGAGTAAATTGAGTTTATATTCTCTGGTGTTTAAAAGAATGAGAGGTGACCTCACTGAAACCTATACAACTCTGAGGGTGGGTGCTGAGAGATTGTTTCCAATGTTCGGAGAATCTAAAACACAGGGGGCACAGTTCCAGGATAAGGAGTCGATCACTTAGGACTGAGAGGAGGAGAAATTACTTCCCTCTGAAGGTTTTGAATCTTCGGAATTCTCCATTCCAGAGGATTGTGGCTGCTCTATCACTGGACACATTTCAGGCTGGGACAGACATGTTTTTGGTGTTTCAGGGAATTCATGGATATGGGGAGCGAAGACAAAATTGAGTTGATGTCCAAGGTCAGCCAAAACTGCATTGAATGGTGGAGGAGGCTCAATGGGCCAAATGGTCTGCTCCAGCTCCCATTCCTTGTGTTCAGTGGGAGTTACCAGGGTGCGTAAGAACACTGTGCCTGATGTATTGGATCTTGCCTGTCTGGAAGTGCAGTTGCGTAATGCTAGGGGAATGCAAGTTTTTTTACACAGAGAGTGGTGAGTGCCTGGAATGCGTTGCCAGAGAAGGTTGTGAAAGCAGATAGATTAACGGCGTTCAAAAGGCATCTCGACAAATGCATGGATATGATGGGTATAGAGGGATAAGGCACAAGGAAGTGCTGAGGATTTTGGCCAAGGGTGGTATCATGACCGGTACAGAGGGTCTTGGGAGATAGGTACTAGGGGGTACTAGGGTTTGAGATGGCAGGGGAAAGTGAACCTTGGGGATCACAGAATCATTGCAGCGCATAAGGAGGCCATTTGGCCCATCGTGCCCCCACCGACATAGGATGGGAGGCGGAAGTGTAGAATTCAAATTCCTCCACGTCATTTGGTAGAATTTAAATTCATTGAATAAAATCTGGAACTGAAAGCTTGCCTCAGTATTGGTGACCATAAAACTGTCATCAGTTGTTGTCGAGTGGTGGGGTGAGGAAAATTGGAAGCAATTGTGTTGGACAGGAATACAGATTTGTTCCTGCCCCCATCCACTTTTCCCAGAGGCACTTTCTGTGCACTAATGATTACTTAATACAGTAGCAAGAAGCCAATTGGCGTTTTCATGAAGCAATTAGCAGGAACTTTCAGAGGGCATTGGCATTTTACCAGCTGTGCATGGAGCTCTCCGCAGTCTCTGCAGCTCAATAACCCACAGGAGGTGTGTACACAGCGAGGGGGCTGGAGCATCATGATGATAATATGCAATCTGCCAGTTAAAGATACGAATAGGCAAGCCTGAGATCAACCACAGGCAGTGACTGGAGACCAATGATAGCAATAGTGCCGGAGATGAAGAAATGGCTCGTGTTTCCTCCAGCTATTGCCTGCCTCTCGCTCTCGCGCTCTCTCTCTCTCTCTCTCTCTCTCATCCTCCGTCTCCCATTCTACCCAGAAGTAGTGAAACACAGTGAAGGCTGCCAGCCATCTGCGCAAATGCGCTCCCACTTCCTCAACCCACCCATTGCCACTAACTTGACAGTGATCCAGGGAGCCCCTTCTTAGCTGGGCACCATCTGGAAGATTGTACCTCCAGTCATGCTGCTGTGATTGACTTCGCGACCCTTGGTTCTGCCAACCTAGGAAAAAAGACCTTGGGTGGGAATTCAGCCCTGAATGCCTGATGGATTGTGAGGTTGCCCCTTAAACTATTAAAACAGTCTTAAAAATGGTTACTGATTCCACAGATATTTGAAAGAAATTACAGATTTTCCTTACTGTAAAGCTTCCAGATCAAAGGTCATCACAACAGTGGCTGCTAACTTCTTAAAAATCCCCAAATACCAAGCAGTTTTTCTTTTAATAAACATTTTATTGAGGTATTTTTAGTATTGTAACAACAACAAAATAAACAATGTACGTGAAACTATAAACATAGTGCAAAAGCCGTCTCCCCTCCTTACAGGTCTCACCTTTATTAACCCCCTACTCGAAGTGAAACTATCCCCCCCCAGCTTCAGCTGACGATTAATTTTCCGCGAAGAAGTCGACGAACGGTTGACACCTCCGGGTGAACCCTAACAGTGACCCTCTCAGGGCGAACTTGATTTTCTCCAAACAGAGAAAGCTAGCCATGTCCGATAGCCAGGTCTCTGACTGCGGGGGCTTTGAGTCCCTCCAAGCTAATAGTATCCGTCTCCGGGCTACCAGGGAAGCAAAGGCCAGAGTGTCTGCCTCTTTCTCCTCCTGGATTCCCGGGTCTTCCGACACCCCGAAAATCGCCACCTCTGGACTTGGTGCCACCCTTGTTTTTAACACCGTGAACATGACATCTGCAAACCCCTGCCAAAATCCCCTAAGCTTCGGACATGCCCAGAACATGTGGACATGGTTCACTGGTTTTCCCGCATATTCTGCACACCTGTCTTCCACCCCAAAAAATCTGCTCATCCAGGCCACTGTCATGTGAGCATGATGGACGACCTTGAATTGTATCAGGCTGAGCCTGGCACATGTTGGGGATGTGTTGACTCTACTCAACACGTCCGCCCGTAGACCATCCTCTATCCCAGCTCCTCCTCCCACTTGCGCTTCAGCTCCTCGGTCTGCGTCTCCTCTGACCCCATAAGTTCCTTGTAAATGTCAGAGACGCTCCCTTCTCCTACCCACCCACTGGAAACTACCCTGTCCTGAATCCCCCTTAGCGGTAGGAGCGGGAAGGTTGACACCTGTTCATGTAGGAAGTGCCACACCTGCAGATACCTGAATTTGTTTCCCCATGCCAACCCAAACTTCTCCTCCAGCGCCCTCATACTCGGAAAGCTCCCCTCTATAAACATATCCCCCATCCTCTCAATCCCTGCTCTCCGCCATATCTGGAACCCCCCCCATCCATACTTCTCTGGGCAAACCGGTGATTATTACAGATTGGGGACCAGACCTATGCTCCCTCTGCTCCCACATATCTCCTCCATTGCCCCCAGACTCTCAGGGCCGTCACCACCATGGGGCTGGTGGTGGAGTACAGTGTCAGTGGGAACGGCAGAGGCGCAGTTACCAACGCTCCCAGACTGGTGCCCTTGCATGAAGCCGCCTCCATGCGGTTCCATGCCCACCCCTCCCCCACCACCCACTTCCTGATCATGGCTATATTCACCGCCCATTAATAGTTACTATAATTTGGCAGCGCCAGCCCGCCCTCTCCCCGACTCCGCTCAAGCATTGCTTTCCTTACTCGCGGGGTCTTGCCTGCCCATACAAAGCCAGTGATCACTTTGTTGACCCGTTTCAAAAAGGACCGCGGAATAAAGATGGGTAGACACTGAAATACAAACAGGAATCTCAGGAGGATCGTCATCTTCACTGTCTGCACCATCCCAGCCAGTGACAACGGAAGCACGTCCCATCTCCGAAAATCGTCCTTCATTTGGTCTACTATTCTGGCCAGATTTAATTTATGCAGCCGGTCCCATTCCCGCGCCACTTGAATGCCTAGGTACCTAAAGCTCCCCCCCTAATCTAAACGGCAGCTCCCCCAATCGCCTCTCCTGTCCCCTCGCCTGGACCGCAAACATCTCACTTTTCCTCATATTTAGCTTATACCCCGAAAACCGGCCAAACTCCCCCAGATTCCTCATGATTTCTTCCATCCCCTATATTGGGTCCGATACAGAAGCAGGTCGTCTGCATAGAGCGAGACTCTGTGCTCAACACACCCTCCTGACTAGCCCCTTCCAGCCCCTTGAGGCTCTCAGAGCAATTGCCAAAAGCTCTATAGCTGGCGCGAACAGTGAGAAGAGGGGGCATCCCTGTCTCGCCCCCCGGTGCAGTCTAAAATAGTCTGATGTTGTCCTATTCATTCATACAGCCTGAGGCAGCAACCTGACCCAGTCAATAAAGCTCCGCCCAAATCCAAACCGTCCCAGTACCTCCCACAGATAATCCCATTCTACCCGATCGAAAGCCTTTTCTGCATCCATTGCGATCACTACCTCCACCTCCCTACCTTCCGGGGGCATCATGATCACGGTTAACAATCTTCTTACATTGGCCACCAACAAATACCGTCTGGTTCTCCCCAATAACATCCGGAACACAATCCTCAATCCTAGAGGACAAACGTTTGGCCAGCAATTTAGCATACACATTCAACAGGGATATCGGCCTGTAGGACCCACACAGCTCTGGGTTCTTGTCCCGCTTCAGAATCAGCGAAATCGTGGCCTGTAACATCTTCGGGGCAGCATCTCTCTTTCCCTTGTCTCATTGAACATTCTCATCAACAACGGCCCCAATATCCCAGAGAACTTTCTAAAAAAACTCCAGTGGGTACCCATCCGGTCCCGGGGCTTTACCTGACTGCGTGGCCTTCAGACCCTCCACTATCTCTTCCAACCAGATCGGGGCCCCCAGCCCTTCTACCAGCTCCCCGTCCACCTTTGGGAAATTCAGCCCCTCCAAGAAGTGCCTCATCACTTCGGGCCCCGTAGGGGGTTCCGACCTGTACAGCCTATTGTAGAAATCCCTAAATGCTTTATTCACCCCTGCTGAATGTCCAACCAGGTTCCCATCGCCATCATTTACTTTCCCCATCTTTCTGGCTGCCTCCCTCTTTCTAAGCTGCTGTGCAAGCATTCTCCTCGCCTTCTCTCCATGCTCATTGCCCTCCTCGCCTTTCTCAGCTGCTCCACCGCCTTCCCTGTGGTTAACAAGCCAACTCCACCTGGAGCCTCCGGCATTCCCTGAAAAGCCCTGCCTCTGGGGTCTCCGCATACCTCCTATCGATCTGTAGTATCTCCTTTAGCAGTCGGTCCGTCTCTGCCCTGTTCACCTTCTCCCTATCGGCCCATATTGAGATCAGCTCCCCTCTGACCATTGCCTTCAGTGCTTCCCAGACCACCGCTGCTGAAATTTCCCCCGTGTCGTTGACCTGCAGGTAGTTCTGAATACATTTCCTCAGCCGCTCACACACCCCTTCGTCAGCCAAAAGTCCCACATCTAACCTCCTTTGCGGGCGCTGGTTACTGTCTTTACTAACCTGCAGGTCAACCCAGTGCAGAGCATGGTCTGAGACTGTGATCGCCGAGTACCCCATGTCCACCACCCCTGCCAGTCAGGCCCTGCTCAAAATAAAGAAATCAATCCGGGAGTACACTTTATGCACGTGTGAGTAGAAGGAGAACTCCTTCACCCCCAGCTGCCCAAATCTCCATGGATCTCTCCCCCCCCCCCCCCCCCCCCTCCCCCCCCATCTACTCCATGAACCCTTTTAGTTCCTTTGCCATTGCTGGCACCCTGCCCGTTTTCAAGCTTGACCGGTCCAAGCCAGGGTCAATAATTGTGTTGAAGTCCCCTCCCATGACCAGCCTGTGCGAGTCCAGGTCTGGGTTGGGGGGGGAGTCAGGTAGGGTGCTCTTTCAGAGAGTCGGTGCAGACTCAATGGGTCAAATGACCCCTTCCTGCACTGTAGGCGTTCTATGGTTCTAATCTTTCAAGATCTATCATGTCCTTTTTGTACTGTGGTGACCAGAACTATAAACAGTTCTCCAAGTGGAGTCACTGGGTGAGATCTGTTCACGCCGACGGGATATTCCTGGCCGTGTGAATGCGTCTCTAATTCACTTGTCTCTCAGTCCGGAAGAAACAATCTTGAACACGTCCGTACTTCAGAATATTCTTTATTACGATCGGGGCCGCTCTCTAGGTATTCCGGAGAACCACCTCGGAGAATGCCAAAGTATTGCTCAAAACATCCTTTTTTTATATGTATTATTAGGGGGCTGTCCCTTACATTCACTTGAGCTTGCCCCCATTACAAAGCATAAATTTGTTATTGCCATTGTTCCAATACATGATTTTACAGACTTTGAGGTTATCTATTGGCACATGAATATGTACATAGAACATAGAACAGTACAGCACAGAACAGGCCCTTCGGCCCTCGATGTTGTGCCGAGCAATGATCACCCTACTTAAACCCACGTAACCCGTATCCCAACAATCCCCCCATTAACCTTACACTACGGGCAATTTTAGCATGGCCAATCCACCTAACCCGCACATCTTTGGACTGTGGGAGGAAACCGGAGCACCCGGAGGAAACCCACGCACACACGGGGAGGACGTGCAGACTCCACACAGACAGTGACCCAGCCGGGAATCGAACCTGGGACCCTGGAGCTGTGAAGCATTGATGCTAACCACCATGCTACCGTGAGGCCCCATGTAGCAGTCTTAGCTTAAACAGCAGGTGTTAGCCATAGTTGCAAGCGGCTCCTACATTTCATATTCTGTCATCCGGCCATGCTCCTTGTTTCTCAAGGCTATTCTGCTTACAGTCATGAGTCAACTCCCTTATCTCAGCAAGTTCATTCTCCTTCAATGGCCTCAATAACAAGCTTCTACACTTGTGATTTTCCACTAACATATCCCATTCATTCTGACTCTTAAGCTTTGCTTCACATCCTCATTGGCGTGGGATGGATTCAATGGGTAACCCCATTGACAGCGGCAGGACCAGAAGATCCCACTGCTTACCCATGGTGGGCTTCATCCTATTGCTGAGAAACATGCCGCAGGAACGCCAGAGACTCTTGCCCGCAATGACATAAAGCGGCAGGATAGCCTCACCAGTCGCCTCGATATTGCCCTTTTTACCCATCCCAACAGTCACTAAACATCGTTGAGGCAGCTTCAATTTATTGACAATCGGGAGACTCCGATTTCCCTCATGTTTCATGCAATCTGTTAAAAGAATAGTCTTGTCCTGGATTTCTTTGTCACCATATGATATTTACTTCCTTCAAGTGCCAGGACCCAATACGGAAGATTCCTGATGCAGACCCGAATGTCAAGAACATAATCCAAGTGCGAGCCAATTACAAACTTTGCGGAGAAAATCCAATTTGGAGTGAGTGGAGTGAAGAGGTATATTTTGGTAAGAGAAACATCACCATATACCCAGCTAACTGAGGACAGCAGAGCAAAGTAAAAAGTGTAAACCAAAATTTAAATTGTCAAAGAAGACCTTTGTGACTTTCTGAAACAAAACTTGAAAATGTGACAGCAAATCTTCACATATCAGACTTCCACAAAACAGCAATGAAATAAATGACCTGATCATTTGTTTTGGTGAAGTTGTTTTGAGAGGTAAGCATTGACTAGGGCAAGGGGTAGAACTCCCTTGCATTTATTCAAAATCATGCTCGGAGATCTTGTACATTTATGTGAGAAGGCAGAGAGGGCCTTGGCTCAACTGCACAGGAGGTCTGTTCCCTGTATCCTGGGTAATATCCTGCAACCAACATAAGAACTAGGAGCAGGAGTAGGCCATCTGGCCCCTCGAGCCTGCTCCGCCATTCAATTAGATCATGGCTGATCTTTTGTGGACTGAGCTCCACTTTCCGGCCCGAACACCATAACCCTTAATCCCTTTTTTCTTCAAAAAACTATCTATCTTTATATACATCACTTAAAATAAATGATTACAGGGCAGCACGGTGACGCAGTGGGTTAGTCCTGTTGCCTCACGGCACAGTGGTCCCATGTTCAATTCAGGGTCACTGTCTGTGTGGAGTTTGCACATTCTCCCTGTGTCTGCATGGGTTTCGCCCCCACAACCCAAAAGATGTGCAGGCTAGGTGGATTGGCCACACTAAATTGCCCCATAATTGTAAAAAATTAATTGGGTATTCTAAATTTATAAAAATAAATGATTATCCGGTCATTATTCAGAGTTATTTGTGGAATCTTGCTGTGCACTATTGGCCGCCACGTATCCTGTACTAAAACAGTGACTCCAGTTCAAAATAACTTAATTGACTGTAAAGTGTTTCGGGAGGCCCTGAGGTTGTGCAACGTGCGACAGAAATGCAAGACTTGTTTTATAATGGGAGGCTGGGGAAGCCCACAAGGCCAGATGGAGGGAGCCTATGATTAACGCTATATGCCTGGAGAAGCTGGAATTGGACATCATGGAAAAAGAGCGCAGCGCTAACCATGCGTCCATTATTTTCGTTCTCACCTTTTGTGCTGGGAGATTGTGTCAGGTTCCACTCCAGGACCTGAACACAAACATTTTCAACTGAAGCTTCAGTGCGGTACTGAGGTGGTGCTGCACTGTCAGATGTGCTGTTTTGAACATTAAACTAATCTGCCCCTCAAGTAGATGTTAAAGATCCCATGGTACAATTTTGAAGCAGAGCTGTTATCCTAAATGCCTGGTCAACATTTACCCCTCAGTCAACATCACAATAATCTGTTCGCTGCTGTGCATGTGGGTGTTTGTTGCGTGCAGTTTGGCTGCCCCGTGTCCTCTATTACAGCTGTGACTATACTTCAAAAATACTCTTATTGTCTGTGAAGAAAGTTGCGATGTGCCGTGGTCATGAATGGTGCTATACAAAGGCAAGACTTTAAGCCAGCACTGTGAGTGAAGTTTACTGCTTCACTCCGTTCATGGAGATTAAGGTGTAGGAGTTACTCCTGATGTAAAGAAACTTGGTGGCCTCCCTGAAACTGTGCTGGACTCTGCTGGATGCTGCTTATGTCACCCACAACCTGTGGTGCGAAGGCTTGAGTCATGGCAAGATTGAAAGCCACAGGGAGTGCCATCCATGATGGAGGATGCAGTTGTGAATGCAGCAGGTGACAGAGCTCAGTGACAGTCTCTTTGTTGGAGGGAAAGTGCCCGAGATATTCCTCCTCCATGAAACCTCTGTTGGGAGAAGGGATTCCTTGAAGACCCTCGAGGCATAGGGGCCTCCTGGACAGTACCCACGTGTTTGCTCTTCCCCCAGCTTCTTCCTTTCTCCTATTTTAATCGCCAAGATAAAAGGCAGACCTACCAGATCACGCACGACAACAATAACATGATTTTAATGACAGAGACAAACAGTCCTGGATTAGTAAAACCTCCTCAGGAGTCAAACTGAGCTTTCCAAAGTTTTCTGTCCAAACCTCTAGATTTCACACAATGCCTTCAAATAATTCTGAGGAAAGTTGCACCCTACCTGATAAAGCCCCAAGATGCTGAATGAGCTTACCACATGGTGAATCAGGCACTGCCGAAGACCAAAATCAGAAAGGGGTCCTCCCAAGGGTTACAGGACTCTTATTTAAGTACATTTTCCATTTCTTTAAATAGTCCTGATGCCTCGGGAGAAGCCCATTTCAACATAAGGGGTGGTGCACTCTTAAATAGAAATGTTCCCATGCTTCCTGTCGCCAGGAGAGGCGATGGCATAGTGGTATTGTCAGTGGGTCAGTAATCCATAGATCCAGTGTACTCTGGTTAAAATCCCACCACTGCAGATGGTGAAATTTGAATTCAATAAAAATGTGGAATTAAAAATCATTTAAAAAATGAAACCATTGTCAATTGTCATAAAAACCTATCTGGTTCACTAATGTCCTTTCGGGAAGGAAATCCATCATCCTCACCTGGTCTGGCCTACATGTGACTCCAGACCCACAGCAACGTGACTGACTCTTAACTGCCCCGTAAAGAGCAATTGGGGATGGGCAATAAATGCTGGCACAGCCAGCGACGCTCACGTCCTGAGAACAAAAAGTATATATATTGCAAGACCTTTGTACCCAAAAAATGGGAGTGCCGCAATCAAATTCCCAGACGTAGGTTTATTATGGCACAAAGGCTGTTTGAATCATGCAGGTTTGAAGACAGCAATACATATTTGTTTCTCCGTAACTAACGCAGTGATATTCTTCACAGGGAAAGACATTGGGCGACGTTGGAATTGGAAAATTACTTCGCTCATCATTGTCCCAATACTCGTGGCAGCAGCTGCAATCACGCTGCTTACTTACTTGAAACAGTAAGAGTTCTATGTTTCAGTTCAAAAAGATCTCTTTAACTTCCATTGTAAAATATTAGTCGATTTTGAAAGAACAGTCAAAAACCTCACAAAGGCAGAGGCAGAAAATACTTGACCAAGCCTAAAGTCACCGCCTGTGGCTTCCTAATTGGGGAAGTCATGTCGTAGGAACTTTGAAAACAGGCTGATAGCATCTATCATATGAATTGTAACAGGGTACTGGGTGAGTATTTAGAAAGTGAAAATACAAGAGGACCTAGTAAAGCGGCTGAGTTTCAAATAGATAGCAGCAGGGCTGAGATTAGAGCAGATAGCAGCACGGGAATGATTGGAGCAGATATCAGCAGGGTGATGATCAGAGCAGATAGCAGCAGGGCTGAGATTAGAGCAGATAGCAGCACAGGAATGATTGGAGCAGATATCAGCAGGGTGATGATCAGAGCAGATAGCAGCAGGGCTGAGATTAGAACAAATAGCAGCAGGACTGAGATTAGACCAGACAGCAGCGGGACTGGCATTTGAGAAGATAGCAGCAGGGCTGAAATTAGAGCAGATAGCTGCAGTCTTGGGATTAGAGCAGTTAACAGACCTGAGATTCAAGCAGATAGCAGTGGGCTGAGATTAAAGCATCTAGCAGTAGGGCTGGCATAAGAGTAGACTGCAGCGGGGCTGGGATAAGAGTAGATAGCACCAGGTTTGGAATTAGAGCAGTTAGCAGAACTACGATTAGAGCAGATAGCAGCAGGGTTGAGATGAGAGCGTGTAACAGTGGTGCAGAGTTAAGAGCAAATAGCAGGAGGGCTGAGATTAGAGTAGATAGCAGCAGGTCTGAGATTAGGGCATATAGCAGTGGGGTTGGGATAATAGCAGATAGCAGCAGGGCTAAGATTAGAGTAGATAGCAGCAGGGCTGAGATTAGAGCAATTAGCAGTGGGGCTGTGAGAAGAGCCAATAGCAGAGGGCTGGGATAAGAGCAGTGCAGATAGTGGCATGGCTAAGAATAGAGTAGATAGCAGCAGGCTGAGATCAGTGTTCATAGCAGTTGGGCTGGGATTATTGCAGACAGCAGCAGGGCTGGGATTAGAGTAGATAGCATGTGTTAAGATTAGAGCAGATACCAACAGAGATGAGATTAGTGCAGAACACAGCAGGAGAATGATTTATTAGAACAGATAGCAGCAGGACTGGGATTAATCTCAGCAGAAGGGCTGAGATTAGTGCAGAACACAGCAGGATATATAATCATAGAATTTAAAGTGCGGAAGGAGGCTATTCAGCCCATCGAATCTGCACCAGCCCTTGGAAAGAGCACCCCACCCAAGCCCACACGCTCACCCTAACCCCGTAACACAGTAACCCCACCCAACCTTTTTGTTTGGACACTAAGGGAAATTTAGCATGGCCAATCCACCTACATCTGCACATCTTTGGACTGTGGGAGGAAACCGGAGCACCCGGAGGAAACCCACACAGACACGGGGAGAACATGCAGACTCCACACAGACTGTGAACCAAGCCAGAATTCGAATCTGGGACCCTGGAGCTGTGAAGCAACTGTGCTAACCAGTATGCTACCGTGCTGCCCAATGGATGGCATGGTGGTGCATTGGTTAGCACTGCTGCCTCATGGCATTGAGGACCCGGGTTCGATCCCAGCCCTGTGTCATTATCAGTGAGGAGTTTGCACATTCTCCCCGTTTCTGCGTGGATTTAATCCCCACAGCCCAAAGATGTGCAGGCTAGGTTAATTGGCTATGCTAAATCCCCTCTTAATTGGAAAAAAATTAATTGGATACTCTTAAATTTATTTTTAAAAAAACACAGCAGGTTGATGAGTAGAGCAGATAGCAGCGGAGCAGAGATTAGAGCAAATGGCAGCAGGGCTGGGATTAGAGTTGGAAATTGCAGGTTTGAGATTAGAGTAGATAGCAGTGGGGCTGGGATTAGAGCAGATAGCAGCAGGGCTGGAATTAGGATGGATTGCAGCAAGGCTGAGATTGGAGCAGAAAACAACAGGGGGATGATTAGAGCAGATAGTAGTGGGGCTGGGATAAGAGCATAGAGCAGCAGGGCTGGAACAGGTGATGCATGATCAATGACTACTAAAGCGAGGTTGTAGTCCAACTGAAGGCTTTAATAAGCTAGATGTTTCCCCCCGGCAGCTCATGTACAGAAAGAAAGCTGCTGGGGTTCCACGGGCTCTTATACCCCGCCTTGCAGGTTGGCGCTACCATACAGGCTCGACCAATGGAAAGCATACATTATCTACCAATGGTGTTCCAGCATTACTAGGCACCGTAATACCTCTACACAGACTACCACAACGAGCAGGGACTGGGATAAGAGCAGATAGTAGTGGGGCTGGGATAAAAGCAGTTAACAATGGTGTAGAGATTAGAGTAGATAGCCGCAGGGCTCATATTAGAGCAGATAGCAGCAGGTGCAAGGTTAGAGTAGATAGCAGCAGAGCTGAGGTTTGAGCAGATAGCAGCAGGGCTGGGATTAGAGCAGATAGCAGCAGGTGCAAGGTTAGAGTAGATAGCAGCAGGGCTGAGGTTTGAGCAGATAGCAGCAGGGCTGGGATTAGAGCAGATAGCAGCAGGGCTGGGATTACAGCAGATAGCAGCAGGTGCAAGGTTAGAGTAGATAGCAGCATGGCTGGGATTAGAGCAGATAGCAGCGGGACTGGGATTGGAGTGGAAAGCAGCAGGGCTGGGATTACAATAGAGAGTCGGAGGACTGAGGACAGAACAGATAGCAGCAGGGCTGAGGTTAGAGCAGATAGCAACAGAGCTGGGATTAGAGTAGATATAAACAGGGCTGAGGTTAGGGCAAATAGCAGCAACAGGGCTGATGTTAGTGTTTATAGCAGCAGGCCTGACATTAGAGTAGATCCAGAGGGGCTAAGATCGGAACAGATAACAGATGAGGTTAGAGAAAGATCGCAGCAGGGCTGGGATTAGAGTTGATAGCAGCAGGGTTGGGATTAGAGTAGATAGCAGCAGGGCTGGGAAAGGAGCCAATAGCCGATAGGGAACGGGCTGACATTAGAACTGTTAGTAGGACTGGAAATGGAGCAGCAGGGCTGAGATTAGAGCAGCACGGTAGCATAGTGGTTAGCACAATTGCTTCACAGCTCCAGGCTACCAGATTCGATTCCGGCTTGGGCCACTGTCTGTGCAGAGTCTGTACATACTCCCTGTGTGTGCGTGGGTTTCCTCCGGGTGCTGCGGTTTCCTCCCACAGTCCAAAGATGTGCAGGTTAGGTGGATTGACCATGATAAATTGCTCTTAGTGTCCAAAATTGCCCTTAGTGTTGGGTGGGCTTACTGGGTTATGGGGATAGGGTGGAGGTGTTGACCTTGGGTAGGGTGCTCTTTCCAAGAGCCGGTGCAGACTCGATGGGCCAACTGGCCTCCTTCTGCACTGTAAATTCTATGATAATCTATGTGATTTAATGCCCTCATTCTGTCCTTTTGTTCCTGTGTCACATTTTGTGCTGTCATTTCTATAATTCTGTGGCCAACAAAATAATCTCAATAAATTATGTTGGATAGCTTCACGAGCACCTGTATTGCATCATATTGCTGAGGTAACTTTGACAGGCATGTGACCTTATTGGTTTGGTGAATGGCTCTTTTTCCAATCAGCTAATTAACTTTCACTTTTCAGGCTTCAGATATTGATCCTTCCACCAATTCCTGATCCGGGGAAGCTTTTTAAAGGCATGTTTGGGGATTCGAATGGAGACTACTCGGTATGTTCAACCTATGTTGCTGTCAGTCTTTAACATTGGCATGGGCTAGGAAACCAACATTACCCAAGAGGCCAGAACTGGAGGAGTGCAGAGATCTCTGAGAGTTATAGGACTGGAGGAGGAGTGACTTAGATGGGAAGCAGAGAGGGCCCCATTTTGTCTTTGACTGATTTCTGTGTTTGACCATTGACTTGATTCACTGTGACAACAATGGAGTGCAGCAGTCAGTCAATAATAAATGAACAAATAGATTGGGAAGGATTTTCCAGCCGTTCCCCGGCAACGATAATCAGCGTGGAATTCTGATGATCCCACTTCCAGCAAATGGTGGGCCTGCTCTGCAAAACATGGTGTGGGGGGGGGGGGGGGGGGGGGTGGAAATATCACCAATTAATTTGAGCAAGAGCATTACATAAGTCGTCATTCAATATTTATACTCCCTCCTTTTAATGCAAAAGTTTCTACGGTGGCGAAAGTGGGTAACGCGGATCTTTGAGCTGGAAGGTTGTAGGTTCCAATCGCGCCAGAGAGACGTGAAGGCAGAGTCCAGGCTCATGTTCCAGTACAGAGCTAAGGGAGTGTTATACTGGTGAAGGTGCTATCTTTCAGATGAGATATGCCTGCTCTCTGGAATAAGGCAGGAGGTCCAAATCCCTTGAGAATTCTCCTGGTTTCCCTGTCGACATTTAACTCTCAGCCAATGACACCAAAACCGACGCGATCGTCAGTATTCCACTGCTCCTTAGGGGAACTTGCTGTGCGTGGAATGACCGCTCCATTCACTGTATTACAACAGTAGCTGCGTTTCAAAAGTGCTTCATTGGCTGTGAAGCCCTTTGGGGCCTCCTTTGATTTTGAAAGGCGCCACAGAAAGGCAAGCATTTCTTTTGAAAGGTGAATAGACTGAGTCCGGGTTTTCTTTTTACAGGTGTGGAATAAGCAACCTAAGGGGAGCCTGATTTACAAAGCAGAAGAAGAAATAACATGCAAAGTGACAACTGTCGAGAAATTGAAGTGCCCAGCGCCAGAAGAAGAGAAGCTGGGTGAGAATGAGAGATCAGAGGAAGAGGACATTCTCATTGAGGTTGTGGATGAGAAAATTCCCGCGGAAGTTGATAACCTGCATTATGACCGGGTGATGTCATGAGCGTAGCCTTTTCCAGCCCTATGCCCTTACATGGGTGAAGCTACATGACTTTTCTCACAAAAATAGAAAATTCTCATTCGCAAAAGCTCACACACAACTGAAATGACTGTCAGAGTTTGGTATTATCCAACATTTCCTCGTCCTGACCACTGTAATTGAGCATGGTGAGACACACAACACAGATCACTGCAAGTCCAGTTCTCAGACCACTTTGTTCCCGTTCACCAGACTCTACAATTGATGTCAGTCAGCGAATTGCTCACGGGTCACTACTCTTGCTTGTCAGCCCACAGCAGTGAGCTCCTCAAGGGAGTTTTCCATTGTATAATTGGCCGCACTGCAGACATATGGACACGTGAGAAGAACTGACCTTTTGAGATCAATTTGGTCTGCCAAACAGCTGTACCCTCACTTGTCACAGAGGATTTTCAAATATGTATTATCTCACCAGATCTTCAATTACCATTTACTGTCATCCGTTCGATTGCAGAGGATCATGTGTCCGAAACTAACGTTCTTGTTCACATACACATAGTAGACACATGCATACAGCAGACACGTAAACACACACACATACAGAAGAAACATACAGCAGATACATATACACATGGACAGCAAACCCAGAAGGAAAAAACAATAAAACGGGGAAATGAGAATACTGGTCTGAACTATTGTTTCCTTCAGGGGACACACGCACACACACACACAAACACACAGCAGATAGACACACAGCAGACAAAAACATTAAGCAAACACATGCATAGATAAAAGAACACACAAAACAGACACTGTCGTGAGACACACACGTGAACGTGCAGATACATATGCATACGCGCACACACAAGCATACACGCAGGTGCACACTCAAACAGTCGATAGAAATAATTTGGGATTTTCAGACTTGCTTGAACAGATTTGACTGATGGAGCCAAAAAGTCCCCCCTCCATGTTTTTTCATAAGCATTAACTTAACTAAACTTTTGAACGGTGCAGTAAGGCGGAACTGTTTTTTTGGTGCCAGAATGAGAAAGCTATTTCAGCTTTTTCCAGTTTTCAAATAAGAGCCAAAGAGAAATATTAATACTTCCAGAAATTTGACAATTCAGATAAAGAAAGTGTAATAAATTGTGTAATCAGACCCGAGCACAAGGTATTAAGATCAAGCCCCTGTGTCACAAATCTATTGATAACTTTGCTCTGATTCACTGCAATATCCCAGTGAAAACTGAGAGCACAAACCCAACTCGTTGGTTTACACTGGATGAATTGGGGAATCTGCAAGAGCTCAAGGAGAGAAAAAAAATCAGTTATTCCTTTGTTTCTATTGAGTGATCGAATGGTACAATGAAAAACAGATAGAAATTTCAGAGGGTGATGGTGGAAAGCAGAGGGAGGATTGTTTAAATATCCAGACCATCCCTCGGCTAAACCTGAATGGAACATTCTAAAACTCTGCCTCGTGAGTCAGGGCCCCCTCAATGAAGCAAATGTTGCAGACGCTGTGTGTACAAAATGAGAACAACGTTTGCTGGAAGTACTTGTCAGCTCAGGCAACAACTGTGGAGAAAAACAGGGTCGAGATGACTCTTTGATGTGCACAGCTGCCGAGGGTACTTTTGGGACTGTGTACTTTAGTGTTCATTTTGAACGGCATTGTGTAACTCTGTGTGCGAGCTTTAACTGGTTTTGTGTGCTGTAAATTGCAACTATACTCAGGAGGAACCACATTAGTTATATTGGATGTGTTCACATTTGGCCTCTTTTCCCTTAATCTGCCAACCGACTTACCATCCAGTGAGCCTCCTGGTGATTTCGGATCAACCGACTTTCATTTACCTCGACATTCTAGCCAGAGAGGTTGACTGTATAAATTGTGCGAGTCTTTAACACCAGTCAAATCTTTAATAAAGAATTTATTACTGCTGACTATTTTCATTTCCAAACACCAAGCTGTTCCTAGGGAGCTTTTTGCACTGAAGATATATGAAGGACTTCGACTGATATTGTGCGTTTCAAGCTCCAAGGATCTCACAACCAATCGGGTACTTTTGAAGTGTCGTCGTTGCTGTCATTTAGGCAATGTGAGAGTCAATTTGTGCACAGAAAGCTCCCAGAGACAGCAATGAGATAGTAACCAGATCAACCTTTTTTCCCAGTGGTTTTAATCGAGGGATATCATTCAATTATAAGGGCTAGAATGTTTTTCTGCCTCTGTTTTCTTTCCTGCTTCGTGAGCTTAATGAAATGAAAATCACTTATTGTCACGAATAGGCTTCAATGAAGTTACTGTGAAAAGCCCCTAGTCGCCACATTCCGGCGCCTGTTCGGGGAGGCTGTTACGGGAATCGAACCGTGCTGCTGGCCTGCTTGGTCTGCTTTCAAAGCCAGCGATTTAGCCCTGTGCTAAACAGGCCTCTCTTGACTTGGTAAAACTATTTGTTGGAATGGTTTAAATAGGCATTGCTGCTTTAATAGCAGACAGCAAGAGTCACATGATCGAAGCAGCAAGCAGAGGCCATTGTGTAATACTCCCGCGATCCAGGGCTGAATTGGCAGGGAATACATTCCTGGCAGGACTGACTTCAGCTGTACGAAAATCGTTTATTATAGCACATCACTTATTGTAATACAAAGCCATCTGGGCCTCAACTAAGCTGCTACTAGAACAAAGCATAACACAGAGTGCAGGATAGCATCAGTTAGGGCCCCCTCCTTCTGAGGTTTTTAAGTCAAAAGGCATCCCGGGGGAAGGAATGAGAGGAAAGATTTATTTTTTGCTGTGCTTTTTGCTTTGCAAAAACCCAACAGGATCCCTTTATTTGGAAATGAGGTTCAATGTAGGTTTCAGAATATAAAACAGAAACTTTTCCTTGACTGGATTCGTCAACAAACGAATTGACATGGGAATATTTGAAAATTCAAAAGGGAATAGGTTTGATATTCACATAAATAAAGTGAGGCATGCAGACTTTCATTTATACCATCACTTCATGGCTTCAAGACTTTATAGGGAATGAAGCATTTCTGGAGGTGTAATGCAGAAAATAGGAACTGGAGGAGGCCATTCAGCCCTTAAGATTGCTCCGTCATTATGATCACGCCTAATCATCCACCACAATACCCTGTTCCTTCAATCCCTGCATATCCTTTAGCCCCAAGTGCTATGTCGAACTCCAGCTTGAAAATATAAAGGCGGGATTCTCCATCGACCAACCCCAAAATCGAGCAAGGCGATTGGCTGAGAATTGGTCACGAGGCCAAAATTTTGGCCGGTGCCAGGCGCCCGCTCGAATGCCATACTCTGAAGCATCGACAGAGGCGTTAATGCGTTTTGCTCCACACGTACTGTAAACACCGTCTGCATATCATTAGCAGGCCTGACACGTTAACCTCCGCCAGCAGGAATGATGATGCCGGGTTTCACTTGTGGTTTAAAAAAATCGGGTAACAGGCGCCCTGGCTGATGAGGAACAGAGAGGAGGTAAGACATGCAGAGGCGTGACCGTGGGCTGCCAAACCTGCCATTGGGTGCTGCGGAGCGTACCGCTGGCATGGGTAATGCCAGCCAATTTTACCCCTAGCAGCAGGGATGGGCGACAGGGCCAGAGGCTCCCTTAGGAGCCGAGCACTGACGGGGCCAAGGTTGCCGAGAGCAGAGTGCCAAGAGGAATGGCCGGGGATGGGGGGGGTTGAGGGAAGGGTCATGCCGGTGCAGGGTCTGGATCGCTCTGACGGGGCCCTCCAGTATAGCGCTAGGATAGTCTCCCACATCGTGGTGGCCTGCTCGTCCGCCACAACATCGTGCAGCAGAGGGGCGACGTGCTGGAGGAGGAGGATGAAGGCCAGGCCTCGTCCGACGAGGAAGATGCGGAGGAGGGTGGGGATGGAGAGGATATGGGGCTCGGGATGTCACAGGAAGCTGCATGGGATGTTCTAAATGCCTCCAGGTGCACCGACTAGGGGGCCAGGCCAGCGGCACGATCACCCCCCTCAGCTGACAACCCCCTCCCATGAACACCACCTCACCACCACACCCTCCCCGCAACTCTCTCCGTTATTCCTACCTGCCCCACTATGGGGTGGGAGCCCTAGGTTGGCAGTAACAACTGGGATGGCGGATGATGTCTACGGATCAGCTCTGATACTCGGCATAGTTCAGCAAAGTCTGACTCCTGCCCATGGTAGCACTTTCCACCGTCCATCTGGGTGATCCCTATATGCATGCTGACCATTACATCACACAGTCCCACCGAACCCTGCGGTGGGGGAGGTGAAGACGGGTTGTTGGGAGTGGGGGGAGATGGTGTGGGTCACCAGAGCGGTTGAATTGGGGTCTCTGGCCCAAGCTCACCCCACCGTCTGACCATCTCCAGCCCTGCCCCCTCTTCAGCCAGCCCATCCCTCACATCTGACAGAGCACCGAGGCAGGCTGAAACATTGTGAAAAGGAGTGTATTGTGAAATGGTGAACATATATTTTTTATATATATATATATATCATAGATTATCATAGAATTTACAGTGCAGAAGGAGGCCATTCGGCCCATCAGGTCTGCACCAGCTCTTTGAAAGAGCACCCTACCCAAGGTCAACACCTCCACCCTATCCCCATAACCCAGTAACACCACCCAACACTAAGGGCAATTTTGGACACTTAAGGGCAATTTATCATGACCAATCCACCCAACCTGCACATCTTTGGACTGTGGGAGGAAACCGGAGCACCCGGAGGAAACCCACGCACACACGGGGAGGATGTGCAGACTCCACACAGACAGTGACCCAAGCCGGAATCGAACCTGGGACCCTGGAGCTGTGAAACAATTGTGCTATCCACAATGCTACCGTGCTGCCCATTATATATATATATATATATATATGAATTTAGAGTACCCAATTAAATATTTTTTTCCAATTAAGGGGCAATTTAGCATGGCCAATGCACCTAACCTGCACATCTTTGGGTTGTGGGGGTGAAATCCACGCTGACATGGGGAGAATGTGCTAACTCCACACAGACAGAACTTGGATCCTCAGCGCCGCAGTCCCAGTGCTAACTACTGCGCCACATGCCGCCCTCCTGGTGAACACACACATATATGTATATATATGTACAGGTTTGTGCCCAAGCCCCTGTCGCTGTATTCTGTGTTGCTGCCGTGCCAACCTAACTGGTTTGACCTTTCTGGCCTTACAGACCGTAATGCTATGTCTATGTGGATCCCTAGGCAGTACATCAGATGTGGATGAGGCCTGCTGCAATTCCCGCATTGTGACCTGGGTCCCCATTAGCAATCGTCTTCAGGGGGACCGGTCCTGTATGGGCCCGGCTGCTGCTCAGGTATCCCGGGTGGCGTGGTGCCGCCCTATTCTGCCCGCTGCCCATCAGATGCATCAGGGACAGGAAGGGGGTGGTGTCCGAGGCGCTGTGGTGTTCCAGCATCTCCCCTACTGGAGTCACCGGAGCAGTCCCCATTATCGCCTCATCCTTCGGTGTGCCTGATGGCCCCCAGGCTACTTCTTGGGACAGGGGTGCGAACATAGCTATCCCCTGAGGCTCCCCATTCACCTGGCACTGCCAGTCCTGGAGGCCTGCTCCTGTCTTAACCCGATGCTTGATTCTTGCGGTCATGGAGCACACGGAATAGACCACCTCCCTCTGGGTCAGTGTCACATCACCCAGTGACCGCGCAATGCCGTAGACACCGTCAGCCATGACTTGCTGTCACTGGGCCAGGCTTTGGCTCACTGCTACAGTGTCCAGGTGGCCCTGGTACATGGCTGCCTGTGACAGGGCAGCCCTGTCCTGGGCCTCGGCCACCGCTCGCACAGAGTGCCCAGACCTTGGACATCTTGTCCCATGGCTGAACCCTTTGACCCCAAGGCCTCCACCACGGACGGCACCCATGCGGTGTTGTCCTTGGCATGGTCGCCACCACTTCCTGCTGTTGCAGGCTATTGGACTCCTCCAACTGCATCTGCATGGTTGCGGGAGGTTGCTGACAACCCCTCATGCAGTCTCTGGCTCTGCGACTGCATCTCCACTATCAATGGGACCGCCCTTTCCAGAAGCCCAAAACCCATCTGGACGGCAGCTAGTCCCTGGGGTTGGGCCGCACTGACAGCTCACTCCCTCGGGGATTCCTACCTCCACCTGCTGTACCACCACACGTGTGTGGTGCACACCAGACAGTGTCCCAGGAGCCTCTTCATCAACATCACCAACCGCTGGGAGTGTCACTGGGATGGTGAAAGTTGTTGGGGACAGCAGTGTCGAGAAGTCAGTGTCATCCCGGGACTGGTGCTCCAGGGTGTCTCGGGCTGCGATTCGAGGGCTTGCATCGCTGAATGTGTCCTCTTCCTTCCTGCTATCTGCTGGGGTTGTGGTTGGGGTCAGGGCAGGGGGACACCAGAAGTGCCCACCTCATCGCCAGGTGATCCTGCAAGATACGACACATGACTGGATCATGGGTGGTAGAGGACGTGGCTGACACAGCATGGTTCACTTGTTCACCCGATGCCAACCTACACCTCTCCGGGGCCAACCAGGTCCAGTGCCCGCTGCTCCGCTGCATTGAGGGGCCGCAGGTCCGGCAGTCCCCCTTCATCTTTTCCCTCTCCCGGAGGTTGTGGGCCGCCTTCTCCAGGGGGAAGAGGGAAACAGAAAGTGCACATTGTTAGGCAGTCGGACACATGCAGCACAGTGGGTCGGTAGCCGGTAGTCTTCATGGCCAGGGCACCCAGCTACAGCTTCTGGCATGTGGTGCATGGTGGGGTGACTGCACACTGCCAGCGGTTGGGGTTCGTTCGTCCTCCAGGTTGAGCGGAGAGGGGTTTACGGGTGTGTGGGACATGGTTTGGTTCGGGGCACAGTGCTGCCTACTCACCCTAGCCACCCCGAGACAATCGTGCAGCTTCTTCCTGCACTGCTGTTCGGCCCTGGTGGTGGCCCAGGCCCGATGTGTGGCAGCCTCCTTCCCACACCGGGGCAAAGGGTAGCCTGCCTCTCTTCCTCGGCATCTAACAGAGTCTCTAGCTCCGCGTCCGCAAACTGGGGTGCCGCTCTTCGTGCTACCATCTTGTTGGCTGGCAGGAGTGTGAGTGGGGAGTGGAGTGTTAATATGCAGCTGCAGCTTGTCAGCCTCTTGAGTGTCAATCCCAAAGTATCCAACAATGTTTTCATTGGAATCACTCGTGTTCCATGTGATGCCGGTGCTAGCCCATTAACTTTGTGGAATTGCTCTGGGAGCAGCGCCAATTTTGCTGTTGTATAAGTCCACCGATTCAGTCCTAGCGTCAGCACTTGGGCGGGGATTCTCCCTTCTGGGGACTAAGCCCCCAGGCCAGCGGGAGAATCGGCGCCAACCTCTCTGGCGTCAGCAGCCCCCGAAAGTGTGGAATTCTCCGCACTTTCGGGGCTAGGTGGATGCCGGAGGGACAGCGCAAGTTTGCACATGTGCCGAAGGGCCGGTGTGATCTCGCGCTTGCGCGGAACCGGCGGCGTGGTTCCGTGCATGCGCAGACTGGCTGCCGTATTTTGGCGCATGCACGGGAGTTCTCTTCACTGCGCTGGCTATGGTGGAGCCCTCCAGGGGCCAGCGCGGAAGGAAGAAGTGACCCCACGGAACAGGCCCGCCCACAGATCGGTGAGCCCCGATCGTGGGCCAGGCCACCATGAGCACCCCGCTGGGGTCAAATACCCCCCGTGCACCCCCAGGGACTTCTCCCACCAACTTACCTGCCCGCTCCCGCCGGTACGCGAGTTGAATGATTCACGCCAGCAGGACTGGCCAAAAACGGGATGGCCGCTCGGCCCATTGGGGCCCGGAGAATCACCAACAGCCCCCAACCGGCGTGGCGTGAATTCCGCCCCTGTCCGACAAACGGCGCCGGAGAATACAGCAGCCAGCGTCGGGGCGGCGGGGCGGTATTCGTGCCGCACCCCCCTCCCCCCGCCAGGCATTCTCCGACCCGGAGTGGGGTTGGAGAATCCCGCCCTTGGTCTCAGAAACAGAGAATCCAGCCCACAATATTTTGGCCTCAACTGCTTTCTGTGGTAGCGAATTCGACAGGCTCGGCACTCTCTGGGTGAAGAAACTTCTCCTCATCATAGAATTCCTACTCTGCAGAAGGAGGCCATTTGGCCCATCGGGTACACTGACCCTTTGAAAGAACACCCTAACCTTGGCCCACTCTCCCGCCCCATCCCATGACCCTGTGCATTGATCCTGGCTAATCCACCTAACCTGCACATTTCTGAATTGTGAGAGGACCAGAGCACCCAGAGGAAATCCACGCTGACACAGGGAGAATGGGCAAACTCCATACAGTAACCCAAGGTTGGAATTAAATCCGATCCCTGGTACTGTGAGCCAACTTCTGTGTCACTGTGCCATTCAACTCAGTTCTAAATGGTTTATCCAGTATTCTTAGACTGTGACCTCTGGTTCTGGACTCCCCTGCCATCAACAACATCTTTCCTGCATCTACCCTCTCTAGTCCTGTTAGAATTTTATTAGTTTCCATGGGATACCCCCTCATTCTGCTAAAGTCCAGTGAAAAAAATCCCAACCGACTCAGTCTCTCCTCATATGTCAGTCCAACCATTCCAGGAATCAGTCAGGTTAACCTCTCCATTTCCTCTATCGCAAGAACAGCCTTCCTCAGATAAGAAGACCAAAACTACACACAATATTCCAGGTGTGGTCTCACCAAAGTCCGGTTTAATTGCAGCAAGGTGTCTCTGCTCCTGTACTCAAATCCTCTCGCTAGGAATGCCAAGAGCATTCTTTACCGCCTGCTGCACCTGCGTGGTTACTTTCAGCGACTAATGAACAAGGACACCCAAGTCTCATTGCACTATAAATTGAGAGGGCATTCAGATAATAATCTGCCTTCCTGTTTCTGCTACCAAAGTGGATAACCTCACATTTATCCACATTATACTGCATTTGCCATGCATTTACCCACTCACTCAACTTGTCCAAATCACACTGAAGAATCTGTATCCTACTCACAGATCACCCCCCCCCCCCCCCCCCCCCCCCCCCAGCTTTGTGTCATCTGCAAATTTGGAAATATTACATTTAGTTCCCACATCTAAATCATTACTACAAATTGTGAATAGCTGGGGTCCTCGCAATTATTCCTGCGGTACCCCTTTAGTCATTGCCTGCCATTTGGAAAAAGTCCCCTTTATTCCTTCTCTTTGTTTCCTGTCTGCCAACCAGTTTTCAATCCATCTCAATACACTTGCGTCGGACTTTGTTGAAAGCCTTTTGAAACCACATCCGCTGGCTCCCCCTCATCAACTTAATCAGTTCATCCTCAAATAATTCAAGTATATTTGTCAAATATGATTTCCCCTTATTAAATTCATGCTGACTCTGTCCGATTCTGCTATTGTCTTCCAAGTGCTCTGCTATAAAGATTTTTTGAATGGACACGAGCGTTTTCCCCACGACCAACTTCAGTTTGACTGGTTAGGTGGATTGGCCAATTGCAAAATTGCCCCTTCATGGCCAAAAGTTGCCTAAATTGCCCAAAGGAGAGGTGGGGTTATCGGCTTACAGCGATAGGGTGGGGAAATGGGCCCATGTAAGGTGCTCATTTGGAGGTTGGGTGTGGACTCGAAGGGCCAAATGGCCTCCTTCGGCACTGTAGAGATTCTATGATTCTTCTGAATACCTCTCTTTTGGAGTTACATCAGCTACTCTTCAATCTGTCTGAACTGTTCCAGGGTCTATAGAAGTTGACCACCAGTGCATCCACTTTCTGCGACCACTTCCTTCTGAGATGTGGGGGGCCCTGGGGATTTACCAGCTTCAATCCCATCAATTTCCCCAACACCCAAGGTGTTCCCCAAGGTTCTGTGACCTTGCCGTTGCAATGTTATACGCACAACATCTAGTTGCTTAACTCGAACGATGATTTATTGATGAACACGTGGAAAGATTTAAACAGAATATTATACAGACAAAGTTACTATGTGAGTTCGGTGAACTCTCCTAAAGCTACTCTATGTGCGACCTCCTGTTGTACGCCTTACTATCAACTGTCGAGTCTCTCCTGTCACGTAACCGATGTCTGATGCCACCAGCTGGTTGGAAGCCGCACGACTAACTATGTACTAAACTATTCACAGGCATTTCACCACAACCATTTCCCTACTAATACTGATTTCCTTCAGTTCCTCCCTCTATAAACCCTGTGGCCGGGATTCTCCAATCCCGCGGCCAAGTTCTGACGCCGGCGTGAAAAGCGGCTCGAACCACTCCGGCGTCAACGGTCCTCGATTGTCAGGTATGCACCTCTTCCTAGAGAGCTAGGTCAGCGCCGGAGTGGTCTCGCGGGTTTGTGCATGCGCATGGGTTCCCGCCTCCGCGCCAGCACCTGGGCAATATGGCGGAGCCCTACAGGGGCCCGGCGCAGAGGAACCTAGGCCCCCACGGAACCAGCCCACCCGCCGATCGGTAGGCCCCGATCGTGGGCCAGACCACTGTGGAAGCCCCCCCGGGGTCGGGTTCCCCCCCCCCCCCCCCGCCCGCCAGGACGACCCCCGCAGACAGAACTTCCTGGTCCCGCCATGTGCGACTATGCGTGACCCACGCCCGTCGAGGCCCAGAGAATCGGCCCGGTGAATTCAGGCCTGTGCTCCCCAACATTTTTGGTGCACTACTTCTGTCTTCACAAACGGAGGACGCAAATAAAGTATGTATTTAGTTGGTCAGCCATTTTTTTTGTTCCCTATTATAAATTCCACAGTTTCTGACTGTAAGGGCCCTACATTTTTCTTTACCAAGCTTTTCCTCTTCACATACCTATAGAAGCTTTTACAGACAGTTTTATGTTCCCCACAAGCTTACTCTTGTACTGTATTTCCCCCTTCTCAATCAATCCCTATGTCCTCCTCTGATGAATTCTAAACTGCTCCCAATCCTCAGGTCTGCTGTTTTATCTGGCCAATTTGTATGTCTCTTCCTTGAATCTATTACTAGCTCTTATTTCCCTTATAAGCCGTGGTTTGGCCACCTTTCCAATGTTCTTCTGGGGCCACACAGGAATGAACAATTGTTGCAATTCGCCCATGCACTCTTTGTGTGTCATTGTCTATCCACCATCATTCCTTTCAGTAAAGTTCCCCAATCCATCATACCACAGACCATCATAGTTTCCCTTATTTAGATTAGTCTCAGAATTAACTGTCATTCTCCACCTTTATGAGCAATTCTATCATATCATCGTCCTTCATCCCCAAGGGGCCTTGCACAGCTAGACTACAAATTATTCCTTACTCACTACACAATACCTAGTCTAGGTTGGACTCTTGTCTATCTGGTTCCTCAAACAAAACCATCCCTTTTTAAAAAAAATAATTTTTATTAAGATTTTCACAAAATATAAACAACAAAACAATATTAACAAAACAACCATGGTAAAAACCCAAGAACAACACCCACCCAACTACAAAAACAACTACAAAAACAAAAAAACAAAAAGCAAACAACAAAAAGGAAAGGGATAACACCCGCCACATCCAACAAACCTATGTACACAATTCTCCCTCCCACCGGATTGCTGCTGCTGCCGGCCTATTTCCCTACCGTTCCGCCAGGAAGTCCAGGAAAGGCTGCCACCACCTAAAGAACCCCTGTACTGATCCCCTCAGGGCAAATTTCACCTTCTCTAATTTGATGAACTCCGCCATATCATTGATCCAGGCCTCCACGCTTGGGGGCCTCGCATCCTTCCACTGAAGAAATCCTCCGCCGGGCTACTAGGGACGCAAAGGCCAGGACACCGGCCTCTTTCGCCTCCTGCACTCCCGGCTCCACTGCAACCCCAAAAATTGCGAGTCCCCAGCCTGGCTTGACCCTGGATCCCACCACCCTCGACACCGTCCTTGCTACCCCCTTCCAAAACTCCCCCAGCGCTGGGCACGCCCAAAACATATGGGCGTGGTTCGCTGTGCTCCCCGAGCACCTAGCACACCTGTCTTCACCCCCGAAAAAGCTACTCATCCTCGTCCCAGTCATGTGGGCCCTATGCAGCACCTTGAACTGTATGAAGCTAAGCCTCGCACAGGAAGAGGAAGAATTCACTCTCTCCAGGGCATCCGCCCACGTCCCCTCCTCAATCTCCTCACCCAGCTCCTCTTCCCATTTACCCTTCAGTTCCTCCACCGAGGCCTCGTCTACCTCCTGCATTACCCGGTATATGTCCGAAATCCTCCCTCCTCCAACCCACACCCCCGAGAGCACCCTGTCCCGTACACCACGTGGGGGCAACAAGGGGAACCCCTCCACCTGCCGCTGGGCAAACGCCCTAACCTGCATGTACCGAAATATGTTCCCCGGGGGGGGGGGGGCCCCAAACTTCCCCTCTAACTCCCCCAAGCTCGCGAACCTCCCCTCCACAAACAGGTCCCTCAACCTCCTAACCCCTACCCTGTGCCAGCCCAGAAATCCGCCATCAATGCTCCCTGGAACATACCGATGGTTCCCCTGTATCGGGGCCTCCATCGAGCCCCCCACTTCTACCCTATGTCGTCTCCATTGCCCCTAGATTTTGAGGGTAGCCGCCACCACCGAGCTCGTGGTATACCTCGTTGGAGGGAGCTGCAACGGCGCCGTTACCAGCGCCTCCAGGCTCGTGCCCACACAGGACGCCATCTCCATCCTCTTCCATGCTGCCCCTTCCCCGTCCATTACCCACTTACGCACCATCGCTGCGTTGGCAGCCCAATAGTACCCACAGAGGTTGGGCAGCGCCAGCTCCCCCCCCCCCCCCATCCCTGCCCCGCTCCAAGAACATCCCTCCCACCCTCGGAGTCCCATGCGCCCACACAAATCCCGTAATACTCCTGTTCACTCTCCTAAAAAAGGCCTTCGGGATAAGGATTGGAAGGCACTGGAACAGAAACAAAAACCTCGGGAGCACCGTCATCTTAACGGACTGCATCCTCCCCGCCAGTGACAGCGGTAACATATCCCACCTTTTGAACTCCACCTCCATCTGCTCCACCAACCTTGCGAGGTTGAGCTTGTGCAGGGCCCCCCAGCTCCCAGCCACCTGGACTCCTAGGTACCTGAAGCTCTTCCCTGCCTGCTTCAGTGGGAGCCTACCAATCCCCTCCTCCTGATCCCCCGGGTGCACCACGAACAACTTGCTCTTGCCCAGATTCAGCTTATACCCAGAGAAGCCCCCAAATTCGCTGAGAATCCTCATCACCTCCGGCATCCCCCCCACTGGGTCCGCCACATACAGCAACAGGTCGTCCGCATAAAGCGACACTTGATGCTCCTCCCCACCCCGCACCATGCCCCTCCAGTTCCCTGACTCCCTCAACGCCATGGCCAGGGGCTCAATTGCCAATGCAAAGAGCAAGGGGGACAGGGGACACCCCTGTCTCTTACTCCGGTACAGCCGTAAGTACTCCGATCTCCTCCTATTCGTGGCTACACTCGCCATCGGGGCCGCATAGAGCAACCTCACCCAACGGACAAACTCCTCCCCAAACCCAAACCTTTCCAACACCTCCCCCAAATACCCCCACTCAACCCTATCAAAGGCCTTCTCCGCATCTAATGAAAAAATGAAAATGAAAGCCCCAACTATCTCCGCCACCCCTTCCACAGCCGGCATCATAATAACGTTGAGGAGCCTTCGTACGTTAGTATTCAACTGCCTTCCCTTCAGAAACCCCGTCTGGTCCTCGTGAATGACCCCCGGCACACAATCCTCTATTCTTGTGGCTAAGATCTTTGCCAGCAGCTCGGCATCTACATTTAGCAGCGGGATCGGCCTATATGACCCACACTGCAGAGGGTCCTTGTCCCGCTTCAGGATCAAGGACATCAGCGCCCGTGACATAGTTGGGGGCAAAGCCCCCCCCCCCCTCCCTTGCCCCATTAAAGGTCCTAACCAACAGGGGGCCCAACAGGTCCGCATACCTTTTATAAAATTCGGCCGGAAACCCATCCGGCTCCGGCGCCTTCCCCGACTGCATGCTCCCTATCCCTTTAACCAGCTCCTCCAGCTCAATCGGCGGCCCCAGTCCCTCCACCTGCCCCTCCTCCACCCTCGGAAATCACAGCTTGTCCAAGAAGCGCCCCATTCCACCCCCCTCCACCGGGGGTTCAGACCGGTACAGTTCCCCATAAAAGTCCCTAAAGACCCCATTAACGTCTACCCCCCTCCGCACCACCTTCCCAAATCTATCCGTCACTCCCCCAATCTCCCTGGCCGCGTCCCGCTTTCGGAGCTGGTGCGCCAGCATCCGGCTCACCTTCTCCCCATATTCATACACTGCCCCCTGTGCTTTCCTCCACTGAGCTTCCGCCTTTCTGGTAGTCAATAGGTCAAATCTGGCCTGAAGGCTACGCCTCTCCCCCAGCAATCCCTCCTCCGGAGCCTCCGCATATCTCCTATCCACCCGCACCATCTCCCCGATCAATCTCTCCCTCTCCCTCTGCTCCCCCCTCTCCCTATGGGTTCGGATGGAAATCAACTCCCCTCTAATCACCGCCTTCAATGCCTCCCAGACCGTCCCCACTCGGACCTCCCCGTTATCGTTGGCCTCAAGGTACCTCTCGATACACCCCCGAACCCTCTCGGCCACCTCCTCATCTGCCAGCAGCCCCACCTCCAAGTGCCGGAGCGGACGTTGGTCCCTCTCCTCCCCCAGCCCGAGGTCTACCCAGTGCGGGGCATGATCCGAAATAGCAATGGCAGAGTATTCAACATCCTCCACCCTCGAAACCAGCCCCCTGCTCAGGACAAAAAAAATCAATCCTCGAATAGGCTTTATGCAAGTGGGAGAAAAACAAGTACTCCCTGGCCCTTGGCCTCGCAAACCTTCAGGGATCCACCCCTTCCATCTGATCCATAAATCCCCTCAACACCTTAGCCGCCGCTGGCCTCCTACCCGTCCGGGACTTGGATCGATCCAATGGGGGATCCAGCACCGTGTTGAAGTCCCCCTCCTATGATCAGGCCCCCCACCTCCAGGTCCGGAATGCGGCCCAACATATCATAGAATTTACAGTGCAGAAGGAGGCCATTCGGCCCATCGAGTCTGCACCGGCTCTTGGAAAGAGCACCCTACCCAAGGTCAACACCCCCACCCTATCCCCATAACCCAGTAACCCCACCCAACACTAAGGGCAATTTTGGACACTAAGGGCAATTTATCATGGCCAATCCACCTAACCTGCACATCTTTGTGACTGTGGGAGGAAACCGGAGCACCCGGAGGAAACCCACGCACACACGGGGAGGATGTGCAGACTCCGCACAGACAGTGACCCAAGCCGGAATCGAACCTGGGACATGCGCCGCATAAACCCCGCATCGTCCCAATTTGGGGCGTAAACATTCACCAACACCACCCGCTCCCCCTGCAGCTTACAACTCACCATCACATACCTCCTGCCACTGTCCGGCACCACCCTCAACGCCTCAAACGACACCCTCTTTCCCACCAGGATCGCCACCCCCCGATTCTTCTCATCCAGCCCTGAATGAAAGACTTGGCCAACCCATCCCTTCCTCAGCCGAACCTGGTCCGCCACTTTCAGGTGTGTCTCTTGGAGCATGGCCACATCCGCCTTCAGCCCCTTCAAGTGCGCAAACACCCGGGCCCGTTTGACCGGCCCATTCAGCCCCCTCACATTCCAGGTTATCAGCCGGATTAGAGGGCTCCCTGCCCCCTTCCCCTGCCGATTAGCCATAACCCATCCCCTGCCAACCACTGGCCAGCGTCCCCCGCTCAGCCTGTTCCCCACGGCAGCAACTCTCCCCCCCCCCCCCCCCCCCCCCCCCCGCCCCCCAGCACCCCCTGCATCCTCCAGCTCCTTCCTGGCCATTTCAGCAGCAACCCGGTACCCCCCCCCCCCTCCCCCCCCCAGGCTAGGACCCCTCCTAGCCGCGTCCCTCCCTCCATAGCACTCCCGTGAGCCAGCTAACTTCTGCTGACCCCGGCGACTCCTGCCATACCTCCGACTCCTCCCCACGTGGGACTACTCCTCCTCCTTCATGCCCATCAGCAGGCCCTCCTCCCCCTCCCCCGCTCTTGCGCGGGAAAATAACAGCCAGCAACGGCCCGCGCTTCTCAGCCCCGACCCCGCCCCCATCATCCCACAGCGCGGGAAACCAGAGAAAAGCCCGCGCTTTCGCCCTGCCCAACCCCGCCTCCTCTAGGGCAACTCCCATTGCCAGTCCCCACCACCAGCTCCCCGCACTCCCAGTTTACCTCCCTGCCCGAACCCGTCCACCAGACCCATACAAAAAGACATAACGACATCGCCCCACCCACCCTAAAGCCAACACACATCTTGAATTAAACAGAGAACCCCCCCTCCCCAGAGCAAAAATTAAACACAATTACATTATCATACAAAATCCCCCATCTTTGACCCTCAGTTTGAGTCCAGTTTCTCGGCCTGCACAAAGGCCCACGCCTCCTCCGGGGACTCAAAATAATGGTGCCGATCCTTGTAGGTGACCCACAGACGCGCCGGCTACATGCCAAACTTCACGCTCCGTCTGTGGAGCACCGCCTTCGTCCGGTTATACCCGGCCCTCCGCTTAGCCACCTCCGCACTCCAGTCCTGGAAGATCCGCACCTCCGTGTTCTCCTAATTGCTGCTCCGCTCCTTCTTGGCCCACCGGAGCACGCACTCACGATCAACGAACCGGTGAAACTGCACCAACACCGCCCGTGGCGGCTCGTTCGGCTTGGGCCTCCTAGCCAGAATTCTGTGGGTCCCCTCCAACTCCAGGGGCCCCTGGAAGGACCCAGCTCCCATCAATGAGTTCAGCATAACGAACACATAGGCCGCCAGCTCCGACCCCTCTAGCCCCTCCGTGAGGCCCAGGATCCGCAAATGAATCTGCCTCGACCTGTTGTCCAGCTCCTCGAACCGCTCCTGCCATTTTTTATGGAGCGCCTCGTGCATCTCCACCTTCCCCGCAACGGCCACGGCCTCATCCTCCCTTGCGGAGGCCTGCTTCTGCAGCTCCCGGATCGCGGCCCCCTGGGCTGTCTGAGTCTCCATCAGCTCTCTGGTGGTAGCCTTCAGCGACTCCAGCAACTCCACCTTAAGCTCCTGGAAGCAGCGCAGCAGAGTCCCCAGCTGCTCCTGCGCCCACTGCCTCAGCTCCTCGAGGGTTCCGCCGGCCGCCCTTTTGTTTCTCTTCCCCCGCTTTTCCAGGTGCGCTTCCACTGTTTTTCCTCTCACCCCACTTCTGGTCCGGACCATAGGACCTTAGGGATCTACTCCAGACCCCTTCCCACGTCGGGATTCGTTGTCGAAGTTCCGTTGGGAGCCCTGAAAAGAGCCCCAAAGTCCGTTTTTAGCGGGAGCTGCCGAACGTGCGGCTTAGCTCCGCATTGCCGCCACCGGAAGTCAACGAAAATCATCCCTTACACACTCCAGGAATTCTACCCCATGGTATTGTTACTAATTTGATTTACCCAATCTATATGCAGATGAGAGTCACGCATAATTACAGATATTTCTTTATCTCATGTGTCTCTAATTTCCTGTTTAATGCCATTCCCAACATCATCAGATAAGGTGGATAGACCTTCATGGTCTCGTGCACGCATGGATTTTGCTATGTACAACTATATACAACTAATATGGGCCAGGGTTTAGAGAACACCAAATTCATGGAGTTTACCTGACCCACAACTTTTGATAGATTTTGGTTATGGGAAGCACAAGCGCCCACTTTATAGGTGTGATGCAACAGAGAACTAAAAGCATTTTTAAACAAAACAATGTTTATTCTATGAATCCAGTTAACATTTTATAAACACATAGTAAACAGTTTATCAACTACCAACCCTGATAACCCCAGAGATACAATAGATAATCCGTAATAGCATCCCAAACAACATCCATAAGTTAAAACATTTTTAAACAAAGCCTGCAGGTTTAAATTCTCCACAGAAACAGGTATTATTTTGAAATCATCAATGAGCTGAAGACATTCTTTAGCTTGTAGAGAGAGAGATCATTACACAGCTGCTTGCTTTGAATGCAGCTCTACACCTCTGAAAACGAAACCAAAACCACACTGCAGCTCCCAGCTCTAAACGAAAGTGAAAGACAGACAGCCCAGCTCCACCCCCACACTGACATCACTGCAGCTATTTAATAAACACCCATTTCTTAAACACCTGACACAACACCCACTAAAGATTTTGCCCTTTGGTGCTTCTCAACCTATACAGCGTCCATATCATCGAAGCTCATATCCTTCCTCACTATTGTGTTAATTTCCTCTTTAACCAGCAATGCTTTTCCTTTTGTCTGTCCTTTCTAAATACTGAATATCCCGGGATGGTTAGTTTCCATCCGTGGGCACCCTGCAGCCATGTCACCGTAATCCCAACTATGTCATACCCGTTTACATCTATTTGCGCGATTAGTTCATCCACTTTATTATGAATGCTCCACGCATTGAGGCACAAAGCCTTAAGGCTTGTCTTTTTAACATTCCTTGTCCCATTCCCATATTTTTTCACTTTGGTCCTTTTTGAATTTGGCCCTTGATTTCTCTGCATATTACTTTATTTATTCTACTTTCTATCTTCTGTTCTTATTCTTGTTCCTCCCACCTCTGACTCCTTGCATAGGTTCCCACCCCCCTGCCATTTTAGTTTAAAGCCTCCCAGCCGCTCTAGTGAATACTCCCCCTCGGACATCAGTCCCGCCCTGCCCAGGTGTAACCCGTCCAGTTTGTACTGGTCCCACCTCCCCTAGAACTGGTGCCAATGTCCCAGAAATCTGAGACCCTCCCCCTCGCACCATCTCTTCAGCCACGTATTCATCTGATATATTCTGACTGGCATGTGGCACTGGTAGTAACCCTGAGATCACTACCTTTGAGCCCCTACTTTCTAACTTACTTCCCAATTCTCTATATTCTGCTTTTAGGACCTCATCCCTCTATGTTGTTTGTATCCATGTGTACAACGGCCACTGGCTGTTCACCCTCCCCCTCCAGAATGTCTTCCAGCCACTGTGCGATATCCTTGACCCCAGCACCAAGGAGGTGACATAGCATCCTGGGTTGGATTCTCCGCCGACGGACTGATCCAATTTGTCGGCAGCCCAGGGGATTCCCAGCAGCATGGGGCTGCCCCACAATGGGAAACCCCATTGACCAGCCAGCGAAACGGAACATCCCACCGGTGTGCTGAACCAGAAATCTGGGGCTGGATTATCCCCTACCCAGCGGGGCGGGGGGTCCCGGCGGGATGTAGTGACGTGAACCACTCCGCACCTTTATGGGCCAAGCCCTAACCTTGAGGGGCTAGGCCCACGCCGGAGTTGTTGGAGCCCCGCTGGCCGGCGGGAAAGGCCTTTGGCGCCACACAAGCCGGGGCCGAAGGGACTTCGCCGGCCGGCGGAAGTCCGCGCATGCGCCGGAAGTGTCAGCGGTTGCTGACGTCATCCCCGCGCATGCACAGGGGAGGGGGTCACTTCCGCTTCAGACATCGTGAAGGCTATGGTCAACGCGGAAGGAAAAGAGTGCCCCCACGACACAGGCCCGCCCGCCAATCAGTGGGTTCCGATCGCGGGCCAGGCCACCATGGGGGCACCCCCCAGGGCCAAATCGCCCCGTGCCCCCTCCCCAGGATCCCGGAGCCCGCCCGCGACGCCGATAAGGGAAGTGTTTTGATTCACGTCAGCGGGACCAGCATTACGGCAGCGGGACTTCGGCCCATCACGGGCCGGAGAATCGCCAGGGAGGTGGCCTGCCGACAGGCTCGGCGCGATTCCCGCCCCCGCCGAATCTCTGGTGCCGGAGACATCGGGAGATGATGGCAGCGGGATTCATGCCGCCCCCCCCCCGGCGATTCTCCGACCTGGCGGGGGGTCGGAGAATCCAGCCCCTGGTGTGGCGGGATGGAGAATCCAGCCCCTGGAGTCTCATTTGTGGCCACATAAATTCTTATCTATTCCCCTCACAATTGGAGCCCCTGAGGGCAGCATGGTGGCCCAGTGGTTAGCACTGCTGCCTATGGTGCTGAGGACCCGGCCCTAGGTCATTGTCTGTGTGGAGTTTGCACATTCTCCCCTTGTTTGTGTGGGTCTCACCCCCACAATCCAAAGATGTGCAGTTTAGGTGGATTGGCCACACTAAGTTGCCCCTTAATTGGTGAAAAAATTTATTGAGTACTCTTTAAAATCATTTTTAATGAACAATTGGTGCCCCAGCTATCGCATTTCCACATTTTTACTCCTCCCCTGTGCAACAGAACACACCATGGTGCAATGCATTTGGCTGTTGCTGCTTTCCTTTGAGGCACCATTTCCCCAACAGTATCCAAAGTGGTCTATCTATTTTGCAGGGGAATAGCCACAGGAGATTCCTGCACTGTCTGCCTAGTCCGCTCGCTCTGATAGTTGAGGAGGCACATGACAGTTGAGAATATTTTGTTTATTAAACGGTCGACAGTAACAAAGATTTGTTAATCAACTGCGTAACATTCCACAGATCACACTAATGAAATGAAATGACAATCGCTTATTGTCACGAGTAGGCTTCAATGAAGTTACTGTGAAAAGCCCCTAGTCGCCACATTCCGGCGCCTGTCCGGGGAGGCTGGTACAGGAATTGAACCATGCTGCTGGCCTGCTTGGTCTGCTTTAAAAGCCAGTGATTTAGCTCAATCAGCTAAACCAGCCCCTGAGATTGTATTCAACTTCAATCTTGCTCATGAGATTGAAATTAATCGGGGGGGGGGGGGGGTGCATGGTAGCACAATAATTATCACAATTGCTTCACAGCTCCAGGGTTCCAGTTTCGATTCCCGGCTAGGGTCACTGTCTGTGTGGAGTTTGCACATTCTCCCCATGTCTGCGTGGGTTTCCTCCAGGTGCTCCGGTTTCCTCCCACAGTCCAAAGATGTACAGGTTAGGTGGCTAGGCCATGCTAAATTGCTCTTATTGGCCAAAAAGGTCAGGTTGGGTTATTGGATTGAGGTGTGGGCTTAGGTAACGTGCTCTTTCCAAGGGCCAGTGCAGACTTGATGGGCCAAATAGCCTCCTTCTGCACTGTAAATTCTATGATTCTATGAATGCAAATGAGGGTTAATAATATGCTCCCATTTTTCGGTAAAATCCGTAACTTGCCATCGGGAGCGGACAGGATAAATTCAGACTGATGTACGCCTGGCGTGAATCTGGATTTTGGTCTTCCCCGCTATGTACCAGCGTGCCCAGATACGCGCCAGGTGAATTGCAGTGGTTAAATCGTGCCCCTTTTGGGAAAGGCAGCACCTTCTGAGCTCAATACTGAGCTAATGTTGGTGCTGCCTTTCCGACCGGGCCGGAGAATCGCCGCTCGACCCGAGCGGCGATTCTCCGAGCGGCCTGTCGCAAAATGCGACACGCCGTTTTGAGGGGGGGTGGGAGAATCGCGTGCGGGTGCCAGGGCGGCGTGGCGTCATTCGCCCGGCACTCCCGTGATTCTCCCACCCGGCGTGGGGTCGGAGAATCGCGCCCATGGTCTGTGATGGGTCAAAGAGTCCTGAAAGGTCAGCAAGATGACGTCTGTTCTATGATATTGCTTATCTTTGTACTTTTGATCGAATTCCTGACCAAGCTGTAGTCATGTAATCCTGATTCTGACAATGTATAAATACTGAGCTAATTTTCTGTGAAAGCGCGAACTTGGGAAGGAATCAGCAGTGACATTAACTGTTCTCTGACCTCAAGTTTCAGCCATAAACTGCAGTATGTTCATAAATAAAGTCTTGTTATGTGTTCTTAATGAGCATCGTTGAATCTTTCTACCACAGTCCAGAAGCGGGAAAAATATTGACTTCTACACACGTATACCGCTTTGGATACTGTTGGGGGAGGGGGGGGGGGAGGGGGGGGGGCGAGACCTACTAGGGGTAAGCCATGGAGTACAGGTCTCTGGCACAGAGTCTGTCCCTGTTGCTTAGAAGAGAAGGGGGGAGTGGAGTAGAGCATTAGTCATTGAAGACTCCATAGTTAGGGGATATATAGGAAATTCTATGGGAATGAAAGAGACTCGCAGTTGGTGTGTTGCCTCCCGTGATGTCTCGGATCGTGTTTTCGGGGTCCTTAAGGTTGAGGGGGAGCAACGCCAAGTTGTGGTCCTCATAGGCACCAATGACATAGGTAGGAAAAGGGATGGGGATGTAAGGCAGGAATTCAGGGAGCTAGGGTGGAAACTTAGATCTACGACAAACAGAGTTATTATCTCTGGGTTGTTACCCGTGCCATGTGCTAGCGAGACGAGGAATAGGGAGAGAGGGCAGTTGAAAACGTGGCTACAGGAATGGTGCAGGAGAGAGGGTTTCAGATACCTGGATAATTGGGGCTCATTCTGGGGTAGGTGGGACCTCTACAAACTGCATGGTCTACATCTGGAGCAGAGGGGTACCAATATCCTGGGGGGGAAATTTGCTGATGCTCTTCGGGAGGGTTTAAACTAATTCAGCAGGGGGTTGGGAACCTGAATTGTAGCTCCAGTATACAGGAGGTTGAGAGTAGTGAGGTCATGACTAAGGTTTCAAGGTTGCAGGAGTGTACCGGCAGGCAGGAAGGTGGTTCAAAGTGTGTCTACATCAATGCCAGGCGCATCCGGAATAAGGTGGGTGAACTTGCAGCATTAGTTTATTCTTGGGACTTCGATGTTGTGGCCATTTCGGAGACATGGCTAGAGCAGGGACAGGAATGGTTGTTGCAGGTTCTGAGTTTTAGAAATTTCAGTAAGCTCAGGGAAGGAGGTAAAAGAGGGGGAGGGGTGGCATTGTTAGTCAAGGACAGTATTACGGTGGCAGAAAGGACGTTTGATGGGACTCGTCTACTGAGGTAGTATGGGCTGAGGTTAGAAACAGGAAAGGAGAGGTCACCCTGTTGGGAGTTTTCTATAGGCCTCCGAAACGTTCCAGAAATGTGTAGGAAAGGATTGCATAGATGATTCTGGGTAGGAGCGAAAGTAACAGGGTAGTTGGTATTAGGGACTTTAACTTTCCAAATATTGACAGGAAACACTATAGATCAAGTACTTTAGATGGGTCCATTTTTGTCCAATGTGTGCAGGAGGGTTTCCTGACACAATATGTAGATAGGCCAACAACAGGCGAGGCCACATTGGATTTGGTACTGGGCAATGAACCAGGACAGGTGCTAGATTTCGAGGTCAGTGAGCACTTTGGTGATAGTGACCACAATTCAGTTACGTTTACTTTAGCGATGGAAAGGGATAGGTATATACAGCAGGGCAAGAGTTATAGCTGGGGGAAAGGCAATTATGATGCAATGAGGCAAGACTTAGGATACATAGGATGGGGAAGGAAACTGCAGGGGATGGGCACAATTGAAATGTGGAACTCGTTCAAGGAACAGCTACAGCGTGTCCTTCATAAGTATGTACCTGTCAGGCAGGGAGGAAGTGGCCGAGCGAAGAAACCGTGGTTTACTAAAGTAGTTGAATCACTTGTCAAGAGGAAGAAGGAGGCTTCTGTAAAGATGAGACGTGAAGGTTCAGTTCGGGCGTTCGAGTGTTACAAGTTAGCTAGGAAGGACCTAAAGAGAGAGCGAAGAAGAGCCAGGAGGGGACATGAGAAGTCTTTGGCATGTAGGGTCAAGGATAATCCTAAAGCTTTCTATAGGTATGTCAGGAATGACTAGGGTAAGAGTAGAGCCAGTCAAGGACAGTAGTGGGAAGTTGTGCGTGGAGTCCGAGGAGATAGGAGAGGTGCTAAATGAATATTTTTCGTCAATATTCACACAGGAAAAAGACAATGTTGTCGAGGAGAATACTGAGATACAGGCTACTAGACTAAACGGGCTTGAGGTACATAAGGAGGAGGTGTTAGCAATTCTGGAAAGTGTGAAAATAGATGAGTCCCTTGGGCCGGATGGGATTTATCCTAGGATTCTCTGGGAAGCTAGGGAGGAGATTGCTGAGACTTTGGCTTTGATCTTTATGTCGTCATTGTCTACAGGAATAGTGCCAGAAGACTGGAGGATGGCAAATTTTGTCCCCTTGTTCAAGAAGGGGAGTAGAGACAACCCCTGTAACTAAAGACCAGTGAGCCTTACTTCTATTGTGGGCAAAGTCTTGGAAAGGTTTACAAGAGATAGGATTTATAATCATCTTGAAAGGAATAATTTGATTAGGGATAGTCAACACGGTTTTTTGAAGGGTAGGTCGTGCCTCACAAAACTTATTGAGTTATTTGAGAATGTGACCAAACAGGTGGATGAGGGTAAAGCAGTTGATGTGGTGAGTATGGATTTCAGTAAGGCGTCTTATAAGGTTCCCCACGGTAGGCTATTGCAGAAAATACAGAGGCATGGGATTGAGGGTGATTTAGCTGTTTGGATCAGAAATTGGCTCGCTGTAAGAAGACAGAGGGTGGTGGTTGATGGGAATTGTTCAGCCTGGAGTTCAGTTACTCGTGGTGTACCGCAAGGATCTGTTTTGGGCCCACTGCTATTTGTCATTTTTATAAATGACCTGGAGGAGGGCATAGAAGGCTCTGTGAGTAAATTTGCAGATGACACTAAAGGCAGTGGGCAGTGCAGAAGGATGTTGCAGGTTACAGAGGGACATAGATAAGCTGCAGACCTGGGCTGAGAGGTGGAAAATGGAGTTTAATGCAGAAAAGTGTGAGGTGATTCATTTTGGAAGGAGTAACAGGAAGGCAGAGTACTGGGCTAATGGTAAGATTCTTGGTCGTGTGGATGAGCAGAGAGATCTCGGTGTCCATGTACATAGATCCCTGAAAGTTGCCACCCAGGTTGATAGGGTTGTTAAGAAGGAGTACGGTGTGTTAGCTTTTATTGGTAGAGGGATTGAGTTTCGGAGCCATGAAGTCATGTTGCAGCTGTACAAAACTCTGGTGCGGCCGCATTTGGAGAATTGTGTGCAGTTCTGGTCGCCACATTATAGGAAGGATGTGGAAGCATTGGAAAGGGTGCAGAGGAGATTTACCGGAATGTTGCCTGGTATGGAGGGAAGGTCTTATGAGGGAAGTCTGAGGGACATAAGTCTGTTTTCGTTAGAGAAAAGAAGGTTAAGAGGTGACTTAATTGAGGCATAAAGATGATCAGAGGATTAGATAGGGTGGACAGTGAGATCCTTTTTCCTCGGATGGTGATGGCTAGCACGAGGGGACATAGCTTTAAATTGAGGGGAGATAGATATAGGACAGATGTCAGAGGTAGGTTCTTTACTCAGAGTAGTAAGGGCGTGGAATGCCCTGCCTGCAACAGTACTGGACTCTCCAACATTAAGGGCATTTAAATGGTCATTGGATAAACATATGGATGATAAGGGAATAGTGTAGATGGGCTTTAGATTGGTTTCACAGGTCGGCGCAAATCGAGCGCCGAAGAGCCTGTACTGTGCTGTAATGTTCTATGTTCTATGTTCTATCAAGGTTGAGTGTTCTTGATCTGATTTGTCAATTTGTAATCTACCTCTAGGGAATCGATGGCAAGAACCCACAGTTCATTTAAGAGTAAAATCGTTTTAGTTAGATTTAAACATGAGCACTGCAACAAAGTACTCTTTCGGAGGGTCGGTACTGACCCGATGGGACAAATGGCCTCTTTCTAGACTGTAGGGATTCTATGAATTAATTGGGGAGGGAGTTCCAAATCAAAGAGCTGTACGGCCTCACAATGCCATTATACTGATACCAGAATTATTGGGTATAAAATGTTGGGACAAAGATCATGTGCAACTGTGGAATGTTCTGTCCACTTCTGAGACAGGGCTCCATCTAGACCAATAGTGTGTGCTCAATGTCACCAGGACAAATATTGCAAACTAGCATTTAAAGTGATACTTGGCTTGAATGGTGGTGTTCTCACTCCTGAGTCAAAAGTTCAAGTATTCAATAAGTTTTCTTGACAATTTTCCCAGCTTGCTCTGCCGACATCAAATGTTTGCCAATTTACACCTTCACATCTCTGTGTTTCTGACCTCCCTCAAAGTGATACCATGCTACTGTGCACCTTCCGTGCTGCTAAGGTTGATTCCTTCATATATATCCATATTACTATGTGTTTGCCTATTTTGTCAGTCTTCCTCTCTCCTCCTGAAGTCTGCTATTAGGCTGCTCAATTTTTACCTTGCTGCCAAGTTCTGCAAATGTCAAAACTGTTTCCTCAACATCCAAGGGTTATTTATATGTAACAGGAAATACAGTGGTCCCAGTACCAACTCCCGTATAGATTCAATTATTTCTCCAGTCAGAAGAATATCTATTCACCACTCTGTCTGTTATCCCTTTGCTAATTACTATCCAATACACCACCATTTATTTAGTCCCATCTGCTTCTATTTTCTGAATGAGTCATTTATGTTGTCATTTATATCCATTCTGCAACCATCATCAACACTCTTTGTTACTTCATCAAAGAACACTGGTAGGTCAATAAGACACAATCTATGCTGGATGTCCCTCATTAACCTATATTTCAGGCAGCATAGTAGCACAGTGGTTTGCATTGCTGCCTCACGGCGCCGAGATCCCAGATTCGATCCCAGCTCTGGGTCACTGTCCGTGTACAGTTTGCACATTCGCCCTGTGTTTGCGTGGGTTTCGGCCCCACAACCCAAAGATGTGCAGGGTTGGTGGATTGGCCATGCTAAACTGCCCCTTAACTGGAAAAATGAAGTGGGTTCTCTAAATTTAAAAAAACAAATTAACCCATATTTCTCCATGTGACAATTAATTCTGTCCTTGACAATGCACTCTAGCAACAGTCCCACCACCTGTGTTGAATTGATTGCCCTCTATTCCCAGCTTTATCCCTTTCCCTTTTTCGGGAGAGTAACATCCAGCCCCCTGGATGCATCATTCCTAATTCCAAGGAGGATTGAAGGATTGAGGTCAGGGCTTCTGCTATGTACACCCTAGCTTCACTCAACAACCCAGAATGCATCTCACCTGGGCCTCCTGACAAGTTGGGCTGGATTATACAGCCACCTCTGTGTGTTTTCAATGTGGGGGCGGGGTGGAAGGGCACGTAAACTATGACAGATGGATAGACGACCACCTTCCCACCAACCCCTATGTAACCCCTGTATTATTCCTTGTGTCTGAATAAAGCTCGTAGTCTTACAGTTGAAGTTGATGCTTTATTTCGGAAGTTTGTTCTCTCTCCAGCTCTTATACTATGTGTTGCATCTGAGGTGTCTGTCTATGTCCTGCTGACCAGCTGCCATTCCTGTGAAGGGTGTCTTGACTTCCTGTTTTGTTTATTCTATACATCTCTAGCTGCTCCCTCTAGTGGCTGCTTAGTTGTGGTGTATTTACATTAACCCCTTGTGTATATTCAGTGACGCATATCACTACAACCCCCATAATGCAGGAGGTGGGGGACACTGAAGTCGGGCAACTGAGCTTCGTAACAGGCCAATTGTCCAGATAATATACTGCAATACCATAAAACAGTTGAAGTGGACATGAGTGGATAGGGTTTTTTTTTAAGCAAATTGCTTAAAAGGCAAAAAGGCAGGTGGAGTGAAACCTTTAGGGGTGCCCTGTGCGAACCGCACCCCTCTCCTATGTTCCTCCTTGCCTGGCTTCCAAATCCCCCCAACTCCCACGTAACCTCGCTCCTCCAAGTTTCCCAAACCTTACCCACCAACAACATCTAACTTACTTCACTCAGAGGCCATGTCCTCTTCATTTTGGGCCCTCTTTACAGTCCCAGCAGCATCCACTACTCAGCTCCGAACTCTTTTGAAGTTCAATCAATTAAACTAAAGTAAACAGATTAAGGGACAAATTAAAAGGTGCTGCTCCTTAAAGGGGCACTGCCCAAACAAACTACTCAGCTCGAAGACAGGTAGGACTGGCAGCCAATCAGATTATTGCTGTGGGACAGCCTTGTTGAATGTCTGTTGTTGCAGCAATGGCTTTCCTTCCAGAGAGGTGAGCAATACTGTATAAGCCCACATGAGGCCTATGGGGTGGGGATGGTTATCTTCCCCATGCTTCTAACGGAGAACGAGCTCCCCTGCTAGGGGCGGAGGATCTCTATTAACCTCTGTATGAAAGGTTGGGCTGTTTAAGACTGTATCCTGTGTATAGCTACGAGGACTGGCAATCATCCTCCTCCAGCACGTCGCCATGCTGCTGCATGATGTTGTGGAGGACGCAGCAGGCCGGCCACGATGCTGGCAGTCCTCCCACCAGAAGGGCCACATGCTGGAGGAGGAGGATGAACGCCAGACCTCGTCCGGCGAGGAGGATGTGGGGGAGGGCATAGATGGATAGAACATGGGGCCCGGGCAGGCATGGGAGGCCACACAATGTGTGCCACAGGCCCTGATCATCTCCAGTGCAACAACTAGTGGTGGTGGGGGGGGGGGGGGGGGTGGAGACTGGCCAGGGGCACGGACACCACATCCCACCCACACACCCCTCCTGGCCAACCACCTCCCCTCACCTTCAACCCCCTTCAGTGATACATATCTGCTGCACTATGGAGTGCGAGTCCTGGTTGCTGCAGATATGTATCACTGAGGGGAGTTGTGGAGGACGCAGCAGGCTGCCAAGAATCAGGCGAACTCCCGGCATCATACTGAAACGGTCCAGGCACCTGAACTGTGTCATAATATACATCTATGTATATAATGGAGTGCAGACAGGCAGTGATTGACACACAGGATGGCCAGTAAGCACACAGAACAGAGCAGCCAATCACCAGACAGGACACTGCCACTATAAAGCCAGAGGGCACTAGGTTTCCCGCTCTCTCGGGATCCAGCCTCTGAGACAGTCAGAGCTCGTGAGCTAGTCAGTGCAAACACCATGCGGTAGCTAGTAAGTCTGGTCAGGCTAGTCCTAGGTCTCCAGTCAAGTCAGCATAGTGTCAACCCACAGTTGAACATGTATAATAGTTAAGACATTCAATAAAATCGTGTTGCATCTTGTCAAGTGTTGGAGGTCTGTCTCGCGCTACACTGCATCAAGTGCAGTCCACATCGACCCAGCCGGCCTAACACATCATGGTACCAATGAGAGATGCTGAAAATTGACGGACCTACCTTGAGTGAATCAGCGTTGACCAGCAAACAGCCATCCGGTGACATGGAAAACGTCCGCCGTCCTCCGCAGCTCCGCATCGCCAGAAACCTCGGTGCAAATTGGAATATCTTCAAACAGAAGCTCCAACTCTATCTTGAAGCCACCGACCTCAAGGCCGCATCGGACACCAGGAAGATCGCACTATTCCTCTCCACAGCCGGGGACATCCACATCTACAACTCCCTTACATTCGCTGAAGGCGAAGACAAGAAGAAATTTAAAACAGTCCTGCTGACGTTCGACAGCCACTGCGACATTGTGGTGAATGAGAGCTTTGAACGGTACGTTTTCCAACAGAGGCTTCAGGTAAGGATGAACCTTTTCAATCCTTTCTGACCCATCTCTGCATCCTCGCGCAGTCATGTAACTATGACTCGACAACTGATTCCATGATCCGGGATCAGATCATTTTCGGGGTCCACTCCGATTCCCTTCACCAGAAGCTCCTGAGAGTCAAGCAGCTCACCCTCACCATCGCCATCGAAACGTGCGTTCTCCACGAACATGCTAACAATTGGTACTGCCACATCAGGGCAGCAGGAACGGAAAAGCTAGCCTCCCACGAGGCGGAACGGGTGCAGACTATCGCACAAATGCAGGGCCTAAGTATCGATGGGAGTGGCCATTTTGCGCGCTTTTCCCAGTCCCCTGCACATGCGCGCCACAACCGAGGGGACGGCGAGACCGACGACCAGACTGTGCAGGTTCGACCGCACTGCGCATGCGCGATGGTGCACGGAACGCGCTGACGTTGGCGTCATGATGTGTCTGAATTGTGGCTCCACCGATTTAAAGCGGCAATGTCCAGGAAATTCACGACGGTGTCTATAGTGTGGCAAGCTTGGCCACTACGCAGCCCTTTGCAGATCTGCTCCACTGCCCAGCAGCCAGCGACCGCAGCCACGTCGCAGAAGCGTCCGTTCAATACAGCAGGGCATGCCAGACTCCGACCCCGACAGCCCAACAGATCCTGATGCTGAGTGCCTCAAATCCCCATACCGGGTGGGCATCATTACGAAGCATGCGCTGCCTTTCTCCAAGATAGTGAAGCACCTCCCGATCCTCAGTGCGGATCCCGACGACGAGTGGTGTGCTGTCCTCACAGTGATGTGGAGATGCCGGCGTTGGACTGGGGTGAGCACAGTAAGAAGTCTTACAACACCAGGTTAAAGTCCAACAGGTTTGTTTCAATACCCTGTTCGGTCACTACTGCTACAACCGGATGCCTTTTGGCATCATCTCTGCTTCAGAGGTATTTCACCGCATCATGGAACAGATAATGGAGGGTATCGAGGGGGTGCGAGTGTATGTTGACGATGTCATAATCTGGTCCACAACTCCTCAAGAACACATCGACCGCCTCAAGCAGGTATTCCACAGAATCCATGAGCATGGTCTCCAGCTCAACAGGGCCAAGTGCTCGTTCGGTCAATCAGACATCAAATTCCTTGGTAACCACATCTCGCAGCAAGGCGTGCGGCCAGATGCTGACAAGGTTTCGGCGATCAACGCTATGAAGACCCAGAGGACAAGAAGGCGGTCCTCCGCTTTTTAGGGATAAGAACATAAGAACTAGGAGCAGGAGTATGCCATCTGGCCCCTCGAGCCTGCTCCGCCATTCAATGAGATCATGGCTGATCTTTTGTGGACTCAGCTCCACTTTCCGGCCCGAACACCATAACCCTTAATCCCTTTATTCTTCAAAAAACTATCTATCTTTACCTTAAAAACATTTAATGAAGGAGCCTCAACTGCTTCACTGGGCAAGGAATTCCAATTCACAACCCTTTGGTGAAGAAGTTCCTCCTAACTCAGTCCTAAATCTACTTCCCCTTATTTTGAGGCTATGTCCCCTAGTTCTGCTTTCACCCGCCAGTGGAAACAACCTGCTCGCATCTATCCTATCTATTCCCTTCATAATTTTATATGTTTCTATAAGGTCCCCCCTCATCCTTCTAAATTCCAACGAGTACAGTCCCAGTCTACTCAACCTCTCCTCATAATCCAACCCCTTCAACTCTGGGATTAACCTAGTGAATCTCCTCTGCACACCCTCCAGTGCCAGTATGTCCTTTCTCAAGTAAGGAGACCAAAACTGAACACAATACTCCAGGTGTGGCCTCACTAACACCTTATACAATTGCAGCAGAACCTCCCTAGTCTTAAACTCCATCCCTCTAGCAATGAAGGACAAAATTCCATTTGCTTTCTTAATCACCTGTTGCAGCTGTAAACCAACTTTCTGTGACTCATGCACCAGCACACTCAGGTCTCTCTGCACAGCGGCATGCTTTAATATTTTATCATTTAAATAATAATCCCGTTTGCTCTTATTCCTACCAAAATGGATAACCTCACATTTGTCAACATTGTATTCCCTCTGCCAGACCCTAGACCATTCACTTAACCTATCCAAATCCCTCTGAAGGCTTCCAGTATCCTCTGCACTTTTCGCTTTACCACTCACCTTGAAATGAAATGAAAATCGTTTATTGTCACGAGTAGGCTTCAATGAGGTTACTGTGAAAAGCCCCTAGTCGCCACATTCCGGCGCCTGTTCGGGGAGGCTGTTACGGGAATCGAACAGTGCTGCTGGCTTGCCTTGGTCTGCTTTCAAAGCCAGCGATTAGCCCTGTGAGCTAAACACCTTAGTGTCATCTGCAAACTTGGACACATTGCCCTTGGTCCCCAACACCAAATCATCTATGTAAATTGTGAACAATTGTGGGCCCAATACGGATCCCTGAGGGACACCACTAGCTACTGATTGCCAACCAGAGAAACACCCATTAATCCCCACTCTTTGCTTTCTATTAATTAACCAATCCTCTATCCATGCTACTACTTTACCCTTAATGCCATGCATCTTTATCTTATGCAGCGACATTTTGTGTGGCACCTTGTCAAAGGCTTTCTGGAAATCCAGATATACCACATCCATTGGCTCCCCGTTATCTACTGCACTGGTAATGTCCTCAAAAAATTCCACTAAATTAGTTAGGCATGACCTGCCTTTAACGAACCCATGCTGTGTCTGCCCAATGGGACAATTTCTATCCAGATGCCTCGCTATTTCTTCCTTGATGATAGATTCCAGCATCTTCCCTACTACCGAAGTTAGGCTCACTGGCCTATAATTTCCTGCTCTCTGCCTACCTCCTTTTTTAAACAGTGGTGTCACGTTTGCTAATTTCCAATCCACCGGGACCACCCCAGATGGACCACTTCCTCGGGAAGTTCATTCCTAACATGGTGTCCCACACCACAGCTCTCCGCCATCTCGTCAAAAAGTCGATGGGATTCCAGTAGCTGCCCGCTCATGAGAAAGAATGGCGTGAGCTGAGGGCAAAACTCACCACAGCCCCGGTTCTGGCATTCATCGACCCAACCAAGGAGACCAAAATATCCACTGACGCGAGCCAAGACGGTATTGGGGCAGTGCTCAGCCAACGGGATGACTCCTCGTCCTGGGCTCCAGTTGCGTATGCCTCCAGGGCCATGACGCCCACTGAGCAACGGTACGCTCAGATTGAGAAGGAATGCCTGGGCCTCCTAACGGGAATCGACAAGTTTCACGACTATGTGTATGGCCTCCCAAAATTCACGGTTGAGACGGACCACAGGCCATTATTCCACATAATGCAGAAGGACTTAAATGACATGGCGCCTCGGTTACAACGAATCCTTCTCAAGCTACGCCGCTATGACTTTGAACTTGTCTACACGCTTGGCAAAGAACTCATTGTTGCAGATGCCCTTTCCAGGTCTATCACCATACCATGTGAGAAAACTGACTTTGTATGCCAAATCGACGCGCAGGTGCAATTCTGTGCCTCCAACCTTCCGGCCTCTGATGAGACGGTCATCCAAATTCGTGAGGAAACGGCCAAGGATCCTCTGCTACAGCGTGTGATGCAGCACCTTACCAATGGCTGGCAGAAGGGACAGTGTCCCCAGTTTTACAACGTCAAGGACAACCTGACGGTGGTGGACGGCATCCTCATGAAGCTCGATAGGATTGTGATTCCGCAGAGCATGCGAGCTATGGTGCTCGGCCAACTCCATGAGGGTCACCTGGGGTCGAGAAACGTCGACGTAGAGCTCGGGAGGCAGTCTATTGGCCGGGCATCAGCCAGGACGTTGCTAACACAGCCCTCAACTGCCCTACATGTCAGAAATTTGAGCCAGATCAACCCAAAGAAACTTTGCAGCAACATGAGATAGTGACCTCCCCAAGGTACAAAGTCGGTGTCGACCTTTTCCATGCCAAGGGGCGTGTCTATGTCCTCCTGGTCGACTACTTCTCCAGTTACCCAGAAGTGGTGAAACTGTCCGACCTCACGTCAACGGCGGCGATTAGAGCATGCAAGGAAACGTTCGCCAGGCATGGGATGCCGCTCACGGTGATGAGTGACAACGGGCCCTGTTTTTACAGCCAGGAATAGTCTGATTTGCCCGGCTATACAGCTTCCGTCATGTAACCTCCAGCCCCCACTACCCGCAGTCAAACGGGAAGGCCGGAAAAGGGGTCCATATCATCAAGAGATTGCTATGCAAGGCTGCAGACTCAGGCTCCGACTTCAACCTGGCACTGCTGGCATACAGAGCAACCCCGCTATCCACTGGGTTATCTCCAGCGCAGATGCTCATGAATCGCACTCTGCAAACCACGGTTCCAGCCATCCATGTTCCAGACATTGACAATCTCACGGTCATACAGAAGATGCAGCAGTCTCGGACCCAACAGAAATTAGCATACGGCGCTCATGTCACGGATCTCCCCGAGCTGGTCCCAACTGATCGTGTTCGTGTACAGCAGCCTGACGGCGCCTGGTCCGCCACAGCTGTGGTGGTCAAGCAAGTGGCCCCGAGATCGTTCCTCGTCCGCATGGCTGATGGCTCATTCCTACGACGCAACAGACGGGCCCTGCGCAGAGTTCCACGCCCGCCACCTGACCGTGATGCCCGCCACACACAATGCTTCCTCCGGACATGTCCTACCACGAGGCCACCGATCTACCAGCAATCCTGCTGACCCCTGCGACCACCGCATTGGCGGCAGTTCCGCCTATCCAAGGGCAGGTGGCCCCTGATCCACCCTTGAGGCGATCAACCGGAATTTGTTGCCCGCCACAAAGACTAAACTTATAGACTGAACTTTTGCACAATTTTGTTACCTCATCGTTTTGACCTCTGTAAATATCGTATTTACCGTTTCATCTGCCCTATATCTGCACTAGCGACACCTTCCTATGTCTATAAGTTCACTGTAGCACATTCTGTTTATAGTCACACACATATACATATCCACACACACACACCTTAATATTTATTATTTTAAAAAAGGGGGGGAGATGTCATAATATACAGCTATGTATATAATGGAGTGCAGACAGGCAGTGGTTGACACACAGGATGACCAGTAAGCACACACAATAGAGCAGCCAATCACCAGACACGACACTACCACTATAAAGCCAGAGGGCACCAGGTTTCCCGCTCTCTCTGGACCCAGCCTCTGAGACAGTCAGAGTTTGTGAGCTATGTCTTGTTATGCTCTAGGCGTAGAATAAGCAGCTTCCTTGTGGTGCACTTGACAAAGGAAGGTTCAGATGTGGCGATAACTTCAACGCGTTTATTAAACTATTTACACTTCCCCTACTCGGGTTCGCCACTACTGTTAATCCTTCTATAGCTACTCAGACTGACTAACCAGTCTGCTACAATCCACGTGGTGGGTGTAATATTGAATCAACCCTATGTCTCTACTCACTAACTGTCGCCACTGGAAAGAGGAAGATCATGTGTGTTGTGTCCTTTATATATGGGTTGGTGTAATGCCCTCCTTTGGTCATGTCACCTCTGTGTGTATCGTGAATGCCCATTGGTCGTGTCCTATCTAACTGTTCTATTGGTTGAGTGTCTGTGTGTCATGTCTCTGGTGCTCCCTCTAGTGTCTAGCTAGTCTACATGTATTTACATTAACCCCTTGTGTATTTACAGTGATGCACATCACCACAAGCTAGTCAGTAAAAACACCATGCGGTAGCTAGTAAGTCTGGTCAGGCACGCACTAGGTCTCCAGTCAAGTCAGCATAGTGTCAACCCACAGTTGAACATGTATAATAGTTTAGACGTTAAATAAAATCGTGATGCATCTTATCAAGTGTTGGAGGTCTGTCTCGCGCTACACTGCATCAAGTGCAGTCCACATCGACCCAGCTTGCCCATCACATCAAACAGGATCTTCAGGATGCTGTGGTACTGCTCAATCACGCTGCTGGTCGCGTCATGTGCTTTGTTATAGCGGCCTCCGCGTCGGTCTGTGACCTCTGGATAGGCGTCATAAGCAACGACCATAACGGATAACCCCTGTTGAACATGAGCCAACACCCCAGCCTGGGGTGCACCTTCAAGAGGCCAGGAATCATCAAGTGTGCCAGGATGAAGGCGCCATGCACGTTGCCCGGGTATCAGATGCAGACGTGCATGATACGCATCTCATGGTCACACGCCAGCTGCATGTTCATCGAGTGGAACCCCTTTCGGTTTGTGTAGAGCGACCTGTCATCTGCAGGTGCTGGTAGGGTGACATGCAACCCATTGATCATCTCCTGGACCCAGGGCATCTCGGGGATGACAGCGAACCCCACTACTCAGGCATCCTGGTGGGCTCGGTCGACATTGAAATGGATGTATCGTGCCAACTGGGCATACAGGGCCTCCATGACATCGCGGATGTACCTGTGCACCGAGTTCTGTGAGATTCCGGACAGGTCCCCACTTGGTGCTTGGAAAGACTCCGTGGCGTAAAAGTTCAGGATGACCATCGGCTTGACAGCCAATAGGAGCAGATGTCCTCCCCCATTTCCCCGCGATGCCAGTTGCCCAACGATCTGGCAGATACGTCGCACTGTCGCCCTGCTCAGCCGGAGTCTTAGACAGCATGCCCGAACCTGCAGGTCTTCGAATAACAGCCGCTGCCGGTACACACGAGGCCTCATGCAGCACCTCCTTGGCACCGCCTCCTCCTCGGCTTGTTGGTGGCTGCCTTCTGTTCCTCTGGGTACATTCCGCGGCTGCAGCTACCTCCTCCTTGAGCAGCTTCAGCTCGTACAACCGCAGTGCATTCCCAGGGCTGCGGCGATTAGCAGGAAGGCCACTATTGTGAGTTGTGTTCCAATATTCATTGTGTGCAGGGGGTAAAAGGCCGACATGTTAGTGTGGTGCATACAGTGGCCCCGTTTGGCACTGCGGACTCTGCCCCGCATGTACACCTCCCCTCTACCTCCCCATATTCGCACCCCTGGCCCCGGGACCACGGCGGCTTCTGTCCCCAGCACCTGCCCCGGTTGCCAGGGGTACTGCTGGCTGGCACTGCATATGCCAACAATACGCTCTGTGGCCCCCGGGCTACTGTGGGCGTTACCCATGGGTGGGCCACGTGATGCCCCTCCGGCTGGATTGGCGGCCGGTTGGGGGGTGGTATGGCGGAGGGTGGGGTGGGGCACCCATATGGCCACGTCTGGGCCTTTGTCACCACCACCGGCAACAGCCCCCCCCCCCCCCCCCCCCCCCCCCCCCCCCCACCCCCGCCGGCCAGTGTCAGGACCAGCAGCCCATGTCCTACCTCCTCTCTCTCCATCAGCCACGGCACCTTTTTCTCGATTTTTAAAAGCACAAGTGAAACTCACCATCGGGAATTCCCTCCGGTGGAGGCGGAGAATGGCAGAGGTTCCAGAGTATACCGGATCAGGCCTGGTAATGATGTGCCAATGGTGTTTAATGTAGGTGCGGAGTGAAACACATTGACGCCACTGTCGAGGCACCGGAGAATTGCGATTTGGCGTGAAACCGCCGCCTGCCATGATTCCGGCGTCAAAACCAATTCTCTGCCCAATCGTGTCAGCCGACGGAGAATCCCGCCAAAGATTTTTAAAATGCAATCATCCACTCTTTTTATAGTTATTGATTGAGGGATAAATATTGAGCAGAACAGAGGGGAGATCCTTACTGCCATGATTTGCTTCAATCTCTGAAGTGAAACTCTAACACATTGGGCGCGATTCTCCGACCCCACGCCGGTTGGGAGAATAGCGGGCCGCGCCAGTTTTTCACGCGACGCTGATCCGACGTGCTCCCGCGATTCTCCCAAACGGCCAAATCGCTTCCGTCGTGTTCCGCGCGGCAAAACCCGGATAATCGCCCGAGGCACCCAAAATGGCGAATCTCCAGAACCCCCACTATTCTCCGGCCCGGATGAGACAAAGTCCCGACGGCGTGACCCCAGTTCACGCCGTCGCCGTCCACACCTGGTTTTTATAGTCGCCAGCCAGTCGTGCTGGCTGACGAGCAGTGAGGAGGTCAGCGGACCGTCCCGGAGTCTCCGCAGACTGGGGAAGGCTTCCCTGAGAACGCAGCGGCCAGGGGTGGGAGAGAGGGAGCGAGTAGTGGGGGGGGGGGGGCGGAGAGGGAGCGAGTAGTGGGAGGGGGCGGGAGAGGGAGCGAGCAGTGGGAGGGAGGGGAGAGGGAGCGAGTAGTGGGAGGGGGGAGAGGGAGTAGTGGGGGGGAGAGGGAGTAGTGGGGGGGGAGTGGGAGTAGTGGGAGGGGAGAGGGAGTAGTGGGAGGGGGGAGCGGGAGTAGTGGGAGGGAGGGGGGAGGAGGGAGTATGGGAGGGAGGGGGAGAGGGAGTAGTGGGAGGGGGGAGCGGGAGTA